>NC_053394.1:370769458-372059819 GCF_905171765.1 Bufo bufo | reverse complement strand
ATTCTCAAAAAATTATCTGCATTAGCCAATAGAAGCCAGCAAGCCTTTCACTTAAATCCGAACTGCCATTTACACGGTCACATGTCCCTTATTAGCCAATAGAAGCTCGCAGGTCCTACTCCAGGTTGCCATAACAACTGATCACAGGTTTTAGCAGTTCACAGGTCCTTAAATATTCGTTCATATGACGTATGACGGCACAACTACACTGCTACATGCATGGGGGGCAGGGGCCACTATTAAACGGACGGCCGCTGTGGAGTTCACTGTTAAAAGGGGCAGGCACTGTGGAGGTCACTGTTAAAGGGGTGGGTACTGTGGAGGTCACTGTTAAAGGAGCGGCCACTATGAAGGTCACTGTTAAAGGGGCATGCACTGCGGAGGTCACTGTTAAAGGGGCAGGTACTGTGGAAGTCACTGTTTAAAGGGGCGGCCACTGTGAAGATCACTGTTAAAGGGCGACCACTATTAAAGGGGTGGGAACTGTGGAGGTCTCTGTTAATGGGGCGGGCACTGTGGAAGTTACTGTTAAAGGGGCGGGCATTGTGAAGGTCCTTGTTAAAAGGGGAAGACACTGGAGGTCACTTTGAAAATGGGCAGACACTGTGAAGGTTACTGTTAAAGGGGCGGCCACTATGAAGGTCACTGTTAAAGGGGCGGGCACTGTGGAGGTCACTATTAAAAAGAACGGGCACTGTGGAGGTCACTGTTAAAGGGGCGGGCATTGTGGAGGTCACTATTAAAGGGACGGGCACTGTGGAGGTCACTGTTAAAGGGGTGGGCACTATAAAGGTCACTGTTAAAGGAGTAGTCACTGTTAAAGGGGCGGGCACTGTGGAGGTCTCTATTAAAGGGGCGGGCACTGTGGAGGTATCTGTTAAAGGGGCGGCCACTATGAAGGTCGCTGTTAAAGAGGTGGTCAATGTTAAATAGGTGGGCACTGTGAAGGTCACTGTTAAAGGGGCGGGCACTGTAGAGGTCATTGTTAAAGGAGTGGGCACTATTAAAGGGACTGGCAATGTGGAGGTCGCTGTTAAAGGGGCGGGAACTGTGGAGTTCACTGTTAAAGGGGCAGGCACTGTGGAGGTCTCTGTTAAAGGGGTGGTCAATGTTAAAGGGGTGGGCACTGTGGAGGTCAATGTTAAAGGGGTGGGCACTGTGGAGGTCAATGTTAAAGGGGTGGGCACTGTGGAGGTCAATGTTAAAGGGGTGGGCACTGTGAAGGTCAATGTTAAAGGGGCGGGCACTGTGGAGGTCACTGTTAAAGGGGCGGGCACTGTGGAGGTCACTGTTAAAGGGGCGGGCACTGTGGAGATCACTGTTAAAGGGGCGGGTACTGTAGAGGTCACCGTTATGGGGGATACTGTTGATATCTTTTTACGACACATGGAAACATGAAATTAAATAGATTAAATATACCCGTGCAAAACCAGGTTCTTCTGCTACTATATAAATAATTTTTATTTCTTATTTTACTTTTTTTATTTTTTATTTATTATCAGCCCCCCTAGGGGACTTTAACATGTGATCGTCTGATCACTTCTCCCATACACTTCAATGGTGTACCATTGCAGTCTATAGGAGAATCAGTACACAGGCAGGGACTGAGGCTGCCATAGTAACCAAACCGATAGAAAAAATATGTCTATTGTAATTTATTTTGTTAACTTACATTTTTTAAATGAATACTACTAAAGGTTTTTAGCTAGAGAAATTCCTTTCATTAATAACAGTAAGTAGCTCTGTATTAACAATTTAAAAGTAGAGACTGAATACATTTTAAATATACATGGATATCCCCATAAACTGTCAGAATGTTAACAGCATTTGGGGATACCCCCAGGAATGACCCTATATATGGCATTAGCTATATATGGAGTCAGGCAGGGGACTCCTAAACTGCAGGGACTTCCGACCGGATGGATGACTGCTGTGTTAAAGAGAGGATGCGTGTCTGTAAAAAGAGAACATCGGCCCACTGTCTATGAAAGGCAATCGAGCCACAGGGAATCCCGGCAAGGTACACTGACAATCCACCCCTGAATCCCTGTCCATCTCCGCAGATGTGCAGGGTCCTCTAGCGGCCAGAGCACACTGCTGCTCTGTCATTCGAGTCTACAGTAAGGCCTGTATAATGAGTTTCCTATCGCCGTATTGAAGGTTTAATGCAGGGATGCTCAACCTGCAGCCCTCCAGCTGTTGTGAAACTACAACTCCCACCATGCCCTGCTGTAGGCTGATAGCTTTACGCTATCTGGGAATGCTGGGAGTTGTAGTATTGCAACAGCTGGAGGGCCGCAGGTTGAGCATGCCTGGTTTAATGTATTTCCCCGCTACGGCCGAATGAGCAAGGCCACTAGTAATCATTACTGTAAGTAGTGCTGCATGCCAAACTGTATAAAAGAACAAATCCAAACATGGATTTGTTATGGATTGTGCTACAATCAGGACGAATATGAATCTACCATCACTACATTCATCCCTTTACTGATTTCTCCTTCCACAACTCATGAGGGATCTCATCTCCCTTCCACTGACACAGATGCCAAGGAGCATGCGATTCGGCCACCTTCCACACAGTTTAATTTTGGTGCTGCGTGTCTTCTCCCTATCTACAATGTCATACTCTACAACCTGTGTGAGCTGCCCTCCTCAGATGTCTTCCCCCCTCTCCAGACTCTGATCTGCTGTGCACGACCTCCTCCCCCTCCTTGCGGCTATCTCTACCACTGAGAGAACGAAGGAGAAGAGCAGAGTGAGCTATCAGAAAGAGAAGCAGCAGGACAATCAGCTAGGTGAAGGAGCGACTGTACAGCAGTTTGACTTTGCATTTAGAAAGTATATGAACAATACAAAAAAAACTGTGCAAAGGTGCCCATAGCCTTTAAGTCTCATAGGAGAAAATAAAAATATGCTTCTAAAAGCAAGTGTCAGAATCTGCAAATCTAGGGACTGTTCAGACGGCGCTACGGGAAACTATGTTGCCGTTCATATGGCCACAGATTTATTTCCGTGCAGTTTTGAGATCCACGTCAAAAACTGGGACAGGGATTTCCTGTGAAAACATAATCTGCATGTGAACCTGCGGTAGTGCAAACTGGAAATCCGAGATTTCTACTGAAAAATGCAGTGAGTGCACATACCCTTAAAGGGCACCTATGACACTGGCTGACCTGTTACCTGTGCACTTAGCAGCTGAAGACATCTGTGTTGGTCCCATGTTCATATGTGCCCGCATTGCTGAGAAAAATGAGTTTTTAATATATACAAATGAGCCTTTAGGAGCAATGGGGGCGTTGCCATTACACCTAGAGGCAACTGACACCCCCTGCAATTTGATCGACAGGACCAGGCAGTTTAAATCTGATCACACACCCCTAGCCCTAACTTCTCCTAAAGTCTTGCGCCGTGCGCTTCAGTATCCGGCACGGGCGCAGTACAGGAAAGTGGCTCGCCTGCAGTTCACTTCTATACTGTGAGCCTCTTTCCTGTACTGCCCCTGTGATGGATACTGAAGTCAGGGCCAGATGTGGTCACGTTTACACCTGGCGCTGTCAATCAAAGTGCAGAGGACACGGCAGTTGGAGAGGGAACAGAACCTTTAGGTGTAACGGCAACTCCCCAGTTGCTCCTAGAGGCTCATTCGCATATATTAAAACCGCCTTCCTTCCTCTCCCTGGGCTGCAGCTAGTGACATTTTATTGTGGCTGCAGTGGTGATGTTTCATGTACCTTGCAGCCAATCACTGACCTCAGGGGTGTACAGTCCCGAACCACTGAGGCCAGTGATTGGCTGCAGCAGTGTACAGGAAATTACAACAGCCACAACAAAGCGTCACTAGTTGCAGCCCTGTAGCATTGGATCGGAGCAGGCGGAAAAAGGGATTGGAAGTGCTTTTATTATTTTATCAGGAGATAGGCAGTTTGCATTAATAAACAAATGGCATGGACAACCCCTTTAAGCTCACTGCATATATGTTTATATAGCCCCCGAACTCTGTGGTTGTGTGAATAGATGGCGCCTTTTGAACTCTGTATTGCAAGAAATCAGAGCTCTGGCTCATTTTACATGGGGTTTTCTGGGTCCAGAATTTTGATGGCCCGTTCTCAGGATAGCTCAGCAATATCTAATCAGCAATCAGCAATCAGTGCTGTGGCCTTTTCATTGTTTGCACCTGCCCGCCATATAGTGGCGGTGCAGGACGTTGCAGCTTCGTCAAGAGCCATGTTTATCATGGCACATAGCTGGCGCTATATTTCTTAGGGTCAACCTGTTAAAGAGCACCTGACAGCAGGATAAACCCAATTACATCAAGTTTTCTACCTGATAGGGTTGATCCTGCTGATTAAGATAATATTTGCTTTGGGAAAATTGGTTGTGGTGTTTCTGTTATGCAAATGAAAGGGGGGGGGGGTATAGCAAGCACTGGAAAGCTGAGGTGCTTTGAGGGGTTAGGCTCCACTGAAGCCCTCATCTGCATAAAGAATACAAGTCTTTTCTTTCTCAAGAACATGACCACCGATTTTCACAAGACAGGTATCATTTTAATCAGCAGGATCAATCCTACCCAGCAGTATGGTTGGTTTAATACAGTTGATCGGACTGACCAGTGTTCTTTCAAGTGCTATTTACGGAGGTGTGACCTTGGAGTTTGCAATGAAAATCACACAGTATCAAAAGGTTCCCTCCAAAATGATTCCTGGACAAAGGCATATAAGATCTAGTATGTTCTGTTAATGCAGAATGCTGGATCCACACGATGAGAGCAGCCAGTGTCCTCCCCGTTTCTGGTTTTAGTCTTGCAGTACATATATCTAGAGGAAACAGTTTCTACTTCTGTAGTTGATGTCTGTATGCGTGCAATGACTTGTGATTGTGGTCGCAGAAAAGCCACTGTGTGTGCATATACATTGTCAACTTCCCACTTCTTAACCTGATATTGAACTGCATGCCTGTGGATATTATATATATATATACAGTACAGACCAAAAGTTTGGACACACCTTCTCATTCAAAGAGTTTTCTTTATTTTCATGACTATGAAAATTGTAGATTCACACTGAAGGCATCAAAACTATGAATTAACACATGTGGCATTATATACATAACAAACAAGTGTGAAACAACTGAAAATATGTAATATTCTAGGTTCTTCAAAGTAGCCACCTTTTGCTTTGATTACTGCTTTGCACACTCTTGGCATTCTCTTGATGAGCTTCAAGAGGTAGTCCCCTGAAATGGTTTTCACTTCACAGGTGTGCCCTGTCAGGTTTAATAAGCGGGATTTCTTGCCTTATAAATGGGGTTGGGACCATCAGTTGCGTTGAGGAGAAGTCAGGTGGATACACAGCTGATAGTCCTACTGAATAGACTGTTAGAATTTGAATTATGGCAAGAAAAAAGCAGCTAAGTAAAGAAAAACGAGTGGCCATCATTACTTTAAGAAATGAATTTCAGTCAGTCAGCCGAAAAATTGGGAAAACTTTGAAAGTAAGGGCTATTTGACCATGAAGGAGAGTGATGAGGTGCTACGCCAGATGACCTGGCCTCCACAGTCACCGGACCTGAACCCAATCGAGATGGTTTGGGGTGAGCTGGACCGCAGAGTGAAGGCAAAAGGGCCAACAAGTGCTAGGCATCTCTGGGAACGCCTTCAAGACTGTTGGAAGACCATTTCAGGGGACTACCTCTTGAAGCTCATCAAGAGAATGCAAAGCAGTAATCAAAGCAAAAGGTGGCTACTTTGAAGAACCTAGAATATGACATATTTTCAGTTGTTTCACACTTGTTTGTTATGTATATAATTCCACATGTGTTAATTCATAGTTTTGATGCCTTCATAGTCATGAAAATAAAGAAAACTCTTTGAATGAGAAGGTGTGTCCAAACTTTTGGTCTGTACTGTGTATATATATATATATATACACACACACACACACACACACATTACTCACAAAAAAAGTTAGGGATATTTGGCTTTCGGGTGAAATTTATGGAAAAAGTAAAAAGTTTCCGCTCCAGTGATATTATATCAGACAAGTCGGGCATTTAAGTAAAAGCAGGAATGGTGATTTCTCAAACAATTTATTGAAACAAAAGCCAACACCAGTGGTGGGTATACCCCCACAAAAAATGTCAGCGTCTCAATAACTTGTCATGCGGCCTTGAGCATCAATTACAGCTTCACAACGACGTCTCATGCTGTTTACAAATCAACTTATTGTCTGCTGAGACATGGCATCCCACTCTTCTTGAAGGGCGGCCCTCAGGTCATTGAGGTTCTGGGGTACAGAGTTACGAGCCTCTACATGGCGACTCAGCTGATCCCATAGGTTATTAATGGGATTCAGCTCTGTAGAAAGTACAGGCCACTCCATTTGAGGTACCCCATTCTCCATGAGATGTTCCCTAATGATGCAACCTCGATGAGCTGGCGCATTGTCCTCCATGAAAATGAAATTAGACCTGTATTTTTAATGCACAATTCACTGCAAAAAATGCACCAAAATGATACGCAACTGACAATACTAGCTAATTCCTCAGGCCGATGTTAAAAGCTGAGAACTTTGTATTTTTAATGCACAAACACAATGACTGGATAAATACTGTTATTCAAGTAGTATGGGCACAGCATAGGGGCATTCTGGTGTAAGTCACAGCATAGCATGGGGACATTCTGGGGTAAGTCACACAGCATAGCATGGGGACATTCTGGGGTAAGTCACAGGAGAAGAAGCGCTGATGCTTGCTGAATATATATATATTGGTTTATAGTTTCCTAAAACACTATAAATACTTCTGAATTTTATAAAATTTATGTACATGCAGGGGCGGATTTGCCATTTCTTTGGCTACAAGCAAAGTATTGTTTGGGGGCTCTCATCTCATCGCCAAGCTCCAAGCCGTCACACAGCTTAAACTGTGCCCTGTTGTAGCAGTAACCTGTGCCCTGTTGTACCGCTAACCTGTGCCCTGTTGTACCGCTAACCTGTGCCCTGTTGTACCGCTAACCTGTGCCCTGTTGTACCGCTAACCTGTGCCCTGTTGTACCGCTAACCTGTGCCCTGTTGTACCGCTAACCTGTGGCCGGTTGTACCACTAACCTGTGACCTGTTGTAGCACTAACCTGTGCCCTGTTGTACCACTAAGGCTACTTTCACACTCGCGTTTTGGCTTTCCATTTGTGAGATCCGTTCAGGGCTCTCACAAGAGGTCCAAAACGGATCAGATTGTCCTAATGCATTCTGAATGGAAAAGGATCCGCTCAGAATGCATCAGTTTGCCTCTGCTCAGTCACCATTCCGCTTTAGAGGCGGACACCAAAACACTACATGCAGCGTTTTGATGTCCGTCTGACGAAACTGATCCAAACGGATCCGTTCTGACACACAAAGGAAGTCAATAGGGACGGATCCGTTTTCACTGACACAATCTGACACAATAGAAAACGGATCCGTCCCCTATTGACTTTCAGTGGTGTTGAAGACGGATCCGTCTTGGCTATGTTAAAGATAATACAAACTGATCTGTTCTGAACAGATGAAGACGGTTGTATTATCTCAGCTGTGCCCTGCTGGGGGGGGGGGGGGGGGGTTCACATCAGCGTTTCACTTTCTGTTTTAGCAATCTGTTCAAATGTGATTAAAACAGAAAATAAATCCATCCTCAGAGTTCAATAGAAAAAAAAAAGGAAAGCAGCATTCAGTCAGGTTTCTGTTATTTTGAATGCTGTTCCGTTTTGGAAGTGTTCCGTTTTTCTTTCCATTTTAGCAAATTCATTTATTTTCTGTTTTAATCACATTTCAACGGATTGCTAAAACGGAAAGTGAAACACTGACGTGAACCCCTCCCTAAGCTGTGCCCTGTTGTACCACTAAGTTTTGCCCTGTTGCACCATAAAGGAAAGGTAATCACAATTTAAATCCTAGTCAACGAGTGCCGTACATGTACAGTGCTGCAGGAAGTGACTTGCCGACCGGCACGGTGATGGGATGGTCAAGGGAGCTGTGCTTTCTCAATCAGGGGCAGGGGTCTAGGCTGTGTCTCATAGGCAACTGTCAGTGTAAGGGCCCATTTTGCAGATCGGATGCAGACCTATTGATTTCAATGCACACCGTGTGCTGCCCGCATCCGCACTTCCATTCCGTAGCCTGCCAAAACGCTAGAACATGTCCTAGTCTTGTCCATATTTGCAGACAAGAATAGGCATTTCCATCATGGAGAAGAACGTTCCGATCCACAAAATGCGGAACGCACGTGGCCTGTATCCATGTTTTGCAGATCTGCAATTTTGCGGTCTGCAAAATTGGATACGGTCATGTGCATGAGCCCTAATACTCGTGGTAAAGTTGAGGCACACAGTTTTCAGTGTTGCAATTTCAAAAGGATTTATTCATTCAAATCATACAGTAGTTTCATCCAGGGCCGGGCCGACACAGAGGCTGGGGAGGCTCCAGCCTCTGGGCGCTCCAGCCTCAGGGCGCAGCAGGGGCCGGAGACCGGTCACCGCCGGAGTCAAACACTTTAAGTCCCCCAGGCGGCAGGCCAGACAGTGGCGAGCCGGCGGCAGGCGAGCGCTTGCTGCCGCTTGAGTTGTGATGTGACAGCAGTGCGAGTGCGGTACTGCATCACAGCCGGTGATTCAAAGGACCCAGGAGGGAGCCGGCAGCGGCAGGAGAACGGTGGGCGGGCCCAGAGCGTGATGCGTCACGCTGATGTCACGCTGCGCCAAGCAGAGCCCGCCCACTGACTGAATTCTTCTCCCGACTCCTGCGCCTGCTGCCTTCTCCAAGTTCTCCCGCCTCAGCAGCCTGCCCACTGTGCCCAGCTGTCCTGGTGTGGACTGTAGTCTCAGAGTAGACTCAGTCTTGTCTTGCCTCCAGTAATAAAGTGCCCTGCTGCCTCTGTATAACTTGTAAGTAGTAGGCGGCGCCAAAATCTCAGGGAGGGAGACAGTTTGAAAAATAAAAATGTGATTTTTACAGTGCCTGCTGGGAAGGGGGGATGGATGCATATGAGGCATAAAAGCAAAGCTCTGCAGATGTGACTATTGGGTCAGTCAATCACTAAATGAACCCTGTTATGGGGAGAAACTGTGGATGACACTATTTGTCATAGACAGACCGTCTGTGTATGACAAATAGTGTCATCCACAGTTTCTCCCCATAACAGGGTTCATTTAGTGATTGACTGACCCAATAGTCACATCTGCAGAGCTTTGCTTTTATAGTAGTAGAATACAGTCACATTGCACGGGCCCTGCTGTCATTATGAAAGCAAATGCGACCCCACACCTCTTTTATTGGTGGTTAGTAAATGGGTCTGTGACAGACCCATTTACTGACCACCAATAAAAGAGGTGTGGGGTCGCATTTGCTTTCATAATGACAGCAGGGCCCGTGCAATGTGACTGTATTCTACTACACCTCCCCGCTCACTGGATATAATCTTATTAACTATATAACCGGGCCCCGCTAGCGCTGTCATCATAAAAGCAGATACAGCACCACAGCCTCACCCCTTGTATTTGGGGGTCATTCCTACACGGACCCTGTTATGGGGGGGATTCCCCCAATAACAGTGTCATCCTCAGATCCCCCCAATAGCAGTGTCATCCACCACAGATCCCCCCATAACAGTGTCATCCACCACAGATCCCCCCATAACAGTGTCAACCACTACAGATCCCCCCATAACAGGGTCATCCACCACAGATCCCCCCATAGCAGTGTCCTCCACCACAGATCCCCCATAGCAGTGTCATCCACCACAGATCCCCCCATAACAGTGTCAACCACTACAGATCCCCCCATAACAGTGTCAACCACTACAGATCCCCCCATAACAGTGTCATCCACCACAGATCCCCCATAGCAGTGTCATCCACCACAGATCCCCCATAGCAGTGTGTGTCATCCACCACATATCCCCCATAGCAGTGTCTTCCACCACAGATCCCCCCATAGCAGTGTCATCCACCACAGATCCCCCATAGCAGTGTCTTCCACCACAGATCCCCCCATAGCAGTGTCTTCCACCACAGATCCCCCCATAGCAGTGTCATCCACCACAGATCCCCCCATAGCAGTGTCATCCACCACAGATCCCCCATAGCAGTGTCATCCACCACAGATCCCCCATAGCAGTGTCATCCAATCCACCACAGATCCCCCATAGCAGTGTCCTCCACCACAGATCCCCCCATAGCAGTGTCCTCCACCACAGATCCCCCATAGCAGTGTCCCCCACCACAGATCCCCCATAGCAGTGTCATCCACCACAGATCCCCCATAGCAGTGTCATCCACCACAGATCCCCCATAGCAGTGTCCTCCACCACAGATCCCCCATAGCAGTGTCCCCCACCACAGATCCCCCATAGCAGTGTCATCCACCACAGATCCCCCATAGCAGTGTCATCCACCACAGATCCCCCATAGCAGTGTCATCCACACATCCTCCATAACAGTGTCATCGAAAGATCCCCCCATAATGGTGCCATCCACAGATCCCACATAACAGTGTTGTCATCCACAGACCTGCCCGATCTGGAGATCGCTCAGGGAGTCCCATCCTGTGGATGGGGGATACATTTTAAATAACAGGATAACCCCTTTAAAGTCATACAAGTCTGCATTTATTTTCATTTCCCTCCTCTGTGCCCCCATATAGTACAGGCTCCCCCATCTGTGCTGTCATATAGTACAGATTCCCTTTCTCTGTGTTGCCATGTTTAGTGGGCTTTATTACTGTGTGGGGCAATACGCATTGGGAGTTTGTACAGAGGTGGGGATGGTGCTGGAATCATGGAATGAGAAGCCTAAACTATTAGTTTTGCAGATTCTGCGGAGACGAGTGGTGGCCAGAAAAAGACTGATTCCAATCAAAGAAGACGTCGCCTTTGATTCACCCTTGAGTCGCCCTGTGAGTCAATATTTATGTACTTTTAATCACTTATGGTTTGCAGAATCTGTGTAGTAATATTGTCATATTGGTTTTAATTTTGTTACAGTGTGGTGTTAGTATCCAGTCACTATGCGGGGGTCATTCCTGTTAGATTCTATATTTATATGGATCTAAAGAGGTTGTGCATTTGTTTACAGCTATAGTTAATTGGTACATAATCATTAAACTGCGCATACTTATGTGTGATTACAACACTAAGTATTTAGTAAAGACTCCACAAGTTGATGGGGGGGGCGCACTTGGGAAGCTCAGCCTCTGTTGGTGGTTGACCTTGTCCCAGCCCTGACTACGTGTATACTGGCTGCTTGCAGCCCTTGACTGGCACCAGAACCTATTAAGTAGAATGCGGTTCTCCATCTTCTCAAAATTCTGAGCCCTAATACTGACAGTCACATTGCATTACAGCACAGAATGTAGGGATCAGACCCTCAAAAGTTGAAGTCCCCATAGTGGGACAAAAATAAAAAGTTGAAAAAATGTTTTCTACAAATAAATAAAAGTTTTAATGCATTTACAGTTGTCAAAAAAGACATATTAGGTATGACCGCACCCGTAAAACATTATATAATCTACCCAGTCAGGTGAATGTTGTAAACAAAAAATAAAGCAAAACAGCCATTTTTTGGTCACCTCGCCTAACAAAAAAGCATAATATTGAGTGATCAAAAAGTATTATGTATCCCAAAATGGTACCAATGAAAAGGTCAACTCATCCCGCAAAAAACAAGCCCATCGTCAGAAAAAAAAAAGGGGTTTCAGAAAATGGTGACACACAAAACATAATTTATTTTCTTGTGCAACACTGAAGATTTTTTTTTTAAATAGACATATTTAGTATCTCTGTGTTGATAACAACCTGTATCACACGATCTACCCCATCAGGCGAACACCGCAAAAAACAAAACAAAAACGGTGCCTCCCAAAAATCATATCAAAAAGTTGTATGTACCCCAAAATGGTATCAATTTAACCGTCACCATTGCCAGAAAAATAACAAAAATATGGCTTTCAGAAGTGACGGTGCAAAAACTTTTTTTTAATGCTTCATGTAAAATTGATATCTCTGTAATCGTACTGACCAGCAGAATAAAGAAAACGTCATTTCTCCCGCATGGGAAACCAAAATTGCTGCTATTTCTCTATCCTGCTTTGCAAAAAGTTAAATAAAAAGTGTTCAAAAAGTTGTATGTACCACAAAATAGAAACAATGATAATGGCAACTCATCCCGCAAAAAGTAAGATCTCACACAGCTCCACTGAGAGAAAAATAAATGTATGGTTCTCAGAAAATGGCTGTACTGGTACGGAGAGGCTGTTCAATAGGAACATGGTGCCTGTAAACCAATCCATCAAAATCTGCGCTGCAAAAGCCAAAGGGTGATCTTTCCCCTTCTGAACCCTGCAGTTTATCCCAATAGCAGTTTACATCCACATTTATGGCATTTCAGTACATTTTAAAGAGCTTGGTGGGTGTCAGAGGGCACAAGCTTGGCACAGCATATTTGGTAATGGAATGCCATATCTGTGGAAAGCTTGCAATTTTCACTTTGCATGGTCCGCTGCGCATTAATTTCTGCAAGATACATGTAGCATCAAAATGATGACTCCACTCCTTGAAGGGGTTCTCCGGGAATTAAGAAAATGAAAATACTTAAATATTACTTCATTATAAATATATTCCCAAATACCTTACATTAGTTATAATGGCTCGTTTTGTCTGGGGAGCAATCATTAGGAGAAACAAAATGGCCGCCATCCTATTAGTCAGACAAAACCTGTCCTAATCACACAGCAGGACAAGTTACTTCACAACACTGAGGTAAAGAGCTGCCTCATCCTCCTCTGCTCTGCTTGTCAGGAATTATCATCCTGAATACAGTTTAATATGGCCATCAACTGAATCTCTGTAGGAATGGAGTTCATGAGCAGATCTGGCTAATGAGCAGCAGCACTTGTACGCAGTCTCCATTACCACAGCCCCACATTACCGCAATCTGTGCTGTCCCTCCTCTCTGTACTTCATGTCTCCTCATGAACTCCATTCCCATAGTGATTTAGCTGAAGATCTTCTCATCTGTATTCAGGATCATAATCCCTGACAAGTAGTAGAGGAGGATGAGGCAGCTCTTTACCTCAGTGTTGTGAAGTAACTTGTCCTGCTGTGTGATTAGGACAGGTTTTGTGTGAACTAATGGGACAGCGGCCATTTTGTTTCCGTTGATGATTGCTCCCCAGACAAAACAAGCCATTATAACTAATGAAAGGTATTTGGGAATATATTTATAATAAACTAATATTTACATATTTTAATTTTCTTAATTCCCAGAGAACCCCTTTAGAATGATTGTGCAGCGATTTATATAGATGACCTATTCTCAGGATAGGTTATCAATATCTGATTGGCGGGGGTCCGACACCCCCGCCGATCAGCTATTTGAAGAGGAGGTGGTGCTCCATGCGAGCGCTGCTTCCTGTTCATTACACTGTACGTCGTCAGAGATCCTGGGTGTCAGACCCCCGCCAATCAGATATCGATGACCTATCCTGAGAATAGGTCATCAATATACACTCACCTAAAGAATTATTAGGAACACCTGTTCTATTTCTCATTAATGCAATTATCTAGTCAACCAATCACACGGCAGTTGCTTCAATGCATTTAGGGGTGTGGTCCTGGTCAAGACAATCTCCTGAACTCCAAACTGAATGTCAGAATGGGAAAGAAGGGCGATTTAAGCAATTTTGAGCGTGGCATGGTTGTTGGTGCCAGACGGGCCGGTCTGAGTATTTCACAATCTGCTCAGTTACTGGGATTTTCACGAACAACCATTTCTAGGGTTTACAAAGAATGGTGTGAAAAGGGAAAAACATCCAGTATGCGGCAGTCCTGTGGGCAAAAATGCCTTGTGGATGCTAGAGGTCAGAGGAAAATGGGCCGACTGATTCAAGCTGATAGAAGAGCAACGTTGACTGAAATAACCACTCGTTACAACCGAGGTATGCAGCAAAGCATTTGTGAAGCCACAACACGCACAACCTTGAGGCGGATGGGCTACAACAGCAGAAGACCCCACCAGGTACCACTCATCTCCACTACAAATAGGAAAAAGAGGCTACAATTTGCACGAAGACTGCAGAATTGGACTGTTGAAGACTGGAAAAATGTTGCCTGGTCTGATGAGTCTCGATTTCTATTGAGACATTCAAATGGTAGAGTCCGAATTTGGCGTAAACAGAATGAGAACATGTATCCATCCTCTGATGGCTACTTCCAGCAGGATAATGCACCATGTCACAAAGCTCGAATCATTTCAAATTGGTTTCTTGAACATGACAATGAGTTCACTGTACTAAAATGGCCCCACAGTCACCAGATCTCATCCCAATAGAGCATCTTTGGGATGTGGTGGAACGGGAGCTTCGTGCCCTGGATGTGAATCCCTCAAATCTCCATCAACTGCAAGATGCTATCCTATCAATATGGGCCAACATTTCTAAAGAATGCTATCAGCACCTTGTTGAATCAATGCCACGTAGAATTAAGGCAGTTCTGAAGGCAAAAGGGGGTCCAACACCGTATTAGTATGGTGTTCCTAATAATTCTTTAGGTGAGTGTATATCGATGCACAACCCCTTTAAAATAGGGAAGGCCAGAGTTACTACTGAGCCATATGGTATGTCCAGGCAAAAGATTAGGGTCATATGTAGGGTGTTTCTAAAACCAGGAAACATGGCATAATAATAAGAGGACTTGCTTTTCACACTGGCATACACTGGACACAACATATTGGGCACTTGGATGGCTTATCTGTGTAAAAATTGCAATTTTCACTTTGCACCATCTTCTGTGAATTAATTTTTGCAAAACACCTGCGGAGTCAAAATGCTCCGTACACCCCTTGGTAAATTCTGTGAGGGGTGTGAATTTTTAAAATGGGGTCACCTCTTGGGGGTTTCTTTTTTTATTTAACCTAAGAGCCTCTGCAGTTGTTGGCCAGTGCTGTATAAATCAGTAAACTAGGCCTCAAATACACATGGTGCTCTCTCTCTTCTGAGCCCTGCGGTGTGCCCATACAGAACTTTACGACCACATTTTGGGTGTTGCTGTATTCAGGAGAAAATGGGTAGCAAATTATGGGGTGCTTTTTCTCCGGTTACCCCTTGTGAAGATGAAAAATATGGGGCTAAAGCAACATTTTATTGGAAACAAAATGTTCTTTGAAACACCAATGGGGTCAAAGTGCTCAGTATACCCCTCGATAAATTCCTTTAGGACTGTAGTTTTTAAAATGAGGTAATTTTTTGGGGGGGTTTTACTGTAGGAGAACCTCAGGGTCTCTTCAAATGTGACATGGCGCCCAAAGACCATTCCAGGAAAAGCTGCCGTCCAAAAAAACATATGGTGCTCCTTCCCTTCTGAGCCCTACCGTGTGCCCATACAACAGTTTATGACCACAAATGGGGTGTTCCTGCAAACTGCCAAATCATGGTAATAAATATTGAGTTGTGTTTTTTTGCTGTTTACCCTTGCTGTGTTACAGGAAAAAAATGGATTAAAATGAAAAATCTGCAAAAAAGAGAAATTTTTTAATTTCACCTCAATTCTCCCTTAATTCTTGTGAAACACCTAAAGGGTTAACAAAGTTAGTAAAATCTGATTTGAAAAATTTGAGGGGTTGAAGTTTCTAGAAATGGGAATTTATGGGTGGTTTCTAATATGTAAGCCCCTCAAAGTCACTTCAGAACTGAATTGGTCCTTAAAAAAGTGTCTTAAAAGCAGATAAATTCAAATTTGGAAAACTGTGAATTTTTCCAAACGTACTGTAAATTTTGATTATTATTTTTTAATAAATAAAGGTAAAACATATTGAACAAAAATTTACCGCTAACAATCAAGTACGATGTGATGCAATAAAATGGTTGCAGAATCGGTTGGATAAGTACAAGCATTCAAAAGTTAGTAGCACATAAAGTAATGCGTCAGATTTACAAAATTTTGCCTTGGTCGATAGGGTGAAAACTGGCTGTGTCCTGAAGGGGTTAACCCTGTTTTCTGGCGGTCCTGTTTTTCGTTTCGCACCATCTGTTGTTTGCTATCACTTAGTGTTTGTACTTCACCAAAGAATCCCTGAATTTTGTATCTCCTTCCATCTCTGCAGCCCAGGAGCTTAGCAAAGCATTACTCTCACACTCCTTGACAAAAAATATAACGCATCGAGATAGAAATGTCGTATTGTGGCAAAACTCGGCATGCAGTTATTTCTCAGGCAGATATGTAAATGATTGAAGTGGTAGTTATGGTCCTGGTAGGCATAGTAGTCCTTGGCATTAGGAAAGTGTTGGTAGGGTGCAAGGCAAGAGTATAGCTGCAGGACCGGCGGATCATGGTGGCAATGCTCAGGCTTGTTGGTTGCCGTAAAGAAGTCTCTTTTCTAAGTTGATGATGAGTGTTGTAGTACAGTTAGAAGCAAAGGCATAGTTCAGAGGTATTTACAGGACAATATTTTTCCAATGGCCATATATAGGCAGCAACAATGGTGGCATAAACGAGCTGTGCCTTACTGACGTGAGCTTGCATGGTCTTGATGTGGTTTGAGACCTTGTAAGATGGCTTGTCTCCTTCTCTCAGGGTTACTTGGGTGATAAAGATGTTTCTCAAGCAGCTGAAGTCTCAGAGATAGAGGTCCTCTGGACTTGGGTCCTGGTCTGCAGAGGCTCTCACACACATGTCTATCCTGCTGCTCTGCTCAGACTAGACTCACTAACCAGGGGGTGGACCAGGTCCATCACCCTGGTAATGTAACTATGCTGCCCACTAATTGCCATTACGCAGTGCAAAAGAAAAGATAAGTGTTTTAACATCAAATCACTGCATTTACTGTAACTTTGCAACTTTGAATTAAATTTTCTAACAGCAATTAACCCTTTGGGAAACTGCATGTGTTAGGATGTGAACAGGATTTCTCAGAATTAGTCACAGTTTAGGTTAGACTTCGAGGGGTGATCTTGTGGAGTTACACCACTAGGAAAATACAGTGCTTAGTAGGTTCTACTGATTAACTTGACCTCACGGCAAACATGCCGGACACCCGTGCACAAAAAAAGACAAAGCAGAGCTAGAGAGAGTACATAGGAGGCAACAAAGGTAATGGCTGGAATGGGTGGACTACAGGTCCCAGAAAGATGATAAAAATTACTGGAGAGATCTAATTTATTTATTTATTTATTTTATGCACTTATATAGTTCTACTATATTCCGGAGCACTTTACAGACATTATCATCCAACTGTCTCCAATGGGGCTCACAATCTAAGGTCCCTATCAGTATGTCTTTGGAGTGTGTGAGGAAACCCGAGGAAACCCATGCAAATACGGGGAGAACATACAAACTCCATGCAGATGTTATCCATGGACAGATTTAAACCTAGGACCCCAGCGCTGCAAGGCACCAGTGCTAACCAGTGAGCCACCGTGCTGCCCCAATCTAATAATTATGTATAAATATAGTATATCAAAGGTCAATACAGAGCTCTCTCCAGTCATCTATTTAGCTATAACAAGGGGACATCCTCCACGTCTAGTGAAGAGAAGGTTCCTCCACCAACACAGAAGAGGATTCTTTACGGTAAGAGCAGTGAGACTATGGAACTCTCTGCCTGAGGAGGTGGTGATGGTGATTTCATTAAAAGAGTTTAGGAGGGGCCTGGATGTATTTCTGGAGTGTAATAATATTACAGGTTATAGCTACTAGAGAGGGGTCATTAATCCAGGGAGTTATTCTGATTGCCTGATTGGAGTCGGGAAGGAATTTTTTTTTACCCAAAGGTGAGGAAAATTGCCTTCTACCTCATGGTGGGTTGTCCAATGGATCAATGTTGCAGAATAATTACTGGATGGACTGGTCTTTTTTACTGGATGGACTGGTCTTTTTAATCACTGGATGGACTGGTCTTTTTTTCAGCCTTACAAACTATGTTACTGTGTTTTCTGACATATAGGCACTCACATGATCTTAGATACTTTTTGTTTTAGCTTTGATACTTTTAGTCACTCTGAACATTTCCTGAATTTCTGGTTTAAAAGAGCAACATAAAAAATAATGGTTAAAGGGAGCCTGTCATGTTGTACCTGCAGTTGTAACTTCGGGCAGCATGTTATAGAGCAGGAGGAGCTGAGCAGGTTGATACATAGGCCCTGATTTATCAACCTTGGACAGTTTGAAGTTTGTCTTCAAATGTGTCTATTTGTGTAAAGGTAACGGTCAGTGAGTCAAATTTAGGTAAGTTATTGAATTTAGAACAGGCAAACTATCACATTCTGACTTATCCTTACCTGCCACAGCTACCACAGGTCAGGAGTGGGGCGAGACAATTTTTTGAGAATTGTCCTCTTGTCCTCTATGATGAAGAAAGCCAAAAACCAACTTACTCCACAGGAAAGCCCACAAAGAGCTGGATGTCTGAAGCCGACTTAGCGGGAGCAAAAAATAACTTTGGCCTGTCGCAGACCATTGATGAGTTTGTCTTAGAAGTCAAACGACAGAAAAGTCCCAATTTACTTCAAAATAAAAACCAGTTTGATAAATCAGGGCATAGATGTTTTAGGAAAATATGCACTATAACTTGTAATATATTTATTTAAATCACTGCTCTTTTCATGCTTAGGAGTCCAGTGGGTGGTCCTATTGTGGTGCTTACAGAGATAACTGTCAATCGCTGATAGGACCGCACACTGGACTCCAAAGCATAGAAAAGCAGAAACTGAAATGAATAAAAATACAAGTTGCACTAAATCTTCCAGACAAAACTATACATCAATCTGCTCAGCTCCTGCTGCTCTATAACATATATAGTGCTGCACTGAGTCCTGACTGAGTACAGCATCAGGATGTCGCACACTATGACCTGACGTGCAGCGCGGCACTGACAGAGTGGTGGCGCCGTCTTGAGCAGGAGAGGTAAGTTCATTTGGTCTAAGCTAAGGTCTGATGCGGATTCGGGATGTGATGAAGATAGGGGGTCTGATCTGAGGTGTGATTAACCTTGGAGGTCTGAAGTCTGATGAAAAATATCCTTTTCTTATTTTCCTCCTCTAAATACTAGGTGTGTCTTATGGTCCTGTGCGTCCTATAGTCCAAAAATACAGTATATACATGTGCGAGTGTGTGTGCTTTTGCAGGATGTTCTTGTATGGAGAAGCAAACTTAAAGGCTATGTGCACCTTCGGGGACAATTATTTTTTATGATTGCATTTTACTCATTTTGGGCTAAAATTTTTTTTTTCCAATTGGTCTTTATTAAAAATATTCAGCCGTTCTGTCACAAAGGGTAACTATATGTCTAGCTGTGAGAATCGTGTGGTTCATCTAATAGCCCTTCTAACTATAATTACTAAGAGGTCATAATCAACAATTGAGCTATAATGAGTGTTTATAATGCCAGAGATAAAGAGCCATCAGCTGAGCTGCCTGTGACAGAACAGAGTGAAAGCAGACAGCAGGCTACTAGAGAATCTTAAGGCTGTACAGAGAAAGGGGTTCTAAATTTTTAATAAAAGAATTGAAAAAAGGATTTTTAGTTAAAAATGAGTACAATGCAATAATAAATAGAAAATTGCACCCAAAGGTTTACATAGCCTTTAACTACACGTTCAATACAGTTAAAAAATGCATTCTAACACATACCACCCCAACATATGCCAAGAACACTCTTGGGGTAAGTAGTGCCTTAGTCTAAGCTCCAGCATCCGTCAGTTATTTTCATGTCTCTCCTACATTATTGATGTGCTATAAATCATTTCTGATCCACCCCCTTCATCTCCACTATTCATGTGATTCCCTAATCTAGTCTACAAAGTGGAGCATAACTGGCGGACAGAAGCTTAGGAAAAATGTACATATCTGCAAATACAGTCAAGCATTGTGTAGTTATGACATGTTCTCCCAGCAAATAGAATTATGTTCCATGAGCACAATAGTCAGGGAGTTATATATAGTCGCCCTCTCTGTTTATCTACTGTTAAAGAGTGGAAGACGTGTTCCAGCTCATTGATTCGGGACACATTTAAGAAGAGATTTTTCATTGATTATTTGCTAGAAAACAATTGTGAACCTTATAAATCACCATGTTGTATTGTGTGTTTTATAAGTGAGCAAAGGTCGCACTACATTTTGTCCAGGAGAGTAAAAATACTCCTCCGACCATTTTTGAGGAGTATTTTTCGCCCGAGGAGGATTACGAAATTTGCAGTAATTCAAATACATAATATACCTGCCTACACTTGCTCACATCTGCGTTTGGAGCCTCTGTTGCCGATTCTGTCTAAAGACCAGATAAAAAAGCAGCACTTTTTTGGTCTGGACTCGTGAATGGAAACTGGATGGACTCCATCATGGTAAGCAGGGGCTGTACAGCTTCTTCCCTGTCAATTAGGCCGAGTTCACATAACATTTTTGCCATATATTTAATGTACACACAAAAAACATATATACATTAACAGATGCCTCAGACAGACGCCATACTGTGGCATCTGTCACCATAGAATTCCATTGTAAAAAAATAAATAAAATAATAATACGTTAGTCTACATGTTTTTTGCTGGACTTTGCAGGATGGAAAAACATGGTACACTACACTTTCCCATCCTGCAGTCCTAAAAAAAAGTACTTTTTTTTTTTTTGGAACTCCATGGTGATGGATGTCACAGTATTGCATCTGTTGTGTATGTTGATTATATGACAAAAACCCAGCCTTACGTGCCCGATCCCGCACTTCCGTTATTTTCGTTGTTCTGCTCCATTAGATGAGCAGAACAACAGAAATAAATAGTGGTGATGTGAACGGGGCCTAAGAGGTGGGGATTTATGCAGGGGACTAGAGATGAGCGAATTTCATATTTTGAAAATCGTTTGGTGGTAAAAGCAGAATTGCGTCATGGATTCCGTTACCACGGACCATAACGCAATTCTATGACGGAATGCATAACGTAATGTCTAGAAGTCTATGGCCTGCATAACGGATCCGTCCCGTTTCCGTTATGCAGGGGAGTCCAGTGTCTTGAGTGTATCACTTCCTATTTGTAAGTAACTATAGGGCAATTTTGGGGGATTTTTACAATAAATAAGTTAGGTTTTATGGGATAATTTTTCAGTGATTTAGGCAGAAATCTGCTGACAGATGCCCTTTTAGTATTCATGATTTTAAACAGAACCTATGTAGTTGATTGAGCAGATTAAAGTTGTCCATACACTTTCAATAGCTGTTGACCATCAGCCGTTCCTCCCAACCACTCCATACACATGCACGTTCTGGTGGCAGCTTATCTCTTGTGAGAACTAAAGATTGAGCATGTTTATAGCATGTGGACCCTTCCTTCCTCTGACATCTTCTGTCGGGTAAAAGTAAGGAACCCCAATACATATCAAATAGTTGACCAGTTCCACCAAAATTGGTGGGTTCAGCTGATTTTGCTATTATGTGTATGGACACCTTAAGAATTTGTTGGGGAAAAATGGTACACTTGAGTTTAGGTTTATTAATTGAAATCTTTCTATAATGGCATGACATCATGTCAGAGAAATTGCACCCAATAAATAGATCTGCCTGGTCCTACTGGCAGCAAATATCCCACCCATCTTGGTCAGTCCAAAGCATTAAGAGAGATTACACATGGACTTCTTCCAGCCGGGTAGACACAATGATCAGTGAATCCACTTTTTTTTAGATGTGAATGGAAACAGATTCAAGAAAATTTCCAGTAGAGATCTCTTAAGACATTCTGTAAGATTGATATTGCTCTGGTCAAGTGTGAATTTTCTGTCTCTCTTTTTCCTAGCCCTGGCCTCTGTCTTGTGCACGTCTCCCGAAAGTTCCATCATCAGAGAGCAGAAGATCCTCCAGATGAGGTTATCGGTGCCCAGTGATGCCCCTGACTGCCGTCCTCCGTGTCTTGCTGGTGCTAATACTGCTTTACCAGGTACAGGAATAAATGGAAAGATATGACTCTCCTTTTTTCACTATGAGTCCCGTGATCGTCCAAAAGACAGAGCCTGACTCGTGATTCCTGGAAATCCTCCAACTGTGCTCATGAGGGAATGACCAGGAGTACAGGTCACATCCTCTGTGTGAGAGGGATACATGCACACACAGCCACAAGTGACACCACACATGGATGTGAAAAACAGTACGGTTCAAGAAAAAAGTGCATCACCATTCATAATAGATATGTATAAAACCTTGCAAGGTTAAAGGCTGAAGACATATTTGCTAAATCTTCCATCATCCATCAAGATGGAGCAGATTTCTTATTCTTTAGATGCAACTTTTTATTAATTCTTTTGTATTTGAAATAAGTTGATTAATTTTCAGGTTGTATTTAGTAATAAATCACTGACCTAATTCACTTATGACTTAAAGGGAACCTGTCACCTGGATTTTGGGTGTAGAGCTGAGGACATGGGTTGCTAGATGGCCGCTACCACATCCGCAATACCCAGTCCCCATAGCGCTGTGTGCTTTTATTGTATAAAAAAACCGATTTGATACATATGCAAATTAACCTGAGATGAGTCCTGTATGTGAGATGAGTCCAGGGACAGGACTCATCTCAGGGTAATTTGCATATGTATCAAATCGGTTTTTTTACACAATAAAAGCACACAGAGCTATGGGGACTGGGTATTGCGGATGTGCTAGCGGCCATATAGCAACCCATGTCCTCAGCTCTATACACAAAATCCTGGTGACAGGTTCCCTTTAAAGGGGTTGTATCACCTCGTACACTGGGGGCATATCTCTAGGATATACCCCCAATGTCTGAACAGAGCCTGCAAAATGGAGGAGGGCACACCTCCTTTCATTTCTATGGGAGTGCCGAAAATAGCTAGCACCATAGAAGTGAATAGAGTGGTGGCTGCGCTTGTACGGTGTGCTTCACACTCATTTCAATTGGACTTCCGAAAATAATCAAACTCACTGTTTGGCTATTTTCGGCACTCCCATATAAATGAATAGAGGTGCATCCGCCTTCACTTTGTGGGCTCCGTTCTAAACATAGGTGCGGGTCCCAGTAGTGGAACCTGCAGCTATCAGACATTAGGGGCATATAGTAGCAATATGCCTCCAATGGATGAGATGACTCAACCCCTTTAATAACATTAAGATGAGTGGGGGAAGCGCCGAGGTAACCGCTTCCTCAAGCAAAATTGTGATGGGGTTGAGCTTAAGGCTCTGTTTGGCAGGTCAAGTTCTTTCACGCCAAACTCACCAACCATGCCTATGGACCTTGCTTTGTGCACCGGGGCACAGTCATGCTGGAAGATAAAACAGAACTATCAGTTGTAGACCAACCCCCCAAAAACAACCCCATAGCATTGTTCCTCCTCCACCAAACTCTACAGTCAAGCAGATAATCTTCTCCTGGCATTTGCCAAAACCAGACTCATCCATCAGTCAGATAGAGAAAATTGGTTCATCACTCCACAGAACATGTTTCCACTGCTCCAGAGTCCAGTGGTGGCACGCTTTACACTATTCCATCCAATGCTTGGCATTGTGCTTGGTGATGTAAGGCTTGCATGCAGCTGATAGGCCACGGAAACCCATGCCAAGAAGCTCCCAACACAGCACACTTTTGTGCTGATGTTAATGACAGAGGAGGTCTGGACTTGGTGACTTTTATGAACTATTCGCCTAAGTGCTTGGTGACCCCTCTCTGTAACTCTATGTGGCCTCCACTTCGTAGCTGCTTCCTAGTTGCTGTGGTTCCTTCCAATTTACAATAATACCACTCACAGTTAATGGTGGAATATTTAGGAGGTAAGAAATTTCATGAACTGACGTGTGGCAGTGGTGGCATCCTATTACAGGACCATGCTGAAATTCAGTGCGCAGTAAAGACGGACTGCCTGGCTAGAGGCTGGATTTTATACACCTGTGGCAATGGCAATGAACGAGACACCTGAATTCAATGGTTAAGACTTGTCCCAATACTTTTCTCCATATACAGTATATAAACATATAAGTAACACCTAAATATTATTTTTTTCACATGACTTTGAGACATTAATAAAGAATCATTGCAAGCTACTGTATTTCATATGTGCATGAAATGAGCTGCTCATCAGGTTACTGCCATTTAGGAAGCTATCTTGTATGATTCAATTAGCCTCTGCATAACAACGCTTTTCTGCATGTCTGTGAATTGGTTTCCATGACTGTTTTCTTCACAGACTGTCTCGGCTCAGGTTATGGATTACCTGTATGACAGCTGGAGGAGGTATGAAACTGAGTGCCAACAGAATATGTCCATGGAGCCCCCTCCAACAGGTGAAATCCAACTCTTTATCATGTATGCTTACAGAATGTAGACACAAGACTCTGTTCATATATATATATATATATATATATATATATAATATCTGATGACTCCACCACCTAAAGCCCTTTACTACAGCACCAAGAAATTGCAGACACACTTGTTGATGATAAATATACTTAAAGAGGTTCTGCACTTTGTTTTAACTGATCTATCCTCTGGATAGATGATCAGCTTCTGACTGGTGGGGGTCCGACACCCGGGACCCCCCCCCCCCCCCCCCCAACCAGCTGTTTGAGAAGACAGTGGAGTTCCAGCAGCACCGCGGCCTTCTCACTGTTTACCGCTGGCCCAGTGACGTCACGACTAGTATCAACTAGCGTGGGCGGGCTAAGCTCTGTTCACTTGAATAGCGCTTAGCCCCGCCCACGCTAGTTGATACTAGTCGTGACGTCACTGGGCCGGTGGTAAACAGTGAGAAGGCCGCGGCGCTGCTGGAGAGCCGCTGCCTTCTCAAACAGCTGATCGGCGGGGTTCCCGGGTGTCAGACCCCCGCCGATCAGAAGCTGATGATCTATCCAGAGGATAGATCATCAGTTTAAACAAAGTGCAGAACCCCTTTAACTATGGCCTTTCTTTATTCTACAAATGTTGGCGTGACTGTAATGCCCTATGAGACAGACTAATTGATCCTAGAAGTCATATGAAGGGTTATTTGTGTTCTATTAGTTGGTCCTTCTCCAGATGCTCACACACTGTAGTTAGTAGCCCACATTTTATTAGGTGTACATCTTAGCTGCCTTTACACATGTGGCTGACCCAAGAACAACAACCAACGAGTTGCAATAACACAGTTGTACCAATATCTAAGTAGTGAGACCCCTAGAGGCCATACACAGCATAGAGGATGGCTAGAGGCTGGATTTTATACACCTGTGGCAATGGCAATGAACGAGACACCTGAATTCAATGGTCTTCTCACTGTTTACCGCTGGCCCAGTGACGTCACGACTAGTATCAACTAGCGTGGGTGGGCTAAGCTCTGTTCTCTTGAATGGCGCTTAGCCCCGCCCACGCTAGTTGATACTAGTCGTGACGTCACTGGGCCGGTGGTAAACAGTGAGAAGGCCGCGGCGCTGCTGGAGCGCCGCTGCCTTCTCAAACAGCTGATCGGCGGGGTTCCCGGGTGTCGGACCCCCGCCGATCAGATGCTGATGATCTATCCAGAGGATAGATCATCAGTTTAAACAAAGTGCAGAACCCCTTTAACTATGGCCTTTCTTTATTCTACAAATGTTGGCGTGACTGTAATGCCCTATGAGACATATTGCTACATCCTTTCCCGTTTAAATGAAAGAACAATGAAATATAACTAACACAAAATGGTAAACATGTAAAACATAGCTATAAGGCCTCTTGCCCATGAACGTTAAGGGCTCTGTGCCGATGCTGCAGACCCCAAATTGCAGTCCCCAATGCACTCGGGTCCGAGATCTGTCCATTCCGCAAAAAGATGGAACAAGTTCTATTTTTATGCGCAACGGAAGCACGGAATGGAACACCACGGAAGCGCTCCGTAGTGCTTCCATGCGGTTCCGTTCCGTGCTTCTGTTCTGCACCGCATCTCCGGATTTGCGGACCCATTCAAGTGAATGGTTCCACATCCGTGATGCGTAATGCACATGGCCAATGCCCTGTGTATTGCAGAACCGCCGTATGCAGCCCGCAATACGGCCACGGGAGCACTACGGCCGTGTGCAAGAGGCCTTAGATATAGTCCTTGAGGTGAGCTGCCTTTCTGATTGTTCTGCCAGCTCACATAACATATGAGGTTTCTTCACACAAATCTTGGTGTTCTTCTGATTCTGGTAGTCTATTTTCTGGGACTGGCTGTCTCTGACCAGAGACCTCCCCATGCTCCTCAGCAGTTTCCGTTTCTTTGTTGCCGGTATTCATAGTCTCATTGCTTTAAGTGCCCATATACTGTTCCAAGGGCCCTATATCATCTCTTTCTTGTGTTTTTCTCAGATGTCTCCGATTTCTGATCAATCTTCTTCCTTCCTCTGTTATAATTTCATAGGACAGTGCTCCCAATTTCTGGACGACCTTTGCCTTTTTGCCAGTGTTTGTCATATTTGCCTATTGGCTCAATCCGTACATTTTCATTGCTCTGGAGAACAGGCAGATCTTTTGCAGATTTATTGTAATAGACTTTCTCTTCAGTTTGGCTTTAACATTGCCCACAAGCTTTGGCTTTAGTAGTTGACCTGCCGTTGGTAAGAGAGTCCTTGTACGTTACTCATAAGCCGCTGTGCTGGACTGTGCCTCTTTTGCTTTCTGCATGAGTCTTTTGGCTGTTTTTACTGCTGACTCTGCTTTGCCATTACTCTGAGGATATCCTGGAGATGATGTCTGGTGCTCAAATTCCCACCTCTCCCTGGATTTGTTGAACTCTTCAGATGTAAATTGAGCAGCGTTGTCAGAGAACACAATATCAGGAATGCCATACCTGGCAAAATGGGCCTTGAGTTTTTTAATGACTGTTTTTGCCCTTGTGTCCTGCAAGTAGTCTATCTCCCAGAAGTTGGAAAAAATAGTCCACAGCTACCAGATATTCCTTTTTCATTTCACTTGAACAGATCTGTTCCTACTTTTGACCATGGTCTGTTTGGAATTGTATGTGGTTGCAATGTCTCTTTCGGTGGCTTATCATTGCACGATGCACATATTTCACACTGTGCTATAAAGTTTTTTATGTGGTCATTCATTCCAGGCCAATAAACATATTCTCGTGCCCGACGTAGACATCCTTCTACACCTAAGTGAAGTAGAGTGCAATCTTTCTATTATGTCTCTTCTGAGGGATTCCGGTACAACAGCCCTTTCTCTTTTAGAAATGATTCCATGCTGCACAGAGAGTCCATCTCTTATGTGAAAAAATGGAGAAACTTCCATTGGGGCATGTTGCTTGTATTTTGGCCATCCCTTCAAGATGACACTCTAAGGTCTGTACAGATCTGTATTTGTTTCAGCCTCTCTTTTGAGACAGATATTCACACATATCGATGCTTTCAATGTCTTTTTCTTCTTCATTTGTTATGGGTAGCTAAGCTCTGCTTAGGGCATCTGCAATCAGTAAATCCTTCCCAGGACAGTAACAAATGTCCAAATCATATTTCTGAAGCCTTAAACTCATACGCCGTAGTCTTTTTGGGGCATTCAGTAGTGGCTTCTTTGTAATACTTTCTAAAGGCTTGTGATCCGAATGCACCACTACTACTTGTCAACCGTAGGTGTACTGGTGGAATTTCTCCAACCCAAATACTGCAGCTAGTCGTTCCTTCTCGATTTGAGCATATCCTTGCTCTGTTAGGCCCCTTTCACACGGGCGAGTTTTCCGCGCGGGTGCAATGCGTGAGGTGAACGCATTGCACCCGCACTGAATCCAGACCCATTAATTTCTATGGGGCTGTGCACATGAGCGGTGATTTTCACGCATCACTTGTGGGCTGCGTGAAAATCGCAGCATGTTCTATATTGTGTGTTTTTCACGCAACACAGGCCCCATAGAAGTGAATGGGGCTGTGTGAAAAATCGCAAGCATCCGCAAGCAAGTGCAGATGTGGTGCGATTTTGACGCATGGTTGCTAGGATGAAAGTCTATTTACTGTATTATTTTTCCTTATAACATGGTTGAAGGTCAATTGAGGGTTAAAAAAAATAAATAAAAATTAACTCACCTCCTCCAATTGATCGCGTAGCTGCCGGTCTCCTATTCTTTCTTCAGGACCTGTGGTGACATCACTGTGCTCATCACATGATACATCACATGATCCATCACCATGGTGATGGACCATGTGATGAGCTCAGTGACGTCACCACAGGTCCTTTGACAGGTCCTGAAGAAAGAACAGGAGAACAGCAGCTACGCGATCAATTGGAGGAGGTGAGTTAATTAATTAATTTATTTTTTAACCCTCAATTGACCTTCTACTAAGCATTCTGTATTAAAGAATGCTATTATTTTCCCTTATAACCATGTTATAAGAGAAAATAATAAAATTGACAGAATACTGAACCCAAACCCGAACTTCTGTGAAGAAGTCCTGGTTCGGGTCTGGGTACCAAACATGCCGATTTTTCTCATGCGCGTGCAAAACGCATTAAAACACTTTGCACTCGCGGGGAAAAATCGTGCATGTTCCCGCAACGCACCCGCATCTGTTTCCGCACGTCACCCGCAACGCCCGTGTGAACCCAGCCTTAGAGTTAAAGCTCTGCTTGCATATGTGATTGGCTGTTTATCCTGCATTAGTGTGGCTCCAAGGCCTGTTTCTGAGGCATCACATTGTACTACCACTGCTTGATCTGGATTAAAATATTTTAGGGTTGCTGTGTCTGCAATAGCATTTTTCACTGACTGAAAAGCCGTTTCATGGCTTTCTGTCCATTCCCAGAGTGTGTCTTTGTAAGTTAGCTGTCTCAGTGGCTCACACATGTCTGATAAATGCTTGCAAAATTTAGAAAGATAATTCACCATGTCCAGGAATCAGGGGCGGATTGGCCATAGACCTTACAGGAAAATTTCCCGGTGGGCCAATATATAGGGGGCCGCCTGAGCCCTCTTCTTGGCCGGCCAGTGGAAGTTTTTTGGTGATGTATTTTGCGCTGCTGGCAGTATTTTGTGATGGACTGTGGCATTTGGCTCTGTTGGGGTGGTATAATATGGAATTGCTGGCCTTGCCTTCCATCAATTTGGACCCGACTAGAAAATGGGGCCAGTTTTAGTATTTTTTCCAGGGCCACTTTAAGTTCCCAATCCGCTCCTGCTAGGAATCGTTGTACTCCACGTACATCTGTAGGTGTAGGCATGTCCTGTATTGCCCTCACCTTTTCTAGATCCACTTTAACACCATTTGAGGTTAGAAGATGTCCAATATATGGTACTTCTGTCATTTTTAGTTTCAATTTTTCCAGGTTTAGTTTGAATTGTTTTTTCTACATCAGTCCAAGAATTGTTTCATCTTTTTATCGTGATCCTTTGTTGCCGATTCTAGATCATCACCTTCTCCAACTATTAGTATATCATCTGCTATTATTTTTACTCTAGACAGTCCTTCCAAAGCTTGCATCAATTTTTTGTTGGAACACTTCTGGAGCCGGGCTTAATCCCATGGGCATTCTCAGTCACTTATATGCGGTAAATAAACTTGATTCTTTATCCAGTTCCACATGCCAGAACCCATTTTTCACATCACATACCGAAAATATTTTAGCCTTTGAGAGATCTGGGAGAACATCTTCTATTGTAGGCATTGGATAGTGATTTCTTTTAAGAGCCTTGTTCAGTGGCTTAGGATCAATGCATATTCTTAACTTGCCTGGTGTTTTTTTCCACTACTACTAAACTGCTGATCCAGTCTGTGCTTTCCTGTACTGGTGCCAGAGCCGGTTTTAGACAGTGTGGCCCTGGGCAAAATTGAAAGTGGGGCACCAAATCCTGAAATGTTGAACCAGAAGTCTGACAGGACTTTGTAGGCACGGACAGCGGTTGCAACCACAGCAGCTGATTGCAGAATGCTACATTATCTCTCTTTAGCCTTTCCACTGTAAGCTGCTGATCCTGCAGAATCTGCATCAGGTTTTTTTGGATGTGTTTTTTCTGATGCATTTTATAACACACTTTGTGATGCAGTTTTGCTGTGAATTTTCATTAAGATCTATTCTCAAAGGGAATTCTGGACATAGAACCCGCATGAAGAATGTCCAGGGCACTTCACTTTTTTCATGGTGCAGTTTATAAAACCACAACCATCCGGGCCCCTGAAAAGAAGGGAGAGCACAATGTGCATGCACGGTCATTCTCCATTATGCTATGGGTGTTCTGATAATAGCTGATCACTGGCAATTCAATAGCAGTAAATGAAGATAATGCTGCTCATACGCACTGTTATGGGGGATCTGTGGATGACGCACTTATGGGGGATCTGTGGATGACGCACTGTTATGGGGAGATCTGTGGATGACGCACTGTTATGGGGGATCTGTGGATGACGCACTGTTATGGGGGATCTGTGGATGACGCACTGTTATGGGGGGATCTGTGGATGACGCACTGTTATGGGGGGATCTGTGGATGACGCACTGTTATGGGGGGTCTGTGGATGACGCACTGTTATGGGGGATCTGTGGATGATGCACTGTTATGGGGGGGATCTGTTGATGATGCACTGTTATGGGGAGATCTGTGGATGACGCACTGTTATGGGGGGATCTGTGGATGACGCACTGTTATGGGGGGATCTGTGGATGACGCACTGTTATGGAGATTCTGTGGATGACGCACTGTTATGGGGGATCTGTGGATGACGCACTGTTATGGGGGGATCTGTGGATGACGCACTGTTATGGGGGATCTGTGGATGACGCACTGTTATGGGGGATCTGTTGATGATGCACTGTTATGGGGGATCTGTGGATGACGCACTGTTATGGGGGGATCTGTGGATGACGCACTGTTATGGGGGAGATCTGTGGATGACGCACTGTTATAGGGGGGTCTGTGGATGATGCACTGTTATAGGGGGGTCTGTGGATGACGCACTGTTATGGGGGATCTGTGGATGACGCACTGTTATGGGGGATCTGTGGATGACGCACTGTTTAATAGCAGCCCTGGTCTGCTGCCCCCAATTACTGGAAAAATAAATAATAAATCCACTGCTAATTTGGACCTCAGATTCTTAATCTATACTCCAATGCCTCCACCCCCCCCCCCCCAATTAACAATGCAGACCACCTAAACAATGTCGTCTTCAGTAACTTAACTAGAGCCCTCTATGGCCCAGACAGCCATGTGGTAATTGAAAGCAGCACCGCCACATCACAAGCAAGCTGTTTGGTGGTGTCTTAAAAGTGCTGCAGACCTAGCTCATACTGGAGTCACAGGGAGCCCACACATGGGGCACAAGAAGCTCACACACAGCTCACAGAGGGGGCACACGTCAGGAGCAGAGGGGACACAGGGATCACATATGGGGACACGAGGCACAGGGAGCACACACAACTCGCACAGAGGGCACAGGGAGTGTGTGCAGGGGCGCAGAGAGCTCACAGATAAGTGACCATCAGTACTTGAGGGTAGTGCAGGGCTGTTGCAATGAGAGTGTGACCCCCAGCAGCCCTGCAGCCTCCTCCTCAGCACTCCCTCAGTGCGCCTGCGCCGATGACGTCTTCTCTTTCGGTGAGGCCATCGGCGCAGGCGCTCTGAGAGAAGGACGCTCACCTCCTCAGCACTCCCTCAGTGCGCCTGCGCCGATGGCCTCACCGAAAGAGAAGACGTCATCGGCGCAGGCGCACTGAGGGAGTGCTGAGGAGGCGAGCGTCCTTCTCTCAGAGCGCCTGCACCGAATGAAGACAGGCGCGGGATTTGAATTGCAGACAGGGCCAGCCGGAGGGGGCGGTTTTTTAAAAGGAGGGTGCGGCGGCTACCAGCAAGTAGACGCCCTACTTGCTGGTAGTGAAGTCATTTGCATATTTTAAAAGTTAGATTTTTAATGAAACGAAGCCACAGACCAAGGTAAGAGCCCTAAATAGGGAATAGTCGTTCAATAAGGATTTTAACAAGCCCAAAAATGAAAAATGTGTTTTGGGGGTGACAGAAGCCCTTTAAGAAGTAAATAGAATATAAGTAGAAAATTTGTCTGGCCACATAGAGACCCCTCACTGAGATAATAAAGTGGGTAAGGTCATAATGACGCATTAGCAGAGGAACGTATATCACAATGGACACTGCTGTTATTAGGCCAATGTCAATGGGCAGTAGATAACACAATTGCATGTTAAATAAAACATACAAATGAGACCGCCTTGTTAAGTCCCTTGGGGTGTACAGTATCTAACTTGAAAATCAATTGCGTTTCTCTGCGGAGCAGCAACATATCCATGTCCCCTCCGTAAACAGACGTCTACTAATAGCCTGCTATGCTGGGACAGTGGCCATCAGGAGTGGCATCCACAAGGGCCAGTACTTCCCTAGTTGCGACCACAGGGGTGGATAAAGTGTTTTTCTTTTTACTAATTTTTTGTGAGAGTGCTGCCATTATTTTTTATTCTTATATTGTCCTGGATTTGTTGCCGGATCCATTTGCCTACACCTCCATATTTATATTTGGTCTGATGTGCTGCCATTGTTATAAATAAATAAATAAATATATATTAGGGTTACTCCTGCAGTATATAAATATTTTTCTAGAGGTAGTTGCATGTTGTGTGTGTGTGTGTGTGTGTGTGTGTGTATATATATATATATATATATATATATATATATATATTACGCTTTTTGTGAGGCAAGGTAACAAAAAAATGGCTGTTCTGGCACAGTTTTTATTTTTTGTCTTTTAAAATGTTACCTGACAGGGTACATCATGTAATATTTTTATAGAGCATGTCGTTACGGATGCGGTGATACCTAATACGTCTTTTTTTTATTTTATTTGGGTTTTACACAGTAAAATTATTTTTGGGAAAAAAAATCATGTTTTTGTGTCTCCATTTTCTAAAAGCCATATTTTGGTTGATTGTCTAAGGTAGGGTATCATTTTTTGCAGGATGAGATGAGGTTTTGATTGATACCATTTTAGGGCACATATGACTTTTTGATCGCTTGGAATTACACTTTTTGTGTGGTAAGGTGATAAAAAATTGATTTTTGGCACGGTTTTTATAAAAAATTTTCAAAGGTGTTCACCAGACGGGTTAGCTCATGTGATATTTTTCTAGAGCAGGTCATTGCGGACGCAGCGATACAAAAAATGTTTAGTGTTTTTTTTATTTTTTCAATTTTTTTTACGATAATAGTTTTTTATTGTAGTTTTATAGTTTTCAAAACAGAACATGAATTCCATAAACATCACAGTAGTATTAAGCTTGACATATTTCAAGTACATGTATAGTAGTAGTTAGGTTATATTCAAGCTTCTCTTTTCCTCTTCAACATCTACCTGGAATGTAGTCAAGTGGACATTAATCAAGGAAATGTTAACAGATGTTATCTTACCATTTGATTGTACTTGTTACATTTGGTATTTGGCTGAAACTCTTTCTAAATAAAGAATATACAAAAAAATTACATGTGTAGTAGTAGTAGTCTTTCACACTTGCGTTGTCCGGATCCGTCGTGTACTCCATTTGCCGGAATTACACGCCGGATCCGGAAAAACGCGTAAGAACGCATAATTTTTTATTTCCTGATACGTCTTTCCGGCTTTTTTGGTAAGAGACTGATCCGGAAATCCTGAAGCCAACATCAACGTTTTTTTTCCGGATCCGTCGTACGGATCCGGTATGGGGCTGGATCCGTACGACGGATCCGGAAAAAAAACGTTGATGTTGGATTTCCGGATCAGTCTCTTTTCGCACCAGCCAAGTCCTTCCTGGCGCAGGCGCAACTTCCGGATCCGTCGTTGCGTCGTAACAACTGAAGATGTTAGGACGGATCCGGAATAATACATTTCAATGGGCTATTATTCCGGATCCGTCGATGCGGCAAGTGTTCAGGATTTTTGACCGGAGCAAAAAGCGCAGCATGCTGCGGTATTTTCTCCGGCCAAAAAACGTTCCGGTCCTGAACTGAAGACATCCTGATACATCCTGAACGAATTTCTCTCCATTCAGAATGCATGGGGATTATCCTGATCAGGATTTTTCCGGCATAGAGCCCCGACGACGGAACTCTATGCCGGAAAACAAAAGCGCAAGTGTGAAAGAGCCCTATGTCGGCAGAAACAATGCACAAGGAATAACAATTCCATTTGAGAATAGTCAATTACAACATGTTTGTTCATGGAAGAAAACATGAAAGTTTACAACATTAAACTAGGTAATCTCAGCAATCTCCAATTATCGGAAACACCAGGGGTTTATTGACTAGGTATAAATGCATAGGTGGACGTTAGCCAAGATTTCAACGAGTTTTTAAAGCGTGGGTAAGCGTGGTTCATATAGGCAATCATTTATTTGTGTGTACAAGAGGTATTTACTAGATCCATCACTTGTTTCAATTGGGGGACTGTTGAGGATTTCCAGTACCTCGTTATAACCAGCTTAGTAGACAGCAGAACGGGAGCTGTAACCAGGCGGGTTCTGACTGGGAAGTTTGTAATGTCATGAAATAATAAAGCCAATTCTGCGGAAGGACTCGTCCGAATCCCAGTGATAGACGAGAGGAGAGTAAAACTAGCGGTCCAAATTTCCCGGAGCTTGGGACATAACCATAGAATATGAAGGAGGGTACCCCTTCCTCCACAGCCCCTCCAGCACAGATTGGTAGTACCTGGGTAAATGTGGCTAAGTCTATCTGGCGTGAGATACCATCTGAGCATAGTCTTGATAGCAGCTTCAAAGTGGGAGACACAGGTAAATGAGACGGATATGAAAGAGAGGGATGATGGCCAGCTATGGTCTGAGAATTGTTTACCTAATACCTTCTCCCATGAGAGGAAGGGAGTTGATTTGGTGAATTTGTGTTTGGATGGGTCTCAAGCTACTCGACCAGGGATCTTTAGTATTCCAGAGGTCCAGAACATCTTTGCATGCAGCTACTTTAAAGGAATCCTTACCATGAAGGAAATGCCTCATCCTGAGGTATATATAAAAATCTTTATGGGGTATTGAGTATAATTCGTGTAGAGAGGAGAATTGTTTAAATTCGGAGGCTTCAAAGAGTTGTGAATCTTGGGTTAGACCTCTATTTACCCAATTAGCAACCTCTAGGTTAGGAACAAAGAAAGTCAGAGTTTCTAGTGGGGGCATATGAGTGGAGAGAAAGTGTTACTCCGGAAGTTTTGAAATAGAAAGTCACACCAATATCGAGGTGCGAAGAAAGCTTGGGAGGTCTCCCAGTGGGAGTGTAGAATTTAATGCAGGCCACAATCAGAGCTTTTAAATTATGGCCTGGAGAGACAGCTGATTCTATATGTAGCCAGTGATGCTGCAAATCTCCTTTCCACCACTCTTTCATAAAGCTCATGTAGTGTCCCACTAGATAGGCGTGGGCACTACACAAGGGTCAATTGGTGTGCGTGTACTCCTACTCACAAGGGACAGAAATATTATATTTAACTATGCAATTAATGTATTTTCTAATGTGTTTTTATATGCAATGTTCCCCTGTGTTAATGCTTAGCAGGCCTAGTTAGGGTGTAGTTAGACATCCTAGACACTAGAGGGAGATAGGGAGCCCCTAGTATAAATGTCCAGGCCCAGACAGGGAGAGGGAGTTCATAGTCAGGAGTCTGTGGAGACAGAAGTCAGAAGGCACCAGCCAGAGATATGCTGAGGGCCTCCTCCTGACATGCAGCTTGATAGCCCTGGCTGCTAGCTATGACCAGGAGGCTAGTGAAGAACCCTAGCCTGCCTGTAGTCCAAGGGAGCCTCAGTTAGCTCCGAAGTCACCCCAGTAGCAGGACAGAACCTCCTGGGAGAAACCTGCAGTCATCCTCAAGCCAAGTAAGGATATTTCCAGCCAAGATAAGTAAACTAATAGGCAGAGGAACTATAAAGCAAAGCAAGGATTAATACGGGAGGAAGATATATATTTTACCAAGGATTTAAGCCACCATTTAGGCATCCGGGCCTTGGGATAAGAAACCAGACAGGAGTTCTAAAAGAACAGTGTACACTATTTCTGAGGAAAGGTACAACCTGATTCTGAGTGTGTTGTGGATTTACCCTCTGAGTATCTTGCATGATTAATACCTGCCATCTTGTGAAATAAGCCTGCTTGTGAAGCTTGTGATATAAAGAACTGCATTACTATCTCAATGTACAAAGTTGGACCGTTTAAGTAAAGCAACGTTTGGTTCACTATACCACCTGTGTACCTCACTTATTCCAACTATAAATCGGTGTGCCACCGTTACAGGCACTGGCGTCACAAATCCAAAAGGGACCTTGCCCCAGGCACTCAAAATACCTGTAACATCCAGGGCACCTCATCCACCATCAGGCCTGGTCGCTACATACCGAGTGTGCCCCAGAGGAACTGTGTCTACCTCTCCTTCACTGCCGCATGCCTGCCCAGGGTTCTCCAATACAGTGAGCAACCCTCGATTGCCCATAACCGTGACCTCACTTCGCAATACCCTGCAGGTCTGGCGTGCTGCACTCATCTGGGTGGCGAGGTAGTAATCATATATATTGGGAAGCCCTAGACCGCCTGCTTTTTTGTGTTTTGTCATTATTTTGTGTGCAATCCGAGGTCTACTGGGAGTCCAGACAAACCTATGTAGTAATCTATTAATACGGTTGAAAAAGGCTTGTGGTATCGGTATAGGAACAGTTCTGAATTTATATAGTATCTTGGGGAGAGTCAACATCTGGAAGGTCGCTATGTGGCCTACCCAAGATATCTCGTGTTTGCTGTATTGGGCGAGATCTGTTTCCACTTCTTTAAGTAGTGGAAGGTAGTTGCTACCGGTTGTTTTAGTGACTCTAGTGCCTAGATATTGGACATATTCAGATTGCCAATATAGATTAAAACTGGATTTTATTCTCGACAAGAAGGTTGTTTTTATATTAATAGGGAGAGCTTGGGATTTCTGTTCATTAACTTTGTAGTAAGAGAGTTCTCCAAATTGACGAATAATTTCCATGACTGCTGGTAATGAGTGATCCGGGAAGCTTGTGGTCAGTATGACATCGTCTTCATATAATGAGATTTTGTGAGCTCTTCCACCTATGTCTATCCCCTTAATATGGTCGGAGAGGCGAATTGCTTGTGCTAGGGGTTCAATGGACATAATGAATATGAGGGGTGAGAAGGGGCAGCCTTGTCGGGTACCATTGGTGATCGTAAATGAGGAGGATAAGGTATTAACATATACACGAGCCGAAGGGTTGCTGTATAAGGCTTTCACTGCTCCCAGAAAAGGGCCACAAATTCCCATTATCTGGAGCACAGAAAATGCAAAAGACCAATTTATGCTGTCAAATGCTTTTTCAGCATCGAGGGTTACTGCTTCCAGGCCCGACCTTTCAATATAGTCTACAATGTTCATGACTCTTCTAGTGTTCCCTATGATTTGTCTACCTTAAATAAAGCCTGATTGATCGCAATTAATCAAGGACGGTAGGATGGGTTCTAACCGATTATCCAGACCTTTGGCGTACATTTTTAAATCTGTGTTTAGTAAAGAGATAGGTCTAAAGTTTTGTGGGGAGTCAGAAGTTTTTCCTTTTTTCGGGATGGTCACTATGACAGCGGAGAGCATTTCTGCTGGAAAGCTGCCAACTTCAAACCCTTTCTGGAGGACGTCACTTAGGTTGGGAAGGAGGGTGTTCTGGAAGGATTTGTAGTAACAATTTGATAGACCATCAGGTCCTGGGGCTTTATGCATAGGAAGGCAGTTTATAACCTTTTGAAGTTCGGCTTCGGTGAGTGGATTCCCCAAAAATTCTGCTTGTTCTGCGGATACTGTGGGGAGGTGGAGCTTGGTGAGAAATGAGTTGATATCAACCGGGGGGTTTTGGGCGGGGTTCTTGGGCGGACTCAGGTTATAAAGGGAGGAGTAGTACTCCATAAAGCTATCAGCGATGCCTTGTGGATCCAGGACTTAAGAACCATCTAAGGATGACTTTATATATGGAATCCTGGCCTTTGCTCTCTGGGATTTTACTCGTTGAGCTAGTAATTTGCCCGCTTTATTATTTTGCGAGTAATATCTAGCTTAAACTTTTTGTAAATTTCGCTCATATCTATATAGAAGACAGTCTTTGAGCTAAAGTCTAAGGACTTTCAGGGTGTCTTAGTATAGGGGGGGTATTCTTATTTCTCCTCTCCAGGTCTTCTATTTTGGACAACAGCTCAGAGATCTTTTTATTTCTGGCTTTTTAGCTGCCGAGCCCACTTTAATAAAAATTCCTCTAATAAATGCTTTATGAGCCGACCATAGCGAAAAGGAAGAAGAGACTGATCCAACATTATGTCGGAAATATTCCTGAAGAGCAGTTTCAATCTCCGCCCTATATGACTCATGTGCCATTAGGAAGGTATTGTTGTGCCAGAGTCTGGTGGGAAGGGGGATAGGTCTCTTGCGGTGACAAAGTGATTGCTGCATGGTCTGAGCACTTTATCATTCCAATAGAGGATTCTAAGACCCTCGGAAGTAGTGACCTGGAGAGTAAAAATAAATCTATATGGGAATATGTTCTGTGGGCGGTAGAAAAGAAGGAATAATCTTTCTCTTGTGGGTGATGGATACCCCATACATCATATAATTCCTCCGAAGAGATCCAATGTTGGAAGGGTACATTTTTAAATCTATATGGGGCTGAGGAGTCTAGGTCAGGGTTGAAAGTTAAATTAAAGTCTCCACAGAGAAGTTGTTGACCCTGTTTTACTTTATCAACTTTCTTAAGAAGCTTTTTCAGAAAGCTAAGTTGATGGGAATTTGGGGGGTATAACGCCACTATAGTGTAAAGGATGTTTTTGATAGAACAGACCTTTATGATGTATTTGCCCGCATCATCTACAATTTTCGAGATAGGGGTGAACGCTAGAGTATCTCTGAAAGCTAAGAGAACACCTCTTTGTTTTTTGGTAAAGTGTGATTGAATATCATCTGGAATTTGGGTGGCGAATTCTGTGACTATATTGTGCCACTATGTGGGTTTCCTGTGCACAATATATGTCACACTTGAGTTCCAGGGCCTCCTGCCATAGAAAGGATCTCTTCGGAGGGCTGTTAAGGCCCTTTACATTTATCGATACTATCTTAATAACCATTGTACATACAATAAAAGCTATACATTACAATGACCCGGTTGCCCAAATTAGGAGATACGCATCTGGTGGAATCAGAAGCAGCTGTGTGGTATTTATGGAGATCATCAAGCAGCTGAGAAAAGGTGGGAAAAAACTGGTAAACATAAAAAACATAAAGAAGGCAACAATAGACCATAAAACAGAATAATCTGAGCAGTAATAAAAACTGCTGCCTTTTGTGAGGGTAAAGTCGACTCTGGGAAGTCAGGAGCAAAAAAAATCTGAACTTCTGAGTGTGTCAGCTATAAACACCCATGTAGAAGCAGGCTTCAATGTTTGGTGCCTCTCCTGGACTCTACTCTGCGCCATTCTTCAGCAATTTTTGGTATTCAGCAATGTCAATATTCCAAGAAGAAAGGAGAGAACTGTCCATTTCCACCGAACTGATGGTATACCAGGAGACATCTTTGTTTATTAGTAATCTTATCAGAAACCCACAGCAGTATGCGATTTTATGATCTCTCAGTGCCAGTGTGACCGGTGCCAACTGGCAGTGTTGCTTTAATGTGACCGCTGACAGATCAGCAAACAGCTTAATGGTATTATATGGGGCAGGCAGGGTACCCCTCTTCCTGGATGATTCTAATATCTGCTCCTTCACGTGGAAGTAATGAATCCTCGCCAACACATCTCTCGGAATAGAGGTTGGGAGATGGCTGGGTCTTGGAACCCTATGGGCCCTGTCGATGACTAGGTCTTGAGCAGTCAGGGTCGGTATAAGGGCCTGGAACATTGAGCAAAGATACTCTTTAAGGTCAGCATTGGGGACATCTTCATGGATACCCCTGAACTTTATGTTGTTCCTGCGGGATCTATCCTCCAAATCATTAAGCTTAGCCTTTATCCTCTCCAGCTCTTCAGAAAGCTCTGAATGTGCATCCACTAGGTTATTATGAGAGGAAGCAAACTCTCCCATTTTGTTTTCAATATGGGACACTCTGGAGAGAGAGCAGAACAGACTCTTACAGATAGTTGAGGACCATAAAGAGTCGGTTATCCCACTTTTCTGGCAGCTTTAAATCACACAGAGAAGGCAGTTACTACACACATCCTCACTCTGGCTTGTTCACCAGAAGACTTTTCATTAACTAGGGGAAAGTGGGGCTAGCCCACCACTGGCTGCCAGTTAACTATTTCATTCCTTATACAGTCTTTTTGGATCACAAAGTGGACAATACAAACACATAAATCTATTGTACCACTGAAAGTGCATACATAGCATTAATCAACTCTTGTAGCAATAAAACATACTACATAAGAAAATCAACTCTTTAGCAGTTCACTTAAGCAGTGAACCAGTGGTTCACTGCATAAGGGGGGGGGGCTCAAAAAAATTTCACATGTTAAAGCACTACTCCCTATCACATCTCCTTGGCCAAAGTGCACTCTACTTGTTTTTACATCAAGGTTCCTCCACCAACTTCCACACCATAGAATGAAAACCACATTTTGACTTTTTGGTACTTGTTTCCACTGCTAATTCCATTGCTGTGTTTCCTCAGGACTGGTCTGCAACAGGACATTTGATAAGTACTCCTGCTGGCCAGATGCTCTACCTAATACCACTGTTAATGTCTCTTGCCCCTGGTTCCTGCCTTGGTACACGAAAGGTAAGATGTCTTCAGTAGGTAGTGATAATCGAGTCCTGCTATACAATAATAAGATTTTCCCCTCTCAGTACAGCATGGCTATGTGTACAAACACTGCGGACCAGATGGACAATGGGCAGCCAAAGTGAATGGCCACCCTTTACGTGATGCACAGGAATGCCAACTAGACCCAACAGATGTGAAGGACCAGGTACAATTAAATATCTAATGTTATATATATTTGGAGCTCCAGTCCTACACTGATTGTATCTCTGATTTCTGATAAGGTATTGGTCTCCTCAGGCTCATTGTTCCTCTGGCTGGCAGTTCCTGATGGGTGGTGGGCTTTTTGCCATGACATTCCTCAACCTATTCCCACCCATGGCTGTGAGGTTGGGCCCTGAGCTTGCCAAATATCTTAGTGTTTTAAGTTGTTACATCCGTCTGTTGTTAAATCAGAAAATAAAGATATAAACAAGCAATTTATTAAGGACCAAGAATTGTGTTTCATCTGGGCTTCAGAAGCACCTATTGTTTGCTTCCTCCCCTTATCCGTTAAAGGGATTAAAGATCAGACTGCTGGGAACATGGGCTCTCTAAAAAGAGCTGTATGTACACATGTAGGTCCACTGTTTCATTCACTTCTATGGAGCTGATGTAGACATCATTCCACCTGTCCCACAGAAGTGAATGGAGCGGCGGACCGACGTGCTCTACTGCTACCTATAGAGAAGGAACTCGGGGAGCCCTCATTCTCAGGCTCCATGAGGTCCCACTAGCTGGATCCTCCCACAATCTGATATTTATCATTATCTTGTGCATAGGTGATGAATAATTTTCAATTGGCTATCCCCTTAAGGTTCCTTAGTAAAGAGTAATTGAATAAAACCTCAAATTCCAGTGACAATAGAAGGAAATTATAAGAAAAACAAAACTTCCTACCTGCCAAAAAATTATATTCTTCAAGCTTTGTGTTGTGCCATGCCTCTACAATTCCCCCTAAAAATGTATGAATAAATCAACAACTGGTTACCCTTCCACAGTGTTACTGTGAATGGACAATATCATATTGTGTAGGGACAGTCAGTCCCCCAGCTGGTAACACCCAGTTATCAATTTATTCAGAAATTTGTAGGATGATCAATGGAGCAACCATACAACGGAGAGTTCAAAAGGTACGTTCACATCTGCGCTACCTGATCCAGAACAGACTACCGGATTTCAGTGTATCCGGCATAGCTGGATACTACCGTTCACCTCCGGACCTCATTGACTATAATTGGATGAGCCCAGTTGCCAGCTTGAGCACTGGGTTTTGGCTGGACAAAAACTGCTGCATGCATCAGTTCTTGTCTGGCTGAAACTGGCCAGATCCCTGCAGAATCCCATTAAAGCTATTCATAGATAATGTGATCTGAGCTACGTCAAGGTAAATAAATCTACAGCTCCATGTAGCTAGAGATGATACATGGTGATTTTTTTTTTTATTGTGAAGATTACTTTTAGCTGCACTTTTGTCTTTTTCATCCATAACAGATCTCTTGTCCTTAAATTTCAGGAAAAATTTGCCAATACCTATGAAAGCTTTAAGATCATGTACACTGTCGGATATTCCATGTCTGTGGGGGCACTCACACTTGCACTTGCTATTCTTGTGGGATTTAGGTAGGTGGATGTTATGGTGAAAACACATTCTGGTTCCTCATCTAATTGTCCTCTAAAATGTCCACAGATCCAAATTTATTACCAGGAGTTCCGCCATCTCCCCCTGTATCTGCCCAAATACATTAGACTTCTAGGTAGATCTTGACAAATTTGAAGGTCAAGTTCATGAGGCTGTCCGATGGTCTCTTCACATCTTCTGCTGGTGGAAACAATGACAGGATGGATTTCAACACTTAGCTCCCTCCTCTACCGAAAGAACATGCATGGTTGATTAATTTGAACTTGAATATGGTGGGATCAAGAGTGATAGTTGTTGTCTGAAAGCCATTACATGTGCATGATCAGATAAAAGTTGGCCAATAACCATGGACTTTAGATATTTGTTCCTAAATCCCATGTTTTGGTGGGATCTATGGACAGTCCAGTGTTTATGCCCCAACTTAAACAATATATTGTTGGATCTAATGTATATAGCTTTTTAATCCCGTTAAGCCAGCCATATACTTGATATGCAAATGGATAATCAGCAGGCTCGTACTGGCCCACCAGGGAGGCGGGGGATTCCTCAGTGGGCCCCCAGTCTCCTGCGCCCGGAGATGAGATGGAGGAGTAATTATTTCTCTCTTGTTTCTCAGGAGAGATAATTATTGTAGCCACTAGGTGGCAGTATTGCACAGCGATGCAGCCTCCTACTGGTGTAAATTGTACAGGAGGCCCCGCAGTATCTTCTAAACTTCCCGGCTGCTGGCAGTGAAGGAGGAGAGAACATGTCTGGCCATACTTCTGCCCTCCCTGCTGTCAGAAAACTGGCTGCTGGAGAGAAGGACTCCTCTGTGGTGCTGGACTGATTTCTCAGGTGTGTGACAGTAGTGAGCTGTAGGAGAAAATAGGGGATTTGTTTATAGCAGACACAGATCTATGAATGTGTGCTGCTCTCTGCAGAGTTATGCCCTAGGTCCCCCCCCCCCCCAATGCCTCTGCTTTAGGTGCACCCCCATTAGTGCCACAGCTCGAGATGCCCCTCCAATGCCTCCACTCTAAAAGCACCCCTAATATTGCTGCTCCAGTATCCCCACTATTACCCTGCCTCAGGCAACCCTAATGCCGCTGCTTTAGGTGCACCCCCATAAGTGCCCCAGCTCCAGATGCCCCCACTCTAAATGCACCCCTAATATTGACTCTTCTCCACCTGCTCCAGGATCCCCACTATTACCCTAATGCCTCTGTTTTAGTTATGACCCTCCGTTTTTGCCTTTTGCTCACTTTGCTCCTCTAGAACCTTTGCTTGGGCTTTGTTTAAGGTTATGACCAGCAAAGGGGTTTGGACTTATGACGGAAAAATCCTGCACAGTGCGTCATATACTCCAGTATTGACACGGATGGTTTACATGGCGGTAGTGATGATAGTCCGTATTTACAGGCATCACTGCTGCCATGTAAAGAGATACTGGTGTAGTGGTGGAGGATTTAAAGGGGTTGTTCAGGTTTTCAAGTTATCCTCTCTACACCATAGGGCATAACTATATGATTAGTGGGGTACGATTCTGTGACTCCCCCTTCGCCCCCCCCCCCCCCCCCCCCCCCACACACACACACACACTGATTCCAGGAACGGGTGCTTTTCCCCTTTTTTGATGGTGTCCATTTATTCTTTTAGGGACCACTGGAAATAGCCAGCGCTGTACTCTGCCATCTCCAGTTACCCCATAGAGACTGGATAGAGAGGCAGAGCATATGCTCGACCTGCCACTCGGTCAAGAAGGGGGATCAGTGGGGGCTCCAGCGTTCAGACCACCATGGATCACTTAGTTATCCCCAATCCTGTGGATACAGGATAACTAGAAAAGTGGACATAGGTCCTTTAACAGGCGAGCATTTCTATTTTAGTTTGACACATATTTTGGGCCAAATTTTTTAATTTTTGTTTTATTTTAATTTATTTTACACCCAAAGAAAACCTTTAAAGATAGGGAATGTAAAAAGGTCCAACAGCTATGACAGGACAGGTAATAAGTGTCTGATTGGTGGGAGTCTGACTGCTGGGACCCCCATTAATCAAGGGAATGTGGTCTTAAGACCCTTGTGCACATAGATTGGTGCTAATGTAATTGAATGTCTCAGGAGCCCTTTTTTCATGATCAGTGGGTGTTCCAGCAGTCAGACCCCAGCAATCTGATATTTATCACCTATCCTGTAGATAGGCGATAGGTCATTATGGTAGGACAACCCTTTTAATTATACTGTAGATTATGTGCAATCTGAGTAGGTTACAATTTGGTAAATTTAATGCCAGACATTTATGCTTAAAGGGGTTAAAGGGTTTGTCTCACTTCAGTAAATAGCATTTATCATGCAGTTAATACAAGGCACTTACTAATATACTGTGATTGTCCATATTGCCTCCTTTCCATCACATTATACACAGCACGTATCCGTTGTTATTACCACCGTGTAATCCAGCAGTGGTGGCAGTGCTTACACACTGTAGGGAAAGGCTGGAAGTGCGCATAGGCCAACACCTTTACCTATAATGTGCAAGCACGGCCACCGCTGCTGGATTACATGGTGGTAATAACCACGAATACGTGCTGTGTATAATGTGATGGAAAGGAGACAATATGGACAATCACAATACATTAGTAAGTACCTTGTATTAACTTTCTCTACATGATAAATGCAAATTGCTGAAGTGAGACAACCCCTATAAGTGTGCTACACTTAATAGGGTTAGGTATAAAAGTCTTGGTGTGTGCATTGCGTGTTTCCTATGTGTAATTGCTGTTTGCTATATACAGTCAGGTCCATAAATATTGGGACAGCGACACAATTCTAACATTTTTGGCTCTATACACCAACACAATGGATTTGAAATGAAACGAACAAGATGTGCTTTACCTGCAGACTGTCAGCTTTAATTTGAGGGTATTTACATCCAAATCAGGTGAACGGTGTAGGAATTACAACAGTTTGCATATGTGCCTCCCACTTGTTAAGGGACCAAAAGTAATGGGACAGAATAATAATAATAAATCAAACTTTCACTTTTTAATGCTTGGTTGCAAATCCTTTGCAGTCAATTACAGCCTGAAGTCTGGAACGCATAGACATCACCAGACGCTGGGTTTCCTCCCTGGTGATGCTCTGCCAGGCCTCTACTGCAACTGTCTTCAGTTCCTGCTTGTTCTTGGGGCATTTTCCCTTCAGTTTTGTCTTCAGCAAATGAAATGCATGCTCAATCGGATTCAGGTCAGGTGATTGACTTGGCCATTGCATAACTGTGAATGTCTACCATCATACTTCATCTTTAATATTTCTGTTATCCCTGTAAGGGCTCATGAACACGACTGTTGGATGTTTTGCAGTCCGCAAATTGCAGATCCGCAAAACCTGGATATCGGGTGTGTGCATTCCACATTATGCGGAACAGAACAGCCGGCCTCTAAAAGAACAGTCCTATCCTTGTCTGTAATGCCGACAATAATAGGACATGTTCTATCATTTTGCAGAACGGCCATGCGGACATACAGACACGGAATGCACACGGAGACATTTTTTTTTTTGCGGCCCCATTGAAGTGAAGGGCATGGAAAAAAAATAAGTTTGTGTGCAGGAGCCCTAAGGTGGGCCCCCAGAATCAGTTACACTGGTGGGCCCTAAGTACCCCAGTCCGACACTGATAATCGGACATAGATCCAGTGATACAGTCTACCATTAAACATAGGAGACAGAACAGGCTGCTCCAGTCATACAAAGGTAGCAATAGGCATTAGATATATATAGTGAGATCCCATCAATCTTTGTAGGAGCTACCAACAATCTAATGTCTGGTAAGCAATGAACAAATTGGTGGGATCTGCCAACAAATATCTGGTGTCTGCGACCTCTTTTGAACGGGTTTCCAAGTGTTTTATGCTGATGAAGTATTCTCAGGATAGTTTATCAGTATGTGATCAGTGTGGGTCTGACTTCAAAGACCTCTGCTAATCAGCTCCTGTGAGGAGGCCGCAGCACCCTTCAAACAGCTGATCAGCAGGGGTCCCAGGAGTTGGACCCCCATGATCACATATTGATGACCCATGCTTAGGATAGGTTATGAGTATGAAACCCCTTTCAGCTGGTCGTACACCTTAGATACCTTTCAGACAACAGCAATTCCCCACAATGTCCCATACACATGAGCACTCAGCTAACCTCTGACCACCTATCTCTCCTAAAGACAAAGGACATGGCTTGTTGAAATCCAAAATCCTGGTCTTTCTTTACCCCTACTTCTGCCTAGTGGGAAGTTGAAACACCTTCAGAGTTCATATAAATTATGCTGTCTACTTTATTTTGCAGTATACTGATTAAAGCCAAAAGAATACTCTATGGACACATTTAGCATGTTTGTCGGGAGATTTCCCAGCGTACATGCTAAATTTATGTCACAAACATGATGTGAACATAGCCTTATGGATTTGAGTGGGAAGTACCTACTAGAAGCCTCATCTTTGACTTCATATTTCAATTTCTTGCAGTAAACTCCACTGCATGAGGAATTACATTCACATCAACCTGTTCATCTCGTTCATACTGAGAGGAGTGTCTGTTCTAGTAATTGACGCCATGCTGAAGACTCGCTACAGCGAAAAAATTGATGAGGAATATGTACATGTTTGGCTCAGCAGCAAGGTGAGAAGGTTATATGCCCGCATGAAGTCATTCTATGTATAGATGAGCAAATTGATTGTACAGATTCAGAATGAGTCCTGAATTTCCCCAAAAATGCAGATTCTTACAAACCCGAATACATGAATTTTCAGGCCAATTGGAGCATATTTGATCCAGTTAGAATTGATTCGGTCCCAAATCAAATGTTTTTAAAAATTTGCCGAACGGAAGATGAAACGAATTTAAAGAAATTCGCTCATCTCTAATTCTATGTCATCAGAGATTTAAAGAAAACAATAAAATCCACCATGGCTAACTAACTGTGTTTTAGCATCATTTTAGAATCTTTATGACCCATGTGAGGGTGTTTCTTTAGCAAACTGATTTGTTATATATGAACTGTAGACTTGAGCAATCTAAGAATGTAGGGAAACCAGAGGCAAAACATCCCTCATCAGATCTGCAATCCTAAAAACCTTTCTTTTGTTGTAAAGAACCTAAAAGGAACAATTACAAATATGGTCCACCCTATGGTTTAATTAATGACCTCTGATCATTGGTGGATCAAGTCATGGGAGATAATTCTAGTGATTCCCACTCTCCAGTATTGTACTAGATCAGGGAATGTAGGTGATGGTAAACCCCTAAAAACAAAATTGTAAGCTGTCTCCAATACCAAGACAAAAAGTTAGTTTAGCACCGTTTCTGGGTTTACTACATTCATCCCTATAATATTTATTTTTTCTCTTTTCTCTTACCCATAAACTTCCAGGCTGGCTGTCGAGCGGCTTTTGTTCTCATGCAGTATGGAATAATTGCTAACTACTGTTGGCTGCTGGTGGAGGGGATATATCTACGCAACCTCCTGGTCTTGGCTGTGTTTTCAGAGAGAAGCCACTTTGCTCTGTATGTTTGCATCGGATGGGGTGAGTACAGAGGTCATGCAGAAGACCAGTGGAGATGTGTCCTCAAACACCACAATGCTACTAGAATCAGAATATCAGTACGAAGAGTACTAAGGCCCATCATGTGTGCTAACGTTGTCATCTGTAAAACCAAAGACAATATCACCACTGCACTTCTTGCCATAGGCAACACAGGTGGTGTGGAGGTCTACCTGCTCGTGGTGGTTGAAAGGTCTACCTATTGGTGGCGATGGGGTCCATCTGATTGTCAGGGTTATCCAACTGAGTATGAGCAAATTACAGGGTGACAATTTATATGCCTACCCTCACAGATCCCACCGAGGTAATAAACCAGTTTTCCCAGGGTCCTGAACAGCAAATGTGTCTAGTTATGGACCAACATGGAGTCCAGAAATGTAGTATTATTAGATAGATTTGAAGATGTCTAATTAGTTTGGTTAACAAAAAATGATAGTATACAAACTATGGGTAGAACTAAACTATCTAATGTCACTTTTATGTGACTATCGTGTAAAGCTAGCAATACAATGAGATAGCTGTCACTTGTGCAGCTACAAAAGGGACAAAGTACATAAGGGACCTGTTGCAACTCTACACCTATTCACTGAAGTGAATGGGGCTGTGCGCAATACCAAGCACAGCCACCATGCAATGTACAGCGTTGTGCTTGGTGAGCCGAGAGAAGTGCCTTCTCAAACAACTGATCAGCAGGCGTCCCAGGTGCCGGACCCCCACGGATCGGATACTAATGACCTATCCTGAGGATAGGTCACCAGTAGCAACATCTCTGAAACCCCTTTTAAAGGGGTATTCTTACCTTTATCACATATCGACAGAATATGCAAAAACAATTTCCGATAGATGGGCGCTCCACCTCCAGGACTTGCGCCTATCTCCAGAAAGGGTTCCCTCAGCTCCTGTCCCACCTGGTGAAGTAGCCACCAGCTACTATATCCAGGTGGAGAATGAATGGAGAATTCAAATCTAATCATTTATGGCATAACTTGTGGATGTCTAACTGTACTCCTGTAAGGGTTTTTTCCAGGAATTTTGCAGCCTGCCCCCAGAAATAGAAGAGTCATACTTACCTGCTGCACATCACTCTGGTCCTCCTCTCTGCCTCCATTTTCTAAATTTTCAGATCCTTGCACAGTTTACATCTGGCAGTACATGGACATGGTCATATGCACTACTCCAGCCATTGACTCCATTAGTGCTCATGCACACGACCGCTGGTTGTTTTGTGATCTGCGAATTGCGGATCTGCAAAACACAGATACCGGCCATGTACATTTCTGTATTTTGTGGAATGGAACGGCTGGCCCCTAATAGAACAGGCCTATCCTTGTCCGTAATGAAGACAAGAATTGGACATGTTCTATAATTTTGCAGACGGCATGGAACGGACATGACTTTTGCAGCCCCATTGAAGTGAATGGGTCCACATCCAACCCACAAAAAATGAAGATCGGATGCGGACCCAAACCACGATCGCGTCCATGAGCCCTTAAGCGGTGATGTTGCATGTCACAGCTAAAGCCAGTCATTGACCATGCCATGCCAGATGTGAACAGTGCAGGGGCCAGAAGATGGAGAAAGTGGAGGCAGCAAGGAGGACCCGAGTGGTGTGGAGTAGGTAAGTATGAATCTCCTATTTCAGGGGCAGGCTGTGGGCACTTGCTTAAAAATTAATATTATCGCAAAACCTCTTTAAATAGTATATCTGACACCTTGACCAAAGAGGATAACTTCATCTCCTGCTGCTGGGATGTGTACAGTACAGCAGCTTCACAGTGATCATACACATGGACACTCGAATTTACATTCATATGTTGTCCAAGAACATCTTGTTCCAAACCTGTGGGCATTAACATGAATATGGGGTTGGTCTAGCAGACTCCACGCTTCTGTAAAGTCTATCCTCTACATTTTGAACCATGTCTTAGAGGATCCATGAATGAGGTTGGACAATAATGTTGGGTTCGACACAGTTCAACCTAGTAGAAAAGATTTGTATGGCCTACTCTTTGGGGGTGTTGTCATGAGGGTTCAGGAAAAATTGCTTCAAAAGAAACCGATATTGTAGGGAACATTTACTTATCTGGTTTCTAATGTACAGTCAGGTCCATAAATATTGGGACATCGACACAATTCTAACATTTTTGTCTCTATACACCACCACAATGGATTTGAAATGAAACAAACAAGATGTGCTTTAACCCCTTAAGGACACAGCCTTTTTACACCTTAGGACCAGGCCATTTTTTGCAAATCTGACCAGAGTCCCTTTAAGTGCTGATAACTTTAAAACGCTTTGACCTATCCAGGCCGTTCTGAGATTGTTTTTTCGTCACATATTGTACTTCATGACACTGGTAAAATGAAGTCAAAAAAATTATTTTTTTTGCACCAAAAAATACCTAATTTAACAAAAATTTGGAAAAATTTGCAAATTTCAAAGTTTCAGTTTCTCTACTTCTGTAATACATAGTAATACCCCCAAAAATTGTGATGACTTTACATTCCCCATATGTCTACTTCATGTTTGAATTGTTTTGGGAATGATATTTTATTTTTTGGGGATGTTATAAGGCTTAGAAGTTTAGAAGCAAATCTTGAAATTTTTCAGAAATTTACAAAAACTCAATTTTTAGGGACCAGTTCAGGTCTCAAGTCACTTTGCGAGGCTTACATAATAGAAACCACCCAAAAATGACCCCATCTAAGAAACTACACCCCTCAAGGTATTCAAAACTGATTTTGCATACGTTGTTAACCCTTTAGGTGTTGCACAAGAGTTATTGGCAAATGGGGAGGAAATTTGAGAATTTCATTTTTTTTGTCTAATTTTTCATTTTAACCCATTTTTTCCACTAACAAACCAAGGGTTAACAGCCAAACAAGACTGTATCTTTATTGCCCTGACTCTGCCGTTTACAGAAACACCCAATATGTGGCCATAAACTACTGTACGGCCACACAGCGGGGCGTAGAGTGAAAGGTGCGCCGTTTGGTTTTTGGAAGGCTGATTTTTATGGACTGGTTTATTTACACCATGTCCCATTTGAAGCCCCCCTGATGCACCCCTAGAGGAGAAACTCCCTAAAAGTGACCCCATCTAAGAAACTACACCCCTCAAGGTATTCAAAACTGATTTTACATACGTCGTTAACCCTTTAGGTGTTGCACAAGAGTTATTGGCAAATGGCGATGAAATTTGAGAATTTCATTTTTTTGCCTAATTTTACATTTTAACCCATTTTTTCCACTAACAAAGCAAGGGTTAACAGCCAAACAAGACTGTATCTTTATTGCCCTGACTCTGCTGTTTACAGAAACACCCCATATGTGGCCGTAAACTACTGTACGGCCACACAGCGGGGCGTAGAGGGAAAGGTGCGCCGTTTGGTTTTTGGAGGGCTGATTTTGCTGGACTGTTTTTTTGGCACCATGTCCCATTTGAAGCCCCCCTGATGCACCCCTAGATTATAAACTCCATAAAAGTGACCCCATCTAAGAAACTACACCCCTCAAGGTATTCAAAACTGATTTTACAAACTTTGTTAACCCTTTAGGTGTTGCACAAGATTTAATGTAAAATAGAGATACAATTTCAAAATTTCACTTTTTTGGCAGATTTTCCATTTTAATATTTTTTTTCCAGTTACAAAGCAAGGGTTAACAGCCAAACAAAACTCATTATTTATGGCCCTAATTCTGTAGTTTACAGGAACACCCCATATGTGGTCGTAAACCGCTGTACGGGCACACGGCAGGGCGCAGAAGGAAAGGAATGCCATACGGTTTTTGGAAGGCAGGTTTTGCCGGACAGTTTTTTTTTACACCATGTCCCATTTGAAGCCCCCCTGATGCACCCCTAGAGTAGAAACTCCAAAAAAGTGACCCCATTTTAGAAACTACGGGATAGGTTGGCCGTTTTGTTGGTACTAGTTTAGGGTACATATGATTTTTGGTTGCTCTATATTACACTTTTTGTGCGGCAAGGTAACGAGAAATAGCTGTTTTGGCACCGTTTTTTTTTTTGTTATTTACAACATTCATCTGACAGGTTAGATCATGTGGTAATTTCATAGAGCAGGTTGTCACGGACGCGGCGATACCTAATATGTATACAATTTTTTTTATTTATGTAAGTTTTACACAATGATTTCATTTTTAAAACAAAAAAAATGTTTTAGTGTCTCCATAGTCTAAGAGCCATAGTTTTTTCAGTTTTTGGGCGATTATCTTAAGTAGGGTCTCATTTTTTGCGGGATGAGATGACGGTTTGATTGGCATATATTTTGGGGTGCATATGACTTTTTGATTGCTTGCTATTACACTTTTTGTGACGTAAGATGACAAAAAATGGATTTTTTTACACCGTTTTTATTTTTATTTTTTTACGGTGGTCATCTGAGGGGTTAGATCATGTGATATTTTTATAGAGCCGGTCGATACGGACGCGGCGATATCTAATATGTATACTTTTTTTTTATTTATGTAAGTTTTACACAATGATTTCATTTTTGAAACCCAAAAAATCATGTTTAAGGCCTCTTTCACACTTGCGTTGTCCGGATCCGGCGTGTACTCCACTTGCCGGAATTACACGCCGGATCCGGAAAAACGCAAGTGTACTGAAAGCATTTGAAGACGGAACCGTCTTCCAAATGCGTTCAGTGTTACTATGGCACCCAGGACGCTATTAAAGTCCTGGTTGCCATAGTAGGAGCGGGGAGCGGGGGAGCGGTATACTTACAGTCCGTGCGGCTCCCGGGGCGCTCCAGAATGACGTCAGAGCGCCCCATGCGCATGGATGACGTGATCCATGTGATCACGTGATCCATGCGCTTGGGGCGCCCTGACGTCACTCTGGAGCGCCCGGGGAGCCGCACGGACGGTAAGTATACTGCTCCCCCGCTCCCCACTGCACTTTACCATGGCTGCCAGGACTTTAGCGTCTTGGCAGCCATGGTAACCATTCAGAAAAAGCTAAATGTCGGCTCCGGCAATGCGCCGAAACGACGTTTAGCTTAAGGCCGGATCCGGATCAATGCCTTTCAATGGGCATTAATTCCGGATCCGGCCTTGCGGCAAGTGTTCCGGATTTTTGGCCGGAGCAAAAAGCGCAGCATGCTGCGGTATTTTCTCCGGCCAAAAAACGTTCCGTTCCGGAACTGAAGACATCCTGATGCATCCTGAACGGATTTCTCTCCATTCAGAATGCATTAGGATAATCCTGATCAGGATTCTTCCGGCATAGAGCCCCGACGACGGAACTCTATGCCGGAAGACAAGAACGCAAGTGTGAAAGAGCCCTTAGTGTTTCCATAGTCTAAGAGCCATAGTTTTTTCAGTTTTTGGGCGATTATCTTGGGTAGGGTATGATTTTTGCGGGATGAGATGACGGTTTGATTGTTACAATTTTGGCGTACATGCGACTTTTTTGATCACTTTTATTACCTTTTTTGTGAAGTAAGGTGGGCAAAATTTCAATTTCATCATAGTTTTTTATTTTTTATTTTTATGGCGTTCACCGTTCGGGTAATGTAACATGACCGTTTTATAGATCAGGTCGTTACGGACGCGGCGATACCAAACATGTGTAGGGAATTTTATTTTTTTCATTTTTAATCAGTGATAAATGTGTTTTTTGATTTTTACTTTTTTTTCACTTTTATTCACTTTTTTTTGACCCAGACCCACTTGGTTCTTGAAGATCCAGTGGGTCTGATGTCTGTATAATACAGTACAGTACAATATATATATTGTACTGTACTGTATTTTACACTTTGTCTGAACAGATCTATGCCTTTTAGCACAGATCTGTTCAGCACCATGGACAGCAGGATGCCTGAGAGGCGTACTGTTGCCATGGGAACCTTCCCCGTCTGCTCAGTACTGGTCAGAACTGCGCAGACGGGGAAGGGTAAGGAGGGGATCTGTTGGGGGGCTGTCTGGGGGCTCTCTCCCTCCCCATCGGGGGGCTGCAAAGGCACAGCAGCCCCCCGATGGGAGAGGGAGGGAGCTCCCTGCGCTGTTAACCTTTTCCATACAGCGGTCCGTACGGACCGCTGTATGGAAAGGGTTAAACGGCTGACATCGCATCGCAGATGTCAGCCGTTTATACCAGGGTGCCAGCAATGTGCTGGCACCCTGGTATACCCACTAGAAACCAACGATTATACAAGGGGAGGCGGGCGGGGGATCGCGATCCCGCCTGCCGCACCGCCCGCCTCCTGCACCGCCCACACGGCCTGGGGGGTGAGTAAAACGTTAATTTAGGCATATAAAGTTTCTGATCCCCGCGGTCAGGGACCGCGGGGACCAGAAACTGCAGAAATCGCAGCAAACCGCAGGTCTGAATTGACCTGCGGTTTGCCGCGATCGCCGACATGGGGGGGTCACGGGACCCCCCCCCGCGCATTTAGCCTAGGTGCCTGCTCAATGGTTTGAGCAGGCACCGGGTTCCGATCACTGCCAGCCGCACAGCAGTGATCGAAAATACACCTTAAGAGGTTAACTGCAGACTGTCAGCTTTAATTTGAGGGTATTTACATCCAGATCAGGTGAACTGTGTGGGAATTACAACAGTTTGCATATGTGCCTCCCACTTGTTAAGAAACCAAAAGTAATGGGACAGAATAATAATCATAAATCAAACTTTCACTTTTTAATACTTGGTTGCAAATCCTTTGCAGTCAATTACAGCCTGAAGTCTGGAACGCATAGACATCACCAGACGCTGGGTTTCATCCCTGGTGATGCTCTGCCAGGCCTCTACTGCAACTGTCTTCAGTTCCTGCTTGTTCTTATGGCATTTTCCCTTCAGTTTTGTCTTCAGCAAGTGATATGCATGCTCAATCGGATTCAGGTCAGGTGATTGACTTGGCCATTGCATAACATTCCACTTCTTTCCCTTAAAAAACTCTTTGGTTGCTTTTGCAGTATGCTTTGGGTCATTGTCCATCTGCACTGTGAAGAGCCGTCCAATGAGTTCTGAAGCATTTGGCTGAATATGAGCAGATAATATTGCTGCTTTTGTTAGCAGTCACATCATCAATAAATACAAGAGAACCCGTTCCATTGGCAGCCATACATGCCCACGCCACGACACTACCACCACCATGCTTCACTGATGAGGTGGTATGCTTAGGATCATGAGCAGTTCCTTTCCTTCTCCATACTCTTCCCATCACTCTGGTACAAGTTGATCTTGGTCTCATCTGTCCATAGGATGTTGTTCCAGAACTGTGAAGGCTTTTTTAGAGGTCGTTTGGCAAACTCTAATCTGGCCTTCCTGTTTTTGAGGCTCACCAATGGTTTACATCTTGTGGTGAACCCTCTATATTCACTCTGGTGAAGTCTTCTCTTGATTGTTGACTTTGACACACATACACCTACCTCCTGGAGAGTGTTCTTGATCTGGCCAACTGTTGTGAAGGGTGTTTTCTTCACCAGGGAAATAATTATTTGGTCATTCACCACAGTTGTTTTCCGTGGTCTTCCGAGTCCTTTGGTGTTGCTGACCTCACCGATGCGTTCCTTCTTTTTAGCAATGTTCCAAACAGTTGTTTTGGCCACGCCTAATGGTTTTGCTATCTCTCTGATGGGTTTGTTGTGTTTTTTCAGCCTGATGATGGCTTGCTTCACTGATAGTGACAGCTCTTTGGATCTCATCTTGAGAGTTGACAACAACAGATTCCAAATGCAAATAGCAGACTGGAAATGAACTCTGGACCTTTTATCTGCTCATTGTAATTGAGATAACAAGGGGAATAACACACACCTGGCCCTGGAACAGCTGAGAAGCCAATTGCCCCATTACTTTTGGTTCCTTAACAAGTGGGAGGCACATATGCAAACTGTTGTAATTCCTACACTGTTCACCTGATTTGGATGTAAATACCCTCAAATTAAAGCTGACAGTCTGCAGTTAAAGCACATCTTGTTTGTTTCATTTCAAATCCATTGTGGTGGTGTATAGAGCCAAAAATGTTACAATTGTGTCGATGTCCCAATATTTATGGGCCTGACTGTAGATGTGCCAAAGATGTGACAAATTTATCACAGTGACTAATAAATTTGATGCAAAGCTAGACACTACTGCAGCACCAAAATTTTGCACAAAAAGTTCCCCTGCAGTGGCTGCTGCAGGGGAACTGTTTGTTTGCACATGGGGGTGTCGAGAACTAGATGCATGGAAAGACAACCCCAGTACCATCTGTTGATGAAGCAACAATCCACACACAAAACAACCAAAAACACTAGAAAGCATATGTAAGTTGTCATGAAGATAAAGGTGCTCAAGATCTAGACACTGTGTAATTTAGAAAATCTGTCTGAACTTATGGACTCCGTCAGTGGGACCTCTTCTGTATGTCTGTATGACAAGTCTAGAGATCACATTTGGGTAATTTGCACCTTTAATCTCTGTTTCTTCTTGAAATCCTTGCTCCGTCTTTTTTTTGGGTTAAATTTTTGTGTTTCTTTGGCAGGTGCTCCTCTATTTTTCATCATTCCTTGGGTGGCTGTGAAATATACTTATGAAAATGTATCGTAAGTATGTGTATGGGTTCTCCTGGTTATCTATTATTTCTTTGCCTTGTTTTTTTTTTTCTTATTAGCACCTTAAGGATGCTTTCAGGCTTAGCTTTTTAGTGGTGTTTTTCTGTGCTTTTGCATTTTTTCATTTTTTTTTGCACTAACTTTTTGCGGTAAAAATGCCAGCTCCACATGTTAGCCGAAGGTGTTTGGGAAGTATGATACACAGAACACAGAAGCGTTTTTTTTCCCCTCTAGCGTTTTTGTTCATTAGCTGTTTTTTTTTGCCTTTAATTGTCAGAGAAGCCTGTGGGTCCTCCAGGTATAGAAGCCCTGAGATAAAAGTGGCTAAAGGTGTAGAGCCAGGTACAAGGGCCCAGAGATAAATGCAACTAAAGGTTTGGAGTCCCTGTAAAAGTCAGAGAAGCCTGTGGGCCCTCCAAGTATAGAGACCCAGAGATAAAAGTGACTAAAGGTTTAGAGCCCCTTTAAGCGTCTGAGAAGCCTCTGAGCCCTCCAGGTACAGGGACCCAAATATAAAAGTGATTAAAGGTTTAGGCCCCTTTCACACGAGCGAGTTTTCCGCGCGGTCGAAATGTGTGACGTGAACGCATTGCACCCGCACTGAATCCGGACCCATTCATTTCAATGGGTCTGTGTACATGAGTGTTGTTTTTCACGCATTACTTGTGCGTTGCGTGAAAATCGCAGCATGTTCTATGGTCTGCGTTTTTCACGCAGCCCTGGCCCCATAGAAGTGAATGGTGCTGCGCGAAAAACGCATTGCATCCGCAAGCAGGTGTTTTTCACTGATGGTTGCTAAGAATTGTTGTTTGTAAACCTTCCGTTATTTTATCACGCGCGTGAAAAACGCACCAAAACGCATTGCACCCGCGCGGAAAAAAACTGAACAACTGAACGCAATCGCAGACAAAACTGACTGAACTTGCTTACAAATTGGCACGAGTTTCACTCAACGCATCCGGACCTAATCCGTCACACTCGTGTGAAAGGGGCCTTAGTGTCAGAGAAGCCTGTGGTACAGGGGCCTCCAGGTACAGGGACCCAAATATAAAAGTGATTAAAGGTTTAGAGTCCCTTTAAGTGTCAGAGAAGCCTGTGGTGCCCATATCCCATTGTAAAGATTGCACCCCCAATTTGTATGCTTCCTGTACACAGAGCCCTCCGTTCAGCTTCTACCTTTGCAGCCCTGTAGCTCCTCATATTTGTAAGATCTGGTAGTGAGCGAAGGGATCGCAGGTAACGCTTCCGCAAGCTAATTCACATAAAATGAGTTCTGTTTATTTAAAAGCCGTTGCGGATGATAAGACTCATTACTGCTTGTCACAGGGACCGGCCAATTTCCTGAAGCTCTGGAGCAGAGCCAAATGTCAACAAATGTATTTGAAGCCCATGAATCTCTAGAGCAGCTATTATCTAGCACTTCTGTTTTAGGCTCAGGCTCCACAGGGACGCTGCATTGTCCGAGAGTCATGGTAAAACTCAGTATATTGGAGGTTTTGTCACAAGCGGCAGGCGATGCTGTGTTGTCATTGCATTTATCATCAGAAATCTTGTATTTACATCAGATTTTTATTAACATTGAAATATTCCAGTGCTCTGCAGCTAAGATTTCAGCTTTACTGTGTAGACTGAGGTAGGACCAGCACAGTCATTTCAGAGAGGGGTAATGGAAGATAGCTGATCTTAGGAGAAAGCTGAGCTTATATGCAAGCCTCACAAACATATTCTACATATCTGTTGTTAAAACTAAGAGACCCCGCCAGTGCCTCCATCACCGCAACGCACCATTTTCGTGTCTATGACTAAATGGTGGGATGAGGCTGTTGTTTCGACATGTTGAAACTGCATTTCCCAGAATGCCTTGCAGTGCTTTCACATGTACAGTGATGTTCTGTCCTCCCCTCATTTTCTTGTTCTTGCCCAAAACAGTAGAAAACACCACCTGAAGCGTTGTGTCCTTGCTGACCGCAGTTACCAAGGCCTACTACATACATACCCTATAGGGAGCCCAGACAGCTGCCTTAAGACCTAGTGAGATTGGTTTCCAGCTAAGGTTACCCTCCTCATTCTACCCCATAGACAGCGTGGAACTACAGGGAATGAACAGGTCTGACAGTCCAGCTGCCCTTCTGAGAAAGCAGGAATGTGAGCAAGCAGGTGTCTCTGGATGTAGAATTGATATAGTAATAGAAGAGGAGGCCCCCTATGGTTGTTTTCTTTTGGCAACCTCACTTAGGATTCCTTTTGGGCTTATAGGAGTGACTAGTTAGCCAGAATAGGTCTTTCACATTGCTGATATCACATGTTCCTATCACAATCACATATATACATATGTACACATGTACATATCACAATCACATGTTCCTAGGAATGCACGTTAAGAATCTAAGGCAAAAATACAAAACGGTGCCATGATTCAGTGCAATCAATGACCATACTCCACACCATCAGCAAGAAGTCATCTTGGAAATGGATGTTGACCCACTCTTAATGAGCAGCCCTTAACCATGCTTTTTGTGTTCCTCCATAGGTGTTGGACCGTAAATGACAACATGTTATTCTGGTGGATCCTACGGTCTCCTGTGTTCCTTGCTATACTGGTAATTACATATTATATTATATACAATAGGCATAGCATAGCACCAAAGAGTTTCCATGAGTGTGCAGCCTAATTGTAACTTAGTGGTAAAGTAAAGCAGGAACAAGGCTATTACACTATAACGAAGTAATGCTGTAGCATGTTTTCTTACATTGCATCCTACAATTGTTCTGCTAGGTGCAGAAATACTCGTTCTAAAATATCTCAGTAGTCTCAGGGGCAATAGAAGCTTTGTCCACGGAGCTTGTCTCCACCACTGGTTGTGCTACCACATCATACCCTCAGCTGTCACGCAGTACAGCAGTGAGGGGTATATACAGTATAGACTGCAGCATTTGGAAATCCAAAAAAATGATCTGACCAGTAAGAGCATCAGGACTGTGCCTAACTGTTTATCATATGAAGTGGCATCCCTGTGGTGTCATCCTCTGGTGGACCATAGCATGTATGCCACCAAGCACCAGTTCTGTTACCCCCGAAATGCAAGCTATAATTCCCATTTATAAGCAATTGATAAACCATGGTTCTTGTAGTTTGGTGAACCCACGATCCCTATGTTATGCAACATAGCTACTTACATTACTAGATACAATATTTTCACGACCAACTTTTATGCTTTACCTTGCTCAAAGATTCAGATCACTGCCCCAGTCCTATTTCTCAGTTGATGGCCAGCACCTAGGTACATACCCAGCTTTGCACATATATAGTAACCCAGTGGTATATTAGCATTGACCCAGAATGAAAGTGCTGAAACCCTTGCATTTTATCAACCTCCTGAGTGGCATGGTCTCTGGTCATCTGCTAATTTAGCCTCTGTGTTCATCTGATGGTCCCAAATAATCTCAGTCCGATACTATTCACTTATGTAATTATGGCCTCCTACTGTTTTTTTAGATCAACTTCTTTATATTCATGCGGATTATCCAGATTCTGTTGTCCAAGATGAGAGCTCATCAGATGAGGTACACAGACTATAAACTCAGGTGAGAGACATGTGAGCTCTGCAGATTGATACCATGAGCAGCGAGCAATGCTCTTAGATCACAGGACCAAAGTGTAACGTCCACCACCAGAGGACGAGTTGTTCTAGGAAGACAGCTGGGTGCGAGGTCCAGCTTCACATGGTTCTTATGATGTCTCTCCTCAGGTTGGCCAGGTCCACACTCACTCTAATCCCTCTGCTCGGTATACACGAGGTGGTATTTGCACTGATCACGGATGAAACTGCACAAGGGACACTGAGGCTTGTCAAACTCTTTTTTGACCTATTCTTTAGTTCATTCCAGGTAGGTTCTCCAGATCTTTTCCACCAGAACTCCACACCATTGCTCAATGTGCTATGATTATCAGTGATCTTGACTGTCTTCTCCGCAGGGTATGCTGGTAGCCGTGCTGTACTGTTTTATCAACAAAGAGGTGAGTACAATTTAGAATGGGAAGATAGAGGTAACTACCTATACTAATATTTTGCAATGTTGTGTTCTATAAAGAGGAGGTGTCTGCTCACTAAAGGGAACTAGGCAGGTTGATACAGATGTCCAACCTGCAGTTGGAATTCTGTATCAAGTTATAGAGGAGCTGAGCAAATTGATATATAGTCTAGAACAAGCAGAGATTTACATGAATAAAGTACTAGCCCTACTGCTAAAGGCATATTTGGGTGGACATTACATACAGCGCCGTTATACTGGCAAATAGGCTTCAGGCCTAGCAGCCAGAGGTCTATGAGGGTGAACTGTGGAGAGAGAAGCCATAAGCTCCAGTGTCCTGCCCGCAATTCCTGCCCCCTCAGTAGCTGCTCGGCCGCCACCTGAGGTGAGATGCATCATCTCGCCTCATGACAGATACTGTCCTGGCTGCCTGTAGATCGGGCTGCATTTTTATGGTGTCATTTTCCCTTTAAAGGGGTTTTGCCATCACAGACATGGGGACATATCGCTAGGATATGCTCCCATTGTCCGATAGGTGTGGGTCCCGCCTACACGGAGAACGGAGCAGGGAAAGTAGTGGAGGGTGCACTGTGCACTTTCATTTCTATGGGGCCAGCGAAAATAGCAGAGCTTGGCTATTTCCGTCGGCCCCATAGAAATGAATGGGAGCGGGGCCGCGCATGCGCGGTGCACTCCCATTCACTTGTATGGGAGAAGTGGGGTCCTCCAGCCACAACTCTCCCCGCTCCGTTCTCATTGTAGGTGCGGGTCCCAGAGGTGGGACCCAAATATATCAGACAATGGGGGCATATCTTAGCGAAATTCCCCCATTGTCTGTGATGGGAATACCCCTTTAAGACCATGCTTATTTTAGTAAATATCTACATTTCTGAAAATAACAACTGGAAATCCACAGTAAAATTGGCAGAAAAAAAAATTGACCTGTTATTCAGCGGAAGCACCATAGATTAGCAGTGGATTTGTGAAGGATTTTACTGCAGCATGTGGACCTTCTCTAAAACTGATGGCAAGAACTGCAACAGGGAAGACAGTTGCTAAAGAAGCAACAGTAATCAAAGCAGATATAAAAGCTTGTGTCAGAGAACAGTATTAGGGTAGATAGACAAGTGGCGTAACTTTATGGCATGGATGAATCTACGACGAAAAGCAGTGTAAAGGAAGAAATCCAAAGTGAGCCTAACATTTACATGTAGGACTGGCAGAGTTCGCAGTAGGTTTGCTGACAGCGCTAGGTAGGGATTGGGGAGAGCAGTACAAACATACCTTTTTTCATCAGGAGTGGTGAGACTATGAAGTTTTTCTCTGCTAGATTCTGCTCCTGCAAGTGCACAGGAGAAGGAGCTTCACTGTGACGTGTTCTCATCCCTATATGATCGGTGGGACCCTGGCTGATCAGCTCTTTGAGAAGGAACCGGTACTCGCAGTAGTTCCGCGGCCTTCTCGCAGCTTTGCCTAGGCCATGTGATGTCACATCCATCGGTCACATGACCTAGGCGCAGTTCAGCCCATAGAAGTGAATGGGGCTGATCTGTGATACCAAGCACGGCCACTTTACAATGTATGGCACTGTGCTTGGTGAGCAGGGAGAAGGTGCCTTCTCAAACAGCTGATCACCGATCGTGGGGTTCCTGGGTGTCAGATACTGATGACCTATCCTGCTCCACAATTCACCTGCCTGAGCTCTTCCCAGTGATGTCAACGTGCCTGCTGAGCTGAGCAGGAGAGCTTACAGGCTGGGGAATGACCCCGTGGCGCAATGATGTCACTGCTTCATGCCTTTTGCCCTGGGACAGCACAGTCTGGTGAATTGTAGGGCAGGGAGCTGACGGTTCCCTTCTTTACCATGGATATTCAACTGTATCTGCGTCCTAAGGACCATTGGCCAAGCTGAGTGTGCATGCGTATGGGAGGGTTGGAAGGAATATTTGCCAGCTAGAGGACTCATACGGACATACCGCACCACATACTCATACAGTAAGTGCACATACATGTACACGCTGTAGGATTCCTACGGAAATACCGCACCACATACTCATACAGTAAGTGCACATACATGTACACGCTGTAGGATTCCTACGGAAATACCGCACCACATACTCATACAGTAAGTGCACATACATGTACATGCTCTAGGACTCATACGGACATACCGCACCACATACTCATACAGTAAGTGCACATACATGTACACGCTGTAGGATTCCTACGGAAATACCGCACCACATACTCATACAGTAAGTGCACATACATGTACATGCTCTAGGACTCATACGGACATACCGCACCACATACTCATACAGTAAGTGCACATACATGTACACGCTGTAGGATTCCTACGGAAATACCGCACCACATACTCATACAGTAAGTGCACATACATGTACATGCTCTAGGACTCATACGGACATACCGCACCACATACTCATATAGTAAGTGCACATACATGTACACGCTGTAGGATTCCTACGGAAATACCGCACCACATACTCATACAGTAAGTGCACATACATGTACACACACTACATATGCACACTTTATAGCGTATGATGCGTTTGCTGCCCTGTCTATGGTTTCCACTTGCTGTGCAGACTCCTGCGCCCCCCTCCGAACATCTGCATCTTTATTTATAGAGAAAACATGTAAATTATTGTCTGTCTGTATACACAAATCTCTAGCCAAGCTTTAATGGAAGATTTGAACAGATGTGCGACCTGGGGGCGGCAGTTTCAATAATGGAGGAAACATGCATAGTAGCGCGAGAGAAGATGGAAGGGGGGGGGGGGGGGGGGGCAGGGTGACTGGGTGTATCGGTCAAGTAAATCTGCACGCTTGGCTGCCGGCCTGCACTGTGCAATAATCATATATGGGCCCCTAGTGCTCTACAGTCTACAGTACCCCCTTATATCTAACAATTCACCAGTATTTATGAGCCATTAGTTGAGGCCGTTACATGAAATCTAATGCACAGTAGGAAGCAATGGGGCCCTCTTGCCTACAGGGCCCCTGTGCAACATGTGGCATGTCCACCCCAGCTTACAGGTATGTTGTCTGGCATAGTCTTCCAATATGAGCTTGGGTGGTGGATGAGTAGCAGGTAGCTGGGCACCTAATCCATACTTGCCAACTTTCCCAGAACATCCAGAAGGCTCCTAGAAAATGGAGAAGACCTCATGGACTCCTGGAAGACCTGGCAAACCTGCATAGCTCATGAAGGGCTACTTGTCCCTGGGAAACAGCCCTCCATGAGCTCTAACTGTATGAGGCGCCAGAACATGGCACCCACACATGCTCTGAAGGGTTGTGTCGCCTCACAAGAAGGGACAAAAAGATCTGGAAAAAAGGGGCATGTCCATGCCCTAAAAAAAGTGACAACCCTCCGGGTTTGATGCCCTGTCCATAGGTCCATTATACCAAGTTCGCATTTTATAGAATTTATACATTTCTAGTAGGGGAATAATGGAGGAACCGCACAATGCAGAGTTATAAGAAAAGATGCTCCAGAATTTTTATTTAAGTATTTATTAAAACAGACACGTCAGGAGGGACAAGAGGTCCCCTGTGAAGCAGTAATTCCAGTTACAACAAATGATCTCCAATATAGCGGAAACTGTCACCAGGGGCAGACTGGGAACTTAAAATAGCTGTAGAAAAAAACCTAAAAGTGGCCCTATTTTGTAGTGGGGTCCAAATTGACAGAAAGTGGTGTCAACACGGGTAGGCACAGCCAGCAATACCATATTGCAGCATATTATACCACCCCGGAAGAGCCTAATACCACAGTGCATCACAAAATACTGCCCCAGCAGCAGGGACGGACTGGGAACTTAAAATGGCCCAGGAAAAAAACTAAAAGTGACCACAATACTTTAGTGCTGCACAAAATATTGCCTCAACAGAACCAAATATCACAGTGCAGCACAAAATACTGCAGTAAAGGCAGCGATACACTTGAATTAGGGCTCATGTACAAGACCGTATTTATTTTGCAGTCCGCAAAAAATACGGCTGACGTCCGTGTGCATTCCGTATTTTGCGGAACAGAACAGCCGGCCCCTAATAGAACAGTCCCATCCTTGTCCATCATGCGGACAATAATAGGACATGTTCTATTTTCTTGCGGAACGAAAATACGGACATACGAAAACGGTAACTTCCCTTTTTTTTTGCGGACCCATTGAAATGAATGGTTTCGCATACGGTCCACAATAGAAATGGAATGGACACGGAAAGAAAATATGGTCGTTGCATGAGCCCTTAGGGAGGGGGACCTTCCCTGATACCCCCAGCATTATTTTATATTGAGAGCATCCGATCGTTATGTATCTGGCCTGTGGCCATGAGGAGGGCTCAGACACCAGGGGCATCATCCCACCAGGAGATTTCCCTGTAGGGTCTATGGTTAGTCCGCCCCTACCTAGCAGTACAAAATACTTCTCCAAAAACTCCTTCTCCTCCTATTCCAGTTGCCTTAGGATGGCAATACATTTGAATTCAGGAGTCAGGAGGGGGGCATCAGATCATTATAGACCTGGCTGGCTGCAGTGAATAGTGCTCAGCTCAGGCAACCCCCTGGAGATCAGCCCACTGGAAAGTTTCCCTGTAGGGTCTATGACCAGTCCGCCCCTGACCGTCCGACTGCTGGGATCTCCACCGATCATGAGAATGGGGGTCTTGTGCACCTTGTTTGAATACAGTTATGGTTGGGCATATGTACACCAGCACTCCATTCAAACTCTTTAGGGCTGTCAGAGATAGCCAAGTCCCACAGAGATGAATGGGAACACAGAACCCCTGTATTCCTGTTTGGTGGGGGTCTCAGCGGTTGGTAATTTAAAATAGCATTCATATATAGTATTTCTATATTCCTATGTCTAGATGTAAACCAAGGGAAAATGTAGAGAGAAGCTCCTTACAAAGAGAAGGTTGGGATCACCAGGGATCAGAGGAGACGGGGAGGCATGAATACCAGTAAAGTCCTGATGGCTGAGGAAATCATGTGCTGGATTGCATGCCATCTGATACATTTCACTGATTTGTGAGGTGCCTAGAAGACAGTGCGTGTCATGACTTCCTCCTTTACCCTCTCTAATGGTCTCTGTCTGTCCACCCCCAGGTCCAGTCTGAGCTTCTGAAAAAATGGAAACGTTGGAAACTTGGAAAAGATATCGACGAGGAATACAAACATACAAACAGCCAAACCCCTCGAGCCGGCCTCGGAAGCGTCTGTGAAAAATACAAACTTGTGGACAGCTGTAACAATGGAAGCGGAAAATCACGAAAGAGCGACAGCACGTGGTACCATGAAAAGATGGGCAGCAGTGCCACCGAGCAAATCACCCTGAGCGAACGTCAGCACAGCTTCGAGTATCCTGACAGCAGCTCGGAGCATGTCCTCTAGGCCACTGAATGTAAGGTCCTGGTGTACCTTAGAGAAGAATCTGCAGGAAAGATGGGAATGTGCAGTGGAAATGGTTGTGGAGATGGAAGCCATCAACAAGGTCTCAGGTTCTAAAGAAAGAAGATGACAGGTGTCAGTCATTGTAGAAAAGAACTGTACAGACAAAGAACAGATGAGAACGTGAAGGTGAAATACTGTACCTCTATTTTTGAACTTAAGCTTTAGTTTCTATGATTTTCATAGCTTTCCAGAACACTTTAGAAAATAATACCATTAATAAACTACTGGATGTTCCAGAAATCAGCAGTATTACATGACTTGACCAATGTTCTGAATAATACCCAACACATGCAATACCCACCAAACATGGCTCTCGGTTTTCATCTCCCAGAGATCGGGGGCATCAAGACTCTATAAAGTAGTGGACGTAGAGGAGACCCTGATTGTAGGGATGTTGATGCCTGAAAAAGATCAACAGAACCAAATGAAGATATGGATACAACAGTTTTATGTCTCGTGAAAGTTTCTCAAAATTTGTAGAAGGTTTTTACACTTTTATGTTGTCAGGTTGGTCCAAGGACTTGCAGCCATTTATGTTAGCTGCTCTACAAGTTATGTGTGCCATTTTGTATATATGTTTCCCATCTCCAATATGAAGCTTACCCACCAAACCCCGTTGGTCTTTAGTCATCATCTAAGTGCAAATACACACAAAAGTAATGTCACCAGAACCCAATGTTTTTGGCAGAGCTGGCCGACCATGCTATGTGTAGGGGGAGGGGGGCAACTCTTCTCCCACAGATAATTAGGAAAGAACGATTGGGCATGTTGAATTCTAAGCCCAATCGTTTTGTCCTCAGGGGAGCTAAGCCACCACCACAGGTAGTGGTTTACTTTCTGCTCCCCGTTGAGAACACAGGCATGCTCTCCTGAACTGAGTGTGCATGTGTCTGGAGAAGTTGGGAGGAATAGCCGTTGTCTGAATGTTATTGAGATGTATAGGGGCCCTTCCTCGTAAACCGACATATTAGTACATATGCATCATGAACCCAGAGTTCATATACATCAGGAATCAGAAGCCTTCGGCACTCCAGCTGCTGTGAAACCACAACTCCCAGCATCTACACCTGTTCGGCTGGTCTTGTAACTTCCACAGAAGTGTAAGGAGGATTCTGGGAGTTGTAGTTTGAGAACAGCTGGACTGTCGGAGGTTGGTGATCCTTAATATAAACAATGGGGAGAATTTATCATTCTGTTTGTATCTGAAATCTAGTAGTAAAATAGTCTCAAATTTTGAAGCACAGATTTTCAACTTTTTTCAGAAGTTACGCTGATCTCGCCACATTTGAAAAGTGGTGGAAAAGAAGGCATGGTTAGCTATGTTAGGGCATGTTCACATCTGCATTGGAGGCTCCATTCGGGGAGAGAGAACGGACAAAAAGTCCTGAATGGACTCCATTATAGTCTACGGGCGCTGTTCGGCTTCGTTGGTCTCAGACCCTCTAGGAGTAATGATAACCCCCCCCGTTGCTCCTAGAGTCCTATTTGCATATATTTAAACTTCATTTTTCTCAGCAATGCAGGCACATATGAACATGGGACCAACACAGATGTCTTCAGTTGCCAAGCACACATGTAACAGGCAGCCAGTGTCATAGGTACAAAGCTGCTGACAGATGCCCTTTAAAGATGCTCCATATTTATCAAACAAGGTGCAACATTTGATTTTTGTGGAAATTATTGCAACATAGATTCAAGAAGAAAAGAAATACCTCTGATGATAAATTACCCCCAGTGTGTGTGTGTACAGATGTCGCAGAATCTAGTGTGACAGTGAAGTGCAACCCTATGTAGGAGCAAAGTGAACACTTAGACTCAGCTCACATAGATGATGGACGGAGGGATGGACAGACAGACTGATAGATTGATGATTGATAGATAGCAGATGAAGCAGAGCTGAGTTTATTTGGTACTAAATGGTATGTAATCTCTACATATATTGTGCTTACCTACTATATACAGTCAGGTCCATAAATATTGGGACACCAACACAATTCTAACATTTTTGGCTCTATACACCACCACAATGGATTTGAAATGAAACTAATAAGATGTGCTTTAACTGCAGACTGTCAGCTTTAATTTGAGGGGATTTAGATCCAAATCAGGTGAACGGCGTAGGAAATACAACAGTTTTCATCTGTGCCTCCCACTTGTTAAGGGGCCAAAAGTAACGGGACAATTGGCTTCTCAGCTGTTTCATGGCCAGGTGTGTGTTATTCCCTCAATATCCCAATTACAATGAGCAGATAAAAGGTCCAGAGTTCATTTCAAGTGCGCTGTTTGCATTTGGAATCTGTTGCTGTCAACTCTCAAGATGAGATCCAAAGAGCTGTCACTATCAGTGAAGCAAGCCATCATTAGGCTGAAAAAACGAAACAAAACAAACCCATCAGAGGCGTGGGCAAAACAACTGTTTGGAACATTGTTAAAAAGAAGGAACGCATCGGTGAGCTCAGCAACACCAAAAGACCCGGAAGACCACGGAAAACAACTGTGGTGGATGACTGAAGAATTATTTCCCTGGTGAAGAAAACACCCTTCACAACAGTTGGCCAGATCAAGAACACTCTCTAGGAGGTAGGTGTATGTGTGTCAAAGTCAACAATCAAGAGAAGACTTAACCAGAGTGAATACAGAGGGTTCACCACAAGATGTAAACCATTGGTGAGCCTCAAAAACAGGAAGGCCAGATTAGAGTTTGCCAAACGACATCTAAAAAAGCCTTCACAGTTCTGGAACAACATCCTATGGACAGATGAGACCAAGATCAACTTGTACCAAAGTGATGGGAAGAGAAGAGTATGGAGAAGGAAAGGAACTGCTCATGATCCTAAGCATACCACCTCATCAGTGAAGCATTGTGGTGGTAGTGTCATGGCGTGGGCATGTATGGCTGCCAATGGAACTGGTTCTCTTGTATTTATTGATGAGGTGACTGCTGACAAAAGCAGCAGGATGAATTCTGAAGTGTTTCGGGCAATATTATCTGCTCATATTCAGCCAAATGCTTCAGAACTCATTGGACGGCTCTTCACAGTGCAGATGGACAATGACCCAAAGCATACTGCAAAAGCAACCAAAGAGTTTTTTAAGGGAAAGAAGTGGAATGTTATGCAATGGCCAAGTCAATCACCTGACCTGAATCCGATTGAGCATGCATATCACTTGCTGAAGACAAAACTGAAGGGAAAATGCCCCAAGAACAAGCAGGAACTGAAGACAGTTTCAGTAGAGGCCTGGCAGAGCATCACCAGGGATGAAACCCAGCGTCTGGTGATGTCTATGCGTTCCAGACTTCAGGCTGTAATTGACTGCAAAGGATTTGCAACTAAGTAGTAAAAAGTGAAAGTTTGATTTATGATTATTATTATGTCCCATTACTTTTGGCCCCTTAACAAGTGGGGGGCACATATGCAAACTGTTGTAATTCCTACACCGTTCACCTGATTTGGATGTAAATACCCTTGAATTAAAGCTGACAGTCTGCAGGTAAAGCACATCTTGTTTGTTTCATTTCAAATCCATTGTGGTGGTGTATAGAGCCAAAAATGTTAGAATTGTGTCCATGTCCCAATATTTATGGACCTGACTGTATGTTACATCCAGTGGCATCAGAGGCAGAGCTTGTTGAGAGCTTATTTGCATTCCCTTCTTCCCAGAATTCCAGCGGAACATGTATGGTTTATAAGCCTTCTCAAGCTCATTAAGGGGCCCTCCATAAGGAGATATAGTACCCCCAAATCCTGACCTAGGCCTCTGAGCCAGTACTCTCTGCTTTGCACTGATAAGGGGCAATCATCCTGAAACAGCTGTCTGCAGATGAGATGCTGACTTATTTAATATCAAAGTCATGTCTCAGAGCCTATTTAAAGTATTGAACACTGGCTTATAGGATAACCACCTTACATCTGGTGGTATCAGAGGCGGAGGTTGTTAAGAGCTCATTTAAATAATCATGATCAACAACTAACAGTTCGAAATGCGTAGACCTTTCTTTCGGTCATATGCTCACGGTATGCTGTTTTTCATTTATGGGCTTCATTAAACATTGGATTTTAGATTGAAACACTAGGGGGGAGATTCATCAAATGGTGTAAAGTAGAACTGGCCCCTAGCAACCAATCAGATTCCACCTTTCATTTTCCAAAGGAGCTGTGAAAAATGACAGGTGAAACCTGATTGGTTGCTATGGGCAACTAAGCCAGTTCTACTTTACACCAGTTTGATGAATATCCCCCTATGCGCTGGTTCTTTTTCTCCCTATGATTACAGGATCAGACTACATACTGGGTGTTTGTAGTCTGTAACCATGGAGACACATACGTCTGCCTCTGAACTGTATACCGTAAAACTGCATTTTATTTTCCAAAGTATCTCCTCAGCAGGTCTTGTTTGGATATAGACGATATACGAGAAAATCACACGCATGTCTGGATGTCTTGTGGCCTCGTCGGCTTTGCGTAAATTTGAGGGGCGCACCCCTAAACCTATAAAACGAGGCAGCGAACGTTGCTTGTAAATGGTTAGCTGCGTTGGACTTGCACAGTTCTGCATCTGGAGGAGCAGCTCTGTGTCCTGCAACCCTGCAAGCACCTCACGCCGCCAGTCTGCTCTTCCTCTCCACATGGCAGCCCACTCAGAGTTGTCTGAGCTAATCTCTGCTTTTTCCATCAGTCCCAATATTCCAGCGCTGGCTTGTCTCACTGGTGACTGCCTCGCCCCCCCCCCCTCCCCCCCTCCTCGCTCACCCTTCTATTTGGTCTCCTAAATTTAAATTCTGTCACCGCTTCTGTAGAGGCCTTTCTGAGCAGAGTCCAGTCTCTCAGTCACAGATCCTCCCCTCGTGGCCATGACCCTATTCTGGCATGGTCTTTGGTTTTGGAGCCACAGCCTAGTACATGATTAACCCCTTCCCTGGAAGATGAACACCCCAGATGAATACTGAAAATACCAGTGACCTGATTTATTGCGTGATGGGATCTGCTGGCCTTCGAGGGAAAGAGAAGATAAATTATCTGATGCACACACGATCATAAACAGATGTAAATCTGCCTTCGCTTAGGTTGCCTGTTATGTAGCAGAGCTGATTTTGTCAGGTGCAGCAAAACTGAAGCTCAAATCTTCGTGCTATCAAAATGTGCTATTATCTGCAGGTGCGCCTCATGCGCATGAACGTATTTTCTTTCCATGTCCGTTCCTTTTTTTTTGCAGACTGTATTCTTTTCCGTGTGCATTCCGTTTCCGTATGTCCGTATTTCCGTTCTGCAAAAAATTAGAACCTGTCCTATTATTGTCCGCATTACGGACAAGGATAGGACTGTTCTATTAGGAGCCAGCTGTTCCGTTCCGCAAAATACGGAATGCACACGGACGTCATCCGTATTTTTTGCGGACCGCAAAATACATACGGTCGTGTTCATGAGCCCTAAAAGAGGATCTCCTATCTCTCCTGACATAGTAAATAATTCTGGAGAATTATCTCTGTATTGTACCATTTCTCAGTTATTCCTACTAGAATTGAATGGGTGTTACCTGTTGGGGGGAATGTCCCTGCCTACTCTGACTGATTTGATCGCCAGGAGAAGATGCCACGAGTGAAATAAAATATTACATATCGCCCGTATGCATAAGTGACCATCTAATACATGGGGGCCAAGTTTTCAACAACGTGGGCGCTCTTAGCCATGGTTCTGAACTCTGGCTAATACAGGGTGATGGACAACCCCTTTAACTTAGAAAGCTCTCACCAATGCACAATTCATGCAGCTATAAAGGATTTAAAGGGGTTATCCAGGCATTGGATTATTTATTTATTGAGGACCATGGCTTTCCAACAAGTGCCACGTCCCCTCCTTACCAGTCACAGCGCCATCTCTTAGTAGTGGCTGCGCCTGGTATTACACCTTAATGTAGGTCATACCAGAAGCAGCCACTACTAAAAGTATGGAGATGAACAGAAGTAGGATAAACAACGAAGGGGGTGTGTAGCAAACAGCAGATTGGCGGGTTATGTCAAGAGTTGGACCCCCATGATCTAATATTGATGTATAGGTCATCAGTACCGGATAACCCCTTTAATGACAAATTCATCTCTGCTACTTCTGTACATGTCATGATAACGTGAAAATGAGGAATCTCAGAGGAAATGTCAGAAAAAAACAATAAAAATTTGATCAACTATTACATTTATGTCAAGTTCTGGTACAATCCTAATATGAATCATATGATCGGCCCGATCGGATCATTCCATTATTATAGTAAAAAGAAGAAACCTGGCCAAGTCCCTGGTGGTATGTACCTACATGCTACTCATTCCACTGTGATTTTTTTTATAATAGTTTTTTTCCGTCTAGGGGTGAGTTGCCAAAAAAAACAGCCTCTCAGGATTGATTACAGTTATGTCAGTGCTAACACTGTGTCCGTATGTCCGTATATATGAAGTGTATGATGTGTCAGTATGTTATCCTCCAGAATGATGTCAATAAATATCTCTCCATGACGGACGTTCCTCTGTATTCTGTGCGCTGGCCGTGTCCTCCTTCCTCAGTAAATCATACAGCTTTAACCAAAATGGATGAACATACATTAACTATCAATAATCAATGTGAAAAACCCCTTTTATGGATCCATTTTTAATTTAACGGGGTTTCCCAGTAAACTATTCTTTGTCTCAGATTGGTGTAAAATAATAAAATCAGGTCTGCTGCCCCCCGTTCCGATGCTTCCCGGGTCCCGCATTGGCCTCAAATTCCTCGTCTTTCAACCACACAACCCCTTTAATGGATGTCATACATTTAGCATATTATTCTTTTTTTTTAGCAATACGTTGCAACTAGAGATGAGCGAATCAAAGTCTGAATTTCAGGAAAAATTCAATTCGCACCGAATCCGAATTTCCTCACGCTTCGTGGGAACAAAGTAAAATGGCTGCTGCACGTGTTAGGACATAGAGCAAGGAACTCTGGGAACGAGGGATCACCCACGATACCATGCATGCAGCCAATCAGCAGCCAGCCCCTGTGATGTCACAGCCCTATAAATAGCCTCAGCCATCTTGGATTCTGCCATTTACCAGTGTATTTAGTGCAGGGAGAGGTGTCAGCAGGCGCTAGGGAAAGTGCTAGGAAAAACTTGAAACCTTTTATTTTGCTAAATAGAAGTTCAGAGAAAGAGAAGCAGAACAAGGTTCAGTAGGGGAGGTTACAGCCTGGGTAATAGGAGCAATCCTATTAAACCTTGCTGCACTGACTGCGGATCCAAATTGCCATTACACTGCTGCTTTCAGGTTTGTAATATCTCTGTAATTCCAGCAAACCATTTTTGTTATTGGGGTGTTACAGCCATTAAGGGTCCATTCACACGTCCGTTGTTTCTTTCCTGATCTGTTCCGTTTTTTGCGGAACAGATCTGGACCCATTCATTTTCAATGGGTCCTGAAAAAAAATCTGACATTGAGCTGTCCGATTTTTTTTCAGGACCCATTGAAAATGAATGGGTACAGATCTGGTCCAGATCTGTTCTGCAAAAAACGGAACAGATCAGGAAAGAAACAACGGACGTGTGAATGGACCCTAACAGGGTTTATTACATGGAAATATTTCTACGTCTTATTTGCCCTTGTGCGGTGCAGTTTTATGTTCTAATGCATTTAGTGGGGAAAAAAAGGGCTTATTAGCCGTTGTGTGGTGAAGTGAGAAAATTACAGCCCTTTTTGGCGTGTATTCGTGGCAAAAAAAAAATGTATTATTTGCCGTTCAGCGGTGCAGTTATATTTTCTAAAGCCTTTTGTGGCATGTATTAGGCCTCTTTCACACGGGCGTCATGTTTTTGGCCCGGATAAGATGCGGGTGCGTCGCGGGAAAATGCGCGATTTTTCCGCGCAAGTGCAAAACATTTTAATGCGTTTTGCACGCGTGTGAGAAAAATCGGCATGTTTGGTACCCAAACCCAAACTTCTTCACAGAAGTTCGGGTTTGGGTTAGGTGCTGTGTAGATTAGGTGCGGTGTGATTTTCACGCACAGTTGCTAGGAGACGATCGGGATGGAGACCCGATCATTATTATTTTTGTTATAGGGGGAAAATAATAGCATTCTTAATACAGAATGCATAGTACAATAGGGCTGGAGGGGTTAAAAAAAAAAAAATTTACCCTCACCTTACTCCACTTGTTGATGGTGATGGATCATGTGACGGACCATGTGATGAGCGTAGTGATGTCACCACAGGTCATTTTCCTGTGCACAGCAAAGAAGAAGACAGAAGAGATGCTGGCTGCGTGAACAAGTGGATTAAGGTGAGTTAAATTTTTTTAAATTATTTTTTTTTAACCCCTCCAGCCCTATTGTACTATGCATTCTGTATTAAGAATGCTATTATTTTCCCTTATAACCATGTTATAAGGGAAAATAATAATGATCGGGTCTCCATCCCGATCGTCTCATAGCAACCGTGCGTGAAAATAGCACCGCATCCGCACTTGCTTGCAGGTGCTTGCGATTTTCACGCAGCCCCATTCACTTCTATGGGGCCTGCATTGCGTGGAAAACGCACAAAGAGGAGCATGCTGCGATTTTCACGCAACGCACAAGTGATGCGTGAAAATCACCGCTCATGTGCACAGGCCCATAGAAATGAATGGGTCCGGATTCAGTGCAGGTGCAATGCGTTCACCTCACGCATTGCACCCGCGTGGAAATCTCGCCCGTGTGAAAGGGGCCTTAGTGGAAAATCAAAAAGGGCTTATTAGCCATTGTGGGGCGTTTTAATTTCCTTTTTATTTATTTATTTGATCTAACAGTATGTCAGACAGAGAAGTGCCAGGCCCTGCACAGGGGAGTGGCAGAGGCCTAAATGTTTCTGGCGCAGGCACAGGTCGCAGCAGAGTAAGGGGGCATGGCAGCAGGAGTTGCAGCCAAAGGCCTGAGCTCCCGGTGTCATCTAGCAGTCGTGTCTTGACCAGCAACCCAGCGGTTCTTGAATGGTTGACTCTGTCATCCACTTCGTCCCAAGTGACATCAGACACCCCCAGCCAAGAGTCGGTGGGTTCGTCAGAGACAACCCTAAGTTGGCATGGCCCGGGGGAAGGCCCTGTGCCCTCACCTGTCCTCAACCTGCCTCTGTCCTTTTCTGTTCCCTCAGCCAGAGAAGTATTGTATGCTGTGGACTCAGCTCCACTATTCAGTGAGGACGAGCTACTGCCCAGCCAAGATGTGGAGGAGACATCCGCTGCTTCCTCCTGTAGGCGGGCAAGCAGTGATGGGGAGAGTGGCGTGGGAGCTGGTGTTGCGAGAGGTCAGGCTCCTGACTCAAAGACCGTTGAGGAGGACATTAGTGACGTGCAGACAGTACTCGATGATGATGATGATGTAGCTGATCGCACTTGGGAGCCGGGTGAATTAGGGGCTTTATCATCATCTGGAGAAGAGGGTAGCAGCTCACCCGTGAGGCAGCGGCAGAGCCAGCAAGTCGCTAGCGTGGCCAGGAGTCAGCAGGGTGGCAGCAGTGGGAGGTCAGGAGCCAAAGGTGCCTGGGGTAGACCACCCGCTTCGCAGGAGCCTACCTGCCCGGAAAGTAGTGGTGCAGGGGTTCACGGAAGCAGCGGCGGTAGCAGTCAGTTAGTGCGGAGTGTTGGAGGTAAAATCACCAACTTGGCGATGTGGCAGTTTTTTGATAAGCCGCCAGAGGAGGTGAACATGGCAATTTGCAGAATCTGCGGGCAGAAGGTGAAGCGTGGCCAGGGTGCCAATGTTGGCACCATAGCCCTGCGTCAACATATGCAGCGTCACCATAAAGTGGCATGGGAGAACCGTTGCTCCGATGTGGTGGTCCAGTCTGACGCAGCAACCTCTGCATCACCCAGTGGCACGCACCCGATTTCAGGCAGTCAAGGCTCCACCACCTCAGCCGAAGGGAGCTGTCTGTCCTTCCCATCATCTGCTGGTCCTGATGCTCCTGCTCCTCCTCCTCGTCAGTCATTCCATCAGCAATCACGGAAGCGATTACCAAGAGGCAACAGTATGCGTGCACTCATCCAACAGCGCAGAAGCTGAATGTGCTCCTGGCCAAGTTGCTGGTGCTGCAGTCCCTCCCTTTCCAAGTGGTGGACTCTGCACCTTTCAGAGAACTGATGGCTTGTGCCGAGCCGAGGTGGAGAGTCCCAAGTCACTTCTCCAAAAAAGGCAGTACCAGCTCTGCACACATATGTTGAACAGAAGGTGGGCCAGTCCTTGAGCCTGTCGTGTCTACCAAAGTGCACGGCAGCGCCGATGCGTGGAGCTGTAACTACGATCAGGGACAATACATGTCTTTTACGGACCGCTGGGTGAATGTGGTTCCTGCACAGCCACACCAGCAACTTGGCCAGGTGATGCCGCTTCCGCCTCCACGTTCTCATACCGTTGGTCCTGCGACAATGTCTGCCTCTGCCTCCTCATCTTCCACCGTGTCCTCAGCCTCCACTGCAGGGACAATTCACAGTGCCCCTCCAGCATACCACATGTGCAGGGCGCGGTGGTGTCACGCTGTTCTGCACCTCGATTGCCTGGGCGAACAGAGTCACACAGGGCAGGAACTGCTCCGTGTCCTTCATCAAGAAATCGAATCCTGGCTTTCTCCGTGACAACTCAAAATCGAAACCATGGTGACCGACAACGGGTAGAACATGGTGTCGGTGCTGCGTCAAGGAGGGCTGAGCCATGCGCTCTGCATGGCACAAATGTTCAATCTGGTTGACAGGCGGTTCCTGAAGTCTTCCACCCATCTGCAAGACATCCTAAAAATGGCCAGGAAACTTTGCATGCACTTCAGCAACTCGTACACCGCAAAGCACATCCTCCTTGAGCTGCAGAACAGCATCCCCCAACATTGGCTGATATGCGACGTTTCCACCCGTTGGTATTCCACCCTCCAAATGTTGGACCGACTATACGAACAGAGAAAGGCCATAAACGATTTCTTGATGATCCAAGCGGACAGGAGTACTCCCCTGTGTAACTTTGATGTCAGCCAGTGGCAGCTCATGCGTGACACCTGCCATTTGATCAGGCCCTTTGAGGACACCACGTTATTTGTCATTCGCCAGGACTACGAGATGAACAACGTCATTCCACTGCTTCATGTCCTGGAACAGATGCTGGTAAATCTGGCTGGTCATGGGACTGGAGACCTAGATCTTACGGCCACATGAGCCCTGTGGGGGCTGAACTGGAGGAGGAGGACATTGGAGCACAAGCAATGTGTAGCGAAATGGGTGGTTTTTATGCAAAGGTGACAGGAGAGCAGGAGCAGCCAGAGGGGCTACAGGCCGATGAGGAAGATGAGGCAGAGGACCCAGACACACCATGGCAGTATGCAGTGGAGATGGAGACAGGGAGTTCCTCTGAGTCACTTGCACAAATGACCAGATGCATGCTCACTTGCTTGCATAGTGACAGCCGAATTGTCAGCATTCGGCACAGGGATGACTTCTGGCTCTCCACCTTATTGAACCCTCGCTACCGGTCCAAAATGGGGGCCTTTTTTAAACCCGCTAAGAGGGAGGATAAACTGAACTACTACTGCCTATCTGCGCCATCGTCCATCCTCTCGCAGGTTTGACCGGGGGGGGGCCCTCTGTGCTCACGTTCCTCTGCCAAGGCTGCTATGGCAGGGTGGGGGTTGTAGGAGCACTTTCAGCTCCATCAGCAGCAACTTGAGTCTAGAGTTGCTGATGAGCAGCTTTCTTCACCCGCCTAGTGAAGAAACTACTCATCAGCAGCAGCAGCAGCTAGACCTGGAGCAGGACCTGAACCAGCAGGTGATGGCATACTTGGACAGCATCCTGCCACCCCACATTGAAGATACATTGGACTACTGGGCAGCCAAACTGGATTTGTGGCTGCAACTGGCAGAGTTTGCCCTGGAAAAGCTGTCCTGCCCGGCCAGTAGTGTGGCATCAGAGCAGGTGATTTGTGCGCGGGGGCCATAGTTACCCCAAGAAGAACTAGCATGTCCACCCAAAATGTGGAGAGGCTGACCTTTGTCAAGATGAATCAGGTGTGGAGCAGACTAGATCATCCATGGTGCCACACGAACACTTTCACAAAAGAGACTGGTTTCTTCTGGCTACCTGCCTCAGCTACTATTCTGATGCTGCCACCTGCCTGATGCTAGACATCTGATGCCAAGTGCTCCTTCTTTCACCCACCATCTTCAGCTGGTACTCGTATTGCCACCCACCTCCCCACTCAGCTCTCCTGTTGCTGCTGCTGCCACCTCCACACTTTCATTGTGCCATCTTGTGGCCTCCTCCTGATGCTGCTGCTGCCGCCACCTCTACACTCTGCCATTGTGCCACTCTGTGGCCTCCTGATTCTGCTGCCACCACCACACTTTCATTGTGCCACTCTGTGGCCTCCTGATGCTGCTGCTGCCACCTCCACACTGTCATTGTGCCACTCTGTGGCTTCCTGATTCTGCTGCCACCGCCACACTGTCATTGTGCCACTCTGTGGCCTCCTCCTGATGCTGCTGCCACCTTGTCATGGTGGGAGTGGGGGAAACTCTCCACCGTATGGTAATGTGTATGCGGGGAAGTAGCTAGGCCAGGATGCCGGGATCAGGGAGCAGGTCACCTCCTAAAGTGTCCCTAATCCTCGCTTCCTGATTCTGCTGCCATCACCACACTGTCATTGTGCCACTCTGTGGCCTCCTCCTGATGCTGCTGCCACCTTGTCATGGTGGGGAGTGGGGGAAACTCCCCACCGTATGGTAATGGGTATGAGGGGAAGCAGCTAGGCCAGGATGCCAGGATCAGGGAGCAGGTCACCTCCTAAAGCGTCCCTAATCCTCGCACTAACTCCTCACCATATGAGCAGACCTGGATGGTAGGACGGCTCATACCCAGGAAACCTAGGACCCTGAGTCGCCATAATAATCCCTCATATAGGAGCAGGGGAGAGAAGACCTGTTCTTCCAAGACACGGAAGAGCAGGAGTCTCTGCAGGCCTAACAGCAAGGAGAGGAAGCCAAGTGGAACGGCAGGTAAGTATCCAGTGGCGGGGATAACCACTGAATCAAAACCCCAGGAAGGCTTGGTCACTTACCTGCCGCAGCTGCTGGATGGTACAACAGAAGACCACACCAAGGTAAACTGGAACCCATATAAACGTACTGCAATCCAAACACCAGACAGATGCACACAGGAACCAGCACTCCAGCAACAGCTCACAAATTTGACTTTTGGGTTACCCCTCCGGGAAACCAAGGAACAACAAACAGGGTACGACTTGCATACATGCCGGACATAAAACACCAACTGACCAGACATGTAACAACCACAAGACGAGACACCAAATCCTGAACATAAACCCAAACCAAACAACCACACAGGTAAGGTAGGGGAACATGGAGGATGGAATGGGAAGACATCGCTGGAGACATCGATGTCCCACTAGGTGGCCTTCACACGGGAAGAAGGAACATCTAGGCAAGGAGCATAACTCCAGCACACACCAAGGCTGGAGTACAACTGACTACTGGCCTTAAGCCACAGGTATAAGAAGCACCTAGTGACCACACCCAGCAAGGTAGTTAATCCCTACAGCACCAGACAGAGGAGGAACCAGAAGAAGGGGAGAAAAGCACATACAAGCCGACATCAACGCATTGCCCCTGGCAACCGGCAGGTACGGCAAACGTGTCACAGCGCACAACACCGAGGCCGTGAGACACACCTCCAGACTCTGTCATTGGGCCACTCTGTGGTCTCCTCATGCTGCTTCCACCTCACCACTATGTCATAGGGCCACTCTGTGGACTTCTCATGCTGTTCCCACCCTCCCCACTTCATGACTGGGCCACTATTTTGCCTTTCGGCCTGTCTGACATCATTGTTTATTTGACTCTTCCTCTGATCTGTCAGAAGGAAGGAAAAATGAGACGCACAACGGATCCTGTCTATGTAACAGCTGTAAGGCCTGCATGACAATGGTCCTTATTTTGCATCAGAATTGTCTTATGATTTGGTAGCCAAAAGCAGGAGTGGGTACAAAACACAGAAGACATACAAATATTCCATTCACGTGTCATCTCTGTTTTGGATCCACTCCTGTTTTTTTGGCTTTAGCAATACTGATGGATTACTGACAAATGCTGACCGAGTGAAGGTGGATGCTCCACAGACACAGGATCCGTTTTTTGGGGGTTATTGTTCTGACGGATCAGAGGAAGGGCAAAATAATCAGTGACGTCAACACAAACTTACTGCTGACACCCTCTCCACTGTGTCAGGGGGACTCTACTTGTATAAGCGTTTAATATAACAGGTTCTGTAGAAATCTATGTGGAATCAGTGAATTGATGTAAAAGGAGTGCGTTCTTTCACACTATAGTAGGATCTTGGGCCTCTGCACGGTTCTTTATACCTGGCACTAATATTGACCTGTGAGGCTGAGTTCACACTTGAGTTATTTGGTCAGTTTTGGCCCAGTGACTGCCCAAATAAGTAAAGTGTGCAGTGATTATAAGAGCGACGCTTGTCATGTGCTTGTCATACTGACTCACAGTATTATTTCACTAGCACAGCAGACTCCCTATGCGTGTTACTGCAAGGCACCGTTTTTTACACCACTATAAAGGCTATAAAGGTTCTCTGCAGCCATAAAATAGCCGTTTTTTAACGTGGATTTGCCACGTATAAATTCGGATCGAACTAAATTTTTTCGGAAAATTCGGCGAACTGGCCAAATCGAATTTATGAGAAATTCGATATCCTCTAGTTAAAACTAATGACTAAAGAGGACATGTCAGTTTTAGGAGGAACAATAGACGGACAGCGTTATGACAAGATGCCCTTTTTACTAAAATACACAGGTCAGGAGGGAAGCTAGGTTCTCTTCAATGAATTGTAATGTATTTTCTTAAATACATTACAAAGGCGTCGTCCGAAAATTATCTAATGTTTAAATCGCATTTTTATGTTAAATTTATTTTATTTTTTTCATTTTAATTTTTTTTCACACTAACTATATTTTCTTTTCTTTTTTATAGAATCCTACAATTTTCACACTGGAATCTAGGTCTAATAATAGGTCATGATATCCTTTTTTGCATAGGTAACTTCTCAGTAGCATTCTTATTATCATCACAGGCAGGATTACAATGACAGATATAACCTCTGTATAGATAACACAGGATCCAGTATTCACAGTAGGTGAGGTCACAGCTTATCAGCTCCCTGGCCAGTGTGAAAACTGTAGGATTTTATACATTTAAAAAAAAAGTTTTGACATAAAAAAAAACATGATTTAAATAATAGCTTGTCTTCTGATGACACATTCCATTTAAGCCTCTTCCTTGTCAGACAAATTATTTGTAGCTGCCAACTTTTAGAATTTTTTTTTATATGGAAACATTTTTGCATGCAAGCCCTGCATAACCCTAGTGATAACCATAGTGCCAAAGTACGCACATTAACAGTCCCCTCTGTGAATGAAGCAGTGACCACCATGCCATTCGCTGTCTATGGGACTGACCATGTATAGTACTCACACAGGAGGCTCAGGAGCCCCTGTTCTTGTGACCGGTCGGGCTCTAAGCGGTTGGACCTCTAATGATAATACATTTATCACCTATCAGGAGTAGTGTGGATATGAACTTTCATTCTGTCAGATTCTGCTCCTGCAAGTTTCAAGGAGGCAAAGCTTAACTGTGAAGTGTTCTCTGCATTAAGCTGCTTCAGAGTCCAATACAGGGAGTGCAGAATTATTAGGCAAGTTGCATTTTTGAGGATTAATTTTATTATTAAACAACAACCATGTTCTCAATGAACCCAAAAAACTCATTAATATCAAAGCTGAATATTTTTGGAAGTAGTTTTTAGTTTGTTTTTAGTTTTAGCTATTTTAGGGGGATATCTGTGTGTGCAGGTGACTATTACTGTGCATAATTATTAGGCAACTTAACAAAAAACAAATATATACCCATTTCAATTATTTATTTTTACCAGTGAAACCAATATAACATCTCAACATTCACAAATATACATTTCTGACATGCAAAAACAAAACAAAAACAAATCAGTGACCAATATAGCCACCTTTCTTTGCAAGGACACTCAAAAGCCTGCCATCCATGGATTCTGTCAGTGTTTTGATCTGTTCACCATCAACATTGCGTGCAGCAGCAACCACAGCCTCCCAGACACTGTTCAGAGAGGTGTACTGTTTTCCCTCCTTGTAAATCTCACATTTGATGATGGACCACAGGTTCTCAATGGGGTTCAGATCAGGTGAACAAGGAGGCCATGTCATTAGATTTTCTTCTTTTATACCCTTTCTTGCCAGCCACGCTGTGGAGTACTTGGACGCGTGTGATGGAGCATTGTCCTGAATGAAAATCATGTTTTTCTTGAAGGATGCAGACTTCGTCCTGTACCACTGCTTGAAGAAGGTGTCTTCCAGAAACTGGCAGTAGGACTGGGAGTTGAGCTTGACTCCATCATCAACCCGAAAAGGCCCCACAAGCTCATCTTTGATGATACCAGCCCAAACCAGTACTCCACCTCCACCTTGCTGGCGTCTGAGTCGGACTGGAGCTCTCTGCCCTTTACCAATCCAGCCAGGGGCCCATCCATCTGGCCCATCAAGACTCACTCTCATTTCATCAGTCCATAAAACCTTAGAAAAATCAGTCTTGAGATATTTCTTGGCCCAGTCTTGACGTTTCAGCTTGTGTGTCTTGTTCAGTGGTGGTCGTCTTTCAGCCTTTCTTACCTTGGCCATGTCTCTGAGTATTGCACACCTTGTGCTTTTGGGCACTCCAGTGATGTTGCAGCTCTGAAATATGGCCAAACTGGTGGCAAGTGGCATCTTGGCAGCTGCACGCTTGACTTTTCTCAGTTCATGGGCAGTTATTTTGCGCCTTGGTTTTTCCACACGCTTCTTGCGACCCTGTTGACTATTTTGAATGAAACGCTTGATTGTTCGATGATCACGCTTCAGAAGCTTTGCAATTTTAAGAGTGCTGCATCCCTCTGCAAGATATCTCACTATTTTTGACTTTTCTGAGCCTGTCAAGTCCTTCTTTTGACCCATTTTGCCAAAGGAAAGGAAGTTGCCTGATAATTATGCACACCTGATATAGGGTGTTGATGTCATTAGACCACACCCCTTCTCATTACAGAGATGCACATCACCTAATATGCTTAATTGGTAGTAGGCTTTCGAGCCTATACAGCTTGGAGTAAGACAACATGCATAAAGAGGATGATGTGGTCAAAATACTCATTTGCCTAATAATTCTGCACTCCCTGTAATGGTAGTAGTAGTTCTCACGGTGGCGATCCCTCTCCAGTTCTCCCTGGGCCGGTGCAGTATAACAAAAAGAGGGGCGCAATCTTTATTTTCCTCAAGGCACACCCTGTACTTTTTGGGGCTCCTGCCTAGTGGTGGCTGGGGTGCCTTTGATGTTAGGTGGACAGGCAATGGGGTGCAAGAGAGCAGGGTAATAGGGCCGGTGGATAGTAGAGGCAATGACCAAGGACATATGGTTAGAATAAATAAATACTCTCTTTATTGAATAGATGATGGGGGTTGTAGTAGAAATACAAGCAGTAGGCACAGTTATGAGGTGTATATAAGAGTTAGTGTTAATGATGGCCCTCCTTGAGTCTCTTTCTATATACCATGTAATCTTCTGAAATTGACCAAAGGCGTGCAATCACTCTTTATCTGCAGTTCCCAATTGCAGGGTTCAGTCCTAGATCGTATGGCCAGTCCATCTCAGAAGTGTGTCGGGTCCCAGAAGCAATTTACCCTTACCAGAAGCAGTAAAGTCTGTTGCCATAAACAAGCATTTACCTTACTCTCTCAGTGCAGCATGGCCTTAAATTAGTCCTTAATTTTCTGTATAAATTCATTGCGTCCTTGCTTTCCTGGCACATTTCCACACTCTGTGTTTTCCTTGATAAGACTTCTGTTTTGGCTTACTTTTCAACAGCCCACACAGGTCCTGTCTCTTGCCCATTTAGCAGCAGGCCTTCAACTAACTAACTAACTAACTAACTAACCAGGGGATCACGGGACCAGCCCACTACCTAGAAACTGTAACTAATTACTGCTAGTTAACTTCTATCTACCCATATATAACCTTTTTGGGATGCTTAGTGCACAGATCACCTCAACTTTTAGAGTGTGAGCCATAGCATTAACCCTTTAGAACAGAAACACAGTATTAACCTTTTTGAATAGAATCACAGTATCAACCCCATTGGCAGTGACCCAACCTGTCACGGCACCCTCCCCTCTGCTTTTAGTGACAGCTGTAGTGGGCTCCTGGTTGGATGCTATTGGTGTCACTCGGAGCAGGGGAGGGACAGCTCAACGTGGACACCAGTTCACAGTAAAGCTCTGTCCTTGGAACTTGCAGGAGCAGAATCGGGCAGAGTAAAACTTCATATTCACACTACTTCTGATAATAAAAGCTCCACAAAAGGTATATTTGTACTGCTCTTTCCAGCCTCTACCTAGTGTTGTCAGCAGTTTAGCATGGTCAAAACTGCTGAAAGACTCCATTTAAAATTCGACCATATGACAGCCATCCAAAACCAGCCAGAAGGTTCCAAAAAGTAGATTAGAAATTTCGAACTTAGAGATGACTGCATTTACTGCTGAACAAAACTCTTACATTCCATGCATACAATCTAGGAATTTTATCTACACCCGAGACGCAGGTTCACGGATCTAATTTCTACAAATTACAAAACCCTTTCTGAAATGTTACAGAAAACGCCATATTTACAATGCTTAACATAAAACCTAAAGCCGACCTATAAATCTATCAGAGCGCTGGTTTGTGCAATGTTTCCAGCACAGATTTATTCTCCCCTCCTTGAGGAACATGGTAGAAATATGTGCTGATCCAAGTGACACAAGGAGAAGTCTTATCTCCACGTATCAATGAGATGGGGCAGAAGGAACAGAGAAGATTTCAAAGTTTATCGATCATGTAAGTCATAGGTTCTCTTGGCTTGTTCTCCACACATGTAGGAACACATACTAACAATGTAAAGATTCAATGTACATAAGTAACCTATGGATTAATAACATCATCCCGTGTCAATCATTAACTACAGTGGAAAATGCCTCTTCTGGGAACAGAGAAGATAAGTGCAAGTTTATGTAACTAAAGTTTAAAGGGGTTGTCCCATGAAAAATATTCTATAGCTTTCAAACCAGCACCTGGATATGAATACTTTTGTAATTGGATGTAATTAAAAATGTTATATAGCTACTGTATAGCTATTCAATTTAATCTATCTGTATAGCGCCACATGCTGTTTGTTTTTTATTTCTTTGTCCTACTTACTGAGAAGGCCGCACATGCTCAGTTTTATCCTTCAACTGCTTCCTGAGCTGTGATAGGGAGAAATTTCAGTGGCTGGGTTTGGGGTGGCCCCAATGCTATCTTGGGTCAACACGCGTTGCTGCTCTTCAGAAGGGATGGTGAGGCATGGTGCACCCCAATGGGAAATACGTCCAGTCAGGGTCTGCAGTAAACCAGTGTGCTTCTTTACTGGAAGAATTCAGTTGCAAAACAATACAGGTTAGACATAAGAGTGGCTTTTCCAGTCTCCTCTGTGGCAGAAGAAGGGTTTGGTGCTGAGGAAAGGCCTGAGCTAGCTGTCCCTCTCTCAGAAGGCTGGTACCCCGTCCAAAAGCTGGAGACCCAGGGTCTGTGGCAGAGTATACCTGTCTCAGCGTCTTTTTATAGTCACTCAATAGTCTGGCAGAGTCTCCTCTTCTAAGCATTGATCCCTAGCTGCAGAACACTAGGGGCTCTGACTGCTCTTCTTATATACAGTTTCAAGCTAAACTAGAAACTTCTAGTGGGAGGGGTGGAGACACTCAGCACAAACAAATACAATGTTACAACTCCTGTCTCTCATATACAGTCCTGATCAAAAGTTTAAGACCACTTGAAAAATGGCAAAAAATCATATTTAGCATGGTTGGATCTTAACAAGGTTCCAAGTAGAGCTTCAACATGCAACAAGAAGAAATGGGAGTGAGACAAAACATTTTTTGAGCATTCAATTTAATGAAAACAACGAATAAACTGAAACAGGCTGTTTTTCAGCTGATCAACATTTTAGGACCACATGCCTTTAAAAAGGCTAAATCTGTGCAAAGATGTGGATTCATTGTTATTTTCTGTCATATAGTCACACATTGTGATGACAAAGGCAAAAAACTCTCCCTTTTTGAATGTGGTCAGGTTGTTGAACTGCATAAGCAGGGTCTCTCACAGCGCATTATCGCTGCTGAGGTGGGACGCAGTAAGACAGTCATTTGGAATTTCTTAAATGATCTTGAGGGTTATGGAACAAAAAAGTCAAGTGGAAGACCCAAAAAAATTTCATCAGCACTGAGCCGGAGGAACCAATTGGCTGTCCGTCAAGACACTGGACATACCTCGACCCAAATTAAGGCCCTTACTGGTGCTGACTGCAGCCCCATAACCATCAGATGGCATCTGAGACTGAAGGGCTTCAAAAACAAAAAACGTCTTCAAAGACCTCATCTCCTTGAACGCCACAGAACTGCTTGTTTGCAAGAGAGCACCAAACGTGGGACATTCAAAAGGTGGAAGAAAGTTTTATTCTCTAATGAGAAAAAATGTAACCTTGATGGTCCTGATGGTTTCCAACGTTACTGGCATGACAAGCAGATCCCACCTGAGATGTTTTCTACGCGCCACAGTGGAGGGGGCGCCATAATGGTCTGGGGTGCTTTTTCCTTCAGTGGAACAATGGAGCTTCAGGAAGTGCAGGGGCGTCAAACAGCCGCTGGCTATGTCCAGATGTTGCAGAGAGCATTCCTCATGACTGAGGGCCCTCGTCTGTGTGGTAACGACTGGGTTTTTCAACAGGACAACGCTACAGTACACAATGCCCACAGGACAAGGGACTTCTTCCAGGAGAATAACATCACTCTTTCCCCTGATCTAAATCCAATTCAGAACCTTTGGGGATGGATGGCAAGGGAAGTTTACAAAAATGGACAACAGTTCCAGACAGTAGATGGCCTTTGTGCGGCCATCTTCACCACTTGGAGAAATGTTCCCACTCACCTCATGGAAACGCTTGCATCAAGCATGCCGAAACAAATTTTTGAAGTGATAAACAATAACGGCGGAGCTACTCATTACTGAGTTCATGTTTGGAAGTTGGATTTCTGTTTTGGGGGAGTTTAGTTTTTTTTTGGAGGTGTGGTCCTAAACTTTTGATCAGCTGAAAAACAGGCTGTTTCAGTTTATTCGTTGTTTTCATTAAATTGAATGCTCAAAAAATGTTTTGTCTCACTCCCATTTCTTCTTGTTGCATGTTGAAGCTCTACTTGGAACCTTGTTAAGATTCAGCCATGCTAAATATGATTTTTTGCCATTTTTCAAGTGGTCTTAAACTTATGATCAGGACTGTACTTGCATTAGAGCTTCAATGATACTCAATGGCAATGACAAAGCAGCTTTTCCAAACACAAACAGGTTTTCACACAATAACAGAGCTAAACCAGACATTCAAAACATCAGTCTGTCTGGTGTTGGTGGTAAAGAAGTCTGTCTCTTTCTCTCCAAAACATGCTCTTCTTTAACCCTTATGGTAGCTGTGGAAAACTATTAGCTTCTCATTATTAGCTAGAAAGTCCCAAAAGTCTTTCAGTGTTCATTAACCCTTTCCACAGTGCTGTGCAAACACAGTGCAAATAAACAGGATATATATCACAACATGCATAAAAAATCGAACTAAACGGGGGAAACAGGGGCAAATGTCCACAAATGTCCAGACTTCAAAGTATCCCTGCTCCAGGGCATTACAAAAGCAACAGAAGAAAGACACGTCTCCTCATAAAGGACACTCCCCTTGAGCTACCAACTTGAGCAATTGAAGAAATGAATAGTGAGATCTCTTATTCACTTGGTCAGTATGATTACAGCGATATGAAATAAATTCAGTTTGCTTGACTACTTCTCTGCAATAAAACCGCTCTTTTTAAAAAGAAGAAAAACTTTTGCATCCCAAGACCCATACCTTTTTTATATTTCTTTCTATGGAGTTGTGTGAGGGCTTGATTTTTGAAGGACGACTTTTAGTTTTCATTGGTATCATTTTGGGTAAATATCACTTTTTAATTGCTGTTTTTTCTGTGCCAACTCTGGCATGTTTTTTATTTTTACGATGTTCACCATGTAGTGTGGGTGGTTACGGATGCAGCAATACCAAACATGTGGGGGGCATTTTATTTTTGCAATTTTTTTTATTATAAAGCATATTTTCAATATAAAAAAAGCATTTTTAATTGGAATTTTTTTATTTCATATTATTTTTTTAAAACTTTTTTTAACCACTTAATAATCCCACAAGGACTATAACAGGCAATGTTTTGATTGCTTCTAAAATACAGTACACTGTCCCTATAGTGCAATAAATTTTAATGTCAGTGCTATACTGACATTGACCAGCCTTCTGGAGAACACATTGCACCCGCACTGAATACCGACCCATCACTTGTGCGTTGCGTGAAAATCGCAGCATGCTCTATATTCTGCGTTTTTCACGCAACGCAGGCCCCATAGAAGTGAATGGGGTTGCGTGAAAATCGCAAGAATCCGCAAGCAAGTGCGGATGCGGTGCGATTTTCACGCACGGTTGCTAGGAGACGATCGGGATGGAGACCCGATCATTATTATTTTCCATTATAACATGGTTATAAGGGAAAATAATAGCATTCTGAATACAGAATGCATAGTAAACTAGCGCTGGAGGGTTTAAAAAATAATTTAAAATAATTTAACTCACCTTAATCCACATGAACTTTTACCATGGTGATGGATCATGTGATGACCGGAGTGACGTCACCAAAGGTCCTTTACCTGTAATGAATGCTCACCACAGGTCCTGTTCAGCAAAGGAGACAGAAGGAGATGCCGGGCTACGCGATCAAGTGGACTAAGGTGAGTTAAATTTTTAATTTTTTTTAACCCCTCCAGCGATGTTTTACTATGCATTCTGTATTCAGAATGCTATTATTTTCCCTTATAACTATGTTATAAGGGGAAATAATACAATCTACAGAACACCGATCCCAAGCCCGAACTTCTGTGAAGAAGTTCGGGTTTGGGTACCAAACATGCGCGATTTTTCTCACCCGAGTGAAAAACGGATTACAATGTTTTGCACTCGCGCGTGTTCCCGCAACGCACCCGCACATTTTTTCACAACGCCCGTGTGAACCCAGCCTAAGGGGTTAAGAAGGGGCATTTATGTGTTCGTTATAGCTGGAGCTTGGCCCTTTTTTTTTTACGGAGGGCAGAGTGTAGCTCAGTCTGGTAATGTACAGTCGTGGCCAAAAGTTTTGAGAATGACACAAATATTAGTTTTCACAAAGTTTGCTGCTAAACTGCTTTTAGATCTTTGTTTCAGTTGTTTCTGTGATGTAGTGAAATATAATTACACGCACTTCATACGTTTCAAAGGCTTTTATCGACAATTACATGACATTTATGCAAAGAGTCAGTATTTGCAGTGTTGGCCCTTCTTTTTCAGGACCTCTGCAATTCGACTGGGCATGCTCTCAATCAACTTCTGGGCCAATTCCTGACTGATAGCAACCCATTCTTTCATAATCACTTCTTGGAGTTTGTCAGAATTAGTGGGTTTTTGTTTGTCCACCCGCCTCTTGAAGATTGACAACAAGTTCTCAATGGGATTAAGATCTGGGGAGTTGCCAGGCCATGGACCCAAAATGTCAATGTTTTGGTCCCCGAGCCACTTAGTTATCACTTTTGCCTTATGGCACGGTGCTCCATTGTGCTGGAAAATGCATTGTTCTTCACCAAACTGTTGTTGGATTGTTGGAAGAAGTTGCTGTTGGAGGGTGTTTTGGTACCATTCTTTATTCATGGCTGTGTTTTTGGGCAGAATTGTGAGTGAGCCCACTCCCTTTGATAAGAAGCACCCCCACACATGAATGGTCTCAGGATGCTTTACTGTTGGCATGACACAGGACTGATGGTAGCGCTCACCTTTTTTTCTCCGGACAAGCCTTTTTCCAGATGCCCCAAACAATCGGAAAGAGGCTTCATCGTAGAATATGACTTTGCCCCAGTCCTCAGCAGTCCATTCACCATACTTTCTGCAGAAGATCAATCTGTCCCTGATGTTTTTTTTGGAGAGAAGTGGCTTCTTTGCTGGCCTTCTTGACACCAGGCCATCTTCCAAAAGTCTTCGCCTCACTGTGCGTGCAGATGCGCTCACACCTGCCTGCTGCCATTCCTGAGCAGGCAGGTGTGAGCGCTCTGCACTGGTGGCACTCCGATCCCGCAGCTGAATCCTCTTTAGGAGACGATCCTGGCGCTTGCTGGACTTTCTTGGACGCCCTGAAGCCTTCTTAACAAGAATTGAACCTCTTTCCTTGAAGTTCTTGATGATCCTATAAATTGTTGATTGAGGTGCAATCTTAGTAGCCACAATATCCTTGCTTGTGAAGCCATTTTTATACAACGCAATGATGGCTGCACGCGTTTCTTTGCAGGTCACCATGGTTAACAATGGAAGAACAATGATTTCAAGCATCACCCTCCTTTTAACATGTCAAGTCTGCCATTTTAACCCAATCAGCCTGACATAATGATCTCCAGCCTTGTGCTCGTCAACATTCTCACCTGAGTTAACAAGACGGTTACTGAAATGATCTCAGCAGGTCCTTTAATGACAGCAATGAAATGCAGTGGAAAGTTTTTTTTGGGATTAAGTTAATTTTCATGGCAAAGAAAGACTATGCAATTCATCTGATCACTCTTCATAACATTCTGGAGTATATGCAAATTGCTATTATAAAAACGTAAGCAGCAACTTTTCCCATTTCCAATATGTATGTAATTCTCAAAACTTTTGGCCACGACTATATATATATATATATATATATATATATATATATATATATATATATATGCTTTCTGTAAATGTGAAATGAAGAAAGAACACAAAGAACATGGAAGGAAATCTTTACAGCTAACGGTGGTCATACACATTATCTGCCGATTTCAATGTAGATGGAGGTGTCCCGACTCTCTCCTGACAGATGATGTTAAGGAAAGAAGGATTGGGCCTGTTGAATTTTGAATGCCCGCTCCCTTTGTTCTTAGGGAAGATGATCCTCCTCCAGAGGTGTGCGACAATGCTTACTCTCCTGTCCTCATTTTCAGCATTTTCAGCAGTTCATGTGTATGGGGGGAGATTGGGAAGAATAGGTGTCGGCCAAATGAGCGTTTAGCCCACAGATATTGAAGATTTATGGCCACCATGAGGGTCCGGCCAGATGGTGTAAAATTGTGTGACCATTCGCTGCTGCAATATGGACACGCCTTGGACATGTGCGGCCGCCACACTGTCTGGCAGGATCCTAAAGCTGGCCATACACATTAGTCCTTTGTTGGCCAAACCCACCGAGAACGGTGGGATCGGCCGACACACTGATGTTTGTGGGTGCAGTGTCCCACTCAGTGATGGTAGTGGGCACTTTAAACTTTGTTATGTGTATTTAATGTATTTCTGTATATCCCTATATTTCCTATTAACAGGCTGTTAGAGGTCATTTCATCTATTCGCCCCTAGGTGGTGCTGGCACCACTTTTATATATATATATATATATATATATATATATATATATATATATATAGACTGGGGTATGCTAATCAAAAGAGTCAGTGTGGTAGTGGTAGAGAAGGAAGTAAGTGGAGTTGAGCTAGGCAGTGGAGGAGCAGTACAAGCCTAGTCCACCATGTAGCTGCCATATTAGCCTCTTGGCTCTGGCCAGGTCAAGGGAGCACCAAGAACAAAGACAGTATTACAGCAGCACAGCACGGACCAGTGAGTCTACGTCTCGTATAGAGAGAGTCTAGTGGGGGTTAGAACTAAATTAGCCAATGGACTTCACAAGCGCCAGTGACTAGGAGGAACCTAAAAGTACCTGGACACAGCCGGATGATTAATGCGCAAAATTATCCTTTTCCACATGCCTCTATGGACATAGTGGACCTTAATTCTTCAGTGAGCATCCTTTCCAAAGAATGGAGCAGTACCTGAATGCTAGAGGGTGGACCTAGTCTATGCAGATAGAGAAGTAAGGAAAACTTCTCAACTAACAATTGCCAAGCCTGTTATAAGGAATACAGCTGGATCAATATTTATCTTATTGCTTTACCATCTACATGAACTGCACTGACTACCTGAAGATGAAGAATTGCTCAAGTAAAGTTCAACTGTTTTACTGTAATCGACTCATCTTTTCCACCACCAACCTTTGCACCTAACGGTGCTGGCATCACGAATACACCAGGGACCCTGCCACCAAAGCACCCTAAACCATCAAGGGCACCTCAACTACCATCTGGCTGGTGATCCCTGTACCAGAGAGTGCCCCGGAGGATTTAGTGCTGTCTTCCTCATCACTGCACGCTGGCCCAGGGAGGCTCTGCTAACCGTGAGTACAAACAACTACTACCCCCATCGGACCACCGTTACCTCACGTGTTGCCCCTGCGGACCCGGTCGCTGCATGGGGAGCTCCCAAATTGGGCAAAATGATTATTTTTACCCGATTGTTTTGTTCTCCAGAAGTGTCCGGCAGCAGCTTTTTACGCTCTCCCTACAGAATATGTATACTGTACATGTCGAGCCAAACATGTATGTGTATGGGGAAGCCGGGACAGAGTCGGGAGAGATGGCGGTCGGTTCGGCCCACAGCTACTAAATGTGTACGGGCAGCTTAAGGGCTCATGCACACGACCGTTGTTGTTTTGTGGTCCGCAAAACACGGATACTGGCCATTTGGGTTCCGCATTTTGCAGACTGGAACGGCCGGTCCTATTCTTGTCTGTAATGTGGACAATAATAGGACATTTCTATTTTTTTCCAGAACGAACATGGAGTCATTTCCGTTTTTTGCAGCCCCATTGAAATGAATGGTTCCTCATACTGGCTGAATGGACACGGGCAAAAAATATGTTCGTGTGCCTGAGCCCTAAGGCTGGAGGGAAGGGGGGGAGGGAAAAGTGGACAAATAATCCATAGCAACCAATCGGACATCCCCTTTAATTGAATGATGTCATCCTTGCACCAGCAGACCATGAATCAATAAGGGTAATTGTCTAAAAAAAGAAAAAAGGGTAAAAGACTCATCAGCAAGTGATGTCAGCTCATGTAGATAGGGCTGACCCCCGGAGGACAGCCAGTTGTCTGATGGGGGCGAGTCCGAGCGTGACCCTTTTTTTTACAAATGTCTCAGAACACTTCACTTGATGTGTGCCAACGCAGGCGCGGGCATCTCCTGGTGACGCTGGCTTAGGTGCTACATGTTTTATTTTCCTATTCACAAAGGTGTGTATGTACAGATATGGCAGATACCCAAGGTAGTGCACCGCCATCCTGACAACCTTCGGGAGCGTGCAGCCTGACAAATTAATTAGATAACGAGAAAACTCTCCCGGTGACAAACACCTTTGTGCCGAAATGACAATTAGTCAGATCATTAGACTGAGAAAAAGTATAATTGCTGTGGTAATTGGTTGCCAAAGGAATTAATGAGTTCCCAGCTCACAATGGAGACTGTAAGGAAATAGCAGGATGACAGGAATGTGCGACTTCTCACCGGTAGCTTAGAGGCAATTTGCATTATACTGGTGCATTCAACGTATAGCAGAGGAGCTGGGAATGTCTGCAGGATCCTAACTCAGAGCACATTTCCTATAAATTGACTTACAAGGTTTGGTTAGTGGTCAGGGAGACACATATTGAATATAATAATATCAGATATAATATATATATATCTATACTAATAAAAGCCCTGTGTACGTGCTCAGGGCTGTTGTCCGTGCGTGTGTGCCGATTAGTGAAGTGCGCATGCGCGGTGCACAAACCAATCAGCACACACGCAGCGCACAAACCAATCAGCACACACTACACACACACAGCAGGGTGAGTGTGTGCCGATTATATACCATCGGATCGGAGTTTTCTCCAATCCGATGGTATATTTTAACTTGAAGCGTCCCTATCACCATGGGAACGCCTCTATGTTAGAATATACCATCGGATTTGAGTTAGATCTGAAAACTCAGATCCGACAGTATATTCTAACACAGAGGCGTTCCCATGGTGATGGGGATGCTTCAAGTTAGAATATACTAAGAACTGTGGACATAACGGCCCCCTGCTGCCTGGCAGCACCCGATCTCTTACAGGGGGCTGTGATCCGCACAATTAACCCCTTAGGTGCCACACCTGAGGGGTTAATTGTGCGTATCATAGCCCCCTGTAAGAGATCAGGTGCTGCCAGGCAGCAGGGGCCAGACCCCCCTCCCTCCCCAGATTTAAATTCATTGGTGGCCAATGCGGCCCCCCCTCCCTCCCCAGTATTAAATTCATTGGTGGCCAGTGTAGCCCCCCTCCCTCCCTCCCCAGTATTATATTCATTGGTGGCCAGTGCGGCCTTCCCTCTCCCCCCCCCCTAATTAAAATCACCCCCCCATCATTGGTGGCAGCGGAGAGTTCCGATCGGAGTTCCAGTTTAATCGCTAACAATGGCAGCCAAGACGCTACTGCCAAGATGCTACTGGCTGCCATGGTAATCGATGGGAGCCCCAGCGATTAAACTGGGACTCCGATCGGAACTCTCCGCTGCCACGAATGATGGGGGGGGGATTTTAATTAGGGGGGGGGAGAGGGGAGGCCGCACTGGCCACCAATGAATTTAATACTGGGGAGGGAGGGGGGCCGCACTGGCCACCAATAAATATAATACTGGGGAGGGAGGGAGGGGGGCTGCACTGGCCACCAATGAATATATAACTGGGGAGGGAGGGGGGCCGCACTGGCCACCAATGAATTTAATACTGGGGAGGGAGGGGGGCTGCACTGGCCACCAATGAATATAATTCTGGGGAGGGAGGGAGGGGGGCCGCACTGGTCACCAATGAATTTAATACTGGGGAGAGGGGGAGGGGGGTCGCACTGGCCACATATTGCTTTTAATACTGGGGAGGGAGGGGGGGCCGCACTGGCCACCAATGCTTTTTATACTGGAGAGGGAGGGAGGGGGGGCCGCACTGGCCACCAATGCTTTTAATACTGGGGAGGGAGGGGGGGCCGCACTGGCCACCAATGCTTTTTATACTGGGGAGGGAGGGGGGCCGCACTGGCCACATATTGCTTTTTATACTGGGGAGGGAGGGGGGGCCGCACTGGCCACAATGCTTTTTATACTGGGGAGGGAGGGAGGGGGGGCCGCACTGGGCACTAATGCTTTTAATACTGGGGAGGGAGGGGGCCGCACTGGCCACATATTGCTTTTAATACTGGGGAGGGAGGGGTTTCTGCACTGGCCACAAATTGCTTTTTATACTGGGGAGGGAGGGAGGGGGGCTGCACTGGCCACCAATGCTTTTTATACTGGGGAGGGAGGGAGGGGGGCCGCACTGGCCACCAATGCTTTTTTTTATACTGGGGAGCCGCACTGGCCACCAATGCTTTTTATACTGGGGAGGGAGAAGGGGGGGCCGCACTGGCCACCAATGCTTTTTTTTATACTGGGGAGCCGCACTGGCCACCAATGCTTTTTATACTAGGGAGGGGGGCCGCACTGGCCACCAATGCTTTTTTTTATACTGGGGAGCCGCACTGGCCACCAATGCTTTTTATACTGGGGAGGGAGGGAAGGTCCGCACTGGCCACCAATGCTTTTTGTACTGGGGAGGGAGGGGGGCCGCACTGGCCACCAATGCTTTTAATATTGGGGAGGGAGGGGGCCGCACTGGCCACATATTGCTTTTAATACTTGGGAGGGAGGGAGGGAGGGAGGGGGGGCCGCACTGGCCACATATTGCTTTTCATACTAAGGAGGGGGGCCACACTGGCCACCAATGCTTTTTATACGGGGGCGGGAGGGAGGGGGGGCCGCACTGGCCACCAATGCTTTTTTTTATACTGGGGAGCCGCACTGGCCACCAATGCTTTTTATACTGGGGAGGGAGGGAGGGGGGGCCACACTAGCCACCAACGCTTTTAATACTGGGGAGGAAGGGAGGGGGGCGCACTGGCCCCCAATGCTTTTAATACTGGGGAGGGAGGGGGGGGCCGCACTGGCCACCAAAGCTTTTAATACTGGGGAGGGAGGGGGGTCTGGCCCCCTGTTGCCTGGCAGCACCCGATCAGGGGGCTGAGATCCGCACAATTAACCCCTCAGGTGCGGCACCTGAGGGGTTAACTGTGCGGATCACAGCCCCCTGTAAGAGATCGGGTGCTGCCAGGCAGCAGGGGGCAGTTATGTACACAGTTCTTAGTATATTCTAACTTGAAGCGTCCCCATCACCATGGGAACGCCTCTGTGTTAGAATATACTGTCAGATCTGAGTTTTCACGATAGTGAAAACTCAGATCTGAAAAAGCTGTTATGCAGACGGATCCGCACTGAACGGATACCATCGTTTGCATTTATAGGTGTGGATCCGTCTGTGCAGATACCAGACAGATCCGCACCTAGCGCAGGTGTGAAAGTAGCCTAAAAAAGGAACTCCTGACTTTACATTGAAAGTCAATGGGGGAAGGATCCGTTTACAATTGCACCAATATTGTGTCAATGTAAACGGATCCGTCCCCATTGACTTACATTGTAAGTCAGGACGGATCCGTTCGGCTCCGCACCGCCAGGCAGACACCAAAACGCGCCAGCAGTCTCAGCACCACGTGGCACTGCCAGTCGTCTCAGCCACCAGTCAGCGCCAGCTGTTTCAGCCATCATCTGCAGTCTCAGCACCACCAGTCAGTGCCAGCAGTTCGTGCCAGCCATCTCAGGCACCAGTCACAGTGCCCACAGTCTCAGCACCACCAGTCAGTCCTAGCAGTCAGTGCCAGCTTTATCAGCCACCAGTCACAGTGCCAGTGGTCTCAGCGCCACCAGTCAGTGCCAGCCGTATCAGCCACCAGTCACAGTGACAGCAGTCTCAGCACCACCAGTCAGTGCCAAGCGTATTAGCCACCAGTCACAGTGACAGTGGTTTCAGCACCACCAGTTAGTGCCAGCTCTATCAGCCACCAGTCACAGTGCCAGTGGTCTCAACACCACCAGTCAGTGCCAGCCGTATCAGCCACCAGTCACAGTGACAGCAGTCTCAGCACCACGTGGCACTGCCAGTCGTCTCAGCCACCAGTAAGTGCCAGCTGTTTCAGCCATCAGCTGCAGTCTCAGCACCACCAGTCCGTTCCAGCCATCTCAGACACCAGTCACAGTGCCCACAGTCTCAGCACCACCAGTCAGTGCCAGCAATCAGTGCCAGCAGTATCAGCTACCAGTCACAGTGCCAGTGCTCTCAGCACCACCAGTCAGTGCCAGCCATATCAGCCACCAGTCACAGTGTCAGTGGTCTCAGCACCACCAGTCAGTGACAGCTGTATCAGTCACCAGTCACAGTGCAAGTGGTCTCAGCACTACCAGTCAGTGGCAGTCATATCAGCCACCAGTCACAGTGCCTGCAGTTTCAGCCAAAAGTGAGTGCCAGTGACGCATATTACAGCTACATATAAGTCAGTATTACAGTAAGAGAAAATATTATCTATACTAATAAAAGCCCTGTGTACGTGCTCAGGGCTGGTGTCCGTGCGTGTGTGCCGATTATAGAAGTGCGCATGCGCAGCGGACGGACACACACACACACACACACACACACAGGCCAATCCAGGTCGCAGAGCCGGGCTCGGGGGCACAGCGGCGGGACAGCAGCGCTCAGGGAGGAGGACGCCGGGAGCCGGGCACAGCGGCTTTCAGAGTTATACTCTGCCCGGAGCACACGGGACAGCGCAGCCGTCACAGATCCCGGGGAGCCGTCCACACTGAAAGCCGGCTATCTTACTTATTATGCCGCACTGCGCATGTGCCCGCTTTCCCACACGCGCAGTGCGGCCAGACGCCGCTCCATCGGCACACACTCCACGGACACTACATGTGCAGCATCCTATTGTAATGGCAGCGGGGGGCAGTCACTGTATTGCACCTGCCCCGCTCACTTACTACATGGTGAGGCAGGAGGCCTGGCGGGCGGCCAGGCACTGGTAGCGTAACTCACTAAGTGATGCCCCTGCTCCGCCCACTGCATGAATGAAGCAGTCAGCGCAGGCGCATGATGTTGTGAGTTACGCTGCCAGTGCCTGGCCGCCCGCCCGGCCTCCTGCCTCACCATGTAGTAAGTGAAGAAGTGAAGATTGTTATTATTATTACAGTTATTCAAAGTATTACTACTCTGAGCGGGGCCGGTGCAATACAGTGACTGCACCGGGCCCCGCTGCCATTACATTCACACTAAACAGCGACACTGTTATGGGGGGATCTGTGGATGACACATAGCATAAGATGCTATGTGTCATCCACAGATACCCCCATAACAGTGTCAGCCACAGACCCCAATAAGTGTCACCCACAGACCCCAATAAGTGTCAGCCACAGACCAGCCCCATAACAGTGTCATCCACAGATACCCCCATAACAGTGTCAGCCACATATACCCCCATAACAGTGTCAGCCACAGACCCCAATAAGGGTCAGCCACAGACCAGCCCCATAACAGTGTCAGCCACAGCGCCCCCATAAGAGTGCCATCCACAGATCCCCATAACAGTGCCATCCACAAATCCCCCCCATAACAGTGCCATCCACAGATCCCCCATAACAGTGCCATCCACAGATCCCCCCCCATAACAGTGCTATCCACAGATCCCCCCATAACAGTGTCATCCACAGATCCCCCATAACAGTGTCATCCACAGATCCCCCATAACAGTGTCATCCACAGATCCCCCATAACAGTGCCATACACAGATCCCCCATAACAGTGCCATCCACAGATCCCCCCATAACAGTGCCATCCACAGATCCTCCCCATAACAGTGTCATCCACAGATCCCCCCATAACAGTGCTATCCACAGATCCCCCCCATAACAGTGCCACCCACAGATCCCCCCATAACAGTGCCATCCACAGATCCCCCATAACAGTGCCATCCACAGATCCCCCATAACAGTACCATTCACAGATACCCCCATAACTGTGTCATCCACAGATACCCCCATAACAGTGACATCCACAGATCCCCCATAACAGTGCCATCCACAGATCCCCCATAACAGTGCCATCCACAGATCCCCCATAACAGTGCCATCCACAGATCCCCCCATAAGTGCCATCCACAGATCCCCCATAACAGTGCCACCCACAGATCCCCCATAACAGTGCCACCCACAGACCCCAATAAGTGTCACCCACAGACCCCAATAAGTGTCAGCCACAGACCAGCCCCATAACAGTGTCATCCACAGATACCCCCATAACAGTGTCAGCCACATATACCCCCATAACAGTGTCAGCCACAGACCCCAAAAAGGGTCAGCCACAGACCAGCCCCATAACAGTGTCAGCCACAGCGCCCCCATAAGAGTGCCATCCACAGATCCCCATAACAGTGCCATCCACAAATCCCCCCCATAACAGTGCCATCCACAGATCCCCCATAACAGTGCCATCCACATATCCCCCCCCCCATAACAGTGCTATCCACAGATCCCCCCATAACAGTGTCATCCACAGATCCCCCATAACAGTGTCATCCACAGATCCCCCATAACAGTGTCATCCACAGATCCCCCATAACAGTGTCATCCACAGATCCCCCATAACAGTGCCATACACAGATCCCCCATAACAGTGCCATCCACAGATCCCCCCATAACAGTGCCATCCACAGATCCTCCCCATAACAGTGTCATCCACAGATCCCCCCATAACAGTGCTATCCACAGATCCCCCCCATAACAGTGCCATCCACAGATCCCCCCATAACAGTGCCATCCACAGATCCCCCATAACAGTGCCATCCACAGATCCCCCATAACAGTACCATTCACAGATACCCCCATAACTGTGTCATCCACAGATACCCCCATAACAGTGACATCCACAGATCCCCCATAACAGTGCCATCCACAGATCCCCCATAACAGTGCCATCCACAGATCCCCCCATAAGTGCCATACACAGATCCCCTATAACAGTGCCATCCACAGATCCCCCATAACAGTGCCACCCACAGATCCCCCATAACAGTGTCATCCACAGATCCCCCCATAACAGTGCCATCCACAGATCCCCCATCACAGTGCCATCCACAGATCCCCCCATAACTACTGTTCTAGCGCCCGTTATTGTAACGGGCTTAATGTCTAGTATGCACATAATATAATAAAATAATGAATATAACAAATTATTCTCATTTAGAATTGTATTACCATAACTTTACTCCCATTTATTATATAGTCATTTATAGCGTTTTGAATAGAATAAAATTAAAATCTAATTCTTTAGTAACTACTTGCATCCTCCATGTACAGGGGCGGACTGGGAACTTAAAGAGGCCCTGGAAAAAAACCTAAAAGTGGCCCCGATAATAGAGTGCAGCACAGAATACCTCCCCAGCAGAACCAAATACCACAGTGCAGCACAGAATACCACCCCAGCAGAACCAAATACCACAGTGCAGCACAAATATACCACCCCAGCAGAACCAAATACCACAGTGCAGCACAAATATACCGCCCCAGCATAACTAAATACCACAGTGCAGCACAGAATACCACCCCAGCAGAACCAACTACCACAGTGCAGCACAAATATACTTCCCCAGCAGAACCAAATACCACAGTGCAGCACAAATATACCTCCCCAGCAGAACCAAATACCACAGTGCAGCACAGAATACCACCCCAGCAGAACCAACTACTACAGTGCAGCACAAATATACTTCCCCAGCAGAACCAAATACCACAGTGCAGCACAGAATACCACCCCAGCAGAACCAAATACCACAGTGCAGCACAAATATACTTCCCCAGCAGAACCAAATACCACAATGCAGCACAAATATACTGCCCCAGCAGAACCAAATACCACAGTGCAGCACAGAATACCACCCCAGCAGAACCAAATACCACAGTGCAGCACAAATATACCTCCCCAGCAGAACCAAATACCACAGTGCAGCACAGAATACCACCCCAGCAGAACCAAATACAACAGTGCAGCACAAATATACTTCCCCAGCAGAACCAAATACCACAGTGCAGCACAGAATACCACCCCAGCAGAACCAAATACCACAGTGCAGCACAAATATACTTCCCCAGCAGAACCAAATACCACAGTGCAGCACAAATATACTTCCCCAGCAAAACCAAATACCACAGTGCAGCACAGAATACCACCCCAGCAGAACCAAATACCACAGTGCAGCACAAATATACCTCCCCAGCAGAACCAAATACCACAGTGCAGCACAGAATACCACCCCAGCAGAACCAAATACCACAGTGCAGCACAAATATACTTCCCCAGCAGAACCAAATACCACAGTGCAGCACAGAATACCACCCCAGCAGAACCAAATACCACAGTGCAGCACAAATATACTTCCCCAGCAGAACCAAATACCACAGTGCAGCACAGAATACCACCCCAGCAGAACCAAATACCACAGTGCAGCACAAATATACCTCCCCAGCAGAACCAAATACCACAGTGCAGCACAGAATACCACCCCAGCAGAACCAAATACCACAGTGCAGCACAAATATACTTCCCCAGCAGAACCAAATACCACAGTGCAGCACAGAATACCACCCCAGCAGAACCAAATACCACAGTGCAGCACAAATATACTTCCCCAGCAGTACCAATCACCACAGTGCAGCACAAATATACTTCCCCAGCAGAACCAAATACCACAGTGCAGCACAGAATACCACCCCAGCAGAACCAAATACCACAGTGCAGCACAAATATACTTCCCCAGCAAAACCAAATACCACAGTGCAGCACAGAATACCACCCCAGCAGAACCAAATACCACAGTGCAGCACAAATATACCTCCCCAGCAGAACCAAATACCACAGTGCAGCACAGAATACCACCCAAGCAGAACCAAATACCACAGTGCAGCACAAATATACTTCCCCAGCAGAACCAAATACCACAGTGCAGCACAGAATACCACCCCAGCAGAACCAAATACCACAGTGCAGCACAAATATACTTCCCCAGCAGAACCAAATACCACAGTGCAGCACAGAATACCACCCCAGCAGAACCAAATACCACAGTGCAGCACAAATATACCTCCCCAGCAGAACCAAATACCACAGTGCAGCACAGAATACCACCCCAGCAGAACCAAATACCACAGTGCAGCACAAATATACTTCCCCAGCAGAACCAAATACCACAGTGCAGCACAGAATACCACCCCAGCAGAACCAAATACCACAGTGCAGCACAAATATACTTCCCCAGCAGAACCAAATACCACAGTGCAGCACAGAATACCACCCCAGCAGAACCAAATACCACAGTGCAGCACAAATATACCTCCCCAGCAGAACCAAATACCACAGTGCAGCACAGAATACCACCCCAGCAGAACCAAATACCACAGTGCAGCACAAATATACTTCCCCAGCAGAACCAAATACCACAGTGCAGCACAGAATACCACCCCAGCAGAACCAAATACCACAGTGCAGCACAAATATACTTCCCCAGCAGTACCAAATACCACAGTGCAGCACAGAATACCACCCCAGGAGAACCAAATACCACAGGGCAGCACAAATATACTGCTCCAGCAGAACCAAATACCACAGTGCTGCACAAAATACTGCCGCCCTCATCACAGTGTGATATTGTAGCAGTGTCCTGAGGATGGCAATACAGTTGAATTCAGGAGGGCACCTGTGGCTGATGGCCAGGTGCATAAGTAGAATAAATAGTTACAAGAATAGGTGCACTACTGTGGTGGATGCAAACAGTAACATCTGACTAAACCCTCACACTGATGTTAAAAATGAGACTTTAGCCATTAGGATGTCCTTAATATAAGGATATATTGGCTAAAGTCTTTTTTTTAACATCAGTGTGAGGGTTTAGTCAGATGTTACTGTTTGCATCCACCACAGTAGTGCACCTATTCTTGTAACTATTTATTCTATATATCATTCCACATCCACACATTGTACCGTCTGGTGTAGGATGTCTCTGTGGCACTTGTGGTCTGCTGCGGGCATCCTCCACTGTATGCATTTTTTTGCTGGGGATTTCTCTTAGCAACAGACCACAAGCGCAGTATCTGCTCCCCCGAGTATAAATGCACAACTGCATTTGGGGTTGAGCATTTCCTGCCTGTTGAGACCACGTATTTATGTCATTTAAGTGCCTGAGGCGCCTATATTAATTAATGATGAGAGCTTCAGAGCTGTACCTGGCTGGCGGCCGTGAGGAGAGCTTGGGTGGCCCCCTGGGCATCGGCCAACCAGAAAATGTCCCTGTGGGGTCTATGGCCAGTCCGCCCCTGCCCATGTTATAACAATTCTGGAGCATCTGTTCTTATAACTCTATGATGTGCCATCCCCATATTGTTCCTGTTAGAAGTTCTGAATGACTTACTACCAGTTTGCAATGAAGCTTCAAATGGGTGTTACCAGTTGGGGTTGTGTCTCTGCAAAGCCTGACACTGGCCGCACGTATTAGATAAAGTCAGACTGTGCAAGGACACACCTCCAACTGGAAACACCCCTCTGGACCTTTGTGGCAAGCTGCTAGCAATTCATTCATAGTTTCTAGCAGGGATAATAGAGGAATGGCAGATTATAGAGACATAAGAAAAGATGTCCCGGAATTGTTATTACATGGAAGATGCAAGTAGTCACTAAAACAGACGAGTCAGGAGAGGGGACAGGGGCTCTTCACCAGATTGGGCATTTGCAATAGTTTCCATCAGAGATAAATGCAATTCCTAAATTATTTTATTTTAATGTGACTTTTTACCCATTCTCTGTGTTTTTGGGAAAGTTTTTAACTGCTATGGTAGGTGCAGTGGTGCCACATTGTAAATAGGGCGCACTATGATGCAGTTCTACATGGTGCCTTGTTCATTAAAGCAAGGACATTGCCCTTGTGGAAATATTAACTTAATTGATTGCCTTAAAATAGTTGAGATTTTGATGAGACTTGCAGTACTATATACCCAACATTGGACCACAGCTCTTGTGACACATACAGGCTCTAGTCTGAGGATATTGGCTATGGGGGACGCACCCTAAGATAAGGGCAAATGCCTGTAAAATGGAGTTTGACATTGTAATTACCGGTAGGCATTAGGGTGTCTTTCAGGCCTCAAGATGTCTGGCTGGAGCTTACATTGTCAACTGGCATGCTGCGCTCATAAGGGGGCAAATACATTTTCTTTCTTATTGTTTCATGTTTTATCAAAGGGCTCAGTAATGAGGCATTAGGAAGTTTTTTAGGCTTCTGATGTTCCTCAGCCTCAAGATGTCTGGCTGAAGCATTCATTGTCAACTGGCCTGCTGCACTCATAAGGGGGCAAATATGTTTTTCCTATTTATTGTTTTATATTTGATCAAATACGGGATCAGTAATTAGGCATCAGGAAGTTTTTCAGGCTTTTGATGTTCCTCAGCCTCAAGATGTCTGGCTGAAGCATACATTATGCGCTCATAAGGGGGCAAATATGATTTTACCTTCTTATTGTTTCATGTTTTATCAAATACGGGCTCAGTAATTAGGCATTAGGACGTTTTTCAGGCTTCTGATGTTCCTCAGCCTCAAGATGTCTGGCTGAAGCATATATTGTCAACTAGCATGCTGCACTCATAAGGGGGAAAATATGTTTTTCTTTCTTATTGTTTCATATATTTTAAAATATGGCATTAGGAAGTTTTTCAAAATATGGCAAAATATTAGGAAGTTTTTCAGGCTTCTGATGTTCCTCAGCCTCCAGATGTCTGGCTGAAGCATACATTGTCAACATTTTTTTTTTTTCCGTTTCCGTTCCGTTTTTTGTGTTCCATATATGGACCGTATACGGAACCATTCATTTCAATAGGTCCACAAAAAAAATGGAAGGTACTTTGTATGCCGTTTCCGTATTTCCGTTTCTCCGTTCCGTTCAAAGATAGAACATGTCCTATTATTGTCCGCATAACGGACAAGGATAGTACTGTTCTATCAGTGCCCAGCTGTTCCGTTCCGCAAAAAACGGAATGCACACAGACGTCATCCGTATTTTTTGCAGACCCGTTTTTTGCGGACCGCAAAATACTGAAAAAGCCATATGATCGTGGGCAATAGGCCTTATTGTTTTATATTTTATCAAATACGGGCTCAGTAATTGGGCATTAGGAAGTTTTCCAGGCTTCTGATGTTCCTCAGCCTAAAGATGTCTGGCTGGAGCATACATTGTCAACTGGCATGCTGTGCTCACAAGGGGGCAAATATGTTTTTCCTTCTTATTGTTTCATATTTTATAACATACAGGCTCAGTTGATAAATGGTTACCACAATTAGTTTTGTTTTTTATATATCCTGATTCACATTTTCTATAGGACACCGCTATTCAACCCTTATGTCTTGTTTTACAGTTCCCAGCTAAAAGCCTAAAATTGCAGCTACTGTAATTATCAACGTGTGTTTATTACTAAAGCAAATTCAGTTAGGAGAATATCAGAAAATAACATTCTTGGAAAAAATTCTTCTGACAGCGTATAAGACAACCGTAAACCAACTTCCTGTTGTATGGTGGCACCATTTTCTTTACATTTTTATTTTATAATTTCAGGATCTGCTGTTTGTTGGTGCTTTTCACAGCCATTAGCTCACCGAGGACTGAAAGCAGAGCAATTATCGCTGTGTCCTTTTATGTGCCGAGGGTTCATACTGGTCATCGACTTATATAACTGGAAAACGACACCCATGCTATTATACAGGAGTCATTCGCTCATGAATATCCTTTTTTCATCTTTTCCTGTTTGTTTGGCACCTGGGGGGTGGTAGTTATTGAAGAGATCCTGGTGGCATATAGAGATTTTGTTGCCGGCAATGCTCCATGGGCAAAAGTATACAAATTTACTCTCCTCCAGAAGAAAGAAAAACTTTCTCTAATATCAAGCCAAACCAGGAGATTCTGATCTGCAGTCAGTTGTTTCGAAGTTCTTGTCCCTTTGCACTGATGAGACACCTGCAGATGGCTGTCTCTTCCTTTGTTAAGGAGATATGTGATAGCTCTCCTCCAAAAGGAAGAAAATGAATTTGCATCCTCTTTGTTTAGAAAGTCAACAAGGAACATTGGTCTTTTCTATCTAGAAAATGACTACATTGGTCCATCAAGTTACAATATTAATTGATTCCAGGATGACCATTATATGTTGAGGCCACAACTCTATGGAAAACTAGTAATGGGTTCCAAATCCTCAAATTGTCATCCCAAGCTAAGCGAAAATTAAGTTTTAAGAAATATATGCAGATAAAGAAGATAGATATAGCTATATATACCTATAACAGCTATATATAGCTATAACAGTGACCTCACTATCGCAATACCCTGCAGGTCTGGCGTGCTGCCTTTTTACATAAATGGATGCACAGTCCTAGACTTTGAGATCTCGATGATCATTGCTAAGGTAAAAGATTGTGTGCGTGGAGAATCTTGGAGACCACCAAAGGTTGTGGGCTTTGAGGACCGCCCGAATGTATCGGGTTTTAGTCATATTAAATAATGTAATTGTCCATGGGTTGAAACTGATGTGCACTGTCAGTATACTCTACCACCTATCACCAGGTGCGTACACAGATATCATAGGGTGCCATACCATAGCAAAACTCCCCTCAGTGAGACTTCCGACAAATTTATGATTTTATTAAGTAGAGGAATTTATAAAAAATAAAAAAAAACTTGTTTGTTATGAGCACTGTATTTCACAATGTATTTCAACCAGACGACTGGCATAAATACACCGATAACTCTTCCCCATACAGTGCTATATCTTCTGCTTCCATTCAGTGCATGATTAAACTGGCTACATACGATGACCACTAGTGTTAGAATTTATACACTTACCATTGAACTAAATGGCAGCTGTAAAATATCTTTGCACTGAGCTCCATCTAGTTGTTACTGCAGGAAAATGCTGTGTTTTTCTGGTGGGAAGCAGGGAAATAGTTAAGAGTTTGGTGCTGGGCCATCTCTCACCGAAAGCCTCATAGCAGTCAGGTGGTGGTGTGCCTTCACAATAAGTATGTCACTGTCCCCACTTTATGCAGTGATGACTTAGTCTGGGTCACATGTGGGGGCCCTATGCAAGCTCCATAAATAGGATCATAGTTATATAAGGAGAATACGTAAAGAAACTTGTGGCATCAGCTAGTAAGAGGGACATAGAGACCCACACTCAAAGTGTTCCTGTCCACGTATTGACACAGGATGTAGAGAAGCAAACCACACTGAGACCATGGCTCATTGTGTACTAAACTGCGGCCTCCTACTGTGTGCCAAACTAGGTAAGTCCAGTGACTAGAGAGGGTCTTGCTAAGTGGCAGATACTGACTGCAATAGAGAGAGTTATAAGAGATTGTTTGCCTGATACTGTAACTGTCAAGCACAGTGCCTCTGCCAGGAGTTGTAACCACCAATCATAGTGCTTTTGCTACGCATTGTGCCTTTGTAAGGAACTGTTGTGTTGTATCCATCAAGGCTGCACCCTCTATGAGAGACAGACACTAACCACCGCACTAGTTGCCTAAATACTGAGCGAACGCCTGTTTCTGTTGACTCTGCTTAGTCTGTATCCATCATTGTGCCATTCTCATTTGGAGCCCCAAATTCAAAAGGGCCATTGCACAATATGTTGGCCCTTGTGTTGGCTGAAGAGGAGAATAGTTGTTGTGGGGGTAGCAATGAGGGTGGTCGTAGGCCACATGTGCAGTGATGAGAGGGGCGCAACCCTTCTTCTCCTCAGGGCACACCCTGGACTTTTGGGTCTCCTGCCTGGTGGTGGCTGTGGTGCACTTGATGTTAGGTGAATAGCGAGGTGCAAAGCAGGAGAACAGGAGATGGGGAAGGTGGTATGATCGGGAATGGAGACCAATGACCAGACTGGTTTGGTTATAATGAAATAAAATCTTTCTATACTGAATAGGTGATAGGGTTCACAGAGTATTTCACAGAATAGGCTTTTCCCAAAGGCTGTGTATAGGAAGTGGTTCTGATGGTGGTTCTTTATAGGTACATGCAATTTTCCCAAAATTACCAAGGGCGTGCAATTCCTTAAAGGGGTTGTCTGGGTTCAGAGCTGAACCCGGACATACCCATAATTTCACCCAGGCAACACCCCTGATGTTAGCATTGGAGCATCCCATGCTCCGATGCGCTCCCTTGCCCTGTGCTAGATCGCGCAGGGCAAGGGCTCTTTTGCTTCCGCCCAGCAGTGTGTTCGGTGATGTCACCAGCTCTGATGGGGGCGTGCTTTAGCGCTGCCCTAGCCATTTTACAGGCTAGGGCAGCGCTAAAGCTCGCCCATCAGTGCCAGTGATGTCACCGGGCTTCCTGGCAGCCCCATGGAGAGCCCGGTACGTCAACGGAACTCCAGAAAATGCCTTTGCACTGTGCGATTTAGCGCAGAGCAAAGGAGAGCATCGGAGCATGAACTGCTCCGATGCTTAAGTCAGGGGGGATGCCTGGGTGAAAATGGAGGTATGTCTGGGTGCAATGCCCAACTGCGTGATGCAGTCGTAGATCGAATGGCAAGTCGGTCTCAGTAGTGTGGCGGGTGCCAGAAGCAATATTACCAAAACCACAAGCAGTAAAGTCTAAAGACATATGTGTGCGCCACCTTTACTGACTTTGTCCAAGAGCAGCCCCTTAACTGGTTCTTAACCATCTGCATAAATCTGAGGCTTCTTTCCCTCTGAGATTGGTTCCTACGGTTTCAAAGTTGCTTTTCTGGCAGCTCCTCTGGCTTACACACCAATAACATTGCGCACGTCTTTACTCCTTGCTGGCTTCCCAGGAACTACCTACAAGCCAGGGGAGAGTGGGACCAGCCAACCACCCAGCAGCTATGACTGAGGACTGCCAGTTTCCTACTCATATTCACGTTCATATGTGCCCGCATTGATGAGAAAAATGATATTTTAATATATGCAAATGAGCCTCTAGGAGCAATGAGGGTGTTGCCATTACACTTAGAGGCTCTGCTCTCTCTGCAACTGTTGCACCATCATCAGTCCTGGCCCTGTCAATAAAAGTGCAGAGGATGCAGCAGTTACAGAGAGAGCAGAGCCTCTAGGTGTAACAGCAACACCCCTGCTGCTCCTAGAGGTTAATTTGTATATATTAAAACATCATTTTTCTCAGCAATGCGGGCACATATGAACATGGGACCAACACAGATGCCTTCAGCTGCCAAGAGCACATGCAATAGGCCAGCCAGTGTCATAGGTAGAAATCTGCTGACAGATGTCTTTTAAGAAAGCACTTTAACTACTTTAAAGGGAATCTGTCATCAGTTTTCTGCTGTGCTCACTTTTAAATCCTAATCGCTCCAGTGCATACCAATGAGTCCCCATATTCATGAGCTCACGGCTCTCCCCGCATACCTGCCTCTGATTGGCAGTTTTTTTCCATATGAATATGGGGACACATTGGCATGCCCTGGAGCTATTCAATACAAGAGTCAATGAAAGAAATTGACCCAGCAGTTTGCTAAGGAGACCTGTCACTAGTTTATGTTGCTCTTAGTTGGGAAACCATAAAGCTGGTGACAGATTCCCTTTAACAGTGAACCACAGCATTAACCCTTTAGCAGTGAACCAACGGGTTACTGCAGACTGACCCCACTGGCACAACATCATACATATCTAGGTCTTCTGTTTGAGATTTGTGGATCTCAGGGAAATGAGGTCAAGGTCTTAAAATCTATTAAAGATAAATAAAGTGGTTCTTGTGGCCAATTCATTGCATTTTCCTGTAATGTTTTATTTTATTTTATTTAGGAAACAACAAAAACAAGACAAATACATAATAATCAAATAACACCATAGTTCTTGTCCCTCTTTTTCTTTTTTTTTCCTCTTCTCAACCCAATCAGCCCAAACCTGCCCTCCGTCACTTGCAATGCGTCTCTAAGGCCCCTTTCACACGGGCGAGTATTCCGCGCGGATGCGATGCGTGAGTTGAACGCATTGCACCCGCACTGAATACCGACCCATTCATTTCTATGGGGCTGTTCACATGAGCGGTGATTTTCACGCATCACTTATGCGTTGCGTGAAAATCGCAGCATGCTCTATATTCTGCGTTTTTCACGCAACGCAGGCCCCATAGAAGTGAAGGGGTTGCGTGAAAATCGCAAGCATCCGCAAGCAAGTGCGGATGCGGTGCGATTTTCACGCACGGTTGCTAGGAGACGATCGGGATGGAGACCCGATCATTATTATTTTCCCTTATAACATGGTTATAAGGGAAAATAATAGCATTCTGAATACAGAATGCATAGTAAAATAGCGCTGGAGGGGTTAAAAAAAATAAATAAATAATTTAACTCACCTTAGTCCACTTGATCGCGAAGCCCTGCTTCTCGTCTGTCTCCTTTGTTGAACAGGACCTGTGGTGAGCATTAATTACAGGAACAGGACCTGTGATGACGTCACTCCGGTCATCACATGATCCATCACATGATCTTTTACCATGGTGATGGATCATGTGATGACCGGAGTGACGTCACCACAGGTCCTGTTCCTGCAATGAATGCTCACCACAGGTCCTGTTCAACAAAGGAGACAGACGAGAAGCCGGGCTTCGCGATCAAGTGGACTAAGGTGAGTTAAATAATTTTTTATATTTTTTTAACCCCTCCAGCGCTATTTTACTATGCATTCTGTATTCAGAATGCTATTATTTTCCCTTATAACCATGTTATAAGGGAAAATAATACAATCTACAAAACACCGATCCCAAGCCCGAACTTCTGTGAAGAAGTTTGGGTTTGGGTACCAAACATGCGCGATTGTAAGGCCTCTTTCACACGGGCGTGTGCGCCCTGTGGTCATGCTGCGGCCCGCAAAATGCAGGCTGCAATGCACGAGCACAGTCCGTGGGGCAGCCGCAGCGGATCGCGGACCCATTCACTTGAATGGGTCTGCGATCCAGCCGTTCCGCAAAAAGATAAGACATGTTCTATCTTTTTGCGGAACGGAAGTACGGGACGAAACCCCACGGAAGAACTCCGTAGTTCTTCCATAGGGTTCTGTTCCGTGCTTCCGTTCCGCACCATTCTCTCTTGAAGTGAATGGGTCCGCATCCATGATGCGGAATGCCCATGGAACGGCACCCGTGTATGCGGTCTGCAATATGACAACGGGGCGCACACGCCCGTGTGAAAGAGGCCTAAACGGAATTACTACCCTCAATTTTTGAATGATAAAATTCTGAATTGAATCCCAATAGGCTTTAAGATCTGGACACAACCAAAGGATGTGCAAAAATTCCGCCCGCTGCTCATCACACCGTAGACACTTCTAAGTTTCTCTTAAACTGCATTTATTAAGCCAAATCGGTGTGATATACACTCTGCATAAAATATTAAACTGTACCAAAATGTGATTCGAATTGTGCGATACTAATCTTAACCACCTCCGGACCGCCTAACGCAGGATCGCGTTCCGGAGGTGGCAGCGCTGCGCACAGTCACGCATATACGCGTCATCTCGCGAGACGCGAGACTTCCTGTGAACGCGCGCACACAGGCGCGCGCGCTCACAGGAACGGAAGGTAAGAGAGTTGATCTCCAGCCTGCCAGCGGCGATCGTTCGCTGGCAGGCTGGAGATGTGTTTTTTTTAACCCCTAACAGGTATATTAGACGCTGTTTTGATAACAGCGTCTAATATACTTGCTACCTGGTCCTCTGGTGGTCCCCTTTGTTTGGATCGACCACCAGAGGACACAGGTAGCTCAGTAAAGTCCCACCAAGCACCACTACACTACACTACACCCCCCCCGTCACTTATTAACCCCTTATTAGCCCCTGATCACCCCTAATCACCCCTGATCACCCCATATAAACTCCCTGATCACCCCCCTGTCATTGATTACCCCCCTGTCATTGATCAACCCCCTGTAAAGCTCCATTCAGACGTCCGCATGATTTTTACGGATCCACTGATAGATGGATCGGATCCGCAAAACGCATCCGGACGTCTGAATGAAGCCTTACAGGGGCGTGATCAATGACTGTGGTGATCACCCCATATAGACTCCCTGATCACCCCCCTGTCATTGATTACCCCCCTGTCATTGATTACCCCCCTGTAAAGCTCCGTTCAGATGTCCGCATGATTTTTACGGATGCACTGATAGATGGATCGGATCCGCAAAACGCATCCGGACGTCTGAATGAAGCCTTACAGGGGCATGATCAATGACTGTGGTGATCACCCCATATAGACTCCCTGATCACCCCCCTGTAAAGCTCCATTCAGATGTCCGCATGATTTTTACGGATGCACTGATACATGGATCGGATCCGCAAAACGCATCCGGTCGTCTGAATGAAGCCTTACAGGGGCATGATCAATGACTGTGGTGATCACCCCCCTGTCATTGATTACCCCCCTGTAAAGCTCCATTCAGATGTCCGCATGATTTTTACGGATGCACTGATAGATGGATCGGATCCGCAAAACGCATCCGGACGTCTGAATGAAGCCTTACAGGGGCATGATCAATGACTGTGGTGATCACCCCATATAGACTCCCTGATCACCCCCCTGTCATTGATTACCCCCCTGTCATTGATTACCCCCCTGTAAAGCTCCATTCAGATGTCCGCATGATTTTTACGGATGCACTGATAGATGGATCGGATCCGCAAAACGCATCCGGACGTCTGAATGAAGCCTTACAGGGGCGTGATCAATGACTGTGGTGATCACCCCATATAGACTCCCTGATTACCCCCCTGTCATTGATTACCCCCCTGTAAAGCTCCATTCAGATGTCCGCATGATTTTTACGGATGCACTGATAGATGGATCGGATCCGCAAAACGCATCCGGACGTCTGAATGAAGCCTTACAGGGGCGTGATCAATGACTGTGGTGATCACCCCATATAGACTCCCTGATTACCCCCCTGTCATTGATTACCCCCCTGTAAAGCTCCATTCAGATGTCCGCATGATTTTTACGGATGCACTGATAGATGGATCGGATCCGCAAAACGCATCCGGACGTCTGAATGAAGCCTTACACGGGCGTGATCAATGACTGTGGTTATCACCCCATATAGACTCCCTGATCACCCCCCTGTCATTGATCACCCCCCTGTCATTGATCACCCCCCTGTCATTGATCACCCCCCTGTCATTGATCACCCCTCTGTAAGGCTCCATTCAGATATTTTTTTGGCCCAAGTTAGCGGAATTTTTTTTTTTTTTTCTTACAAAGTCTCATATTCCACTAACTTGTGTCAAAAAATAAAATCTCACATGAACTCACCATACCCCTCACGGAATCCAAATGCGTAAAATTTTTTAGACATTTAGATTCCAGACTTCTTCTCACGCTTTAGGGCCCCTAGAATGCCAGGGCAGTATAAATACCCCACATGTGACCCCATTTCGGAAAGAAGACACCCCCAGGTATTCCGTGAGGGGCATATTGAGTCCATGAAAGATTGAAATTTTTGTCCCAAGTTAGCGGAACGGGAGACTTTGTGAGAAAAAAATTAAAAATATCAATTTCCGCTAACTTGTGCCAAAAAAAAAAAATTTCTATGAACTCGCCATGCCCCTCATTGAATACCTTGGGGTGTCTTCTTTCCAAAATGGGGTCACATGTGGGGTATTTATACTGCCCTGGCATTCTAGGGGCCCCAAAGCGTGAGAAGAAGTCTGGTATCCAAATGTCTAAAAATGCCCTCCTAAAAGGAATTTGGGCCCCTTTGCGCATCTAGGCTGCAAAAAAGTGTCACACATCTGGTATCGCCGTACTCAGGAGAAGTTGGGGAATGTGTTTTGGGGTGTCATTTTACATATACCCATGCTGGGTGAGATAAATAGCTTGGTCAAATGCCAACTTTGTATAAAAAAATGGGGAAAGTTGTCTTTTGCCAAGATATTTATCTCACCCAGCATGGGTATATGTAAAAAGACACCCCAAAACACATTCCTCAACTTCTCCTGAATACAGAGATACCAGATGTGTGACACTTTTTTGCAGCCTAGGTGGGCAAAGGGGCCCACATTCCAAAGAGCACCTTTCGGATTTCACAGGTCATTTACCTACTTACCACACATTTGGGCCCCTAGAATGCCAGGGCAGTATAACTACCCCACAAGTGACCCCATTTTGGAAAGTAGTGAGTTCATGGAAGTTTTTATTTTTTGTCACAAGTTTGTGGAATATGAGACTTTGTATGAAAAAAAAAAAAAAAATCATCATTTTCCACTAACTTGTGACAAAAAATAAAAAATTCTAGGAACTCGCCATGCCCCTCACGGAATACCTTGGGGTGTCTTCTTTCCAAAATGGGGTCACTTGTGGGGTAGTTATACTGCCCTGGTATTCTAGGGGCCCAAATGTGTGGTAAGGAGTTTGAAATCAAATTCAGGAAAAAATGAGGAGTGAAATCCGAAAGGTGCTCTTTGGAATATGGGCCCCTTTGCCCACCTAGGCTGCAAAAAAGTGTCACACATCTGGTATCTCCGTACTCAGGAGAAGTTGAGGAATGTGTTTTGGGGTGTCTTTTTACAGATATTTCTCTCACCCAGCATGGGTATATATAAAATGACACCCCAAAACACATTCCCCACCTTCTCCTGAGTACGGAGATACCAGATGTGTGACACTTTTTTGCAGCCTAGGTGGGCAAAGGGGCCCATATTCCAAAGAGCACCTTTCGGATTTCACAGGTCATTTTTTACAGAATTTGATTTCAAACTCCTTACCACACATTTGGGCCCCTAGAATGCCAGGGCAGTATAACTACCCCACAAGTGACCCCATTTTGGAAAGAAGAGACCCCAAGGTATTCGCTGATGGGCATAGTGAGTTCATAGAACTTTTTATTTTTTGTCACAAGTTAGTAGAATATGAGACTTTGTAAGAAAAAAAAAAAAATCATCATTTTCCGCTAACTTGTGACAAAAAATAAAAAGTTCTATGAACTCACTATGCCCATCAGCGAATACCTTAGGGTGTCTACTTTCAGAAATGGGGTCATTTGTGGGGTGTTTGTACTGTCTGGCCATTATAGAACCTCAGGAAACATGACAGGTGCTCAGAAAGTCAGAGCTGCTTCAAAAAGCGGAAATTCACATTTTTGTACCATAGTTTGTAAACGCTATAACTTTTACCCAAACCATTTTTTTTTTTACCCAAACATTTTTTTTTTTATCAAAGACATGTAGAACTATAAATTTAGAGCAAAATTTCTATATGGATGTGGTTTTTTTTTGCAAAATTTTACAACTGAAAGTGAAAAATGTCATTTTTTTGCAAAAAAATCGTTAAATTTCGATTAATAACAAAAAAAGTAAAAATGTCAGCAGCAATGAAATACCACCAAATGAAAGCTCTATTAGTGAGAAGAAAAGGAGGTAAAATTCATTTGGGTGGTAAGTTGCATGACCGAGCAATAAACGGTGAAAGTAGTGTAGGTCAGAAGTGTAAAAAGTGGCCTGGTCTTTCAGGGTGTTTAAGCACTGGGGGCTGAGGTGGTTAAATAAGCATATATATTTCCCCATTCCTGTGACGTGACCATTGGACAGTCAATTCCCCAAGCCTTCTGACTTGGGGAAGCGACCTTATTAAATAGTGACCTAACTAATAATTTACATAACTAGGAGATCTTGCCCTTCTGACCTGAGCTCCCTATCACAGCATTCAAATGTGAAGAAGTGTCTATCTCCAACAAAGGGGCTTCTTTTACACTAAGAAGTGTTGAACATATCTGAAGATATCTGAACCAGCTTAAATTACCCAAATTCCCTGTATATGCTAAATCAGAAAAGGAAAGTACTTCTCCATTCCTCACCACCTGGGAAACATAAATAATATTACTTTTCTGCCAAAACTTATCCCCAAGTAATTTATCAACGTCCTGTAAATAAAACTTTTGCCAGAGGAGTGCACAAAAGAGAACCCTTTATCCCCATCCATCTTCTAATAATAGTCCAGGATCTAGAAATTAGCCTTCCTGTTGCTCTATATTCATGTTAAACATTAATTAATCGCCCGGATTCCAACAGGGTAAATATATTATCAAATGGCAATCATTTCACCAAGATTTTACACAAGGCACCTTTCTCCCATTGGCAAAATAACAATAACTGCCCCGCCAGAAAGTAACCCTTGAAGTAGGGGAGATTCAACCCTCACTGCTCCAGCGGTTTATAGAAATAATCCAACTTCAACCTCACTCGATTTCTTCCCCAAAGAAGGTCGTTAATCAGCCTCTCAATGAGTTTAAAGAACTTATCCTCAATCCAAATTGGGGAGTTCCTAAGAATATAGAGAAGTTGAGGTAGAATCACCATCTTAACCAAAGAAATTCTATCAGCTCTAGTTAAAAGTAATTTAAGCCAAATCGTGATTTTTTATCTCAATTTAGTTATCAATGGAGTCAAATTAAGTTGAATAAAGTCTTCAACCCTAGGCCATATCAACATACCAAGATATTCAAATGCATCAACCACCTTTAGCATCATCAGGGGCCCCTCGCTCCGATACTCAAAATTGTCCAATAACATAAGAGTAGTCTTTGACCAATTAATGTCCAGGCCTGAAACTTCCTCAAAGGATTTAACTATGCAAAAAATTCTTGAGAGAACTATATTAGTACGATTTATAAAAAATAGGACATCATCCGCATATAACAATATAACAAAATGATAGCAAAGACAGGTGCACTCTGCAATCTTACTAAACCCTCAAACTGATTTTAAAATTGAGAGATTAGTCAACATATCTTACGGTGTAGGACATGTCTAAGCCCGGGCACCACGCCAAGGTTTCTCAAGTAGCCCGGGGTGCACCTGTCTTTGCTATCATTTTGTTATATTGTTATATTAATTATCACATCCGCACTTGTTACCTTGTGTAGGATGTCTATTGTGGTACTTGTGGTTCGCCGCGGGCATCCTCCACCGTATTGCTCCCCTATATATATGCACGACTGCATGTGGGTTTGAGCACCTCCTGCTAATACCACGCTAGTCTTTTCAGTTTGCATCATCCGCATATAGCAAAAGCCGGTCCTCTAATCCCAATACTCCAAAACCCTCAATCACTGTATCTTGCCTAACCCTGGGTGCCAAAGGCTCAATATAAATATCGAACAGTAACGGGTAAAGTGGACAACCTTGACGAGTCCCTCTAGTCAACTAAACTTGGGGTAAGACTGCCATTAAAGTTCAGTTTTTCAATAGTAGAGTTATACAAAAGCCTAACCATGCTTATAAACCTTGTACCAAATTCCATCCTTTCCAACACCTTCCATAGGAATTTCCACTTCACGCTGTCGAACGCCTTAGATGCATCCAAAGACAGGATGGAGCGGGATTCCCCCCTGGATGACTTTATATTCGCAAAAAGTCGATATTATAATGGGTACCTTTATTAGGAATAAACCCGTTCTGATCAGGGTGTATAATCAAGGAGATAACTCTGGACAGTGCTGTGGCCAACATCTTTGATAAGAGCTTAGCATCTGTATTCAAGAGCAATATCGGTCTATAAGACCCCATATCGAAGGGATCTTTCCCCTTTTTCAATATTAGTACAATTACAGCTTCTGTCATTGACTCAAGTAGAATACCATCCTCCAATGACTCATCAATGACCTTCAAAAAGCGTGGTAAGATAACATCACCATACTTACGATAGATAAGATATGTAATGTTCTTATTTGGGGGGAGAGGATATGATGGAAGGAAATAACAACACGCTTATTATGAACTCAGTGCTGATCAGATATAAAACCTTTGCTGCGTTCTGCAGAAACCCCAACACGCACCGACATCCCACGCTGTGTGTAATGTACAGCGGTTTCTATGTAACCCGGGCCTAAGCTTCTTCAAAGAAGAGCAGCAGCTCTGCGTTACTCTGTAATATGTTACGGTCTGTTAATATTTCACCTACAAGTCCTGCAATCATTGCTATCCGCACACAGGGACCTTGAATACTAAATAATGCTCTGCATGACACAATGCAGCCATTCGGCGGGCGCCGCGCTCCACCACCGCCGCTGTCCTGCTGCAGGTCCTTACATTAAATCGCTAATGAGCTATCTCGTTTCTCAGCCTTGCCACCACTGAGGCTGATCCTGGGATTTACTTGCCATTGCGCACTAAGTGAATTGAACTGATAAATTAATTTTCTACTAAGACATCTGGGAAAAAAATTATCAGAAATAAAGCAAACAAAATAGTAATTCTCGCCTTCTGCTAATGATTAACCTTATGCTAACAGCCTGTAGGAGGCAGATATAAGGACAGGAAGCGTTTCCGAAAATGATCTTACAGGCCACACCCATTCTAGCTCCGCCTACTATATCATTAACAAACACTTCATCGTAAGCCCTACCTTCAATACAAACACTTTGGTGCTTGTTATTGTGAGTCAGATCTGGCAGCTCTCCTCAGTTCAAGTCAAAGCTAATTTCTTGCATAACAAAGTTCGGCAAGTTGCCAATGTGCTTTGAGTTTCTATTTCACATTATTTTCAAGATCTTTGTCTGCTGTCATTGAATAGACACGTACAGCGGCCAGGTTTGAGGTGGCCCCACATTACGCTGAGTCTCCCAGACACTGTCACGGTGTTACTATGTGTTGCTGCTCTCCGGAAGGGATGGTAAGGCGTGGTGCACTCCAGTGGGAAATAAGTCCAGAGATTCATGGTCTGCAACCAGTATGCTTCTTTACTAGTGATGAGCGGCAGGGGCAATATTCAAATTCGCGATATTTCGCGAATATTTGGGTGAAAATTCACCATATATTCGAGAATTCGCAAATTCATAATCCCCAGGCATTATTTTCTTGATTGCGAAAATTCGCATAAAATTCGCATAAATTATTCACATAAAAAAATTTGCATGAACTGGTATTTTTTTTTAAATCTAATATTCGCGATTACAAATATATTTTGCGATATTCTAAATATTCGCAAATTCTCGAAGTGCCAATATTCGCGATTAAAATTCGCAATTCGAATATTCATGATCAACACTATTCTTTACTAGAGGGATTCAGGTGCAAAACAATACAGGTGAGGCATAGGGCTGGCTTCTCCAGTCTCCTCCATGGCAGAAGAAGGCTTGGTGCTGAGGAAAGGACTGAGCTAGCTGTCTCTCTCGCTCTCAGAAGGTTGGTACCCTGGTGAAAAGCTGTGGCAGAGCATCTTCATCTCAGCATCTTCTTTTGGTCACTCAACTAGTCTGGCAGAGTCTCTTCCTCTAAGCACTGTTCCTTAAAGGGTTTCTGTCACCCCATTAAACCGTTTTTTTTTTTTTTTCTTTACTAATATTCCCTATAGTGCGATCTCATGATACATAAGCAAATTAATCATTTTGGTTTAGTAGAATTTGCTAAAAATCGATTTTTTTAATATGCTAATTACCTTGCTACCAGCAAGTAGGGCGGCTACTTGCTGGTAGCAGCCGCATCCTCCGATGGTAATGACGCCCCCTCGGCATGCTGATTGACAGGGCCAGGGAAGGGAATCGTTCTCTGCTGGCGCTGTTAGAATTTGAAATCTCGCGCCTGAGCCGTACCTGTCTTCAATCGGCGCAGGCGCACTGAGAGGCGGCCGCTCTCTCGACCGCTCCATCCTCAATGCGCCTGCGTCGATGACGTCATCAAGTACACCCGGAAGAGATTTATTATTAATAATCGTTGGTGGTATAGTGTTAATAACTGTCATTTTTATAAAATTATTTATTCCCATTTCGTTGGTGGTTTTTGTGGCAGCATGCTTATTATGTACATACTTACCTGATTCGAGCATCCAGCGACGTCACCAGACTCTCCGCCTCCTTCCAGCGATGCCGGCGTCTTCTCTTCCGGGTGTACTTGATGACGTCATCGACGCAGGCGCATTAAGGATGCAGCGGTCGAGCGAGCGGCCGCCTCTCAGTGCGCCTGCGCCGATTGAAGACAGGTACGGCGCAGGCGCGAGATTTCAAATTCTAACAGCGCCAGCAGAGAACGATTCCCTTCCCTGGCCCTGTCAATCAGCATGCCGAGGGGGCGTCATTACCATCAGAGGATGCTGCTGCTACCAGCAAGTAGCCGCCCTACTTGCTGGTAGCAAGGTAATTAGCATATTTTAAAAATCGATTTTTAGCAAATTCTACTGAACCAAAATGATTAATTTGCTTATGTATCATGAGATCGCACTATAGGGAATATTAGTAAAGAAAAAAAAAAAACGGTTTAATGGGGTGACAGAAACCCTTTAACTTCAGACAACTATGTTCTGTCCCCACATGAAGGCGAATGAAGGTGTAACGGATAATGACTTTGTGACTGGCCTACCTTCGTATCCAAGCAGTGGAGCAGACCGGACCGGCAGATGCTCAGGTTAGATGGATCCAGACGTAGACATGAGGATGCAATCAAACGTGGGTTTATTTGATCCAGAGCAGTGACATACAGTGATGCAATACAGGAATGCAGTAGATGCTGTGATGTGGATGTCTTTTCTGAGGCTAACTGCTGAGGCAACTGCTGAGGCAACTGCTGGTCAAAAACTGATGCCTTCACAAGCCGAGGTGTGTGTCTCCAGTCACAAAGGATGCAGCACTGAAAAAGGCTACAGGAAGTGACTGTCACGGAACCATGAACCAGACGTACAACAAGAGATGAGTGAAAATAAGAAGGCTTTATTGAAAATAAAGCTGTAAAGCAAAAGTCCAAACGGATGGTGAAACCGAGCAGAGTCTTTGCGAAGCCAGAGGTCAGGAACCAGAAGGGTAGTCAGACGAAGCCAGGATCAGGAACCAGCAGGGTAGTCAGACGAAGCCAGGATCAGGAACCAGCAGGGTAGTCAGACGAAGCCAGGATCAGGAACCAGCAGGGTAGTCAGACGAAGCCAGGATCAGGAACCAGAAGCAGCAGCAGTCTTAGAAGCATGTGAACACAAGAGGACCAAGCAAGGAACTGAAGCCACAGACCTCCTATATCTATGAGCTAGGCATCCAGCTCCTCCCAGGGGAAGGAGGAGCCGCAGGGTGGAAGGCTACAAGAAACCCAGGACCCAAGATGGCCGCCAGCACATGTCAAACGAAGGAGAGCAGCAAGCAGGTAAGACCATGACAGTACCTCCCCCTCAAGGGCCCCTCCTCCGCGGAGCACAAAACGGTTTCTGAGGGAAGCGTGCGTGGAAGGCTCGGAGCAAGGCAGGAGCATGGACATCTGCGGAGGGAACCCAGGAACGCTCCTCTGGACCATAACCACGCCAATGGACCAAAAACTGCAACCGACCGCGGACCAGGCGTGAGTCCAGGATATTGCTCACCTCATATTCCTCACGATTGCCCACTTGGACCGGACGAGGCCGAGGAACCGAGGAAGTGAAACGATTACACACCAGTGGCTTCAACAGGGAGACATGAAACACGTTGGAGATCCGCATGCCAGGAGGAAGCGCAAGGGCATAGGCTACCGGGTTTACCCTGCGAAGCACTCGGAAGGGACCAACAAAGCGAGGCGCCAGCTTGGGAGTGGGCACTCGAAGGTTGAGGTTGCGGGTGGACAACCATACACGGTCTCCGACCTGGTAGGAAGGAGCAGGCGCTCGTCTGCGATCAGCCTGGAATCTCTGGCGCTGCGCAGAGACCTCAAGGGACTTCTGGATCTGTACCCAAGAAGCACGTAGGACGGAAAGGTGATCCTCCACAGCCGGAATATCCTGGGGAGAGAATACCTCCGGTAACACGGCAGGTTGGAACCCATAATTGGCCATGAAGGGAGACGTCCCAGAGGAAGAGTTCACCGCCGTGTTCCTGGCAAACTCAGCCCAAGGCAGGAGGTCAACCCAATTGTCTTGGTGATCGGAGACATAGCAACGAAGGAATTGCTCCAAGGCCTGATTGGATCGTTCTGCGGCCCCATTGGACTGAGGGTGGTAGGCCGAGGAGAAGGAGAGATGAATCCCCAACTGGGAGCAAAAGGCGCGCCAGAACCTGGACACAAACTGACTCCCCCGATCCGACACAATCTCCTTAGGCAAACCGTGCAACCGGAAGACCTCCCTGGCAAAAATCGTGGCCAACTCTTGTGCAGAGGGTAACTTCTTGAGAGGAACACAGTGGCACATTTTGGAAAACCGATCCACAATCATGAGAATGACCGTATGGCCTCGGGATGCAGGGAGGTCCACAATGAAATCCATCCCCAGGTGTGACCATGGGCGCTCCCCGGTGGCTATGGGTTGCAGAAGGCCCAACGGAAGGTGCCGAGGGGACTTACTCTGGGCACAAACGGAGCATGCCGCTACATATGCGGCGATGTCGGAACGTAGGGAAGGCCACCAGAACAGACGTGAAACAGCCCAGGACAGCTGATTCTTTCCAGGATGCCCCGCGGTCTTGGAGTTATGGTAGGTTCGCAACAACCGGAGCGGCAGTAGGAGCGAGCCCAGGAGCGACAACCGACCCATCGGCAACGGGAGCGAAATGAGCCGTGCGTTCAAGCAGGGTTTGCAACGCCACAGCGAACCGACCCAACAGGTGATCCTGCTGATCAAGTCTGGCAACCAGCGTGGGTAGCGAGGATGGCCCTGTACCGTCAGAATTCATGGCTTGGTCCTAATGTCACGGAACCATGAACCAGACGTACAACAAGAGATGAGTGAAAATAAGAAGGCTTTATTGAAAATAAAGCTGTAAAGCAAAAGTCCAAACGGATGGTGAAACCGAGCAGAGTCTTTGCGAAGCCAGAGGTCAGGAACCAGAAGGGTAGTCAGACGAAGCCAGGATCAGGAACCAGCAGGGTAGTCAGACGAAGCCAGGATCAGGAACCAGCAGGGTAGTCAGACGAAGCCAGGATCAGGAACCAGCAGGGTAGTCAGACGAAGCCAGGATCAGGAACCAGAAGCAGCAGCAGTCTTAGAAGCATGTGAACACAAGAGGACCAAGCAAGGAACTGAAGCCACAGACCTCCTATATCTATGAGCTAGGCATCCAGCTCCTCCCAGGGGAAGGAGGAGCCGCAGGGTGGAAGGCTACAAGAAACCCAGGACCCAAGATGGCCGCCAGCACATGTCAAACGAAGGAGAGCAGCAAGCAGGTAAGACCATGACAGTGACCAGGCCCAAGGCTGCTAAAACCACGCCCAGAGATAAAACTTTATAGACAACGAACGAGGCGTGCAGCATACAAATTCCGGCCAGCAGATGGCAGCAGAGAACAATAGACTTAAACAACATAGGTAAAACAAGAAATAATACAGTGCAGAAATTCAATATGAAAGGAACAGCACACTCCCCGTCTGAAATTCACTTTGGGGATTTCACTATGACGAATGTCCATAAAATATAAACAACCTGTAAAAGAAAACATGTTAGAATGCAAACATAGATAGTCCTGTTTTCCAACTTGGAATGGAGAAGATCTGCGAAGCTAGATACAGTCCTGTTCACCCGTCAGGGACGTTCTCGATGGGTCTCGTCCAACTGGAGAAACGTTCAAAGCGCTGACAACTGAAGCTGGCAGTTTGCTTTGTTCCAGTGACTAATGCACTAACTTCAGCGCGGATTTCTGGATCATTATCCGGATCCTGGATGCTGAAAACTTCCTGTACACATTCGTCTGCCTCTCCAAGCAGAAACTCTAGACCTGTAAGCCAAGTAGAGTTAGTAAAGGAACCTATAGACATAGGCCTAGTGGCATGATCTGCTGGATTAAGTTCGGATGGTACAGGTTTGGAGGACCTCCTGATTCTCTCTATGCGGTTACTAACGTACACATAAAATCGCTTGGTCCGATTGTGGATGTAACCTAAAACGACCTTACTGTCTGTGTAATACCGGACTTCAGCTATGTCGACACCCAGTTCTTGTTGTACGAAATCCGCAATCTCCACTGCCAACACGGTCCCACAAAGTTCCAGTCTGGGAATAGTATGATCGGGCTTGGGGGCTAACTTAGCCTTACCAAAGACGAATCCAACGTGGTTTTGGTTGTTGGGTTCTGTCACCTTCAGATAGGCAACCGCTGCGATGGCCTCCGTGGAGGCGTCCGAGAACACGTGGAGTTCTTTCTTTATGCTAGAGGAAAGTGAGGTTTTAATATAGCATCTCGGATTGTGGATCTCATCCAAGGCACACAAGGATCGCTTCCAGGTTTCCCATTTTTGCTCTTTCTCGGAGGGAAGTGGGGTATCCCAATCCTTGACTGTTTCAGAAAACTGTCTCAGTAGAGATTTACCTTGTATGGTGATGGGCGCTACAAATCCCAGCGGATCAAATAGGCTGTTTACTACTGATAGGATGCCTCGTTTTGTGAATGGCTTGTCTGCACAACTTATCTGAAAACCGAAGGAGTCGGCTGAGAGATCCCATCTGAGGCCCAAGCTCCTCTGCACAGGTGGACTGTCCAGTCCCAAGTTAATGTCCTTGAATCCTGGTGCATGATCGCCTGATTCGAAGGCCCTCATAACGGCCAGGCTGTTTGAAGCAATTTTGTGTAGTCTAAGTTTAGCTTGGTACAACATACTTTGAGTCCTTTTAAGCAGATCGATAGCCGCTTCTTCAGTCGGTAGTGATTTGAGTCCATCGTCTACGTAGAAGTCCTTTTCTACAAAGTCTCTGGCGTCTTTACCGTACTTGGATTCTCCCTCTAATGCAGTGCGCCGAAGGCCGTAAGTTGCCACGGCAGGTGAAGGGCTGTTTCCAAATACGTGTACCCTCATACGATATTCTGCCATCTCTGCGTTGGTGTCGTTATTCTTGTACCACAGAAACCTGAGGAAATTCCGGTGGTCCTCTCTGACTACGAAACAGTGGAACATCTGTTCAATGTCAGCGGTGATGGCAACAAGCTCTTTTCTGAACCTCATCAGCACTCCGACTAGGTTATTCGTCAGATTAGGACCTGTGAGAAGGACATCATTAAGTGATACACCTTGATGTTTGGCGCTTGAGTCGAAAACAACCCTAATTTGATTAGGTTTCCGTGGGTGATACACTCCAAATGAAGGCAAGTACCAGCACTCGTCGTTCTTCCTTAAGGATGGAGCTGGTTCTGCATGGTTGTTGCGGAATATTTTGTCGATAAAGGCAACAATGTGTTCTCTCATCTCAGGCTTACTGTTCATGGTACGCTGAAGAGAGTTAAATCTAGACAGAGCTTGTTCCCTATTGTTCGGGAGTCTCACCCTGGTAGCTCGGAAGGGTAATGGAGAAACCCAGTGATTGGTTTCATCTTTAACCCCTTAAGGACCGGGCTCATTTTCACCTTAAGGACCAGGCCATTTTTTGCAAATCTGACCAGTGTCACTTTAAGTGCTCATAACTTTAAAACGCTTTGACTTATCCAGGCCATTCCGAGATTGTTTTTTCGTCACATATTGTACTTCATGACACTGGTAAAATGAAGTCAAAAAAATTATTTTTTTTTTGCACAAAAAAATACCTAATTTACCAAAAATTTGAAAAAATTAGCAAATTTCAAAGTTTCAGTTTCTCTACTTCTGTAATACATAGTAATACCCCAAAAAATTGTGATGACTTTACATTCCCCATATGTCTACTTCATGTTTGAATTGTTTTGGGAATGATATTTTATTTTTTGGGGATGTTATAAGGCTTAGAAGTTTAGAAGCAAATCTTGAAATTTTTCAGAAATTTACAAAAACTCAATTTTTAGCGACCAGTTCAGGTCTGAAGTCACTTTGCGAGGCTTACATAATAGAAACCACCCAAAAATGACCCCATCTAAGAAACTACACCCCTCAAGGTATTCAAAACTGATTTTGCATACATTGTTAACCCTTTAGGTGTTGCACAAGAGTTATTGGCAAATGGGGAGGAAATTTGAGAATTTCATATTTTTGTCAAATTTTTCATTTTAACCCATTTTTTCCACTAACAAAGCAAGGGTTAACAGCCAAACAAGATTGTATCTTTATTGCCCTGACTCTGCCGTTTACAGAAACACCCAATATGTGACCGTAAACTACTGTACGGCCACACAGCGGGGCGTAGAGTGAAAGGTGCGCCGTTTGGTTTTTGGAAGGCTGATTTTTATGGACTGGTTTTTTGACACCATGTCCCATTTGAAGCCCCCTGATGCACCCCTAGAGGAGAAACTCCCTAAAAGTGACCCCATCTAAGAAACTACACCCCTCAAGGTATTCAAAACTGATTTTACATACGTCGTTAACCCTTTAGGTGTTGCACAAGAGTTATTGGCAAATGGGGATGAAATTTGAGAATTTCATTTTTTTGCCTAATTTTCAATTTTAACCCATTTTTTCCACTAACAAAGCAAGGGTTAACAGCCAAACAAGATTGTATCTTTATTGCCCTGACTCTGCCGTTTACAGAAACACCCCATATGTGGCCGTAAACTACTGTACGGGCACACAGTAGGGCGTAGAGTGAAAGGTGCGCGGTTTGGTTTTTGGAAGCCAGATTTTGCTGGACTGGTTTTTTGACACCATGTCCCATTTGAAGCCCCCCTGATGCACCCCTAGATTAGAAATTCCATAAAAGTGACCCCATCTAAGAAACTACACCCCTCAAGCTATTCAAAACTGATTTTACAACCTTTGTTAACCCTTTAGGTGTTGCACAAGATTTAATGGAAAATAGAGACACAATTTCAAAATTTCACATTTTTGGCAGATTTTCCATTTTAATATTTTTTTTCCAGTTACAAAGCAAGGGTTAACAGCCAAACAAAACTCAATATTTATGGCCCTTATTCTGTAGTTTACAGAAACACCCCATATGTGGTCGTAAACTGCTGTACGGGCACACGGCAGGGTGCAGAAGGAAAGGAATTCCATACGGTTTTTGGAAGGCAGGTTTTGCTGGACTGTTTTTTTTTACACTTTTGTACTAGTTTAGGGTACATATGATTTTTGGTTGCTCTATATTACACTTTTTGTGCAGCAAGGTAACAAGAAATAGCTTTTTTGGCACGTTTTTTTTTTTGTTATTTACAACATTCATCTGACAGGTTAGATCATGTGGTATTTTTATAGAGCAGGTTGTCGCGGACGCGGCGATACCCAATATGTATACATTTTTTTTTATTTATGTAAGTTTTATACAATAACTTCATTTTTAAAACCAAAAAAATGTTTTAGTGTCTCCATAGTCTAAGAGCCATAGTTTTTTCAGTTTTTGGGCGATTATCTTGAGTAGGGTCTCATTTTTTGCGGGATGAGATGACGGTTTGATTGGAACTATTTTGGGGTGCATATGACTTTTTGATCGCTTGCTATTACACTTTTTGTGACGTAAGATGGCAAAAAATGGCTTTTTTTACACTGTTTTTATTTTTATTTTTTTACGGTGGTCATCTGAGGGGTTAGATCATGTGATATTTTTATAGAGCCGGTCGATACGGACGCGGCGATACCTAATATGTATACTTTTTTTTATTTATGTAAGTTTTACAGAATGAGTTCATTTTTGAAAAAAAAAAAAAATCATGTTTTAGTGTCTCCATAGTCTAAGAGCCATAGTTTTTTCAGCTTTTGGGCGATTATCTTGAGTAGGGTCTCATTTTTTGCGGGATGAGATGACGGTTTGATTGGTACTATTTTGGCGTACATGCAACTTTTTTGATCACTTTTATTACCTTTTTTGGGAAGTAAGGTGGGCAAAATTTCAATTTTCTCATAGTTTTTATTTTTTTATTTTTATGGCGTTCACCGTGCGGGGAAAGTAACATGACCATTTTATAGATCAGGTCGTTACGGACGCGGCGATACCTAATATGTGTAGTTTATTTTATTTTTTTAATTTTTATTCAGTGATAAATGTTTTTTTTTTTATCTTAACTTTTTTCACTTTTTTTTACATTTTTGTGACCCAGACCCACTTGGTTCTTGAAGATCCAGTGGGTCTGGTGTCTGTATAATACAGTACAGAACAATATATATTGTTCTGTACTGTATTTTACTTACACTGAACAGATCTGTGCTTTTAGCATAGATCTGTTCAGCACCATGGACAGCAGGACGCCTGAGCAGGCGTCCTGTTGCCATGGGAACCCTCCCCGTCTGCTCAGAACTTCGCAGACGGGGAAGGGTAAGCACGGGGCTGAGGGGGGCTCTCTGGGGGCTCTCTCCCTCTCCATCGGGGGGCTGCAAAGGCACAGCAGCCCCCCGATGGAGAGGGAGGGAGCTCCCTGTCCGATGACAGTTAACTTTTTCCATACAGCGGTCCGTACGGACCGCGGTATGGAAAGGGTTAAACGGCTGACATCTTCACAGATGTCAGCCGTTTATACCAGGGTGCCAGCAATGTGCTGGCACCCTGGTACAACCACTAGAAGCCAACGATCGTTCATGGGGAGGCGGGCGGGGGATCGCGATCCCGCCTGCCGCACCGCCCGCCTCCCGCAACGCCCCCACCGCCTGCGACACCCCCCCCGCACCACCCTCCGGCATAAAATCATGCAGGGGTGCAGGGGGGGTGAAAAATATTTATTTTAGCCACTCTAAAGTTTCTGATCCCCGCGGTCAGGGACCGCGGCGATCAGAAACTGCAAAAAGCGCAGCAAACCGCAGGTCTGAATTGACCTGCGGTTTGCTGCGATCGCCAATACGGGGGGGTCAAATGACCCCCCCCTGCATTGTTACGGGATGCCGGCTGAATGATTTCAGCCGAAATCCCGTTCCAATTAACCCCTGGGGCGCCGGAATACAGATTTTAAGTCAGGACGTACCGGTACGTCCTGGGTCCTTAAGGACTCGGGAAATAGGGCGTACCGGTACGTCCTAGGTCCTTAAGGGGTTAAGGAACTCATTGTCCATTATCTTGATAAATTCTCTGTCCTCTACTGACAAAGCTACTTTATCATCGTCCTTGCTGGTATGAAAGACTAATCTTCCCAAGTTGTCGGTAAAGGGAGGAATGTCGTCAGGTGGTTGTATGAGGTCTGGAGGCTTCTCTTTCACCTCATAGTGATGAGGGCAAGGCTTAATGCAAGTTGTGCGTCCATCTCCACGCACGTACGTTTTGAAAGAGCGGATTCTTGGTTGATCCAAGCATACATTTCCTATGACTACCCATCCCAAGTCCAGTCTCTGGGCATATGGTGCATAGTTGGGACCATTACACTGTTGACGCACCTTGTGTACCCTTAGATTGTCTCTGCCAAGCAGGAGTAGAATCTCTGCGTTGTTGTCCATAGGTGGGATAACATTGGCTAGGTGCCTTAGGTGTGGATGGCGAAATGCAGCTTCCGGGGTAGGAATCTCATCCCTATGGTTGGGTATTTGATCGCATTCGATCAGCGTCGGTAGAGGTATTTCCGTATTTCCACTGACGGAACAAGCGATGAATCCTTGTGCCCTCCTGCCGCTAGTCTCTATGCGACCCGAGCAGGTGTTTAAGATGTAGGGTTCTGACGGTCCCTTTATTCCAAAGGCTTCAAAGAATTTAGGTCCTGCTAGGGAACGGTTGCTTTGGTCGTCAATGATGGCATACATTTTTACTGCCTTTTCTGGTAGCCCCTCCGGGTAGACCTTGATTAGGCATATGCGGGCACAACATTTCTCACTCTGACCCTCCCCACATACGTCCAAGCATGAGCAGGAAACAGCAGTGGCTGTGTTAGCGTGGTTCTGGGGCTCCCCGCCATGACTTGGAGCAGGACTGGTGGTGACGACAGCAGGTGAATCCCTTGTGAGTGTAGTTGGGTGCATAGCTGAGGCATGTCTATCACTATGACACTCCTCACATTTGATAATGGATTTACAGTCCTTAGCCATGTGCTCCAATGAAGCGCAGCACTTGAAACATACCCCAAGCTCGGTGAGGACTTTCTTGCGCTCCTGTATGGTTTTGGATCTAAATCCTCTGCATTTGTTCAATGAGTGTGTTTTTTTATGAATGGGACATTCACGATTGAAGGCCTTGTCTCCTGATGAGGTAGTGTACTGTCTACCAGTGGGTACTGCAGATGATGGTAGGTTAGTCTTTCTAACATTCACGCTGCTCTTAAAGTCTCTGTGTTTATGCACAATACTTTCATACCTTGATGATGGTGTCACTGAGGCTGTAGTATTGAACTCCAGGAAGTCGAGGCTGGGGTCATTCCTCATCTGGGACTGTTCATCGATGAATCTGCAGAAATGAATAAATGGGGGAAAAGTGACGTCATGCACTCTTTTGTACCTTGAGACTGATGCCGCCCACTTCTCTTGCAGGCTGTATGGTAACTTCACGACGATTGGGTTCACCCCATGGGCTGTATCCAGGTAGCACAGCCCGGACAGACGGGGGTCTCTTTTGGCAAGCTCCAGTTCCATGAGCAAATCACTTAAATCCTGAAGCTTGTGGACATCCTTGAGACTGATCTTGGGGACGTTCTGCAGTCTCCTGAATAGTGCCTTCTCTATTGCTTCTGCACTGCCAAAGGTGCGTTCGAGTCTCTGCCAGGCTGCAGCGAGACCTGCTTCTGCTTGTCCCACATAGACAGTTCTAAGGCTCTTGATGCGATTTGTGGAGCCTGGGCCCAGCCAGTTGATCAAGAGGTCGAGCTCCTGCTCTGCGGTTAGGTTGAGGTTGGCGATGGCGGCTTTGAAGGTTGCCTTCCAGGCTCTGTAGCTCTCCGCACGGTCATCAAATTTTGAGAGACTGGTGTTAATTAGCTCTCTGCTCACCATAAACCTGGCAAACTCAGACATATCTGATTTCTCACTGCTTGTTGCCATGACAACTTGTGATGCCCCTGGGGCGTATAGGCTGCGTGGCGTGAAAGGGTGAGATGCTTCCGGGTAGAATGATGTTGCTGCAGGGTTGAGCTGTGGTCTAGCCTCTGTAGATTCTGATGACTGCTGCTTGAGCTGTGGAGGTAGGCCAGGAAACACCTGGTAGCCATCTTGCTGTAATAACTGCCCTTGAGAGGGCGCATCTGGGCGACTGTTATTGGATTGCTCGGGTGCTGTGGGTGTCACTGGCCCTGCAGGTAGAGCTGACTTGGAGGTTTCAGTGTTGTTGGCTTGGACAGTACTGCACACTGGGGGTGGTGCAGATAACTGTTTCAGTATATAGTCGCTGGTGCGATCAACTGGATCGTCTATCTCCTCTGGTGGTAAGCAGACTGAATCAAGGCCTTGGCTCAATGCTTGCTCAAGTAGTCTTACTCTTGCTAATGCAATTTCCTCTTCCCTCTCTGATTCAAGGATCTTTATTCGAGCCTCTGCTTCTGCCCTCTTGGCTTCTGTCTCCGCTTCAGCCCTCTTGGCCGCCGCCTCCGCTTCTGCCCTCTTGGCTTCTGCCTCCGCTTCAGCCCTCTTGGCCGCCGTCTGTGCCTCTGCCCTCGCAAGGACTTCTTTTTCGGTGAAGGAACGCCTCACTTTGGATAGCTCTGCATTTATGCGGGCCTCTAGTAATCTGTCGCTCAGGGCGGAGCTTCTAGAGCATGATGATCTGTAGGACCGCGAGGAATGTTTGGATGAATGCGATCTGTGTGATCTGGTTTCTTGCAAATGAGCGATGCGGAGTTCCACTTTATCTTTAGCGTCCAGCACCATGGCGTCTCTTTGTCTGTCTATTGATTCTGCCTTGCACAATTCTGATGGGGCTTCTTCAATATTAGAGTCCTTTAGAAAGGTTATATACCTTGTGGACAGTCTCTTGTATCTTTCATGGGCTGCGTTCAGCCGCCCGACGGCAACTTGTAAGCTGGTGGCATCGCCTGAGGAGGACTTAAGTCCTGATATGAGGGAGGAAACTCGTTCCCATAGCTCTTCCAGGTTGTCGCATAGCTCATCTTTCCTGGTGTGATAATTTTCTGTGATCTTTATAGTTGGTTTGAGAGAGCGCCTTGGTCGTGTGACTTGGTCTGCTGGAAGTGTGGGTTCTACCTCCAGCTCTTCATAATGATCAGTATCAGGTTGCATTTGCTTTTTTTCATCACTGGGGAACTGTACGAGGTCCTTTTCGGCCATTTTGATTTAAGGTGCGCTGTCTCTTTAAGAAATCAAACTTTTGAATTGGGGGTTGAAAATTGCTGTGCGGCTCAGATGAGGCAACCCGATGAGTTTCCCAAGGTGTCTTGAGTGAATTGCGGGGTTTTGGTTTGAGGGAGGCCCTGCGTGCGTGAACAGTTCTTATATCATGCGAGCAAGGGTTAATATAGGATGTAGAAAGTGGCTTGGCGAGTAGTGGAGGACTTCCAGGCGAGAGTATAGATACTGCGGACACGCTGTGCTTCCCCTTAGGCTTATTGGACGTGCACTGTTGCCGGGCAGATTTGCTGGGAGTGGGCCTGTTGCAGGGGAGGTTCCTGAGTGTGGCACTGGGCTCTGAGGGAACCTGCAGCCGGGCATTGGACATTCAGACAGATATGGACTGGGGTATAAGGCTTTAACCACCTCCGGACCGCTGTACGCACAGACGCGTCCTGGAGGTGGTTGATTCATTCCTCCTGGACGCGCCGGCGCGTCCTCTCGCGAGACGCGAGATTTCCTGTGAACGCGCGCACACAGGCGCGCGCGCTCACAGGAACGGAAGGTAAGAGAGTTGATCTCCAGCCTGCCAGCGGCGATCGTTCACTGGCAGGCTGGAGATGTGTTTTTTTTTAACCCCTAACAGGTATATTAGACGCTGTTTTGATAACAGCGTCTAATATACCTGCTACCTGGTCCTCTGGTGGTCCCCTTTGTTTGGATCGACCACCAGAGGACACAGGTAGCTCAGTAAAGTCCCACCAAGCACCACTACACTACACTACACCCCCCCCCCGTCACTTATTAACCCCTTATTAGCCCCTGATCACCCCATATAGACTCCCTGATCACCCCCCTGTCATTGATTACCCCCCTGTCATTGATCAACCCCCTGTAAAGCTCCATTCAGATGTCCGCATGATTTTTACGGATCCACTGATAGATGGATCAGATCCGCAAAACGCATCCGGACGTCTGAATGAAGCCTTACAGGGGCATGATCAATGACTGTGGTTATCACCCCATATAGACTCCCTGATCACCCCCCTGTCATTGATTACCCCCCTGTCATTGATTACCCCCCTGTCATTGATTACCCCCCTGTAAAGCTCCATTCAGACGTCCGCATGATTTTTACGGATCCACTGATAGATGGATCGGATCCGCAAAACGCATCCGGACGTCTGAATGAAGCCTTACAGGGGCATGATCAATGACTGTGGTGATCACCCCATATAGACTCCCTGATCACCCCCCTGTAAAGCTCCATTCAGATGTCCGCATGATTTTTACGGATCCACTGATAGATGGATCGGATCCGCAAAACGCATCCGGACGTCTGAATGAAGCCTTACAGGGGCATGATCAATGACTGTGGTTATCACCCCATATAGACTCCCTGATCACCCCCCTGTCATTGATTACCCCCCTGTAAAGCTCCATTCAGACGTCCGCATGATTTTTACGGATCCACTGATAGATGGATCGGATCCGCAAAACGCATCCGGACGTCTGAATGAAGCCTTACAGGGGCATGATCAATGACTGTGGTTATCACCCCATATAGACTCCCTGATCACCCCCCTGTCATTGATCACCCCCCTGTAAAGCTCCATTCAGACGTCCGCATGATTTTTACGGATCCACTGATAGATGGATCGGATCCGCAAAACGCATCCGGACGTCTGAATGAAGCCTTACAGGGGCATGATCAATGACTGTGGTTATCACCCCATATAGACTCCCTGATCACCCCCCTGTCATTGATTACCCCCCTGTAAAGCTCCATTCAGACGTCCGCATGATTTTTACGGATCCACTGATAGATGGATCGGATCCGCAAAACGCATCCGGACGTCTGAATGAAGCCTTACACGGGCGTGATCAATGACTGTGGTTATCACCCCATATAGACTCCCTGATCACCCCCCTGTCATTGATCACCCCCCCTGTCATTGATCACCCCCCCTGTCATTGATCACCCCCCCTGTCATTGATCACCCCCCTGTCATTGATCACCCCCCCTGTCATTGATCACCCCCCTGTCATTGATCAACCCCCTGTCATTGATCAACCCCCTGTCATTGATCACCCCCCCTGTCATTGATCACCCCCCCCTGTCATTGATCAACCCCCTGTAAGGCTCCATTCAGACATTTTTTTGGCCCAAGTTAGCGGAATTATTTTTTTTTTTCTTACAAAGTCTCATATTCCACTAACTTGTGACAAAAAATTAAATCTCACATGAACTCACCATACCCCTCACGGAATCCAAATGCGTAAAATTTTTTAGACATTTATATTCCAGACTTCTTCTCACGCTTTAGGGCCCCTAGAATGCCAGGGCAGTATAAATACCCCACATGTGACCCCATTTCGGAAAGAAGACACCCCCAGGTATTCCGTGAGGGGCATATTGAGTCCATGAAAGATTGAAATTTTTGTCCCAAGTTAGCGGAACGGGAGACTTTGTGAGAAAAAAATAAAAAATATCAATTTCCGCTAACTTGTGCCAAAAAAAAAAAATTTCTATGAACTCGCCATGCCCCTCATTGAATACCTTGGGGTGTCTTCTTTCCAAAATGGGGTCACATGTGGGGTATTTATACTGCCCTGGCATTCTAGGGGCCCCAAAGCGTGAGAAGAAGTCTGGTATCCAAATGTCTAAAAATGCCCTCCTAAAAGGAATTTGGGCCCCTTTGCGCATCTAGGCTGCAAAAAAGTGTCACACATCTGGTATCGCCGTACTCAGGAGAAGTTGGGGAATGTGTTTTGGGGTGTCTTTTTACATATACCCATGCTGGGTGAGATAAATATCTTGGTCAAATGCCAACTTTGTATAAAAAAATGGGAAAAGTTGTCTTTTGCCAAGATATTTCTCTCACCCAGCATGGGTATATGTAAAATGACACCCCAAAACACATTCCCCAACTTCTCCCGAGTACGGAGATACCACATGTGTGACACTTTTTTGCAGCCTAGGTGGGCAAAGGGGCCCATATTCCAAAGAGCACCTTTCGGATTTCACTGGTCATTTACCTACTTACCACACATTAGGGCCCCTGGAAAATGCCAGGGCAGTATAACTACCCCACAAGTGACCCCATTTTGGAAAGAAGACACCCCAAGGTATTCCGTGAGGGGCATGGCGAGTTCCTAGAATTTTTTATTTTTTGTCACAAGTTAGTGGAAAATGATGATTTTTTTTTTTTTTTTTTTTTCATACAAAGTCTCATATTCCACTAACTTGTGACAAAAAATAAAAACTTCCATGAACTCACTATGCCCATCAGCGAATACCTTGGGGTCTATTCTTTCCAAAATGGGGTCACTTGTGGGGTAGGTATAATGCCCTGGTATTTTAGGGGCCCAAATGTGTGGTAAGGAGTTTGAAATCAAATTCTGTAAAAAATGACGAGTGAAATCCGAAAGGTGCTCTTTGGAATATGGGCCCCTTTGCCCACCTAGGCTGCAAAAAAGTGTCACACATCTGGTATCTCCGTACTCAGGAGAAGGTGGGGAATGTGTTTTGGGGTGTCATTTTACATATACCCATGCTGGGTGAGATAAATATCTTGGTCAAATGCCAACTTTGTATAAAAAAATGGGAAAAGTTGTCTTTTGCCAAGATATTTCTCTCACCCAGCATGGGTATATGTAAAAAGACACCCCAAAACACATTCCCCAACTTCTCCTGAGTACGGAGATACCACATGTGTGGCACTTTTTTGCAGCCTAGGTGGGCAAAGGGGCCCATATTCCAAAGAGCACCTTTTGGATTTCACTGGTCATTTACCTACTTACCACACATTAGGGCCCCTGGAAAATGCCAGGGCAGTATAACTACCCCACAAGTGACCCCATTTTGGAAAGAAGACACCCCAAGGTATTCCGTGAGGGGCATGGCGAGTTCCTAGAATTTTTTATTTTTTGTCACAAGTTAGTGGAAAATGATGATTTTTTTTATATATTTTTTTTTTTCATACAAAGTCTCATATTCCACTAACTTGTGACAAAAAATAAAAACTTCCATGAACTCACTATGCCCATCAGCGAATACCTTGGGGTCTCTTCTTTCCAAAATGGGGTCACTTGTGGGGTAGTTATACTGCCCTGGCATTCTAGGGGCCCAAATGTGTGGTAAGGAGTTTGAAATCAAATTCTGTAAAAAATGACGAGTGAAATCCGAAAGGTGCTCTTTGGAATATGGGCCCCTTTGCCCACCTAGGCTGCAAAAAAGTGTCACACATCTGGTATCTCCGTATTCAGGAGAAGTTGGGGAATGTGTTTTGGGGTGTCTTTTTACATATACCCATGCTGGGTGAGAGAAATATCTTGGCAAAAGACAACTTTTCCCATTTTTTTATACAAAGTTGGCATTTGACCAAGATATTTATCTCACCCAGCATGGGTATATGTAAAATGACACCCCAAAACACATTCCCCAACTTCTACTGAATACGGAGATACCAGATGTGTGACACTTTTTTGCAGCCTAGGTGGGCAAAGGGGCCCACATTCCAAAGAGCACCTTTCGGATTTCACTGGTCAGTTTTTACAGAATTTGATTTCAAACTCCTTACCACACATTTGGGCCCCTAGAATGCCAGGGCAGTATAACTACCCCACAAGTGACCCCATTTTGGAAAGAAGACACCCCAAGGTATTCCGTGAGGGGCATGGCGAGTTCCTAGAATTTTTTATTTTTTGTCACAAGTTAGTGGAAAATGATGATTTTTTTTTTTTTTTTTTTTCATACAAAGTCTCATATTCCACTAACTTGTGACAAAAAATAAAAACTTCCATGAACTCACTATGCCCATCAGCGAATACCTTGGGGTCTATTCTTTCCAAAATGGGGTCACTTGTGGGGTAGGTATAATGCCCTGGTATTTTAGGGGCCCAAATGTGTGGTAAGGAGTTTGAAATCAAATTCTGTAAAAAATGACGAGTGAAATCCGAAAGGTGCTCTTTGGAATATGGGCCCCTTTGCCCACCTAGGCTGCAAAAAAGTGTCACACATCTGGTATCTCCGTACTCAGGAGAAGGTGGGGAATGTGTTTTGGGGTGTCATTTTACATATACCCATGCTGGGTGAGATAAATATCTTGGTCAAATGCCAACTTTGTATAAAAAAATGGGAAAAGTTGTCTTTTGCCAAGATATTTCTCTCACCCAGCATGGGTATATGTAAAAAGACACCCCAAAACACATTCCCCAACTTCTCCTGAGTACGGAGATACCACATGTGTGGCACTTTTTTGCAGCCTAGGTGGGCAAAGGGGCCCATATTCCAAAGAGCACCTTTTGGATTTCACTGGTCATTTACCTACTTACCACACATTAGGGCCCCTGGAAAATGCCAGGGCAGTATAACTACCCCACAAGTGACCCCATTTTGGAAAGAAGACACCCCAAGGTATTCCGTGAGGGGCATGGCGAGTTCCTAGAATTTTTTATTTTTTGTCACAAGTTAGTGGAAAATGATGATTTTTTTTATATATTTTTTTTTTTCATACAAAGTCTCATATTCCACTAACTTGTGACAAAAAATAAAAACTTCCATGAACTCACTATGCCCATCAGCGAATACCTTGGGGTCTCTTCTTTCCAAAATGGGGTCACTTGTGGGGTAGTTATACTGCCCTGGCATTCTAGGGGCCCAAATGTGTGGTAAGGAGTTTGAAATCAAATTCTGTAAAAAATGACGAGTGAAATCCGAAAGGTGCTCTTTGGAATATGGGCCCCTTTGCCCACCTAGGCTGCAAAAAAGTGTCACACATCTGGTATCTCCGTATTCAGGAGAAGTTGGGGAATGTGTTTTGGGGTGTCTTTTTACATATACCCATGCTGGGTGAGAGAAATATCTTGGCAAAAGACAACTTTTCCCATTTTTTTATACAAAGTTGGCATTTGACCAAGATATTTATCTCACCCAGCATGGGTATATGTAAAATGACACCCCAAAACACATTCCCCAACTTCTACTGAATACGGAGATACCAGATGTGTGACACTTTTTTGCAGCCTAGGTGGGCAAAGGGGCCCACATTCCAAAGAGCACCTTTCGGATTTCACTGGTCAGTTTTTACAGAATTTGATTTCAAACTCCTTACCACACATTTGGGCCCCTAGAATGCCAGGGCAGTATAACTACCCCACAAGTGACCCCATTTTGGAAAGAAGAGACCCCAAGGTATTTCGTGATGGGCATAGTGAGTTCATGGAAGTTTTTTTTTTTTGTCACAAGTTAGTGGAATATGAGACTTTGTAAGAAAAAAAAAAAAAAAAAAAAAAATCATCATTTTCCGCTAACTTGTGACAAAAAATAAAAAGTTCTATGAACTCACTATGCCCATCAGCGAATACCTTAGGGTGTGTACTTTCCGAAATGGGGTCATTTGTGGGGTGTTTGTACTGTCTGGGCATTGTAGAACCTCAGGAAACATGACAGGTGCTCAGAAAGTCAGAGCTGCTTCAAAAAGCGGAAATTCACATTTTTGTACCATAGTTTGTAAACGCTATAACTTTTACCCAAACCATTTTTTTTTTACCCAAACATTTTTTTTTTATCAAAGACATGTAGAACAATAAATTTAGAGCAAAATTTATATATGGATGTCATTTTTTTTGCAAAATTTTACAACTGAAAGTGAAAAATGTCATTTTTTTGCAAAAAAATCGTTAAATTTCGATTAATAACAAAAAAAGTAAAAATGTCAGCAGAAATGAAATACCACCAAATGAAAGCTCTATTAGTGAGAAGAAAAGGAGGTAAAATTCATTTGGGTGGTAAGTTGCATGACCGAGCAATAAACGGTGAAAGTAGTGTAGGTCAGAAGTGTAAAAAGTGGCCTGGTCTTTCAGGGTGTTTAAGCTATGGGGGCTGAGGTGGTTAAGGCAGTTTTTGACTGTTCTGTCCCCACATGAAGGCGATTGAAGGTGTAACGGATAATGACTTTGTGACTGTCCTACCTTCGTATCCAAGCAGTGGAGCAGACCGGACCGGCAGATGCTCAGGTTAGATGGATCCAGACGTAGACACGAGGATGCAATCAAACGTGGGTTTATTTGATCCAGAGCAGTGACATACAGTGATACAATACAGGAATGCAGTAGATGCTGTGATGTGGATGTCTTTCCTGAGGCTAACTGCTGAGGCAACTGCTGGTCAAAAACTGATGCCTTCACAAGCCAAGGTGTGTGTCTCCAGTCACAAAGGATGCAGCACTGAAAAAGGCTACAGGAAGTGACCAGGCCCAAGGCTGCTAAAACCACGCCCAAGATAAAACTTTATAGACAACGAACGAGGCGTGCAGCATACAAATTCCGGCCAGCAGATGGCAGCAGAGAACAATAGACTTAAACAACATAGGTAAAACAAGAAATAATACAGTGCAGAAATTCAATATGAAAGGAACAGCACAAACTAGGGGTTCTGACTGCTTTCCTCATATACAGTCTCTAGCTGAACTGAATCCTTCTAGTGAGAGGGGTGGAGTGGAGAATCACAGCCCAAACAGATACAATGATACAATTTTTGTTTGTATTAGAACTTCAATAATAGTCAATAGAAATGACAAAAACAAGTCTTCAGACATAATAACATAGCTAAACCAGACATCCAAAAGGTCAGTCTGTCTGGTTTTGGTGGTGAACAAGTCTGGCTTTTTCCCTCCAAAACATGCTCTTCTTTAACCATTATGGTAAATGTGAAAAATTATTAGCTTCCCATTATTAGCTAGAAAGTCCTAAAAGTCTCTCAGTATTCATTAACCCTTTCCAGAGTGCTGTGCAAACACAGTTCAAATGAATAGGATATATATCACAACAAACATATAAAATGCAGTTACATACTATTAAACAGCATAAGTCAGTACAAGGTAACCCTTTAAAGTGCAATAAATTAAGGAGTTTGCATAGGGGAAATAGGGGCAAATGTCCACAAATGTCCAGACTTCAAAGTACCTCCACTCCAGGGAACTACACACATTTGTGCTTATATCCAGAGGTTGAAATCCTATGCAGGAACCATACTGCTTCTTTCTGGCATCAAAAAGTGACAGTAAATAAAAAATCATTGAGTTGTCTTCACCTTTTAAAGAAACATGAAACATTGAAAATGCACACAAATATTTTTTTTTAAAGTATCCAGATTCTTAATCTCCTACTTTTCTTTGATCCTATTATATCTCGTATTACAATTAAAATTGAGAAATATATAAAGAAATCTTCACTATAACAAGAGTTCAGTCATGTTTCCCCTCCTGCTCACAATCCTATGTCTGGCTGTAAGACAGCTGGCTGCAGAACTAGCCTCCTCTGCCCTGTTCATTCAGTGAACCATCAACCTATATGCCTAACCTGTATGACCACCTAATAGCAGTAGTCCAACTCCAAAAGCTATTTTAATTATGGCTTGGAAAGTGTTTCCAGTGCTGAGGCTTCCGGAGGCTCACGTGCTACCTCGGGACACATCACTGCTGAGGCCAGTGAAGGGATTCAACACTGTATGTGACAACAGATGGGATGTCACACAACTGATACAGGACCAGAAGGAACAGGGATGGGAACCTTGGACCTGAAACAGAGCTGCAGCGAATAGGTCAGTGCCTTTTTAAGGCTAAGGATTAGGCTGATGATTATTTGTATCACTTTAAGGGGTTGTATCACGAAACATATTCAAAACTTTTCAAACCACCACCTAGATCTCAAAACATTTTATCTGCATAGTGTCACATGCTGTTTTCCTTATTTCTTGTCCACCTCACTGACATTGTCGCACACTCTGTTTACTTTAAATCAACTGCCACCAGCCATATCAACTATTAGAAGCTGTTACACGGAAAGAACTACAGCAGAAAGGACACACCCCCTGAGAAAGGATAGACCTCCTGACCTGCCAGCCTGAAATAAATCAACCAGAATAATTGGAGCAATGAATGGGGGATCTCTGGATCCATGTGAGGTACAGGGCTGGTTCTAGCATTGTTAGAAAGAGACTTGCATGTACTATACAATGTCTGATTTTCATTTTTTTACATTGATTCTGGAATAACTCCTTTAGTTTTTAGTAACAGTTTATCAAAAGGGTTACAAATACTGATGACCTATCCTCAGGATAAAGCCCCGTTGGTCCGGATACAACACAGACGTCATCTATTTTTTGCAGATCGGCGTGTGAATACGGACTTGTGAATGCACCCTAAGTCATCAATATCAGATTTGTGGGGGTGCTAGGTGTTGGACCCCGCACCAATCTGATATTGATAACCTATCAGCTGACAAAGGGTCATGACTAGCTGTTTCCAGAAACTATATAGTGTGCAGAACGGAAGCAGAAGGCTCTGAATACTGTGTCGTTTCCGGCAGTGGCATACTACCGCTCCACTTTACAGTTCTCCAGAGAGTTGACTGCTTCCAACCCCTGTAAGAAGGTACAAGGAATAATCGTGGATGATAGGTACGTGTCACCGAGGTTCCTGGCCTCGGTGGAGTAAGAGCCGGTTTTTATGTGTCAGCAGCAGTTGCTGTTTGACACTTTAATACTTAGTATGGCTGTATAGCAGATCCGGGACGGCTCTTACTGGGAGTAGTCAAAGTGCTGAGTGGGTGAATACTCCCCATGTTCCAGGCCGGGTTTTGCCAGGCCTAAAAACAGCCAGCACAGTCAGGTGAGGAGGATTTCCTCAGTCTGACAGTGGAGCTCAGGAGGTGTGTGTGCTGGGATCTGAGGCTTGTGCCGTGCTGGAGGGCTGAGACCCGTCTGTAAGGGAAACCGGCTCCCTAAAAGCCCGCTATGGACTGCTGGAGGCAGAACTGCCAACAAGGTGATTTTTGTTATGTGGACTTTCCATTGTGTGTGAACTAACACCAAGACTGCAAAGTGACGTTTTGTTTTTGCTTTATGTGTGAATAAACACGGAAGTTTGATTTAAGAACTAGTAATTTGCCTCTGTACTGCGTCCACACACCCTGTCTACCAGAGCAAATCCCCACAATTGGTGGAGGATGCGGGCAAGAGCAGGGAGGCTGGCGTGAACACAGATATTTTTGGGTTCTGCATTTTTCCAGACACGGTTGTTTGTTGTACATTAAACCAGCTGTGCCCCAAGACAAAATGGAGGCTGTTGTGAAGGCCCTCATAGAGGCTAATTTACAGCAGCAGGAGACAAACCTGCACTAATGCGAGGCTAATAAGCAGCAGCAGGAGACCAACCAGTTGCTGCTACAACATGTGATGGCTTTGCAGACAGCAGGAGCAACCCCGAATGTCCACGATGCCCGGAAAGCAGTCCGTGCCGCGATTCCTAAGATGACCCCCGCAGACGACAACAAAAAGTAAAGGGTGAGATTTTGGCAAGACTGGGGGTGAATGTGTTGGTCCGGGCCCAGCGGGTACATCAGTGGGGGTTTAAGCCGGCGGAGCCTGCGAGATCCCAGTATTATGACTTATTCCACCTCTTGCAAAAGTGGCTACAGCCTGATGTGCTAAGTTCCACGGCTATACTGGATAGACTATTGGCTGATATGTTCTGGAGGGCTCTGCCACCCCCCCTCCAGCACTGGATCGGCCAGGTGTCTCCTGGCAATGCCCTGGAAATGGTGGACCTGGTGGAGCGCTACAAGGCTACTAGGAATCTTACGGGGGGTTCTTTTGGGAGGGAGGCAGTCATACACCGTAAATCTCCATCCCATACCCGGCGACTTGTACCAACCAAACCCACCTGGGATGTACCCCCTACGAACCTGGCTCCGATAGTCTGCTGGAGGTGTCAGGAGCCTGGCCATATAAGAGCTGACTGTCCACATCAGGTGGAACCCAAGGATACTAACTATGGCTACCGTCAGTCGTTATATGCTAGGAAGCTGTGTGCAGCAAGTACCCCAGAAACTCTAAACCACTTGTGCCGGGTGGAAGTGGGAGACCATCCAGTGGAGGCTCTGCTGGACTCAGGGAGTCTGGTGTCCCTAGTAAAGGCTCCCCTGGTACGGTCCACGGAGTATACTGGCCGGAAAGTTGGGGCCATGTGCATCCATGGAGACTTAAAAGTCTATCCCACCGCCCTGGTGTCTCTAACCGCAGGGGCCGGCAGGTGGACTCACGAAGTGGCAGTTGCCACAAATTTACACTACGAACTTATAATAGAGAGAGCCTTCCTGGCACTGTGGCCTGCTATGAGAGTGACTCATACCTATGAGACAGGGGTAACCCCATCAGAGTGGCCTGGCTCCAGGGGGAGGCCAGAACCCGAGGCCAAAGGGCCAGCGGTAGGGGTGACCGCCACTTCAGTGGAAGAGGGGGGGACAACCCCACTGAATGTAATGGTGGGAGATGTAGAGGACTTGCCGCCGGGGGCTGAGCTGGCCTACCTTAATGTCTCTGTGGATAATTTTGGTACTGCACAACACCGAGACCCAACCCTATCCCAAGCTTGGGGAAATGTATTAATAGTAGATGGTGAACCACAACAACCAGGGGCAGAGTAGGTGTTTCCCCGTTTTGTGGTTCATCAGGATATGTTGTATAGGGTAAAGCAACTGGGGGGTGAACATATTGAACAGTTAGTGGTGCCCCAGGCTTATCGCAAACTCGTGTTAGAGTTAACCCACCAAAATGTTCTTGGGGGGCATCTGGGGATGCAAAAAACACAGGACCAAATAGTGTTTAGAGAGGTGGACGAATTCTGTAAGTCTTGCCCGACCTGCCAAGCAACTAGCCCCCAGCACCTTTTTCCGCAGTCCTTTGGTACCTCTCCCGATCATCAAGGTACCGTTTGAGAGAGTCACGATGGACCTCGTAGGCCCAGTACCAAAGTCCGCTAGAGGACACCAACACATCCTGGTCATCCTAGATTACGCCACTCGGTACCCGGAGGCTGGTGCCACTGTGACATACATCGGCTAAACTGATAGCTAAGGAGCTAATGGAAATGTCCTCCCGAATGGGGCTACCTAAAGAGGTTCTGACTGAACAGGGGACCCTTTTTATGTCTAAGGTCGTGAGGGAGCTCTGTAAGTTGCTGCATATCAAACAGTTACGGACATCCATTTACCATCCGCAAAAGGACGGTCTGGTTGAAAGGTTTAATAAAACATTAAAAACCATGTTAAAAAGGGTGATGTCTAAAGATGGGAAGGACTGGGACCTTCTTCTGCCCTATCTCATGTTCGCTGTGCAAGAGGTGCCCCAGGCCTCTACTGGGTTCTCACCCTTCGAATTCCTATATGGCAGACATCCTCGTGGCTTGTTGGACGTAGCCAAAGAGGCGTGGGAACAGCAACCACTCCACATAGAAGTGTCCTTGAGTATGTTACCAATATGCAACAGTGGATAGAGACCGTTTTGCCTCTTGTCAGGGAGCATATGGAGGCCACTTAGCGAGCCCAGAGTCGGATCTATAATCGGCAGGCTCGGGTCCGGATCTTTAACCCGGGTGATCAGGTTTTGGTTCTGGTGCTGACCGTGGACAGTAAGTTCCTGGCCAGGTGGCAGGGGCCCTACGAGGTACTTGAAAAAATTGAAGAGCTAAATTACAAGGTACACCAGCCAGGGAGACAAAAGCCTGTAGCAGGTGTACCATGGGAATCTACTCAAACCATGGAAAGATAGGGAAACCTGTACTAAGGACAGCCCGCGGCCAGGTTTTCTAGGGGAAGCGGTTTCGGCCCCTCTGTCTGAAGCAAGGGAAGCGGCTGCCACAGTAAGAATTGCTGACATCCTCTCCTCTAAGCAGGCTCAGGAGGCCAGGGAGTTTATTAGCCGTAACACGGATCTCCCTGGATGCACTTTCACAATTCGGCATGACATTGTCACTGAGCCTCAGGCGAAAGTCTGGCTAAAACCATACCGGGTACCCGAGGCTCGGCGACAAGCCATCTCAGAGTGCAGATGATACTGAGGCTAGATGTCACTGAGGAGTCTAAAAGTGAGTGGGCTAGTCCTATAGTGCTAATACCCAAGCCGGACGGGACACTCCGGTTCTGTAGCGATTTTCGTAAACTGAACGAGATTTCCAAATTCGATGCATACCCCATGCCCCGGGTGGATGAGCTTATCGAGAGGTTAGGACAAGCCCGTTATTTTTCTGTTTTGGACCTCACGAAATGGTACTGGCAGGTGCCCTTAACAGAGGCTGCCAAAGAGAAAACTGCCTTCATCCCACCCGAAGGGCTGTATCAGTACAAGGTGCTACCCTTTGGTCTGCATGGTGCCCCCGACACTTTTAAACGGCTTATGGACATTGCGTTCACATCGTTGCTTAGCTTTGGCTTACCTGGACGATATTGTCATCCACAGTACCGATTGGGAAAGTCACCTACCTAAAGTGCAGACTGTAGTGGACTCCCTTCAGGAGGCGGGACTAACTGCTAACCCAAAAAAATGTGCGATAGGGTTAGAGGAGACTAAATACCTGGGGTATGTTATTGGGCGCGGAGTGATCAAACCCCAAGTAAACAAAATAGAGGCGATAAGAAATTGGCCCCGACCTGTCACCACTAAACAAGTAAAGTCATTTTCAGGAATGATAGGCTATTACATGAGATTTATTCCCCTCTTTGCTACTGTAGCCGCGCCATTGACAGGGTTATTGAAGGGACGCAAGTCAGTGATGATTCACTGGAATGACCGGGCGAGGCTTTCTCCGCTTTGAAGGCGGCCCTGTGTGGGTCCCCGGTTTTGGTGACGCCCGACTTCAAGCGGGAATTCATAGTGTAGACAGACGCCTCCAAAGTAGGCCTTGGTGCTGTACTGTCTAAGGTAGTCAATGAGGAGGAGCATCCCGTTGTCTTCCTAAGCCGCAAGCTCACCCCAGCCGAGACCAGGTACAAATAGAGAGAGAGAGAGAGAGAGTGCCTGGCTATCAAGTGGGCACTCGAGTCTCTCCGCTATTATTTGTTGGGGAGAACATTCCGCCTGGTGACTGACCACTCCCCTCTCAAGTGGTTGAGCCAGAGCAAAGAGAGAAATGCCCGAGTCACCAGGTGGTTCCTGTAGGTGGTTCCTGTCCTTACAAAACTTTAAGTTCTCAGTAGAACACAGGGCAGGCCGGTTGCAGGGAAACGCGGCTGCCCTGTCCCGAGTATACTGTATGGCATGTGTTCATCCCCTCAGCGTTGAACAAATGGGGGAGGTATGTAAGAAGGAATCATCGTGGATGATAGGTACGTGTCACCGATGTTCCTGGCCTCGGTGGAGTAGGAGCCGTTTTTTATGTGTCAGCAGCAGTTGCTGTTTGACACCCTAATACTTAGTATGGCTGTATAGCAGATCCGGGACGGCTCTTACTGGGAGTAGTCAAAGTGCTGGGTGGGTGAATACTCCCCATGTTCCAGGCCGGGTTTTGCCAGGCCTAAAAAACAGCCAGCACTGTCAGGTGAGGAGGATTACCTCAGTCTGACAGTGGAGCTCAGGAGGTGTGTGTGCTGGGATCTGATGCTTGTGCCGTGCTGGAGGGCTGAGACCCGTCTGTGAGGGAAACGGGCCCCCTAAAAGCCTGCTATGGACTGCTGGAGGCAGAACTGCCAACAAGGTGATTTTTGCTATGTGGAGTTTCCATTGTGTGTGAACTAACACCAAGACTGCAAAGTGACGTTTTGTTTTTGCTTTATGTGTCAATAAACACAGAGGTTTGATTTAAGAACTGGTAATTTGCCTCTGTACTGCGTCCGCACACCCTGTCTACCAGAGCGAATCCCCACACCCTTTACATGGTTTCCATCTCCGATGGCTGCCTGAAACAGCTGATCGTGCAGTGTGACAGATCTTCAATATCTGTAGCCAGAGAACCCCTTTAGTGTCATGTATAATATTTGTCATATATCATCTGTATGTTCTTAATCTAGAAGACTCTTGTCACCTGTTTATAAGGCAGTAAAATGAAAGAATTTGCTATGATCCTATTCATTATAAGATGAAGGAGACTTTAAGGGATACATAAAAGCTTGGAAGAATTTAAAAAGGACTGATGTGCTGTCCCGGATCTTCAGTGCAGGAAATTCTCCACTTATCTAAGCAAATTCTGACATAAAAGACAAATATAACAGGCCTTTTATCTTCAACACCAATTAGTAACCAATTAGTTTTTTTTTCAAGTACAGTGCAGAACTTGTGCCAGGTTCCTAATGAGAAGAGCGGCATAGAATGCATGACATTCTCCCAAACGTTCATGCTCTAAACATGCATAAAAGAATATAGACAACCAAAAGACAAAAAAAACTATTGATTCCATAGTCGCCAAAAAGGTAGCTCAGGTCATATGGTTGGAATGCCATCTCTGCTTTATTTTCTTAAAGGGATTTGTCTATTTCCTAGTGAGATGGGCTGCTGCTCTACCTGCTAGTCTAGTTATACCCATGCCCCAGCTTGCCCCTCAGGAACTGGTTAGAGGATGGTCTAGATTCTTCTGTAGAGCATGTATTGCTTCCCTTTCCCATGCCAAAGTATCATGCGCCTTCACATGTGATCATCAAAACAGGCATTTCGGGGTTTTTTTTGGTTGTTTTTAATGGCCTTTTTTCAGTTCCCCAGTACAGGGTGTGTCTTCAAATAGTTTGTAATGTAATGTAACTTTTGTAATAATCTACAACGCTGTGTAATGTGTACTCAGCATGGCTATGTATGGTGTAGACACAGCCAGGGTTAACAACTGTGGCTTAGCCATTTTAGGAAGGAGAAGAAGTGGATTGGTCCCGAATCCTAGTCTAGAGTAGTGGAGTCTGAGGGAGAACTTGAATGAAAAGGGATGAAGCAGACACCATGTGCACCTCAAATTTCAGAGACTTACAGTTCTCTGCATGTTCTTGGAGAAAAAAAGGACAAAGATCTAAAAGATACAAAATGTGCAAGGCCAAGCGAGGAGTCAGTCAGCAAGGTAACCTGCCTTTACAGCTATTCAGACTTTGCTGCTGTGGAGGGATAACAAGTTAAGACGCCCTACACACTTGGACACAATTTGGCCAATCATAGTCATTTGGACCAGCACGCCACATTGCGAATTGCAGGCATTATTGCAAGGGTACAGTCACCTACCAGAGATTTTAATGAGAGAAACTTTTGCAAGACATATAAAGAGGGCCATAACTTCCAGAGATGCCTAAAGTCATACATTGCCATCTAGGAAAAGAGTTGCACTATGTACAGACAAGACTGTGTTTAGCTGTTGGATGCACTTCAACTCCCATCTTGCACTACAGTAAAGAGAGGTTTATTTTTTTTAAAGGTGGCCTGGTTTAATGACATCTGCATCACCACACTCCCTTCCCATATGAACAAGACATCAAGGGCACCCAAAACTACTGTAAGGCAAATACCCCAGTGTCAGGGAGTGCCCAGAAGAAAGAAAGGGTGCGTCCTCCATCCACTGCAGGGCCTTATGGAACAATGACCTGAAGTAAGCCACTGTTATAGACTGTTTTGCACCAATAGCCACTTCCACTCCCATCCTCTGTTCCAGCTCCACAAGGACTCGTTGCACAAAGGGCATTGACTCCATTCACATAAAAAAGGAGTATAGCCATCTAAGAGAACTACTAATGTATTTTAATAAAATGCATCAAACATACATAATGCCACGTCCATAAAAAGGCCCCTGCAAAAACATACATGGCTTCAAAATCGTGGTGAAGGCCTGAAATGTTATAAAATAAACCAAGAAGCCATAATCTCCACCTGAATCCCATTTCAGGGCCGCCATTCCAGAGTTTCTGGTGGTCTATGTGTAGTCCGCCGCAGTCATGAAGTGCCTGACTACTCTACATGACCATTGCAGCCAATCACTGGTCTTGGGTCACCTGGAATAGTCAGGCATGTCATTGCTGCAGCGCTGGTCTTGCTACAACAATGATGTACCCGACTACCTCACATGACTGCTGAGGTCAGTGACTGGCTGCAGTGATCACTTGGAGTAGTCAGACACGTGAACGCTGGGGCACCGGAGCAGTGATGGTGGAACGGCAGGGTAGATTGAGCAGTTGAGTAAGGTTTCTTCTATTAATTCATAACATTCCTGACCTCAAATAAAACATTTTGGCGTCCTGGAAAATCCTACACATTATATAGCTTTCGGCCAAACTGTCAATTGGAAGACAGCTGTTTCTCCCAATCCATCATACATGCTCAGCTCAGGGAGTAAGCTACTGCCAGACTCCTCTGGTGGCAGTTTATCGTCAAAAAGAAGGGGCATGTTGAAATCCAACTGCCTGATCCTTCTTTCCTGACGTCTGCCCTTGTTTGAGAGTCAGGAAGCCTCCATATATTTTAGATGGTCCACTGGTGCAATACCCCAGATATGGTATCTGCAATTGTTTTTTATATGTTGTATTAATTTTTATGTTATGTGTTATGTATCTGCCGTATGCTTCAGGAATGATATGGTATGGTTGGCATTCCATTCTTCCGCTTTTGGTGGAAGTGGGCTTTTCCTGCTTTCTGTCAGGAGGGGGAGCTCTAGAGAGTTCTAAAAGAGTTAGCTGAAAAAGCCTGGAATTAGGGAGCAACTCCATTTCATCTCACTACATGGACCTTGGGACTAAGGATACAGCACTTCTGTGAGGACCACTACTCCAGGGAGACCATAAGATCTGCAAGCTACAGTGTTTACAGTCAGCAGAGTGATGATCACTACAGTTATGCAGACTCTACTGCAGGTGAGGGGATAAGAAGTAAAGACACCCATCACCACAGTACACGACAGGCACACTCAAAAGCCTACATTTCATAAGTGGACACCTATAGCCACAAATGCCATCTTATTGATGCTATTTGAAGGGAAATCAGGAGTGAGAGAGAAGGACTACTCTAGAGTACTATTGTCTGCCACCATACCTCATCAGCTGGGCATAGAGACATTGCACCATGTACAGATGACAACTGGATGTACTATAACTTATCCTTCACACACATTTGCTGTTCTTCTATAACACTCTGTGTATAAATCACCATCTAGAAGGGGTAGAATATATGAGGAAAACACTGACATCAGCTGCCTGGAAAGAGCAGAACTGTTGCTGGCAACCTGTCTAACCCCTTGGCTTCCAGCCGATTTAGGACTTTCTATCTTTTGAATCTTAAAACATCATTTTTTTAAGTAGACATGTATTTATAACACAGAGGCAGCTTCTTACATGAAAAATGAGAAGAGCTCTGAAGGAGAATACTCTGCATTATTCAGAATAACACACATGACAGACATTCTAAACCCGTGTCACAAGACTTATGACTGCACAAAAACACAACTTATAGCTGCTGGCTGGTCTACACAGCTCCTAGCAGGTGCTCCAATGATAAGATGCCATTACAGGGTAAGTCACTGAACATATGGCAAGTTTTGCAGCAGCTCCCCCGCAGGAAAAATGAAGCATTACATGGCACTTTTTATTTTCAAAGGACACAGTTAGTGCTCCAGAGATTGTGAGCTGTTCCAAAGGACTGGCACTGTATCAAGTTCCACAAGTTCTATGAATGTCTAATAGATTTGATAAAAAATTTGCATTGTTTTCTGTGGAATGAGCACTGGGCAGCAACTGGAGGAACTGACACAGAAAGGTGGCATCTGAGGAACGAGAGGAGAGGTGAAGAACTTAAATGGCAGAGTTTAGGATACCTGTGCCAATCTGTTCATTGACAAGTCACAGAGGGGGGTTTAGTAGTTTAGCAGTGAACTGATGCATGTGCACTGCCCCAGAGGATGAAATCAAAGGGTTAATTACTGCTAATAAAAAGTTAACTTATTGTACCCGAGTGAAATGTTGTGAGTACTACGGATATCTAATAGAAATGTATGAGCAATTTATGGTTAATGCTGGCAGACTGGTTAGGTTCTTAGGGTGATGGACTGGGTCAGCCCCCTCAAAAAATGAGTTTAGTCATAGCAGAGCTACATACAAGACCTACTGTACACGTCCAAGCTTCTACAGCCTAGGCCCAAGTCCAGAGAACCCTTGTCTCTGAGACAACAGTTGCCAAAGAAGAAACATTATCATCAGAGTAACCCTGAGAGAAAGATACCAGCCATCTTAGAAGGTTCAGGACCATTAAAGTGTAACTGTCATGTTTTCATAAAAAAATCTATTTTAGCATATGTTATTGCTGTTGCAGCATTACCACCACATACCACTGTTTTCCCTTAGTTACTGTTGGTTTTCCCATGTTAACAACCGGTTTAGCGCCAGGTCCCATGATCGCTGCAGTGGTGACGTGTCATCCATGTGTCATATGACCCAGTGATATGACACATGGATGACACATCACTGCTGTGACCAGTCCCATGACCTGGCATCAAATCGGATGTTGACTTGAGAAGACCCAGGACCTGCAGAGCCTGTAATGCTTAATTTCCCCTGTGGTGGCACTGCAGGGAAACTGAACACTTGCTGGCAAGTCCTTCCCACAGATAACAGCTAATTGCTAGGGTTCCGAGGAGGGGGGCATTTTGTTATCTGCCTTTTGCCAAGGGATCTTTCTAGCATGGAATTGTCAAAAGTGGAGAACCCCTGTAAAGAAGCGAGCGTCCAGGAACTAATAAAAGTTGTATTTTCATCACCAATAGACCTCCTCTAACAGTATGATATCATGTCTGCTGCATTTTCCATTTTTAGATCTTTGCCAGGAGTTCATTGATTCTCTTTCATAGTCGTACACCAACGCCTGAGGTATTCGGCTTGCTAATATAGCAATCTAGTTAATCCGGTTATGACCATCAGAATATATAGAGGAATACAATGTTCGTCACATTGCGTTATTAGCCCCTAGGCACATGGACAATCTTTAGTAACGTAATTGTGCCATCAAGATGCTTATGAAGAGCAGTCTTTTCTAGGAAAACTACAAAATAATCAAATTTCAGCATTCGAGCCTTAAAAGAAAGAAACAGCATAAAACGTGCCCTTGTTCAGAGCAACCAACCTGTGCCCGCGTGTCATTTTTTCCAGTGTAGTTTGTGTTAAGAAAAACGACAGCCGATTAATTGTTATGGGCACTAAGGACATGTTTTCCTGATGAAGCTGATACATGGGGCCTGATGTGTCCCTGGACAATCGCATTACTACACATCAGCCAGACTGTGAGGTTTCATGGTATGTTTTGGCAGAAAGACCCATATTGTTTTTTTGCTATGGGGCCTCCTGATGTATTTATAGTTTTTTTGCAGTAGAAGAATTTTGCTGCCATTTTGTGGCAACATCTGCAATAAATCCGCAGCAAACTCTGTGTTGCATGCAGATATGTCGCAGATTTTGTTTTGTATTCCCCTTAGAATTCACCCTATGCACGTGCAGCAAGCCCCTGAGGAGCCAGAGGACGGGAGGGATAGTGGCCCTGATAAGATGATGTGTCATGATGTACTCCCTTAGTCCATTGCTCCCTGGGGATCGGTGCAGTGGAAAGATGATTAAAAGACTCAGGCCAGAAGTAAAAGAATAAGTCTGCAAAATATAACTGGTATACAGGTGCAATTTCTGACCCCAGTTGATGGGGTATGATGGCAGTTAATGGTAACTCTAGTGTGCTATCTTACTGATTACTCTCCCTTGCACTTCTGGGTTAACAGCTGTAGGCCTCATGCACACGACCGTGGTGTGTTTTGCAGTCCGCAAATCGCGGATCCGCAAAAAACGGATGGCGTCCGTGCGTGTTCCTCAATTTGCGGAACAGCACGGACAGCCTTAAATATAAATGCCTTTTCTTGTCCGCAAAGCGCGGACAAGAATAGGACATGTTATATTTTTTTAGCGGGGCCACGGAACGGAGCAACGGATGCGGATAGCACACGGAGTGCTGTCCGCATCTTTTGAGGCCCCATTGAAGTGAATGGGTCTGCATCCGAGCCGCAAAAACGGCGGCTCGGATGCGGAACAAAACAACAGCCGTGTGCATGAGGCCGTATGCTGACACTTATGAATATAGGTGTCCACTGTGTAATACAGGTTTTGAGTTGTTTTGGCCTGGTTGTAATCTAGGTGATGGGTGTCTGAGCCGTAGTCCTTCACCTACAGCAGGGTCTGTAAAGCTGTGATTTTTCTGGCCACTTTCAAGAAAGCCATCATTTGGGAATTCTTCACTCTTGCTCTCTCTCTCTCTCGGGAGTAGAATACAGTGCTGGTCCCTAAGACCTTTGGTGTAGGAGGTATCAACTGTACTTCCTCAAGCCACACTATCTAAACTAGAACTGCCCCTCTTGGCAGGAAGCAGGACCAGCCCACTCTAACAAAGAGGGAGGAACAGGGTAGTTAACCCTTTCACTGCCAACCATACTTTTTCATGCTAGTGTACAGTACATTATATAATAAAACATAATATAACCCCTGGTGTACTGCACATGGCAAACGTTACAATCCACTTTGAAAATCTGAAGCAGGTCAGCTCCGTGGCAGATTTGCACAGATTTTTTTATGAGATTATGTAACGAAGTTGCTTCTGTAAACTAATCTGCAGCGTATCCACCCTGTGCGGTCGTGCCCTTTAGATGCCAATACAATATGAACTCAGGACCAGCCGACCATCTAATGTGTATGGAACTTCCTGACTCTCCCCTAAAGGCAGATGTTGGCGGAAAGAATGATCAGGCTGTTGGATTTCAACATGCCCAATCCTTTTAATCTCAAGGAACACCTTTGGGGACAATTTAGTTTTTATGATTGCATTTTGCTCATTTTGGGCTAAAAATCTCTTTTTTTCCCCCCCAATTGTTCTCACTGGAGCACCGTAGCCTCTTCAAACAGCTCATCTGTGGAGGTCCCGGGCAGCGGACACCTGACGATCTGATATTGATGACCTATCCTAAGGATGCCTTCAGTTGCCAAGTGCACATGCACCAGGTCAGCCAGTTTCATAGGTACAAAACTACTGACAGATGCCCTTTAGGGTCCATTCACACGTCCGTTGTTTCTTTCCTGATCTGTTCCGTTTTTTGCGGAACAGATCTGGACCAGTTCTGTACCCATTCATTTTTAATGGGTCCTGAAAAAAAATCTGACATTGAGCTGTCCGATTTTTTTCAGGACCCATTGAAAATGAATGGGTACAGATCTGGTCCAGATCTGTTCTGCAAAAAACGGAACAGATCAGGAAAGAAACAACGGACGTGTGAATGGACCCTTAAACAGCTGAATCTCAAACCATCAGCTGCATTAAGTAGATGCTCTCGTAGAGCAACACTTAGCACGTCTCTTCTAACACTAGAGATACCATTATCCTGTATACCGGCTGCCCGCCAAGCTGCTGCAAGGAGAGGCACACCATACTTAGTGCATCCTGACATGTGTATACACTCAGCATGAAGCCTGCATACTTTAGGAGGCAAGCAATGTTTTGATCCAGAAGATATGCAACCGATGTCCCCTCACCCTCCCTATGCACCATCATCCTGACATATAAACAAAGCAGGGATTGCTGAGGGATATAAACCAGTATAGGAAGATTATATAGCATATTTCCAAACCGCAAAAATCCAAAGCTAAAACGCGTTAGCTGTCAGAAGTTCACTTCCCAGAGTGCATTCACACGCTCTCTGATTGTAAGGCCTCATACAGCAAACTGTGTGCATGAACCCTGCATGGTGTTTCTATGGCTCCATACTACGTGGGAAGAAAAGTGCAGTGACCCGCTGGATCACTGCAAAAGGGTTGATGCTATTATACTATGGTGCACTTCTAAAGAGTTAATGCTATAATATTCAGGTTCTCTACTTTATAATGTTTACTGTTACGTTGTGATCTCCGCATCCTGTGATCCAGAAAGACTAGATAATCTGGCAGCCTTGGTAACATTGCCGGGTGGTGAGTTGGCCCCATTTTTCCCTGGCTACAAAAGTAGGGAGTTCCTACCAAGTCAGGCTAGAGTGAAGACTTGTTTGGTGTGTGGTGCTGCCAAGTAGACCTATAAAAAACTCTTCTCCAGGGAGACACCAGCCCTGAGAGGAAAAGCTTCCAGAAAAGTAATTCTGCTGAGAAAAGAAGCATTGAATTTCTGTAGATGGTTTAGGACCATTAAAAGACAGTGCTTGGACTAGACAATAATGGGAACACACACTTTGGACTTTACTGCACCTGGTTAGGGTTAAATGCTTCTAGTGCCCGACACACTTCTGAGACAGAATGGCCATTTGTTGTTGGACTGTGCTCCGCAGTTGTGAATTACATAAATATAAAGCAAGGACTTTGGTCATTTGAGAAAATTGTATGGTATTTAGACAGAGACTTAGAGGGGACCATTGTATTGCCATTCTTCTATACATAGGTTTTTTGGAGACATATGCCTTGTAAACACCCAAGAACTGTGCCCACTACCTGTATTTGAACTTTGTACCCCATGATCCTAAGTACCCTAAGTAAAGAGACTGTTATCTGTTACCATCTAGCGGGCCTGGTCATTGCCTCCAGCATCCGCTGGCCCTACGCCTGTTGTCTACCTTGCTTACCACTACCCATCCACCTAACATCAACATCCCCCCAGCCACCACCAGGCAGAAGGCCCCAAAAGTCCAGGATTTGCCCTAAGGGGTAGAAGGGTTGTTCCCTCTTCAATATTGCAAGGTTGAGGACTGCCACTGTGAGTACTACTACTCCCATCCTGACCACCGCAACCACTCTTATCCTCCCTGATCTCGTCTCCTTTTGCAGGCTCGCTGCTAAAGAAGAAATAAACCTTCTCTATCCCTCCTTTTCGAGACATATGGAGGAGGTACAGTATAGCCGCTATACAATTGACAGCACTGTGCTTGGTAAGCTGCATGGAAGCCTCAGTGCTCACCGAAGCGGCACAGCCTCTTTAAGCAGCTAGGGGGTGCCACGGAGTGCCGGGTGTTGGATCACCACCAATCACATACCGAGGACCTATCCTCACTATAAAACCCTTGGAAAACCCCTTTAAGGCCTTAGGCCTCAAAGGGAAACTCTATTGTCACAACAAATTTACTTTGATTCATCCAATGTGTCTAAAATGAAACAAAAATGGAACATCTTTACAAATTATCTTACTTAAAAATTTTCGAACGTTTTGGTTTACAGCTCCTATGCAGACGTATGTGTCTCTGTGTAGTCTCCTCCTGCAGTTAAAGGACAAATGAATGCCAATATGATTGCAGGATCAGACTACTCAGGTTTTTGTTTGTAGTCTGTTACCACGGAGATACCTTTGTAGAAACCAACTGATAGGAATTTTCAAATTCAGACTTTTTTACAATGTTGCTTCTTTTTTTTATGTTGGATGTATTGGTAAAAAATGGAGGTTTCCTTTTTTTTAAAAAACAAGGTGTAAGCTAAAATCATCAGTACCTATGGGCTCATCCATAAAACCAGGTGTAGAAATGGAAATATATATATATAAAATAGGAAATGGAAGTATAACACATATGAAAGCACGTATTAGGGCATACAACAATCAAAGGAGGACTTAGCAGTGGTGATAATTGTTTTGTTCATGTCACAAGAAACGTGGTCTCATGGAGACCACACGTGAGGCTTGCAGTTTATCATGGCTTTGATTTCCTGTAATCGTATGATTCACATAAACCAGCGCGCCTCATTATCGTAATTATAAGATGACTTGATAATCTGCTTACAGAGAAAAGCCACACATAATTATTATCACTAATAATGTGAATAATAACAGCAAATAACTGTAATTGTGTTGAATAATGCGAATCCGCCACTTCATGGTAACAAGTCGTGGATAAAAATGCAGCAAAAATACATTATTGGTCTATAGGGGCGGACTGGCCATAGACCTTACAGGGAAATTTCCCAGTGGGCCAATGCTATGGAAGGGCCACCCAAGACTCCTCACTGCCGTGGTAATTAACATTAGGAGCATCAGGTACTTATGTACCTGGTAGGTGGCCACAGACGCCCTTCTGTATTGAATTGTATAGCTGTTCTCAGAATGATGATATGGTATCAGCCCTGCTGTTCACCCTCACAAGACACTATACGAGGCAGTATACAGATGGCGCAGGGCCTGCGACCTGCTATCAAGATGGCAACTTGGAACAACACTCGGGTATTTTATTTTTTCCTTGGGGAGCATACTACTGGGGTGCTATAGGGGTCATTACTAGGGGAAGTTCAGGCAGCATGCTGAAGGTAGGTGCTTTGGCCCACATCTCACCTCCTGGGCCCCCTGCTCCATGTCTTAATTAGAGACAATTGAAGAAGAAGGCGGACAGAATGTGGCAGCAATGAATGGCCACTACAGAGAGCCAACTTCTGGGCAGTATGTTGTGCTGCCCTGTGGTATTTGGTTCTGCTGGGACTGTGTGGTATTTGGTTGAACACTATGGTGTTGCTGACCCCGCCGACTTGTGTTGGCCTTGCCTGCTTGTTTAACCCAACCTTCTGTCAGTTTGGACCCTCCTACAACATGGGGCCACTTTTAGTTTTTTCCAGGGCCACTTTAAGTTCCCAGTCCACCTCTGCTTGTTTAATTTTGTATTGTATACTAACAAAAATTCCAATACGGTCCAAAATTTGTAGACCTCAAGCTCTTAAGAAACCACAAGTCATTGATGACATCATATACTATGTATACCGTGATACTCTTTCCATCTACTGAGGATCGTTACAAAGCAACACTCATGGAAATGCAAGAACATCCTTTGATATCCGTAATTGCTGGAGAAAATGTTCTCCAATTTTTTACATGGTTTTTATACGTTTGATTAGAAGCGATCAAAGTCATTACCGGCGCCAGTAAGCTGTGCACATATAGTGGAGGGGCTAAGACCTGTGGATCATGTGACTATGCAATGTCATCCCCATGCATTGCAGGGTAGGCCTGGATGGGCATGTTTGCTGTATAGCACTATTATGTAGGCTCTGCATGGCAGTATTATTGAAAAACTGTATGGCACTTTTATTTGAGCAGTATTATTCTAGTATTAAGCTTTTTTCTCACGGCTTAAGTTGGACATGCATGTTTGCAGGAATGCTATTTGGCATACTTATCCCACAGGCTTTCACAAGCTGAATCAGTGCCTTTTGTGAGACCCATCATCAAGAGTATAGCATGTAACAATGGGGCCCATTGGCAAAACCTGGAGTGGGACTCCAGTCCTCCATGCCGGTAGTGAAATAATGTGCACAGTGATGTCAACACTGTAGAGTCACAGCAGAGGGATTACGCACACAGCGATGTTACAGCAGAGAAAAAAATTATGCCACAAAACATGAATAATGCGCACTAAAAGCGCCATAGCAAATCCTTCATTCTTCTTTCTGTCTTCCATACTCATTACTATCCTTACCTTTTGACTCAGTTTTGTCACTAGACAACTCCTTTAAAGGGGTTATCCCATGATTAATGTAAAAAATGACAGCTTAGGGTCGGTGACCTTACTCAGAGGGAGTGTCCTGTCTGCAGTCCATCTCAGTGATCAGGACACAGAAATTAGAAAAAGAACAAACAGCAGGTGGCGCTATACAGAGAGATTTAATTGAATAATTTGGTAACTATAATGCAAATTTTAAATACATGCAATTATAAAAGTATTCAGATCCAGGTGCTGGTTTAAATATTGTTTGTGGGACAAACTCTTTAAGATGTGCAATAAATAATGGAATTATTGGGCCCTATTCTCTTCAATATATTTATTAATGATCTTGTAGAAGGCTTGCATAGCAAAGTATCAATTCTCGTAGATGACACTAAACTGTGTAAAGTAATTTACACGGAAGAGGACTGTATACTACTACAGAGGGATCTGGATAGACTGGAGGCTTGGGCAGATAAGTGGCAGATGAGGTTTAACACTGACAAGTGTAAGGCCGATTCATTGGCCTGTATTTGTGGGAGGGGCATGGCTGCCTACTTCAACGGCCAGCGTCCCTCCCACTCTGTACGTCGTTACAGCGTTTGAGGAGCCACACCTGGCTTCCCAGTGAGAGGAGTGCAGCATACCTGGATATCCTGACGTCGGTGAGGGTAAGAAGCTGCTTCTCTGCAGCACACAGGGTTAGACTCCGGCCGGCGGGGGTCGGCCCCCTAGGTGAGGGGGGGGCACCGACGCACCGGAGCATAATGCCAGGGAGTCGCTCGGCTCTCCACGTGGCAACGATTTCAAACCGGTGGGGGGCGGGGCCCATGATGGAGGAAGGGCTCCCCCTACCCCGATTCATAATGCCAGAGAGCCGTGCGGCTCCCCACACTGCAACGTTTTCAAACCGGCGGGGGGCGGGGCCCATGATGGAAGAAGGGCTCCCCCTACCCCGGTTCTTAATGCCAGGGAGCTGCGCTGCTCCCCACGCGGCAGGAGTGTCCAGCCGGCGGCAGGTCGGCCCCTTAGGTGAGGGGGGGCACCCCCGCACTGGGGCACTCTGCCAGGGAGCTGTGCGGCTCCCCACACGGCAACATTTTCAAATCGGCGGGGAGCGGGGCCCGTGATAGAAGAAGGGCTCCCCCTACCCCGGTTCATAATGCCAGGGAGGTGCGCTGCTCCCCACGCGGTAGGAGTGTCCAGCCGGCGGTGGGTCGGCCCCTGGCTGAAGGGGGGCTCCCCCGCACTGGTGCACTCTGCCAGGGAGCTGTGAGGCTCCCCACGCGGCACACGAATCAAGCCGGTGGGGGGCGGAGCCCATGGTGAATGAAGGGCTCCCCCTGCCCCTGTGCACTATGCCAGGGAGCTGCACTGCTCTCCACGCGGTAGGAGTGTCCAGCCGGCGGTGGGTCGGCCCCTGGCTGAAGGGGGGCTCCCCCGCACTGGTGCACTCTGCCAGGGAGCTGTGCGGCTCCCCCCGCGGCACACGAGTCAAGCCGGCGGGGGGCGGAGCCCATGGTGAATGAAGGGCTCCCCCTGCCCCTGTGCACTATGCCAGGGAGCTGCGCTGCTCTACACGCGGTACGGGTGTCCAGCCGGCGGTGGGTCGGCCCCTGGCTGAAGGGGGGCTCCCCCGCACTGGTACACTCTGCCAGGGAGCAGCGTGAGCTCCCCACACGGCAATTGGGTATAGGTGCAGGGGACAGTGTGTCCCCACTCCTCATTTTCAATAAAGTCTGGCACGGGCCGCCGTGCCGTTAGTTAGGCAGGGTTTAGGGGTGGGAGAACTAGGCTTGGTCAGGGTGAGCAGGTTATAGGCGGTGGCTGTCTTCCTCCTGCCGGCCGTACATAAGGTTTCCCAGGGGGTTATTTAGATACAGGGTGTTAATGAGTCCATGCAGGTGATTACCAAGGATCTTAGGCGGGTGTGTTGGGTCTGGTTTGGTAGGGACGGGATACAGAAAAAAAAGAAAAAAAAAAGGGGGGGGCGGGAATTCATAGTTGGTGAAGCAAGGTCTCCGGGAAAGAGCGGGTTACAGAGTACCGCACGGTCTACAGGCCTGGTCCGCCGTGAGCAATCCCAGCGGAGGCTGCAGGTCAGGGGCCTAGGTTCGCTTGTGTCAGTGTTAAGCCAGTACAGGGGCTTAGTAGGTGCGGCTTGCCGTGGTATTTTACCCTCCCTAGGTTACCAGGTTAAGTAATTTTTAATTTGCAAAGGGTTAATTTGTAAATTTAATTAAAAAAAACTGCTGCTCTTGTTCCATCATTCACGTTTTACACATTTGCATGGTTTCCTCATGACGTGTGCACAATCCAGTGTTGATGCCTTAATTGTTTTGCTTCTAGGTCCAAACCTTATCTCAAGTTACATCCTGAATTTTGGCTTATCGGCAAGGTAGTAGGGGCACACGTCAGGGAGGGGGGGAGGAGAGGAGTCACAAGCTTGGTTTGTGTCTCATGCACTGTCTCATGTCCAGGTCGTGCTGTATTACTACCGTTCTGCGGTTGTCAGTCCGTAGGTATTCTGAGCGGGTAAGTGCATGGTCTCAACCTCTGTGTGTTACTTTCTGGGTGTCTGTTCTTGAGACCGAGTTGGATAAGGGTTTCGATCGGTCCTTTTGAAGTGCCCCCCTTTCAGCGGTGGAGAGTTAGTCCCGGTGGGGTGGTCACGGGTAAGTTTAGCAAGAAGGAGAGACTTATCATTGACCTGTCAGCCCCACATGGTTCCCAAGTCCCTAGTCTTAACTCCCTCATTCCTTCAGAGGAAGTGGGCATGAGGTATTCTTCTATTGATAAATAGAAGGTCCGATACTACTTTTCCACCAAACTCACTTTCGGTTCTAGGAGCAGCCCGTGGCTCTTTTATCAGTTGGCTCAGGGCCTCCATTGGGTTTTAGAATATAAGGTACGCTGTGAATTTGTTATTCATTATTTAGATGACTTCCTTCACTAAGGCTGATTTACAGTCTGGGTATGTTGAAATCCGCCATACGTATCGTGCCGCTAGGTAGGTCATTCAATAGGACAGCCCAGTGGGTCTAGATAGTCAGGCCTTAGTTGACCTTCACATGTGGTACCACTTTCTTTGTCCTTGTTTATCCCTGAGTTGTCTAGCCAAATCTCCTGTAGTCTTTTCGAACGCGGCTGCTAGCTCAGGTTTCGCTGCTATTTTTGGCACCCACTGGATCGCAGGCGAGTGGCCCGCTGAGGTGAGACAGATCCCAGGTTTCCTGCAAACCTCAGCACTTTTCGAGCTGTACCCCATTGTGGTGGCCACCTGTGTTTGGGGGCAGCCGCTGGGTAAATCGCACAGTTTTGTTTGTAACCGACAACGCTGCGGTGGTAGATATCTTAACTAATGGGTTGTCTAAGTCGTCTTATGTCATGTGTCTCTTTAGACGTCTAGTTCAACTCTCCTTGAAACATCGTTTTGTGTTAGTAGTACGCATGTGCCGGGTTCTCAAATGTGGCAGCTGACGCTTCATCGAGGGCTAATTTCTCCCTTTTTCGCAGGTCATGCCAGAGGCAGATGTTGTGGGCGCTACCGTCCCCCTTCACGAGTCACTAATACTGGTTTAACTGGTCACCTAGAGACGGCCCACTCCTTACTAGCCAAGTCCCTTTCGCCGTATACGGCTAGGGCGTATCGCACTGGGTGGAGGGCATTTGCAGGTTTCAGGGAATATGCCCTCAAAGGGAGTCCAGTTTTGTGGAATACATCCTTACCTTCATTGGATACTGCCACTCGGAGCTTAAGCTGTCCCACAACACGGTGAAGTCATACTTGTCGGGGGTTCAGCATTTCTTCTCTGTCATCCTGAACGGGCATCAGTGTTTTCTGTGCATGCTGTCGAAAGCTACGTTGAGGGGTTTGAGCAGATGTGGACCTGGAGGCCAAGTACGCAGACAAGCTGTTACTGGACTGCTTTTTGTAACCTATCTGAAATCCTGGTTAGGAACCCTTCCGGGGTTTTGCCCAGCCTGGTGCTTAAATCCGCTGTTTATTTAGCCTTCTATAGTTTCCCGAGGGTTACGTGATGCTGCTGAGGACGTCCAAGACCTCGCAGATGGGTCCCCCAGTCCCAGTGTCCTATTTCTCTACGTCTCATCAATGGTGTCCTGTCAGAGTTCTTCGTCAGTTGCAGACAGCCTTAGCTGGGTTCAGGACAGATAGTCCACTGTTGCCTTTCGGGGTGGTACCACTCGCTACTCACCAGTTCGTGTCTCACATACGCTCCTTAGTTGCCAGTTTGGGCGGTGAACCAGCTACGATCTCAGGACATCCATTTTGTATAGGTGCAGCATCCAAGGCCTCCAAGAATCAGGTACCGGAGCATGCCATCCAGAAGTTGGGTCATTGGCGCTCCTCGTGTTTTAGCCGCTATATACCTTACCCCAAAACTGAGATGTTAATGGCTTTCCAAAGTCTGGTTTTGTGATTTATGCTGTAATAATTACTCCTGCTACTCAGTATGTCTTTTGCCCTCTTTCAGGTGTCCCTACTACGGCGCAGTTGCGGCATAACTCTAACCGCTTAGGGGCAGGGTAGTCTCAGGTGGGACGGGGTGCATTCTCTTGGTTGCCATGACCACAAGTGTAAGGCCGATTCATTGGCCTGTATTTGTGGGAGGGGCATGGCTGCCTACTTCAACGGCCAGTGTCCCTCCCACTCTGTACGTCGTTACAGCGTTTCCCCACCCACTTACCCTTACTATCCACTATTCTTAAAGGGGATGCCCTCTTTCAGGTGTCCCTACTACGGCGCGGTTGCAGCATAACTCTAACCGCTTAGGAGCAGGTAGTCTCAGGTGGGACGGGGTGCATTCTCTTGGTTGCCACGACCACAAATGTAAAGTTATGCACATAGGAAGGAATAATGCAAGTCACCCGTACATACTAAATGATAAAACACTCGGTAACACTGACATGGAAAAGGATCTAGGAATTTTAATAAACAGCAAACTAAGCTGCAAAAAACTGTGTCAGGCAGCCAGGGCTGGGACAAGGCCATTTGGTGCCCAGGGCGAAGATGGCAAACTGCGCCCCCCCGTTTTTAAGAAAGAATCAATGTTGTTTCAAAACAAGAATATACTTAAAGCAATAGAACAAAGGACTGTGGGACTTTGAAAGTCACAGACACTATAAAGTTCCCCCCCATCATCATGTGCCAGTATAAAGTCCCCCCCATCATCATGTGCCAGTTTTGTAATAAGCCCCCCCAATGTGCCAGTAACACTATTGTAAAAAAAAACAAAAAAAAACCACTTATACTTACCTAAGTGTCAGCGATGCGATGCAGCCTCTTCCTGTGTCCCACGCTGTAATGTAAGGCTCAGGCGGCACGATGACGTCATCGCGCCGGCCTCTGATAGGCTGCCGGCCTAGTGCCTGCAGCCAGGGGCGTACATAAAAATCACTGGGCCCCATAGCAGGAATCTAAATTGGGCCCCCATTCCCCTTTTATAGCCCCTCCCTTTGTTCCATGAACTATTCTTGCTGCTGCGTTTTATAATTTATGCCATCAGGGCCGGAATGGGATTACAAAACAGCCCTGGCACACAAAAGAGGTATAATAGATGCAGATGTATATTATATACAGCAGTGTACAGTTATGTGAGGTACGCGGTATAATAGATGCAGTGTGTACAGGTATATAGTATATGCCCTAGTGTTCTGATATGTGAGGTACAGGGTATAATAGATGCAGTGTGTACAGGTATATAGTATATACAGCAGTGTACTGATATGTGAGGTACGGGGTATAATATATGCAGTGTATACAGTATATACAGTAGGGTAATATGTGAGGTACGAGGTATAATAGATGCAGTGTGTACAGGTATATAGTAAATACAGCAGTGTATTGACACCTCGTACCTCACATATCAGTACACTGCTGTATATACTATATATCTGTACACACTGCATCTATTATACCTCGTACCTCACATATATAGTATATACAGAAGTGTACTGATATCTGTACACACAGCATCTATTATACCTCATACCTCACATATCAGTGCACTGCGGTATATACTATATATCTATACATATTGCATGTATAATACTGTGTAATATATGCAGTGTGTGTGCATGTATGTGTGTGTGTATATATATATATATATATATATACAGAGCAGTGTATTGATGTGACACATAGAAGGTATAATACTGTAGATGCAGTGTTTATAGAAATATGTGGTCAGTTATGCATTATAGTCACTGTGAAGTACATGAGGTAGTGGTAACTGTCTGAAGTAGTATACATGAGTGAGCAATGAGTAAAAACAGGGCATGGAGGGGGGGGGGGGTAAATGATGAAAAGTGGAGGACCTCCTCTTACCTCTCCATTCCAGTCTGTATGGATCAATACAGAGCTGCTTGTGAACTTTTAATACTTGCTGTTAGGGGTTGAAGGACCTGTGATGATGTCATCACAGGTCCTGGCAGATGTACCTTTGAAACCTAGGAACTACACCATTTTTGGTGCAGTTCCTTTGCTAGATTCTGCAGGACCTGTGATGTTGAAGATGATGTCATCACAGGTCCTGGCAGATGCACTGTTCTAACCTGGGAACTACACTTTACACTGTGCAGTTCCCTTACAGGACCTGTGATGACATCATCAAAGGTCCTTTAGCTTTAGAAAGGTAAATAGGAGTAATTAGGGGGCGGGGCCTCTCCTCCACTTCGGTGCCTGCCTGCAGCCTATCAGAGGAAAGGGAAGGGACACGCCTCTCCCTCCCCTGCACCTCCGCTGGCACAGACAGTTTACAATGGAGATGAGCGCAATGGAAGCGCTCATCTCCCTGTGCCCGGCGGCGGCTGCTCACTTGGGGGGGGGGGGGGTCATTTTAGTTGGGGGGGCACATGGGGGGGCACAGCATGATGTAGGGGGGGGCGCCGCCGTGGCCCCCTCTGGCCCCCCCCTGGCGACGCCACTGCTGCTGGCACTTCACCTGCGCCCCCCTCCTGTCCGCAAATGGTAGCGCCCAGGGCACCCGCTCCTTCGGCCCCTGCCTTGTACCGGCCCTGCAGGCAGCTGCTGCCAAGGACAATAAGATAATGGGTTGCATCAGAAGGGGCATAGATGCCCGTGATAAGAACATAGTCCTACCACTTTACAAATCATTAGTCAGACCACACATGGAGAATTGTGTACAGTTCTGGGCTCCTGAGAACAAGGCAGACATAGCAGAGCTGGAGAGGGTCCAGAGGAGGGCAACTAAAGTAATAACTGGAATGGGGCAACTACAGTACCCTGAAAGATTATGAACATTAGGGTTATTCACTTTAGAAAAAAGACAACTGAGGGGAGATCTAATTACTATGTATAAATATATCAGGGGTCAGTACAGAGATCTATCCCATCATCTATTTATCCCCAGGACTGTGACTGTGACGAGGGGACATCCTCTGCGTCTGGAGGAAAGAAGGTTTGTACACAAACATAGAAGAGGATTCTTTACGGTAAGAGCAGTGAGACTATGGAACTCTCTGCCTGAGGAGGTGGTGATGGTGAGTACAATAAAGGAATTCAAGAGGGGCCTGGATGTATTTCTGGAGTATAATAATATTACAGGCTATAGTTACTAGAGAGGGGTCGTTGATCCAGGGAGTTATTCTGATTGCCTGATTGGAGTCGGGAAGGAATTTTTTATTCCCCTAAAGTGAAGAAAATTGGCTTCTACCTCATAGTTTTTTTTTTGCCTTCCTCTGGATCAACTTGCAGGATGACAGGCCGAACTGGATGGACAGATGTCTTTATTCGGCCTTATGTACTATGTTACTATGTTACTAATTAGTGAAAATTATACCAAAAAAATGCAAACTGAGTTCTATGGAAGTGGAATTTTCTTCTCCATTGGTGTCAGTTTATTCCTTCTCCATCCTCCTTCAGGGGGAATGAATACAGCGGAGGCTCAGCATTGTAGCACCGTATATACCTTCCTCACACAGACTGATCACTCTCATTACTGGCAGTCGAATCACAGACATCGGCTCATTTTCTTCTCTGCTAATAAAAATACTCTATTCTGTATCAGCGCTGAGAATCTTCCCGCCGTGCGGAGCTTGAGTTTGACATACTGCCCTTCTTGAAGGGTTATTAGGTCAATAGATTACATAAGGCACTATATAATCAGCCGGCAGCAAAAGAGCTCATTAGAGAAAATCTCATTTTGTTTTATTGGACTGGAGGTTGGGAGTGAGTGGATTTTGTTCTTCGTAGGTTCAGGAGGAGGGTGGAAAGTTCAGAGACACAGCTTTCTCATCAAGGAGTCATTAGTCATTAGTCTGTCATAGATGGTTATGTGCTCCGTTATAGCGGAGTAAACACGTCTTATTCTTTTCAGACAAGTCATCTGACAGATGGCATCTTCTTCGGCTGATATAATAAAACGTTCTATCACCTAGAACTGAACATTTCAGTTAGAGATGAGCGAATTTTTTAAAAATTCGATTCAGCCGGTTTGCTGAATTTTCCGAAATGAATTTGATTTGATCTGAATTTATTTGCGGCGAATCGCGTTAAAAAAACAGCTATTTCCTGGCTGCAGAGAGCCTGTATAGTGGTGTAGAACACGGTGCCATGCAGTAACACGCATAGGGAGTCTGCTGTGGTAGTGAAACAATACTGTGAGTCCGTATGACACGCACATGACCGGCGTCACACTTAGGCCTCTTTCACATGGGCGTGTCCGGATTAAGGTCCGGATGCGTCCCGATGCATTGCGGCAAACCCGCGCGAGTGGAACGCAATTGCAGTCAGTTTTGACTGCGATTGCGTTCCGATGTTCAGTTTTTATCGCGCGGGTGCAATGTGTTTTGCATGCGTGTGATAAAAAAACCGACTGTGGTACCCAGACCCGAACTTCTTTACAGAAGTTCAGGTTTGGGTTAGTTGTAGTGTAGATTGTATTATTTCCCCTTATAACATGGTTATAAGGGAAAATAATAGCATTCTGAATACAGAATGCATAGTACAATAGGGCTGGAGGGGTTAAAATAAATAAATAAATAAATAAATAAATAAATTTAACTCACCTTAATCCACTTGTTCGCGCAGCCGGCATCTCTTCTGTCTTCATCTGTGAGCAATAGGACCTTTGATGACGTCACTGCGTTCATCACATGGTCCATCACATGATCCATCACCATGGTGATGGACCATGTGATGAACACAGTGACGTCATCAAAGGTCCTATTGCTCACAGATAAAGACAGAAGAGATGCCGGCTGCCTGAACAAGTGGATTAAGGTGAGTTAAATTATTTTTTATTTATTTTTAACCCCTCCAGCCCTATTTTACTATGCATTCTGTATTCAGAATGCTATTATTTTCCCTTATAACCATGTTATAAGGGGAAATAATAATGATCGGGTCCCCATCCCAATCATCGCCTAGCAACCGTGCGTGAAAATCGCACCGCATCGCACTTGCTAGCGGATGCTTGCGATTTTCACGCAACCCCATTCATTTCTATGGGGCCTGTGTTACGTGAAAAAAGCACAAAGAGGAGCATGCTGCGATTTTCACGCAACGCACAAGTGATGCGTAAAAATCACTGCTCGTGTGCACAGCCCCATAGAAATGAATGGGTCAGGATTCAGTGCGGGTGCAATGCGTTCAACTCACAGAATACTCGCCCGTGTGAAAGGGGCCTTAGGGCTCATGCACACAACCGTATGGCTTTTTCAGTGTTTTGCGGTCCGTTTTTTACGGATCCGTTGTTCCGTTTTTTGTTTCCGTTGTGTTTCTGTTTCCCCTTTCTGTTTTTCCGTTCCGTTTTTCCGTATGCCATATACAGTATACAGTGATTTCATAGAGAAAATTGGGCTGGGCATAACATTTTCAATAGATGGTTCCGAAAAAACAGAACGGATACGGAAGACATACGGATGCATTTCCGTATGTGTTCCGTTTTTTTTGTGGACCCAATGACTTGAATGGAGCCAAGCACCGTGATTTGCGGACAAGAATAGGACATGTTCTATCTTTTCACGGTACGGAAATACTGAAACGGAATGCACACGGAGACACTTCAGTTTTTTTTGCTGAACCCTTGAAATGAATGGTTCAGTATATGTACCGCATACTGAACTCAAAAAACGGCCAGTATACTGAACGCAAAATACTGTCGTGTGCATGAGCCCTTAGAATCACTGCACACTTGATTTATTTGGGCAGTTACGGGGCTACAACTGACCAAATAACTCAAGTATGAACTCAGCCTTAGGCTCCATTCACACGTCCGACACGTGTTTTGCGGATACACTGAGCCGCGGAAAGCGGCAATGTGCGCTCCGCATTTTGCGGACCGCACATTGCCGGCACTAATAGAATATGCCTGTTCTTGTCCGCAATTGCGGACAAGAATAGGACATGTTCTATTTTTTTGCGGAACGGAATTTCGGACCCGGAAGTGCGGATCCGCAATTCCGTGTCCGGGCAGCAAATCGTGCTGCCCCATAGGAATAAATGGGTCCGCAATTCCGTTCCGCAAAATGCAGAACGAAATTATGGACGTGTGAATGGAGCCTTACAGGTCTATGTTAGTGTCCAGAATAAGCGCACTCCTTTTACACCGTTGTCAGCTGATTCCACATAGATGTCTACAGAACCTGTTCTGTTAAACACTTATACAAGTAGAGCCCCCCGACAGAGTGGAGAGGGTGTCAGCAGTAAGTTTGTGTTGACGTCACTGATTATTTTGCCCTTCCTCTGATCTGTCAGAACAATAACCCCAAAAAACTGATCCTGTCTTTGGAGCATCCACCTTCACTTGGTCAGCATTTGGTCAGTAATCCATCAGTATTGCTAATGCCAAAAGAAAACAGGAGTGGATCCAAAACAGAGATGACACGTGAATGGAATATTTGCATGTCTTCTCTGTTTTGTACCCACTCCTGCTTTTGGCTACCAAATCATAAGCCAATTCTGATGGGACCATACAGGCCTTACAGCTGCTACACAGACAGGATCCATTGTGCGTCTCATTTTTACTTCCTTCTGACAGATCAGAAGGGTCAAATAAATGGTGATGTCATACAGGCCAAAAAGGCAAAGTCATGGAGTGTGGAGGGTGGGAGAACCGCTTGAGAAGTCCACAGAGTGGCCCAATGACATAGTGTTGAGGTGGCAGAAGCATGAGGAGGCCACAGAGTGGCAAGGTGACATAGCGGGGAGGTGGCAGCAGCAGCATGAGGAGGCCACAGAGGTGCAAGGTGACATGGTGTTAAGGTAGCAGCAGCATGAGGAGGCCACAGAGTGGCACAATGACAGAGTGTGGAGGTGGCAGCAGCAGCATGAGGAGACCACAGAGTGGCAAGGTGACATAGTGTTGAGGTAGCAGCAGCATAAGGAGGCCACAGAGTGGCACAATGACAGAGTGTGGAGGTGGCATCAGCAGCATGAAGAGGCCACAGAGTGACCCGGTGACAGAGTTTGGTGGCAATAACAGTACCCTCTGATAATGGTGGGTGTAAGAAGGAGCACTTGGCAACAGATGTGTGGCATCAGGCGGGTGGCAGCATTAGAATAGTAGCTGAGGCAGGTAGCCAGAAGAAACCGGTCTCTTTTGTCAAGGTTTGGGTGAGGCAGCATGGATGATCTAATCTGATGCATCAGGCATTGGTGGGTGGAAATCCTGGCTGATCCACGCCTGATTTATCTTGATAAAGGTCAGTCTCTCCACATTTTGGGTGGACAGGCGAGTTCTCCTTGGGGTAACTATGGCCCCCACTGCACTAAACACAAGCTTTGATGCCACACTACTGGCCGGGAAGGACAGCTTTTCCAGAGCAAACTTGGCCAGTTGCGGCCACAAATCCAGTTTGGCTGCCCAGTAGTCCAGTGGATCTTCGATGACAGGTGGCAGGGTGCACTCCAAGTATGCCACCACCTGCTGATTCAGGTTCTGCTCTATGTCTACCTGCTGGTGAGTAGTTTCTTCACTATGCAGGTGAAGAAAGCTGCTCATCAGCGAATCAAGACTCAGGCTGCTGATGGAGCTGGCACTGCTCCTACCACCTCCCCCCCCCCCCCCCCCCTCCAGCAGCCATGGCAGTGGAACATGAGCACAGAGGGTCCCCCCCCCGGTCTGACCTGGATGATGGAGGGGGGCGATGGCGCAGATAGGCAGCGGCCAACTGACTACATAGGATGTCGCTATAGTAGTTCAGTTTGTCCTCCCTCTCAGCAGGTGTGTAATAAAGGCCCCCATTTTGGACCAGTAGCGAGGGTCTAACATGGTGGAGAGCCAGTAGTCATCCCTCTGGTGAATGGTGACAATTTGGCTGTCACTACACAAGCAAGTGAGCATGCATCAGGCCATTTGTGCAAGTGACTCGGAGGGACTTTCTGCCTCCATCTCCACTGCATACTGCCATGGTGTGCCTGGGTCATCTGCCCCATCTCCCTCTTGCTCTTCCGGCTGCTCCTGCTCCTCCTCTCCTTTCACCTGTGTAGAAAAACCATCCATTTTGCTACACATTGCTTGTGCTCCATGTCCTCCTCCTCCAGTTCAGCCCCCACAGGGCTCATGTGGCCGTGAGATGTAGGCGCCACGTCTCGAGTCCCCTGACCAGCCAGATTTACCAGCATCTTTTCCAGGATATGAATCAGTTCAATGACGTTGTTCATCCCGTAGTTCTGGCGACTGGCAAATAAAGTGGCCTCCTCAAAGGTCATGAGCAAACGGCAGGTGACACGCATGAGCTGCCACTGGCTGACATCGAAGTTACACAGGGGAGTACCTCTGTCCGCTTGGATCATCAAGAAATCGTTTATGGCCTTTCTCTGTTCATATAGTCGGTCCAACATATGGAGGGTGGAATTCCAATGGGTGGAAACGTTGCATATCAGCCTATGTTGGGGGACACTGAATGGCTAATGGTGAAGATACTCTACAATCACCCATCAATTTTCCCAAAAAAAGGCTGTTTGACAAAAAATTTCCCCACTGAATGGCTAATTGACGCAATTATTCAGTCCCTACAGAAGAAAGGCTACATTCACCAACCAATTTTCCCAAAAAAGGCTGTATCACAAAAAAATGTCACCATTGAATGACAATGTAAATTCACCGCAGAACGGCTAATAACACATACTTATTTTTGCTATTAATATAGCTCAATAATGTCTGTACGCAGGGGCTGACTGACCATTCGGGCACTCAGGCATGGACCGAGGGCCCGGCGGCCACTAGGGGGCCCCGTGAGAGGCTCCTCCTGCAGGGCCGTCTTTAACGCGGGGCAGCTGCCCTGGGTCTGTCCCCACCCCTCTCAAAAAAGTTTCATGCGTATCTCTAGACTTTCTTCTGGAATGCTGTACCATCGCAGCATGTTTGTTCAGTCCCTGCAGGCAGTAGGAACTGATAGAGCTACGGATCACTGCAGGAGTCGGCACTCTCCATACCAATATGACAATCCCTTAGGCAGCTGCTCCCAGCCAATCCCAGTGCTTCTCTCATATATACCTCATCTAAAAGCAGCCATAACAGGCCCGCTGATTGGTTAGTGGTAAGACAAATGCTGATTGGCTATAAATGGGTTGGGGGCGGGGCTTAGCTCTGCCAGGAAGTGTAGTGGTTTCAGGTAAGGCTTCGTTCACATTACCGTTCAGCCTTTCCGTTCTCCTGCTCCATTTAGGAAAGGACGGAGAAGGCATATAACTGAGCCAAACTGAGCCCTTAGGACCCCATAGACTACAATGGGGTCCGTTATGTTTCCGCTCAGAAGATGATTTTGAAGCAGAGACAAAAGCCCTGTTTTGTCTCCGCTCCAAAATCATCTTGTGGAAACATAAGGATCCCATTATAGTCTATGGGGTCCTTAGGCTCCGTTCGGCTCAGTTATGTGCCTTCTCCGTCCTGTCCGTTGCAGGAGAACAGAAAGGCTGAATGGTGATGTTAACGAAGCCTTAGTGTGGCTTGCTGTACATTAGTGGGGCTGGTGACTACCTGCAGTGCATCACCCTGTGTGCTGTGTGGGCCCTAGCTGCTGTCATGGGGTGGTCACTGTTACTGCCTGAGGTAGTTGATGCTTTGTGTTTGCATCATACAATGAGCTAATTTTAAAGAAGCAACCTGTGGCCTTAAGTGCACTACAAACCCCAGCAAGCCCTCAGCTATTTATGCCATACAGACACTGAACAGATATTGTATTGGGGGGGGAGGGGGGATTGTTGCCCCTTGCAGTATAATGTCACCATTTGGCCCTCCCCATGCAGTATGTTTCCTTGGCTTCAGCGACCCCATGCAGTATAATCCTTTCCATATAGTATAATGTCACCTTGTGGCTGCCCCAGTGCCCCGTACAGTATAACGTCTCCTTGTGGCTGCCTCCATACAGTATAACGTCTCCTTGTGGTTGCCCCATACAGTATAACGTCTCCTTGTGGCTGACCCCATACAGTGTAACGTCTCCTTGTGGCTGCCCCCATACAGTATAACCTCTCCTTGTAGCTGCACTATACAGTATAACATCTCCTTGTGGCTGCCCCATACAGTATAACGTCTCCTTGTGGCTGCCCCATACAGTATAACGTCTCCTTGTGGCTGCCCCCATACAGTATAACATCTCCTTGTGACTGCCCCACACAGAATAACCTCTCCTTGTGGCTGCCCCCATACAGTATAACCTCTCCTTGTGGCTGCCCCCATACAGTATAACCTCTCCTTGTGGCTGCCCCCATACAGTATAACCTCTACTTGTGGCTGCCCCCATACAGTGTAACGTCTCCTTGTGGCTGCCCCCATACAGTATAACCTCTCCTTGTGGCAGCCTCCATACAGTATAACGTCTCCTTGTGGCTGCCCCCTTACAGTATAACGTCTCCTTGTGGCTGCCCCCATACAGTATAACGTCTCCTTGTGGCTGCCCCATACAGTATAACGTCTCCTTGTGGCTGCCCCCATACAGTATAACGTCTCCTTGTGGCTGCCCCATACAGTATAACGTCTCCTTGTGGCTGCCCCATACAGTATAACGTCTCCTTGTGGCTGCCCCCATACAGTATAATGTCTCCTTGTAGCTGCCTCCATACAGTATAACGTCTCCTTGTGGCTGCCCCCATACCGTATAACATCTCCTTGTGGCAGCCTCCATACAGTATAACGTCTCCTTGTGGCTGCCCCATACAGTATAACGTCTCCTTGTGGCAGCCTCCATACAGTATAACGTCTCCTTGTGGCTGCCCCCATACAGTATAACGTCTCCTCGTGGCTGCCCCCATACAGTATAACGTCTCCTTGTGGTTGCCCTATACAGTATAACGTCTCCTTGTGGCTGCCCCCATACCGTATAACATCTCCTTGTGGCAGCCTCCATACAGTATAACGTCTCCTTGTGGCTGCCCCATACAGTATAACGTCTCCTTGTGGCAGCCTCCATACAGTATAACGTCTCCTTGTGGCTGCCCCATACAGTATAACGTCTCCTTGTGGAAGCCTCCATACAGTATAAGGTCTCCTTGTGGCTGCCCCCATACAGTATAAGGTCTCCTTGTGGCTGCCCCATACAGTATAACGTCTCCTTGTGGCTGCCCCATACAGTATAACGTCTCCTGGCCAGGCAGCAGAAAGGCTCTGGGGCTGTCATTGTGTGCTCTGGAACTTTTCCCTTCACAGCCACTGCTATCTGCTATCTCCCTGTCCCTGCCTCTCAGCGGCGCGATATGTGGGTGGGGCTGTGTGTGGGTTGGCTTGAGGGTGGGCGGGGACACAGGGGCCCCATAATCTCCTATTGCCCAGGGGCCCCATGTGTTGTCAGTCCGCCCCTGTCTGTATGAAAATGTAAATTCACCGCAGAATGGCTAATAACACATACTTATTTTTCCCATTAATACACCCCCAACAATGGCTGCATAACAATGGTTATTGGTTCACTGCAGACCGGCTAATAAGACGTATTCTTTTTCCTATTAATACACCCCAAAAAAATAAATATAACAATCACAATTCACCGCAGAACGGCTAATAGGACGTACGTATCTATCCTATTAATACACCCCGTAAATGGCAGTAGTACAATGTAACTTCACCGCTGAACGGCAAATAATATTTTTTTTGCCACTAATACACTCCAAAAAGGGCTATAATTTTCCCCCTTCGACACACAACGGCTAATAAGCCCCTTTTTTCCCCCAATAATACACGCCAAAAAAACGCTTTAGAACATATATATAACTGCAACGCACAAGGGCTAATAAGGCTACTGTCACACTGGCGTTTCTGGGTCCGCTTGTGAGATCCGTTTCAGGGCTCTTACAAGCGGCCCAAAACGGATCAGTTAAGCCCCAATGCATTCTGAATGGAAATGCTTGCAGCATGTTTGTGACCGTCTGACTATGCGTAGCCTAACGGATCCGTCTAGACTTACAATGTAAGTCAATGGGGACGGATCCGTTTTTCACTGACACAATATGGTGCAATTGAAAACGGATCCGTCCCCCATTGACTTTCAATGTAAGTCAAGACGGATCCATTTTTTTTTTTTTATGAATAATGCAAATGGATCCGTTATTAACGGATACAAGCGTTTGCATTATTCGTGCGGATCCGTCTGTGCAGATAAAAGACGGATCCGCACAAAACGCGGTAAGTAGCCTAAAACTCCAATAACAGGAACGGTTTGCACGAATTACAGAGGTATCATCTATTGCAAACCTGAAAGCAGCAGTATAATGGCAATTTGGATCCGCAGTCAGTGCAGCAAGGTGTAATAGGATTGTTCCTATTACCCAGGCTGTAACTTCTGCTTCAATACTGTGGAATAATTCCTCCCTATCCTTTCCCTACACTTCTAATGCTCTTTTCCTGAACTTCTGCTGAGCAAAATATACGTTTTTAAGTCTTTCCTAGCACTATCCCTAGCGCCTGCTGACGTCTCTCCCTGTACTAAGTACACTGGAAAATGTCTGAATCCAAGATGGCTGAGGCTATTTATAGGGCTGTGACATCACAGGGCTGGCTGGCTGCTGATTGGCTGCATGCATGGTATTGTGGGAGATCCCTCGTTCCCAGGGTTCCTTGCTCCATGTCCTCAAACGTGCAGCAGCCATTTTAGGAAAAAATGTGATTCATTACCACGAAGCGTGAGGAAATTCATATTTAGTGCAAAACGAATAATTCCTGAAATTCGGATCGAATTCCACTTCATCAGCTTCGATTCTCTCATCTCTAATTTCAATCACTAGAAAAATTATTTGAATAACTGAAAGAATAGCCCATATGGTCACAGCCCTGAATAAAGACCCTCAGCTCACTATGGCTGGCCAAACGCACTAGACAGCTGTCCGTTTGGCCAAGACTTATCTCTCCTGACCCCCTTCACATACATGTACAGTCGACTTTGCCAAGTGTGTATGTGTTCTTAACACGGCCATGGGTCTAAACAGCTGCCATAAACCTCTAAACAAAAGCATCAGGCATGTTAAAATAAATCTACCTGATCCTTTTCTCCTCCAGCATCAGTCATTAGATGGTTAGCCAGTCCCACAGAAATTGTTGGGTTTGGCTGATATACACGCAGTACACTAGAACAGGATACTTGCAAGTTGTTTGATGTTAATCTGTTCATGCTTTATTTGTATTCCCAAAAGCTGTCTGTAGGTGGCACTGTTTAGTTAATTACGCCCGGACTCAACAGAGGGAATTAGCTTTCCCCTCAGAGGGAGATGCTTTCTAGTCAGGACTGCATCAGCTACTTTAGTTTTAGCTCTGTCTGTGAAAGGGGCAGATGAAAGTTTGGTTCAGCTACAGGAGAAATATCATTCCTGTTGAGAGAACAATCCCAGAGGGAAACCTGAAGAAGACATTCATTGACTGTCCATGATCACAAGGCCGTGCATGATGCCAAGGTATTAGTTGTTCATGGGCGATATAGACTTTGCTGCTTGCAGATAGATTAACAGTTAATGGCACATTTCACACTTATATAACAGTTTGGCCGACTGTTTGATGATTTGCATCTCCCAGTGTAGTGTACGGGGACTGTAATGCCCGTTACTACAGAAGCGTCACTTGTGTGCTGTCGTCCCCCTTATCTATGGGGAAGTTGGTATAAGTCATCTTTATAAAATGTAATGTAATGTAATGCTATGTATTTCCCTGTTGCTGTAAAATGTGCATGTACAGGCCTGCTAGGGGTGTCATTCTAGCTCTTAGTCACTAGAGGGAGCTAGGGAGTCCTAGTTTATATAAGGCCCAGTCAGGGAAAGGAAAGTCAGTCTAGAGTCTACAGTCTAAGGTTGATAGTCTAGTCTAATCAGAGATTAGACAATGTCAGAGTCAAGTCCAGGCCTGAAGCCTGTGGACCAGGAGAGGGTAATGCAGTCCCTGTAACCGGGTTCCAGATCCAAGGAAAAGGTTCCCCTCCTGAATATATATATGCAGAAGCAGGAACACCACAGCTAATCAGCCTGAGGACACTGAGGGAGTTTAGAAGTTTCTAGAGCCTGAGGAAGCTGAGAGAGAGACAGAGGCAAGTCAAGAAAAGCAAGAGGTACTCAAGACAACAGAGGAGGTATTTGATAGAGATAAAACCAAGGATATACGCCAGAGCTAGGGCATTGGACCTTGGAGAAGAGTTTCTATGTTCCAGGATCAGTCAGGAATAGAGTGCAAGCTGCCTGTACTGCAAGTCCTGTGTTTAACACTCTAAAGTCACCTTGCTATATATATATATATATTGCCTGCATCAACTGTATTGAAAATCAACTGTCTTCAAAGGAACTGCGCTTCCGTCAATGTCCCTAAATGATGACTACTAAAGTTTGAATTCTGTTTTAACATCACGTGGTTCCTCAGTTATTCCTGCTATCAGCAAACGGCGTGCCACCGTTTAATTGGCACTGGCGTCACGAACATTTCTCATCATCACCTGCCCTTGCAGAGAGTCAGCCGTCTCAGGTTAGTGTCTATTGCACTACAACACCCAGGAACATTTCTAAACCTAACTTGAGTACGCTGCACCAGTCCAGAAATTGCAGAGCTGCTGAGACTTTGCATGTGGATGATTTCTAGTCTCTGGCACCTGCCACACTTTTTTGCTATGTGTGTGGATGGTTTGTAGTCCAGGACACCTACCAAATTTTTGAGATTTTTGCATGCCTGTGAGAGCAGGAAGTTTACCTAAATGTCCTGCCGCTCCCACTCCACCACTCCAGTTCCCAAGATCCACCATTCCGATTGCCGCTGATCCTACAGCAATCACATGCCATTCATCATTCACATGACAGCATCAGCCAGTTACTGTCCTCAGTGGTCACATACCATTCAGACACACGTGACCACCGCAGGCCCAGTGGGGGGCAAAGAGATGCGGAATGAAGAAGCAGCATGGGTGCAGCAGGATATTTATACCGTGAGTGCGATTTATTTCTTTATTTCATACAGCCACTTGCTCAAATTTGGCCCCTGCTTCTTGGTGCAGTCGTGGCTTTAAACTGATGAGTCCTTTTATATTAGGGGGTGTGCCCGTTGCTAATGTTCATAACCTCAAGGATAGATATAGACAGCCATATGCAGTAAAATAGCTCAGATAGTAACATAGCTGAAAAGGCTGAAACAAACATGGGTCCATACAAGTCCAACCTATAACCAACCTCTGTTGATTCAGAGAAAAGCAAAAACCACTCCATTTTAAAGGGGTTGTCTGGGTTCAGAGCTGAACCCGGACATACCTCCATTTTCACCAAGGCAGCCCCCCTGACTTGAGCATCGGAGCAGTTCATAGGAGAGCAGTCAGAGCCCCTTGTTGTCTGCAGATAGGGACCAGTGTTTAGTAGAGGAGACTCTGCCAGCCTTCACGAGTGACCAGAAGAAGATGCTGAGACAGGGAAAATATACCACAGAACCTGGGTCATCAGCCCTTTGGCCAGGGTACCAGCCTTCTGAGCAAGAGAGGGACAGGTAGCCGAGGCCTTTCCTCAGCACAGAACTGTCTTCTGCCAGGGAGGAGACTGGAGAAGCCAGCCCTATGCCTCACCTGTATTGTTTTGCACTTAAGTTCCTCCAGTAAAAAAGCACACTGGTTTACTGCAGACCCTAACTCTTTGGACTTATTTCTCATTGGGGTACAACATGCCCTTACCATCCCTTTTCGGAGAGCAACAACACGTGGTGATACCTTGACGATGTCCGGGGGACCAAGAGTAGCGTTTGGGCCACCCCAAACCCGGGAACTGCATGTTCATGCATCAATAATCATTATTTTATTGGGCTGATGCCTTTTCTAATAATTAATCTGATGACGCAATACAATCTATGTTTATTATGGGCTATAATGAAATCTTAGTATGTTTATGAATGTTCTTGATAATGAGTCTTTATACTCGCGGATGTTTATCTTGGATTTAACTGCACATTTTACCCGCAATGACTTCAAAAACCTATTATACCAGGTCCTTTGGAAAAGAACACTAGAGGAAGTGGAGTTAGGAGAACAAGCAGTAAATGGTCATAATAGTAGCCTTCTCAATTATTTAGGCATGTGGAAGGTGCACTACTTAGCTTGTTTCTAGGCAGCCCTCTCAAATAAAGATTATAATACTAAGTAAGCCATTTAAAATCCACATTAGAATGTGGATTATCTCCTTTTTTTTACAATACAAATGTAAAATGCTATTATTCAGCACATAAAACATAAGCATTGGGTAGTATATTGGGTACATCAGTAGTAATATGTCAGAACTACTGGACTTGTATTTTCTCAATTAAAATGACTTGTACAAGAAATCTCCAGCATTAAATACTGGTGACCCATGCTTCAGACAGCATAAATCTGTTAATTATAAGCTACTCACAAAGGTAAGATGTTGCATAATGCAAACTGATGAAGGGCTGAAGGTATAATGTTAGCACCCTGAGTGTGTTGGGGGGAAGTTCATTGGTATAAAATTTTGAGAAACATATCTGGGTGATTTATATACATCCATTTTTAAGAGAAAGATATGTCATCTCATTGACATGAGATCATCCACGTACAAGATGACTGTAAGTCTCAAGGGAGAATCTGATGTTCCTGGGAAATTGGCTTCACATTATCCCCGAAAGTAGGAGCGCACATTTCTATAAAAGATGAATATTCAGTCTTTGGACTATTGTGTAGCATTTTAATGTTCTACAGTGAAAACTTAGAAGAACTATACCTCCAGAATCCAGATTCATCCGTTCCAGCACCAAGTAACTCAATAGCCAATCTTTTATGGTCCAATAGGAGTTGTGTTTTTGAAGCAATCACCATTGATAGGAGGTAATAACAGTCAGCTTGTGATGCAGTAAATCTGGTTCTAGAGTATACCACCAGTCTGGTTCTAGATTATACCACCAGTCTGGTTCTAGAGTATACCACCAGTCTGGTTCTAGAGTATACCACCAGTCTGGTTCTAGAGTATAGACTCATGGGTATTTATTATTAAATGTTTACCGTACTGATTAAATGTATATCAGAGCCTGAAGGACGGTTAAAAATAAAACAAAAAATACTTAATTAGTAAATAATAATACTTAAAAAGGGCGATTCTGTAGTTCTCTTTAAATCAGAGACAGGCAATTGTGGGGTTAGGTGTGTAGCGGGATAGAGCAAATAATCACCCGCTACCAAACTCACAGTCCCCACACACAGAGGGAGGGTCTATAAAATCACTTCTTGACCCTGACCTAGATGTGTTAGACTTATTACTGTGCAGTATGGGGTACCGAAGTTTCTGCCCACGATTTTAGTAATGGAAGCCAAGTGTGAGGTGTGTACTCAGCCACCACTTGTCGCACTATCCGCGGGATCAAAGCAGGATCAGCCCGTGTCAGAATAAAGGAATGATCCCTATTTTGGTGGGATAATTTTTTGGTTGATCAAGTGCATCCAACTAGTGCCCCTCTACCCGGCCAGTAAATGGGCCGTTTATCAGGGGCGCTCGTATAAACAGAGAACCTCACTTCAATCAGGTTCCTGTATAGGCATACAGTAGGGCGCAATGTTGATCTGGACTACTACCAGATGGGCTAACAAAGTTTGGCTCTCTCAGCCCGCTCAACACGTTTCTGTGTCCATTGGACCGGACACTTCGTCAGGAGCTGGGCAAGGGTCTGAGAGGCAGTAATCTAGCTAAAACTTGGCGCTGGCGGTAGGACGAGCACCTGTCTTGTGCAGCGTATCGGCACTGTGATTGCCGTACACGCCCGTCGGGTCCTGCTCCTTAAATAGGGATGCGCCCTAGTCGGGGGAAGAGAGAGGGCGCTGCCGAGTCGGACCAATAGGAGGCGCTGGGTGTGGTTAAGCATCGTTACCACTGTCCCGTTCCCTCTATTCCGAGTGCTGGTATGTCATAGAGATCTTCTTCCCATATAATCTGCAGTGAGGGGAGCCGTAGGCGGCTTTATTAGTTTAATTGCCAAACAGGGGTATATAACTCATGCTATTAAGTGATAGCGGGTGGAACGCTCAGGAGAATAGAGAATCATGGACAATAATTGTAACATTCTTTGCATCAATGTCATTGCTGCGAAAGCGCAACATTTATTTTCTGCCTATTGCTCAGGCTATACAAGAACACTATTGTGTCACTTCCCTCCGATTGATGACACTCCTATTAGAAGAGGAAAAACAATTGCTGAGCAAAGTAAAGAAAGAATTAAAAGAGAACATAGAAGGTGCAAGAAAGTTCAGTAATAACCCCGACTATAGAAAAAAAGAGAGTGCCCTACAGCAAGACAGAGAAAAATTGACTGCGTATCTGAAAGATAAGAAACACGTACATCAGAGACACACGTGACTTGAAAGAGGGCAATATTCTTGATTTCGGGGGCAACAAAGCCCAAATTCTAGAGACAGATACAGAATTGTCATCATCGGAGGGGGAAACTGAGCAGGACCCCAGTAAGAGCAAACCATCTCCTAGCCACAGAGGCAATAGAGGTCGGGGGAACACCAAAAGAGGCAGAGGCAATACCCGAACCAACAGGGGTGGTTTTTTAGGAAATACGCCTCCTGTATCAGAGTACCTCCTCCGTGGAAAGAAAAATCAGTAACTATGTGTCACTCTAAATTGAGCAACACAGATAATCTACAGATATTAACATCTCCAAGAGAATCCTTAAGTAGGGTGAACTTCTTTTACTAAAAAGGGGACTGTCTTTTGTACCCACAGGCAAATTCAGGTCCTTTGAATGGGTAAACACATGATGCACGGCAATGCCAGGAATTAGGAATCACATTGAATGACATGCCAGATGTTCGTCTGTTGGCAGATCTGTGGGAGGAAGGACAGAGAGGACCTGGTGAGGGCCCCTTTACTGACTTGCAGACGGCATCAACAAAGACACCACCTGTCAGTGACTCCTCACCAAGTTTTAGCTAGACTACTGCATCTCAGACCCTTGCCCAGCTCCTGACGAAGTGAAAGGCCCAATGGACACAGAAACATGTTGAGCGGGCTGAGAGAGCCAAGCTTTGTTAGCCCATCTGGTAGTAGTCCAGATCAACATTGCGCCCTACTGTATGCCTATACCGGAACCTGATTGAAGTGAGGTTCTCTGTTTATACAAGCGCCCCTGATAAAAGGCCCATTTACTGGCCGGGTAGAGGGCTGTGGGGTAACAATTTGGATGCACTTGATCAACCAAAAAATTATCCTACCAAAATAGGGATCATTCCATTATTCTGACACGGGCTGATCCTGCTTGCATCCTGAGGATAGTGCGACAAGTGGTGGCTGAGTACACACCTAACACTTGTTGGCTTCCATTACTATAATCAGTAACTTCGGTACCTCACTGTCACGAGTTGGAGGTCCCAGGAGAGACCTCTGCGTCGTCAAGGAAAAGCAAATGGAAATCAGGTACAGACACACAAGAGTTTATTGCACAAACAGAATCTAAGGAGGGAAACACAGGGAAATTGAGAGCTCTATGTACTGTCCACACAGTGGGAGGAAAACCCCCACTGCGCCACTGTCTAGTAATACTCCAGAGGGGCGTGACTAAGCAACTCCTGGTATTCACTAGGGCCCCAGATGGTAGGGTTAGGCTTTGCCGCAGGGAGTTGCCAGGGTCCACTCTGGAGCGTGAACTAGACAGTGACAACAGGAGCAAACGGACAACAGGTACCAGAAGGTACCGACGGTACATAGGCAAACATAACAAACAGGCAAATACAAGCAGGCAACTAAAAACACAAGCAGGAGTTCACGCAAGGGAACAGAAGTGGCAATGAGCAGAGAAGGACTAGCTCCACCAGTGGTATACTGCGTGGCCTTGCCCATAGAACTCTGCAGCAAGGCACACTGCAGCAAGGGCTTGCTGAACAGAGACATATGAATACACACAAGGTGACTCAAACATAACTGGCAGAACAGATAATAAAACACAGGAAAGAGGACGGGAATGAACAAGTAGGAAACCCACAGAGCACAGACAGACACGGATCCCATGGGTCAGCAGCACAGCATGGGAGAGTGAGTACAAACAAGGAGCAGGACAAGACAACACACACCAGGAGAGCTGACACAGAACTGAGGAAACCTCAGCCTTAGGCCTCATGCACACGACCGTTGTGTGCATCCGTGGCCGTTGTGCCGTTTTCCGTTTTTTTTCACGGACCCATTGACTTTCAATGGGTCCGTGGAAAAATCGGAAAATGCACCATTTTGCAGCCGCATCCGTGATCCGTGTTTCCTGGCCGTGAAAAAAATATGACCTGTCCTATTTTTTTCACGGCCAACGGTTCACGGACCCATTCAAGTCAATGGGTCCGTGAAAGAACACGGATGCACACAAGATTGGCATCCGTGTCCGTGATCCGTGGCCGTAGGTTAGTTTTTATACAGACGGATCCGAAGATCCTTCTGCATAAAAGCTTTTTCATAGCTGAGTTTTCACTTCGTGAAAACTCAGAACCGACAATATATTCTAACACAGAGGCGTTCCCATGGTGATGGGGACGCTTCAGGTTAGAATATACTAACAGAACTGTGTACATGACTGACCCCTGCTGCCTGGAAGGTGCTGCCAGGCAGCAGGGGGCAGCCCCCCCCCTGTAGTTAACACATTGGTGGCCAGTGTGGCCGCCCCCCCTCCCTCCCCTGTAGTTAACTCATTGGTGGCCAGTGCGGCCGGCCCCCACCTCCCCTGTAGTTAACTCATTGGTGGCCAGTGGGTCCCCCCTCCCCTGTAGTTAACTCATTGGTGGCCAGTGGGCCCCCCCTCCCCTGTAGTTAACTCATTGGTGGCCAGTGTGGCCGGCCCCCCTCCCTCCCCTGTAGTTAACTCGTTGGTGGCCAGTGGGCCCCCCCCCTCCCTCCCCTGTAGTTAACTCGTTGGTGGCCAGTGGGCCTTCTCCCCTCCCTCCCCCTCCTAATTAAAATCTCCCCCCTATCATTGGTGGCAGCGGAGTGTACCGATCGGAGTCCCAGTTTAATCGCTGGGGCTCCGATCGGTAACCATGGCAACCAGGACGCTACTGCAGTCCCGGTTGCCATGGTTACTTAGCAATTTGTAGAACCATTATACTTACCTGCGAGCTGCGATGGTCTGCGTCCGGTCGGGAGCTCCTCCTACTGATAAGTGACAGGTCCGGCCGGGAGCTCCTCCTACTGGTAAGTGACGCAGACCATCGCAGCTCGCAGGTAAGTATAATGGTTCTACAAATTGCTAAGTAACCATTGCAACCGGGACTGCAGTAGTGTCCTGGTTGCCATGGTTACCGATCGGAGCCCCAGCGATTAAACTGGGACTCCGATCGGTACACTCCGCTGCCACCAATGATAGGGGGGAGATTTTAATTAGGAGGGGGAGGGAGGGGGGCCCACTGGCCACCAACGAGTTAACTACAGGGGAGGGAGGGGGGCCGGCCACACTGGCCCCCTCCCCTGTAGTTAACTCATTGGTGGCCAGTGGGCCCCCCCTCCCCTGTAGTTAACTCATTGGTGGCCAGTGTGGCCGGCCCCCCTCCCTCCCCTGTAGTTAACTCGTTGGTGGCCAGTGGGCCCCCCCCCTCCCTCCCCTGTAGTTAACTCGTTGGTGGCCAGTGGCCCTTCCCCCTCCCTCCCCCTCCTAATTAAAATCTCCCCCCTATCATTGGTGGCAGCGGAGTGTACCGATCGGAGTCCCAGTTTAATCGCTGGGGCTCCGATCGGTAACCATGGCAACCAGGACGCTACTGCAGTCCCGGTTGCCATGGTTACTCAGCAATTTGTAGAACCATTATACTTACCTGCGAGCTGCGATGGTCTGCGTCCGGTCGGGAGCTCCTCCTACTGGTAAGTGACAGGTCCGGCCGGGAGCTCCTCCTACTGGTAAGTGACGCAGACCATCGCAGCTCGCAGGTAAGTATAATGGTTCTACAAATTGCTAAGTAACCATTGCAACCGGGACTGCAGTAGTGTCCTGGTTGCCATGGTTACCGATCGGAGCCCCAGCGATTAAACTGGGACTCCGATCGGTACACTCCGCTGCCACCAATGATAGGGGGGAGATTTTAATTAGGAGGGGGAGGGAGGGGGGCCCACTGGCCACCAACGAGTTAACTACAGGGGAGGGAGGGGGGCCGGCCACACTGGCCACAATGAGTTAACTACAGGGGGGGGGCCGGCCGCACTGGCCACCAATGAGTTAACTACAGGGGAGGGAGGGGGGGGCCGGCCACACTGGCCACCAATGTGTTAACTACAGGGGGGGGGCTGCCCCCTGCTGCCTGGCAGCACCTGCCAGGCAGCAGGGGGAAGTCATGTACACAGTTCTTTTAGTATATTCTAACCTGAAGCGTCCCCATCACCATGGGAACGCCTCTGTGTTAGAATATACTGTCGGATTTGAGTTTCACGATGTAACTCAAATCCGACGGTATATTCTAACATAGAGGCGTTCCCATGGTGATGGGGACGCTTCAAGTTAAAATATACCATCGGATTGGAGAAAACTCCGATCCGATGGTATATTAACTCCTGACTTTACATTGAAAGTCAATGGGGGACGGATCCGTTTGAAATTGCACCATATTGTGTCAACGTCAAACGGATCCGTCCCCATTGACTTGCATTGTAATTCAGGACCGATCCGTTTGGCTCCGCACGGCCAGGCGGACACCAAAACGACTTTTTTTTCATGTCCGTGGATCCTCCAAAAATCAAGGAAGACCCACGGACGAAAAAACGGTCACGGATCACGGAAAAACGGAACCCCGTTTTGCGGACCGCAAAAAAATACGGTCGTGTGCATGAGGCCTTATATACAGGTTCCATGGGTGCAGCAGAGAGGCCACACCCATGGAGCAGACAGAGAGGATTAACTCCAGATAGAAACACAGGGGAGTTAACCCATGAAGAATCACAAACAACACACAGGAACGTAACTGCAGCGAGAGCATAGACAGAAGGTCACAGCCAGAGGTAAAGACTGTGACACCCACACTGCACAGTACTAAGTCTTACACATCTAGGTCAGGGTCAAGAAGTGATTTTATAGACCCTCCCTCTGTGTGTGGGGACTGTGAGTTTGGTAGCGGGTGATTATTTGCTCTATCCCGCTACACACCTAACCCCACAATTGCCTGTCTCTGATTTAAAGAGAACTACAGAATCGCCCTTTTTAAGTATTATTTACTAATAAAGTTTTTTATGTTTTATTTTTAACCGTCCTTCAGGCAGTGATATGGTTCTAGAATATACCACCAGTCTGGTTGTAGAGTATACCACCAGTCTGGTTGTAGAGTTTACCACCAGTCTGATTTTAGAATATACCACCAGTCTGGTTGTAGAGTATACCACCAGTCTGGTTCTAGAGCAGTGGTGGCGAACCTATGGCACGGGTGCCAGAGTCGGCACTCAGAGCCCTCTCTGTGGGCACCCTGGAAAAAGTCTATGGTGTACCAATATGCCTTAGACCTTTCTTGCCATTCATGAGCGCAGGGCGCACTTTGAACGACACAGGAAGATATACTGTATTGGACTGTAGTATTCAGGTTAAATTGCCATGTTTTTACTTTGCGGTAAATAAGTGGGTTTTGGGTTGCCGTTTGGGCACTCAGTCTGTAAAAGGTTCGCCATCACTGTTCTTGAGTATACCAGAAGTCTTATTCTAGAATATACCATCAGTCTGGTTCTAGAGTATACCACCAGTCTGATTCTAGAATATACCATCAGTCTGGTTCTAGAGTATACCATCAGTCTGGTTCTAGAGTATACCACCAGTCTGATTCTAGAATATTAGAATCTTACACCTGGAAATAACTTCTAATAAGCATTGGGCCTACAGAACTATGACTTGAAGAATAAAAGATGCAATTTGATTTACTCCACTGACCTTGCAGCAGCGTTCAGAGACTGACTGAATTGTGCAAGAACCCAAATCTCAGATGAATATTACGATAAGTTCAACTCCATCAATGATCAAAAAATATGGACCGTGTGATTTCCATCAGATTCTCAGGCGTGGTGTTTACAGACGGCCAAGCATCTGATTCTGAATTTTTATCTCTTCCAGTCTTCTTGGCTTCTAGTCACAAACCTTTGTGCCAATTTGTCAGAGAAAGTACCCAGAATAAGGGTCATGCCCCACACTGGTAATCAGATAGCTTTTAATAGTGTTTATGAGTATTTTACTTTCTTGGAAGAACTGGCTCCATATTTAACATTGAGGTAACCATCAAAATGTTCATTGCCTGTACTAGAATTAGATGTGCTCTATGGTGGGGCAGCTAAAAGCATATTTTTGCTAATAAGCTCATGGACTCTCCTAAGTTTGACACTGATTATGCCAAATCGTTGAAGAACTAAGTCATTATGAACATGAGCTTCTTTGAGAGAGGTGGTGGGGTACTGACAGTGTCAGACTGGGGTTCCTGGCTCCTATCAGTGGAAATTATTCTTGAGGCCAAACCTACATATCATCAGCAAAGTTTAATAGGTTTTGAATCAAAGAAATGGTTCCCAGTGGCAGGTGAATGGCTACAAAGGCAGCCAAATGTTTTTGTCTTTTTCTCCTGGATTTTTGGGAACTATTATGGGATGCAGATACAGTTGCAAGACGTGGCGCTGTCTTACCTGCTTGCGTGGTTTGCATGTTGGTAAAGACCGCCACTGATTATGGTATCAGAGACTGTACCCACTGGGGGATCTTCTGGTGGGCCAGTCTGATCATGGGAATGGAAATTGAACATGCACTGGAGTGCAGCTGATGAGACATTGCACAAAATGACAAGATAAAGCCATACTCCCATGCTTATCTATACATACATACAATACATTTACATTAGTCACTAGTAGCTAGGAGCAGAGCTGGATCATAGCATTTACCAAAAGACACAACTGCCCTGGGGTCTCTACCACAAGCACAATACAATAAATATCCTCAACTGGGCATGTCAATATTAAGCCAAGGTTCCAGTTGAGATATTATTTTACATATAGCATATGGCACCGTTATTTGTTTTTATTTTTATAAACTGTAGATTTTTATTAGCACATTACGTGCAAATTTTTCAATAATACAGAAATAAAGAAGAAAAACAAAGTGATACAGCATAGTTCGTACATAGTTCGTACAGAGCCCACAGTGGACCATTGAGATGTAAAAAAGGCACAGAGACAGCGCATACAGCAGTACAAATACCATGACTATGTCTAATAATGTATCACAAAAAAATCAGGACACGGGATAAGATAACTGGCAGAACCCAAAGGGAAAGGAACGGATGGGGGAAAGTAAGAACAGGAATGATGGAGGGGGGGGGGGGGGGGGGTCCTTAGGGCGATGTTGAGTAGGTATCCCATGGGAGCCAGATCACTTGGAAATGCTCCACAGTGTTGTTAAGGAATGCCGTGAGATAGTCCATGGACCTGAAGTCACGGACCCTGGCCAGTAGCGTGGACTTGGTGGGAGGGGTAGTCTGTTTCCAGGATTTAGTGATCAAGATTTTAGCTGCGGTACATAGGGAGAGGAACAGTCTGGAAGAGCACTTGCTCAGCCCCGGAGGTGGTAAGTTGAGTAGGTAGACCTTTGGGTCCAGCGGTATAGGGGATGTGAAAAGGGATTGAGCCACATCTTTTACCTCTTCCCAAAATGGGGTAATGCTAGGGCATGTCCAGAAAATGTGGTACAAGGAGCCTACATCGTTCAAGCACCACCAGCAGACAGACAGAACAGTGGGGTTTATACAATGTAGGAGAGCAGGAGTATGATACAAGTGCATTAGCAACTTGTAAGTGGTGGAAATAGAGGATTTAGCTGCCCTGTTCCATATAGTCTGCCAGGCACTGCGAGAAAGAGGTGATCTGTGATATGATACATATGGTGACAGGTGTCCCATATGTGCTTGGTAAAGGCCATGGGCCCCAGAAGGGGAGTTTGAGGGGGCAACAGGAATCTGTTGCCATAGTAGTGTGTTCAGATGAATCAGAGCAAGCCAGAGCTTTTCAACTTCCAGCCATATGGTGCATGCCTATTGGGATGCCAAAAATGGGATGACACGTAGATGAGAAGCCCAGTAATAGTGCATGATATTTGGGACCAATAAGCCGCCTCTGTCTGTGGCCGCAAACATGACCTTGTGGGGAATGCGGTGGCATTTACCTTGCCATATGAAATCGAAAATGGCCTGTTGGAGGAGGCGTAGTTCTGACATAGGGATCCGCACTGGGAGGGTCTCAAAGTAGTAGAGCAATTTTGGGAGGAGAGACATCTTGACTGCTGCTATACGGCCTAACAGAGATATGTACAGGGGTTTCCATTTAGCGAGAAGGGACCTAAGCTCTCGAAAGAGGGAAGGGAAGTTACTGGAATACAGGGAGGCATATGTGGGGGTAATATAAACCCCCAGGTGCTTTAGCGCGGCATCCGACTAGCATGTGACTAGCAGTGCTAGTTCACGGGTGGGTATAGAAACAGGCAGGGCCTCTGTCTTAGAAGTATTAACCTTATATCCTGAGAGGGAACTGTATTGTGATAAGGCTTTTTGTAGGTTAGGAAGTGTGATATGGGGATTGGTCAGGGTAAGGAGGACATCGTCCGCATAAAGGGAAATCTTAAATTCCTTGAATTCCGTGTCAGGGTTCAGCCGTATGTGTGCTGCCAGGGGTTCTATACATAAGCGGTGAGAGTGGGCAACCCTGACCCGTTCTATTAGAAATATTAAACGGAGTGGAGGAGCAGAAAGGCAGCTTGATAAGCGCTGAGGGGGCAGAGTAGAGGCTGAAAGGCACCATTATTTTTATAGTGCATGCTATCATTATGTAGGCATTAAACGGCTGTAAAAAAAATTGAGAAGGAGCCCCATATTTTAACCATGGTCCTCCACTATTCTTGATCTGCCCCTGGCTAGCTGACTTTCTATGCTATTTGATACTGACAAAAATACTAAAATAAATTAGGTTTTCCAAGCAGTGGGTACATAAAAGAGAGGGAGTTCCATGGATCAAAATGCCTCCCTTCCCCATTATGGTGTTGGATGTGACCAGCCACAGTAGAAGGTGTTTGTTACACCCTTTCCATGACCCACCACCTCTTTGTTTGCAAAAAATACAGCTTCCAGAGTCTCGAGGGGCCCACAGTACCCACATGGTCTGCCTCTTTGGTCCAAAACCCTTGTTTCCCACCTCACTTAAATTCTACCCTGGACTACCACTGTCTCTAGCTCCTAGAAGGAAATTTTGTAGAGTTGTCCTGAATTATAAAATAGTAGCCCACATATGCTAATGTGATTGCATCTAGATCTTGTTGCAAAATGTGTTAACTTTTAGCTAATTTCGCATCAAGCTTTAGACATATTTACAAGCAAATACAACCAAACATTATGCTCCACTATCACTCATTTGAGGGGGTGTACCAACCTGTACAAAAATTGTAGCAGATTTATCATCCAGCCTGAACCACTGAGAAAAGCTTGGTAGATCTCTAGACTGTATAAATTCTCTGTCTATACTGTATTTTAGACAGGATTAGTAGATGTTGGCCTCTATTTTTCTAATCCCTGGAAAAATAGAGAACAGAGAAGAAGCTCCAGCAACTAAGGCCTACTTGGGTGTATTGTGTAGCAAGAGGCAAATTGGGGGACAGATATATGGCCCCTAAAGTCTTAGGGGTACATAAGGCAGGGTACAGTTCAGATCTCTGGTCTAGCCAAAGGACCAGAAGTAAGGGAAGGCACCACCACCATTGACCACACTTTCATGTAACCTGTATGTACTGATCAGATGCGTAACCAGTACCACCAAGCTTGAGCTGCCCTCTGTGAAGGAGATGTGTATTACTACACTTTTGTGACAAGAAAAATGTAGTCTACCCTACTCTTTCTACTCCTACTGTTTCTGCATTTCACTCTTGCTTCTCTAGACGTTCACATCTGGGGGTTCCACCAAATCTTGAAGAGAATGTGTCATCGGAAAATGACCTATAGTTTAAAACATGTTTTTATGTTAAACACATTTTTTTTGAACTTTTGGTGATTTTTTATTTATTTTTCCATTTCACTATATATTAAAAATGCATATAATCCTGCAATGTTTGCACTGGCACTAGGTCCAATAATAGGTCATTATTTCCTGTTCTGTGTAACTTTTCAGAGCTATTATCATTATCATCACAGGCAGAATTACAATGTCAAGTAACACCTCTATATAGATAACACAGGATCCACCATTCACAATAGATGATATCACAGCTTATCAGCTCCCTCCTGACCTCTGCATGGGTCACAGAGGATGCCTAGAAAACTCTCCCATAGAAGTCAATGGGGTCCCCTTCTGACCCTTGTGTCTATGGCCCAGATAGCTGCTCTGAAAAAACACTTATTTATTTATTGGTCAGTGTGAAAATTGCAGGATTATATCAGTTTTTTTTTTTTAAATATAGATAATGACATAATAAAAATAAAAACTCACCAAAATTCTAAAACAAATATTTATCATAACACCTGATTTAACCCCTTAACAACCCTTCATGTACTAGTAAATCACAGTGGGAAGTGACTGCCCGCAAATTGACGTACTAGTACATCATGATGATCCAGCGGGCACAGGAGCTGTGCACACGAGATCAATGCAGGGGCATCACTGTAAATGCCAATGCATGCAGATTAACCCTTTAAATGCCGCGATCAACCACATCATATATGAGGATTGCAGAGGGAGGGGGCTCCCTCTGTCACTCCATCGCCCCCCCTCCCCGCGCAATGCGGCGAAAGGGGGCCGATGGCTGCCATGGCATCCTCAGGTCTCGCTAAGGCCTCGGGATTTTCCATGTATGGAAGCCTGTGAGATCCAGCCTCAAGGCTAGGTCTCACAGGCACAATGTCAGTGTAGTACACTGACAGTCATTGTAGTACAATACAGCATGTATTGTACAACATTCAAACAGTTAATGTCCCTGTACTGGGACACAAATAAAAAATGGAAAAAAAAGTTTTAAAAAAGTGTTTTATAAAAAAAAAAAACATTTACATTAAAAAAGTGCCCCTTTCCCTTCATCAAGCATATTTAGATATTGCTGTGTCCGTATCGAGTGGCTCGTATAAATAAAAAGTGTAATATTGAACAATCAAAAAAATCTTATGTACCAAAAAATGGTACAAATAAAAACATCAACTCGAGCCCCTACACAAGATCGGCAGAAAAATGTGGAAAAAAAAAATATGGCCTTCAGAAAATGGAGACACAAAAACATGATTTGTTTTCTTTTTTTTTTTTTTTTTTTCAAATCTTTATTTTCCAATTTTTGCAATACAAAACAGTAGAACAACATCTTAACTGCTCCATAAGTAAGACATATCATCGCTGGTCCTTTGAGTCAATAATTGAGTATACATGCAAGGATACAATACAATTAGGTATATAAGCAAATGGCAACCTAATTCCATCCAGTTCTATCCACTCCCGTACATGGTAAAGAAGCTTCATTATTAATAATTTATTCTCTATTCTCTCTTCTCTAATCCCTATCGCGGAGATCCAACTATCTTATATTGAGAATGTGAGCATGCTAGTCCCTCACTACTCCTATAACTTCATAAGACGTAAGTTAGAGTTCTACTACTCTAGAGCTCTTTGGGGTGTACTCCTCTCTATTCTCCATCTGATGAGGTTTTATACCATTCTTTCCACTTTCCCCAAGTCGAAAGGAATTTTTCATGGGACAATGATTCCCAGCTCGTTAATTCTTCAAGTTGGCACAATTCTTGAACTTTATACTTCCATTCCTGCATATTAGGGGTTTCCTTGGCCAGCCAATATTTTGGAACTTTAGTATGTCCTATCTCACAGTTGACCAATAAGTACCTGCCCTCTGGATCTATTAGTTGTGAATGGAAGGTAAATGGGACACTTTTCTTAAGTCCAATACTGACCCCTCTCGCTGAAGATGTATTTGAACAGGAATGGTGCCAATAGTGAAAGGATGAGTTGCCCAGGTTCGGTATATGGTGAGCAGCAAAATGTGTCTCCTGCAACATAATGATATCTATGGATTCTTTTTTAATAGACCTAAAAATATGACTTCTTTTAACGGGGTTATTGCAGCCATGTACGTTATAGGTGGCGACATTAAGTATTAACGGTGCCATTTTTGTGTCAGTGGTAAATAAAGTAACCTTGCAATTACCAACAGTACCAGGAGATGGAGCATGAACAAAAAACTATATAACTCATTGCGAATTATGCATAATGGGGGTAACACTAAAAACCCCCATGCATCTTTCTTTATGGGGGGGGGGGGGGAACATTTTCCATAAGTATTCCCTGATCGGCCTAGGTTTCGACTACAGCCCAGTGAATATGAAGTTAAGCTAATAAACTACCCATAACTACTTATACTCGAGTAATAATCTTTAGGTGAGTATTAATCTTTAGGTGATAGGCATTGGACCCTTCAAACTGAACATATAAAATATGCTGAAAAGTATAAACATTATAAACACACATGAAAACAGTAATGTGAATCTCACTGATCATATGCAAAGTGAACATGCAAACCCCGAGGAGTTAAATTAAAGCAAAAAGCAAAAAGATACCCTGCTAGGTTGACGGATACACCTGTATAATACCGCCAGTAATTAAATGACTGTTCAGACTCAGGCGTCTATCCCTCTGCTTGCTCCTCTTCTACCTCGGACATTTCGCTGTTGTTTCGGCTTCAGCCATGTTGAGGCCTGTGGCAAGGGAGGTAAATCATCTTCTGGAGGTACTGGTAACCAGGATGGAACATCTACCGGTGTTAGGTCCAGCATTTCCCAAACTGGTGGTAAATCAATGGGAGTACGGACAGTGAACCTGCGATTTCCGGCAGTAATTAGGATGCCAAATGGGAATAGCCACCTGTAAGGAATCTTGGAGGAACGGAGGAGATCCGTGAGTGGTTTCAAGATTCTTCTCTTCTGAAGTGTAGAGGCCGCAAGATCTTGATAAATTTGCACGCTTCTCCCCAGTAAGTGAATCTCCTTCTTTTCTCTCGCTTTTTGCAATACTTCTTCTGTGTCTCTAAAGCTCAGAATGCCACATATAATGTCCCTCGGGTTTTCAGAAGAACTAGGCTTTGGCCTAAGTGCTCTGTGCACTCTCTCCACAGTGACATCTTTAGCTCTCTCTGGACCAAGTAGTGAGGTAAATAATAGGCCCATTACATTCATCAGATCTTCCTTCTCTTCCGCTTCTGGGAGCCCTCTTATTCGTATGTTTCGACGACGATTCCTATTTTCTTGATCCTCCATTTGTGATAGCAGGCTGTTCATGGCCCTGTTATGAGCCCCTAACGATTCTCTAACCGCCGCATTAAAGGTCAGTATGGTATCTTGTACCGTCTCAAGGGATTCGACTCTATCCCCAATATGGCGGACGTCTGCCTTTATAGTTGCTATGTCAGCAGCGATCGGGGCCAGCGCTCTGTAAAGTGCCTTCTCTAAGAAATCTCGGGTAAGTGCTGTCGATTCATTTCCGACTTGCGGTTCGCTCACCTCCTCTGTGTCAGCTTGCAGTGTATCCAGGCTCTGGCCTCCCTGAGCTCCTTCTTCCTCATTCCGCTTCAGCGCCATTTTGCTTGTACGAGCTGGCGTCTGGGAAGCTTGCTTCTGGAGGTATTTCTCCATGTCTGAATGCTGAGACGAGTCTCTCTTGTGATCAGACAAGACTCTGGGGGGGTCTTTAGGCTGAATTTTCATCGCTGTTCGCGGGTAGTGCTTTTAAAACAGGCTGTAGTGAAAACTAGTAGCGGGAGCTCCGCACTCAAGCAGCCGCCATAGAGCTCGGTCAGGCCACGCCCCAAAACATGATTTGTTTTCAAACATGCTTTATTATGTAAAACTGGAAGATTTTTTTTTTAAATAGACATATTTGGTATTGTCGCGTCCGTGACAACGGGATCTTTAAAAATAACACATGATCTGTCCTGTCAGGTGAATGCCATAAAATACAAAAAAATTAAAAAGATGCCAGAATAGCCATTTTTTGGTTTACATTGCCTCACAAAAAAATCATATGTACCCCAAAATAGTACCAATAAAACGGTCATCTTATCCTGTAGTTTCCATAATGTGGTCACTTTTTGGGAGTTTCTAATCTAGGGTTGCATCAGGGGATCTTTAAATGTGACATGGCAACCTAAAATTATCCCAGCGAAATCTGCCGTCCAAAATCCATACGGCGCTCCTTCCGTTCTGCGCCCTGCCGTGTACCCATACAGCAGTTTATCACCACATATGGGGTGTTTCTGTAAACTTCAGAATCAGGGTAATAGATATTGAGTTTTGTTTCGCTGTTAACCCTTGCTGCCTTACAGAAATTTTTTTATTAAAATGGAAAATCTGCAAAAACAAGTAAAATTCAGAAATTTCTCCTATATTTTCCTTTAATCCTTGTGGAACACCTAAATGGTTAACAAAGTTTGTAAAATCAGCTTTGAATAACTTGAGGGTGGAGTTTCTAAAATAGGGTAATTTATGGGTGGTTTCTATTATGTGAGCCCCCACAAAGTGACTTCATAACTGAATTGGTCCTTTAAAAAGTGGGTTGTATAAATTTTCTTAAAAAATTAGAAAAATTGCATCTAAAATTGTACTCCATCTACCATCCCCCCAAAAAATTGACATTTACAAAATGATGCCAACATAAAGTAGACATATGGGAAATGTAAAGTAATAACTATTTTATAAGGTATCATTATCAGTCTTAGGCCTCATGCACACGACCGTTGTTGTGTTCCGTTCCACAAAATGGGGTTCCGTTGTTCCGTGATCCGTTTCCATTTTGTTTCCGTGTCTTCCTTTATTTTTGGAGGACCACCAGACATGAAGGAAAGTAAAAAAAAAATCTAAGACAGGTTTGCCATGCAAATGATAGGAAAAAAACGGACGCGGATGACAATCTTGTGTGCCTCCGCGTTTTTCCACAGTCCCATTGACTTGAATGGGTCCGCGAACCGTTTTCCGTGAAAAAAATAGGACAAGTTATATTTTTTTGACGGACTGGAACCACGGATCACGGACGCGGATGACAAACGATGCATTAGCCGAGTTTTCAACGGACCCATTGAAAGTCAATGGGTCCACAGAAAATTACGAAAAAAGGGAACAACGGACACGGAATAAAACAACGGTCGTGTGCATGAGGCCCTAAAAGCAGAGAAATAAAAAATTTTGGGATCAATTTCAGATTTTTATTTTATAAATAAAGGTAAAATATATCAAAGTACTGTCATGAAGTACAATGGGTAACGAAAAAACAATCTCAGAATGGCTTGGATAAGTAAAAGCTTTCCAAAGTTATTACGACATAAAGTGACATGTGTCAGATTTCCAAAATTTGGCCTGGTCCTTAAAGGGACACTGACAGGCCCAATAAGCATATTTAGGTATATATATGACAGTACAGGTCTTATCAAGTGTATTAAAATCATCTAAGTATCCCCCCTGTCCACCTTATAAATACCGAAAACTAAAGTTTTATAACCTGCTTGTCTCGTCTGCAATCTGCCCAAGGGGCGGCGTTTCATCTCAAAATGCGCCCAGCCAGCCGCTCCCAACTGCCGTTCTGAAACCCCGCCCAACTCATCACTATTCACTTCGCTGGGCGGTGGCTACAACTCTCCCCGACTCAAGATCCTGCGCATGGCCAATTCAATCCTCTGAGCACGTCCTCTGTCTAATCTTCAGCGCATGCGCCCGGCCGGGGTCACATCGCGCCTGCGTACAGACAGTCTGCGTCTTAGAGGCCGCTGCAGCCTCTGCTTTATGCGCATGCGCCGGGCACTTGAGTCGGGGAGAGTTGTAGCCGCCGCCCAGCGAAGTGAATATTGATGAGCTGGGCGGGGCTTCAGAACGGCAGTTGGGAGCGGCTGGCTGGGCGCATTTTGAGATGAAACGCCGCCCCTTGGGCAGATTGGTGACCGGACAAGCAGGTTATAAAACTTTATATTTTGGTATTTATAAGGTGGACAGGGGGGATACTTAGATGATTTTAATACACTTGATAAGACCTGTACTGTCATATATATACCTAAATATGCTTATTGGGCCTGTCAGTGTCCCTTTAAGGTGAAAAATAGTTTAGTCCAGAAGGGGTTAAACAATAGGTCATTTTATGATGACACATCATAAAATGATGTGTCATCTTTTGAGCCAGGTGCATAACATCTATTCTAACTAATGTTAAAATAGATGAATCAGTGTTAGTGCAGTATCCCAGACCTGGGTGTATCTGTAACTGTCTGTTATGTTATGTCATGTTATGCATTGAATTGTTATGTACACCAGCGTGAGAGATATGGTTGGCAGGAACAGAGTTAATCACCCTGTTCTTCCTCTCTTTGTGGGAGTAGGCTAGTCCTAATTGCTGCCAGGAGGGGGAGATCAAATCTAGCTGGTGTGGAGTGAGGTAGCACATGCTAATGCTCCTACTCCAAGAGCCTTTACCCTATTCTTTTGTGAGACCTCTACTCCAGGGAGACTGCTTTCCAAAAAGCTACAACGTACAAAGTCAGCAGAGTGACCAGCGAGCATTAGCTTATCAGACCCTGCTAAAGGTGAGGGACTACAACTCAGACATTCATCACCTTGTCAACATCCAGGCCAGTCGGTGGTTTGCCGGTCGTGAAAGATGGCTGCGTGAAGCGAGAGCTCCAGCGAACCTCCAGCGACAGCAGGACTGAACATCCCATAGCCACTCGTTCAACACACGCCGACCAGGACCAAACAGACCCGATGATGACCGGAGGCAAAAGGTCGGCTAAGAAGCAAGGGAAAGTGCCATGGACAAAATGGCGCCGCTTCCCCATCCCTACCTCGAACATCAGGACCGGACCGCCCGGACGCCCGGAATGATCGGATGGGGACCCCTCCGGGATTATCGCTGAGCAAGCTGCTGCATGAGACGCGTGATCTCTCGTCTCCACAAATCATGCTCGGGGCAGATCAAGCCCCCCTGACAATGAGCCCAGAACAGCGCGCCTCCATACCCGCGCCATCTTTTTCATCAAACACGGAGCGGCAGGCGGCTGCAATCACAAACGAGGTGAGCAAACATACTATACTCACCATCCAGGCGATCCCCACTAATGACCAGCCAGCGTCTGGCAATCTACTGAAGGACATGTTGGTCATTTTCAGTCAATCTATTCAGAAGGACTTAACTTCCCTGGTTCTCCCACTTCAATATGCAGTGGAGGCCATAGACAGCAGAGTCAGCCATGTAGAGTCTAAAATGGGGGACTTTGCCACCTAACATAACCAGCTCATAGACGCGCATAATGAGCTATCAGAGGAGCTGGACCTTCTCAAAGCCAAAGTGGTGGACCTTGAAGACAAGTCCCGCCGAAACAACCTCAAATTTCAAGGTATCTCTGAGGACATTGTCTCTAAAGATCTGGCTTATCTTCAAGGTCTCATGAAAACCCTGATCCCAGCTCTTTCCACTCATGATTTAACCCTAGACAGAGCACACAGGGTAATGAGACCAAAGCATCTCCCAGACTCGTCTCCAAGAGACGTGCTAGTGAGGGTACAGTTTTTCCACATTAAAGAAGCACTAATGGCGACAGCAAGGAAATTGGGAACTTTACCTGCCCCATACCACCAAATTAAAATGTTTGCAGACCTGTCGGCGGTAACCCTCCAGCAACGGCGGTCATTAAGCGCCTTCACCGCTGCACTGAGGCAAAACAAGATCCCATATAGATGGAGATTCCCAACAAAGGTTCTGATACATCACCAGGGGACTTTACACATGATAAGCTCACTGGAGTCCGGTAAGAAACTCCTGGACTCTTGGAACATCTCAATGGAGGACCCTAACCTAGGATCAAGCTCACCCACTCACTTACCTTCTGAGTGGCAACTAGTATTCCAGTAAAGAAGGCCTACTCGCTGATTTGTGGACGTGTGGCTCTACTATCGCAGTTAAGGAGGCGCTGTGTGGCGTATTCCCGGCCATGAGCCGAGAGTTTTCGCCCAACAGGCTGATTATCGACATGTTATGTCGATCTGTTAACCCTTCTTTATATAGTTTTGTTGCATTGTTTAACCCCTTTATTTTCCTTCCCCATTATGTACATCTGAGTGGTGAATGTATCACAAGTAATTACCCTAGCGAATCCCCAATCATACTCCTGGGTATGCCGCTTACTAGTATATCTCCATATTGTACTTCCCATATGCAAGTGGTTCTGCTTTTACAGCACTTGCCAGTTCATAAATGGTTCTCAAAGTAGTGGCCCTTAACACTAAGGGCTTAAACAGCCCATTTAAAAGATCCATGCTATGGAAGGAGGAGAGAACCCTAAAGTGCGATATTCTATGCGCCACCGAAACGCACTTAAAAAAAGAAGACGCCCATAGATTGAAGAATACACATTTCCCCCATATTTTCCACTTCTACTACTCCAAGAAACAGAGGGGGGTACTGGTAGCAATAAAAGATTCAGTAGCTTTTCTGCTGAGTAAGTCTATTATAGATTAGAATGGCCGGTATATTATCCTGGTGGCCTCCATAAATAATGTAACATCCAGGCCAGTCTAGGTCCAGGCCTGTATCAAACGTGGACACCTATACCCACAAGTGCCATTTAATTGCCATATAACCAGCCACCATACCTCATCATCTGAGGACAGAAACTGCACTTTTTATGACTTTTGGATGTACTACAAGTTATATTTTGCAGAGACTTTTATACTTTTACTTCTGGCCTCATTCTTCAAACCACATTTCCACTGCACCAATCCTCATGGAGCAATGGCCTGAGTGAGTACAGCATGACACAACACTTAATCAGGGCTACTACCACTCCCATCCTCTGCATCGGCTCCTCCAGGACTCGCTGCATTAGTGCTCTGTTGAGTGGGAAAAGGAACTGGCCACCATGAGGGGCGTTATCCACAGCTGCACCCCAAGCACCACTCTCCTCAGTTACCGTGCTGGTATATTCCACTACTAGCAGGTTTTTGGGATTTTTATCATGTTCACCGGGAAACAGCAGAACATGGCGGCCGTCTCCAGCTGAGTTACAATAGAACGAGCGCTCCAAGAAAAGACACTGAAAGGAGTTAAATCTCATCACCTGCGCCCAGCTAAATGCACTTGCGTCACAGCATTGCAATGAATGGGTCTCCTTGGTACCGGAGGGCTGAAGTGAACGGTAATCTTGTTACATCAGAGAATCCGCTTATGATATTAGACCGGTTTCCTTGGCGTTGATTGAATTAACATAGAATTGTCCCAATATCCTTGTAATAGGACAATCCCTGCAGGGAAGGAACAGAACGGCATCGAGTGACAAGTTCTCGTTTAGGAAGTGGGACATGAGGTCAAACACCTCTGCACTGACATGCAGGTAAATTACAATTTAAATCCTGGAAAACCACCATGGAGAACACCAGATGCCTAGATTATGTAGACCTGGTATCATAGAAGCATTGGAGGAAGACAGCGTCTCCTCCAACATATTTGTGACCTAAACGTCCACCAAGGGGCCCAGCACAGATGTTCCTTGGTTGGGGCGGAACTTTGTCAGTTCTACTGCTGTTCTGTTAATTCGACTCTCTCAGTGAGTTTGAGGAGCTGTGAAGCTGTGTGTGTTTTTTCAGTTCCTGAACTTGGAGATGCTGGTGATAACAGTAGCATAGCTATCATGGAGGCACACCATGCAACTGCTATGAAGCCCAGAGGGACAGAGGACCCAGCACTGAACTCCTCCTCTTACTCCCGACAAAGATACATTGCGTTTTCCAACAGCCACCACTAGGGGGATCTCATTGCAAAGGAATTATTTACAACTTCAATTTGATACAATTGTAACTATATACATTCCTATGCACTCGGCTCCCTCTAGTGGTGACTGCAAGCAGACAGTTTTATAAAATACTATGTAAGAGGAAACAGCAGATATAGAGCTGTATAGGAGGAGATTTTTCTGTGTATTTATGCCAGTTGTCTGGTGTAAATACATTGAGAAATATGGTCCTCAGAATGAGCGACATATTTAAGAAGCACTTGTTCTGCTTTTTCCAACATAAAAGTTAGATACTTTTTAACTCAAAGTTCTTCTACTTAATAAAACAACTGTAAATTTATCAGAAACCTGGGGAGTCACACTTTGCCTTGCCTGGGAGTGTTTGAAGCATAATGGGAATTTGGATGGACAAGGGAGGCCCATACTAGGTTTTTCTGTGGGGCTCTATGAGATCTGTGTACATCCCTGGATGGTAGATGCTAGGAGACAATTAAATTCCTGGGCCTCAGAACTCCCAAATTCTATGCTAAACACTTGGTGGAACTTCAGAGCACTGCCCACTGTCCATTCGGCAGTGCCTGGAAATGACAAGGTTGAAGCAGTAAGTGTGCGTATTTCAGCTCAATGAAGGACCAGATAACATCATCCTATTGAAGTCTATGGAGAGGGTGGGAGGAGGAGTGAGCAGCTGTGGGATACACACAGACACTACTGGAGCTAATAGTGTTATATCTCACACCTATAGTGCTCAGTTATTCTCTATAATGTTCTACATGGTGCTTCTGAGTGAGAAAGAGATAGCAGAATCTCCTGTTTTCTCCATCATAGCAGCTAGCTTCCATCAGCTAAGGGACAACTGAGAAAGAGATGTAGCCTGCAGAGCGATAAACTGCTAAAAATGCAGGATACAAATCCCATAATGGCCACACATCGTGCTACCACTCAAATATACACACATGGCAGCTTATTTTGCAAAGTTATCTTAAGGTGTAGGTACACTGTAAGGGTCTGGTTTGGGGTCCGAATGAGTTAATTCATTTTTGGATCTTGTCTAAATTAATTTAGGGGTCAAATAATAAATCAATGGAAATAAAGTAGTTCTACAAAGTTTTGCACACATTAACAAGAAGACAGCTTTACTGTTGGTGTTAAGCTCAGTTCTTCAGCAAGCTGAGGACCTTGGTAAGTGGACCTTTAATTGAATAGTTGATACCCCTGTGCTGCTTGCAGAGGCCACTAGAGGGAGCTTAGGGTCTTATCTGACTGAGGTTGCTGTATAGACAGTATGCAATGAGATCCTATGCTCCCTCTAGTGGCTGCAAAGGTAGCTAGAATTTTAGCATTTAAATGTGCAGGGGATTTGAAGCATTGTGTCAGAGAAGTAGAGCTCAACTGCTATAAAATTATAGAAGAAATGAATCAGCACAGCATTATAATGAAATTATATAGTGTTAATTTACTTTAAAGCAGCTATTTATGGGATCCTCTACAATACTATTCAAGATTGAGAATAGATGAGATATTTCTCCTCTCTGCATAAGGGCTCATGCACACGAAAGAATTTTCTTTCCATGTCCATTCTGGGTTTTTTTGCGGACCGTATACGGATCCATTCATTTCAATGGGTCTGCAAAGAAAACGGAAATTACTCCGTGTGCATTCCATTTCCGTATGTCCGTATTTCCGTTCCGCAAAAAAACAGAACATGTCCTATTATTGTCCGCATTACGGGCAAGAATAGTACTGTTCTATTAGGGGCCAGCTGTTCCGTTCCACAAAATACGCAATGCACACGGTCGGCATCCGTATGTTTTGCGGATCCGTTTTTTGCGGACCGCAAATTACATACGGTCGTGTGCATGAGGCCTTACTGAAACTGTCTCTGAAATGGTTTGTACAACAAACACAAATGCAAGGACCCCCCTGACTTCACCCCGCAGCCGTCACGTGGACACTGTGTAATTGAAGCAAATTAGCACAGCACCAGGCACTTTCGAGGCAGGTAAATATAATTACTCATTATTATCTTGTCCAGATCGTCAGGGTAACAGTAACGTGGGATTATGCCTCTGCTCAGTAAACGTTCTGATTAAACAAACTGCTGGGTTTGAGATTTTCACCTGCTTAAAGGATTTCTCATCTGTATACTCCCAAGCCCGGCCCATCAGTGGTGGTCGGAAACACTTGGGACTATTTAAAATACATCTTTGCCTTGTCGTTTCTATGCTTGTCAGACAATTTGATCCAGAAAACCCTAAGTACAAACAGCCATTCTGGAGAAACTACAGAGCTGTCATTTAGTCACAAAGTCACGCATGCTTCATAGAAACACATAGCCCCTGCTCTCATCATCATTTTTGGCTAGATATTCTTCCTACTATGGGCCCTACTTCTCAAGCTGGCCATGCAAGATACCTGTCAATGTGTCACTCTCCCGCTCAGGAGGAGCTGAGAGAGCATATGTTTAGCTGTCGGCCAAAGGAGTATTTGGCCGACAGCTAAACATGTGGTCACTCAGCTCCTCCTGAGCGGGAGAGTGAAAAGACACCTATGACCATCTAATGTGTATGATAGGGTTTTGACTCTCCCACTATGTCACATGTTGAGGGAAAGAAGGATCAGGCATGTAGGATCCCTTGTTCTCATGGTAGATAAGGTACTGCAGCAGTACCTCAAAATAGGTTTACTGCAAAAGAGTGATCTGATGTCATGCTAAATTGTTACATAAAATGATCTGTTTTACAGTGTTTGTGTACCCGATAGCATTGTATGGATAAGTCAGGGTTAACATATTGACTCAAAACCTTTAGGTTGCTAGGAGAAAGTAGTGGGTCCACCCCCTGATTAGTCTGTCGGTGGAGAGTCTGTGCTTAGCTGAGGAAGACTGAGGGGCATCTACTGAGGCCACAAAGAAGGGGTGTTTTATATGGGGGCTCTGTACAGTAGAATTTTATACTGGGACACATTATGGTGGGTACTATGAGGAAGGGGGGGAGAGGAGTACTATGGGGTCATCTACGGGGGGCACTAAGAAGGGGTATTTTATACTTGCAAATTATGGGGGACACTGAGGGCATCTACTGGGGCATTTTATACTGGTACATTATGGGGGGCACTAGGAGGAAGGGGGGAGAGGAGCACTATGGAGGCATTTACTGGGGGCACTATATAGGGGTATTTTATACTGGCTCATTATGGGGGCACTATGGGGACATTAGCTCAACTGGGGCATTACAAGGGGGTATTTTTTGCACTGTCACATTATAAGGAGAATTATTTCTTCTGGGGGGCATTATGGTGGGCTTTATTACTCCCCCATGGTATGACCCCCTAGTAGCAGCACCATCCTCTCCCTGCTCTGCTATTCCTCTGCCCCTTCTCCAAATCCTTATTATGAAATCTTTCTCATTAGGATAAAACACAACATCAGCTCCGCTGAGCCCCCGGCCAAAGTGTTGAAGTGGTATCCGAGATCCCCAAGGGTCAAGCCAAGTAATTGTAAGTCTTCATGTGAAATATGTTTATGTTATACACATATAGCCTACACTGTGCCACACAATATACAGTATACCGCTACACTGTGTAGTCTGTTCTATAAGCACCATTGTTTTGTGGCGGCGGACAGAAAATAATCTGGAAGTGCCCCTCCCCGAGACCAGGCTCTGGATCCGCCACTGCACAGCTCATGCGTTATTATACTTTGTGATAATGAATATGCCCCTCCCCTTCATTACATTCTCAGAAAAAAGCAGAGCATGGATGTCAATAAAATTATGCCCCCCCCCCCCCCCCCCTGGAAAAATTTCTGCGGACGCCCATGTCTAGCTAAAGCTACTTTATCCAAAAGTGCTCCAGAAAGAGAAAGGAAAAAGGTCCAGAATTTACAAGGCCATTGGAGTCAGACAGCAAGGTATTGTGCATCTTTATGGTAGAGAGAAAGAGACTTTGCTGCTGTGAGAGGGAACATTGCTAACACACCCTCCTACACTTTGAGATGGCTTGGTCAGCCATATCTTAATTCTGTACCCCTTAGCTTGGGAATTACAAAAACATCTACTAAGAGCCTTAATTGCATGTCTAAGGTTCTGCAGAGAGATTTTAGAAAGACAGAGAGAAGGAGTACCACAACCCTCATCATTGATGCTATTCATACATTGCTATTGGGGAGGAATTGCGCTGTGATTTGCTTGGAACTGTGCTTCGATACTGTTGATGTACAACTTCTCCTATTTTGCACTTTGGCAAAGAGAGACTTATTCATTTAATACAACTGCCCTGGTGACTAACTCTGCCATATGCCGGCCATTGCTCCTATACCTCCTCCCTTGCACCGAATCAACATCTAACATCAAGGATACCCTAGCTACCACCAGGCAGGAGCCTCCAACATCAATGTATGTGCAGTAAGCCGGATTGGGGTTATGCACACTGGCGCAGGTATAACTGATAATTAAGAGTTTTTGTTCGTGACGCCAATTGCAATGTGCGCAGGTACTGTCTCAGGGCCCTTTAAGGTGTTGCAACTCACGTACCAGGTGAGGAATGCCAGGGGGGTATAATGTCTCTGTATGGTAGTAGGTATAGTGTCAACGGTGTCTCCTACCTTGGTACGGCTGGACTCCTGGATCCTGGCTCACTTGCAATACATGAGTGTTGCTAGTAGGAGTAATTGAGGAACTTGGTAGCAGTAAATAAGATCCAGACTGGTAATATAATCCAACTCGTCTTTACTGAAGGCAGCATAAATCCACATGAGATACAGCATTAGTCTTTAGGTCCCAGCAGGTTTCTGGCAATGTATGGCAGGGATCAATATCTCTTCTGCTTCTATACTATGTGCCTGGAGAATATGGCAGGAATCTGTCTTCTGCTCTATCTATCTTCTGCTTGGTGTGGGCCTGACTAACTGAGGAGGAATTTGGCTTCTCCTGGTCTCTGGGTGAGTACTCACAGTTATGCTCACAGGGAATGGCTATTCCTGGAGGACTGGAGGTGCTGCTTGCTTCCTACCAGCACTGAGGCTGAGGGCTCAGTCTGGGGTTGGTGATCTTTGGTCTCAGCCGAGACAGATCCTGGTTTGGGATCCCTATTTCTGGGAGCTCCTACTAGCATAACCTTCCCCTAGCTGGGGTGGCTGGCACACTACACTGAACTTCCTTCTCCTCTCCATGAGGCAGGACATGGGCCAGCCCGCTTCTGCTCAAAGATGGGGGTCTAAACTGGAATGAACTATTCCAGTTTAGAAACATTAAACTGTTACTAAGGCCTGCTGAACACATTGCTGCCACCTGCTGGTGAACATGAAAATGACAGCAAATACATATAACAGGCTTAGAATAATGCACATTATTAAGGATGTGATATAAATTGCACAGGATGACAATGCAAATACACTTAACATGTTGTAGCGGGGTAAGAGTGTTTAGTAACATAACTCTGGGATGTTACATATGCCCTCCTGTCAGTGCATGGCCCTAGGGGGATATATTGTTGTGAGAGCTGACACTATGATCTGTGTGTACACCTATTATTGCCAGAGCTACTACCACTCCCATCCTCCTCACAGCACTCCCCCTCAGGCTGCTGCACTGCCATCTTGGTGGCAGTGGCTTGGAGTAATAACTGTTGCCCAAATGAGTGTGTGTCCAACAGCTATCTAAGGCTTCTTTCACACTGGCGTTAGGATTGTCCGGCAGGCTGTTCCGGCAGGTGCAGCACACGTGTGCAAACATTAGTATGGATCCGGCAGGCTGTTCCCCTGCCGGAACAGCCTGACGGACAATCCTAACGTCAGTGTGAAAGAAGGCTAATGTGTATGGCCAGAAGACCAAAGAAAACTGAGTTAGAACCCTGCAGTAGCCACTCAGCACACATGGATACCAACTCATCTTTTGTAGGGGTTGAAAACCAAGCTTTCTAGAGCACCAAATCTGCTATTGCTATAGCGAGTGATGCATCCCTGTACAACTAGGCAGATTTGCCATTCAAGATTCTTGGAAAGCACACCGGGGCCAAGGGCCATCTCAGTGCTATTATGTATGAAAGCCATGAAGAAGAGAAACGAGAGCAGAAATATAGAATGCACAGATACAATATAGACCTAGGAAATCCATGTGTGACCCTACATGATACATACAGGTGCAGTGCTAGGGCGGCCATACATGCTCAGCAAACATACATGGAAAGGTTTCCGTGATTCCAGGACAAAGGGGAGCCGTGCACATTTCATGGAACAGACGTTAATTGCTCTCAATCTGTTTACAAATCCCACAATGCAACTTAACGAAAAGTGAGTGGCTCTTTAAATAATTGCAGACTGCAATTATCTGTCTGCACAAAGAGACAATGAAGTCACTGCTGTTGTGTGGAGGATAAAGAGGGAAACAATCTCAATGGTTATGACCATAAAAACAGGAGCAGGCATTGTCACACTGACATGACTAGATTTCCACTGCCTGATCTAAAGGGGTAGTGGGGTCTTGTACTGGAAAATATTTATAACGTCACTATAATATCAACAATACATATCAGGCTATCTATGCTGTATCTATCTATCTTCTTCTAAAAGAGGCAGTGTGCTGGAAATAAAACATTGCAGTAAAAGTGTGTTTCGGGGTATCACATTACCCCTTCCTCAGTAGCTAATAGATAGCTACTGAGGAAGGGGTAATGTGATACCCCGAAACGCGTCTAGCCTAGACAGGACTCCAGAAACTTGGACCACTTGGGAATCTGGAGAATCTACTGGATATTTGTTAAGAAGGAATCGTCTGTCACACGAATGGCTCACTTGGAATACAACCTGTAAGGCCTGAGTCCATGTGGAAGGCCTGAACACATGTGCCAAACAATTGCCAGTGTGCAAATCTATTGACGAACTATCGGTCCACAGACTCAGAGGACCACATTATTACCTTCGTTGAGCTATCAAGGGAGACGGTAAGACCGTTTGATTTTATCCAGCGATTTTATCCAGCACTTTTATTCATATGACTCTTAGTCCAGTGAGACGCTGCTGGTGGATGTGATAAGCGGGACGCCACTTAAAGTTGGTTCAGTGGACCACGTATTGGGACTGTAGTTTTGGATACCCCTGTGATTCAATCGAATAGGACAATATTAGAGGACACCGTTTATTGCTACCAGTATTCGAGGTGACTTTTCCATACAAATATTCGGCTGAATATTTATACAACCATTTTACTATCGAGTATTCCAATTTTATTCCTCGATTTTTATCACATTTTAGATCTCTATTTTCCAGTTGTTTTACATGATATTACTGCATGTTGTGTGTTTTTTAATATATATTTTTATATATATTTTTATATACACTGCTCAAAAAAATAAAGGGAACACTTAAACAACACAATGTAACTCCAAGTCAATCACACTTCTGTGAAATCAAACTGTCCACTTAGGAAGCAACACTGAGTGACAATCAATTTCACATGCTGTTGTGCAAATGGTTTAGACAACAGGTGGAAATTATAGGCAATTAGCAAGACATCCCCAATACAGGAGTGGTTCTGCAGGTGGTGACCTGACCACTTCTCAGTTACTATGCTTCCTGGCTGATGTTTTGGTCACTTTTATATGCTGGCGGTGCTTTCATATAGTGATAGCATGAGACGGAGTCTACAACCCACACAAGTGGCTCAGGTAGTGCAGCTTATCCAGGATGGCACATCAATGCGAGCTGTGGCAAGAAGGTTTGCTGTGTCTGTCAGCGTAGTGTCCAGAGCATGGAGGCGCTACCAGGAGACAGGCCAGTACATCAGGAGACGTAGGAGGGCAACAACCCAGCAGCAGGACCGCTACCTCCACCTTTGTGCAAGGAGGAACAGGAGGAGCACTGCCAGAGCCCTGCAAAATGACCTCCAGCAGGCCACAAATGTGCATGTGTCTGCTCAAACGGTCAGAAACAGACTCCATGAGGGTGATATGAGGGCCCGACGTCCACAGGTGGGGGTTGTGCTTACAGCCCAACACTGTGCAGGAAGTTTGGCATTTGCCAGAGAACACCAAGATTGGCAAATTCGCCACTGGCGCCCTGTGCTCTTCACAGATGAAAGCAGGTTCACACTGAGCACGTGACAGATGTGACAGAGTCTGGAGACGCCGTGGAGAACGTTCTGCTGCCTGCAACATCCTCCAGCATGACCGGTTTGGCATTGGGTCAGTAATGGTGTGGGGTGGCATTTCTTCGGAGGGCCGCACAGCCCTCCATGTGCTCGCCAGAGGTAGCCTGACTGCCATTAGGTACCGAGATGAGATCCTCAGACCCCTTGTGAGACCATATGCTGGTGCGGTTGGCCCTGGGTTCCTCCTAATGCATGACAATGCTAGACCTCATGTGGCTGGAGTGTGTCAGCAGTTTCTGCAAGACAAAGGCATTGATGCTATGGACTGGCCCGCCCGTTCCCCAGACCTGAATCCAATTGAGCACATCTGGGACATCATGTCTCGCTCTATCCACCAACGTCACGTGGGGTCTGAGAAAACGGTGCAAAGCATGCACCGAAGGATCAGGCAATGTGCATAGTCTGGAGATGGGCCAAGGTCAGGGCAGGCAGCATACTAGCATATCTGTAAAACAAGTCTGAGTTCAGGGCAGATGGTGGTATGCCAATCCGTTAAACATGCCAACACAAAATATTTGCCCTGAGTGAAAAAAATGCCTAGCTACAGCCATATGTTGCCCAAATAATACCATAGCCAGCTGTCACAATGTAGCCCTGACTCCTGTCAGTATGAATAGACCCTGAAGGTGGGAATATTCATACACCATAAAGCTAGGCCCTAGTAACCCTGAATATCCCTAGGAATAGTGACAGGGTCTGAGACCACTGGTTCCTTCCCAGATGAACGAACCAGCGTCTCCCTGAGGCCTAGTAAACAACGAGCAAATGGGAACAACAAAATACAAAGGGAAGTACACTTATCTCCAATAGAAAATGGATGAGCAGGAACTCAGATGAGGACCACACACCAGCTCTTCCAACTCCAGGCAGAGAATATCAACCGCATGGTATGAAGTGCGAGTCCAGACTAAATAAAGGAGCAGTAATGACCACAAGCTACACCTGAGACAAGAGGTGTGGTCATTACCAACAACAAAACTGCAACAAGTGAAAACAGATAGGCTGTCAGATGACCTAATGTGCAACCAGTCTCTCAGATCTTCTAACATCTGTCACAGGAGGGACCGTGACAGTACCCCCCCTTCTACAGGTGACCTCCGGACACCCAGGACCGACCTTATCTGGATGAGCCCTGTGAAAGGCTTTCACAAGGTGACTGGCATTAACGTCGGCCGCTGGAACCCACATTCTCTCCTCTGGACCGTAACCCTTCCAGTGAACTAGATACTGGAGGGATCTACGGAGAATTCGTGAGTCCACTATCCTGGCGATCTGAAATTCAATATTCTCTTCAGCAATAATTTGTGGAAAACATTATAAATTTTTAAAGCCTGAGGAAGTTCAAGACGAAAGGCTACCGGGTTAATAATGGTAGAGATCTTATATGGACCAATAAACCTTGGAACCAACTTCCAAGAAGGTACCTTGAACTTACTGTTTCTTGTGGACAGCCACACGCAGGATGCCAGCCCCGGTCTGTGTGTACCGATACATGGATGAGAAGATGAGTATACCTCTGAGGCACTGTATGTTTTGACCACTGTTGTGATCAGCACTGCTGATCCTGTTACACATTTGCCTTATGTTTTGCATGTTTTATGTGACCCCGGGACGGGAGGTTGGTCTCTGGATGTGAGGCGATATACCAGCCAGGCACAAATTATTTGAAGGGCTGTACCGCCGGGGTCACTGCTATTGATATTTTTCACATTGGTCCCCTGATGAGTTGGATTGTTACCAACGAAACGCGTCGGGACATTATTGGGACATTTTCATTTAAATTAACCGAATAGTTAAAGGGTCCCCCACTGTAGCTTGATGAAGCTGGGCAGTCTCCATTGCGGCGCAGGGACAAGGAGGGACTCCTAGGTAACGAGGTCTAGAGGGTCCTTTTTTGGGTGTGCATTGCCCCTAACTGAAGGAATCTGAAATATTGTAGTTTTAGATAGTTGTAAGAGACCCAGTATTAGCCACCCGGACATCCCTAGCCCAAGGTTACCATTGGCGCAGCGATTTATGTAGTGTGATTCATCGATTTTTAGGGTAATTTTATTAGTAAACAAATAAAAGTTATGTATTAAGGCATCCTTTTCCAATATGAGATAGTTGGACAGCCACACAGAATCACCCACTCTCAGGTCCGGAACACTCATACGTCTCTTGTCAGCCATCTGTTTATACTTGTTGCCCATTTTTTTTTATTATTTTGAATTTTCCGCCAAATAGGTGACAAAGAGGAGGAAAATCTTTCCTCTTCAGGTATACCAGAAGTCTCAGTACCAGAAAATGTGCCAAACTGCGGATGGAACCCATATGCCCCAAAAAACAGCGACTTATCAGTGGACTCCTGCCTACGGTTATTTATGGCAAACTCGGCCAAAGACAAAAATGAAGACCACTCCTCCTGATTTTCTGAGACAAAACATCTCAAATAAGTCTCCAGATTCTGGTTAAAGCGTTCAGTCTGTCTGTTCGACTGAGGATGAAAGGCTGAAGAGAAGGACAATTGTACCCCCAGGCGAGTACAGAACACCTTCCAGAATCTGGAAACAAACTGAGTCCCCCTATCAGAAACCATATCAGAGGGAATACCATGTAGCCTTACGATGTTATCGACAAACACTTGTGCGAAAGTTTTAGCATTAGGTAGACCTGATAATGCTATAAAGTGCTAGATCTTGTTGAAGCGATCAACAACCATGAAAATCACAGTTTTTCCTGAGGAATTTGGCAGATCTGTGATAAAGTCCATGGATAAATGAGTCCAAGGTTGGGACGGGATGGACAACGGAAGTAAAGATCCTGAAGGCCGAGTATGTGTCACCTTAGCACGTGCACAAGTACCACAAGCTGACACATAGCCCTCAACACATTTACGCAACCCCGGCCACCCGAATCTATGAGAAATGAGACCGACCGTGGATCTGCTCCCAGGGTATCCTGTAAGAACTGTACAGTGATGTTCCTCGAAAACCTTGTGTCGTAATTCAGAAGGAACAAACAACTTCCCTGGAGGACAGGAATCCGGTGCATCTCCCTGGGCCTCCCACACCTCTGCCTCAAGGTCGGGATAAAGGGTGGATATTACCATCCCTTCAGCCAATCTCGGACCAGGATCTTCCGAATCAGCCCCCTCCCCCCCCCCCCCAGGAAAGCTACGCGACAAAGCATCCACCTTGACGTTCTTAATCCCAGGGCGAACAAAATTAAATCTAGCATAAAACAACGACCATCTGGCCTGCCTTGGGTTCACACATTTAGCTGACTCCAGGTAAGCCAGATTTTTGTGATCAGTAATCACCGTAATGGGATGAATCGCTCCTTCCAACCAATGACACCACTCCTCAAAAGCTAACTTAATAGCCAGCAACTCTCTATTACCCACGTCATAATTCCCCTCTGCAGGCGAGAGTTTCTTAGAGAAGAAAGCAAATGGGCACCATTTACTAGGTGAAGGACCCTGCGACAAAATTGCTTCTACCCCTACCTCGGATGCGTCAACTTCCACAATGAATGGTTGTGACACATCAGGTTGCATAAGTATAGGAGCAGAATCAAAACACTCCTTTACCACAGAAAAGGCTTGTAAGGCTGCATCAGACTAGACTGAGACATCAGAACCTTTCTTAGTCATGTCAGTCAAAGGTTTGACCACAGTCGAGTAGTTCAAAATACATTTACAGTAGTAGTTGGTGAACCCCAAAAATCGCATAAGCGCTTTCAGATTTTCGGGTCGATCCCAGTCCAACACAGCACGGACCTTTTCAGGATCTATACGAAAACCTGAAGATAAGAGTAGGTAACCCAGGAATTGCACTTCTGGAACCGCAAATACACACTTCTCCATCTTAGCATACAATTTATTCTCTCTTAGGATCTGTAACACTTGTCTCACGTGATCCTGATGCATCTCTATGTCAGGAGAATAAATTAGAATATCATCCAGATACACCACCACAAACCTGCCCACCAGATGATGAAAGATGTCATTGATGAAATGTTGAAAAACCGCAGGGGCATTGGTTAACCCAAAAGGCATGACTATATTCTCAAAATGACCTTCAGGGGTATTAAAGGCTGTCTTCCATTCGTCCCCCTCCTTGATCCTTACCAGATTATATGCCCCCCTCAAATCCAAGTTAGAGAACACCTTGGCACCGATAATCTGATTGAACAAATCCGGGATCAAAGGAAGGGGACAGGGATCACGGACAGTAATGCGACGGAAGTCCAAACATGGCCTAAGAGTAACATAGTAACATAATACATAAGGCCGAAAAAGACATTTGTCCATCCAGTTCGGCCTGTCATCCTGCAAGTTGATCCAGAGGAAGGCAAAAATAAACCCTGTGAGCTAGAAGCCAATTTTCCCCACTTTAGGGGAATAAAAAAATTCCTTCCTGAATCCAATCAGGCAATCAGAATAACTCCCTGGATCAACGACCCCTCCGTCCTTTTTCTTAACAAAGAAGAACCCTGCAGCCACTGGTGATTTGGATGGTCTAATATGACCTTTAGCCAAACTCTCAGTGATAAATTCTCGCATGGCAGCTCTTTCGGGTTCAGAAATATTATACAACCAAGACTTGGGCAACTTATCTCCGGGAATAAGGTTGATGGGGCAATCATACTCCTGATGTGGGGATAAATCCTGGTCTCCACTTTCAGAGAATACTTTAGAAAAATCTGAAATAAACGAAGGTACAACTTTAGTGGCACTGGTTACAACAGAAAGCGATGTGCTAAGACAGTTGTCTATGCAATAATCACTCCAATCAAGAATCTGTCTTGCTTGCCAATCGATGGTAGGATTATGTTTGCTTAACCATGGTAAACCTAGCACCAGGGGAGCAGACAGACCCTCCAGCACAAAATGGATTCTTGATGAAAATCACCCACCTTTAAACGGATGTCCTGCACCATTTGTGAAAAACATTTCTGTGTGAGTGGAGCGGAATCAATTGCAAACACTGAAATATTTTTGTCTGATGCACTTGTTGTCAACCCATGCATTTGGACGAACTGACCATTAACTAGGTTAACCCCGTCCCACTGGTCAATAAACACTTCAATTCCCACAGTTTTGGAATCTAGGGCCACCTTGGCAGACAGGAGAAATCAGGTACTACCGGTAAATGACAAAAGTAAATTCTCCGATTCCCCACCCACACCACCAAGAGTGAGATGAGGATTAAACATTTTTCTTTTGTTTTCACCTTGACGCTGAACATAAGGACATACGTTAACAAAATGTCCCCTTTTTCCACAGAAAAAGCAGAGTCCCTTCTTAAGCCTAAAGTTCATATCACCAGGTCCAGGTGTAGCTCCTCCCAACTGCATTGGTTCGTCACCAGACATGAACTCAAGTGTCTCTCTACCCAAAGTTTCGGTGGAGGCCGCCACCTTATATGATAGTACGTCCTGAGAGTGAGGAACCTTAGATCTCTCCCTCAAGCGTTTATCAATACATACAGCAAGGGACATGGCCGCTTCCAATGACTCAGGATATTCGTGAAATGCCAACGCGTCCTTCAGGCTCTCGGATAACCCTTGACAGAATTGACTACGGAGAGCTGGATCATTCCACTCCGTATCCGTAGCCCATCTCCTAAATTCAGAGCAATAGGTCTCCGCAGAACGCTCTCCCTGCCGTAAGCTATGCAACTTGGTCTCGACCATGGAGATCCGGTCTGGGTCATTGTAGATAAGTTGTTTGACCAGTGCAGATATAGTATCCATTGCTGCACTGACACAAACAAAATGACGGTTTTTCAGCGGTTGATAATGTCACAATGTAGGGGGAGGGGAGGTACATAGAATGACAACAGAAGGGAAATGACCAGAAACTAGGCCTCACGGCTAGGGAAAGGGAAACGGTCACCACCTAGGAAACCCTAAACCTAGCCCTGACTCCTGTCAGTATGAATAGACCCTGAAGGTGGGAATATTCATACACCGGAAACTTAGGTCCTAGTAACACTGAATATCCCTAGGAATAGTGACAGGGTCTGAGACCACTGGTTCCTTCCCAGATGAACGAACCAGCATCTCCCTGAGGCCTAGTAAAAAACGAGCAAATGGGAACAACAAAATACAAAGGGAAGAACACTTATCTCCAATAGAAAATGGATAAGCAGGAACTCAGATGAGGACCACACACCAGCTCTTCCAAATTCAGACAGATAATATCAACCGCATGGTATGAAGTGTGAGTCCAGACTAAATAGAGGAGCAGTAATGACCACAAGCTACACCTGAGACAAGAGGTGTGGTCATTACCAACAACAACACTGCAACAAGTGAAAACACATAGGCTGTCAGATGACCTAACGTGCAACCAGTCTCTCAGATCTTCTAACCTCTGTCAGAGGAGGGAACGTTTTGCGTGGTCAACATTCCTGATGGACTCCCTTTCAATGATAAAATTCTGGTTACCTGCAGCCCCTAGCAGGGGGAGCTCACTGGAGGCAGAATATGAGTCTGAAATGAGTTCAATGGGATCTGTATAAGTCCATATATAGCCAGCTCCCTCTAGTGGTGACTGCAGATAATTAAAATATCATCATGTAAATTTACTGTAGAAGCAGGGGCTTTGGGTCTCTGTACCATAAAAAGGGAACTACAACCCTTATGAAGATATATTTTAAATATTAAATTATCAGGCACAGAATTTTGGAACTAAAATTTATGTTAAAAAGTTGACAACCACTTTCAGATATGGATTGCGTGCACACATGTATATTCTCATGCCCTTTCTTATCTCTTAGATAAATTATCATACAGTGGGTAAACTATATAATACAGAGGAGGAATTGACTGAGCTGCAGTGTAAAGCATGTGGAGGGATATGCAGTACCCCAGACTTAGGGGTATCTGCAATCGTTGTATTATTTTGTATTTAATATTTTATTTGGGCCTTATGTACCAGCCACAGGAGGTATGGATGGCAAAAGGTTGGCAGGAACAGGTATAACCACCCTGTTCCTCCCCTCTTGGTAGGAGTGGGCGGGTCCTGCTTCCTGACAGGAGGGGAGTTCCTGTCTAGCTAGAGAGAGGAGAGGAAGCACAAACTAAAGCTCCTGCTCCTGGAACAAAATGTGATTCTCCAGAGAGACCAACGCCTTTCAGCTTCAAGAAAGTACTTGAGAGACAAGACAGCAGAGTAAGGGTCCATTCACACGTCCGCAAAATGGGTCCGCATCCGTGCGGACCCATTCATTTTCAATGGGGCCGGAATGTGCTGTCTACATCTGCATTTGCGGATCCGCACTTCCGTTACGCAAAAAAATAGAACATGTCCTATTCTTGTCCGCAATTGCGGACAAGAAAAGGTATTTTTTATGGGAATGGCGGCGATGTACGGTCCGCAAAATGCGGAACGCAAATTGCCGGTGTCCGTGTTTTGCGGATCCGCAAAACACATACGGACGTGTAAATGGACCCTAATCAGCAAAATACTGCGTTATGGACACTGCTGCATGGTGAGGGACTACGGCTCAGACACCCATCACCCAAACCACCAATAGGCCAGATTAAGTTCAAGTCTGAACCTTACAGTGGACACCTATTCCCACATGTGCCAAAATACAGTCATCCAACCTGTCACCATACCTCCTCCACTGGTGCCAGAAAACTGCACTATGAGAATTTGCTGCTACTGGATGTCCCGCAATTTATATTTTGTACTAAGTAAAAAGGGACTGTTTTGCGTTCACTTCTGTCCTGATTCTTCAAACTACATTTCCATTGCACTGATCCTCAGGGAGCAATGACTTGAGGGAGTACACACACCGTGACACAACACCTCATCAGGGTCACTACCACTCTCGTCCTCTGCATCGGCTCTTCAGGGGCTTGCTGCAGCCTGAGCTTTTGATGACCCAGACTACTACAGACTTCCATTAGACTAAGCTGCAGTCATTGATCACATCATGTTTGGTGCAGCAGGACTCACCAAGATATCAGGATGGCAGGTAAACCTACTTTGACTCATCTGAAAGAAGAAATTCTCCATTCACCATCTATAGACACGTAATACCATATCATACAAGGACCTGATATGTTATCAATGGAGGACGCCAAACTGAATGGCCTCCCATGGCTAAGGAAATTCTTACATTAGGACAATGCTCATAGCCAATGCTCATTGCCCCCACTAACATATACGCTGGGAGTATGTGTCCATATAGGTGTGGGTGATATGTACATGGATATCTAAGTATCATGTGATAAATCCATCCTACAGTATGTGTGAACCGTCTTCTTGGCGTGAGCTGCCTGTGCTGCAGGTGTGTACGCCGCCCGCATGTTTGCACTGAGTGCTCGGGTCATAAGCTGGTCTATGTTTAATTTGTGCCATCTGTCTGAGTTTAATTTAGCAAGAGACTTGGCAGAAGGTCTGATTCTTCTTCTTCCATCACATCCTCCTGGACAGATCGCTAAAGTCCATGTTCCCTGAATGTTTTATGGTAATGCCCTGGCACACATACCACATACTATCTCTCCCTGATACGGCTCTCATTCCCTGGCAAATATCCCGCACCTTCAACACACGCCCCACAGTTGGCACATCCTACACCTCAGAAGCTTTCAGGTATTTCCATGATGGAGAGGCATGGCGTCATACTACATTCACACGACAGTGGGGAAAAGAAATAAACATCCGTTAGAAACAGGTACACTGTCAGTTTTTCATGGCCATTTTGTATCAGTGTGTGCATCCGTTTTATGGGCGTCTAATTGTTTTTAAAAGCCATTTTGCATCCATTTTTGTAATGTCCCTCTTAATGTCCTCAATATCTATAATGACCCCCCCCCCCCCAATATCTATGATGCACCCCATAGTGCCCCCAGTATCTATATTATACTCCGTAGTGCTCCCAAAATATACAGTACAGACCAAAAGTTTGGACACACCTTCTCATTCAAAGAGTTTTCTTTATTTTCATGACTATGAAAATTGTAGATTCACACTGAAGGCATCAAAACTATGAATTAACACATGTGGAATTATATACATAACAAACAAGTGTGAAACAACTGAAAATATGTCATATTCTAGGTCCTTCAAAGTAGCCACCTTTTGCTTTGATTACTGCTTTGCACACTCTTGGCATTCTCTTGATGAGCTTCAAGAGGTAGTCCCCTGACATGGTTTTCACTTCACAGGTGTGCCCTGTCAGGTTTAATAAGTGGGATTTCTTGCCTTATAAATGGGGTTGGGACCATCAGTTGCGTTGAGGAGAAGTCAGGTGGATACACAGATGATAGTTCTGCTGAATAGACTGTTAGAATTTGTATTATGCAAGAAAAAAGCAGCTAAGTAAAGAAAAACAAGTGGCCATCATTACTTTAAGAAATTAAGGTCAGTCAGTCAGCTGAAAAATTGGGAAAACTTTGAAAGTAAGGGCTATTTGACCATGAAGGAGAGTGATGGGGTGCTGCGCCAGATGACCTGGCCTCCACAGTCACCGGACCTGAACCCAATCGAGATGGTTTGGGGTGAGCTGGACCGCAGAGTGAAGGCAAAAGGGCCAACAAGTGCTAAGCATCTCTGGGAACTCCTTCAAGACTGTTGGAAGACCATTTCAGGGGACTACCTCTTGAAGCTCATCAAGAGAATGCCAAGAGTGTGCAAAGCAGTAATCAAAGCAAAAGGTGGCTACTTTGAAGGACCTAGAATATGACATATTTTCAGTTGTTTCACACTTGTTTGTTATGTATATAATTCCACATGTGTTAATTCATAGTTTTGATGCCTTCATAGTCATGAAAATAAAGAAAACTCTTTGAATGAGAAGGTGTGTCCAAACTTTTGGTCTGTACTGTATATTGTCCCTCAAAGTGCCCCCAGTATCTATAATACTCCCCTTAGTGTCCCCTAGTATCTATAATGCTCCCCTATTGTGCCCTGTAGCTATAATATTACATAAAGTGTCAAGAGTGCCCTTATGGATATGGAACCATATTAAGGCTACATGCACACGAACGTTAGGGCTCCATGCTTGTGCTGCGGACCGCAAATTGCGGTCCGCAATGCACGAAAACGGACCATGAGGCAGCTGCATGCGGATCGCGGACCGATTCACTTTAATGGGGTCCGCGATGCGCACCGCAAAAAAGTAGTGCATGCGCTACTTTTTTGTGGTGCGGAGGCACGGCCAGAAACACCATGGAAGCACTCCGTAGTGCCTCCTTTCCACATGTCCATGATTGCGGACCTATTCAAGTGAATGGGTCCGCGATCCGTGATGCGAATGCACACGGCCGGTGCCCGTGTATTGCGGACGCGCTGTATGCAGGCCGCAATACGGCAACGGGGGGCACAAGGTCGTCGTGTGCATGTAGCCTAAATCAGACACTTGTGTAGGTAAATATGAAGGAACATGTACTGACAAGTGTGACATACATTGCAGTGAGTATCATATATACTGAGACGTGTGGTGAGCAAACACACCAACATCTTGGCAGGACGTTAATGGATATTAATGGTTAAGTCATATCTGTAACACAAATATTAACAAGTAACAGGGTCACCGATCAATAAGGTTCAAGACTAAATACACAGCGACAGCCATGGAGAGCATGGCGTAAGTGATTGATCACCTCTGCCCCCTGCTGGTCGTATCTAGAGCATTTAGGATCTCATAAAACTATGTGCTGCCACTTAAAAAATTCTATCATGGAGGTGCAGTATTCGAAATTCCCACATATTATGATATTATCAGAATCATTTTCTGAAAACACTGTATTGAAGTGAAACTTCCTGGTTATTATATATGTCCAGATAGGAATATCCCTTAAATTTTTGAATATACCTGTATTGCTGTGGTCCCAAACCAGTGGCTTGTGCCCTCTGTGACAGAGTGAAGGGTTGTGTCTGGCAAGGCAGGTATTTTCCTCCCTGCATGTGCGGCTGGGCTGGTTTCCAGCCAAGTGAGGTCAAATACGGAGTTTAAGTGCCGGTCCGGGTTTTGGCAGCACCTGGCTGTCCTTAAATAGGCAGCTGGGCTCAGCAGAGATGTCTCTGTTTTTGGGCTGAGAGACGCATGCTGGGGAAACAGGCTCCCTAGAGCCTGCTGTGGACTACTGGAGGCAGAACTGCCAGCAAGGTGACTTGTGTTATATTAACTTTCTATTGTGTGTGAATTAACACCAAGACTGCAAATTTACGTGCTGTTTTGTGCAATTGCCTCAAGTGTGAAAAAACACTGATGTTTTGAGTTAAGAACTTGTATTTTGCCTCTGTACTGCACCCGCTTACCCCATCTACCATATCGAAACCCCACACCACACTGTGTGGCTTACCATGGAAGTGCCCAGTTAGAATCATATGCACTAGCAATTCACAATATTGTAGACCTGTCCCAACCACCAAATTGTGCCAATAATACTGGTGTCAAATTCCCCAAAAAATGTTTGAAATTTCATGATTTCTTGTTTCTCCATTATTTAGTTCAATTTGGTTTCCGATGATAACTAGAGTACAAAGGGTCGATGACCTCTGCTGTAAAGGAAATAAAATTATATGATTTTGTGTGACTGCGGCCACCACTAGAGGGAGATAACTGCATATGAATGTATACAATTAGTACTGAACTTGATGGGAGCTGTAGATATCTGCAGTTTAGTGTTGGGCCCCCTACTACCAGGGCCCAAGGACAGTCACAGTCTCTCTGTTATAGGATAACAGTCTAAACACCTGCATTATTTTTACTTCTTATTCTCCTGTCTGTCTTGACTGCAAGGAAACTATCTAATTCACTTTTATTCCACCAAGAAAGACTGTATCTATAGCAGAAAGTGCAGAAAATATTCATTCGGTATCTCGAGAGAGAGAGAGAAATCACATAATTGTGCAGTAATAGGCCATTAGCCTCGAGGCCTTCAGATTGCTCTGCTAGGCTAGTGCTAGATGATGTGAATAGAAACTTGGTTTATACCCGTCTAAGCTCATTATCACAAGAAATAAGCCTGAAATTTTGAAGAAAAAGTAAGGAACACCCCGGCCATCACCATTACACGTTCAATCTTTTCCGACAAATATCACTTTCCTTGACAGAGCCATACCACCATTATCATAATGAAGTATTATGCGGCCTGGGCTAGACACAAGCCTGGCAAAAAGTTAGTATCTTCTATAATGAACTTCCAGTAACACAGCAGAACCTGCTTTCATCAGTGAACACTATTGTTTTCCATTGATGGCCACATTAGAGTTCTCGGGAGGGCTGGAGAGTGGCTACAACATCATGCATAGTGCAGAGACACACAGGACAAACACGGGGTGTCGTGGTGTGGGACGCCATTAGCTACCATGGCAGTTGGTGGTGTTCTGTCCCCACATGAAGGCGAATGAAGGTGTAACGGATAATGACTTTGTGACTGTCCTACCTTCGTATCCAAGCAGTGGAGCAGACCGGACCGGCAGATGCTCAGGTTCAGTGGCGTAGGGATCGCCATAGCAACCATAGCAGTGGCTATGGGGCCCTACGCCACTGGGGGCCCGTCCGGATCGCATTCATTTTTTTTTTTTTTTTTTTTATTAACACACACACAGGCACTGACAGCCAGGCCCGACCGCCCGCCCAGTGTAGTGGGTGGGGCGTGGGCGGTCCGCGGCTCAGGCCTGGCTGGGGGGAAGCCGCGTCAAGTCAGGACTCAGGACTGGAGCAGGCGGGCCCGGGGCAGAAGATGAGGTAGGTGGTGGAGGGGGCCGGAACAGGGGCGTACCCATAGGCGTGCGCACGAGGTGTGCCTGGGCACAGCCTAATCACACCCCTGTGCTCCGCCTCCTGCACTGCCAGCCATGCACGTGCGGCGTGACGGAGTGAAGTGACGTCACGTTACGCTGCCGCCGGCTGCCTGTTTTGAATGTGAAGAGCGGGAGCCTGCCTGCCCGCCCCCCCCGCGCCCAGTGTGCCTAATTGATCTTCAGGATCAGTCATCAATACAGAAGTGAATGGATTCTGATCTTTTGTGCACTGCCAGCAGTCTGCCACAGAAAAAAGAAAAAGTCTGGCGTGGAGAGGAGTCCTGACTGTCCCCAGTAAGTTAGTGAAGTGTCAAGTGATAGATAAGGATTATTAGATAGTAGTATACATACTAGTACATACTTTGCACAAGTTTATTAGTTACAACTTAAAGGGAACCTGTCACCAAAAAATACTATTAACAGCTTAATAAGCGATTTTTTTGGTGACAGGTTCCCTTTAAGTTGTAAATAATAAACTTGTGCAAAGTATGTTCTAGTATGTAGTACCTTTATAGTGCTGCAGAGTAGTTTCCTAATGCACTTTTTCTTCATTTAGCCTCCTTGAGAAATCAATGTTTTATTCAGCCGCTGCCCCCTGCTTCAAGTCAGGTTTGAAGTCAAGGGGGCAGCGGCCTAGGCGTCTCCAATCCTGCTCTCCCCGCCGCCTTTATTGACACGCCGGATCTCAGTGCCGGGACCGCGCTCCCAGCCTGCATGCGCAGTAAAGGGCTTCTGTAGCCTGTAGCGCAATCCCGGCTCCGGCTCGTACACTCAGCCGGCTTCAGTTTCGCTACTGCGCATGCGCCCAGCATCTTCTGTAACTGCGCTAGTATGTAAGGCTGGCGGGCGCATGCGCAGTAGCGAAACTGAAGCCGGCTGAGTGTACGAGCCGGAGCCGGGATCGCGCTACAGGCTACAGCAGCCCTTTACTGCGCATGCGGGCTGGGAGCGTGGTCCCGGCACTGAGATCCAGCGTGTCAATAAAGGCGGCGGGAGGCGGGGAGAGCAGGATTGGAGACGCCTAGGCCGCTGCCCCCTTGACTTCAAACCTGACTTGAAGCAGGGGGCAGCGGCTGAATAAAACATCGATTTCTCAAGGAGGCTAAATGAAGAAAAAGTGCATTAGGAAACTACTATGCAGCACTAAAAGGTACTATTAACAGCTTAATAAGTGATTTTTTGGTGACAGGTTCCCTTTAAGCTCACTTACATAAGGAACGCGGGGTCCGTCTTACAATAGTTGTCGGCCTCCACCCCCTGTTGGGGGTCAGTCACTGTCAGGGACACTGTTATGGGGGGGGGGGGGCCATAATTTTTTTTTGCTATGGGGCCCATGCATTTCTAGCTACGCCCCTGCTCAGGTTAGATGGATCCAGACGTAGACACGAGGATGCAATCAAACGTGGGTTTATTTGATCCAGAGCAGTGACATACAGTGATACAATACAGGAATGCAGTAGATGCTGTGATGTGGATGTCTTTTCTGAGGCTAACTGCTGAGGCTACTGCTGGTCAAAAACTGATGCCTTCACAAGCCGAGGTGTGTGTCTCCAGTCACAAAGGATGCAGCACTGAAAAAGGCTACAGGAAGTGACCAGGCCCAAGGCTGCTAAAACCACGCCCAGAGATAAAACTTTATAGACATCGAACGAGGCGTGCAGCATACAAATTCCGGCCAGCAGATGGCAGCAGAGAACAATAGACTTAAACAACATAGGTAAAACAAGAAATAATACAGTGCAGAAATTCAATATGAAAGGAACAGCACACTCCCCGTCTGAAATTCACTTAGGGGATTTCACTATGACGAATGTCCATAAAATATAAACAACCTGTAAAAAGAACATGTTAGAATGCAAAAACATAGATTTGTCCTGTTTTCCAACTTGGAATGGAGAAGATCTGCGAAGCTAGATACAGTCCTGTTCACCCATCAGGGACGTTCTCGATGGGTCTCATCCAACTGGAGAAACGTTCAAAGCGCTGACAACTGAAGCTGGCGGTTTGCTTTGTTCCAGTGACTAATGCACTAACTTCAGCGCGGATTTCTGGATCATTATCCGGATCCTGGATGCTGAAAACTTCCTGTACACATTCGTCCGCCTCTTCAAGCAGAAACTCTGGACCTGTAAGCCAAGTAGAGTTAATAAAGGAACCTATAGACATAGGCCTAGTGGCGTGATCTGCTGGATTAAGTTCGGATGGTACATAGTGCCATTGCTCAGGTTTGGAGGACCTCCTGATTCTCTCTATGCGGTTACTAACGTACACATAGAATCGCTTGGTCCGATTGTGGATGTAACCTAAAACGACCTTACTGTCGGTGTAATACTGGACTTCAGCTATGTCGACAGCCAGTTCTTGTTGTATGAAATCCGCAATCTCCACTGCCAACACAGTCCCACAGAGTTCCAGTCTGGGAATAGTACGATCGGGCTTGGGGGCTAAGTTAGCCTTACCAAAGACGAATCCAACGTGATTTTGGTTGTTGGGTTCTGTCACCTTCAGATAGGCGACCGCTGTGATGGCCTCCGTGGAGGCGTCCGAGAACACGTGGAGTTCTTTCTTTATGCTAGAGGAAAGTGAGGTTTTAATATAGCATCTCGGGATGTGGATCTCATCCAAGGCACACAAAGATCGCTTCCAGGCTTCCCATTTTTGCTCTTTCTCGGAGGGAAGTGGGGTATCCCAATCCTTGACTGTTTCAGAAAACTGTCTCAGTAGAGATTTACCTTGTATGGTAATGGGCGCTACAAATCCCAGCGGATCAAATAGGCTGTTTACCACTGATAGGACGCCTCGTTTTGTGAATGGCTTGTCTGCACAACTTATCTGAAAACCGAAGGAGTCAGCCGAGAGATCCCATCTGAGGCCCAAGCTCCTCTGCACAGGTGGACTGTCCAGTCCCAAGTTAATGTCCTTGAATCCTGGTGCATGATCGCCTGATTCGAAGGCCCTCATAACGGCCAGGCTGTTTGAAGCAATTTTGTGTAGTCTAAGTTTAGCTTGGTACAACATACTTTGAGTCCTTTTGAGCAGATCGATAGCCGCTTCTTCAGTAGGTAGTGATTTGAGTCCATCGTCTACGTAGAAGTCCTTTTCTACAAAGTCTCTGGCGTCTTTACCGTACTCGGATTCTCCCTCTAATGCAGTTCGCCGAAGGCCGTAAGTTGCCACGGCAGGTGAAGGGCTGTTTCCAAATACGTGCACCCTCATACGATATTCTGCCATCTCTGCGTTGGTGTCGTTATTCTTGTACCACAGAAACCTGAGGAAATTCCGGTGGTCCTCTCTCACTACGAAACAGTGGAACATCTGTTCAATGTCAGCGGTGATGGCAACGAGCCCTTTTCTGAACCTCATCAGCACTCCAACTAGGTTATTCGTCAGATTAGGACCTGTGAGGAGGACATCATTAAGAGATACACCTTGATGTTTGGCACTTGAGTCGAAAACAACCCTAATTTGATTAGGTTTCCGTGGGTGATACACTCCAAATGAAGGCAAGTACCAGCACTCTTCGTTCTTCCCTAAGGATGGAGCTGGTTCTGCATGGTTGTTGCGGAATATTTTGTCGATAAAGGCAACGATGTGTTCTCTCATCTCAGGCTTACTGTTCATGGTACGCTGAAGAGAGTTAAATCTAGACAGAGCTTGTTCCCTATTGTTCGGGAGTCTCACCCTGGTAGCTCGGAAGGGTAATTGAGAAACCCAGTGATTGGTTTCGTCTTTAAGGAACTCATTGTCCATTATCTTGATAAATTCTCTGTCCTCTACTGACAAAGCTACTTTATCATCGTCCTTGCTGGTATGAAAGACTAATCTTCCCAAGTTGTCGGCAAAGGGAGGAATGTCGTCAGGTGGTTGTATGAGGTCTGGAGGCTTCTCTTTCACCTCATAGTGATGAGGGCAAGGCTTAATGCAAGTTGTGCGTCCATCTCCACGCACGTACGTTTTGAAAGAGCGGATTCTTGGTTGATCCAAGCATACATTTCCTATGACCACCCATTCCAAGTCCAGTCTCTGGGCGTATGGTGCATAGTCGGGACCGTTACACTGTTGACGCACCTTGTGTACCCTTAGATTGTCTCTGCCAAGCAGGAGTAGAATCTCTGCGTTGTTGTCCATAAGTGGGATAACATTGGCTAGGTGCCTTAGGTGTGGATGGTGAAATGCAGCTTCCGGGGTAGGAATTTCATCCCTATGGTTGGGTATTTGATCGCATTCGATCAGCGTCGGTAGAGGTATTTCCGTATTTCCACTGACGGAACAAGCGATGAATCCTTGTGCCCTCCTGCCGCTAGTCTCTATGCGACCCGAGCAGGTGTTCAAGATGTAGGGTTCAGACGGTCCCTTTATTCCAAAGGCTTCAAAGAATTTAGGTCCTGCTAGGGAGCGGTTGCTTTGGTTGTCAATGATGGCATACATTTTTACTGCCTTTTCTGGTAGCCCCTCCGGGTAGACCTTGATTAGGCATATGCGGGCACAACATTTCTCACTCTGGCCCTCCCCACATACGTCCAAGCATGAGCAGGAAACAGCAGTGGCTGTGTTAGCGTGGTTCTGGGGCTCCCCGCCATGACTTTGAGCAGGACTGGTGGTGATAGCAGCAGGTGAATCCCTTGTGAGTGGAGTTGGGTGCATAGCTGAGGCATGTCTTTCACTATGACACTCCTCACACTTGATAATGGATTTACAGTCCTTAGCCATGTGCTCCAATGAAGCGCAGCATCTGAAACATACCCCAAGCTCGGTGAGGACTTTCTTGCGCTCCTGTATGATTTTGGATCTAAATCCTCTACATTTGTTCAGTGAGTGTGGTTTTTTATGAATGGGACATTCACGATTGAAGGCCTTGTCTCCTGATAAGGTAGTGTACTGTCTACCAGTGGGTACTGCAGATGATGGTAGGTTAGTCTTTCTAACATTCACGCTGCTCTTAAAGTCTCTGTGTTTATGCACAATACTTTCATACCTTGATGATGGTGTCGCTGAAGCTGTAGTATTGAACTCCAGGAAGTCGAGGCTGGGGTCATTCCTCATCTGGGACTGTTCATCGATGAATCTACAGAAATGAATAAATGGGGGAAAAGTGACGTCATGCACTCTTTTGTACCTTGAGACTGATGCCGCCCACTTCTCTTGCAGGCTGTATGGTAACTTCACGACAATTGGGTTCACCCCATGGGCTGTATCCAGGTAGCACAGCCCGGACAGACGGGGGTCTCTTTTGGCAAGCTCCAGTTCCATGAGCAAATCACTTAAATCCTGAAGCTTGTGGACATCCTTGAGACTGATCTTGGGGACGTTCTGCAGTCTCCTGAATAGTGCCTTCTCTATTGCTTCTGCACTGCCAAAGGTGCGTTCGAGTCTCTGCCAGGCTGCAGCGAGACCTGCTTCTGCTTGTCCCACATAGACAGTTCTAAGGCTCTTGATGCGATTTGTGGAGCCTGGGCCCAGCCAGTTGATCAAGAGGTCGAGCTCCTGCTCTGCGGTTAGGTTGAGGTTGGCGATGGCGGCTTTGAAGGTTGCCTTCCAGGCTCTGTAGCTCTCTGCACAGTCATCAAATTTTGAGAGACTGGTGTTAATTAGCTCTCTGCTCACCATAAACCTGGCAAACTCAGACATATCTGATTTCTCACTGCTTGTTGCCATGACAACTTGTGATGCCCCTGGGGCGTATAGGCTGCGTGGCGTGAAAGGGTGAGATGCTTCCGGGTAGAATGATGTTGCTGCAGGGTTGAGCTGTGGTCTAGCCTCTGTAGATTCTGATGACTGCTGCTTGAGCTGTGGAGGTAGGCCAGGAAACACCTGGTAGCCATCTTGCTGTAATAACTGTCCTTGAGAGGGTGCGTCTGGGCGACTGTTATTGGATTGCTCAGGTGCTGTGGGTGTCACTGGCCCTGCAGGTAGAGCTGACTTGGAGGTTTCAGTGTTGTTGGCTTGGACAGTACTGCACACTGGGGGTGGTGCAGATAACTGTTTCAGTATATAGTCGCTGGTGCGATCAACTGGATCGTCTATCTCCTCTGGTGGTAAGCAGACTGAATCAAGGCCTTGGCTCAATGCTTGCTCAAGTAGTCTTACTCTTGCTAATGCGATTTCCTCTTCCCTCTCTGATTCAAGGATCTTTATTCGAGCCTCTGCTTCTGCCCTCTTGGCTTTAGCCTCCGCTTCTGCCCTCTTGGCTTCTACCTCCACTTCTGCCCTCTTGGCCGCCGCCATCTGTGCTTCTGCCCTCGCAAGGACTTCTTTTTCGGTGAAGGAACGCCTCACTTTGGATTGCTCTGCATTTATGCGGGCCTCTAGTAATCTGTCGCTCAGGTTGGAGCTTCTAGAGCATGATGATCTGTAGGACCGTGAGGAATGTTTGGACGAATGTGATCTGTGTGATCTGGTTTCTTGTAAATGAGAGATGCGGAGTTCCACTTTATCTTTAGCGTCCAGCACCATGGCGTCTCTTTGTCTGTCTATTGATTCTGCCTTGCACAACTCTGACGGGGCTTCTTCAATATTAGAGTCTTTTAGAAAGGTTATATACCTTGTGGACAGTCTCTTGTATCTTTCATGGGCTGCGTTCAGCCGCCCGACGGCAACTTGTAAACTGGTGGCATCGCCTGAGGAGGACTTAAGTCCTGATATGAGGGAGGAAACTCGTTCCCATAGCTCTTCCAGGTTGTCACATAGCTCATCTTTCATGGTGTGATAATTTTCTGTGATCTTTATAGTTGGTTTGAGAGAGCGCCTTGGTCGCGTGACTTGGTCTGCTGGAAGTGTGGGTTCTACCTCCAGCTCTTCATAATGATCATTATCAGGTTGCATTTGCTTTGTTTCATCACTGGGGCACTGTACAAGGTCCTTTTCGGCCATTTTTATTTAAGGTGCGCTGTCTCTTTAACCACCTCCGGACCGCCTAACGCAGGATCGCGTTCCGGAGGTGGCAGCGCTGCGCACAGTCACGCATATACGCGTCATCTCGCGAGACGCGAGATTTCCTGTGAACGCGCGCACACAGGCGCGCGCGCTCACAGGAACGGAAGGTAAGAGAGTTGATCTCCAGCCTGCCAGCGGCGATCGTTCGCTGGCAGGCTGGAGATGTGTTTTTTTTAACCCCTAACAGGTATATTAGACGCTGTTTTGATAACAGCGTCTAATATACCTGCTACCTGGTCCTCTGGTGGTCCCCTTTGTTTGGATCGACCACCAGAGGACACAGGTAGCTCAGTAAAGTAGCACCAAGCACCACTACACTACACTACACCCCCCCCCCCATCACTTATTAACCCCTTATTAGCCCCTGATCACCCCTAATCACCCCTGATCACCCCATATAGACTCCCTGATCACCCCCCTGTCATTGATTACCCCCCTGTCATTGATCAACCCCCTGTAAAGCTCCATTCAGACGTCCGCATGATTTTTACGGATCCACTGATAGATGGATCGGATCCGCAAAACGCATCCGGACGTCTGAATGAAGCCTTACAGGGGCATGATCAATGACTGTGGTGATCACCCCATATAGACTCCCTGATCACCCCCCTGTCATTGATTACCCCCCTGTCATTGATTACCCCCCTGTAAAGCTCCATTCAGATGTCCGCATGATTTTTACGGATGCACTGATACATGGATCGGATCCGCAAAACGCATCCGGTCGTCTGAATGAAGCCTTACAGGGGCATGATCAATGACTGTGGTGATCACCCCCCTGTCATTGATTACCCCCCTGTAAAGCTCCATTCAGATGTCCGCATGATTTTTACGGATGCACTGATAGATGGATCGGATCCGCAAAACGCATCCGGACGTCTGAATGAAGCCTTACAGGGGCATGATCAATGACTGTGGTGATCACCCCATATAGACTCCCTGATCACCCCCCTGTCATTGATTACCCCCCTGTCATTGATTACCCCCCTGTAAAGCTCCATTCAGATGTCCGCATGATTTTTACGGATGCACTGATAGATGGATCGGATCCGCAAAACGCATCCGGACGTCTGAATGAAGCCTTACAGGGGCATGATCATTGACTGTGGTGATCACCCCATATAGACTCCCTGATCACCCCCCTGTCATTGATTACCCCCCTGTAAAGCTCCATTCAGATGTCCGCATGATTTTTACGGATGCACTGATAGATGGATCGGATCCGCAAAACGCATCCGGACGTCTGAATGAAGCCTTACAGGGGCATGATCAATGACTGTGGTGATCACCCCATATAGTCTCCCTGATCACCCCCCTGTAAAGCTCCATTCAGATGTCCGCATGATTTTTACGGATGCACTGATACATGGATCGGATCCGCAAAACGCATCCGGTCGTCTGAATGAAGCCTTACAGGGGCATGATCAATGACTGTGGTGATCACCCCCCTGTCATTGATTACCCCCCTGTAAAGCTCCATTCAGATGTCCGCATGATTTTTACGGATGCACTGATAGATGGATCCGATCCGCAAAACGCATCCGGACGTCTGAATGAAGCCTTACAGGGGCATGATCAATGACTGTGGTGATCACCCCATATAGACTCCCTGATCACCCCCCTGTCATTGATTACCCCCCTGTCATTGATTACCCCCCTGTAAAGCTCCATTCAGATGTCCGCATGATTTTTACGGATGCACTGATAGATGGATCGGATCCGCAAAACGCATCCGGACGTCTGAATGAAGCCTTACAGGGGCATGATCAATGACTGTGGTGATCACCCCATATAGACTCCCTGATCACCCCCCTGTCATTGATTACCCCCCTGTCATTGATTACCCCCCTGTCATTGATCACCCCCCCTGTCATTGATCACCCTCTGTAAGGCTCCATTCAGATATTTTTTTGGCCCAAGTTAGCAGAATTTTTTTTTTTTTTTTCTTACAAAGTCTCATATTCCACTAACTTGTGTCAAAAAATAAAATCTCACATGAACTCACCATACCCCTCACGGAATCCAAATGCGTAAAATTTTTTAGACATTTATATTCCAGACTTCTTCTCACGCTTTAGGGCCCCTAGAATGCCAGGGCAGTATAAATACCCCACATGTGACCCCATTTCGGAAAGAAGACACCCCCAGGTATTCCGTGAGGGGCATATTGAGTCCATGAAAGATTGAAATTTTTGTCCCAAGTTAGCGGAACGGGAGACTTTGTGAGAAAAAAATTAAAAATATCAATTTCCGCTAACTTGTGCCAAAAAAAAAAAATTTCTATGAACTCGCCATGCCCCTCATTGAATACCTTGGGGTGTCTTCTTTCCAAAATGGGGTCACATGTGGGGTATTTATACTGCCCTGGCATTCTAGGGGCCCCAAAGCGTGAGAAGAAGTCTGGTATCCAAATGTCTAAAAATGCCCTCCTAAAAGGAATTTGGGCACCTTTGCGCATCTAGGCTGCAAAAAAGTGTCACACATCTGGTATCGCCGTACTCAGGAGAAGTTGGGGAATGTGTTTTGGGGTGTCATTTTACATATACCCATGCTGGGTGAGAGAAATATCTTGGTCAAATGCCAACTTTGTATAAAAAAATGGGAAAAGTTGTCTTTTGCCAAGATATTTCTCTCACCCAGCATGGGTATATGTAAAATGACACCCCAAAACACATTCCCCAACTTCTCCTGAATACGGCGATACCACATGTGTGACACTTTTTTGCAGCCTAGGTGGGCAAAGGGGCCCATATTCCAAAGAGCACCTTTAGGATTTCACAGGTCATTTACCTACTTACCACACATTAGGGCCCCTGGAAAATGCCAGGGCAGTATAACTACCCCACAAGTGACCCCATTTTGGAAAGAAGACACCCCAAGGTATTCCGTGAGGGGCATGGCGAGTTCCTAGAATTTTTTATTTTTTGTCACAAGTTAGTGGAAAATGCTTATTTTTTTTTTTTTTTTTTTTTTCATACAAAGTCTCATATTCCACTAACTTGTGACAAAAAATAAAAACTTCCATGAACTCACTTTGCCCATCAGCGAATACCTTGGGGTCTCTTCTTTCCAAAATGGGGTCACTTGTGGGGTAGTTATACTGCCCTGGCATTCTAGGGGCCCAAATGTGTGGTAAGGAGTTTGAAATCAAATTCTGTAAAAAATGACCTGTGAAATCCGAAAGGTGCTCTTTTGAATATGGGCCCCTTTGCCCACCTCGGCTGCAAAAAAGTGTCACACATCTGGTATCTCCGTAATCGGGAGAAGTTGGGGAATGTGTTTTGGGGTGTCATTTTACATATACCCATGCTGGGTAAGAGAAATATCTTGGCAAAAGACAACTTTTCCCATTTTTTTATACAAAGTTGGCATTTGACCAAGATATTTATCTCACCCAGCATGGGTATATGTAAAAAGACATCCCAAAACACATTCCTCAACTTCTCCTGAATACAGAGATACCAGATGTGTGACACTTTTTTGCAGCCTAGGTGGGCAAAGGGGCCCACATTCCAAAGAGCACCTTTCGGATTTCACAGGTCATTTACCTACTTACCACACATTTGGGCCCCTAGAATGCCAGGGCAGTATAACTACCCCACAAGTGACCCCATTTTGGAAAGAAGAGACCCCAAGGTATTCGCTGATGGGCATAGTGAGTTCATGGAAGTTTTTATTTTTTGTCACAAGTTTGTGGAATATGAGACTTTGTATGAAAAAAAAAAAAAAAAAAAAAAATCATCATTTTCCACTAACTTGTGACAAAAAATAAAAAATTCTAGGAACTCGCCATGCCCCTCACGGAATACCTTGGGGTGTCTTCTTTCCAAAATGGGGTCACTTGTGGGGTAGTTATACTGCCCTGGTATTCTAGGGGCCCAAATGTGTGGTAAGGAGTTTGAAATCAAATTCAGGAAAAAATGAGGAGTGAAATCCGAAAGGTGCTCTTTGGAATATGGGCCCCTTTGCCCACCTAGGCTGCAAAAAAGTGTCACACATCTGGTATCCCCGTACTCAGGAGAAGTTGAGGAATGTGTTTTGGGGTGTCTTTTTACATATACCCATGCTGGGTGAGATAAATATCTTGGTCAAATGACAACTTTGTATAAAAAAATGGGAAAAGTTGTCTTTTGCCAAGATATTTCTCTCACCCAGCATGGGTATATATAAAATGACACCCCAAAACACATTCCCCACCTTCTCCTGAGTACGGAGATACCAGATGTGTGACACTTTTTTGCAGCCTAGGTGGGCAAAGGGGCCCATATTCCAAAGAGCACCTTTCGGATTTCACAGGTCATTTTTTACAGAATTTGATTTCAAACTCCTTACCACACATTTGGGCCCCTAGAATGCCAGGGCAGTATAACTACCCCACAAGTGACCCCATTTTGGAAAGAAGAGACCCCAAGGTATTCGCTGATGGGCATAGTGAGTTCATAGAAGTTTTTATTTTTTGTCACAAGTTAGTGGAATATGAGACTTTGTAAGGAAAAAAAAAAAAAAAAAAAAAATCATCATTTTCCGCTAACTTGTGACAAAAAATAAAAAGTTCTATGAACTCACTATGCCCATCAGCGAATACCTTAGGGTGTGTACTTTCAGAAATGGGGTCATTTGTGGGGTGTTTGTACTGTCTGGGCATTGTAGAACCTCAGGAAACATGACAGGTGCTCAGAAAGTCAGAGCTGCTTCAAAAAGCGGAAATTCACATTTTTGTACCATAGTTTGTAAACGCTATAACTTTTACCCAAACCATTTTTTTTTTACCCAAACATTTTTTTTTTATCAAAGACATGTAGAACTATAAATTTAGAGCAAAATTTCTATATGGATGTCGTTTTTTTTTGCAAAATTTTACAACTGAAAGTGAAAAATGTCATTTTTTTGCAAAAAAATCGTTAAATTTCGATTAATAACAAAAAAAGTAAAAATGTCAGCAGCAATGAAATACCACCAAATGAAAGCTCTATTAGTGAGAAGAAAAGGAGGTAAAATTCATTTGGGTGGTAAGTTGCATGACCGAGCAATAAACGGTGAAAGTAGTGTAGGTCAGAAGTGTAAAAAGTGGCCTGGTCTTTCAGGGTGTTTAAGCACTGGGGGCTGAGGTGGTTAAGAAAATGAACTTTTGAATTGGGGGCTGAAAATTGCAGTACGGCTCGGATGAGGCACCCCAATGAGTTTCCCAAGGTGTTTTGAGTGAATTGCGGGGTTTTGGTTTGAGGAAGGCCCTGCGTGCGTGAACAGTTCTTATATCATGCGAGCAAGGGTTAATATAGGATGTAGAAAGTGGCTTGGCGAGTAGTGGAGGACTTCCAGGCGAGAGTATATCTACTGCGGACACGCCGTGCTTCCCCTTAGGCTTATGGGACATGCACTGTTGCCGGGCAGATTTGCTGTGAGTGGGCCTGTTGCAGGGGAGGTTCCTGAGTGTGGCACTGGGCTTTGAGGGAACCTGTAGCCGGCATTGGACATTCAGACGGATATTGACTGGGGTATAAGGCTTTAAGGCAGTTTTTGACTGTTCTGTCCCCACATGAAGGCGAATGAAGGTGTAACTGGTAATGACTTTGTGACTGTCCTACCTTCGTATCCAAGCAGTGGAGCAGACCGGACCGGCAGATGCTCAGGTTAGATGGATCCAGACGTAGACATGAGGATGCAATCAAACGTGGGTTTATTTGATCCAGAGCAGTGACATGCGGTGATGCAATACAGGAATGCAGTAGATGCTGTGATGTGGATGTCTTTTCTGAGGCTAACTGCTGAGGCAACTGCTGAGGCAACTGCTGGTCAAAAACTGATGCCTTCACAAGCCGAGGTGTGTGTCTCCAGTCACAAAGGATGCAGCACTGAAAAAGGCTACAGGAAGTGACCAGGCCCAAGGCTGCTAAAACCACGCCCAGAGATAAAACTTTATAGACAACGAACGAGGCGTGCAGCATACAAATTCCGGACAGCAGATGGCAGCAGAGAACAATAGACTTAAACAACATAGGTAAAACAAGAAATAATACAGTGCAGAAATTCAATATGAAAGGAACAGCACAGGTGGGAACAATGACCAGCCTTCAGTATGACCAGGACATCGTGGAACCAGTCCTACTGCTACTGACCCAGGAGACGTGATGTCAAACAAGATAATGTCCGCCCCCTCACTTCCCACCCTACTCAATAAGCTCTCCAGGGTCTCCAGCAGCTCCCCTGGCCAGCTCAATGTCCAGATCTTTCCGCCATGGAGAAGGTCTGGGACTGGATGAGATAATAGATCTTCCATGCACAGGAGCCAACAACCACCTTGTATGAACTACAGGTCCAAGTTGCAAGAGCTTGGTATGACAACAGGAGGATATCCAGCATCTGGATGACCATGACCATGCCAGAGGGCGAGCCTGTATGGCAGCAAGAGAAGATGCCACACATTATTAATGTGATCCTGCCTCAACATCTACCCTGCTGCAGAACCCAAAACAAAGGGGGCACCAACTTGGTTGCGTGATCATTGACCGAGCACCACTAGCAGTTTATACTGTCAATTTCAGGTCAATTAATAGGGGGGTATTCCCATTTCAGACATTGGTGGCATAGCGCTAGGATAGGCTGTCTGAAAATAGGAGCAGGTCCCATTGGTGATATGCCATTAAAGGGGTTATGCCATGATTGATGTCTGATTTTCATTTTTTACGTCATACAGTACATAACAATACCTTTGTAACAAAGCTAGAACCAGCCTTGTACCTCACATGGATGCAGAGATCTGCACATTCACTGCTCTAACAGCTCTGCTAAATTATCTTCTCAGGGCGCATGTCCTTTCTGCTGCAACTATCTCCCTGTAACTGCCACAGCTTCTAACAGAACATATGGCTGGTTGACAGTTGAAGATTTAAACTGAGCATGTCCGACCAGCTCAGTGAGGTGGACTAGAAATAAGTAATAGAACAAACAGCAGGTGGCGCTATACAAATACATTTTATTGAATAACTCACTGGCTATACAAAATTTTTAATTACATGCAATTACAAAAGTATTCAGATCCAGGTGCTGGTTTGAAAAAATTAACAATATGTTTCGTGACACGATCCCTTTAAGTTTTCTAGGTGATCTTTTTTTCATTTTCCGCTAGTGTATTTGTAGCTGCTTTCCAAATGGGAGGACCCGAAGGAGTATTTGCAGTGGGTTTTCTAAACCAGACACCCCTGTGACATCATTGTTACGGAATATAGTATGATCTTCTGGTGTTATTCCCCAAAATGTCAACTGGCCACATTTCTACTTAACCCCTTAAGGACCGGGCTCATTTTCACCTTAAGGACCAGGCTCATTTTCACCTTAAGGACCAGGCCATTTTTTGCAAATCTGACCAGTGTCACTTTAAGTGCTCATAACTTTAAAACGCTTTGACTTACCCAGGCCGTTCTGAGATTGTTTTTTCGTCACATATTGTACTTCATGACACTGCTAAAATTGGGTCAAAAAAGTTAATTTTTTTGCATAAAAAAATACAATTTTTACCGTAAATTTTGAAAAATTAGCAAATTTCAAATTTTCAGTTTCTCTACCTCTGTAATACATAGTAATACCCCCAAAAATTGTGATGACTTTACATTCCCCATATGTCTACTTCATGCTTGAATTGTTTTGGGAATGATATTTTATTTTTTGGGGATGTTACAAGGCTTAGAAGTTTAGAAGCAAATTTTGAAATTTTCAGAAATCTTCAAAATCCCACTTTTTATGGACCAGTTCAGGTTTGAAGTCATATTGTGAGGCTTAGATAATAGAAACCTCCCAAAAATGACCCCATTCTAGAAACTACACCCCTCAAGGTATTCAAAACTGTTTTTTCAAACTTTGTTAACCCTTTAGGTGTTCCACAAGAGTTAATGGCAGATGGAGAAACAATTTTGAAATTTATATTTTTTGGAAAATTTTCCAATATAATCAATTTTTTCCAGGAGTAAAACAAGGGTTAACTGCCAAACAACACTCAAAATGGGTTGCCCTGATTCTGTAGTTTGCAAAAACACCCCATATGTGGTCGTAAACTACTGTTTGGCCGAACGGTAGCACATAGAAGGAGGGGAACACCATATGGGTTTTGGAAGGCAGATTTGGCAGGACTGGTTTTGTTTATACCATGTCCCATTTGAAGCCCCCTGTTGCACCCCTAGAATAGAAATTTCAAAAAAGTGACTCCATCTAAGAAAGTACACCCCTCAAGGTATTCAAAACTGGGTTTACAAACTTTGTTAACCCTTTAGGTGTTCCACAAGAGTTAATGGCAGATGGAGAAACAATTTTGAAATTTCTATTTTTTGGAAAATTTTCCAATATAATCAATTTTTTCCAGGAGTAAAACAAGGGTTAACTGCCAAACAACACTCAAAATGGGTTGCCCTGATTCTGTAGTTTGCAAAAACACCCCATATGTGGTCGTAAACTACTGTTTGGCCGAACGGTAGCACATAGAAGGAGGGGAACACCATATGGGTTTTGGAAGGCAGATTTGGCAGGACTGGTTTTGTTTATACCATGTCCCATTTGAAGCCCCCTGTTGCACCCCTAGAATAGAAATTTCAAAAAAGTGACTCCATCTAAGAAAGTACACCCCTCAAGGTATTCAAAACTGGGTTTACAAACTTTGTTAACCCTTTAGGTGTTCCACAAGAGTTAATGGCAGATGGAGAAACAATTTTGAAATTTCTATTTTTTGGAAAATTTTCCAATATAATCAATTTTTTCCAGGAGTAAAACAAGGGTTAACTGCCAAACAACACTCAAAATGGGTTGCCCTGATTCTGTAGTTTGCAAAAACACCCCATATGTGGTCGTAAACTACTGTTTGGCCGAACGGTAGCACATAGAAGGAGGGGAACACCATATGGGTTTTGGAAGGCAGATTTGGCAGGACTGGTTTTGTTTATACCATGTCCCATTTGAAGCCCCCTGTTGCACCCCTAGAATAGAAATTTCAAAAAAGTGACTCCATCTAAGAAAGTACACCCCTCAAGGTATTCAAAACTGGGTTTACAAACTTTGTTAACCCTTTAGGTGTTCCACAAGAGTTAATGGCAGATGGAGAAACAATTTTGAAATTTCTATTTTTTGGAAAATTTTCCAATATAATCAATTTTTTCCAGGAGTAAAACAAGGGTTAACTGCCAAACAACACTCAAAATGGGTTGCCCTGATTCTGTGGTTTGCAAAAACACCCCATATGTGGTCGTAAACTACTGTTTGGCCGAACGGTAGCACATAGAAGGAGGGGAACACCATATGGGTTTTGGAAGGCAGATTTGGCAGGACTGGTTTTGTTTATACCATGTCCCATTTGAAGCCCCCTGTTGCACCCCTAGAATAGAAATTTCAAAAAAGTGACTCCATCTAAGAAAGTACACCCCTCAAGGTATTCAAAACTGGGTTTACAAACTTTGTTAACCCTTTAGGTGTTCCACAAGAGTTAATGGCAGATGGAGAAACAATTTTGAAATTTCTATTTTTTGGAAAATTTTCCAATATAATCAATTTTTTCCAGGAGTAAAACAAGGGTTAACTGCCAAACAACACTCAAAATGGGTTGCCCTGATTCTGTAGTTTGCAAAAACACCCCATATGTGGTCGTAAACTACTGTTTGGCCGAACGGTAGCACATAGAAGGAGGGGAACACCATATGGGTTTTGGAAGGCAGATTTGGTAGGACTGGTTTTGTTTATACCATGTCCCATTTGAAGCCCCCTGTTGCACCCCTAGAATAGAAATTTCAAAAAAGTGACTCCATCTAAGAAAGTACACCCCTCAAGGTATTCAAAACTGGGTTTACAAACTTTGTTAACCCTTTAGGTGTTCCACAAGAGTTAATGGCAGATGGAGAAACAATTTTGAAATTTCTATTTTTTGGAAAATTTTCCAATATAATCAATTTTTTCCAGGAGTAAAACAAGGGTTAACTGCCAAACAACACTCAAAATGGGTTGCCCTGATTCTGTAGTTTGCAAAAACACCCCATATGTGGTCGTAAACTACTATTTGGCTAAACGGCAGGACATAGAAGAAGGGGAACGTCATTTTTGGAAGGCAGATTTTGCTGGACTGGTTTATTGACACCATGTACCCTTTCAAGCCCCCTGATGCACCCCTAGAGTAGAAACTCCATAAAAGTGACCCCATCTAGGAAACTACGGGATAAGGTGGTTGTTGTTTTGGGACTATTTTTGGGGTAAATTTGATTTTTGGTTGCTCTATATTAGTCTTTTTTGAGGCAATGTAACAAAAAAATGTAATTCTAAAATTGTTTCTACATTCACTATTTGGTTTTGTGGAACACCTAAAGGGTTAACATAGTTTGTAAAGTAACTTTTGAATACCTTGAGGGGTGTAGTTTCTTAGATGGGGTCACTTTTTTGGAGTTTCTAGTCTAGGCTACATCAGGGGGGGCTTCTAATGGGACATGGTGTCAAAAAAAAAACTGTCCATCAAAATCTGCCTTCCAGAAACCATATGGAGTTCCCTTCGTTCTATGCCCTGCCGTGCGGCTATATAGCCATTTACGACCACATATGGGGTGTTTCTGCAAACTACAGAATCGGGGCAATAAATATTTAGTTTTGTTTGGCTGTTAACCCTTGCTTTATTACCGGCAAAATGGATTCAAATTGAAATTTTGCCCAAAAATTGGTGTTTTGGCACAGTTTTTATTTTATATTTTTAACACCGTTCATCCGAGGCGTTTGGTCAAAAGTTATTTTTATAGCGACGACTTTTACGCACGCGACGATGCCCAATATGTATGGCTCTCAGACTTTGGAGACACTAAGCAGGCATCCTAAAACTGCGGCCCTCCAGATATTGTAAAACTACAATTCCCACCATGCCCTGCTGATGGCTGTAGGTTGTCTGGGCATGCTGGGAGTTATAGTTTTACAACATCTGGAGGGCCGCAGTTTGAGGATGCCTGCTCTAAAACTAATATTTTTTGGGGAAAGAAAAATTGTTTCCGTGTCTCCAAAGTCTGAGAGCCATAGTGTTTTATGTTCTCTAGTGGACTGTTGAGGATTATAAAAATTTAGTACTCCATGGAAGTGTGATACTCCCTGAAGCAATTGATAATGCAGAGGCCCGGATGATCGGGGCAAGTGTCACATTGAGTAGTGGTGTCCTTCCGTATCCCCCTCTTGTGACACACTCTGCACTTTTTTTGGGTTCGTCCCTTCTTTCCAGTATGGGGGACCACACCTGGAAAGTGTTGGCCAGGGACGATCCGGGCGCCTCCAATTCCCGAGGTACTCCGGCCTGCTCTTTCCCGGTCCGAAAAGATCAGGTCTTTGAGGACTGCCTCATAGAACTGGAGGAATGTCCCTGTGCTGCCAGCGCTTCGGAATAGTACAAAAGAGTTGTACATGGCAACCTGTACCAAGTAGACCGCAACTTTTTTGTACCATGCCCGGGTTTTGCGCATGGCGTTATATGGCGTGAGGACTTGATCAGAGAGATCAACTCCTCCCATATACCGATTGTAGTCGACGATACAATCGGGCTTGAGGACCGTTGCCGCGGTACCTCGCACAGGGACAGGGGTGGTGCCGTTACCGTGGATTGTGGACAGCATAAGGACATCCCTCTTGTCCTTATACCTGACCAGCAACAGGTTTCCACTGGTAAGGGCACGGGTCTCACCCCTGGGGATAGGTACCTGGAGGGGGTAGGCAGGGAGGCCGCGTTGATTTTTCCGCACGGTCCCACAAGCGAACGTGGATCTGGCGGCAAGGGACCTGAACAAGGGAATGCTGGTATAAAAGTTATCCACGTACAAGTGGTAACCATTATCCAGCAGTGGGTACATAAGGTCCCACACGAGTTTCCCGCTAACACCCAGAGTGGGGGGACATTCTGGGGGTTCAATACGGGAATCTCGCCCCTCGTACACACGAAATTTGTAAGTGTACCCTGAGGCACTCTCACAAATTTTGTATAGCTTCACGCCATACCTCGCCCGCTTTGTGGGAATGTATTGGCGGAAACTGAGTCTCCCCTTGAACGCAACGAGAGACTCATCAACCGCGACCTCCCTTCCAGGTACGTAGGCCTGCTGAAATGTGGCCCCAAAGTGATCGATGACCGGCCGTATCTTATACAGCCGGTCATAGGCAGGATCACTTCGGGGGGGACATGCTGCATTATCGGAATAATGCAGACATTTCCGGATGGCCTCAAACCGGTGACGTATCATGACCATACTGTACAGTGGGGTCTGGTAGAGTATGTCCCCACTCCAGTATTGCCTGACACTGGGTTTTTGGACTAGACCCATATGCAGCACGAGGCCCCAAAATGTCCTCATTTCGGCTGCACTGACCGGCGTCCAGCCACCGGGTCTAGCCAAAACTGAGCCTGGGTTTTGAGCGACGAACTGTTGGGCGTACAGATTCGTCTGCTCCACCATCAAATTCACCAGTGAGTTACTGAAAAAAAAACTAAAATAGTCTATTTCAGTAAACCCCACTGTGGGAATCTGGATTCCAGGATTGCCAGCAAAATCCGGAATCTCAGGCTCAAAGTCCACTGGGGGACACCAGCTAAGTTCATCGGCAGGGGGCTCCGGTGGACTTATTTGGTGGGCCGGGAAACCAGTACGAACCCCAGGGCGGCTCGTACTAGGGTGGGCCACAGGATCCCTAGCATGTGGGGCCCCTGGCTCCGCCTGGCGGCGTCTCCGCCGCCTTGGTGGCTCATCGTCATCAGATGATGATGAGGAGGATGCGGATGACAAAAGGAATGTGGGGTCATCCTCATCCTCACTGGGGCTCTCAGAGTCGGAGGCAATCTGGGCGTATGCCTCCTCGGCCGAGAACATCCGGTGGGCCATGGGTGTGTGTGCGTGTAGGTGTGCGTGTGTGGCAAACTTTATTATATGTGCGTGTGTGTGGGGGCAACGGGTGTTCGCGTACTAAAAAGTCCAGGCAAAAAAATGGGCAAGTGTTAGAAAAAAAAAAGTTAAAACTTGCTGATCAGCGGTACAACGCTGATCAGCGGTCGGTGGGGTGGTGGGGCGGGCGATGCGCTAACAGTGGACGGACGCTAAAAAGTGCCGGCCAGTCAGCGCACGCAGAAAAAAAAAAGTGGTGGTGAGTGGGGGGTGGGGGGTGCTGGTGGGGGGTAGGTGGGGGGGGGGAGGCAGGTGGGGGGGGGGGGAAGTGGCTGGTGGGGGGTGGGTGGGGGGGCAAGTGGCAGGAGGGGTCTGGGTTAGAGTAAGATGGAAGTTTGGAAGTTTGGAATAAAAGTACTTTTTTTTTTTTTTTTCTAACTTACTTTTCCCTTCTTTCCCTGCCTAACGGTGCCTCTCCCTCACTGACCCTAACCTACCTGGGTGGCGATGGGTGCAGGAGGGTGATGGATGCCGATTAGGGGGACACAGGAGCTCGTTCTGGACGGTGCTGCACGGTCAGGGTGCTGGACAGGAAGAGGAGGGGAGAGAGGAGCGCAGGAAGTTTGAATCTCGCGCCTCTCTCCCCTGCACCAATCAGCACCCTGGACAGCGGCATTCAGCACCAGGGCCAGCACCGCCTCTCCAAATCCTCGGACTGCGATAGGTGGTGTATAATTACGCCACCGATCGCAGTCTTTTTCCGGTTCATCGGGTCACAGGACACCCGAATGGACCGGAAACGCAGAAAACCGCAGGTCTGAATTGACCTGCGGTTTTCTGCGATCGCCGATACGGGGGGGTCAAATGACCCCCCCCTGCATTGTTACGGGATGCCGGCTGAATGATTTCAGCCGAAATCCCGTTCCGATTAACCCCTGCGGCGCCGGAGTTCCGATTTTAAGTCAGGACGTACCGGTACGTCCTCGGTCCTTAAGGACTCGGGAAATAGCGCGTACCGGTACGTCCTAGGTCCTTAAGGACTCGGGAAATAGGGCGTACCGGTACGTCCTAGGTCCTTAAGGGGTTAAGTTTTCTAGGTGATCTTTTTTTCATTTTCCGCTAGTGTATTTGTAGCTGCTTTCCAAATGGGAGGACCCGAAGGAGTATTTGCAGTGGGTTTTCTAAACCAGACACCCCTGTGACATCATTGTTACGGAATATAGTATGATCTTCTGGTGTTATTCCCCAAAATGTCAACTGGCCACATTTCTACTTAAGACGTGAAATTCACCTTTGCGTATCTGGTATTGTGATAAACTAGATTCATGATTCGGATGGACTGAAGTCTAAATAATTGGAAAAGAATGGACGAGAACAGCCGGGAGAGGCTTGGCCATTGTTCTCCTCCGAGCCCAGTATCGGGCGGCCTTGGAAATGCTGCTTCTAAGGAAGAAATCAATGTTTAGTTCTCCTCTTCCTGGCTTATTTATGCTATAGTGGGTATTATGTGACATGTACTGTGGACTATTATACGGCGCAGTGTGCGTGCCCTGCTGCGGAGTGCGGGCAGCTCCTGTGTCTAATGACTAAACTCAATGGGCCCCCGGGGGCTGATTACTTTAAATTTATTTACCACAAACATAATCAGGAGATGGGAGAAGGGCCCATGATGATGACTTTATGGTCCTCTAATGTAGTTTCATCAGGATCTGCAGCTGTAACTAGAAGCTATCTCATCAAGTGCTGCCCCCAGCTTCCAGTCTGGACTGGGGAATTAACCGAGAGAAGCGAATTCAAGGCATGTAAAGCCTTTACTTTTGGGCAGATCTATCCATAAACTGTACACACATATAAACTGTACACAAATACTGTATGTATACAGCTTATATATGTGTACAGTTTTTATATATATGTATAATTTACATACACCACTCTCAAAACGTTAGGGATATTTGTCTTGTGGGTGAAATTTCAAAGATGAGCCTAAAATGCACTCTAATGTTTACAGGTGAACTTAATGTGAGCTTCTCTAAACTTTTGAATGCACATGTCCAACTGTTCAACGTTTCAGTACCTTTTGCACAACTTGCTGTTCTCTAACAAGGAGCTTAACGATAAAATTCCCAACAGGTGTTTGATCCATGAATCGCCCATTCGCCAATCCTAGTTCAATTAGAATTGGTATTTAAACAGTCCTCCTCATCATGCTGTTCACATTTTGACATCATGAGACCAAGACGACACCTAACAATTGATCAACAGTACCTCGCCATTGCGAGGCTTCAAGCAGGATGTTCTCAGCCAGAGGTGGCCACTGAGTTTAGAGTGTCACAGAGTGTCATCAGCAGGTTGCAACAGAAATACAGAGAGACCGGAAGAGTCACAGAAAGGCATAGAAGTGGACTTCCTTTGACCACATCCCACACTGATGACCGCTTCATTGTGAACAATGCCCTGCGGAACCGGATGATGAATGCCACACAACTCTAGGCACATTTAAGGGAGGTGAGAGGCAACAAAGTGTCATGTCAGACCATTCAAAACAATTTACATCAGCGTGGTCTATATGCTAGACGACCTGCAAGGGTTCCTGACCACAGGCGTCATCATTGTATGGACCAGGGAGCATCAGTGCTGTTCACTGATGAAAGTCAATTCACGCTGAGCAGAAATGGTGTCCCCCAACATGGCGGCAACGTCAAGGAGAGCGCTATGCATCAGCCACTGTTTGCCTTTAGTGGGCAGGTGTATTTAGTCAATACAGAACTGACCTACACTTTGTGAATGGTACAGTGACAAACCCATACTACTTGAAGAACATCATCTTTCTCCAGACCTGAATCCCTATAATACCTGAAAACCTATGGGATCAGCTGAGTCGCCATGTAGAGCCTCGTAACTCTGTACCCCAGAACCTCAATGACCTGAGGGCCGCCCTTCAAGAATAGTGGGATGCCATGCCTCAGCAGACAACAAGTCGACTTGTGAACAGCATGAGACGTCGTTGTCAAGCTGTAATTGATGCTCAAGGCCACATGACAAGTTATTGAGATGCTGACATTTTTTGTGGGGGTATACCCACCACTTGTGTTGGCTTTTGTTTCAATAAATTGTTTGAGAAATCACCATTGCTGCTTCTACTTAAATGCCCGACTTTCATAATATTATATCACTGTAGTGTAAACTTTTACGCTAAATATCCCAAACTTTTTTTGAGTAGTATATATAAGCTGTCACTTAGGAACCACTGACCTGACAATAAGCAGGTAATACAGAGAGGACTACACGAGAACCTTACTGGTTCACACAAGCGATGCTACAGTCCCTCTATTAGTTGTCATACCATTCATGATGACAATTAAACCTTGTTCACATTGGTTCGGAGATCCGGAAGGCTGTGAAGGCACAGAGTAGCCTACCAAATTCTCTACGTCACCGCCGGATCCTCATTGGCTGAGGACTCAATGAGGTCCGGCGGTGATCCGCTCGATTTCTGGCATAAATGCTGGGTATTTAGCATTGCATGCAATGTTTTTTTTTTTGTCTGACGGACAGCCAGCATTTGTGCCGTATCAGCAAGCTAGATCTCCAAACGGAGCCTTAAGAATTACCGATTCCGCACAAAATAACTGATAAGGGCTTATGCACACAACCATATGGATTTAGCGGTCTGCAAAACACGGATCCGCAAAAAAAAGGATGACATCAGTGTAACATCCGTTTTTTTTTTTGCGGATCCAATGTAACAATGCCTATCCGTGTCCACAAAACGGACAAGAATAAGACATGTTCTATTTTTTTGCAGAACGGACTTGCAGACATTTGGATACGGAATGCACACGTCATTTCCGTTTTTTTTTTTTTTGCAGCCCAAATGTAATGATTGTTTCCGCAAACGGGCCACAAAAAAAAATAAACGGAACGGACACGAACAACAAGTACGTTGGAGTGCATGAGCCCTAACTGGTAAGTGGTCTTTATGACACCCTCCACTCATATTTTGTTGGAAGCAGGTCCTGCTGGTCTCCCAGGCGTCCGGGACTGGATAGCTCCGCTCAGAAGAACCCGTGAACCTGAAGTTGGGTGAATCGCCTACACAAGTCTCTACACAGCCATATGAAACTTGTATTTAACCCCTAAACAACCAGACCTGATTTGACCAGATGACTATGGCAGCGTTTCTACTATCTCCATTTGACATCAGTTTGTTTTTTCTTTCTACTAAACTCTAGCAAGTTCCCATATAACTAAGCTGATGTTGGTGCCAGGACACGTCCCCTAACGTCACGAGTAACAATGCCAAGCTTTAGTGAGTGTAAGGACTCCCATAAAGGTGTGAGCCACAGCGCCCTCCCTCATAACAGTGCTAGTCACTGCTCGATAGCGCCCCCACTGACAGTGCCGTACTTACAGGCACAGGATAATAACTTGATATTAGGGAATTGCTTCTCTAGCATGCCACAAATTGACTTGACCCAAAACTAAACCAACCAGCACATGCAGGAAGTGCAAAGGTCAACTCTAAGGGGTAGTTTTAAAGGCACAATGTTCAATGAGCTTCCAGAAACACCCAGGGCTTCCTCCTGGTCTCTTAGATGCTGCAGTCATATTAATACTGTAGTGCCACCTTGTGGACACTTTAATAACACAGGCACTGAGATTATTAAAGGCAGCACATTTATATAAAAATCCCAAACATTAGCTAAAGACTACATAGAACACCCCCCCCCCCCCCCCCCGATATAATCGTGCCGATATTCACGATTAAAATTCGCAATTTGAATATTCGTGATCAACACTACTAATGAGAAAGATTTCATAATAAGGATTTGGAGAAGGGGCAGAGGGATAGCAGAGCAGGGAGAGACTGGTGCTGCTACTAGGGGGTCATACCATGGGGGAGTAAAAAAGCCCACCATAAATTCATTTTAGGGTGGCCGCAGGGATTAAGGGGCTGCCATTCTCATGATCGGTTGGGGTCCCAGCGGTAGGACCCCCACGATCTAATAGTTATCCTCTATCCTGTGGATAGGGGATAGCTTGAAACAACCCCCACCACAAAAAAAACAACAACTATATGCCGGTATATAGCTTACAATCTACCTTGTGCAGGTCACAAATGCCTCTCCAGCCAGTCCAGTTTGCAATTATTATCAGGGCCGGTTCTAGGGGAAATGGGGCCCTGGGGCGAAAAACAATAAGGCCCCCCCCCCATGACACTTGATGACTATTACAGAAGAAATTGTATATTGTGGGGCACGGTGTAGGCTATATGTGTATAACATAAACATATTTCACATGAAGACTTACAATTACTTGGCTTGACCCTTGGGGATCTCGGACACCACTTCCACACTTTGGCCGGGGGCTCGGCGGAGCTGATGTGTTTTATCCTAATGAGTAGTGATGAGCGGCAGGGGCAATATTCGAATTAGCGATATTTCGCATATATTCGCCATATATTCGAGAATTCGCGAATTCATGATCTCCAGGCATTATTTTCTTGATTGCGAAAATTCGCATAAAAATTCGTATGAATTTTCGATTGCGAATATATTTTGCGATATTCTAAATATTCGCGAATTCTCGAAGTGCCGATATTCACGATTAAAATTCGCAATTTGAATATTCGTGATCAACACTACTAATGAGAAAGATTTCATAATAAGGATTTGGAGAAGGGGCAGAGGGATAGCAGAGCAGGGAGAGACTGGTGCTGCTACTAGGGGGTCATACCATGGGGGAGTAATAAAGCCCACCATAAATTCATTTTAGGGTGGCCGCAGGGATTAAGGGGCTGCCATTCTCATGATCGGTTGGGGTCCCAGCGGTAGGACCCCCACGATCTAATAGTTATCCTCTATCCTGTGGATAGGGGATAGCTTGAAACAACCGGGACACCCCTGGTAAGTTTAACATCTGTTGTGGGTAAACTGTTTGAAGGTTTTCTGAGAGATGCTATCTTAGAGCATCTCAACGGAAATAAGCAAATAACGCCATATCAGCATGGCTTCGTGAGGGATCGGTCATGTCAGACTAATTTAATCAGTTTCTATGAGGAGGTAAGTTCTAGACTTGACAGCGGCGAATCAATGGATGTCGTATATCTGGACTTCTCCAAAGCATTTGACACTGTACCACATAAAAGGTTAGTATATAAAATGAGAATGCTCGGACTGGGAGAAAACATCTGTAAGTGGGTAAGTAACTGGCTCAATGATAGAAAACAGAGGGTGGTTATTAACGGTACATACTCAGATTGGGTCACTGTCACTAGTGGGGTACCTCAGGGGTCAGTATTGGGCCCTATTCTCTTCAATATATTTATTAATGATCTTGTAGAAGGCTTGCATAGTAAATTATAAATTTTCGCAGATGACACTAAACTGTGTAAAGTATCTAACACTGAAGAGGACAGTATACTACTACAGAGGGATCTGGATAGACTGGAGGCTTGGGCAGATAAGTGGCAGATGAGGTTTAACACTGACAAATGTAAAGTTATGCACATGGGAAGGAATAATGCAAGTCACCCGTACATACTAGATGATAAAACACTCGGTAACACTGACATGGAAAAGGATCTAGGAATTTTAATAAACAGCAAACTAAGCTGCAAAAACCAGTGTCAGGCAGCTGCTGCCAAGGCCAATAAGATAATGGGCTGCATCAGAAGGGGCATAGATGCCCGTGATGAGAACATAGTCCTACCACTTTACAAATCGCTAGTCAGACCACACATGGAGTACTGTGTACAGTTCTGGGCTCCTGTGAACAAGGCAGACATAGCAGAGCTGAAGAGGGTCCAGAAGAGGGCAACTAAAGTAATAACTGGAATGGGGGAACTACAGTACCCTGAAAGATTATCAAAATTAGGGTTATTCACGTTAGAAAAAAGATGACTGAGGGGAGATCTAATTACTATGTATAAATATATCAGGGGTCAGTACAGAGATCTATCCCATCATCTATTTATCCCCAGGACTGTGACTGTGACGAGGGGACATCCTCTGCGTCTGGAGGAAAGAAGGTTTGTACACAAACATAGAAGAGGATTTTTTACGGTAAGAGCAGTGAGACTATGGAGCTCTCTGCCTGAGGAGGTGGTGATGGTGAGTACAATAAAGGAATTCAAGAGGGGCCTGGATGTATTTCTGGAGCGTAATAATAATACAGGCTATAGTTACTAGAGAGGGGTCGTTGATCCAGGGAGTTATTCTGATTGCCTGATTGGAGTCGGGAAGGAATTTTTATTCCCCTAAAGTGGGGAAAATTGGCTTCTACCTCACAGGGTTTTTTTTTTTTGCCTTCCTCTGGATCAACTTGCAGGATAACAGGCCGAACTGGATGGACAAATGTCTTTTTTCGGCCTTATGTACTATGTTACTATGTTACTATGTTACCCCCTTTAAGGTATACTTTTGGCATTGTATACCAAACCTATACCTGTTGCAGTCCAGGAGGGGGCAGTACATGACTTTGGTGTTCATTGAACCCTGTACCATGTCCACAACTTGGCATACCCCAGCGTAGGAGACCGTTCACTGTCATTTCAGGTGACTTTTCAGCATGAGCTGTTGTGTGTGTGTGCATGAGGAATAAGACTATATCTGGCCATTTTATCACAGTTTATCCACAGCTTCCATCCTTCTTTAGGCTTTAACTCTAAATTGCAAGAATGGGTGTAGGGTAGCTGCTATGATGTCTCCCATACACAGCACACAGATAACAGGAGAATCTGCTCTCCTGTCTCTATAAAGAACTCCCTTTAGAAGCAGCATGAAGGACATTATACAGCCATGCAGGGCCGGTGCTATAATAAGGCAGACGAAGCGGCTGCCTTAGGGCGCAGAAATGGGGGGGGCGGAAAAAATGAAACTTTTTTTTTAAATGCCCTGTATATTTCGCCCCTGGGTCTTATAGGGCGAATACTAATGAAGCGCTTCCATTTTGGAAGCGCTTCATTAGTACCGGAGGACCGGGAAGCGGGGAAGAATCTGTACTCACCACTACCTGGTCCTCCGCTCGGCTGTCCGCTATAAAGGGCTGCGCACCATGTGACCTCACTGTGCGCAGCCTTCACAGCTGACAGCCGAGAACCAGGAAGAAGAGAGAGAGCGCTGGTGGTGAGGAGAGGTAAGTTATTTTTTATTTTATTATTTGCGCTGATGGCTGACATGGGGGGGGGGCATGATGGCTGACATGGGGGCATGATGGCTGACATGGGGGCATGATGGCTGACATGGGGGCATGATGGCTGACATGGGGGCTGATGGCTGACATGGGGGCATGATGGCTGACATGGGGGGCTGATGGCTGATGGCTGACATGGGGGTCTGATCTGAGGTCTGATTAACATTGGGGGTCTGATCTGAGGTCTGATTAACATTGGGGGTCTGATTGCTGGTCTGACCTGAGGTGCAATGGAAAATATTTTTTTCTTATTATCCTCCTCTAAAACCTAGGTGCGTCTTATGGGCAGGTGCATCTTAGAGGGCACAAAATACGGTCCTCAAACCAACAATTGTCTGAAGCAGGGAGAAGATACCAGGACCACACAGAGGAGAAGCCAGCTGCTGCAGACGTAGCTTCGCTTGTGTTGGCAACAATCCTTGCACCGGCCCTGCAGCCATGCTGAGCAGCGTAGCTGTGAATCCGGCACTGAACGAAGATAGAAAACGTACTGGCTGACCTGTTACATGTGCGCTTGGCAGCTAAAGGCATCTGTGTTGGTCTTATGCTCATATGTGTCTGCATTGCTGAGAATAATGATGTTTTACTATATGCAAATGTAGGAACAACGGGGGCGTTGCCGTTACACCTAGAGCAGGGGTCCACAACCTTTTTTGGTTTGGGGGCTGCATTGTCACATCACTCTATTTCAAGGGGCTGCAAAAAAAAAAAAAAAGGTTAATCAGTGCTCGTCATTCCTCCCTCATTCACTTCTATTGAATATCAGTAGCACATTCCTGATCACACAGGGAGATGTGCTGACGATTATCTGATAATTGTCCTGAATATCGCGCAGTGTAACAGGAACGTAGAGATTTTCCGATAAAAAAGGATTTTAAACATGTTCCTGCAGCATGGCCCTGAGACAGAAGATTCCTACTTTCCTGCTCCCCGCCGCTCCATCTTCTGGTCCCAGCAGTGTTTACATCCGGTTGGATATGGGCATAGTCACATGCACTGCTCCGGCCAATGACTGCCTTCAGTGGTGATGTGGCCACAAGCAGCGTTTCACCGCTAAAGTCAACTGCAAAAAAGGGGGTCAGTCAGCACATCCCAATGTGCAGGTGCGCGCTGCCATGCCTAGAAACACAAAGAAAAAAGGCAATGCAGCAGCACTCTGCAAACACAAAAAAAGTACAATAATGCCATAATTATAGAAAACATTCTGGTGCTAATTCTACGCTTATTTTTCTAATTTGTGATTCTAGGAAAATACATTTTGTACAAAATTATTTGAGCCCGTCTGCCAAATGTCAAGGCGATCTCTGTAAGAAGGGAACATAACACTAAATACTACCTGTTATGTGCCATAATGGCCACCATAAAATTCAGGGAGTGCAGGTTCCACATGCATGCTGGGTCCCCTCTGATTTTTACCATTTTTGGTGCCATAACGGCCTTGACGTTTGGCAGACGGGCCCAAATAATTTTGTACAAAATGTATTTGTCAAGAATCTCAAATTTGCTAAATAAGCGTAGAATTAGCACCAGAATATTTTCTATAATTATGGGATTATTGTACGTTATTTGTGTTTGCAGAGTGCTGCTGCATTGCCTTTTTTCTTTGCGTTTCTAGCCATGGCAGCGCGCACCTGCACATTGGGATGTGCTGACTGACCCCCTTTTTTTGCAGTTGTACTGAGCTGGAGGTGTGGCTGACTCCTGCTGGTCTTGAACCCCTGACCAGCCTGTCTGCCCCATAGGCTGATTTTAATGAAACTAAGGCTACTTTCACACTAGCGTTCGGGTGTCCGCTCGTGCGCACCGTTTGAAGGGGCTCACGAGCGGCCCCGAACGCATCCGTCCGGCCCCAATGCATTCTCAGTGGAGGCGGCTCCACTGAGAATGCATCCGCCTGCCAGCGTTCAGCCTCCGCTCCGCTCAGTGAGCGGACACCTGAACGCTGCTTGCAGCGTTCGGGTGTCCGCCTGGCCGTGCGGAGGCGAGCGGATCCGTCCAGACTTACAATGTAAGTCAATGGGGACGGATCCGCTTGAAGATGACACTATATGGCTCAATCTTCAAGCGGATCCGTTCCCCATTGACTTACAATGTAAAGTCTGAACGGATCCGCTCAGACAACTTTCACACTTAGAAAATTTTCTAAGTTTTAATGCAGACGCATCCGTTCTGAACGGATGCGAACGTCTGCATTATCGGAGCGGATCCGTCTGATGAAACATCAGACGGATCCGCTCCGAACGCAAGTGTGAAAGTAGCCTAAGGCCTCTTGCACACAAAAGTTATTTTTTTTCCGTTTATGTTCCGTTTTTTTTTACATTCCGTATACAGAACCATTCATTTCAATGGATCCGGAAAAAAAACCGGAAGGTACTCTGTATGCCTTCTGTTTCCGTATTTCCGTTACGTTCAAAGATAGAACATGTCCTATTATTGTCCGCATAACGGACAAGGATAGTACTGTTCTATCAGGGGCCAGCTGTTACGTTCCGCAAAAAACAGAATGCACATGTACGTCATCCGTATTTTTTGCGGATCTGGAAGGCTGTTCCGGCACAGAGCAGCCTACCGAATCCTCTACGTCACCGCCGGATCTGAGGACTCAATGATGTCCGGCGGTGATCGGTTTGGGTTTTGGCTAGACAAAAAGCATTGCATGCAACGTGTTTTTTTTTTTGTCTGACCGACAGCCAGCATTTGTGCCGGATCAGCAAGCTAGATCTCCAAACGGAGCCTTAAGAAATACCGATTCCGCACAATATAACTGATAAGGGCTTATGCACACAACCATATAGATTTGGCAGTCTGCAAAACATGGATTTTTTTGCAGAACGGACTTGCAGACATATGTATACGGAATGCACACGTCATTGCCGTTTTTGTTTTTTTGCAGCCCCAATGTAATGATTAGTTCCGCAAACGGGCCACAAAAAAACCCGGAATGGACACGGACAACAAGTACGTTGGAGTGCATGAGCCCTAACTGGTAAGTGGTCTTTATGACACCCTCCACTCATATTTTGTTGGAAGCAGGTCCTGCTGGTCTCCCAGGCGTCCGGGACTGGATAGCTCCGCTCAGAAGAACCCGTGAACCTGAAGTTGGGTGAATCGCCTACACAAGTCTCTACACAGCCATATGAAACTTGTATTTAACCCCTAAACAACCAGACCTGATTTGACCAGATGACTATGGCAGCGTTTCTACTATCTCCAGTTGACATCAGTTTGTTTTTTCTTTCTACTAAACTCTAGCAAGTTCCCATATAACTAAGCTGATGTTGGTGCCAGGACACGTCCCCTAACGTCACGAGTAGAGATGGCCTTGCGGTTCGCCCGGCGGTCGTTTTGCGGCGAACTTTGCGTGTTCGCGATTCGCCGAACATGCAAACATATGGATATATTCGCGCCTGCCATATTCTTTTACATTGTGAAGAACTTTGACCCATGACACATCCATCAGGTGGTACAGGACAGCCAATTGAGACGTTTCAGCACATGGATATACCCCCTACCTTATAAATAAACCTGATCTGGCCGCCATTTTACATTCAGTCTTTTGCCAGTGTAGGGAGAGGTTGCTGTGTGGAGCAGGGACAGACTGTTAGGGACACCAAACGCTAGCTAATAGGGCCACAAAAGTCCTTTTAAGGACTGGTATAGGTGTGCTATCGATAGGTGTGATACACAGAGGGGTGCAATATACTTATACAGTCCTGATCAAAAGTTTAAGACCACTTGAAAAATGGCAAAAAATCATATTTTACATTGTTGGATCTTAACAAGGTTCCCAGTAGAGCTTCAACATGCAACAAGAAGAAATGGGAGTGAGACAAAACATTTTTTGAGCATTCAATTTAATAAAAATAACGATTAAACTGAAACAGGCCGTTTTTTAGCTGATCCAAATTTTAGGACCACATGCCTTTAAAAGGCCAAATCTGTGCAAAGATGTGGATTCATTGTCATTTTCTGTCAGGTAGTCACACGTTGTGATGGCAAAGGCAAAAAACTCTTCCTTTTTGGACGTGGTCGGGTTGTTGACCTGCATAAGCAGGGACTCTCACAGCGCGCCATCGCTGCTGAAGTGGGACGCAGTAAGACAGTCATTTGGAATTTCTTAAATGATCCTAAGGGTTATGGAACAAAAAAGTCAAGTGGAAGACCCCAAAAAAATTTACCAGCACTGAGCCGAAGGATACAATTGGCTGTCCGTCAAGACCCTGGGCGATCCTCGACCCAAATTAAGGCCCTTACTGGTGCTGACTGCAGCCCCATAACCATCAGACGGCATCTGAGACTGAAGGGCTTCAAAAACAAAAAACGTCTTCAAAGACCTCGTCTCCTTGAACGCCACAGAACTGCTCGTTTGGACTTTGCAAGAGAGCACCAAACATGGGACATTCAAAGGTGGAAGAAAGTTTTATTCTCTGATGAGAAAAAATTTAACCTTGATGGTCCTGATGGTTTCCAACGTTACTGGCATAACAAGCAGATCCCACCTGAGATGTTTTCTACACGCCACAGTGGAGGGGGCGCCATAATGGTCTGGGGTGCTTTTTCCTTCAGTAGAACAATGGAGCTTCAGGAAGTGCAGGGGCGTCAAACGGCCACTGGCTATGTCCAGATGTTGCAGAGAGCATTCCTCATGACTAAGGGCCCTCGTCTGTGTGGTAACGACTGGGTTTTTCAACAGGACAACACTACAGTACACAATGCCTGCAGGACAAGGGACTTCTTCCAGGAGAATAACATCACTCTTTTGACCCATCCTGCGTGTTCCCCTGATCTAAATCCAATTGAGAACCTTTGGGGATGAATGGCAAGGGAAGTTTACAAAAATGGACAACAGTTCCTGGCAGTAGATGGCCTTCGTGCGGCCGTCTTCACCACTTGGAGAAATGTTCCCACTCACCTCATGGAAACGCTTGCATCAAGCATGCCGAAACGAATTTTGGAAGTGATAAACAATAACGGCGGAGCTACTCATTGCTGAGTTCATGTTTGGAAGTTGGATTTCTGTTTTTGGGGGGTTTAGGGATTTTTTGGAGGTGTGGTCCTAAACTTTTGATTAGCTGAAAAACAGCCTGTTTCAGTTTAGTCGTTGTTTTCATTAAATTAAATGCTCAAAAAATGTTTTGTCTCACTCCCATTTCTTCTTGTTGCATGTTGAAGCTCTACTTGGAACCTTATTAAGATCCAGCCATGCTAAATATGATTGTTTGCCATTTTTAAAGTGGTCTTAAACTTTTGATCAGGACTGTAATATACTTTTATAATGAGTCAAAAACACATAGATCTATATAGTGATCACCTGGAAGTCAGGGGCTAGGGGCTTACTAGTGCCATTTTTATATAGGGTAAGGTTCCGGACGGGGTTGCTCTTATCAGGGCGGGTGGTCTGTGGTTAGGCTATCAGGGCCAGAATAGCACACCCCTTTAGGGCAATATCAGGGACAGTTCTCTGCCCACCCTGTCCTTCAATACCACATCATCATCTAGCCCAGGGATAGATGTTTTTTGCTTCCCTCCGGGATTCATTAATATGCACTGGAACCCCCCGGATTGTGATAGGACATTTGGTTTCTGATTTGGTGCCGCCGAGCACCTGATTTAGTGCCGCCGAGCACTTGTTATTGCCTACCACATCTATGCTTTTTGTTTAACTTTAATAATTTTATTTATTATCATTTTGAGGGATATCTTTTCCATTCACACGTCCGCAAAATGGGTCCGCATCCGTTCCGCAATTTTGCGGAACGGGTGCAGACCCATTAATTTTCAATGTGCTGTCCGCATTTGCGGATCTGCACTTCCGCATCTGTGCTTCCGTTTCCGCAAAAAAATAGAAAGCGTCCTATTCTTGTCCGCAAATGCAGACAAGATTAGGCATTTTCTATTATAGTGCCGGCGATGTGCGGTCCACAAATTGCGGAATGCCCATTGGCGGTGTCCGTGTTTTGCAGATCTGCAAAACACTTACGGACGTGTGAATGGACCCTCATAGTAAAATTATTAAAAGTTACGTTTTATCTTCATGTATATTCTAATGGATTGCCTTCCTTGTACAATGTTATAATATACTTTCTATGTTAGAAAGTATATTATAGTGCATTTGTATTGTGCGGCAGTTGTGTGCGGTTCTGCTGCGATACTGCAGGTATATAGAGGGACAAGCGTTATTGGAACAAATCATTTCACTGGTGTGATATACCAGTCGTCCCCCAAAAAAACTGATTGAAGTGGGGTGTTATATACCAATATACTTTCTTTATAGTGCATTTAGGTACTGTATGGTGCATTTGCGCATGCGTGTACGCGAAAATTATATTGCCGATATTTTGCATTGAAAAAAAAATTCATGGAGATCGCAAATTCAAATAATACATCTGGTATGTCACTGTCCATGTTGTGCGACTATTTGTGCACTTCTAGTAATTATTTCTTGGCTGCAAATATGAGCTGAAGGTTTTTCAGGTTCGCCTGCCATTAAAATGAATGGGACTCGCCACAAACTTGCAGTTCGTGAACATTTGATCGCGTTCGGGAACCGTCCCGGCAGATGTTCGTTCATCATTAGTCACGAGTAACAATGCCAAGCTTTAGTGAGTGTAAGGACTCCCATAAAGGTGTGAGCCACAGCGCCCTCCCTCATAACAGTGCCAGTCAGTGCTCAATAGCGCCCCCACTGACAGTGCCGTACTTACAGGCACAGGATAATAACTTGATATTAGGGAATTGCTTCTGTAGCATGCCACAAATTGACTTGACCCAAAACTAAACCAACCAGCACATGCAGGAAGTGCAAAGGTCAACTCTAAGGGGTAGTTTTAAAGGCACAGGGAATTAAAGGGAATTTGGCACAATGTTCAATGAGCTTCCAGAAACACCCAGGGCTTCCTCCTGGTCTCTTAGATGCTGCAGTCATATTAATACTGTAGTGCCACCTTGTGGACACTTTAATAACACAGGCACTGAGATTATTAAAGGCAGCATATTCATATAAAAATCAGAAAAATTGGCTAAAGACTACATAGAACACCCCACCAAAAAAAACAAACCTAACTATATACCGGTATATATCTTACAATCTACCTTGTGCAGGACACAAATGCCTCTCCAACCAGTCCAGTTTGCAATTATTATATAAAGATTGACATTTGCCGGAACACTTTCTGCTAAGATGCTTGATACTGCAGCCTGAAAGCGGCTGATTTTACTTCAGACATTTCTGCAAGTCTCCCATTCACGGGAATTAGAGATGAGCAAATCAATTCTAACTAATTGATTTGTCTCGTTAGCGGGAGTGCTTCACCGGTGAGGGGCTGTCCCCACAGGTGTAGAAGCCCCGCCTCCCATTTCATTGTCAATCATAGCGGCACAAACATAAATGTGCTCTTTCAGCCTTGGGAGGAGCACCTGCGTGTGTGCTGTTGCACTTCCAGGTGGTGGCGCACATGCAATCCTTGTACCCGAAGACAAATCAGCGCTTCTATGTTGGAATGGCGCTGACACAAGATTGACAGGGACGGGCAAGATGTCCGGTCCTGTCAATGAAACGGCAGGTTTCTCCAGCTGTGTGTAGGGTGAGACAAATCGATGTGTTAGAATCAATGCGCTCATCTCTAATCTGGATAGAAATCCACGTGGTCACGGCCAAAACAAAAAAAATCTGCCGCATAAAACTCCACCCTAACGACCCGAAGTGAAATTCACCGCAGGATGAGAGGAATAGAAGACAAGGGTTGTTATGGCGAAGGTATAATACATCACGCCATGCACCCGTAATACAGATAGAAAAGGCCTGTGTGTATAAAAGGGTTGTTTCATCAGAGGAAGCCCATTTCACAAATGTGACCGTCAGGGCATTCAGGGGATTGCCCAGGGTCGCCCTCCCAGATAAAACTGGTGATTTCGCTGGGTAAAGCCACGGAGAGCCAAGCGTTTCCCCCTTCAGCATCTACTGGAGGGGAAATATAGTATTACATGATGCCCATTCAGAAGAAGAGCCTCCCTGTCCAGAATAGGGCATATGAATAGCTCACATGTGCGTCCGCTCTATTCATTTCTATGGGAACTCTGGAGACAAACAAGCTATGTATTCGCCTATCTCCAGAACTCGCTTAGAAATTAATGGAGCTAGCGCAAGCATGTGCAAACTGCCGCTCCATTCATTTTAGGGTGGCCGCAGGGGTTAAGTGGCTGCCATTCTCATGATCAGTTGAGGTCCCAGTGGTAGGACGCCCACGATCTAATAGTTATACTCTATCCTGTGGATAGGGGATAACTTGAAACAACCGGGACACCCCCTTTAAGGTATACAGTACATGACTTTGCTGTTCTTTGAACCCCTGTACCATGTCCACCACTTGGCATACCCCAGAGCAGGAGACCGTTCACTGTCATTTCAAGTGACTTTTCAGCATGAGCTGTTGTGTGTGTGCATGAGGAATAAGACTATATCTGGCCATTTTATCACAGTTTATCCACAGCTTCCATCCTTCTTTGGGCTTTAACTCTAAATTGTCAATTTCCCCTGCAGCTCAAGAATGGGTGTAGGGTAGCTGCTATGATGTCTCCTATACACAGCACACAGATAACAGGAGAATCTGCTCTCCTGTCTCTATGGAGCACTCCCTTTAGAAGCAGCATGAAGGACATTATGCAAGCATGCTGAGCAGTGTAGCTGTGAATCCGGCACTGAACGGAGATAGAAAACGTACTGACTGACCTGTTACATGTGCGCTTGGCAGCTGAAGGCATCTGTGTTGGTCCATTGTTCATATGTGTCCGCATTGCTGAGATTAATGATGTTTTACTATATGCAAATGTAGGAACAACGGGGGTGTTGCTGTTTCACCTAGAGCAGGGGTCCACAACCTTTTTTGGTTTGGAGGCCGCATTGTCCCATCACTCTATTTCAAGGGGCTGCAAAAAAAAAAGAGTTAATCAGTGCTCGTCATTCCTCCCTCATTCACTTCTATTGAATATCGGTAGCACATTCCTGATCACACAGGGAGATGTGCTGACGATTATCTGATAAAATATGCAAATCAGCCGACAAATGAGTGATCGCTTGTTTATCAGCGGCTGTGAATGAACATATCTATGCAGACTTGTTCCCAGTAATTGTCCTGAATACCGTGCAGTGTAACAGGAACGTAGAGAATTCCAGATAAAAAAAAGATTTTAACAGGTTCCTGCAGCATGGCCCTGAGACAGAAGATTCCTACTTTCCTGCTCCCCGCCGCTCCATCTTCTGGTCCCAGCAGTGTTTACATCCGGTTGGATATGGGCATAGTCACATGCACTGCTCCGGCCAATGACTGCCTTCAGTGGTGATGTGGCCACAAGCAGCATTTCACCGCTAAAGTCAACTGCAAAAAAGGGGGTCAGTGAGCACATCCCAATGTGCAGGTGCACAAAGAAAAAAGGCAATGCAGCAGCACTCTGCAAACACAAATAAAGTACAATAATGCCATAATTATAGAAAATATTCTGGTCCTAATTCTACGCTTATTTTGCAAAGTTGAGATTCCTAGTAAATACATTTTGTACAAAATTATTTGAGCCCGTCTGCCAAACGTCAAGGCGATCTCTGTAAAAAGGGAACCTAACACTAAATACTACCTGTTATGTGCCATAACAGCCACCATAAAATTCAGGGAGTGCAGGTTCCACATGCATGCTGGGTCCCCTCTGCTTCTTACCATTTTTGGTGCCATAACGGCCTTGACGTTTGGCAGACGGGCCAAATAATTTTGTACAAAATGTATTTGTCAAGAATCTCAAATTTGCTAAATAAGCGTAGCATTAGCACCAGAATATTTTCTATAATTATGGGATTATTGTACGTTATTTGTGTTTGCAGAGTGCTGCTGCATTGCCTTTTTTCTTTGCGTTTCTAGCCATGGCAGCGCGCACCTGCACATTGGGATGTGCTCACTGACCCCCTTTTTTGCAGTTGTACTGAGCTGGAGGTGTGGCTGACTCCTGCTGGTCTTGCACCCCTGACCAGCCTGTCTGCCCCATAGGCTGATTTTAATTAGAGTAAGTATACAGTCAGGTCCATAAATATTGGAACATTGACACAATTGTAACATTTTTGGCTCTATACACCACCACAATGAATTTGAAATTAAACAAACAAGATGTGCTTTACCTGCAGACTGTCAGCTTTAATTTGAGGGTATTTACATCCAAATCAGGTGAACGGTGTAGGAATTACAACAGTTTGCATATGTGCCTCCCACTTGTTAAGGAACCCAAAGTAATGGGACAATTGGCTTCTTGGCTGTTCCATGGCCAGGTGTGTGTTATTCCCTCATTATCCCAATTAAAATGAGCAGATAAAAGGTCCAGAGTTAATTTCAAGTGTGCTATTTGCATTTGGAATCTGTTGCTGTGAATTCTCAAGATGAGATCCAAAGAGCTGTCACTATCAGTGAAGCAAGCCATCATTAGGCTGAAAAAACAAAACAAACCCATCAGAGAGATAGCAAAAACTTTAGGGGTGGCCAAAAGAACTGTTTGGAACATTGTTAAAAAGAAGGAACGCAGAAAACAACTGTGGTGAATGACCGAAGAATTCTTACCCTGGTGAAAAAAACACCCTTCACAACAGTTGGCCAGATCAAGAACACTCTCCAGGAGGTAAGTTTATGTGTGTCAAAGTCAACAATCAAGATAAGACTTCACCAGAGTGAATACAGAGGGTTCACCACAAGATGTAAACCATTGGTGAGCCTCAAAAACAGGAAGGCCAGATTAGAGTTTGCCAAAACGACATCTAAAAAAGCATTCACAGTTCTGAAACAACATCCTATGGACAGATGAGACCAAGATCAACTTGTACCAGAGTGATGGGAAGAGAAGAGTATGGAGAAGGAAAGGAACTGCTCATGATCCTAAGCATACCACCTCATCAGTGAAGCATGGTGGTGGTAGTGTCATGGCGTGGGCATGTATGGCTGCCAATTGAACTGGTTCTCTTGTATTTATTGATGATGTGACTGCTGACAAAAGCAGCAGGATGAATTCTGAAGTGTTTCGGGCAATATTATCTGCTCATATTCAGCCAAATGCTTCAGAACTCATTGGACGGCGCTTCACAGTGCAGATGGACAATGACCCAAAGCATACTGCAAAAGCAACCAAAGAGTTTTTTAAGGGAAAGAAGTGGAATGTTATGCAATGGCCAAGACAATCACCTGACCTGAATCCGATTGAGCATGCATTTCATTTGCTGAAGACAAAACTGAAGGGAAAATGCCCCAAGAACAAGCAGGAACTGAAGACAGTTGCAGTAGAGGCCTGGCAGAGCATCACCAGGGATGAAACCCAGCGTCTGGTGATGTCTATGTGTTCCAGACTTCAGGCTGTAATTGACTGCAAAGGATTTGCAACCAAGTATTAAAAAGTGAAAGTTTGATTTATGATTATTATAATGTCCCATTACTTTTGGTCCCTTAACAAGTGGGAGGCACATGTGCAAACTGTTGTAATTCCTACACCGTTCACCTGATTTGGATGTAAATACCCTAAAATTAAAGCTGACAGTCTGCAGGTAAAGCACATCTTGTTCGTTTCATTTCAAATCCATTGTGGTGGTGTATAGAGCCAAAAATGTTAGAATTGTGTCCATGTCCCAATATTTATGGACCTGACTGTATGGGCTCGTTCAAACGAATGTGTGCTGCCTGTTGCCGTAATGCAAATCTGCAATACACGGGCACTGTTCCGTGTGCTTTCCGCATCACGGATACGGAACCATTTACTTCAATGGGTCCGTAAATCCGGAGATGCGGAACGGAAGCACGGAATGGAACACTACAGAAGCACTACGGAGTGTTTCCTGGGGTTCCATTCCGTGCCTCTGTACCACAAAAAGATAGAACATGCTCTATCTTTTTGCCGAACGGAGGGATCACGGACCCATTCAAGGAAATGGGTCCACGATCCCCATGCGGCTGCCCCACGGATGGTGTCTGTGCATTGCGGACCGCAATATGCAGTCCACAGCACGGGCTTCACAAGTTCGTGTGAACGAGCCCTAAGGTCTCTTGCACACAAACGCTGTGTGCCCGTGGCCATATTGCAGCCCACATACGGCGGGTTAGCAATACACGGGCACTGGCCCGTGTGCACTCCGCATCGCACTTGAATGGGTCCGCAATCACGGAGATGCGGAACGGAAGCACGGATCGGAACCCCACGGAAGCACTACAGAGTGCTTCCGTGGTCTTTCTGTTTGTGCCTCTGCTCCGCAAAAAAATAGAACTTGTTCTATTTTTTTGCAGTGCGGACGGATCACGGACCAGTTCAAGTTGAATGGGTCTCAATTCGTCCCGGTCGCCGCCCATACATTGAAACATAGAAACATAGAATGTGTTGGCAGATAAGAACCATTTGGCCCATCTAGTCTGCCCACTATACTGAATACTATGAATAGCCCTTGGCCCTATCTTATATGAAGGATGGCCTTATGCCTATCCCATGCATGCTTAAACTCCTTCACTGTATTTGCAGCTACCACTTCTGCAGGAAGGCTATTCCATGCATCCACTACTCTCTCAGTAAAGTAATACTTCCCTTTATGTATTTAGCAGTTTCTATCATATCCCCTCTGTCTCGTCTTTCTTCCAAGCTATACATGTTAAGGTCCTTTAATCTTTCCTGGTAAGTTTTATCCTGCAATCCATGTACTAGTTTAGTAGCTCTTCTCTGAACTCTCTCCAGAACTCTCTCTAGAAGTATCAATATCTCTCTCCAGAAGTATCAATATCCTATAGTTGATCCTATTTGCGGGGACCGCAAATTGCGGTCCCCAATGCAAGGAACGGATGCACAACGTTCATGTGCAAGAGGCCTAAAGCTGTAGCCTGCTCTCGTACTTATTGGAAGCCATTTGGCACCAGGAGAAGTATAGAGTAGGCTTAGCATGCATGTTGGTACCTGCATCCCAGGATTTAATGGAGGTCATTATGGCACATAACAGGTAGTATTTAGTGTGAGGTTCCCGTCCTAAAGAGATTGCCTTGACGTTTGGCAGACGGGCCCAAATAATTGTGTACAAAATGTATTTGACAAGAATATCAAATTTGCAAAATAAGCTTAGCATTAGCACCAATTATGGCATTATTGTACGTTATTTGTGTTTGCAGAGTGCTGCTGCATTGCCTTTTATCACCGCTAAAGTCATTTACTGGAGAGGTGCTCCGGGAGCGGAAGATGGAGACAGTGAGAGCAGCAATCTGTCCTGGAGGCTGGTTTTAAAGTCAGTATAAAACTAAGTCTGCTTATATAGAACCTACCAGTGGCCATTTGGCTGCAGGAGAAGTATATGGTGGGCTCAGCATGCATGTTGTTACTTGCATCCCTGGATCCGATGAAAGCTGTAATGGCACCGGACGGGGTTAAAAGCAGAGTGTGCTTGGCTTGCATGCTGACCTGCATTCCCTGGACTTTGTGTGGCTGTCATGGCCCATGAACAGGTAGGAACTAGTGTTAGGGACCACTCATTAGAGGCGACCTTGACGTGGTGAGTGTTTTATTACGCTTTGGCCAAAATGTACACCAATGCCTCATCCAGCATAGAGGCAGGGCAGAATGCTGGATGTAGTGTGCGATCACATTTGTATTTTCTGTTTGACATTTCCTTCCTGCCTCCTATTCACAAAAGGACGCTTTCCTTCACTGCAGAGGACGCGCTCACTGATTCTTATTGCCTCCTGCACCCCCAGATATACTGTAGGTGTCCTGCAATAACCGGTAAGTACTTTCCCTGAGGGCTCATGCACACAACCATTATTTTGCTCCACATCCGAGACGCATTTTTTTGTGTGCTGTCCACATCCGTTACTCCGTTCCGCAAAATGCAGAACACACATGGCTGGTATCCGTGTTTTGCGGACCACAAAACACAGCACGGTCGTGGGTATGAGGCCTTACTAGCGGGAAAAGCACTTATTGGTTAACCCTTTAATGACCAGGCCTGAAAAGGCCTTAAAGAGGACCTTTCACCGGATTTTATTAATTGAGATAAGTACCTGTACTTGCGGGGTACCCCCTGCTGATGCTGCCACCCTGCCTGTTTTGTTTAAATAGCGCTCCTACGCCGTGCTGTGCCCCCCGGTATTATCGGAGCAATGGGGAGGAGACGCAGTCTTTAGCTACATGCACACGACCGTATGTGTTTTGCCGTCCGCAAATTGCGGATCCGCAAAATAAAAAAACGGATGACATCTGTATGCCATCCGTTTTTTTTTTTGCGGATCCATTGTAACAATGCCTAAAATGGACAATAGGACATGTTCTATCTTTTTTGCGGGGCTACGGAATGGATATACTGAGGCGGACAGCACACGGTGTGCTGTCTGCATTTTTTGCGGACCCATTGAAATGAATGGGTCTGCATCCTATCCGCAAAAAATACGGAACGGACACGGAAACAAACAACGTTCGTGTGCATGTAGCCTTTCTCCGTTGGCGTCTCCTTCTTCCTTGCTGTGACGCTCTGTGCTGCAATTGGACAGCGCTACAACCAGGGAGAAGGAGACGCCCACGGAGAAAGACTCAGTTTCCTCCTCATTGTTCCGATGCTCAGTATTTGCATACTGAGCGGGGGAAATACCGGGGGGCACAGCACAGCGTAGGAGTGCTATTTAAACAAAACAGGCAGGGTGGCAGCATCAGCGGGGGGTACCCTGCAAGTACAGGTACTTATCTCAATTAATAAAATCCGGTGAAAGGTCCTCTTTAATTTTTTTTTATTGAGAAGTGGTTTTGCGTTAAGTAGATATACAGAATAGACATAAAGGAAAATTAATAAATAAAGAAAAGGTTCCATAAAAAAGTACATATGATTTGACAAATTGAGGATGCTACAGTAAACATAAGCATTAAATGCTAATCAAATGCAATATACAGTAGTCAAATGCAGTGTACATTAGGCAGTGTTCTTGTGCAGATAAAACATTTACGGGCAACTAGCTAGCTTCCCCTTAGTACTCCAATTATAGGAGACAGTAAGGGAGCGGATCAGCATACGAGCTAGACAACCATAGTAGCCATGTGTTGTGCATTACTATCCTATGTTTCAGTGAATAAGCAAAGATGAATTCACATTGCATGTGGTAGTTTACCAACTTGAGGACTTCACTAATTAAGGGGGATTGTGTTCCTTTCCATTGAAAGCAATCACCTTTTTTGATGCAGAAAGGATATGTGCTACAATGTTTCTGCTGTTGCAGGGAATTTCTACCAGACCAATGCTCAGAATCGCTAGTTCCGGGCTTAGTATTCCTTTTATCCCAGTTACCTCTTCTATGACCCTGGAGACCGACGCCCAGAAACGTGTGAGTGTAGGCCAGGGCATGCCCACCACGTATGAAAAGGGGAGCCTATTTGACCACATCCCCTCCAACACAATGGAGAATAGTTCGGGATAGTATGAGCCAACCTGTTTGGCGTTAGGTACCACCTTAATTGAACCTTCCTATTCTGCTCTGTGTGGTTTATACATTTTGAACATTTCATGGACCAATACATAGCATTTGCCCATTTATTTAGTGAGAATTCTTTCCCCATTTCAGCCTCCCATTTAGTCATAAAAGGTTGTTTGCATTCTTTGTTTACTGACAAAAGCGATGAGCACCAAAATGAAAGGCTGGAATGGAGGGAGGTGTCTTCTTCAAGTAGACTGCAGACTGTGTCGCACCTTCTCTCTTCCACACCAATTGTGAGGGAGGAAAGAAAGTGGCGGATCTACAAGTATTGGTTAAAGAGAGAATTAGGCAGGTTGTATATACACTCACCTAAAGAATTATTAGGAACACCTGTTCTATTTCTCATTAATGCAATTATCTAGTCAACCAATCACATGGCAGTTGCTTCAATGCATGTAGGGTTGTGGTCCTGGTCAAGACAATCTCCTGAACTCCAAACTTAATGTCAGAATGGGAAAGAAAGGTGATTTAAGCAATTTTGAGCGTGGCATGGTCGTTGGTGCCAGATGGGCCGGTCTGAGTATTTCACAATCTGCTCAGTTACTGGGATTTCCACGCACAACCATTTCTAGGGTTTACAAAGAATGGTGTGAAAAGGGAAAAACATCCAGTATGCGGCAGTCTTGTGGGCGAAAATGCCTTGTGGATGCTAGAGGTCAGAGGAGAATGGGCCGACTGATTCAAGCTGATAGAAGAGCAACGTTGACTGAAATAACCACTCGTTACAACTGAGGTATGCAGCAAAGCATTTGTGAAGCCACAACACGCACAACCTTGAGGCGGATGGGCTACAACAGCAGAAGACCCCACCGGGTACCACTCATCTCCACTGCAAATAGGAAAAAGAGGCTACAATTTGCACGAGCTCACCAAAATTGGACTGTTGAAGACCGGAAAAATGTTCCCTGGTCTTATGAGTCTCGATTTCTGTTGAGACATTCAAATGGTAGAGTCCGAATTTGGCGTAAACAGAATGAGAACATGTACCCATCCTCTGATGGCTACTTCCAGCAGGATAATGCACCATGTCACAAAGCTCGAATCATTTCAAATTGGTTTCTTGAACATGACAATGAGTTCACTGTACTAAAATGGCCCCCACAGTCACCAGATCTCAACCCAATAGAGCATCTTTGGGATGTGGTGGAACGGGAGCTTCGTGCCCTGGATGTGCATCCCTCAAATCTCCATCAACTGCAAGATGCTATCCTATCAATATGGGCCAACATTTCTAAAGAATGCTATCAGCACCTTGTTGAATCAATGCCACGTAGAATTAAGGCAGTTCTGAAGGCAAAAGGGGGTCCAACACCGTATTAGTATGGTGTTCCTAATAATTCTTTAGGTGAGTGTAGAATGTAGTGTCTCGAAAGGTTTTAAGATGGATTGTTCAAATAGGCTTCCCAGTGTATCTATCCCACAGTTTAACCAATTCGTGATTTGGAGTGTAGGAATATGGTATTCTACGACCGAGATAGGGAAATGTTTCTGCTCCAGGGGGAAGGGTATTTTAGGTTTGAACACATGTGCCCATGCAAATATGGTGGCTTGCATGGTACTTAAAGACATGGGGAAAGTGAAAGGTTTTAACAGGTATGCTGCCAATAGTGATTTTAGGGATCTCCTTCTAACATAGTGCTCTTCAATGCTAAGCCACTTATGGGGCGAGGATGGGGACCACCACTCCATGGCCTGATCTAGCAAGTTGGCTAGGTAGTAATTGTACAGGTCTGGAACCCCTAAGCCTCCTTTACGAAGAGAGGGATACAACACATTCTTGTTGACCCTGGAACGAGTGCCACCCCATATAAAACTGAGCATGTCAACTTGTAGTTGTTTAATACAAGTTCTGGGAATTTTAAAGGGGTATACATCTGAATACATATAGGATTTCTGGGAGTATTAACATCTTAACTGTATTGATTTTTGCTATCCACGAAAGCTGTACTTTATTGTACTTAGAGTAATCTTCCTGAAGTTCAGCCCTCAATTTTTTAAAGTTAAGGGAAACCATGTCAGTTAGTGAGCTTGTTAGCTCAACCCCTAAGTATCTAATTGATTCAGTGGCCCAGTTAAAGGGATGAAGCTCGCTTATTTCACGTTTTAAGCTTTCTGGTACATTAATGGGAAGTACATTGGTCTTACTGATATTTAGCTTGTAATACGATACCAAGGAGTATTGTTGAAGTATCTCATTGACTGCCTGAAGTGAGGTTAGGGATTAGAAAGCGTTAGGATAACGTCATCAGCGTACAAATCAATACAATGTGAACATTTCCCCACCGTAATCCCCGAAATGTGAATACAGTTACATATCTTTTCTGCCAATGGCTCCATTACCAACGCAAAGATCAGGGGCGATAGTGGGTACCCCTGTCTAGTGCCATTGGTAATCGAGAAGGGCTCTGACAGAAACCCTGATGCCAATACGTTCGCCGAGGGTGCTGAGTATAATCCTAGAATAGCTTGCAGAATACTTCCATTAAACCCAAATTTCCTACGAGTCTGGTCCAGGAACCCCCAGTGTACTCTGTCAAATGCTTTTTCAGCGTCTAAGGAGACAAAGATCGTGGGGGTCCTGGACCACTCCGCAATCTAGATTAAGTTGATCATCTTTCTAGTGCCATCTCTACATTGCCTTCCTGGCACAAAACCTACCTGATCAGGGTTTATCAGGGCAGGTAACACTTTATTAAGGCAGGAGGCTAGGATTTTAGCAAATAACTTGAGGTCGGCATTCATCAGGGAAACAGGTCTGAAGTTCTCAGGGGCATTAGGAGTTTTCCCAGGTTTGGGTAAAGTAACCACTGTGGCCGCTAACATTTCAGGGGGAATATTCCCAGAGGTCAGAAGTTCATTGTATAACTTAGTTAAGTGAGGGAGTAGTGTGGGGTGAAATGCTTTATAATATTCCACTGGAAAGCCGTCTGGCCCAGGAGCCTTGTTAGATGGAGTATCTTTGATGGTGGTGAGAATTTCTTTGGCGGTGATTGGCCTGTTTAATACGCTTAAATTGTCTGAGGACACTTTAGGGAGCGTTAGGGAATCCAGATATGTCAAAATTGCCTCTGCGGATGGCTGAATAGTGTTACCGTCTAGCTGTAAATGATATAAGGAGGAGTAGTATGAAGCAAAGGCGTTGGCTATTTCTTGAGGGTGTGTAAACACTTTGTTATCGTGCTTTAGACTAGTTATTCTAGCTGCAGCTTTCCTGCTCTTTAGTCTACGCGCCAATAATGCACCTGCTCTATCGCCTGTGTGATAAAAATTTGTCTGCAAACGCTTCAAACCTAGTTCTTGGCGATATAAAAGTAGGGTTCTGAGTGCAGATCTGCATTCTTGGAGGGAGGCTAATGTTAGGGGGTTATTAAGTAGTTTGTGATTTTTTTTCCGCAGTTTGTAAACGGGATAGGGCGTCTTGCAATGCTTTGTTTCTACATCTATTCATTCTCACAGCTGACTGTAACAGTATCCCTCTCATAAATGCTTTGTGTGTAAGCCATAGTGTGTTTACATTAGTGTCGGGTAAGGCTACTTTCACACTTGCGGCATAGGGTCCTGAGATCCGACTTGGGGGGAGCGACGTGGTCAGACCACGCTCCGGTGAGCATTGTCATTGAAGATGATCTTCCTAACCTCCCACACCCACAATGAAGAATGAACACTTACCTGCTCAAATGTCCTGAAAGAGTTAAAGGGATTACGGCTAAACTGCAAGAATTCCTGCAATTTAATGATCATCTTCAATGACAATGCTCACCGGAGTGTGGTCTGACCACGTCGCTCCCCCTATGTCAGACCCTATGCAAAAGGCTTTTTGAGACTAGGATATAGTCAATACGAGACTGAGATAGGTGTGCTGTCGACATGAACGTGTAGTCCCGCTCATCACTATGTTGATAACGCCAGATATCATGAAAGGCGGACTCATACAGAGTTGTTTGCAGCTCTGTACGACGACTCCCCTGCGCAGACTTGCAGTCTAGTTCTGAGTTGATCGGGATATTAAAGTCTCCTCCTACTATAACCTCGCCCACTGCTAATTTTTCCACTTTATTAAACAGCCACTTGTCCGACATTGGGGGCGTACACAGACACAAGAGTGAAAGGTTTACCATCAAGAGTGCATATTAAAATAACATATCTCCCTGCTGAATCTGTTATACAATCTTCTAGGGAAAAGGTGATGGTGGATTTTATACCACTGAATACCCCTGCTTTCCTCTTTTTCCTTGTATGGGAGTGGTATATTACGGGGAAATTCTTATGATTACATCTATAAGCATCTTTTTCCAACAGGTGCGGTTCTTGTACAAAAACTACATCACATTTAGGTTTAAAGGGAACCTGTCACCAGATTTATGGTGTCCTAACTAAGGGCAACATAAATAAGTGACTGATTCTCTTAGCAAAATGTTGGGTCACTTTTTTTAATTGACCCAGTCAATCTGCCAACATCTTGTATTGAAAAGCTCCAGCTGATAATGATGAGTCATGAATATTCATGAGCTCCTGACTCTCCCCGCCCACCTGTTGCTGAATGACAGTTTGTTTCCATATGAATCAGCAGCAGGTGGGCAGGGGAGTGGCTATAGCTCTGAATTAAATATACGCTGGACTCACTGACATCACGCTGGACTCAAATCAGCTCATTAGCATGCGGCATCTTTGTGTGTATATTATGAGGTAACCATCTGTCACACCAGTAAGTGAATACATCTGAGGTACTTTTTAGTAGTTAATGATTGTATAATATTAGTTAGATTATAATCAAATATCCACATGACAGGTTCCCTTTAACCACCTCCGGACCGCCTAACGCAGGATCGCGTTCCGGAGGTGGCAGCCCTGCGCAGAGTCACGCATATATGCGTCATCTCGCGATGGCCGAGATTTCCTGTGAACGCGCGCACACAGGCGCGCGCGCCCACAGGAACGGAAGGTAAGAGAGTTGATCTCCAGCCTGCCAGCGGCGATCGTTCGCTGGCAGGCTGGAGATGTGTTTTTTTTAACCCCTAACAGGTATATTAGACGCTGTTTTGATAACAGCGTCTAATATACCTGCTACCTGGTCCTCTGGTGGTCCCATTTGTTTGGATCGACCACCAGAGGACACAGGTAGCTCAGTAAAGTCCCACCAAGCACCACTACACTACACTACACCCCCCCCCCCGTCACTTATTAACCCCTTATTAGCCCCTGATCACCCCATATAGACTCCCTGATCACCCCCCTGTCATTGATCACCCCCCTGTCATTGATTACCCCCCTGTAAAGCTCCATTCAGATGTCCGCATGATTTTTACGGATCCACTGATAGATGGATCGGATCCGCAAAACGCATCCGGACGTCTGAATGAAGCCTTACAGGGGCGTGATCAATGACTGTGGTTATCACCCCATATAGACTCCCTGATCACCCCCCCTGTCATTGATTACACCCCTGTCATTGATCAACCCCCTGTAAAGCTCCATTCAGACGTCCGCATGATTTTTACGGATGCACTGATAGATGGATCCGATCCGCAAAACGCATCCGGACGTCTGAATGAAGCCTTACAGGGGCATGATCAATGACTGTGGTGATCACCCCATATAGACTCCCTGATCACCCCCCTGTCATTGATTACCCCCCTGTAAAGCTCCATTCAGATGTCCGCATGATTTTTACGGATGCACTGATAGATGGATCGGATCCGCAAAACGCATCCGGACGTCTGAATGAAGCCTTACAGGGGCATGATCAATGACTGTGGTGATCACCCCATATAGACTCCCTGATCAACCCCCTGTCATTGATCAACCCCCCTGTCATTGATCAACCCCCCTGTCATTGATCAACCCCCCTGTCATTGATCAACCCCCCTGTCATTGATCACCCCCCTGTCATTGATCACCCCTCTGTAAGGCTCCATTCAGATATTTTTTTGGCCCAAGTTAGCAGAATTTTTTTTTTTTTTTCTTACAAAGTCTCATATTCCACTAACTTGTGTCAAAAAATAAAATCTCACATGAACTCACCATACCCCTCACGGAATCCAAATGCGTAAAATTTTTTAGACATTTATATTCTAGACTTCTTCTCACGCTTTAGGGCCCCTAGAATGCCAGGGCAGTATAAATACCCCACATGTGACCCCATTTCGGAAAGAAGACACCCCCAGGTATTCCGTGAGGGGCATATTGAGTCCATGAAAGATTGAAATTTTTGTCCCAAGTTAGCGGAACGGGAGACTTTGTGAGAAAAAAATTAAAAATATCAATTTCCGCTAACTTGTGCCAAAAAAAAAAAATTTCTATGAACTCGCCATGCCCCTCATTGAATACCTTGGGGTGTCTTCTTTCCAAAATGGGGTCACATGTGGGGTATTTATACTGCCCTGGCATTCTAGGGGCCCCAAAGCGTGAGAAGAAGTCTGGTATCCAAATGTCTAAAAATGCCCTCCTAAAAGGAATTTGGGCACCTTTGCGCATCTAGGCTGCAAAAAAGTGTCACACATCTGGTATCGCCGTACTCAGGAGAAGTTGGGGAATGTGTTTTGGGGTGTCATTTTACATATACCCATGCTGGGTGAGAGAAATATCTTGGTCAAATGCCAACTTTGTATAAAAAAATGGGAAAAGTTGTCTTTTGCCAAGATATTTCTCTCACCCAGCATGGGTATATGTAAAATGACACCCCAAAACACATTCCCCAACTTCTCCTGAATACGGCGATACCACATGTGTGACACTTTTTTGCAGCCTAGGTGGGCAAAGGGGCCCATATTCCAAAGAGCACCTTTAGGATTTCACAGGTCATTTACCTACTTACCACACATTAGGGCCCCTGGAAAATGCCAGGGCAGTATAACTACCCCACAAGTGACCCCATTTTGGAAAGAAGACACCCCAAGGTATTCCGTGAGGGGCATGGCGAGTTCCTAGAATTTTTTATTTTTTGTCACAAGTTAGTGGAAAATGCTTATTTTTTTTTTTATTTTTTTTTTCATACAAAGTCTCATATTCCACTAACTTGTGACAAAAAATAAAAAGTTCCATGAACTCACTATGCCCATCAGCGAATACCTTGGGGTCTCTTCTTTCCAAAATGGGGTCACTTGTGGGGTAGTTATACTGCCCTGGCATTCTAGGGGCCCAAATGTGTGGTAAGGAGTTTGAAATCAAATTCTGTAAAAAATGACCTGTGAAATCCGAAAGGTGCTCTTTGGAATGTGGGCCCCTTTGCCCACCTAGGCTGCAAAAAAGTGTCACACATCTGGTATCTCCGTAATCGGGAGAAGTTGGGGAATGTGTTTTGGGGTGTCATTTTACATATACCCATGCTGGGTGAGAGAAATATCTTGGCAAAAGACAACTTTTCCCATTTTTTTTATACAAAGTTGGCATTTGACCAAGATATTTCTCTCACCCAGCATGGGTATATGTAAAAAGACACCCCAAAACACATTCCTCAACTTCTCCTGAATACAGAGATACCAGATGTGTGACACTTTTTTGCAGCCTAGGTGGGCAAAGGGGCCCACATTCCAAAGAGCACCTTTCGGATTTCACAGGTCATTTACCTACTTACCACACATTTGGGCCCCTAGAATGCCAGGGCAGTATAACTACCCCACAAGTGACCCCATTTTGGAAAGAAGAGACCCCAAGGTATTCGCTGATGGGCATAGTGAGTTCATGGAAGTTTTTATTTTTTGTCACAAGTTTGTGGAATATGAGACTTTGTAAGAAAAAAAAAAAAAAAAAAAATCATAATTTTCCGCTAACTTGTGACAAAAAATAAAAAGTTCTATGAACTCACTATGCCCATCAGCGAATACCTTAGGGTGTGTACTTTCAGAAATGGGGTCATTTGTGGGGTGTTTGTACTGTCTGGGCATTGTAGAACCTCAGGAAACATGACAGGTGCTCAGAAAGTCAGAGCTGCTTCAAAAAGCGGAAATTCACATTTTTGTACCATAGATTGTAAACGCTATAACTTTTACCCAAACCATTTTTTTTTTACCCAAACATTTTTTTTTTATCAAAGACATGTAGAACTATAAATTTAGAGCAAAATTTCTATATGGATGTCGTTTTTTTTGCAAAATTTTACAACTGAAAGTGAAAAATTTCATTTTTTTGCAAAAAAATCGTTAAATTTCGATTAATAACAAAAAAAGTAAAAATGTCAGCAGCAATGAAATACCACCAAATGAAAGCTCTATTAGTGAGAAGAAAAGGAGGTAAAATTCATTTGGGTGGTAAGTTGCATGACCGAGCAATAAACGGCGAAAGTAGTGTAGGTCAGAAGTGTAAAAAGTGGCCTGGTCTTTCAGGGTGTTTAAGCACTGGGGGCTGAAGTGGTTAAAGAGAACCTGTCACCATGATTTTGTGCATAGAGCTGGGGACATGGGCTGCTAGATGGCCACTAGCACATCTGCAGTACCCAGGTCCCATAGCTCTCCGCGCTTTTATTGTGTTAAAAAACAGTTTTGAGTGATATGCAAATTACCTGATATGAGTCCTGTAGCCGGAGATGAGTCAAGCGTCAAGGAGCCCAGCACCGCCCCGCGTCCTCCGATTCTCCTCCTTGCCGGCTGACGTCACAGAGCTGGAGCGCCGAAATCTCGCGATGCGCGAGCTAGCGCATGCGCAGTGTCGGCATCATGTTCATTCCCTGTGCTGGCATCAGCACAGGGAACGAACTACGCATGCGCTAGCTCGCGCATCGCGAGATTTCGGCGCTCCAGCTCTGTGATGTCAGCCGGCAAGGAGGAGAATCGGAGGACGCGGGGCGGTGCTGGGCTCCTTGACGCTTGACTCATCTCCGGCTACAGGACTCATATCAGGTAATTTGCATATCACTCAAAACTGTTTTTTAACACAATAAAAGCGCGGAGAGCTATGGGACCTGGGTATTGCAGATGTGCTAGTGGCCATCTAGCAGCCCATGTCCCCAGCTCTATGCGCAAAATCATGGTGACAGGTTCGCTTTAAGGGCTTCTGACCATAGCTGAGTGCGCCTATATGGAGAATTTAACCCGCGAACATTAAGTGAGAAAATCTTTAACCCCATTTCCTATTGATAGAGTCACCCTGTGATACGCATTGCCGCACTTCAGTGTAGAAGCCCTTAAAAGCTGAAATGTACAGAGCACTTAGTACACACATAGCGTTTGTTGGAACCAACATAAAAAGAAAACTGAGCACATTAAAAAGGAAAATTAAAGCTAAACACAGTAAGGTCATCATGGCGTAACAAGCCTGACCAAATAATTAACGGTCAAAGGACCAAAGGAAGTCCGATTGGGACAGAGAATAAAACCTCTCTGCTACGGACCAACACTAGTGATTGCAGTCAATCAGCTACTCCCGACTGAAGACAGACTCACGGATCAGGCAGCGTCCCAGTCTGGAGGAATCTTGTCTGGACGCGGAGCGGCTTCTTTCGCTCGATGGGAATCTTCAGCGATGAGGCCCCATTCAATCAAACGGCGAGTCGCCTCTTGCGGTGAGTTGAGGACTCCATTATGAGTGACCAGTAGCTTTACTGGGAAACCCCAACGGTACTTTATTTGTTGCTGCCTTAGCGCAGCGGTGATCGGAGCGAACTCTTTTCTTTTAACAAGCGTTGCTGCGGAGAGATCTGTGAAGACTGCTATATCCTTAAACGCCTCCGATGGGGTCGGGTTTTGCCTCAGGACCCTCAGAAATGTCTCTTTGATGTTGTAGAAGTGAATCCGGGCGATGACATCGCGTGGAAGAAATGCGTCAAGCCCCTTAGGTTTAGGCACTCTGTGGATGTGGTCAATTATTAAGTCCCTTTCTGTGGACTCAGGTATCGCTGTTTTAATAAGCTGTTGGAGGAGAGGTTCCAGCCCTCCTGCTTCTACAGACTCTGGGATCCCTCAGATTCTGACGTTATTACGTCTGTGTCTGTCTCCCAGATCTTGTAGTTTGGCTGTTATTTTAGCAAGGTCTTCCTCCATAGCCTCATGGGCATCAATGAGAGTGTTATGAGAGGTGGCGAACTCGGCCATCTTAACCTCCAAGTGAGACGTGCGTTCTCCAATACTCTGGATGTCTTTCCGGAGGTCTTTCAGAAGCCCCAACATGTCCTCTTTCATAGAGGTACGCAGATTATCCAACATGGAACGCATAATGTCCGCTGTAAGCTGAGTAGGCTCATAGGTTTCCCGCGTCTATCAGCAGAGCTGTGAGGAGGCGGTAATGGCGTTCCCGCCGGAGAGGCCAGCGTGCATGCTGGTGGTGGAGTTCCTCTCTGGCCTGTCTCTGCTTGCGTCGATTTACCGAAGAATTCGGTCAATTTTGCTGGAGCATAGCGCCTTCTGACCTTCCCCATGGCTGGCACTCGGTGGAAAGCTTCAATTCGCTGGATTAGAGTGCAGGAGTAGTAGCTGTGAGCCGCTGGTTAGTGATTAAGCCCGGAGGAGAAGCGCTATGCGACCGGCGCCATCAGCGTGCAGGCCACGCCCCTGAAAGGTCCTCTTTAATGACCAGTCACTTTTTTGTGATTTAGCGCACGTGGTTCAAACACTTGTAACTTCTTTATATTACTAACAAAATAACTTTTGCAGCTTTTTCTTACCTTATACAGGGATTTATAATATATTTTTTAGTTTTTTTTTAGAGGGAAAGTGTACAAAAAATGTTTTTAAAAGTCATTTTTATTCAAACTATAGCTCATTATTTAAATATGCAAATTCTCACAATTAGTTTCCTATATGTGTTGGAACGTTTTATTATATAATATGTTTAGTTTCACATGAATGGGGTGATCATTGTAATGGTTTTGGATGGTGTGGGTGTTTTTTTTTTTAATGTATTTTATTATTTTCTTTACTTAGATTTTTAAATATATTTCTGCTACAAAAAGACCTTTGGGCGACACTGACTTTTTATTTTGCACATTTTCCTTTTTTTCCCATTTATTCGTATTTTATATTTTTTTATAATCACTTTATTATTTATTTTTTAAATATATTTTTGCTACATAATATGTCGCCCAAGAGGTCATAAAAAGACCATTCGTGGACAGTGAACAATTTTAGTTTGCACTTTCCTTTTTATTGATTTCTTTTATTTATTAAAAAAAAAAAAAAATTGCAAATATTTTCATTTTTTTTTATATATATATTTTTTTGCAGCACTGTATGTCCCCCAAGAGGTCTTTAACTCCTTAAGGACACAGCCTTATTTCACCTTAAGGACCAGGCCATATTTTGCAAATCTGACCAGTGTCAATTTAAGTGGTGATAACTTTAAAACGCTTTTACTTATCCAGGCCATTCTGAGACTGTTTTTTCGTCACATATTGTACTTCATGACACTGGTAAAATGGAGAAAAAAAAACACATTTTTATTTATAAAAAAAAAATACCAAATTTGCCCAAAATTTGCAAATTTCCAAGTTTCAATTTCTCTACTTCTATAAAACATAGCAATACCTATAAAAATAGTTATTACATTACATTCCCCATATGTCTACTTCATGTTAGGATCATTTTGGGAATTACATTTTATTTTTGGGGGACGTTACAAGGCTTAGAAGCAAATCTTGAAATTTCTCAGAAATTTTCAAAAACCAACTTTTTAAGGACTAGTTCAGGTCTGAAGTCACTTTGTGAGGCTTACATAATAGAAACCACCCAAAAATGACCCTATTCTAGAAACTACACCCCTCAAGGTATTCAAAACTGATTTTACAAACTTTGTTAACCCTTTAGGTGTTCCACAAGAATTAATGGAAAATAGAGATACAATTTCAAAATTTCACTTTTTTGGCAGATTTTCCATTTTAATAATTTTTTTCCAGTTACAAAGCAAGGGTTAACAGCCAAACAAAACTTAATATTTTTGGCTTTGATTCTGTAGTTTACAGAAACACCCCATATGTGGTCATAAACCGCTGTACGGGCACACGGCAGGGCGCAGAAGGAAAGGAATGCCATACGGTTTTGGGAAGGCAGATTTTGCTGGACTGGTTTTTTGACACCATGTCCCATTTGAAGCCCCCCTGATGCACCCCTAGAGTAGAAACTCCAAAAAAGTGACCCCATTTTAGAAACTACGGGATAGGGTGGCAGTTTTGTTGGTACTAGTTTAGGGTACATATGATTTTTGGTTGCTCTATATTACACTTTTTGTGAGGCAAGGTAACAAGAAATAGATGTTTTAGCACAGTTTTTTGTTGTTATTTACAACATTCAACTGACATGTTAGATCATGTGGTCATTTTATAGAGCAGGTTGCCACGGACGCGGCGATACCTAATATGTATACCATTTTTTTATTTATGTTTTAGTTTTACACAATGATTTCATTTTTGAAACAAAAAAAAAAATCATGTTTTAGTGTCTCCATAGTCTGAGAGCCATAGTTTTTTCAGTTTTTGGGCGATTATCTTAGGTAGGGTCTCATTTTTTGCGGGATGAGATGACTGTTTGATTGGCACTATTTTGGGGTGCATATGACTTTTTTATCGCTTGCTATTACACTTTTTGCGATGTAAAGTGACAAAAAATTGCTTTTTTTGGGGGGGGTTTACGGTGTTCACCTGAGGGGTTAGGTCATGTGATATTTTTATAGAGCATTTTATTACGGACGCGGTGATACCTAATATATGTATACTTTTTTATTTATGTAAGTTTTACACAACGATTTCATTTTTTAAACAAAAAAAAAATCATGTTTTAGTGTTTCCATAGTCTGAGAGCCATCGTTTTTTCAGTTTTGGGGTGATTATCTTGGGTACGGTATGATTTTTGCAGGATGAGATGACGGTTTGATTGGCACTATTTTGAGGTGCGTATGACTTTTTGATCGCTTGCTATTACTCTTTTTGTGATGTAAGGTGACAAAAAATGGCTTTTTTTACACTTTTTTTAATTTTTTTTACGGTATTCACTTGAGGGGTTAGGTCATGTGATATTTTTATAGAGCAAGTTATTACGGACGCGGCGATACCTAATATGTATACTTTTTTTTATTTAAAAATCATGTTTTAGTGTCTCCATTGTCTCATGTAGGGGCTCATTTTTTGCGGGATGAGGTGACTGTTTGATAAGATTGGTACTATTTTGGTGTACATACGACTTTTTTGATCACTTTTATTACCTTTTTTTGGGAAGTAAGGTGGGCAAAATTTCAATTTCATCAGTTTTTATTTTTTTGGGAGTTCACCATGCGGGGAAAGTAACATGACCGTTTTATAGATCAGGTCGTTACGGACGAGGTGATATCAAACATGTGTAGGGAATTTTATTTTGTACTGTATTTTCACTTTACAAAGTCTGATTAGACTTCTGCCTTTAGCATGATAACCATCCTGATAACCATCACTCACTGCCACAGCAGAGCAGTGGGTGATGGGGAGGGAAGGGGGCCCACTCCCTCTCCCATCGGGGGCTGAAAAGGCACAGCAGCCCCCGATGGGAGAGGGAGGGAGCTCCCTCTTAACCTCTTCCATACAGCGGTCCCTACGGACGGCGGCATGGAAGGGGTTAAACGCCTGCCATCTGTGCCAGCACAGATGTCAGGCGTTTCAAGCAGAGTGTCAGCAATGTGCTGACACTCTGCAAACTGCTCGGCCATCCTGAGAGAGGGGACGGGCGGAAGATGGCGTGCCTGCCCGCCCGTCCCCCCCCCCCCCCCCCCGCAGCACCACCCTGATGATCCCGTCCGCACTGCCCCGCCCCGCCCCCCCCCCCCCCCCCCCCCCGCTGCGCCTGCCGGCACATAACACAGGGGGCTGCGGGGGGGGGGGGGGGGTTAAACATAAAATAAAGCCATTTTGAAGTTTCTGATCGGAAACCTCCCGCTGCGATTGGCCAGCGCTACAGCATAGGAGAAAGAGACGCCGGCAGGTTCCCCTGGGTGGAGCCTAACTATGAACATACCGGAGGCTATAACGGAGCGGCGCCCGGGGATAACAGTAAGTGCAGGGGGATCCCTGCGCGCCGCTCTACACGTCTATATAGTCAGTTTAGATACTTTATTCTGGTGAAAGGTCCTCTTTAACGATCGGGATATCAGGGCGCACCGGTACGCTCTATGTCTGGAACAGGTTAAAAGGCCTCTGGGGGACACTGACTTTTTTCCTTTTATTAGTTTTTTTTTTTTGTTTTGCACTATTTCCACTTTAACTGGAGCATCCAAAGGAGCCCCAGTTACAGGGGAAATCAGCCTCCTTAAGCTGAGGCTTTGTACAGGGCAGAGCTGATCAGGCCTGACACCCGTCGATCAAGTGATCACCGGGTCTAAACTGCACAGCGCGCCGCTCACCTATGTGAGAAGGCAGAAGCGCTGATCAACCTCTTATGCCTTCTCCTCGGCTCCCCCGCTGTCACCAACTGCCAAGTAGGAAGGATCGGCACTCGACTTATCATCCGCACGGGAAAAGAGCGAACTCCAAGTTAGTAGCAAATGAATCGCAGCGGACAACGGCTTCTTCAATTCATATGCTTGATATTTATTCCATCAATATTTACAGTAATTGGACGCGTTTCGGCCCGTCCAGCCTTCGTCAGCAAACATGTTTGCTGACGAAGGCTGGACGGGCCGAAACGCGTCCAATTACTGTAAATATTGATGGAATAAATAAAAAGCATATGAATTGAAGAAGCCGTTGTCCGCTGCGATTCCTTTGCTGTCACCAACTGCCAGGGACCCGTCCTGCTCCTGCTACAGTGCGGGAGCAGGAGCTGTAATCCTGCAATTGTGCGGAGCTTCAGGCAGAAACACAGCTGATCGCACGATCAGCTGTGTTTCTGCCCAGCAAGACGGGGGCTGCAAAACAGGGCTCTGGGGGCTGTATGCGGCCCGTGGGCCACGGGTTATGCACCCCTGACCTAGAGGCTTTTCTTTCTCTGCAACTACCATGCCCTCTCCACTTTGATTGACAGGGCGGGGCAGGCATGATCCTGTTTAGGGCTCATGCACACAGCCGTTGCACTGAACTTCCTGCCCTCTATAGAATATGTCCTATTCTTGTCCATAATACGGACAAGAATAGGACAGGTTCTATTATTTTTGCGGCCTCAATGAAGTGAAGTGAACCCAAAAAATGCAGATCGGATGCGAACAAAAACAACAGTCGTGTGCATGAGCCCTTACACTGCCTGGCCCTACGAAAGTGCAGAGGGCGCAGCATTTGCAAAGAGAGGAGAGCCTCTAGGTGTAACGGCAACATTACTCCTAGAGGCTCATTTGCATTGATTAAAACAGCAGGACACCTACGGTCGTGTGCAGGAGACCTAAAATGTATTAAATGTGCATTTCTCAACATTTTTTGCTGCAGATTTGCCATGGAAATCCAAAGCATAAATTAACACCCTGGAGATTAAAAAAATAAAAAGGTCATCATTGGTTGCAGATGCCAAGTCGTGATACCCAGTCACTTGTTATCCCGGCTGCAGTAGTTTGCAATAAGCAGGTGCAGATGCCCAACCTCGATTCCAGATGACTTGAGATCTCGGTTACCTGAAGTAACTGTGAAATGTATGGGAAACCAATTAACTGTCCATTCACAAGACCTAAACTGTCCCTTATAAAGCGTCCATCCAAAAGGGCGGTCCCTATGGAGCAGGGTCTTATTGAACGCTAGGAGTAACCCTGACTAGACATCCCGGATGTATATCCCCCGGCCAGTACACAGCATCATCAGTGGGTGTCATCAAAGGTAGGTCCAGAAATAATGGGGTACTGGAAGGTGGCCAGACATCAATGAGGATGACTAAATAGTGTCATCCGACACAGGTTGACAAGCTGTTAGGTCTATTCTTGTCACTTTCCTTGACAACATTTTAAGAACCATTAGTAAGCAGGGGAACACTGCCAATACTTGTGCCAGGCAATGTGACGACTGGGAATTAGGCAAAGAACGAAGCAAGGAGCAATGTTCCGGTCACGGCTTAGTACATTCCACAGGCAATGGACGTCATTATTATCAGGAGTTATGGCTGCGAGAGGAGAACCCTTGTAATATTCAGGACCTCCAACTATACAAATGTTCTGGTAAGAGTTCTACCTAATGTACAGCATGACACATACAGGGCCATAGAAATATACCACATACGGCTTCAAACTAAAAATGTGAAATATTATATATTAATATTGTTGGATTTAATAAACGCAGGACCTGTTGCAGAAATATTAACAATGACATTGTTGCAGAAATGTAGAAATATTAATCATAAATATAGGTTATGTTCTGACAAGCTAAGGCTTCTATAAAAAAAAAAAGTGATAACTAGGATGTTAAAAGGGTTGTGGCAAGTTTGCCCCTTATCCACAGGATAGGGGATAATTAGCTGATCACTGAAGGTCCAACCGCTGGGACCCCCACCGATCCTGAGAACGAGGGTCCAGTTCCGCCGATCTGATGGAGCTGCAGGTCGAGCATGCATCCTGCTGCTCCATTCATTCTTTATGGGCCCGCCAGAAATAGGCAAGTGCTGTGCCCACCTATCTCTGGTGCAGCAAAAAAAAGGGGGTTAGTCAGCACATCACAATGCACAGGTGCACGCTGCCGTGGCAAACACTGGTACCTCCACTGATCCCAAGAACGGGGGTCCCATTCACCCCAATGTGATGGAGCAGCAGGCCAAGCATGTGCTGTGCCACTCTACTCATTCTCTATGGGAGCACCAGAGATAGAGAAAAGAGACAATGCAACAGCACCCTGCATATGGCTAGTGTTTGGGTCCCGTCTTACAGAGATCGCCTTGACGTTTGGCAGACGGGCTCAAATGGTTTTGTACAAAATGCATTTGCCAAGCATCTCACTTTATAAATAGGCGTAGCATTAGCACTTGAATATTTTTTGTGACTATGGCATTATTGTACTTTATCTGGTATGCAGGGTGCTGTTGCATTGTCTCTTTTCTCTATCTCTGGTGCTCCCATAGAGAATGAGTAGAGTGGCACAGCACATGCTTGGCCTGCTGCTCCATCACATTGGGGTGAACGGGACGGACCCCCGTTCTTGGGATCAGTGGAGGTACCAGTGTTTGGAGCCCCAGTGATCAGCTAATTTTCCCCTATACTGTGGATACCTTCCAAACTTGGCACAAACCTTTTAAAGTAGCAACAGAAATCATTTATCGCCTCTCTTCTCCCTTAGGCCACCTTCACAAGGTCAGTATTTTGCATCAGTATTTGTAAGCCAAAACTCGGAGTGGGTCCAGACCACAGAAAAGATACAAATCTTTACATTATATTTTTTGCTCTGGAGGCTCCACTCCTGGTTTTGGCTTACAAATAGTGTTGAAAAATGCTGACTGTGTGAAAGTGGCCTTAGACTTGGGTAGCATTACACCGCCTGATCAGGTGTAAGTATGCCGATCGGTGCTCGTTTGTTTCGGCCTGTTACACTTGGCAGACTGCATTCACTTCTATTGGTTATGGGCAGCACATCCACATTACACAGGCCAATGTGCTGCCAATAATCAAGTATCTTGGTATGGGTCTCCAATGGAGTGACAGAAGGAGACCCACTCTCTTTCTCACCCCTTACATGCTGTGGCTGCCAGGCATCTGAGGGGTTAAACAGCCATGACCTAAGTTACCAGGTTTATTTGGCCATTTGAACAGGTAGAAAAGAGAAAATGAACAGAACAATTATAAAAGAGCATAATGAAGCACTGTCAAGTCAACACACTTGTAGAACTCCACTGGTGTCTGGTGCCACCGGGATTTTGTGGGAAGACCACATCTAGTGGACGATACTGCAGACAAAAGCCGGACACTGTGATAGAAGCCATTTAATAGCCTGACGATCTTGCAGGGCATGGTGTAGGGGTGAGTAGTAACCCAGGTATAGCACAATGCAAAACAGCATTACTACATACCGCCTGCAAAATCAGTTCCTCAAAATGGTTTGCAACGATCCACCAGAACGTGGGCATCAGATGCTTGGAGGGGTAAAGGGAAGAACATACATGTCAACGGAAAGGGTTCGGGGGTTTAAGGGGGGGGGGGGGGGGGGGGGGGGATCAAGAGAAGGACAACTCTGCTAAGTCCACACAGTACAGTCCCAAAGTTGTCCTTTAATGTCATCGATTCATTTTTATGGAAGAGAATGAATGTTGAGTCCAAACTGAGCCAGTGGAACGAACAATCAGCCGCAGGGAAAAAAAGGAATTATGACTTTTTCGGGTCTTGTGTGCTTCGTCTCTTCAGATCATTGAGATCAACTGGCTTAAAAGCTAACAAGATGGAAAGCAAAATATAATTAACATGGAAAATAGAAAAGTTCAACCCAAAAGAGCACAATGACACTGGAAGAAATCCCCAGTGGATGCATTGTCCCTGCAATCCTTCACAACCAACTGGGGGGAATCACGCTCAGCAGACGTACGAGGGGGCCACGGGTACGGTCTGCTAATGGACACTGATGAACCACTACCCAGTCAGTCAAATATATCAGTGAGAGTCAGAAGTAAAAGGATACTGAACACAAACGTATTACTGCTCATTACACAAGGGGTTGTATCCTGAGTGGAGAGGTGATAACACTGGGGCCCACCCTACAGCTATATACAGCAGGTGCATGTCCTCAGTAATTGCCCTGTTGTGGCTAGGGCCCATTATCATGTTAGGGCTTCGGGTCACCAAAGGATCCTCTTGTGTCTCCCCCCCCCCCCCCCCCCCCCCCGTGGGCTCTTGAGACCCCTTCCGCTGAGACAGAACATATAATAAGGTGGTATACTTCTTTATCAAGCCTTATAGAAAGCAAGGAGGCTGGCTGTAATTTTCTCAGGGCCTTCAGTCTCATCCAGGAAATGTTTACCTATTACTATGGTACAGAAAATGCCAATTGTAGCAAGGAGATCTCTCATACCCCCTTGGCTACTGACGGGAAAATTACCAGCAATTAATGTGGCCCTCTGGTAGTAATATTGGCAAGGCCGGAGGTTTACCAGCCAGGTGGAAGTCCTAGTCAGGATGCGAGAAGAGCAACATAGTAAGCAGAAGCTGGCCGGGGTGCTTGGTGCTGTTGGGTTCACCTGGCTTCAGGCTAGAAGATGCACAGACTTTTTTTGCTAAATTCTTTGTAAAGATTGCATCATATAGTCTGAAACATACGGTAAGTGTAGGATATTAATATTATATTTTCACCCCAGTAACTGCTGGGCTGAAATGTTTTCTTCTTTTTACATGGACAATACTCACATTTCAAGTTGTTGCTTGGCTGCTTCTCCACATATTCTTCCACAAGTCCTCGGTCCACACCAGATACTTGGTTTCTTAGGTCCCGCTCCACAGATTGCCACGCTGCGATGGTAAAACATACAGGAGACAAATTGCTAAATCAGTGTAGAATTTAGAGTTGTTGCGATACCAAATTTTTGATTCGGTTTCGATACCATGAAAAAGTATTGCGATACTCGATACCATTCGATACCACGCGAAAAAAATAAACAAAAAAAGCCACGTGCATTCCTCATTTTTAAAAATGGCGAATCGCGCAGTTTTTATTTTATTTTTTCTGTTCCGGCATTCACCACCTAGATTTTTTTTTTATATTTTAATAGTTTGGACTTTTCTGACGTGGCGATGTAATATGTTTATTTATATATTTTATATGTGAAATTGGGAAAAGGGGGGTGATTTATACTTCATATTTTAGTGTTTTTTTTTTTTTCACTTTTTATTTAATAACTATTTCCCCCCTTAGGGGCTAGAACCTGGGATCTTTCATCCCTTTTCCTATTCACCCTGATAGATCTCTATCAGGGTGAATAGGACTCCACACTGTCCCTGCTGCTCTGTGCTTTGTGCACACAGCATCAGGGATGTTACCATGGCAACCAGGGCTTCTGTAGCGTCCTGGCTGCCATGGTAACCGATCGGAGCCCCAGGCTTACACAGCTGGGGCTCCGATCAGAAGCTGCCACTGCACCACCAATGAGGGGGAGTGGAGAGGTCCCTGTGGCCACTGCCACCAATGATTTTAATACTGGAGGGTTGAGAGGGGCCGGCGCACTGTGCCACCAATGATTTTAATGGGATGGGGGGATTGAGGGGGGGGGCACACTGCACCACCAATGATTTTACCCCTTTATACAGGAGGCGGGTACTAACAGATCAGCGGCAGTTAACTGCCGCTGATCGCAGCTCCCTGTCAGGGGCAGGGTGCCGGCAATGCGATTCTGCTGCCGGCACCCGCCTCCTGTATGTGTTAAAGACTGACTACTGTATGTGAGTCCAGACTTTCACTATTAGGCCACACAGAGCGGCGCCCAGCGATGTCTCAGCACTCACCATTTAGTCCTGGGCGCCGCTCCGTTCGCCCGCAGTGCCCCATTACTGTCTCCTCTCCTGCTCCACATGCTGCTGATTACTATCGGAGCGATGGGAGGAGACATCAGCTTCACTAGTGGGCGTTCCTTCTCCCTGGCTGTAGCGCTGTCCAATCGCAGCGCAGGGAAAAGGAACGCCCACTAGTGAAGCTGATGTCTCCTCCCATCGCTCCGATAGTAATCCTATCATTGGGGGCGCAGTGCGCCCGCCCCTCCTCCGCCCCTCTCTTCTCATTGCCGCCCCTCCTCCACCCCCTCTCTTCTCATTGCCGCCCCTCCTCCGCCCCTCTCTTCTCATTGCCGCCCCTCCTCCGCCCCTCTCTTCTCATTGGTGGCAGCGGCAGCAGCACAGGGGGAGGGAGGACAGCTTCCTTCTCCCCGTGCTGCTGAGAGAGAACATGAGCGCGCCGATAGCAGCGCGCTCATGTTTAGAGATACTAGACTGCGCAGAAGCGCAGCCCAGTATCGAAAAAACGGAAATCCCGGTATCGTATCGATACCGGGACAAAAGTATCGATTGGGTATCGAAATTTCGATACCCGCAACAACCCTAGTAGAATTATCAACCTCGTGTCACACAATACACTGCAAGTCCAAGGGCTGTCCAACTAAGAACATTATCACCTATCCACAGGACAAGCGATGAAGGCCTGATGGTGGGGGGCCCGACTCAAGTTCCTACTCGCCGTACGACCACGGTGAGGAGGAGTTGGGATAGCGCACAAGGCGAGCAGGTGTCCTACCGCTTCATTCAAAGTCTATGGGATTGACTGAGATAGCCAAGTACGGTGCGTGACCGTTTCGGTCAGCCCCTATACACTGTGAATGGGGCAGAAAAGTGATAAATGTTCTTAGGGGCAAAACGTCTTTACACAATAACATTAAAGGGGTTGTCAGACAATTCAAAATCTCAGACGCCTCCTCCAATCGACTTCAAATCACAAATCATGTTATGCTCACCACTTCCTCCAGTGACGTACCCCAGTCCTCCTGTCACTGCTTGTCATACACCTGTACATGTCACAGTGTCGATGATGTGCAAGTGTATGACACGCCACCGCTGCAGCCAATTACTGACCATGAGACCGCTGAGGACAGTGATTGGTGGTAGTCATCACATGATGTATACCAGCATGCCAGCGGCAGGAAGACCGGACCTGCGCCACAGAGAACTGCGTTGGAGGAAGGGGCCAGTAAATCATCATTTGCTATTTTAAGGTAATTGGAGGGCTTGGCCGAGATTTTTAATGAACTTAGACAACCCCTTTAAGTTAAGAAACCCTTTACGTTTTAAGAACAATAAAACCTACAGATACATGAGAAGAAAATTCAGCCTCCAATAGGGCTTCTGACAACTCCTGAAACAGTAGAAGCCCTCCATTATGCCTAGTGCAGGGCCTAAGGAGCACGTTCCTGAAGCTGAAGAAATGGCGAGATAAAATGAATGCCTCTAGGAATAAAATATAGATTTTTTTCTTTTTTGCAGATTCAGCCAATTATAGGTGGTGGGAAGTGCAAGCAACCTAATGTTTAAAGCTGGCCATATACAGAAGATAAATGTCGGCCAAACCTGCCGACTTTGGTGGAAGCAACTGACCACCTGTGTAGTTCTATGTGTATGGGAGAGATATCGATCGGACAGTTAGATGTCAACACGCCTGATCCTTTTATTCTTGTATAGATATGCTGCTGCCAGGTGTCTAAGAGAAGCTTTGTCCCCACTCAGGACACAGGCATGCTCAACCAAGCAGAGTCTGCATGTGCACGGAGCTGGGGTATGCTCAGCCTAAGATAACAATTACCTTCTATCTATGGACAGCACTGAAGTTACTGCCGATCATAGACATCAGATATCTGACAGCCGACAGCTATGGCTACTTTCACACTAGCGTTTTTGCTGGATCCGGCAGGGTTCAGCAAAAAACGCTTCCATTATGAACAGATCCGGTTGTATTATGTTTAACATAGCCAAGACGGATCCGTCATGAACTCCACTGAAAGTCAATGCAGGACGGATCCGTTTTCTATGGTGGCAGATTGTGTCAGAGAGAACGGATTCGTCCCCATTGACTTGTATTGGGGGTCGGATCTGTCTTGCTCCGCATCCCAAGACAGAAAGCAAACTACAACATGTTGCGGTTTGCTCTCCGGTATGGGAACGCAACTAAACGGAACGGGATGCATTTTGGAGCACTCCGTTCCATTCAGTTCTGTTTTGTCCCCATTGACAATAAATGGGGACAAAACTGAAGCGTTTTTTTTCCGGTATTGAGCCCCTATGACGGATCTAAATACCAGAAAACTAAAACGCTAGTGTGAAAGTAGCCTATGTCCTCTATGCTTCAGCCTGACTGAGTGCACGTGATTACTGCAGGGAGATAAGCCACTCACATACTTATCTAGAGATTGCTATACACATCCGATCCTGACAATTTTTGCAGGATCCGCCAATCATTTGATATGTATAGGGCTGATATCGGTGGAAGAAGAGTCAGGTATGTTGGATTTCAACATGCCCAATCCTTTTGTTCCTAAGGAAGGCATGTCACTTCCAGGGGTGTCTGCCAGCAGCGTATCCTCCTCTCCCGTCCTGTTTATGTGCAATCTGGGGGAACAGCTGTCGGTGAAACAAGGGTTCCGTTGCCAGTGATCTAGAGTGTATGGCCACCTTAGGGAAGGAACAAAGGACTGGCCATGCTGAAATCCAACAAGCTCGGCCCTCGTCTCCCCTGACAGCAGACATGGTGGCGCTCCCATACACATAAGATAACCGACAAGATCTGATGATATTCATCAGCCTTGCACTTACCTTCGTAAATAAAACGCACGTTCTCCTCATGAGCTGGGGTAAATATCTCACTGCTGCTGGGAGAGCGCGTGCTGCTCGTGGGCCGCTTCCCGTTGTACACTACACGAGACACTGGGGAGCTAGAAGAAAAAATATAGATTTTTTTTTTAAATAAACCACTAGAAATTGTCATTGTTTGTGTAAATTTTTTTTTTAGAAAATGTCTGCAAGTAAAAGGGGCTGAACTGCAATACCATCCAGAGCCTGTGGACAAGTGTGGCGCTGTTTCTGGAATAAAATCAGAGCCTTTATCTAATTCACAACACCCCTGTTAATAAATAAAAAAAGACATCATCTATATATTATCTTGCTCACATAGTCACCTGGTCATTGCTGAACAGTCAGGGGTTGTATCTGGAAAGAGATGAGCACTTTCTGGTCAGAAGGCCTGAGGTTCTGAGGAGAAGAAGACAGTGTTCAGAGACGATGCAGGTTCCAGGTGTACATGGCAGAGAGCAGATCCTATAACCCTAGACAGAGTGTGCTGACGAGTAAGGCGAGAGTCAGTAAGTAGGATGTTAGGCCTCATGCACACAACTGTTGTTGTGTTCCGTACCGCAAAACAGGGTTCCGTTGTTCCGTGATCCGTTTCCGTGTGTCTTCCTTTATTTTGGAGGATCACCAGACATGAAGGAAAGTAAAAAAAAGTCTAAGTCAAGTTTGCCATGCAAATGATAGGAAAAAAACAGACGCGGACGACAATCTTGTGTGTCCGCAGAAAATCACGAAAAACGGAACGGACACGGAATAAGGCTCCATTTACACGTCCGCAAAATGGGTCTGCATCCTTTCCGCAATTTTGCGGAATGGGTGCGGACCCATTCATTCTCTATGGGGATGGAATGGATGCAGACAGCACACAGTGTTGCCGCAATTGCGGAGCGCAGCCCCGATTTTGGGTCCGCAGCTCCGCAAAAAGATAATGCATGTCCTAGAGCAGCTTGCGGACAAGAATAGGCATTTCTATGGGGGCGCAGGGCTGGTGTGTTGCGGACCCGCAATTTGCGGGTCCGCAACACACCACGGACGTGTGAATGCAGCCTAAAACAACGGTTGTGTGCATGAGGCCTAAGAGGAGGTCAGGGTGTTTAATGCTGATGACCTATCCTCAGGATAGGCCATCACTATCTAATCGGGAAGGGGTCCAAATCCAGGTACTGCGGCCTCTTCCTAGGCCGGTGTGATCAGACGTCTCCATAGCCTTTACATGGACCGTCCAGTCCTGTGTAATAGTACTGTGCATCTATTAGGTCTCTTAATTCCTCTTCTTTTTGGATGCATTTATCTCGAGGTTGAAAGTCCATCCTGACCTAGTCCTGCGCACACACAGCAGCAGTTTGTTACAATGTATCAGTATAATCACGAAACATATGCGGCTGCTAAGAGCGATTGTTCATACGTTGGGTCTAGCATGGCCCATATATATTCCATAGAGGACAGCTGTGTTACTAAAAGCATTTCCAGATTTTAGATGGCACCTTCTGGGTGCTGTGGTGTTGTCACAAGCAGTGGTGTCGGAAGCACCTTCAGGAGCAGTGCTGCCACCCTCAAGCTGAGCTGTCACTCTCACAAGCAGAGGTGCTATCTTCAAGCTGAGCTGCCACCCTCAGGAGCAGCTGTGCCACCCTCAGGAGCAGCTGTGCCACCCTCGGGCTGAGCCGTCACCCTCAGGAGCAGCTGTGCCAACCTCGGGCTGAGCCGTCACCCTCAGGAGCAGCGGTGCCAACCTCGGGCTGAGCCGTCACCCTCAGGAGCAGCGGTGCCAACCTCGGGCTGAGCCGTCACCCTCAGGAGCAGCGGTGCCACCCTGGGGCTGAGCCGTCACCCTCAGGAGCAGCGGTGCCACCCTGGGGCTGAGCCTCACCCTCAGGAGCAGCGGTGCCACCCTCGGGCTGAGCCGTCACCACACTCAGGATCAGCAGTCACCACACTCAGGATCAGCAGTCACCACACTCAGGATCAGCAGTCACCACACTCAGGATCAGCAGTCACCACACTCAGGATCAGCAGTCACCACACTCAGGATCAGCAGTCACCACACTCAGGATCAGCAGTCACCACACTCAGGATCAGCAGTCACCACACTCAGGATCAGCAGTCACCACACTCAGGATCAGCAGTCACCACACTCAGGATCAGCAGTCACCCTCACCAGTGCCACAGACTCAGGGTGCACAGTCCTGAGTGGGGACAGATATGCCATGGCTAGTACAACAGTCATGAAATCCAGGCCTGCAGCAGGGGTTGCACAGTCCTGGATTAGGGGAGCCTGCTGAGAGTCGTAGTCACCACACACCTGACGGCTCACACAAAATCACGGCCACGGCGCATACACCGCGGCAACAGTGACTTCCCCCGGACTAGCTTTTCACACTGTACCGACCCGCTCACCCGCCATCTTCCGGTTTACAGCCGCAACTTCCGGCGTCTTACCACTACTGTTATTGTTGTTGTTTCTCCGGTTCCCAGCTGGCAGGCCCGGAGCGGAAGTGACGTCACGGCAGGCGCGCTCCCTAACGGAAGTGCCTGCAGGTGGCTAGCGCGCGCGGGCGCGCTCTCCTAGACGAAGAGGAGGGACGTGGTTTTCGTGGTTCCCTCTTGGCATTTTTTTTTTTTCACTGATGTAATCTGGAAATAGGGAAATTCTATAGAAACTAATGCAACAGGAAGATTTATGAGACTCGCTATGGCAACCAATCACAGCACAGCTTTCCGTTTTCGAGAGCAGAATACAAAGTGGAAGCTGCGCTGTGATTGGTTGCTATGGGCAACAAAATTTGAGTTTTGGTGGTCCCAGTTATGAGAAAAGGGTCTATTTATGATATGCTAATCAGCCCAAAGGTGCAAAGAGGGTGTTGCCGTTGCACCCAGAGGCTCAGCTCATTTACCCTGCAGGTTGCGCCCTCAACCACCCAGTGTAGATGTAATCCGCACATGCGCAGTAGTGGCCTAGAAATTGGCAGGCAGGTGGGCAGACAGATTCCATGTGGACGGTGATCTCCAGTCCTGTACTGCATGTGCACTGTGCAGATTGGTTTCTCTACATGGTGCACTAGCCTTACTGACAAAAACCTCCCAGAGTTCGGCCGAAGGCACATGGCCGTGGTATCCCGGCCTGGCATCCTGCTGACAGCAAGAGCGCACGGCATCATTGGTTGCTATGACGCCGTGCGCTTCATGCCGCCGCTGCACTACAGTAATACACTCGTATAGATCATACCAGTGTATTGCTGTCAGCAGGATGCCAGGCCGGGATACCACGGACCGCTCACGTCCGTGTTCCACAGCCGTGTGCATTCGGCCTTCAGCAGCTGCCTGATTTTTCGGCAGATAATTGCTAACGAGCTTTCGCATGAACACTTGTTAGCGATCATCTGGCAGTGTTAGGCCTCTTGCACGCGAACATTAAAAAAATATTGTTTGCAAGCGGCAGATTGTGGTGTCTAATAACGATCTGCACATCATGGGGACGAGTGATGGCATAACGATCGCTGCTCCCCATACTGCGGAGGAGATCAATGCATGTAATAGCAGCAGTCTCCTCCAATAGCGAACAGGCGATTGCCATGAAGGAACGTCTGCCACATCGGGCTGTGTAATACAGTCTTAGGGCTCTTTCAGATGGCTGTAAGCTGTCCGCTAAAATGCGGTTCAGTTTTTCTGCGGACAGTTCAGCATGTCCGCAAAAAAACGGATAGCATTCCCTATTTTTGCGGCCCCATATACTTTAATGGGACCATGTCCTGATTTTCACTGACAAGTATAGGACATGTTTCATTTGTTTTGCGGAGCCGTGTAATGGAAGAAAAGGGCCCAATAGAAGTGAATGGGTCAGCATCTAATCCGTATCCGCATTCTGGCGGACAGCATACGGCCTTCTGAAAGAGCCCTTAAAGGGGTTATCCCATGACTAGTGTAAAAAATAAAAATTGGACACTTTATAGCACATAACAGCCTCTTTCTAACAAAGCTAGAACCAGCCCTGGACCTCACATGGATCCAGAGATCTCCCCATTCATTGCTCTGCTAGATTTATATCAAGCTGGCAGCTCAAGGGGAGTGTCTTATCTGCTACAGCTCAGGGGGCGTGTCTCAGCTCTACCTATCACAGCTCAGGAGGCAGCTGAAGGATGAAACTGAGCATGTGCGGCCATCTCAGTGAGCAGGTCAAAAAAAATAAGAAATAAACAAACAGCAGGTGGCGCTATACAGATATATACTTTCACACTTGCGGCAGAGTGATCCGGCAAGCAGTTCCGTCGCCGTCAAAACCTATGCCAACTGATGGCATTTGTAAGACTGATCAGGATCCTGATCCGTCTTACAAATGCATTGAAATGCCGGATCCATCTTTCCGGTGTCATCCGGAAAAACGGATCCGGCATTTATTTTTTTTGGTCTGCGCATGCGATGGATGGATCCGGCATTGGGGTATTTTGAATGCCAGATCCGGCACTAATACATTCCTATAGAAAAAAATGCCAAGTGTTCCGGATTTTTGGCCGGAGATAAAACCGCAGCATGCTGCGGTATTATCTCCGTCCTGGTCAGTCAAAAAGACTGATCTGAAGACATCCTGATGCATCCTGAACGGATTGCTCTCCATTCAGAATGCATGGGGTTAAAACTGATCAGTTCTTTTCCGGTATAGAGCCCCTAGGACGGAACTCAGTGCCGGAAAAGAAAAACGCTAGTGTGAAAGTACCCTTAGTGGCTATGCTAAATTTTTAATTACATGCAATTACAAAAGTCTTCAGATCCAGGTGCTGGTTGGAAAACTGTAGAATATTTTTTGTGGGACAACCCCTTTAAGGTTGCTTTCACATAGCGATTGTGAGCCCAAACCAGGATTGCACCTGCATAAGGAAAGGTCTGCACCTGGTTCTGGCTCATAATAACTGATAGAAATCCGTAATCCGGTGCAGAACGGAGGCAGGGATGCACTACTTTTTTGCGGTGAGGATCGCGGACCCCATTCAAGTGAATGGGTTCGTGATCCGTATGCGGCGGCCCAGCGGTCGGTGCCCGTGCATTGAGGTCTGCAGCACGGGCCCGACCGGCACACGTTAGTGTGCATGAGCCCTTACCAATACTTCTCCATTCCACAACCGTTTTTTGCATAACACTCATTTCCCAGGCTTCCTGTAAGGGCCGTCTGAATGGGACTTGCACAGATCGAGTTGCTTACAAAAAAAACAAACATTCAGATTAATGGAAACGATTTTCAGTTGCAGAAAGTTCTGCAACAAATCTGCCTTGTGTGAATTTACTCTGTGATCTGTTCAGGGGAAGGTACATGGGGGAGGCTATTAGGATGTGACAGGGAAGTAGTTACAGGTGTGGATATGAGGACACGACCACACGGTGCCACTGATTGCGATAACATTGTTAGTGGCTGCCCAGTACCCGCAAAACTGCATGGCCAATAACAATGAAGACCTACTGCCATCCTAATTAGTAAATTGGAGACCACTGCAGCCCCTACGGCCGCACGGTACTCAGCCCCAATGCAACGGCAGCATGGCCATGCAGTGAGGCCATACCCTTAAAGGCTATGTACACCTTTGGAGGCAATTTTTGTTTATGATTGCATTTTACTAATTTTTGGCTAAAGATCATATTTTCAATCAGTCTTTATTAAAAATATTGAGCCATTCTGTCACAAAGGGTTAACTGTTTTTCTAGCTGTGTGACTGGTACTTTCACTTTCACTTTGTGTCAGTCATCTAATAAACCTTATCTCTAAACTACTAAGAGTTCATAAACACTTATTTAGGCCACATTCTTAGGCTACTTTCACACTTGCGTTTGGGGTTCCGCTTGTGAGATCCGTTTGAGTTCAGAATGCATCAGTTTGGCTCCGTTCCGCCTCCATTCCGCTCTGGAGGCAGACACCAAAACGCTGCGCCGCACAGACCTGTCACTTACCAGTAGGAGGAGCGCCGGCCGGCCACAGACAGCACATGTAAGTATAAGCTAAGTAACCATGGCAGCCAGGACTGCAGTAGCATCCTGGCTGCCATGGTAACCGATCGGAGCCCCAGCGATTAAACTGGGACTCCGATCGGAAATGCCGCTCCGCTGCCACCAATGATGGGGGGAGGGGGGTTGTTAGCCTGTGGCCACTGCCACCAATGCTTTTAATACTGGGGAGGGAGGGGGGGACGCACTGGCCACCAATGCTTTTAATACTGGGGGGGGGGGGTCGCACTGGCCACCAGTGCTTTTAATACTGGGGAGGGAGGGGGGGCCGCACTGGCCACCAATGCTTTTAATACTGGGGAGGGAGGGGGGTCTGGCCCCTGCTGCCTGGCAGCACCCGATCAGGGGGCTGAGATCCGCACAATTAACCCCTCAGGTGCCGCACCTGAGGGGTTAATTGTGCGGATCACAGCCCCCTGTAAGAGATCGGGTGCTGCCAGGCAGCAGGGGGCAGTTATGTACACAGTTCTTAGTATATTCTAACTTGAAGCGTCCCCATCACCATGGGAATGCCTCTGTTTTAGAATATACTGTCGGATCTGAGTTTTCACGATATTGAAAACTCAGATCTGAAAAAGCTGTTATGCAGACGGATCTGCACTGAACGGATACCATTGTTTGCATTTATAGGTGCGGATCCGTCTGTGCAGATACCAGACGGATCCGCACCTAACGCAAGTGTTAAGGTAGCCTTATCAGTAAGATAAGAAATGATCTATGATGAGTGTTTATAATGTCAGAGAGCAGAGATAAGGAGTCAGTCTGCTCCTAGTCTGACGGAAAAGAGAGAAAATCCACAGGCTGCTACTACAGCATCTCAGCTATGTACAGAAAAAAAGGATACCATATTTTTAATAAAGACCAATTAAAAAAATGATTTTTAGCTCAAAATGAGTACAATGTAATAAAAAAAAATTGCCCCAAAGGTCTACATAGCCTTTAAAGGGGTTCTACAGGAATTAAGAAAATGAAGATACTTAAAGTGGTTGCCCAAGACCTATAATGCCCCCCCATATGGCCAGGTCCCTCACACAGATAGTACTTACTTTACTCTCCGACACCCGCGTTGCTTCTGATGCCGACACGGCCGCTGCTGCATTTCCCCTTTGCGCGGATGAAAACATCCGGCGACGTACGCCACGGGATGGGGGACAGCCAATAGCAGGCCGCTATGGGAACGAGACTCCCAATCTGTGCGAGGGGCCTGGGCATAAAGGGGCATTATAGGCCTTGGATAACCCCTTTATTACTTTGTTATAAATATATTCCCAAATACCTTACATTAGTTATAATGGCTCGTTTTGTCTGGGAAGCAATCATTAGGAGAAATAAAATGGCCGCCATCCTATTAGTACACACAAAACCTGTCCTGATCACACAACAGGACAATTTACTTCACAACACTGAGCTAAAGAGCTGCCTCATCCTCCTTTGCTCTACTTGTCAGGGATTATGATCCTGAATACAGTTTAATATGATCTTCAGCTGAATCTGTAGGAATGGAGTACATGAGGAGACATAAAGTACAGAGAGGGCGGGCCGGACAGACTGTGGTATTGGAGACTGCATACAAGTGCTGCTGCTCATTAGTCACACCGCCACCCATCCGTCCTCTGTACCTCAGCTGTCTCCTCATGAACTCAATGAGTGATTAGGACAGGTTTTGTGTGCACTAATAGGACGGTGCCCATTTTATTTCTCCTGATGATTGCTCCCCAGACAAAACAAGCCATTATAACTAATGTAAAGTATTGGGGAATATATTTACGCACGCATTGTGTGATAATTTACATAAGAAGTATATTCTATTAAAGAACACTTGTCAGCGGGATCAACTCTTTTACACCAGGCATGCTGCCTGATAGGGTTGATTCTGCTGATTAAACCGATACCTGTCTTGTAAAAATTGGTTGTGTTGTTCCCCAGAGAAAAAAAAAAGATTGTTCTTCTTTATGCAAATTTGGACTCCAGTGCACAGAGGGCGGTGCCTACCACCCAGCGCACCTCAGCTTTTCAGTGCTGGTCCCACCGCTTGGTGCACTGAAGCCCTCACTTACATGAAGAATTAACATCTCTTTTCTCAAGAACGCTGCAACTGATTTTCACAAGACAGGTATCTTTTTAAACAGCAGAATCAACCCTGTCATCCAGTATGCCTGGTTTATAAGTGTTGATCCTACTGACAGGTGCTCTTTAAGTGAGAACGTTAGCATTTAGATTGATTTACCGAGGAAGAGCATTCCAGAGTACAAGGGCAGTATAGGGGGAAGTCCTGGAGACTTGGGTGGAAGGTTTTGATATGGGAAGATGGTAGTGATAGGTCTGTAGCAGAACAGTGGCCACGGATGTGGTGGTATACAGAGGTGGGTGATGTAGGAGGGTGCAGCATTAGAGATGTCCTTGTGGGTGCTGCTGACAATATAACAATAAAAAACTAAATATTCATATACTTTTCAATCCTGTCCCCACCGCACGCTCTTAGGCACAGGCCACCAGTCCTGTATGCCGACATCACTCCCATCCTCACACCACAGTCACTGACGGGTCACACTCGACAGGCATCATATTTATCAAGGACAATGTCACCTACTGTCACCATCCTATTTTTAATCAATTCTTATTTTTCCTACACATATAGAGGTAAAGCAGCCTGATAACTCAGGAAACATGGGTTCTCACAATGCAGTCCATTCTGAATTCAGCAGGGTGCACACATAAGCAGGTTTATTCAAAGAAAAATGAAATATTTGTAACGAAACAGAATAACTTTTTTCCAGCTTTTGGGTTTTTCATTACTTACAAAGTCTGGCTACAAAATAGCATGTTAGAGCAATGCACTTTCCAAAAAAGCACACAGACATAAACTGTAGTAGTAAGTGACCCTCACCCACCGACTGATGAGCTAGTTCCACTTCACATTGACATTGAGCTCTATCTTCTCCTCCAGAGCACCTTATAGTAGTGTTCTACCAAATCGTGGACCGTTCCTTGCCTACTTTGTGGCAGGTTCTGAATCTAAACTTCCTGTAGCATGGGTGTGGTGGAACGCCTAGGGTAAGAGAATTCCAGCCTCGCAATGCGGTGGAAAAGAAGAGGCAAGCATGCAGAATATGTCCTCAGAGGAGCAGCTGTCATATACTAGGTGCCATAACGCGTTAGCTTAAAGGGAATCTGTCACTAGCGACATCCCTATCCAGCTGTTTGCATAGACACATAGCTGTGGTTCAACGGTTTAAAACGCTGTTTTTCTTGTGTTGATCTGCAGCTCCGTTCCCGAGCTATGATACTTTTTCTCAATTTACAGATTAGGCCTGTGGTGCAACGAGGGTGTCACCTTTGCTCTTGTTGAACCCAAACTCCACTCCTTTCTGTGGCCAGACCCTTCCTCCCTGTCAATCAAAACAGCAAGAAAGGGGCTGGCCACAGAAAGGGGAGGCGCTTGGATGCCACAAGAGCAAAGGTGGTGCCCACATTGCACCAACACCTAATTTGCATATTAAGAAAAAGTATCATAACTCGGGAATGGAGCTTCAGATAAACAAAAGGAAAGCAGTGTTTTAATCAGGTGAACCAACACATAGCTGTCTATGGAAAAAGTTGGATAGGGAGGCCGCTGGTGACAGATTCCTTTTGGAGAAACAGCAATATAAGTTGCTTTGTAATATAATGTTATCAGGAGATCAGGTCTGATGTCTTCATTTCTAAAGCACTATCCCAGCTGCCCGCGTGACCCTCCCATCTGGTACACCAGAGGTACTCCAGCTGCCTCCATTGAATAACACGGCACAGTGCCGTACTGTCTGTAGATGAGATGTTTCTGTAAGTCAGCCTTCCTTGCATTTACATGACGTCCCTTACATTAAACATACGGTCATCTTCCCTCTTCTCCACCAGACACACAGAGGTCACACACTGTGTGACTTTTGTCTCCACTGCTCCCTAGCTTTTCCCCCTCCCTACCTCTGTCTCTGGAGGGATTGTGTTTCACATACTGGGCAACAGATGATGCTGATTCAATGTGCAACAGAATGACAGAGCAGATTGTAATATAGGGGCATGCAGGCAGCTGTAAATAGGGGCAACCTCAGTGAGGAGGGAAGGAATCAGAATCATGAGAACTGCACTCCTTGACATTGGTAATCCTGCCCACAGCAAACCATAGTGGCATCATAACAAAAGTGCAGAACAGGTAAAAATTATGAACATTGAAAGTAACCATTTCTGAGCTACGGTGGCATCACCTAGTAATGATTCAGGGACATATAGGTACTTTTCAGTTTTTTTTACAAGCTCTCAAAACCACTTTAAGTATTAACCCTTAAACCACTGTAGACCACAAAAGATTATTAGGAATACTGCTATTAACTCTATGATAAGCTATGATAAGCATTTTATGTAGTATATGTAGAAAGTTGGCATAGTGAGTACAAATTGGGTCATTTTGTCACTTTCGCTACCTGCAACAACTTATAAAAACCTGCATTTGTCCTTCAGTTGAGTCATTTACCATCAGTGTGAATCCAGAGACATTTTCAGCATATGCGTGCTTGATTTGGCCAAGCATACACAAGTTTTCAGTGACGAGAGGAGAAAGTCGCTGCAAGACACCTCTGGCGGCTACTTACCTCCTGCCAGAAGAAAAGGCTGTGGTGTTAAAATTCAACTTGAAAAAACCTTCTTTCCCCTAACATCATCTGTCGTGCAGTTGGGAGGTCCCCATATGCATTACATATGTAATAATCTAATGTATATGGGGGGCCTTGGGCTAGTTTCACCCTAGCGCTAAAATCTTCCAGCAGCTAGTTGGAGTTCATTGCCGGAAAGGGCCGGAGCACTGCTAGGCCCCATTGACTATAAGGGGACTTGGTGGGGTTCCAGACTGTTTCCGTCAGTATCTGGCTGTGCCAGATACGATAAACTCCAGCAGGATGTTCCTCTGCCAGAACAGCGTGCCGTAAGATTTTAGCGCTCGTGTGAAACTAGCCTCATTCTGGCGTTTCAGCTGCCGTGACCCCTACAGTTCTTGAGAATGAGGAGGTTTTGTACCACAGTGGCTGTTAATGTTTGGTCACGTTCCATTATAGGAGTGAGAGCAATGAGAATGGTTATTGGGACCTCTGCAGTATCAGGACAGTGGGGTGTCCACCGATACCTCTTTTTGACCTATAAAAATGTAGAGGGAATATGGAAAGGTTTACATCTGGTATTTGGTATCGGACAGTTCGTCCAGTAACATCGCAAGGCCGGATATTTGATCAGGATTGGGACAATTTTGTCCATAGAAGGTTGTCCCAACTGTAATGATTGCTTTGACCCACACATGACCGGATCTCTGGCTCTGAATCACTTGGATCCCCACCATAGACGTTAAGGTAATCTCTCTGGTTGCTCCATCCCAGATGGACTGTTAGCGTTACCTTCCTGTCTGTGGCCAGCTTAAGTTTCCCAAGGCTTCTCTGCAGATATTCTACACATGGCCGACCCTGTTCTTTTAACATGAAGTCCCAGATTATTTAAACACAAGGTTATATATAAATGTATGTACATTCCAAGACACAATGCACAAACATCCCTGTACACAAGGAGGAGCGATGTCATCTGTCTCGTTTTCTAGCACCTTCAGAAAGAGCCTCCTTCATACCAGTGAAGAGTCCACAGATGGTCACCATGCCTCCAGAGGGAATCCAAACAAGTTTTCTATTTGGCAGTAAGGATTAGCGTTGATCTGTCACCGTCCTGTCCTTCCAGTATTTGTGTGACTGGAGCTGGACAGGAAACTCCTCAGGCATGAGACAATTTGAGAAGGTGAGAGCTCAGTTAGAAATCTCTGGAGTCTGCGTTCTCTCACCTCAACGAATCAAAAAAGGTTAAAAATGGCCACTCTGCTAGCCTACAGTTCAGACGTCCATCATTTGCCCTCATTTGTCGAGAAGATTTGCACGAGCTCCTCACAGTCAGAGTCTATCAGTTCACATGGTTTCTCTCCCTCGCTGTTCACAACGTCTTTCTCTGCTCCAAGAGACAGTAGATACCTGGGTGGAGACAGAAGGATTGTGGTGGAGTCATATACATTACACAGTTAGCACCCTTATGGTTGGCGGTAAGACATTACAGTAAGCGGTTAGTATCCTCGATTTCAGCAAGAATATTACAAATCTAATGTGGATGTAATATTTCTTGAGTGAAACTGCTTGCCAAGACTGCTGCCAAGTTGCTTGCCCTCTACTGCCATCCCAATGCCAGTCTTACTGAGCTAATCAGCTGGCTCATGTCTGAACGTCTAGTCACCGCTTACATTAATAGTCTGGTAATAGAGTTTCAGACACATCTCTACAATCTGAAATTACTCAGCTCATGGCAGATTTGCCACTGAACAGAGGGAAAATCATGAGAATTGAGTCTGTAGAGGGTTTAAAGGGGTTGTTCTTTTGGGGACCTTTCTGCCAAAGCCCCCCTCCCATTTCACCAGACCTGCAGAATGAAGCATACTTACCTTCTACCCATTGCTTGGTTCTGGCTCCTTAGGTCCCCCACTACCGCTGCCTCACTCACTCACTGTCAACTTCGACATTGGGTCACGTTTGACTTTGACATTGGGTCATGTGGCCATGACTGGTCACAGCAATGACATGCCTCTGTGGCCAATCATTGTTTGCAGCTCTCACGTAACCCCAGTTAAACCAAATATTGACATGCGGAGACTGCAGCAAGGCATTGGCAGAGGAAAAAAGTAACTGGAACTAAGCAGCGGGGAGAATGTAAGTATAGTTTCCTCCGCAGGTCTGGCGTTGGTGGTGTAGAGATCTCGCCCCTGAAGGTGAACAACACTTTAAATCATGATATTCTCTGCCCATCACTCCAACATTAACCATATATTTGTATAAATAATTACGTGGCGACATCACCAACACATAATTTTCTCCCTCCACCCAGGAGTACCAGTCAGCCACAGTACAACTTCTTATATGCAGCACTCAACAGCTTTTTCTCCCAGTTATTCTTCAGTAACTCTTCCTCCCTGTCTCTAAAAAGATCCTGTTTCACATGCTTGGCAGCAGATAATGTAGAGTCAGTGAGCAACACAGAAAATTACAATAGAGGATCATGCAGGTATGTTGAAATAGTGACAGTGTTTGTGAGATGGGAGAGGAATCATGAGAACTGTAGTTCTTCACATTGGTAATCCCACCCACTGCAGTATTCAGTGGCTATTTCCTCCTTGTCTCTGAAAAGATCCTGTTTCACATGCTTGGCAGCAGATGATGTGGAGTCAGTGAGCAATAGAAAAACAGAGCAGATTATAATAGAGGGCTATACAGGTTGCTAGCGACAAAGTTTGTGAGATGGGAGAGGAATCATGAGAACTGCAGTTCTTCACATTGGTAAGCCCATCCACAGCAACCCTGGCTGCATCACTGCTGGTGAACATTCACTGCTGCTAGAACCACACTGGCTTGGTTTAGTTATATTATTCTGTAGACAGAGTTTCAGTATTCTGAATATATATATATATATATAGTAAAAATATGGCAGCACCAACCAAAAAACAGGTGGGTGCTAGCTCAAAGGGAAAAAGCTTACCCAAATGTATAATGAAAAAATAGAGCAGCACTCCAAAGTAGCAGTAAAAAATGTTATCTTTTTTCACCCATAGGTGACGCGACGTTTCGGCTCCAACCTGAAGCCTTTCTCAAGCCAGGCTTAAGGTTGGAGCCGAAACGTCGCGTCACTTATGGGTGAATAAAGGTACAATTTTTTACTGCTACTTTGGAGTGCTGCTCTATTTTTTCATCATATATATATATATATATATATATATATATATATAGAAGAAGGAGAAAATCCAGCGGGAGCACCAGCCAAGGTGTGGCTTGAGGAAGGCTCTTGTGAGCCGAAACGTCGCAAGTTTGGGTGAATAAATTGTTTATTTCACTATTATTTTGGAGTGCAGTCCGACTTCTTCCGTCTCTATATATATATATATATATATATATATAACTTGAAAAAGATAGGACTGCACTCCATATATATATATATTAAAACAAGCTGGTTATACTAGGGCTTGAGAATAATAAGCAATAGTATCTACAGTGTCCACTAGATGGCGCTATATACTATGTGTACTCTGCTTAAACATATGATTTACTTGGAGAAGGAACAGGAGATGGGTGGGGGAAATACCATCAGGCATTTTAAGAAGTGGAAAGGTATGTACAGCCTATTCTTGAAACTACGACCGACCTTAAGCAGAAGACTATCATGTGATGCCAAGTTTGAGAGGACAGAACTATCACAACACATGATCTTTCCTCCTGAAGCATATGAAGGTGTCATTCCTGCATTTTGTAGATAAGGGAATACATAGGTGGTTTGGGTACGTTGAATTTCAACACGTCTAATCCTTTGTTCTCACAGAAGATAAGCCACCTTCAGATGTGTCTGGCAGTGGCTTATTCCCCAAGTACACATGCATGATTGGCCGAGTGTGCATGTGTATGGCGGTATCAGGAGAAACAAATGTTAGCCGCATGCTCATTTTAAGGACAGTTATCTAAGGTCTATGGCCACCTTTACGGCTAGGGCTGTCCCTCTGTCCCCCATCTATGGTGTCCTATTTCCTAAAGATTTTATTGTCAGGGCGCTCTCAACAGCATTATACAATGACATTATATACATGACACACAGTATATACGTGTAGGAAACGGATGTAGCGGTTACCGGGCCTGGTCTGAGAGAGCTATCTTGACTAGCCACAGGAGTGAGGGTTGCACAGGAGGAGGGGGTTGTTGCGTGTAGGGGAGGCCTGTTCAAAAATTTGCGGTGGGGTCCAGTCCTTTCTAGTTATACTACTGCTGCCCAGCAACTACAACTACAGGAGAAATGTGGCGTGGCCTAGCCAAATGAATGGGCCACCATGTTATACCTGCTCATACTGAGTCCTCCAGAGGACATCTATATGCCAAGAGAGAAAGAACCTACACCCTGTAAAGGATGATAAAAAATCAGGGATAATTGGTGTTGAATGCCCTCCGGTTCCTAAAGGATATGTCAACAGCCCCATGTCCACCTGTTCTATTACAATCGGGGTGGACGGACCCTACAGGGAATTTTCCTGGTGGGCCGATGCCCAAAAGTCCTCCTTGACACAGGCCAGGTACATACTACTGGGGTAACTATAGGGGTCATTATTAGAGGAAGTTCAGGCAGTGTACTGAAGATAGGGCTGGCCTGCTGTTGTGGCCCACATCTCACCTCCTAAGCCCCCTGCTCCATATCTATATTAAAGACAACTGGAGGAGGACATAACATGGCAGCAATTGAAGGCCACCACAGAGGGACAGCTTCTGGGGAGGTATTTTGATCTTCACGGCAGAATACAGGACGCCGTTTGTTTGACATGTACATGTGAGGAAGAGAATATGATGTCATTCTGGAGTCACGTGATGTCACCTTACCTGGCAATGTGCGGATGTGCATCACTACATGCCATGTGCAAGGGGGTCCAGCCGTTTTCATCCCTCTGTTCTATGTCCGCTCCATATTTCACTAGCAGCTTCACGCACTCTAGATTCCCCGAGAGGACCGCTTCATGAATAGCGCCCATGCCTGAGGGTTGAAAACAAGCGTCAGCTGCAAAGTTTCATCCCTTTTAGTTCCTTTAGTTATAGTATCTATAATATTACATTATATTCATTAGGATATTCTCATATTTAACATTACCTGACAAGTCTAAGTACGTAAAACGTGACCACTCTGATATAAAGACAGCAGATGCCATAAAAAAAGACAAGTGGGGTTTCCATTTCTGGTTCAGGTGGTCACACATCTGCAAGGATCTGTACATTATTAGGCCTCATGCACACGACTATATGTATTTTGCGGTCTGCAAATCGCGGATCAGCATAACATGGATACTGTTCATGTTGCATCCGTGTTTTTTGCAGACCCATTGGGGCACATTTACTAAGACCGGCTTTTCGCGCTTCCACCTTGCGCTGCCCTACAATTCATCTCATTTATAACAAGGCGTGCGTCTCATCCTAAATTAGGTGCATCTATGGCAGTCCTTGCAGCTGGTGAAAAAACTACTCTGGCAGGCTAGTTTTTCGCCAGCATTTACGCCTTTTTCCAGGCGTAGATGTTAGTAAATCTGATGGGGCTGGTGTCCCGGCCCCCGACACATCTCCACTCCACCCCTCTCCCACCCAACTGGTGAACACATGGTAAAACCCGACATGCAACTAAATATTGTCGCATGGCTGTTTAAAAAAGGACTTGCGACTATTTCTCGACTAAAATAGTCGCAAGTCCCTTAATAAATGTGCCCCATTGACTTCTGTGTGCTTCCGCATCCATGCGTCCGCTCCGCAAAAGATAGGACATGTCCTATACTTCGCCGCAACGTGCAGACCACATACCCATTGGAGTTAATGCGGCATGCACACGGCTAGTATCCGTGTTTTTTTTTAATCCGTGGTTTGTTGACTGCAAAACAGTTACGGTTGTGTGATCGCGCCCTTATTCATTTCTATGGATCTGCATCCGCGTGGCCATTCTTTAAATTTTAGAACGTGTCCTATTTTTGTTTGGCGGACAAGAATGAGCTTTTCTATTACAAAATTGCGGCATGCACATGGACAGTATCCGTAGTTTGCAGACCGTGAAACGGTCGTGTGCATGAGGCCTTACGCTGTCTAAATATTAGATAGGATTAGTGAATGTGGGCCGACATCTTCACATAAGGGGGCGACCTAGATATGTGATTTCTGTGACGGCCCCAGTTTTCGGAGAGCGCGGTTGCAGAAACCCACCTGCTTGCCACCATTCAGCAAAATGCAAGTGATTTTCAGAAATCTCTGCAGACAGCACGAGGACAATGGTGATGCAATTTTAAAGGGATTGTCTAACTTAAAGAACGCCCCAAGTTGTGATATTGTAAAAGAACATAAAGTCCGCCTCTTTGAGCGCCTCTCGCCCGGGGGGTGAAATGGATCAGTACAATGCGGGAGATTTATCAAAACTTGTCTAAAGGAAAACTGGCTTAGTTGCCCACAGCAACCAATCAGAATCCACCTTTTATCTTCTAAAGGAGCGCTGCAAAATGAAAGGTGAAATCTGATTGGTTGCTATGGGAAACTAAGCCAGTTTTCCTTTACACCAGTTTTAATAAATCTCCCCATTGTTATTTTTATTATTTTATCACCACTGCTGCCTTGGGGGAAGGGGGATTTTTTAGTAAGTCAGACAACCCATTTAAAGGGAACCTGTCATGTCTGATCTGCAGGCAGCATGTTATAGAGCAGGAGGAGCTGAGCAGATTGATATATAGTTTTGTGGGAAAATATTCAGTAAAACTTGTATTTCCTTCATTTAAATCACTGCTCATTCTTGGCTGTGAAGTCCAGGAGGCGGTCCTATCAGTGATTGACAGCTATCTCTGTATACACAGTCATAGATGGAAGGCTGTCAATCACTGATAGGACCGCCTCCTGGACTTCACAGCCCAGAATGAGCAGGAATTTAAATGGATAAACTACAAGTTTTACTGAATCTTTTTCCATAAATCTATATATCAATCTGCTCAGCTCCTCCTGCTCTTTAACCTGCTGCCTGAAGCTCAGAAACTATGTGCAATGTTACAGTTTCCCTTTAAGGTCAGATCAGCCTACAATCAGAGACATTGTACATATCTAAATTTTAGAGTTGTGATTCAAAGCCTATGCCGTGTGCAGCCATCTAACATTGAGGACCTTATCCGTCACCATTGATGATGCCATTGTGATCTGTGTCCTATGTGTCCATGTGTATAGAGAGAGCTCCTTCAGGATGACTGTATCATAGGTGGTATAACAGATCAATGCCTCCACACCACCGTCCTAATGATGGGGGTTTAATAAGAACCTCTGCACATGCTTGCAAGAAAAAATCAAGACAAATTCAGATTGTAGCTCCATGTTTGTGCGCACTAAGGGCGCCTTCGCACAAAGCAGATTTTGTGGCAGAAAATTCAGTTCCATTCATTTGAATGGGGCAGTAAGCTCAGGGATTTCCGTAATCCCCATTAAGGTGAATGAAACCGATTTTCACAGAATTTTCTGCCGCAAAATCTGCCGCGTGTGAAGGCACTCTAATACTCTCACATTGTCTCCTTAAGAAACTGAACATTTACTCTTCAGCAGCAGAATTCAAAATGCCCACATCCCGCCTCTTCCCAATTATTTCCCAGGCGATAATTTGCAGCAATTAGTCTATAACCTGAAGCGGGTTGCCAATATCAAACTTCATCAATATCAACTACTTCACGGAAGGTGAATGCAATCGTTCTGCTCTGACCCTGGATTATTTAGTGGATTGCTGCTCCTTATATCATTTTTAACAGAATGATGCAAACAGAATGACACCTTAAAGGGTCCCCACAAACACACCTAAATTTTTGATATCTTGCCTATCTCGAAGCTGAGAGGATTGGCCGCTCGGGAACCCAGTTGTGCAACACTCCTCTTCTGAAAATCCTGCATAGACTGACGTCTGGTCCTTTACCAGGTTTCAGGTCTAGGTTATGGACGAAATGGCCCTTTTGCAACCCAACATGGGAGAAGTGCTGTGAACGGGGCCAAAACTTTTCGTCTTTCTGGCGCTTGCACAGATTAAGTGGATTTAGGCGTATTTCCATGCATCAGGGAGATGAACAGTTCCGACTATGTCCTAAGCAGCAGAAGTAACGTGCCCATCCCTAGCCCAGACTGGAAACCTGGTAAAGGACGTGGCGTTAGCAGATACAGCAAAAAATTTAGTCTGCACACCAAAACCGATGGTGCCCGCTGAGGACTTGGCAGTCGTAGTACAAGTACAAGATAAAATCAAGCTTCACTCTTGTACATTGTCTCACAAATATCAGTCCTTTATTGGCAATGTAATTCATTTCCAAGCTTGATCCAGATAACGAGGTTTACATAACGTAGAAACCAGACACCATACAGAACGAATGGACGTTTCGGTTCTTTTAGGGATCTTTAGGTAGATGCAGCAGGAAAATGTGGCGCCTCTCTGGATAGCTATACAAGAGTGAAGTCCTGTTAATTTTCATCTTGTTTAGACCTCTTTCACACGACCGTATGGCTTTTTCAGTGTTTTGTGTTTAGTTTTTTTTTAACAGATCCGTTGTCCTGTTTTTTTGGTTTTCGTTGTGTTTCTGTTTCTGTTCCGTTTTTCCGTATGGCATATACAGTATACAGTAATTACATAGAAAAAATTGGGCTGGAAACGGAATGCATACGGAACACATTCCGTTTTTTTTTGCGGAACCATTGAAATGAATGGTTCCGTATACGGACCGTGTATGGAACGGAAAAAACGACCACAAAAAAACAAAAAATGGTCGTGTGAAAGAGGCCTTAGAAGATGCAGGACTTACAGAAGAGGAGCGTCACGAGCAGCCAATCAATCTACTCAACTTTGAGAAGGTACGTAAATTAGAAACTCTATTCTGCAGGTGAGATTGTGAGTAATTAAGGTGGGTTTACTAGGTCCTGGGGAAAGCCCTTTTATGCACCACAGTTATATGGTAGATGCCGGAGGCTATATTGATGAGTACCAACATTCTGGGGGTATAAGGTCTCAATAGTAAACAGTACTAAATAACACACTAAAAATGGAGTCTACAACTGCAGAATGGATCATTCTGCTCATATTACTAGAAGGAGACTTTATCTTCTGTACCCAGATTGTTGGAAATCTGAATTAGACCACTGGACTTTCAATAAATTTCAGTGTAAAGTTAGCTCGTAGGCGTTCAAGTCAAAAACAGCAAATAAACAACTGTCACATATGTCACCGATGTCATTGGTGAAGAAGCCCTAGCCAATATACCCAAGACTGGACAAGTCCCAGGTGACGGGTAGCCATGGTGCATAACATCTCTGGCTATTATTACTCACGGGTACATCGTTTCCTTACTTGCTCAAAAAAGTGAAATGTAGTATATTTCTCTGACCGTGATGAGCTGTAGCCCCCTCACCTGTTAAGTAGATTGTATCCAACGTCACCTTGCGAGCTCGTATAAACCTCCCGACTTGCTCCAGGTCACCCTGTCGGATATGATCCAGAAAAAGCACGTCGTTTGGAAAACGCACCGTCCGCGCCGACCTCAGGCTGCGTGAAGTCCTATGGGAAGGGTAGTACCTCATCTTCTTGAGGATGCCGTGATCGGGGGTCGCGGAAGGTGAACTTAGCGCCAGCGCTGTCAATGAAGTTATTTCCACTTCAGCAGAATCAGGTTGATTTCCTTTCCCACAAAAATCGGGGAGAATTCCCAAGCCACTTTTGGGGATGGTAAGTGTGCACGCCAGATCCAAAGGCTGATTACCAATTCCACGCATAGAGCAGCGGCACACAAAACCCCCCTTTTTATAGCTCTGCCTTCCCATCTATTTAAGGGACTCTCATCTCATCGCACTGTAAGGCAAACGACCAACGCAGACGCCCACTGCAGTTCAAGAGAGGCTCATCTTACCAGGTCAACTGATCGTGAGAGCAGCTGCTACTCAGAGCTTCGCTGGGTCACAAGCAAGATACAAAAAATTGGCTGCAAGTTTAGGGTGGGGAGAGTGCTACCACGGTAATCAGTGACAGTACGGGCAGACTTGATCAGACAGTTATCTGTCCACCCACGAGGTAAGGAACTTAGAAGGTGGCTCACTAAACAGGGGTCAGTAAAGCTAGGTCAATCTGTCTAGCCAGGGCCGGCCGGAACGATGCACATAACAACGAAGTGCAAAGCGAAGGTTTAATGCCGAAGCAAAATGGCTCCCCTCGTGCCAAAAAATAAATCTCCCCGCTGACAAATGGTGCACGGTTTAAATTGCAAGACAGATTAAGAAAAGAATTAGAAGCCTTTAATGCGTATGACTTGAAAGGACGGCATTACAAAACGAGGCACAAGCCGTTTCGAGAGCAAGTCAACCCGCTGTTGGAGGTATTTTAACTCGGTGAACTCGGCAATGGGACTAAAGTGACAAGTGGACAACGTATCTGGGAAGTTGTAGAAGAAACTCATAGACTGGTATTTACATTTAAAGCTCTCAGCTACTTTTATTTTTTTACAGTTTCAGTACTGACGAGAGTCTTTACCCTTTTGCTGGTTTCGTTTCAGTACCAGGTTGTCCTTCTGCTGGAGAGATGACTAATCTGTACCAGGCTGGTTGCTAATGATGTAATGCTGAACTACATCATGGAAAAGGTTGCTACAACTCTTCCCTAGCAACCAATCTATCTTATACGAGCTCCTTATGACGTATAGGCTCTAAATGTGATATGAACACAGCCTAAAACTGTGCTGACGGCAGAGAAAGTTAAGTGCAGCTTGGCCGCCTTGGAGCTGTAACATTTTAAGGCCACAGTACTTTCACACTTTGGCTTTCCGTTTGTGAGATCCGTTCAGGGCTCTCACCAGCGGTCCAAAACGGATCAGTTTTGCCCTAATGCATTCTGAATGGATAAGGATCCGCTCAGAATGCATCAGTTTGCCTCCGTTCAGTCACCATTCCGCTCTGGAGGCGGACACCGAAACGCTGAGCGAGACGGATCCGTCCTGACACACAATGTAAGTCAACAGGGACTGACACAATAGAAAATGGATCCGTCCCCCATTGACTTTCAATGGAGTTCATGATGGACCCGTCTTGGCTATATAAGACATAATACAACCGGATCCGTTCATGACGGATGCGTGAAGTTGTATTATTGTAATGGAAGCGTTTTTGCAGATCCATGACGGATCCGAAAAAAACGCTAGTGTGAAAGTAGCCTAGAATATGACATATTTTGAGTTGTTTCACACTTGTTTGTTATGTATATAATTCCACATGTGTTAATTCATAGTTTTGATGCCTTCATAGTCATGAAAATAAAGAAAACTCTTTGAATGAGAAGGTGTGTCCAAACTTTTGGTCTGTACTGTATATATATATATATATATACACTACAGAGGACACTATACTGCTACAGAGGGATCTGGATAGATTGGAGGCTTGGGCAGAGAAGTGGCAGATGAGGTTTAACACTGACAAATATAAAGTTATGCACATGGGAAGGAATAATGCAAGTCACCCGTACATACTAAATGGTAAAACACTCGGTAACACTGACATGGAAAAGGATCTAGGAATTTTAGTCAACAGCAAACTAAGCAGTAAAAACCAGTGTCAGGCAGCTGCTGCCAAGGCCAATAAGATAATGGGTTGCATCAGAAGGGGCATAGATGCCCATGATAAGAACATAGTCCTACCACTTTACAAATCACTAGTCAGACCACACATGGAGTACTGTGTACATTTCTGGGCTCCTGTGAACAAGGCAGACATAGCATAGCTGGAGAGGGTCCAGAGGAGGGCAACTAAAGTAATAGCTGGAATGGGGCAACTACAGTACCCTGAAAGATTATCAAAATTAGGGTTATTCACTTTAGAAAAAAGACGACTGAGGGGAGATCTAATTACTATGTATAAATATATCAGGGGTCAGTACAGAGATCTCTCCCATCATCTATTTATCCCCAGGACTGTGACGAGGGGACATCCTCTGCGTCTGGAGGAAAGAAGGTTTGTACACAAACATAGAAGAGGATTCTTTACGGTAAGAGCAGTGAGACTATGGAACTCTCTGCCTGAGGAGGTGGTGATGGTGAGTACAATAAAGGAATTCAAGAGGGGCCTGGATGTATTTCTGGAGTGTAATAATATTACAGGCTATAGCTACTAGAGAGGGGTCGTTGATCCAGGGAGTTATTCTGATTGCCTGATTTTTTTCCCCTAAAGTGAGGAAAATTGGCTTCTACCTCGCAGTTTTTTTTTTGCCTTTCTCTAGATCAACTTTGCACGATAACAGGCTGGATAGACAGATGTCTTTTTTCAGCCTTATAAACTATGTTACTATGACAATGGATTATGTAGCAGATTCCCCCAAAAATTCCTACAAGGATGAAGATTCACATCTGATGAAGAGGAGAACACAGCGTTGCATTTATGGCTAACAGCTCAGCCTAAGGGCTCATGCACACGGCCGTTGCCCGGCCGTGGCAGTATTGCAGCCCGCTTACAGCGGGTCTGCAATACATGGGCACCGGCCGTGTGCACCACGCATCACAGATGCGAACCCATTCACTTGAATGGGTCCGCAATCCGGGAGATGTGATGTGGAACGGAAGCGTGGATCGGAAGCCCACCGAAGCACTGCGGAGTGCTTCCATGGTGTTTATGTCCGTGCCTCCGCACCACAAAAAAATAGAACATGTTCTATTTTTTTTACGGTGCAGACGGATCACAGACCCATTCAAGTTGAATGGGTCCGTGATCTGTCCTGGCCGCCGCACGGCCGTGTGTATGAGCGCCAACAAATTTTTTATGAGGAAATACAAAAGCTTGTTGACAGATGGACAAAGTGTATATGAAAATTATGTATTTGTCTTTTCTGAAAGTTGATTAAAATAAATTCTACAGCCGGAGTGCGGACCATTTTTGACTCATCCTTCTATATACAAATAATTGTAATTTTGTAATGTTTTTGCATTTTTTTTCAAAAGAATTCAAAATTAAATTTTCTGTAATGTCAACCAAGGAATGCCACGCGTAAACCTGCCCCAACAAGGAGACCTTTAAATGCTAGTTTGCAAAATTTTACACAAGGGTAATTCTTTTAAACGGCAGGAACCCTATTAAAATAATTTTAAAAATGTTATACTAGCTGTCCTGAACCCCACTCAGTCCTCCCTGCTGGGCTGCAGCAGTGACCGGCCGTATACCACATGTGACTGCTGCAGCCAATCATTGGCCTCAACCGCCTCTAGCTGTATAACACAAATGCTGAGCAGAGATCAGCACTGGACCTTGACTCTTGGGCTCAGGATCTGAGTAATGATAACTACTTTCCAAAGCCACGGCCATTGCAGAGCTGATAGGACCAGCAGACATTTTCCAGGCCACAAACCTGGTAGGTCGTAATACACATGGAACTAGTACATGTATACTATTTTTAATGTACTTTGCCTTTTTCCGGTAGAATATACAGTAATGTAAAAAAGTTAGAATCCCCCCCATATAGTATTTTTTTATTTTTTAAGATGTGGACATATCAGTATTTGATCTTCATTCTGACAGTACGTACAGATAATGGTATGTCACTGAACAAAACACAAAGTGACTTAGCAATGATTGATTGAACACCTATAGAGCAGGAGGAGCTGAGCAGATTGATATATAGATTTATGGGAAAAGATTCAGAAAAATTACATACATATACATCTAAATTCCTGCTCCTTCTGAGCTGTGAAGTCCAGGAGGCGGTCCTATCAGTGATTGACAGCTATCTCTGTATACACAGTCATAGAGGGAAGGCTGTCAATCACTGATAGGACCGCCTCCAGGACTTCACAGCCCAGAGTGAGCAGGGATTTAGATGAATGAAATACAAGTTAGGGCTCATGCACACGACCGTATGTATTTTGCGGTCCACATAAAATACGGATGACGTGTGCATTGCGTATTTTGTGGAACAGAACAGCTGGCCCCCAATAGAACAGTCCTATCCTTGTTAGTAATGCGGACAATAATAGGACATGTTCTATTTTTTTGCAGAACAGAAATACGGAAACGAAAGCACACGGAGTACCTTCCGTTTTTTTTGCAGACCCATTGAAATAAATGGTTCCGCATACGGTCCGCAAAAAATACGGAACAGACACAGAAAGAAAATACGCTCGTGTGCATGAGCCCTTATACTGAATATTTTCCCACAAAACTACATATCAGTCTGCTCTATGACATGCTGCCTGCAGATTAATTTCATGGTGACAGGTTCCCTTTAAATTTAGCCATCAATATTAAATCAGTGAAGATCCAACTGCTGACACCCACACAAGCAGCTGGTTAAAGGGGTAGCTACGCTTAGACGAACAGTATGTCACCCTCATTGTTTACCAGGAACAGCGCCATACGTTTTGTAGTGGCTGTGTTAGGTACTGTAGTTCTGTCCTACTGAAGTGATTGGGACAGAGCTGCAATACCAGGCCCAGCCACTCCTAAATATATGGGCGCTGTGCACGGTAAATAATGAAGGGAAGTTGGAGCAACCCAGCACCTTCATCTACGCGTCAAGGGTCAGCAACCTTCGGCACTCCAGCTGCTGTGAAACTACAACTCCCAGCATGGACACTTACTCCACTGGTTTGTAACCCCCATAGAAGTGAAAGGAGGATGCTGGGAGTTGTAGTTTCAGAACAGTTGGAGTGCCGGAGGTTCCTGATCCCTGATCTAGGTGACCGGTGCCAGTGCTGGAATGTGGATCGTCACTTATCTTATATTGGTGACCTATCCATAGTCATTTACTTTAAGTACATTCATACCCACTAGGTCACGAACTCCCATACACACTTTCACTGTACAGGGGCAGCCATTCCGTTATTCTCCACGGTAAGGCCCCATGCACACGACCGGAAGTGTTTTGCGGTCTGCAAACCGCACATACCAGCCGCGTGCATGCCGCCATTTTTTTTTTTACCCCTGTAGAAATGGACGGACAAGAATAGGACACGTTCTATCTTTTTTGTCGCCTGGCGGAATGGCCATACAGATAGTACACGTCGTGCTGTTCGCATCTTTTGCGGCCCCACTGAAATGAATGGGTCTGCATCTGATCCGCACCAGAACTATGGGGCCTTACTGGTATACCTGTTGGTTTTCCTTGTTCTATTCCCTAAGCAGTTCCTACAGACTACTCTTCTTTTTCATGCAGCTAAAGATCATCCTATACAGAGCATCTCCATTATATGTGCCACAGATCCCACAGGGCGATACACGAACTCACAGATTCTCTAGGCTTCAGATGCCGCATGTTTGGTATTTAAAACCCAAATCTTTAAGTCTGGCGTCTGCCCCCTCTGAGAAATGTGACCCCCGCGTCCAGGTCATTCTCCGTTTGGTAAGGTCGCTCACCTCCTGCCTGCACACTGTACAGCACGTCACTATTTTTTACTAGCATACAAGTTGGGGGTCATTTACTAAGACATGCCAGGTTTAGACGTAAAAAAAAAAAAGTCACAAGACCCCGTTTTGCAACTGTTTAAATGTACTCAACATTGGGGAGTGGTGGGGGCTGGGCAGGGGCCATAAGCCCTGGCAATTTTACTAATGTGAAATGAGGAAAATGGCGATGGAAATGTACTCTAGACTGGGACTGGAGTAGATTTCAACCTAGCCGTGATGGCCAACCTCCAGCTGTGGTAAAACTACAACTCCCAAAATGCACACTTGCTTGGCTGTTTTCAGAACTCCTTAGAAATGAATGGAGCATGCTGGGAGTTGTAGTTTCACCACAGCCGGAGGTTAGCCATCACTGACCTAGGCGCATGGACGGCACGAGGATTTGCCTAAATTTATGATGAGGCTTTCACCTTGACGTAAATTAGGCCTGTAAAACGCAGGCTCTTGATAAATGACCCCCGTTGTGTCTTAACATGTTTGTATTTTATGTTTAAAAAAATTCTTTCAATCCATTGCAAGAATGAATAAGCCACGATATAGAACGCACACAAATTCTCTATATCGATGCAATCACATGACAAAATACGCTATAAAACAGCGGCACTTCGCCTGTGGATGGCGGGTCATTCATCTTTAAACTGTTGTAGGCAGTTTAAATCTACATAAAAACTTGATTAACTTTTCAGATACATTGCTTTATTTTATACTGACTTTTGTTTTTTTTTCTTTATGCATTTTTCATGAGGTTTTGTTTCTGGTTCATAGTCAAAAATGTGAGCTAAAAGCTTATGTACAGCTACATATCACCCCAGAGTCTTCTTCATCATTTGTTCCTAAGGCCGTATTTTTATTGGCAAGCACACGGATCCATAGAAGACAATGGTGCGATTTACGCCTCCATTATGCGCTACATTGGTCTGCGTTTCATGGACACAATTGTTCCTGGGGGTCTTCAGGTCCTTGTCCTAAATGGCCGTTTGAATCGTCAATTATATATCTTTTGCTTTTATTAGAACTGGTTATGGACATGACATCGCTGTGGACTCCAATGGTTTCACCCATTCGCTAATTTGTGCTTGACCTTAAGAGGTATCTAGATAAATTCTGATGTCAGGGTCAACCATTGCCAACTGACTGGAGTGTCTCAGATGACCTTTGCAAGCAAGGTACAGCCCAAAAGGAAGGTTTAGTCTTAAGCCTCATGCACACGACTGAGTCCCTATTGCAGTCTGTAAAATACGGATGCTTTCCACGTGCAGTCCACGTTTTTCTCACTCCCGGCTATTATGACCTGCAAAACAGACAAGAATAGGACACTTTCTACAACGGACATGCGAACAGAACACAGATGACATCCGTGTTTTTTTTTTCCTTTCCCTTCTGCAGACCCATAGAAATGAATGGGTCTGTGTGCAATCCACCAAAAAAAGTTGATCAGATGCAAAATACAGTTGTCATGTGCATGAGGCCTCAATCCGCTGAGTAGGAAAATGTTTAAGGCCCCTTGCAGACGAGCGTGTCCGGATGGGTTGCGTCTGCGATCAGGGAAAATCGTGCGAGTAGGTACGCAATTCCAGTCAGTTTTGACTGCGATTGCGTTTCGAATTCTTCTATCTTCATTCAGCAGGACCTGTGCTGACATCACCACGCTCACCACTTGGTGAGCGCGATGACGTCACCGAAGGTCCTTTTCCAGCCAGGTCCTGCAAGAAGAAGAAGACGAGCCCTGCTGCACGATCAAGTGGATGAGGTGAGTTACATATTTTTTTTTTTTTTAAACTCACAATGGACCTTTTACCTAGCATTCTGAATTAAAGAATGCTATTATTTCCCATTATAACCATGTTGTTGTTGTTGCTTGCGATTTTCACGCATCACCATTCATTTCTATGGGGCCTGCGTTGCGTGAAAAACGCAGAATATAGCACATGCTGCGATTTTCACGCAACACACAAGTGATGCGTGAAAATGACCGCTCATGTGCACAGTCCCATTGAAGTGAATGGGTCCGGATTCAGTGCGGGTGCAATGCGTTCACCTCACGCATTGCACCCACACGGAAAACTCGCCCGTGTGAAAGGGGCCTAAGAAAGCAAAAAGTAACAAACTGAGTCACAGACCTGGTTTATAATGCTACAGAAAACCGCCGCAGGTATATTAAAAAAAAAACTAAAAAACACATTGGAACTGGAGTACATAGAATTTTAACCCATTCTGTCCAATTTTCTAAAAAAAAAAGTATCCCCACAGAAAACCCCTTAAAGAGCCTTTCATAGGCTCACCCCAGTATTTTCCATACATTTTACTAGCCCAAGATTGGGAGCAGATTCAAGAAAATGTGAAATCCTGCTTGTTCTGGTTCTACAAGTCTGGTCACTTATGAGTTCTCTTAACCACCTCCGGACCGCCTAACGCAGGATTGCGTTCCGGAGGTGGCAGCGCTGCGCAGAGTCACGCATATACGCGTCATCTCGCGAGACGCGAGATTTCGCTCCAAGCCGGCCCGCGCATGCGCATCGCGGGCCGGCAAAATTCAAAGAACAAGTTCGTCACCAGCCTGCCAGCAACGATCATTGGCTGGCAGGCTGGCGATTTTCAAAAAATCCAATCCAAAGTCATATAACAGATCATATTAGTAAATATGATCTGTTATATGGCTTGTCTGCTCCTGTGCTGGTCCTTTTCGTCGGTTGGATCCAGCACAGGAGCAGACTGAACTGTGAGTACACCAACACTACACCTTAGCCCCAGATCACCCACCTGCACCCCAATTAACCCTTTGATCACCCCTTTGATCGCCCCCTGTCAATCACTAGTGAAAGGAAAAAAAGTGATCAGTGTAAACTGTCACTTTTTTTTTTTCACTGGTATTGGCTGTTAGGTTTTAGGGATAGTTTAGGCCCCTTGGTTAGGTAGTTAGCGTCAGTTAGCGCCCACCCCACCGCACCGCAGTCACTTTTATTCGCTGTTTAGCGTATCGCTAATCAGCATTTGTACTTTTATAGTATCTGTAAGTGATCAAAACTGATCACGGTCAGATCTATAATAGTATTAGTGTCACCTTAGCTCGCCCTCCACCCAAAACGCAGTGTTTGCCCGATCAGGCCTGATCGGTCGCCCACACGTGCGTTCACCCACGCCCGCCCCACCGCAGTGACAAAAAATTATTATTTTTTGATCACTGCACATTCATTTTACACGCACTGCGGCGATAAAAAAATCAGTTTTGATATTTTTTATCAACCGCAGCAGCCTCCGGTACTTCGCTAGCCTCCCCTTTGTAAGACAGGTTTGCTTTTTTTCTTGGGTAGTCTCAGGGAATACCCCTAAATTTAGTAGTCCAAAATGTCAAACAGGGGGTATTCTTCTGAAGAGGCCTACAGGATTCTGACCCAGTCCCCTCATCTGACGAATCTAGCGGGTCAGAATATGAACCTGTGGAAAGCAGTGGCTCTCTGACCCAAAGTTCGGACGAGGAGGTGGAGGTCCCTGGCAGCACCAGGCGTACCCGGCCCCATGTCGCTAGACCACAGGTTACGCAGGATCCGCTTCAAGAGCAGCAGAGTGGGGCTGTCGCTGCCGGATCACGTGGTGAGGCATACACCAGCAGCGCAGCCCTTCCTGGACCTAGTACCAGCACTGCCGTACAACCTGGTGAAGTAGCGAGCACCAGAAGGGCAGTTGAAGCTGGTACGGTGGCACGTGCAATAGTTACCCCGTCGCAGCCACCGCAAAGACGGGCCCGTAGAGCCCCTAGAGTCCCTGAGGTGCTGGCAAATCCTGATTGGCAGTCACCAACTTCAGCCGCACCAGTAGTTCCCCCTTTCACCGCCCAGTCTGGAGTTCGGGTTGAGACGGCTCAAATCGGTTCGGCCCTGGGATTTTTTGAGCTGTTCTTGACTGCGGAGCTCTTGGACTTAGTCGTGGCAGAGACCAACCAGTATGCCACACAATTTATAACCGCTAACCCGGGAAGCTATTATGCCCAGCCTTTCCGGTGGAAACCAGTCCAAGTTTCCGAGCTTAAAATTTTTTTGGGCCTTCTCCTCAACATGGGCCTGACAAAAAAGCATGAATTGCGGTCATATTGGTCAACGCACCCAATTCATCACATGCCCATGTTCTCTGCTGCTATGTCCAGGACACGATTTGAGACCATCCTACGTTTTCTGCATTTTAGCGACAATACCACCTCCCGTCCCAGAGGCCACCCTGCTTTTGACCGGCTCCACAAAATTCGGCCCCTCATAGACCATTTCAACCTGAAATTTGCAGATTTGTATACCCCTGAGCAAAACATCTGCGTAGACGAGTCCCTAATACATTTTACCGGGCGCCTTGGCTTCAAACAATACATCCCAAGCAAGCGTGCCCGGTATGGGGTCAAATTGTATAAGCTCTGTGAAAGGGCCACAGGCTATACCCACAAATTTCGGATCTATGAGGGAAAAGATCAGACCCTGGAGCCGGTCGGTTGCCCTGACTACCTGGGGAGCAGTGGGAAGACAGTCTGGGACTTGGTGTCACCCTTATTCGGCAAGGGGTACCATCTTTATGTGGACAATTTCTACACAAGTGTGGCCCTCTTTAGGCATTTGTTTCTAGAACGGATTTGCGCCTGTGGCACCATGCGAACTAGTCGCGTGGGCTTCCCCCAACGGCTTGTAACCACCCGTCTTGCAAGGGGGCAGAGGGCTGCCTTGTGTAACGAAGAACTGCTCGCGGTGAAATGGAGAGACAAGCGTGACGTTTACATGCTCTCCTCCATTCACGCAGACACGACAATCCAAATTGAGCGAGCAACCCGTGTCATTGAAAAGCCCCTCTGTGTCCACGACTATAATGCGCTCATGGGAGGGGTGGACTTCAATGACCAGATGTTGTCTCCGTATTTAGTTTCCCGCAGAACCAGACGCTGGTATAAGAAGGTGTCTGTATATTTAATTCAATTGGCGCTCTACAATAGTTTTGTTCTCTACAGTAAGGCTGGGAGAACAGGGTCCTTCCTCAAATTCCAGGAAGAGATCATCGAGAACCTCCTTTACCCAGGAGGTTCCGTGGCCCCATCCACCAGTGTAGTTAGCCGTCTACACGAGCGACATTTCCCCAGTGTCGTTCCTGGTACCTCAACCCAACCGTCACCCCGAAAAAGATGTCGTGTCTGTAGCAGGAGTGGAATAAGGCGTGACACCCGCTATTTCTGTCCTGACTGTGCTGACCACCCTGCCCTATGCTATGGAGAGTGTTTCCGGAAGTACCACACACAGGTACACTTAGCATAGGGATCACATCTCACCAGGACAGGCACACAGGGCTATTAGGGCCCATTCACTCACAGCTGCTGCAAACCTCTCCTTTCACCTGGGATAAAGTGCATAATGTACTTCGCCACATCTTTGGGCGATTTGCGCTTTGCACATTGTCCCATGGGGAAGGAGAGGTTTGTTCTATAAAAGGTAAAAAAAACTAAACAAAAAAAAAAATACCGGTAAGTAAAAAAGTTAAATGTTCAGTTAAAAAAGTTTAAAAAAAGTTTCTATGTTCTGTTCAACAGTTAATAAAGTTATTGCTTTGCGGCCTGGTTTTTTCTTTTTTGTTTTGTTTTTTTTACTTTTCAGGTGGACCAACCGATCGACTAGCTGCAGCACTGATGTGCATTCGGACAGAAGCATTGCGCTGCTGTCAGATTACACGCAAGTCGGTGTATGCGGCGCTGCAAGACGAGATTTCTCCTCTGCAGTAAAAGATATGTTTGCCGAGGCATATGAGCTGAGGAGGTGGCGGTGTTCATATACTTTGGCAAACACTTTGTATATATAAAAAAAAAAATCCCGGCAATGATTTATTCATCCACATCGATTGATGTGAATGGAGAAATCTGGTTTGCCAGGGCATACGAGCTGAAGTGGGTATGGATGTTGGGCGGAGCTCCTATGTCCTGGCAGACGCCTTTCCCCTCCTTTTTCTTTTTTTGGCAGAGATTTTTTCATCCACATTGATCGATGCGAATGAAGAAATCTGTGCCGTTCATTTTTTTCTTTCAGCCCAGAGGCTGAACGGAAAAAAAAAATCTCATTACCTGTATGCTCAATATAAGGAGAATAGCAGAAACTCCTAATGCTGGGCATACATGTAATGATTGCGGAGACCCTCAAATGCCAGGGCAGTACAAACACCCCACAAATAACACCATTTTGGAAAGAAGACACCCCAAGGTATTCGCTGAGGGGCATATTGAGTCCATGAAAGATTGAGTTTTTGTCCCAAGTTAGCGGAAAGGGAGACTTTGTGAGAACAAAATCAAAAAAATCAATTTCCGCTAACTTGTGCCAAATTTTTTTTTTTTCAATGAACTCGCCATGCCCCTCATTGAATACCTTGGGGTGTCTTCTTTCCAAAATGGGGTCACATGTGGGGTATTTATACTGCCCTGGCATTTTAGGGGCCCCAAAGCGTGAGAAGAAGTCTGGTATCCAAATGTCTAAAAATGCCCTCCTAAAAGGAATTTGGGCACCTTTGCCCACCTAGGCTGCAAAAAAGTGTCACACATGTGGTATCTCCGTATTCAGCAGAAGTTGGGGAATATGTTTTGGGGTGTCATTTTACATATACCCATGCTGGGTGAGATAAATATCTTGGTCAAATGCAAACTTTGTATAAAAAAAAATGGGAAAAGTTGTCTTTTGCCAAGATATTTCTCTCACCCAGCATGGGTATATGTAAAAAGACACCCCAAAACACATTCCCCACCTTCTCCTGAGTACGGAGATACCAGATGTGTGACACTTTTTTGCAGCCTAGGTGGGCAAAGGGGCCCACATTCCAAAGAGCACCTTTCGGATTTCACAGGTCATTTACCTACTTACCAGACATTAGGGCCCCTGGAAAATGCCAGGGCAGTATAACTACCCCACAAGTGACCCCATTTTGGAAAGAAGACACCCCAAGGTATTCCGTGAGGGGCATGGCAAGTTCCTAGAATTTTTTATTTTTTGTCACAAGTTAGTGGAAAATGATGATTTTTTTTTTTTTTTTTTTTTTCATACAAAGTCTCATATTCCACTAACTTGTGACAAAAAATAAAAATTTCCATGAACTCACTATGCCCATCAGCGAATACCTTGGGGTGTCTTCTTTCCAAAATGGGGTCACTTGTGGGGTAGTTATACTGCCCTGGCATTCTAGGGGCCCAAATGTGTGGTAAGGAGTTTGAAATCAAATTCTGAAAAAAATGACCTGTCAAATCCGAAAGGTGCTCTTTGGAATATGGGCCCCTTTGCCCACCTAGGCTGCAAAAAAGTGTCACACATCTGGTATCTCCGTACTCAGGAGAAGGTGGGGAATGTGTTTTGGGGTGTCATTTTACATATACCCATGCTGGGTGAGAGAAATATCTTGGCAAAAGACAACTTTTCCCATTTTTTTATACAAAGTTGGCATTTGACCAAGATATTTATCTCACCCAGCATGGGTATATGTAAAAAGACACCCCAAAACACATTCCTCAACTTCTCCTGAGTACGGGGATACCAGATGTGTGACACTTTTTTGCAGCCTAGGTGGGCAAAGGGGCCCACATTCCAAAGAGCACCTTTTGGATTTCATAGGTCATTTTTTACTGAATTTGATTTCAAACTCCTTACCACACATTTGGGCCCCTAGAATGCCAGGGCAGTATAACTACCCCACAAGTGACCCCATTTTGGAAAGAAGAGACCCCAAGGTATTCGCTGAGGGGCATATTGAGTCCATGAAAGATTGAAATTTTTGTCCCAAGTTAGCGGAAAGGGAGACTTTGTGAGAACAAAATCAAAAAAATCAATTTCCGCTAACTTGTGCCAAATTTTTTTTTTTTCAATGAACTCGCCATGCCCCTCATTGAATACCTTGGGGTGTCTTCTTTCCAAAATGGGGTCACATGTGGGGTATTTATACTGCCCTGGCATTTTAGGGGCCCCAAAGCGTGAGAAGAAGTCTGGTATCCAAATGTCTAAAAATGCCCTCCTAAAAGGAATTTGGGCACCTTTGCCCACCTAGGCTGCAAAAAAGTGTCACACATGTGGTATCTCCGTATTCAGCAGAAGTTGGGGAATATGTTTTGGGGTGTCATTTTACATATACCCATGCTGGGTGAGATAAATATCTTGGTCAAATGCAAACTTTGTATAAAAAAAAATGGGAAAAGTTGTCTTTTGCCAAGATATTTCTCTCACCCAGCATGGGTATATGTAAAAAGACACCCCAAAACACATTCCCCACCTTCTCCTGAGTACGGAGATACCAGATGTGTGACACTTTTTTGCAGCCTAGGTGGGCAAAGGGGCCCACATTCCAAAGAGCACCTTTCGGATTTCACAGGTCATTTACCTACTTACCAGACATTAGGGCCCCTGGAAAATGCCAGGGCAGTATAACTACCCCACAAGTGACCCCATTTTGGAAAGAAGACACCCCAAGGTATTCCGTGAGGGGCATGGCAAGTTCCTAGAATTTTTTATTTTTTGTCACAAGTTAGTGGAAAATGATGATTTTTTTTTTTTTTTTTTTTTTCATACAAAGTCTCATATTCCACTAACTTGTGACAAAAAATAAAAATTTCCATGAACTCACTATGCCCATCAGCGAATACCTTGGGGTGTCTTCTTTCCAAAATGGGGTCACTTGTGGGGTAGTTATACTGCCCTGGCATTCTAGGGGCCCAAATGTGTGGTAAGGAGTTTGAAATCAAATTCTGAAAAAAATGACCTGTCAAATCCGAAAGGTGCTCTTTGGAATATGGGCCCCTTTGCCCACCTAGGCTGCAAAAAAGTGTCACACATCTGGTATCTCCGTACTCAGGAGAAGGTGGGGAATGTGTTTTGGGGTGTCATTTTACATATACCCATGCTGGGTGAGAGAAATATCTTGGCAAAAGACAACTTTTCCCATTTTTTTATACAAAGTTGGCATTTGACCAAGATATTTATCTCACCCAGCATGGGTATATGTAAAAAGACACCCCAAAACACATTCCTCAACTTCTCCTGAGTACGGGGATACCAGATGTGTGACACTTTTTTGCAGCCTAGGTGGGCAAAGGGGCCCACATTCCAAAGAGCACCTTTTGGATTTCATAGGTCATTTTTTACTGAATTTGATTTCAAACTCCTTACCACACATTTGGGCCCCTAGAATGCCAGGGCAGTATAACTACCCCACAAGTGACCCCATTTTGGAAAGAAGAGACCCCAAGGTATTCGCTGATGGGCATAGTAAGTTCATGGAAGTTTTTATTTTTTGTCACAAGTTAGTGGAATATGAGACTTTGTATGAAAAAAAAAAAAAAAAAAAAAAAAAAAAAAATTTTCCACTAACTTGTGACAAAAAATAAAAAATTCTAGGAACTCGCCATGCCCCTCACGGAATACCTTGGGGTGTCTTCTTTCCAAAATGGGGTCACTTGTGGGGTAGTTATACTGCCCTGTCATTCTAGGGGCCCAAATGTGTGGTAAGGAGTTTGAAATCAAATTCTGAAAAAAATGACCTGTCAAATCCGAAAGGTGCTCTTTGGAATATGGGCCCCTTTGCCCACCTAGGCTGCAAAAAAGTGTCACACATCTGGTATCTCCGTACTCAGGAGAAGGTGGGGAATGTGTTTTGGGGTGTCATTTTATATATACCCATGCTGGGTGAGATAAATATCTTGGTCAAATGCCAACTTTGTATAAAAAAATGGGAAAAGTTGTCTTTTGCCAAGATATTTCTCTCACCCAGCATGGGTATATATAAAATGACACCCCAAAACACATTCCCCACCTTCTCCTGAGTACGGAGATACCAGATGTGTGACACTTTTTTGCAGCCTAGGTGGGCAAAGGGGCCCATATTCCAAAGAGCACCTTTCGGATTTGACAGGTCATTTTTTTCAGAATTTGATTTCAAACTCCTTACCACACATTTGGGCCCCTAGAATGCCAGGGCAGTATAACTACCCCACAAGTGACCCCATTTTGGAAAGAAGAGACCCCAAGGTATTTCGTTATGGGCATAGTGAGTTCATAGAAGTTTTTATTTTTTGTCACAAGTTAGTGGAATATGAGACTTTGTAAGAAAAAAAAAAAAAAAAAAAAAAATCATCATTTTCCGCTAACTTGTGACAAAAAATAAAAAGTTCTATGAACTCACTATGCCCATCAGCGAATACCTTAGGGTGTGTACTTTCCAAAATGGGGTCATTTGTGGGGTGTTTGTACTGTCTGGCCATTGTAGAACCTCAGGAAACATGACAGGTGCTCAGAAAGTCAGAGCTGCTTCAAAAAGCGGAAATTCACATTTTTGTACCATAGTTTGTAAACGCTATAACTTTTACCCAAACCATTTTTTTTTTACCCAAACATTTTTTTTTTATCAAAGACATGTAGAACTATAAATTTAGAGCAAAATTTCTATATGGATGTCGTTTTTTTTTGCAAAATTTTACAACTGAAAGTGAAAAATGTCATTTTTTTGCAAAAAAAATCGTTAAATTTCGATTAATAACAAAAAAAGTAAAAATGTCAGCAGCAATGAAATACCACCAAATGAAAGCTCTATTAGTGAGAAGAAAAGGAGGTAAAATTCATTTGGGTGGTAAGTTGCATGACGAGCAATAAACGGTGAAAGTAGTGTAGGTCAGAAGTGTAAAAAGTGGCCTGGTCTTTCAGGGTGTTTAAGCACTGGGGGCTGAGGTGGTTAAAGGGATTCTGTCACCAGATTTAACCCTATTCAGCTAGCAGACATTCACGATGTGCTAATGTCAGCTAAACCTAACTAGCCTATTCCTACTTTTATCTATGCCCTCGTTACGCCAGAAATCTAACTTTTATAATATGCTAATTAGCCTCTAGAAGCAGGAAGGGAGGGGGGGGGGGGGGGGGACGTTGTTACTGCTCCTAGAAGCTCCGTTCTCCCACTTTGTCGCCTCCCTCCATGTCCTGATTGACAGGGCCAGGCAGCGCTCGCATCTGTCTGCCAGCCCTGTGCTCTGGTGAAATCTCACGCCGGTGAGGAAGCGCTCAACCTGCGAGCGTCTTTTCCTCACCGCGCCTGCGCAGAATGCTGAACGGCACGAGATTTCACCAGAGCACTGGGCTGTCAGACAGATGCGAGCGCTGCCTGGTTCTGTCAATCAGGACATGGAGGGAGGCAACAAAAGGTGGGAGAACGGAGCCTCTAGGAGCAGGAACGCGCCCCCCCCCCCCCCCCCCCCCCCTCCCCGAGGCAAATTAGCATAATATAAAAGTTAGATTTCTGGCGTAACGAGGGCATAGATAAGAGTAGGAATAGGCTAGTTAGGTTTAGCTGACATTAGCACATCGTGAATGTCTGCTAGCTGAATAGGGTTAAATCTGGTGACAGAATCCCTTTAATGTCTGTAGTAGGTAGCCATAAAAACCACAAGGTCCGAGATGAGGTAGCCAGTTCCTGTCCCAGAAGCAGGAGGGCAAACAGTAAGAGAAGACTGCACTTAAAGGCTATGTACACCTTTGGAGGCAGTTTTTTTTTTTTTTAACTATTTCATTTTACTAATTTTGGGATAAAAATTGTTTTTTCAATTAGCTTAATTTTTTTTTTTTTTTTAATAAAGACCATTTTGTCAAAGGGTTAATGGTTTGTCTAGCCATGTGACTAGTACTTTTTACTTCCACTTTATAACCTCTTAGTAAATTAGAGATAGGGTTATTAGATGAGGGCACAAATATGTATTTAAGCCACAATCAGTAAGATAAGAACTGTGCTATAATAACTGGGTATACCGCGCCACTGGAGATCTCTATAGCGGTGCTTGGATATATCAGCAAAATTGGTCTTGATAGGAAAAGCGAAATGAAATGGGAAAAAGGATTAATGCTGGCGCGGGTGGCAGTGGCTAGAAAATGGGGGACGGACCACCAAATTTCAAAGAGTGGAAGAATCTCTGTGACAGGGTGCAGAGATATGAATATGTCTGCAGGATAAAATGAATAGGGAATGCAAATGGCTAGGTAGTAAGAGGAGGGGAAAAGGAACCAGGAAGGAAAAGTATAAAAGGTATAATTAAATAAACGAATGAAGGACGCCTGAAATCCCCGATATGAGATCATGAAATCAATCTCTTTTACAGAAACTCCCAGGACAACCGAGGGGGATATGGATTTGCATATGGATCAAAACTTTTTTTAACACAATAAAAGCACACAGAGCTATGGGGACTGGGTATTGCAGATGTGCTAGCGGCCATCTAGCAGCCCATGTCCCCAGCTCTATGCACAAAATCCTGGTGACAGGTTCCCTTTAATGTCAGAGCAGAGATAGGAAGCCCTGACAGGCGAGAACATTCAGATACCTCTATTAGAGCATCTCAGTCCTGTACTGTAATAAAAACCAATTTAAAATGATTTTTAGCTCAAAATGGGTACAATAGACTATTAAAAAAATATTACCCCCAAAAATGTGTAAATAGCCTTTAAGGGAGTCTTTCACCTAAAATTACTAGTCTAGAACAGTAACATCCGGATCTCCATTACATTTCCCATATTAGGAGGAAAGGGACGCAAATGAGCTCTTAACAAGCTCTGCAAAAAGGAGTTTGCCCACCAAAATAGTACCAATCTAACAGTCACCTCATCCCGCAAAAAATGAGCCCATACCTGAGACAATCGCCCAAAAAATAAAAACTGACTCAGAATACGGAGACACTAAAACATAATTTTTTTTGTTTGAAAAAAGCAGTTATTGTGTAAAACTTACATAAATAAAATGTATACATATTAGGTATTGCCGCGTCCGTATCGACCGGCTCTATAAAAATATCACATGACCTAACCCCTCAGATGAACACCGTAAAAAAATTTAAATAAAAACTCTGCTAAATAAACCATTTTTTGTCACCTTACATCACAAAAAGTGTAATAGCAAGCGATCAAAAAGTCACACACCCCAAAATAGTCCCAATTAAACAGTAATCTCATCCCGCAAAAATCATACCCTACCCAAGGTAATCGCCCAAAAACTGAAAAAAGTATGGCTCTCAGACTATGGAAACACTAAAACATGATATTTTCTTTGCTTCAAAAATGAAAACAGTGTAAGTTACATAAATAAAAAAAAGTATACATATTAGGTATCGCCGCATCCGTGACAACCTGGTCTATAAAAATATCACATGATCCAACCTGTCAGATGAATGTTGTAAATAACAAAAAATAAAAACGGTGCCAAAACAGCCATTTCTTGTTATCTTGCCTCACAAAAAGTGTAATATAGAGCAACCAAAAATCATATGTACCCTAAACTAGTACCAACAATACTGCCACCCTATCCCGTAGTTTCTAAAATGGGGCCACTTTTTTGGAGTTTCTACTCTAGGGGTGCATCAGGGGGGCTTCAAATGGGACATGGTGTCAAAAAAACAGCCCAGCAAAATATGCCTTCCAAAAACCGTATGGCATTCCTTTCCTTCTGCGCCCGTACAGTAGTTTATGACCACATATGGGGTGTTTCTGTAAACTACAGAATCAGGGCCATAAATATTGAGTTTGGTTGTTAATCCTTGCTTTGTAACTGGGAAAAAATTAAAATGGAAAATCTGCAAAAAAAAGTGAAATTTTGAAATTGTATCTCTATTTTCCATTAATTCTTGTGGAACACCTAAAGGGTTACCGACGTTTGTGAAATCAGTTTATAGAATGGGGTCATTTTTGTGTGGTTTCTATTATGTAAGCCTCGCAAAGTGACTTCAGACCTGAACTGCTCCCTAAAAATTGGGTTTTTGAAAATTTCAAGATTTGCTTCTAAACTTCTAAGCCTTGTAACATACCCAAAAAATAAAATATCATTCTCAAAATGATCCAAACATGAAGTAGACATATGGGGAATGTAAAGTAATAACTATTTTTGGAGGTATTACTATCTATTATAGAAGTAGAGAAATTGAAACTTGCAGTTTACAAATATTTGGTAAATTTGGTATTTTTTTTAAACTTAATTTTACCAGTGTCATGAAGTACAATATGTGACAAAAAAAATTAAAAATCTCAGAATGGCCTGGATAAGTCAAAGCGTTTTAAAGTTATCAGCACTTAAAGTGACACTTGTCAGATTTGCAAAAAAATGGCCGGGTCCAGAAGGTAAAATAGGGCCGAGTCCTTAAGGGGTTAACTAAGCCTTGAGACATGACTTGGATATTAACTAAGCCAGCACCTCATCTGCAGACAGCTGTTTCGGGGTGATTGCCCCTCAGTGCAGAGCAGAGAATACTGGCTTGACATTCCCCATATTAGAATGCTACGTTCCATATTGCTGTCCATTGCCAATTTTCTTTGAAAAACACTTATTCAATATGTTAATTCACTTCTATAAGAACCCAGGCCCCTCGGTGCTTTTCATACAAAACCCCTCCAGCCCACCTTAGGTTTTTCGGATTACACCATTCAACAGATCACTGTGCAGGCGCACTTCATTCCCCATTGTGGGCAGAGGCACAAGAGCGCTTAATACGCATGTGCCAGCCCATACATCCTGATCTAGCCGGCCTTGTGCCTCCGCCCATAATGGCAAATCTGTTGAACGGCGCTGGATTTCTCACTAAGAGGATGTAATCAGAAGAACCTAGGGTGGTCCAGAGCGGTTTCATATTAAACGCACCAGGGGCCTGGGCACTGGCTACATGAATGCCATCCCCTGGGCCCCTTCAGAAGCGAATTAACATGTTTTTCTGAGAAAATCGGCAATGGACAGCAATATGGAAGGTAGGATTCTAATATGGGGAATGTAACGAGATCCTGATGTTAGTGTTCTACAATGGTGAAAGACTCCCTTTAAACACTATTAGACAGTCAGATTTTAATCACTTACTTAAAGAGGACATGTCAGCTCTAAAACATCCCCAAAACTAAATTAAGCGTGTATAGCATAAGGGGTGGCGAGTGCACTTACGTTATGTAGCTTTAGTCTTCATAGTCCCTTGCTCCCACAAACCAGCAGTGAGATGCATTGCAAGGACTTCTGAGCTCTTGCACATAATGGAGGACTCAGGAGTCCTCAGTGCATTTCACTGCTGGTTTGTGCAGGCACAGCATCAGAACGCAAGAGTGTAAGATAATTACATAACCAGACTAGCAGCAACAGGTTCCCTTGTAAAAGGGGTAGGCTAGTTTATGTTACTAGCGGCACACGTGCAGAGGACAGCTAAATCATGTTTACCTGGCTGCTGATAGAGGAGCCCATCCATCAGCAGTCTCCATTCACATTAGTGTGTGCTACTGTCTGCAGTTTAGTCCATGACCTTCTACCCACAGTCAATGTGAAGTATGAGCGATTGTCTTCACATCCCGACACAAGACATCCAAGGTGTGCAGCTTTATCTACTATAAACCAAGGCTAATGGTCACATCTTTGCTAAAGGTAATCCAGTAGTCCTACAGCAGAGGAACAGACCACCACATCCTCACTGACTAGAACGGTAGCCAGATACATTAACCCCTGAAGTCCATTCCTCTGCTGGACCAGACTACCAATCCTAAGGCAATTGCCACCAGAAGACTACTGGCATGTGTTCCTGAAGAAACAGGACGATCAGCTCTACTGTGTCAATGGAGTAGTACCTGCTCCTCCCGTCCATCAAGAACCCCAGTACAGGCTTCACATTACCACCTAACAATCAGTATCCTGGATAAGAAGCAAACATTGAGAATTTAAGACACGGGTCTAGAGATCCTACTCTGGCACCAACCAAGTTGCCATAATGGCCAGAGTGGAGAAAATAAGACCCAACCGGTTGTATTAAAAATTTATTTTTTTTATTTGGCCAACACGCCCCAACTTAAATATGATGGAATGCTTTCAGAATCAGACCTCTAGTGACAAAAAAAAAAAAAAAAAAAGTCGTGTTACAATCTCAAAAGTTTGGGGTCCTGCAAGAACAGGACAAGAAACACAAATGGCATTAAATGTGTTAACGTACCGGTGGAGGGGGCAGCATCCACTGGGAGCCTTTTACCAGGGGGCACTTCATACTGCAAATACTGAAAGCTGCCACAGACACCCACAGGCCACTAAAGGGCAGCATGAAAAAGGAGCTGAAGTGGGGGAGACGTTACTGCATATAACAGCTCTTGTTATGGGGTCCCACTTCTAATCTAAGAGTGGCTGAAATGGGGGAAAGGACAGCCCTTTGTTTGAGTCACCAGCCATGCAGATTTGCATTCGTTCCATCGACAAAACATTCAAAATTAAAGAAAATAAAAATTATATATGACAACACAAAAAAGCAACAAGTGCCAAACTTACATCAGGGCAAAATTACAGTGTTAAAAATAAAAGCAGTGTAAAAAAAAACAAAAACAAACACGACAAAACACCCTTAATTCCCCCCCTCCCAAAGTAAAGACCCTAATGTACAGACTGGGGTGAAGCATTTCCCTGGATTTTTCAGAGCTCAGACAATGTGAAACACTTGTAGACATTTTTAATCCCCCTCCACTCTTAGTGTATTCTGGTTGTTGCAGTTTTTACTTTATGGTCCTTATAATTCATCCTTCTTGTGCTCATCATCTTCATCATCCTCCAAATCTGGCTCATCAGCCTCATCTAGATCCTCCAGGTCCTGCAAACAGCACAAGAGGAATTAACATTGCGATAACATGCTGAATACCCAAACAGGGGAATATACAGGCAAATCTCACCTCAGCACCTCCATCTTGCCCTCCACTTGTCAGGAACTTTGAAAATCCTTCTAATGTTCTCTCCCCACTGTAATCGACAACCTGGAAGGATAAGGTTCATTAGCCAAACCATGTAGACACACAGATGTGCCACTGAACACAAGGGTGTTACAGGGTTAATGACCAACCTTCTTTCCTGGTCCAGCTGGGAAGTATTTCAGGGTGGGGAAGCTGTGGATCTTTACAGCTTCAATTTCGTTGGCTGTGGAATCCATTTTTGCAATGACAATGTCCTTTTGGTCCTTGAACTTCTCCCCTAATTGGTCCCAGATTGGTGCCAGCTGCTTGCAGTGTCCACACCAGGGAGCATCTGAAGGAGAGGAGTCCGTGTCATTTTAGGTATTTAAGCCAGAGTTTTGCAGGATCAGACTCATAGCCTATACTCACAGAACTCAACAAATACATTCTTCTCCTCGTCAAAGACCACTTCCTCAAAGTTCTTCCCGACCAACACCTTCACTGGGTTCTTTTCCCAGTCATCAGGGACATCCTGGCTCATAAGATGGGGCTATGTAGGGAAGAAGAGTCACCTGAAGTTGCCACATTCTATAAAGACTATTTAGCCCAAAACTTCACCCACACAGTATCAGCATTAACAGGGTTGTCCAGGACTTGGATATTGAAGGCCTCTTCTGATTATAGGTCATGGATATCTAATTGGTGAGCGGCAGATTACTGGCATTTCTCAGGTGAGCAATGAAGCCCCTGCCTGTTACTTCACATCATCCGTCACATGGTTTGTGTGGAGAGTACCAGAAAGTGGTTTGGCAGGGACATCAGACCACTGTTCAGATACTGAAGGACAGGTCAATATTTCCTTCTTGGAGAACCCATTTAAGCTACTACACTGACCCAAAGCAATAGATCTTACCTTGACTTTGCCATCCAAGAAACGGTCACAGAAATCCTTGATTGCTTCAGCAGAGAGGTCATCGCTCTCTGGCTTGTACTTGGTCATCTCCTCTTCCAGGGTGATCAATCTAACAGAAGGGCATTCTTCCTTTTTCAATCCAAAGAACTCCAGAATACGTTGGTTGTCTGTGTGATCGCTATCAATGAAGATGAAAAGGATCTGGGAAAGAAACGGCAACCATTAAAACCCAACGCTTCGTTAGAACAAGGTTACTGTAGCTGTGCTGTATCCACCCATGCTAACCTTTCCCTTGAAGTCTACAGCAGCTTTCTTAAAGTTGTCCAGTTTCACTTGGTAGTCAGATGCGCTTTTTGGCAGGAACAACAGAATGTGAGTCTTAATCTCCCCACCGAAGATCTTTGGTGCAGTCTACAAAACAGAAAGTTTTATATAAAATTGGAGGTAGTCTTATGCCTGGGATGAGACCAGTATCCCGAGTAGGGATGAGCAAAGCTACTTTGGATGCTTCATCTGAAGTCAATTTGCATAAAACTTTGTTTGAATACTGTATTTTAGGCAAGTACTCTGGTACAGTATTAGAATGTATTAGCTCCAGTGAGCCAAAATTACTTTGGAAGTCTCACGAGACTTCAGGTAATAACTTTGTAAATTAATTTCTACTGTAAAAAACCTTTGTACTGAACACTCTGGTTCAGTTTGAGGTGGTACCTTGGAACCAAACCAGAGTTTGGTACAAAGATTTTTTTTACAGTAGAAATTTAAAAAGTTATTACCCGAAGTCTTGCAAAACTGAAGTAATAACTTTGGCTCAGAGCAAATACATTCAATACTGTACAGAGCGCTTGCTCTGTCAGTATTCAAGTGAAGTTTTATGCAAATTGAAGTAAACTCGCTCATCCCTAATCCGAAGAGGTTTTACATGACTTAACATCTTATACTACTGTGGCCATTCGGCATTCACATAGTTTAGGAGACATATCTTACCTGCTCAGTGAACTCAATGACCAGAGGCAGCTGGTTGGATTTTATGAAGTTCAAGACTTGTTCCTTTGTCACCTCCCCATCATAGTTGTTCCTTCCTTCATCAAACTAAAGATGAGAAGCACCAGTTAGTTCTCATACAGCAAAATAACCAAATGTGTTGGAAAATAAGCAATTTCTAAAAGGGACCAGTTAATCAAGCAGCTATTGAGAGGCAGGCACATGCCAATACAACCAGTTACCTTGGGGCTTTTTATTTTTAAGGTACCTATAGTTTTAGAGGGGGAAACACCCCCTCCTGGGCAGACCTGTGAAGGAAGTACATTACCTGCTTCCTGGCCGCTTTGCTGGGCTCCCTAAATGTAGACTTTGCAGCAGTGACCTGCTCCCCTTGTGTCATGTGACCAATTGACATGACGCAAGGGGAGCAGATCACCACTGCAACCAGCTATTGGCCACAGCAACAGGAAGGTTACATCCAGGGAGCCCAACGGAACAGTTGAGACTGGGGAGTAAAGATGCCAGAAACCAGGTTTGCCCAGGAGTGTGTGGGGTTGCAAGGAAAACACCAAAAAAGTGCACAACTCCTTTAAAGTCAAATATATTGCATATACCATATTAAGCTCCGACACCATAGACTAGAGGGCACCTCATTGACTTCTATGGTAGAAGTTTCTAAACAAGATCTATGACCCATGTTATTGCCAGTGAGGAGGCGAGCTGTGATAAATCATGAATTGTGGATCCTGTGCCACCTATAGACGCACATACCAGTCATTGTAATCCTGCCTGTGATGACTGCCGAGAAGATCTCATTATGAGGTTCAGTGGAAAAATTACAAGACTTTGGGGTTTTCCAATATAAATTGGAACATACAAAATTGTAATTACAACCAATTAAAAAATATGTGATAAACACTTGATTTAACCAAGTCAGTCATTTTCTGATGGCACATTTATTTTAAAGACAAATGCTGCCTGAAAACTTCAATGCCAGTTTTGAGTGCCAACTGCATATGCCCTGCATACGTCACCTAGTTACAAAAGGGCAAATTAGATCAGAAGCCAAACTGTGCCAGAGGATTGCCCAACTTCCTGCTAGAATATGCAGACATGGCAGGCACACGAGCCAGGTGAGTTGTTAGGAAGGGTTGCAGCCCAGTTCCCATATTTCCTGGTAAGTTCCCAGAAGCCAACCTAAAGCATCAAGTGAGCCAGGCCTGAGACAATTTCAGGCAGTCAGTGTATGTACCACATGTTCTAAGTACAGAAGCCATTTCCAGCAGATATGGACACCTCTTCAGGAATGCACTAGTCTGGTGGCCAACTATGTGTCGTACTCCATATTACACGAGCTCCTCACCTTCTTGAAGAGGACAACGTTGTCCTTCTCAACTTCATACTTTGAAAAAGCAGCATCACTAGAAGTGATCCCAAATGGCAATTCATCCACGGCCTCTGCTGCCTGCAGGAACACTTTGGCGAGTTCAGACTCTGAGTCCTGTGGATGGGGGGAGAGAAATAGAAGTTACACTTTCCATATTACTGTGCAGTATTACCCCTTAAAGGACATTCTGCCATAAGAACCTACATTTCAAAACGGTCGACACAGCAAATCAGATGACTGCCAAAGGACCTGCTTTCAGAAAGCCGCTGACTGGCTGCAGCTTGTGATGGCAGCCAGGCATTTCACCTTCAGTCCACCAGAATGGAGCCGGAGCACCTCCCCGTTCTTGCTCATGAACAATAGTAGTATGTTCTCCATTAAGAGTCATGACTTAAGGGGGGAGAATTCCTGGAGGATGGGACTAATTTATAACAAGGCGCAGGCCTCATCATAAATCAGGCCAGCCATGAGCCAGAATGAAATCTACAGCTGCTCAGCACTTCCGTAGTTCAGTCTTTTCTGCCGGAAAACTGGCAGGGGTGAAGATAAGTGCCAGGCCTCCTGGTCCTGCTCTTTTTTTCAAGAAAGTGGCACAGGTAGTGCAGAAACCACTTACAACAATGTCACAAGTGACGTCTAAAACGTCAAACACAAGGCTTGTGACTTATGTCAAAGTGGCACAGGTAGATGATAAATCTTTCCAAGTGAAATTCAGAAGCCACATTTTGTGGTTCCAGGAAAAATTCAATTCTGCTGCTGTAATGCAACACTTTAGATTGTTAAAAAGTTAGAGGGTGCCCATCTGCAATCCATTATGCCACTAACTAGGCTTTGTATTCATAACCAAAGTGCACTAAACCCCTTTTCTCCTGGGAGACCATATACCATCTAATGTCTGGGTAATGTCACCACACTGTACTCTCCAGGGGGACACAAGTTCCCTAGGAACACAATGTTTCTCTAACTACAGATAATTTGCTGTATACAAGGCTTGTTTAACGATCTCTCCTAATAGCCTTCAGGGAGAGACTGCGCAAATTACTGCGTAGAAATCCTTATCCCCCCCACAGCAAGGATGGTGCTTTGTTCTCCCCATGAAACCACATTCCATAGATATGGCCCCTGAAAGCATTAGGGACTCCAGTTGCCAAGTGAGTGCCATCAGCCACCTCTTTAGGTGGGGATTACAGCATTGCTCCGACCCTGTCCAGTCACGGCTGAGTGATGCAGAAGCCCCGCTTGACGGCAGCATCACCAAGGAGCTGAAGGTACCGCCTTCAGTGTGGTCCGGCAGATCAGACTTCTCCATCACTCAGAGGCTGCCCACTTTGACATGGTCAGTGATGCTGACGCTAGCTAAAGAAAAGCAGTGGTTGGCACCCCAGTGGCAAACCAAACCAGTCTGTCAGAGGACACACCAAACACTTATGGTCCATAGCTATGGTGTGTGGGGTTGTAGGCGAGTAAAGAAATCTCAATCCGGAGGATGGCAGAAGTAAAGACAAGAGGCAGCCTTCATTTCTACAGATACGTATACTAGTGACTAACTGTGAAAGTCTTAATGTCTAGACTTCACAACAGGTCCTCTAATCAAGATTTAGGTTTTGCTAGATAGCAGTAACCACGCACTGGTCATTTAAAGGGATTCTGCCTATAGAGCTGCAGACATGCGCTGCTAGCACGTCCACAATAAACATTCCCCATAGCTGTGAGTGCTTTAATTTAGGCAAAAAACATGTAAATGAAGTAAGGAGCCCAAGTGGCAGTTACTAATGTTTCTGGAGCCCAGCCATGCCCACTGAAGGACCCAGCACCGCCCGCATCTGCTCCCAGACATCACAAAGTTAGAGCGCCGTAATCTTGCAGCTAGCACATGCGCAGTTTGTTCCCCGAGGTTGATGCCAGCACAGGGAAGGAACACTATGCTGGCACTGACATGCATGTGCGAGTACATGGCATGAGATTACGGTGCTCTAACTTGGGGAGAAAGGAGGAGGAGATTCGGAGGATGCGGGCGGTGCTGGGCTCCAGAAAAGTTAGTAACAGCTCCTTACTTGAGATATATATCTATACACATACATATATACTTTGCCTAAATAAAAGCACTCACAGCTATGGGGAATGTATATTGCTGACGTGCTAGCAGCGCATGTCAGCAGCTCTATAGCCAAAATCTAGGTGACAGAATCCCTTTAAAGGGGTTATCCCATCTTAGACAATGGGGGCATATCACTAGGATATGCCCCCATTGTCTGATAGGAGTTGGGACCCACACCTACAAGGAGAACGGAGAGGAGAAAGTTGAATGCACTGCGCAGCCACCCTCCTTTCATTTCTATCAAAAAGCCGGAAATAGCTGAGCGCTGGCTCAGCCATTTCCGTCTGCCCCATAGAAATGAGTTTGAGTGGTGGCTGCATATGCGCTCCCATTCACTTCAATGGGAGAGATGGGGGAGCTGCGCCTGGGGGTGGACCGGCTCCAGCCACAACTCTCCCCGGGTCTGTTCTCCTTGTAGGTGCAGGTGCCAGAGGTGGGACCCACACCTATCAGACAACAGGGCATATCACTAGGATATGCCCCCATTGTCTAAGATGTAAAAACCCCTTTAATGATGGTTTCAGAAGCCAACTTTACTTTCTCGACAGATATTGCCATAAAAAAAAATAAAAAAAAAGCTAGTTAAATTAGGTGCAAACCTTGTGACCATGCCTGAACACAAGGCCATGTGAACAGGGTAATGGACTACTCTTCCTGAGCCGTGTATAGTTTGTAGATGAATAGACTAGTTTGCAGGAGGAGGACATTCAGACAAATACTCTGCACCTACAGATGGAACCTGGAAAGGTAGGTAAACCCATCCGTCCTACGAGACAAGGAGGAGGCTAAACTTACCTTAAAGAAACCAATAACTGCAACTTCACTGGACTCAACCAGAGCAGCAACAGCGGCATCATCAGCCAGGGTGGCAGCGGCCGGACCAGTTCGCTTCTTCAGCCAATTAATGAAGTCTGCTGCCTCCCTGCCAGCTGTGAGGACAGATGTTATATACTCATTAATATTGAGACACTGCAGAAAGTTGAAAAGTCTATTTTTTATCAGAAAGGGGTTGCTATTTCTTAGGTGTGTAAAGGCAGCCCTCCCCCTCCAGAACGCTGCTAATTACACAACTCATTTAGGGTACATCCACATGCTGTGGATTTGGGGCAGAGATCTGAAGTGCATTACAGTAACTGTAAAGTGGATAAGATTTTCAACTTTCCTTTTTTAAATTTACATTCTGTGGAGGAATCTGTGTGTAAGCCGACCGGTGGCTTGGAGTGTAAAGCTGCAGCACGTCAATTATTTCACCCTTTGCAATGCAAAGCGCAACGAGATTTTGCTTCCCTATGTGAGCATACCCGTACAAGTCGCCAAGCAAAAATGTTACCTGAATATTCTTTAGGTGAAGATTTATCTCCATTTTTAAAGAATTTGATAGTTGGATATCCACGAACACCAAACTGTTGCGCCAACTCTGCTTCTTCGGTAGCGTCTACCTTGGCCAACCGGATTTTAGAGCCTTCCTCTTTTAGTTTCTTGGCGGCCTTCTCATATTCTGGTGTCAGAGCCTTGCAATGTCCACACCAGGGAGCATCTGAAAGAAGTAAGAAGTCAGAGATCAGTAATCTAGGCAATTGTGAACGTTAATCCCCACCGGACACCGCTGCCATCAGGGTCACAGGATGAGCTGGTATCCACATCGTGCAGATAATCCTATGAGTGGTTAAGTTAAAGCTGCCATGGCAGACGACCAGAGCCTGGGCAGGAGTGCCCACATTAAACACTCATTAGAAGCATTACGCAGAGCGGACATTGCTGAAGATGGCTTTATTTTAATGCCTCGTCCTAAAAAAAGGCAGGACAGCTGTGCGCAACAAGTTTGTGTATTCCTCAGGGAAGAGGCATACCGCAGATCACTACCCCACAAATAGTGCTCACGCTGCAAGGGCCAGAGCATTAGCAATTGGTTCAGAGCCTAGTGTCTGACCTGACAGCTATACTTCAAGAACACCAGAACTGCAGCCCATTTTGTGGGGGCTCAGATTATGAGCCTCAAACACCTTTGATGCAGCAGTCAATAGTGACTGTGGCATCTAAGGTGTGGAGTCCAATACCAGAGGGTGCAGCAGGAGCATGGCTGTGTCACCATGACCAGGTGATATATTGTGGGTGCAGCCCAGTGTATCCGCCCAGCAAGGTCAGCCAGTCACAAAGGGGTTATCCTGCATCTACAGGACAGGGGATAAATGTCTAACAGGCGGGAGGTTCAACCGCTGATAACTGGAGTCAGGGACCCCTCCTACAAACCCATGGGCAAACTGACATTTGGGAGGGGGAGCCCTTACAGAGACCATGCAAGATTATACAGTAAATTATCCAGTTAATTTATTCCTAAACTTCCTGGATTAATAACAGGAACAGCACAGCGCTAAGATGCTCCAGAACGCTTGTATTCACCATGAATGTAAGGTTAGCTGAAAGCCATGGCTCTCATGACAAGCCACCTGATGTGTCAACTGCCCACGGCCACCAGCAGAACCTGCACGAGGCCTTACACCGGAGGCTGTATGTAATACCTGGCAGGCTCGCCCCACAGTACACCGACTATTCTGGGAGCACAAGAACCCCCATCAAGCCTCCAGCTACATTTCCATCATCTGAACGACCACCCAATATCAGAGCAGGGAGGAGTCAGCCAGAAATGTTATGTCCCTATGGTTGCTCTTCCTGTCAGCAGAACACAGGTTCACTGGAAATAGGACTGACTGCGCCCCACACCACCAGTATTCAGCAGATACAGGCCTCCGCAGTAACAGTACCCACAGAAGTCTGTGCACTAAGGCACCACCATTAAGGCGGGTTTTCTTGCGGACTCCTGCAGAACCAGGCACCATATTGAGGTATTCTACCCTTGCAGAAGACACCATACATCCATATAACCACGCTATTCCATGTGCTGCTATGCAGGCACTGTCCCTTTAGCATGCTGGGGGTTGTAGTTGTGCAATTGATGGAAAGCCATAGGATTGAGACTGCAGTAGGGCATCTAGTACGTGTGGAAGTGTAGACTGTACATTATGTATACCAGACGTGGGGGCGGAGTAGTTCCTGTGATCCGTGACACAAGGAAGTGATCTGGCAGCACTGCTACAGGACGAGCCAGGGGACAGAGAGACTATGCCCAGAGGCATCTTGCAATATGACACGCACAAGGGTAAAGGTACTTTCACACTAGCGTTATTCTTTTCCGGCACCTAGTTCCGTCCTAGGGGCTCTATACTGGAAAAGAACTGATCAGTTTTATCCCCATGCATTCTGAATGGAGAGCAATCCGTCCAGGACGCCTTCAGTTCAGTCATTGCCTTTTCAGGACGGAGATAATACGGCAGCATGCTACGGTTTTATCTCCGTCCAAAATTACAGAACACTTGCCGGGATGTCGGATCCGGCATTAATTTACATTCAAATGTATTAGTGCCGTATCCGGCATTAAAAATACCAGATCCGTCCTTCCATTCTGCACAGACCGGTAAAAATAAAAGAATTGAAACGGATCCGTTGGTCCGTATGACAAATGGAGACGTATCCGTTCTTGCAAATGCTGTCCGTTTGCCGGATCACTCTGCCGAAAGTGTGCAAGTACCCTAACTCGTGATTGCTATGGCTTGTCCCTTGCGCTATGGTCCCCGATGCAAAAGTCACTGTGTAGCCCCAGGCGGCACTAAACACCCGACAATCTACCCAAGGTCCTAGCAAGAGGCAGGCAAATTCTCTGGCGGCCATCTCTTCTAGAAAAGAGCTAGGAAGTATATGGCTGCAATAAAAATGGTCACTTACTTCCAGAAACATCGCTCTAGTCGATAAGTTGTGTCTAGTAGTGCAACGAGGCGCAATACCACACACACCCTGTGGATGGGGGTGGCACTGTCTTAATCCTGGACAAAAAAAGCCTGTCAGATAGCATCATCACCAACTGAATATCGAGGGGCTGACTAGGGAACCCACAAGTGGAGTCAATCCCGATGCAGCACAAAACAGGCACGCAGCGCCAAGTTGTGCACAAGAGCAGTTTCCACTGACTTCTATAGGGAACAGGGTGGCACAAGGAGTCCCATACCCCAATACTCAGCAGCCCCCTCCTGTAGACCTCTAGATACAAGCGATACATAAAGCTACGCTTACACAGCAATCACAGAGCCAGCCCCCATATACACACACCAAGCTGAAGCATGTAACGTCAGGGCTATTCCTGCACCAGTCATGGGCATGCAAGGGCCAGGGTGCAACCCCAACACTGGCACCATGCAACTACGGGCCTAGAAGAGGATCACACATCACTGGAGCAGCTCTAGAGTGTCAGCTCTGCAGCCCAGGGGATGACATGTCTCCTACACTAAGTACACGTCAACCAAACTTCACGCTCCACCCACCACTGCACACCGCGCTCCCCGATTGGCTGACACCGCTGTCTGTCACTGCCAGGACGTATCCCGCCCAGGTGTACCCGGATTAATGTGGGGGGGCTCTGCCGATATAAGTGACGGTGGGGCTCGCACCCGAATGAGCTCCCGCGCCTCCCCAGCCCCAGCTCACTCACAGAACTCCACCAACAAGTAGTCGTTTTCCAGCGCCTTGCTAAACGTGTCCTTCGTCAATACCAATACGTCGTTTTCTTCGGGGATGTCGGCCCGCACGAGAAAGGCGCCGAGCAGGGCGGAGAGCGCTACGAGGACTGCAGAAGGCACCATGACGGCTCCGGTGTACAGGACGTGGCGCTGTGAGGGCCGCTCTCCGCGCATGCGCTTTATATCACCGGCTCAGCTGCTCGTGGTGCGTTCTGACTGGGCCGCTGGACAGGACGTCGCATGCGGGGGGCGGGGAGATCTGTGATTGGCTGAGCGGCTTGTCAATCGTAGGACGAGCTTGTGAGGTAACTGCGCGTCTCGGGGAATGCTGCCGAGTCTCCCCTCCCTCCTGGACGGACGTGACTCGGGGCGCATACTACACCCCAAAGCCCTCACTCTCCTTGACACGTCATAGGTAGTATGTGCCGCCATGGGAGAATATTTGCAAAAGTGTTTCCAAACTTATCAATAAAGTTTATTGAAACCTACTGTAAATGCCCTAAAATAAGGAGGTTTTTTTTTCTTTTTTCTAATGAACTTTATTTATTTTTGTTTTTCATGCAATATTGACACCTACTTCAGGTACCTCCAGCTGCGGTGAAACTACGACTCCCAGCATGCTCCTCTCAGAACTCCCACAGAATTGGGAGTTGTAGTTTTCAACACAACTGGAGGTTGCTGACCACTGGTATACAGATTCCCCTGCGGCTGCGCTGTCCATTTCTGTGCCAGTGCTGCCCTGCTAAAGCCTGGCATAGAAGTGACCAACTAAACGCGCTAGTGGGGATAAGTATAGGTTGACACTTATCGGAGTAACAATATTCGTAACATAGTACATAAGGCTGAAAAAAGACATTTGTCCATCCAGTTCGGCCTGTTATCCTGCAAGTTGATCCAGAGGAAGGAAAAAAAAAACCCTGTGAGGTAGAAGCCAATTTTCTCCACTTTAGGGGAATAAAAAATTCCTTCCCGACTCCAATCATGCAATCAGAATAACTCCCTGGATCAACGACCCCTCTCTAGTAGCTATAGCCTGTAATATTATTACACTCCAGAAATACATCCAGGCCCCTCTTGAATTCCTTTATTGTACTCACCATCACCACCTCCTCAGGCAGAGAGTTCCATAGTCTCACTGCTCTTACCGTAAAGAATCCTCTTCTATGTTTGTGTACAAACCTTCTTTCCTCCAGACGCAGAGGATGTCCCCTCGTCACAGTCCTGGGGATAAATAGATGATGGGAGAGATCTCTGTACTGACCCCTGATATATTTATACATAGTAATTAGATCTCCCCTTATTTTAATGCATGTTAAAAATTTAATAAAAACAGGTGCAGCGGATTAATTATTTTATAGAGAACCAAAAAAAAGCAATGCAATCTAAAAGCAGCATGTTACAGATTGATGTATATTTTTGTCGCAAAAGATTCAGGAAAACCTGTAATTTATAGATTTACATCTCTGCGGTTTCTACCTCCTGTGAAGAGCTATCGGCACAGGAGGGAAGAGTTATCGGTGATTGACAGCATTGTGTGTATAAGTATCCCCAAAGTGGGGGGAAAATGCCCCTGCGTCTTATGGGGCAAATACTAATGAAGCGCTTCCATTACGGAAGCTCGGCTATCGGCTGTGCAGGGCTGCGCACAGCGTAAGGGCGCTCTGTGACTTCACATTGTGCGCCGCGATACACAGCCGACAGCAGGATGAAGAGGATCGTGGTGGCGTCCAGGAGCAGGAGAGGTAAGTGAGTTTATTTTATTTTATTTGCACTGGGGGCTGATGGTTGACATATAGGGGTTGATATATGGGGCTGATGGCTTACATATAGAGGCTGATATATGGGGCTGATGGCTTACATATAGAGGCTGATATATGGGGCTGATGGCTGACATATAGGGGTTGATATATGGGGCTGATGGCTTACATATAGAGGCTGATGGCTTACATATAGAGGCTGATATATGGGGCTGATGGCTTACATATAGAGGCTGATGGCTGACATATAGAGGCTGATATATGGGGCTGATGGCTTACATATAGAGGCTGATGGCTGACATATAGGGGTTGATATATGGGGCTGATGGCTTACATATAGAGGCTGATGGCTGACATATAGGGGTTGATATATGGGGCTGATGGCTTACATATAGAGGCTGATGGCTGACATATAGGGGTTGATATATGGGGCTGATGGCTTACATATAGAGGCTGATGGCTGACATATAGAGGCTGATATATGGGGCTGATGGCTTACATATAGAGGCTGATATATGGGGCTGATGGCTGACATATAGGGGTTGATATATGGGGCTGATGGCTTACATATAGAGGCTGATGGCTGACATATGGGGGCTGATGGCTGACATAGGGGCTGATGGCTGAATATATGGGGCTAATGGCTGACATAGGGCTGCTGGCTTACATATGGGGGCTGATGGCTGACATATAGGTGCTGACATAGGGGGACTGATGGCTGACATAGGGGCTGATGGCTGACATACAGGGGCTTATGGCTGACATAGGGCTGATGGCTGATATATGGGGCTGATGGCTGACATACAGGGGCTGATGGCTGACATAGGGCTGATGGCTGATATATGGGGCTGATGGCTGAATATATGGGGCTGATGGCTGAATATATGGGGCTAATGGCTGACATATAGGGGCTAATGGCTGACATATGGGGATGATGGCTGACATATGGGGGCTGATGGATGACATAGGGGCTTATGGATGACATATAGGGGCTGATGGCTGACATGGGGACTGATGGCTGACATATAGTGGCTGATGGCTGACATATAGGGGCTGATGGCTGACATATAGGGTCTGATATATGGGGCTGATGGCTGACATGGGGCTGCTGGCTTACATATGGGGGCTAATAGATGGCTGAAGGTTGGGGTTTGATCTGAGGTCTGATTGACATTGGGGGTCTGATCTGAGGTCTGATTGACATTGCGGGTCTGATCTGAGGTCTGATTGACATTGGGGGTCTGATCTGAGGTCTGATTGACATTGGGGGTCTGATCTGAGGTCTGATTAACTTTGGGGGTCTAATTGCTGGTCTGACCTGAGGTGTAATAGAAAATATTTTTTTCTTATTGTTCTCCTCTAAAACCTGCGTCTTATGGGCCGGTGCGTCTTATAGGGTGAAAAATACGGTAAATGTATAAACTACAAGTTTTACGGAATCTTTTCCCACAAAAAATATATATATCAATCCGCTCGGCTTCTCCTGCTCTATAACCTGCTGCTTTCAGATTGCATTTTTTGATGACAGGTCCTCTTTAAAGGGGTTCTCTAGGAATAAAAAAAAAATGAAAGTACTTGCATATTAATTTATTATAAATATATTCTCAAATACCTTTCATTAGTTATAATTAGGGCTGCAGCTAACGATTATTTAAATAATCGATTAGTTGTCGATAATTTCATTGATTAATCGGGAAAAAACTAATTGACAGAAAAAGGGGTTTAAATGATTTTACTTGAAAAATTATGTTCAAAGGCCATATTAAAACAAATTGTGGATGGCACTGTTATGGGGATCTGTGGATGACACTATTATGGAGGATCTGTGGATGGCACTATTATGGAGGATCTGTGGATGACACTATTATGGGGGATCTGTGGATGACACTATTATGGGGGATCTGTGGATGGCACTATTATGGGGGATCTGTGGATGGCACTATTATGGGGGATCTGTGGATGGCACTATTATGGAGGATCTGTGGATGGCACTATTATGGGGGATCTGTGGATGGCACTATTATGGGGGATCTGTGGATGGCGCTGTTATGGAGGGGTTCTGTGGATGGCACTGTTATGGAGGATCTGTGGATGGCACTATTATGGGGGATCTGTGGATGGCACTATTATGGGGGATCTGTGGATGGCGCTGTTATGGAGGGGTTCTGTGGATGGCACTGTTATGGAGGGAATCTGTGGATGACACCGTTATCGGGGGGGAATCTGTGGATGGCACTGTTATGGAGGGAATCTGTGGATGACACCGTTATCGGGGGGGAATTTGTGGATGACACTTATGGAGGATCTGTGGATGGCACTATTATGGGGGATCTGTGGATGGCCCTGTTATGGAGGGGTTCTGTGGATGGCACTGTTATGGAGGGAATCTGTGGATGACACCGCTATCGGGGGGGAATCTGTGGATGGCACTGTTATGGAGGGGATCTGTGGATGGCACTGTTATGGAGGGGATCTGTGGATAGCACTGTTATGGAGGGGATCTGTGGATGGCACTGTTATTGGGGGGGATCTGTGGATGGCACTGTTATGGAGGGGATCTGTGGATGACACTGTTATTGGGGGGGGAATCTGTGGATGGCACTGTTATCGGGGGGATCTGTGGATGGCACTGTTATGGGGAGGGGGATCTGTGCACTGTTATGGGAGGGGGATTTGTGGATGGCACTGTTATGGGAGGGGGATTTGTGGATTGCACTGTTATGGGGAGGGGGATCTGTGGATGACACTGCTATGGGGGGATCTATGGATGACACTATATAGCATCTTATGTTATATGTGTCATCCCCAGAACCCCCCTCATAACAGTGCACAGATCCCCCTCCCCATAACAGCGCCATCCACAGATCCCCCTCCCTATAACAGTGCCATCCACAGATCCCCCTCCCCATAACAGCGCCATCCACAGATCCCCCTCCCTATAACAGTGCCATCCACAGATCCCCTCCATAACAGTGCACAGATCTTCCTCCCTATAACAGCCCCGGCCCCGCCGCTCACAGCAGTAGACTATTCTGGCACTAACTTTTACTTGAACTTTAAATCAGGGCATCTTTATTACCCTACAATGAAGCTAACAGGTAGAGCGGGTGGCGGCGTAACGTCACTCACGTGACGCGCCTGCTCCGTCCACTTTATAAATGAAGCAGGCGGAGCAGGCGCGTCATGTGAGTAAGGGAAGTTACGCCGCCGCCCGCTCTGCCTGTTACTGGAGCTTTATTGTAAGGTAAAATAAAGATGCGCTGATTTAAACTGCCCACCCGCATAGCAACGAATCGGCGATTATTCGATAACAGGATTCGTCGACAACAAATCCTGTTATAGAATATTATCGATAAAGTCAATTAATCGTTGCAGCCCTATTTATAATGGCTCATTTTGGCTGCTGTCCTATTAGTACACACAAAACCTGTCCTAATCACACAGGAGGACAAGTTACTTCACAACACTGAGCTAAAGAGCTGCCTCATCCTCCTCTTTGCTCTGCTTTTCAGGGATTATGATCCTGAATACGGCTGATATGATGAATCTCTGTAGGAATGGAGTTCATGAGGAGACATGAAGTACAGAGAGGATGGTGGGGATATGGCTAATGAGCAGCAGCTCTTGTACGCAGTCTCCCTTACCAGAGCCCCACATTACCACAGTCTGTCTTGTCCGTCCTCTCTGTACTTCATGTCTCCTCATGATCTCCATTCCTACAGAGATTCAGTTGAAGATCTTATCAGCTGTATTCAGGATCATAATCCCTGACAAGCAGAGGAGGATGAGGCAGCTCTTTAGCTCAGTGTTCTGAAGTAACTTGTCGTCATGTGTGATCAGGGCAGGTTTTGTGTGTACTAATAGGACAGCAGCCATTTTATGTCTCCTAATGATTGCTCCCCAGACAAAATGAGCCATTATAACTAATGAAAGGTATTTGGGAATATATTTATAGTAATGTAATATTTACTTATTTTCATTTTCTTAATTCCTGGAAAACCCCTTTAAGCAATTATGGTGCTCCCTTCACCCAAGGGGCAGGTAAACAGGATAAGCTCAAGTCACCTGATATCTGTCCCTCTTGCGCTGAGTCTGCTGTATGGATGAACTCTCTCCGGTCCCAGGACACAATAAGGACTCTCAGTGAGGAAGGTGTAGTTCTTTATTGGTTCTCAATGCGTCTCGTGGTTCTACCATAACCCCTTTCATCAGGAGGAATAAAAGCAGCAATATAAATCAACATGTATCAGTTACTTTAAATATCCTGGCATCAGTATCTGGGAGGAGGATTTCATGACGACTTAGGCTACTTTTGCACCTCCGGTGTGAAATTCCAGGAGACAAGAGGAGGATTGGCCGGATAGAAACCGTAGCATGCAGTGGTTTGTGTCTGGCCGCTTCTCCTCTTGTCTGTCAGAATGCGTACGGATCTCTACTGGACCCCATTATACTTAAAGGGGTTTTCCCATCTCAGACGATGGTGGCATATCGCTAGGATATGCACCCATTGTCTGATAGGTGCAGGTCCCACCTCTGGGACCTACACCTATCAGACAATGGGGGCATATCCTAGCGATATTTTGTAAACGCAGCCGGCAAAGTGAAGGAGGGCGCACCGCACATGCGTAGCTGCCCTCCATTCATTTCTATGGGGCCGCCGAAAATAGCTGAGCGCTGACTGGGATATTTCCGTCGGGCCCCATAGAAATGAATGGGAGCGGTGGCCTGCACCTGGTGGTGGCCTGCACCTATCAGACAATGGGGGGCTGTGGGGTTTCGCTCTGGTAGATAGGGTAAGCGGATGCAGTACAGAGGCAAAAGACAAGTTCTTAACGCGAAACTTCAGTGTTTATTCACACTTGAGGCAAATGCACAAAACAATGCTTTACTTTGCAGTCTTGGTGTTTACTTCACACAAATTTCAAAGTTCATAAAAGACAAGCCACCTTGATGTCAGTTCTGCCTCCAGCAGTCCACGGCAGTCTTTAGGGGGCCTGTTTCCTCGGCCCATGGGTCTCAGCCTTTCAACCTGGCACCAAGCCTCAGATCCCAACACAGAGATCCTGCTGCTGAGCCCAGCTGCCTTTTTAAGGACAGCCAGGTGCTGCCAAAAACCCGGACCGGCAATTAAAATCCAGTCCGGTATTTGACCCCACCTGGCTGCAAATCAGCCCAGCAGCAGACGCTGGGAGGAAAATACCTGTTTTCCCAGACCATTCCCCTCACTGTGTCACAGGGCATAGCCTAGCGATATCTCGTAAACGCAGCTGGCAAAGTGAAGGAGGGCGCACTGCGCATGCGTGGCTGCCCTCCATTCATTGCTATGGGGCCGCCAAAAATAACCGAGCCTGCGTTGGTCGTGTAGAAGTGAATGGAAACAGTGGACATGCAAGGGTGGTCCGCTCCCATTCATTTCTATGAGGATTCCAAAAATAGCCAAGCGGTCACACCACTTTGCCAGCTTCGTTTTCGGCTGCGTGTACTAGATAGGTGCGGGTCCCAGAGGTAGGACATGCAGCTATCAGACAATGGGGGCATATCCTAGCAATATTCCCCCCTTGTCTGAGATGGAAAAACCCCTTTAATGGGTCAGCGGACATTCCATCTGGATCCAGAGAATTCTAACCAATTCAAACCGGAGATGTGAAAGTAGCCTTGCTTTAACACCTTAAAAACTGGGCCTATTTTCATTTTTCCCCTATGTTCCAAAAGCTATAACTTCGCTAAGCTAAAAGCTGACATGCAGGACTCTTAGTGAAGCGGGCACAGGCAGGAGCCGCTCCGCTCAGCTAATCCTGGCATAGCACATGGTTACAGGGTACCCAAATGCTATACCAGCATTTAGCCAACCTCGGGGGGCACGGGCAGGAGCTGTTCCGCTCAGCTAATCCTGGCATAGCACATGGTTACAGGGTACCCAAATGCTATACCAGCTTTTAGCCAACCTCGGGGGGCACGGGCAGGAGCAGCAATGTGTGGTCCTTCCCGTACTCACTGCTCTGCGGCCCCTATTGATACAGTGCACAGTCAGCGACGTGCCGGAAGAGTGAATTTAAGGTGCGCTGGAAATCAGGGCTTTAGGGGGAAATATCTTTAGTAAAAAGTCAAAATCAATAACAGTATATTAGAAAAATTATTTTTAGAGCATTTGGGACATTTAAAAAAAAAAAACTTGTTTAAAGTTTAGTTGCTCTTTAATTTTATCTGCTGCACCTGTTTTTATTACATTTTAAATACGTATTTAAGGGTCCATTCACACGTCCGTAAGTGTTTTGCGGATCCGCAAAACGGACACCGGCAATGTGCTTCCGCATTTTGCGGACCGCACATCGCCGGCACTTAATAAAAAATGCCTAATCTTGTCCGCAGTTGCGGACAAGAATAGGACATGTTCTATTTTTTTCGGGAACGGAAGTGCGGATCCGCAATTCCATATCCAGGCAGCACATCGTGCGGCCCCATAGAAATGAATGGGTCCGCAATTCCGTTCCACAAAATGCGGAACAGAATTGCGGACGTGTGAAAGGAGCCTAATATTGTTACTCCAATAAGTGTAAGAAGGTATACTTATCCCCCCTAGCGCATTTGGTTCATCACTTTTGCACACATACACAGTAGGCGACAGGGGCGGATTGTCCATAGACCCTACAGGGAAATTCCCCGGTGGGCCAATGCCTAGGGGGCCACTCAAGCCCTCTTGATGGCCGCAGGCCAGGTACATAATCATCTGATGCTGCAGGTGACCTCCTGAACTCAATTGTATTCCTGTCTTCATGATGATGATACATTTGAATACTGTGGTGGCGGCGGCAGTATTTAGTGCTGTCCTGTGGTATTTGGTTCCGCTAGGGCGGTATTCTGCACTGCACTACAGTATTGCAGGCCCTGCCTACTTCAGTTGTCCATGCCTACTTGTTTTGGCCCGTCTTCTGTCAGTATGAACCCACCTACAACATGGGGCCACTTTTAGGCCCCTTGCAGACGAGCGTGTCCGGATTCAGTGAAAACTGTGCGATTTCGCAAGCAAGTCCATTTAGTTTTGTTTACGATCGCGTTCAGTTTTTATAGCGCGGGTGCAATGCAATTTTATGCATTTTGCACGCGCGTGATAAAAAACAGAATGTTTACAAACAACATCTCTTAGCAACCATCTGTGAAAAATGCATCGCATCCGCACTTGCTTGCGGATGCGATGCGATTTTTACGCAGCTCCAATCACTTCTATGGGGCCAGCGTTGCGTTAAAATCGCAAAATATATAACATGCTGCGATTTTCACGCAACGCACAAGTGATGCGTGAAAACCAACGCATATGTACACAGCCCCATTGAAATGAATGGGTCCAGATTCCGTGCGGGCGCAATGCGTTCGCATCACGCATTGCACCCGTGCGGGAAAACTCGCTTGTGTGAAAGGGGCCTTAGGTTTTTTGACAGGGCCACTTTAAGTTCCCAGTCCACCCCTGGTAGGTAATATGCCTTAGGCCTCTTTCACACGACCGTGTGGCTTTTTTAGTGTTATGCGGTCTGTTTTTCATGGCTTCTTTGTTCCATTTTTTGTTTCCGTTGTGTTTCCGTTTCTGTTCCGTTTTTCTGTATACAGTATACAGTAATTGCATAGAAAAAATTGGGCTGGGCATACAATTGGTTCCGCAAAAACGGAACGGATACGGAAGACATACGGATGCATTTTCGTATGTGTTCCGGTTTTTTTGCGGACCCATTGACTTGAATGGAGCCACGGAACGTGATTTGCGGGCAATAATAGGACATGTTCTATCTTTGAACGGAAATACGGAAATAGAATGCATACGGAGCACATTCAGTTTTTTTTGCGGAACCATTGAAATGAATGGTTCCGTATACGGAACGCCAAAAAACGCCCGTAAACGGCCTTAACCAGATGTTTTTTCTTGCGGCTGTGCAGCTGCAGTGTATATCTTAGGACAAGATTACGCTCCTTATATTCTTATATGTGCGCACTATCTAGCCCACCTATCTAGTAATTTGGTGCCACCCTTGTTCCTGTTTCCTTGATAGATGTCCTATGCCAGGCACAGGTAGAGCAGTCATGTGCTGTGTGAGCGCCTGCCCTGCTCATGCCGCTTCGCTACGGCCTTGCATGCTGTACAGTCTAGCAGATTGGGCGCAGGGCAGCCTGGCACCCTGGACACTCTGTTAAAGGCCGGCATAGGACAACTATGCCCGGCTTTAGGAAAGCAGCGCTGGTACAGACAGGATCAGCGACGATTAGCGTACAACGCTCCCATAAACTGCAGTGCACGGAGTGCATATTGCTGAAAGGCATAGGTACCCGAATGTCAGTTGCCCATATTGCTTGGAAAACAATAAATTATTTTAGAGCATTTAAAGTAGGTTTTAATAAACTTTATACATTTAGGTAAAGGGGTGTTCTCTAACCATATATATGTATACCTATTCCGCCTCCTTGATTATCATTATAGAGCTCATGTTAAACAATGGGTGTTATTGGAACAATAATTTTTTTAAAACACTTGCTTGGGTACAGTCCCCCAAGAGACCTCAAGTCACCTCTTCGGCACAGGTCACATTACACCTCTGGAATAGGTTAGTACAAGAAACAATATTGTCAAGGCTATTTAGCCGACTAATCCTTTTTATTTTATAATCCATTATTCCCTCCAGGGCCTCTCAGTGAGTCCTTCCTTGGCCAAGGGCTGCAGGGGATCCCCGGTTATAGGATTTTAGCAGGTTCTGAGTTTCGCACTCTCTCAGAGCTTCAGGCACCATCTCCTTCTCTCGTGGCTGGAACACACTCCACTGCAGTGGAGAAAAGACCTTCCTTCAGTCTCACTCCCTTTGAGAAAAGCAGGTACCGTATTTTTCTCTTTATAAGACGCACCTGATGATAAGACGCACCTAGGTTTTTGAGGAGGAAAATAAGAAAAAAATATTTTGAACCAAAAGGTGTGCTTTTGGTGGGTTTTGAACTAATGGTGGTCTGTGGATGACACTATTATGGGGGATCTGTGGATGACACTATTATGGGGGATCTGTGGATGACACTGTTATGGAGGATCTGTGGATGACACACTATTATGGTGGATCTGTGGATGGCACTGTTATGGAGGATCTGTGGATGACACTGTTATGAGGATCTGTGGATGACACTGTTATGGGGGATCTGTGGATGACACTGTTATGGGGGATCTGTGGATGATACTGTTATGGGGGATCTGTGGATGATACTGTTATGGGGGTTCTGTGGATAACTCTGTTATGGAGGATCTGTGGATGACACACTATTAAGGTGGATCTGTGGATGGCACTGTTATGGAGGATCTGTGGATGATACTGTTATGAGGGATCTGTGGATGACACTGTTATGGGGGATCTGTGGATGACACTGTTATGGGGTATCTGAGGATGACACACTGTTATGGGGGATCTGTGGATGACACACTGTTATGGGGGATCTGTGGATGACACTGTTATGGAGGATCTGTAGATGACACTGTTATGGGGGATCTGTGGATGATACTGTTATGGGGGATCTGTGGATGATACTGTTATGGGGGTTCTGTGGATAACTCTGTTATGGAGGATCTGTGGATGACACACTGTTATGGGGGATCTGTGGATGACACTGTTATGGAGGATCTGTGGATGATACTGTTATGAGGGATCTGTGGATGACACTTTTATGGGGATCTGTAGATGACACTGTTATGGGGATCTGTGGATGATACTGTTATGGGGGATCTGTGGATGACACTGTTATGGGGGATCAGTGGATAACGCACTGTTATGGGGATCTGTGGATGACACTGTTATGGGGATCTGTGGATGACACTGTTATGGGGGATCTGTGGATGACACTGTTATGGGGGATCTGTGGATGACACTGTTATGGGGGATCTGTGGATGACACTGTTATGGAGGATTTGTGGATGATACTGTTATGAGGGATCTGTGGATGACACTTTTATGGAGATCTGTGGATGACACTGTTATGGGGATCTGTGGATGACACACTGTTATGGGGGATCTGTGGATGACACTGTTATGGGGGATCTGTGGATGACACACTGTTATGGGGGATCTGTGGATGACACACTATTATGGGGGATCTGTGGATGACACTGTTATGGGGGATCTGTGGATGACACTGTTATGGGGGGATCTGTTTATGACACTGTTATGGGGGGATCTTTGGATGACACATACCGGTATATAGCATCTTATGCTGGTCCCCTCTTTGTCTTCTCATGTCCCTGTGTAAATAGTGACCCCCATTACACCGAGCCCCGCTTGTCTGTGTAGTACTCCCTACACACAACTCTAATATAACTGAGAACTTTTCAATAAGGCTACATTCACACAACCGTATTTTTGGCTCTGGATCCATTACGCAATTCTGCGGAACCGGTGCAGACCTATTCATTTCAATGGGGCCCCAAAAAATGCGAACAGCACACAATGTGCTGTCCGCATCCGTAGATCCGTTCCGTGGCCCCGCAAAAAAGATAGAGCATGTCCTATCCTTGTCCGCAATCGCGGACAAGAATAGGCATTTCTATCATAGGGCCGGCTACATTCACACGGCCGGTATCAGTGTTTTGCTGATCCGCAATTTGCGGACCACAAAACACATACGGTCGTTTGAATGTAGCCTAAAGGCGTGTTTCTTGTGGTATCTGATAATCTGACATCTGATAATCTAGAATGCATTATTCCGAGCGCACCCTTCTTATATAACCTGAAATTTTGCGCGACCAGAAGAAACAAGCCCTATCCATCGCGGGGTGGGAGGGAGGGCTGGAGGCCGGCAACTGCTGTTGCACTCGCGGCGGGGCCCGGTGCAGTGACTGTACTCCATTACACTGGGCCCGCTCACAGCAGTCTTCATATGTAAAGGCTAGTCATGTCATCCAGTGGCTCTGCTTTGTTAAACTACTAATAATCGTCTGTAATAGTACTCACTATCAAACTAGCAGGCAGGCAGCGTAACGTCACTTACTCACTCTGTCACCCTCCGGCTCCGCCAGCTTCATTAATGAAGGCGGAGGAGCATGACGGAGAGAGTGTTACGCTGCCGGCCTGCTAGCTTGATAGTGAGTACTACTACAGACGATTACCGTAGTTTAACAAAGCAGAGCGACTGGATGACATGACTAGACTTTATATATGAAGACTGCTGTGAGCGGGCCCAATGTAATGGAGTACAGTCACTGCACCGGGCCCCGCCGCAAGTGCAACAGCAGTTGCCGGCCTCCAGCCCCTCACCCCAGCCTGCGTGATAGAGCTCTGATACATCGCAGACCTCGCTGTGCAGCATAGAGGCCGACGATGTATCAGTGTCAGCAATGTAAAAATTACACCATTCGCTTTATAAGAAGCACTGCCATTTTCCCCCTACTTTTTTTGGGGGGGGGGGGGGAATGCGTCTTATAAAGCGAAAGATTAGGAGAAGCCAGCACTTGTACGAGCGCTGATTTCTGTTCAAACAGCTGATCAGCAGGGATGCCGGGAGTGGGACCTCCGCCGATTTGATATTGATTAAGAAAACAGACAACCACTTTGAAGCCAAAATGAGTTATGTCACTAAGGGTTTAACCTTTTTAGGACCAGGTCTATTTCCGTTTTTATGTTTCCATTTTTTTACTCCAAGCCATCCTGGAGCCTTCATTTTTCTGATTTTTCCATTCACATAGCCGTAAGAAAGCTTGTTTTTTGCGAGACAAGTTGTGCTTTCTAATGGCACCGTTTACTATTGCATACGATGTAGTGGGAAGCTAGAAAAACTTCCAGATGGGATGGAATTTGGGGAAAAAAACGCTATTCCGCCATAGTTTTATGGATTTGTTTTTATGGCGTTTACTATGCGGTTAAACTGACCTGTTACCTTTATTCTCCAGGTCAGTACAATCATAGTGATACCACATTTCTATAGTTTTAATACAGAAAAAAAATTATTTGCATTGAAAATAATTTTTTCTTTGCATTGCCATATTCAGACCCCCATCACTTTTTTATAGTTCTTTCTATGGAGCATAGTGAGAGCTCATTTTTTATGGGGCAATCTGTAGTTAATGATACCATTTTGGAGTACTTATGACTTTTTGATCATATTTTTATTCAGTTTTCTTTGGGAGGTGACGTATGGGAGAAATATTTTTATATTTTAATGGCAAATGATCTTTATTATTTATTTTTTATTATGGAAAAACAGGGAGGGGTGATTTGAATTTTCATACCTTTATAAACTTTTTTTACTTTATTACACTTATCTTAAAGGCTATGTACACCTTTGGAAACAATTTTTTTTAATGCATTTTACTCATTTTTGGCTAAGGGTACTTTCACACTAGCGTTATTCTTTTCCGGTATTGAGTTCCGTCCTAGGGGCTTAACACCGGAAAAAACTGACCAGTTTTATCCTAATGCATTCTGAATTCCGGAACACTTGCGAGAATGCCGGATCCAACATTATTTTCCATTGAAATGCATTAAAAGTGTGGAGGCAAAACGGATCCGGTATTTCAATGCATTTGTCAGACGGATCCGGATCCGTCTACAAATGCTATCCGTTTGCACATGGATTTCCGGAGCCTTCCGGATTTTCACAACGCAAGTGTGAAAGTACCCTTAAAAATAATTTTTTCAATTGGCCTTTATTAAAAAATATTGAGCTGTTCTGTCACAAAGGGTTAAACGTTTTTCTAGCTGTGTGACTGGTACTTTCACTTTGTGTCTGTTATCTAATCTCTAAATATCTCTAAACTACTAAGAGGTCATAAACACTTATTTAAGCCACATTCTTATCAGTAAGATAAGAACTGAGCTATAATGAGTGTTTATAATGTCAGAGAGCAGAGATAAGGAGTCCTTCAACTCCTGGTCTTACGGAAAAGAGAGAAAAACCAAAGGTTGCTACTAGAGCATGTCAGCTCTGTAGAAAAAAAAGGACGCCATATTTTTAATAAATACCAATTTAAAAAATTATTTTTAGCTCAAAATGAGTAAAATGCAATAATAAAAAGTAATTGCCCCCAAAGTTGTACATGACCTTTAAGCCCTCTAAGGAGATTTTAATATGGAATTTTTTGATTGCTCGTCCTTTACACTGCAATGAATTATCATATTTTTCGCTCCATAAAAACCTTCAGCCCAGTCTTAGGTTTAGAGCACTGTGGATCAGTTTTCATTAAAAATATCTCTCTACTTTGCTCCATTCAGCTTTCCCACAACCCTGACCAGTCTCCCTGTCCTTCTCAGTGTGCTGCTGCCACCACCATGCTTCACTGTAGGGATGGTATTAGGCAGTTGATGAGCAGTGCCTGGTTTCCTCCAGACATGACGCTTGGAATTAAGGCCAAAAAGTTCAATGTTGGTTTCATCAGACCTGATAATCTTGTTTCTCTTAGTCTGAGAGTCCTTTAAGTGCTTTTTTGCAAACTCCCTGTGGGCTTTCATGTGTATTTTACAGAGGAGAGGCTTCTTTCTGGCCACTCTGCCGTAAAGCCCAGATTTGTGGAGTTCTTCAGTGATGGTTGACCTTCTGGAAGTTTCTCCCATCTGCACACAAGATCTTTGGAGCTCAGCCAGAGTGGCCATTGGGTTTATAATCACCTCTCTTACCAAGACCTTTCCCTCCACGGATACTCAGTTTGGTGATGTTCAGCTCCAGAAAGATTCCTGGTTGTTCCTAACTTCTTTCATTTAGGAATTATGAAGACCATTATGCTCTTAGGAACTTTCAGTGCAGCAAAAATTTTATTTTTATACTTTGCTCCAGAACTGCGCCTGTCTCTGAGCTCTACAGGCAGTTCTTTCCTCCTCATGACTTGTGTTTTGCTCATTTTCAACTTTGAGACCTTATATAGACAGGGATATATCTTTCCAAATCATGCCCAATCAGCTGAATTTACGACAAGTGAGTCTAAGGCTACTTTCACACTAGCGTTCAGGGCTCCGCTTGTGAGCTCCGTTTGAAGGGTCTCACGAGCGGCCCCGAACGCATCCGTACAGCCCTAATGCATTCTGAGTGGACGCGGATCCGCTCAGAATGCATCAGTCTGGCAGCGTTCAGCCTCCGCTCCGCTCAGCAAGCGGACACCTGAATGCTGCTTGCAGCGTTCGGGTGTCCGCCTGGCCGTGCGGAGGCAAGCGGATCCGTCCAGACTTACAATGGAAGTCAATGGGGACGGATCAGTTTGAAGATGACACAATATGGCTCAATCTTCAAACGGATCCGTCCCCCATTGACTTTCAATGTAAAGTCTGGACGGATCCGTCTGAAGCTACTTTCACACTTAGAATTTTTTCGACAATATAATGCAGACGGATCCGTTCTGAACGGATCCCAAGTCTGCATTATATGAGCGGATCCGTCTGGGCAGACATCAGACGGACCTGCTCTGAACGCTAGTGTGAAAGTAGCCTAAGGTGTACAAACATCTCAAAGATAATCAAAAGGAATGGGAGGCCCCCAGAGCTAAATGTCAAGTGTCATGGCAAAGGGTCTGAGTACTTATGTCCATGCACAATTTTAGTTTTTCCTTTTTTATATTAAATAAATTTGCTAAAATTTCTAAAATTCTTTTCTCATTTTCCCATTATGGGGTACTAAGTGGAGATCGATGGGGAAAACTTTATTTTTATTTTTTTTTATTTTAGCACAAGGCCGCAACATAGCAAAATGTGAAAGATTCGAAAGACTTTCCAAATCCATTGTACCATATTCTGAGGAAACATCTAATCTGACCAAGGTCACCATTTGCATGGAGTTTGTATGTTCTCCCCGTGGATTTCCTCTGGGTTCTCCGGTTTCCTCCCACACTCCAAAGACTTACTGGTAGGGACCTTAGATTGTGAGCCCCATTGGGGACAGCTTGATGCTAATGTCTGTGAGGCGCTGCAGAATATGTCAGCGCTATATAAGTGCGTAAAAAAAATATTGCTATCCCAGACTCACAGGCACCCAGAATTGACTTGGCCTTGCTGTCAATTAGAGACACCCCAATAGCAGACAACACCACAGATCAGACGATGAGAAACTTCAGACTTGGCACCTAAGTGCTATGAATATCTGAATTTGAAAACGATAAACATGTTTGGACCAGAGTTCATGCAATAGATAAAGAAAAGGAATCGGGGCTCACAAATCATTTTCGGAGCCTCTTATCAGTACTTTATCAGAAGTAGAGCTTCTGTTGATCCTAGAGACTCTGGGCCCTGGCGATCACATGACTGCTGGGACCAGAGCAGGAAGCAGCATTGCAGTCTCTGCACAGACATGTTTCAAATATCCTTGCAAAGGTACTGTATGTACCAATGACCCAGACATATAGAGTGAACGGGTGGTCGGCAAGGAGTTAAATATAATGAAAACTGCTCTAAACCTGCCATTAGAAAAATTTCCCAAAGAAGGTAGCCTTTCTTCAAGTTAGACGAGAGGCTAGACCATGAGGCGTTGCTTGCCGGGAAGATTTCAGACACCAGTCAGGACAGAAGGGCTGGATAAACTACATATTTCCAATATTCAAGCCTCATGTGTCATTAAAACCAGTTTTAAACATTCAACCACTCTGCATATTTCTGAAACAGAAAGGATTCTTTCTAAAAACACAACCGGTGAGATTTCTCTTGGAAAGAGTAATTCTCTCTAGAGATAGACTTGAAGGACACTGTTCGTTCAGCCTTTGTAGCCTCCAAACACATGCATTTACTCAACTTCAAAAGGAGAAACCTAGAGATATTAAAAGCTTATCCCAGGAATTTAAAACTCTTTTAGACCTCATGCACACGACCGTTGTTTTGGTCCGCATCCGAGCCACCTTTTTTGCGGCTCGGATGCGGACCCATTCACTTCAATGGGGCCGCAAAAGATGCGGACAAGAGTAGGCATTTCTACACGGGCCGCCCGTTCCGTTCCAGACCGCAAATAATGGAACGGTCGTGTGCATGAGGCCTTATCTGGAGGACATTCTTTCCTTTCAGTGGGTGGGCAGCAGCTCCCATGAGACAAACACCTGAATCTCACAGTCAGGATGCATTGCAATTTGCTCTTGTTAATCCCTTCCATGCAAAGAAAATGTTACGTCAGCAGCCCATGTCTGTCACATCCCCGCTACTTCTCATTGGAACATTATTTGTTGAATTACTACTCCCATATTTGCCATCACCACAACTCCCGTCCTCTGCGTGCAGTTGCATGGCTGCTGCTAATTGTTAATCAGCTTCTCGTATAAATGCTGGATTGCCCTCACCACCTCCGCTCAGCTCTTCTCACATTAATAGCCATAACTTTATAAACCACCAAAAATAAAATGTCCACTATATAGTACAGGTTATTATGATTACAGGAATACCAAATACTATTTATTATATTTAATAAAGAACAGTAATACTATAGGGCATAAAAAATCCCATCTTTACAGGAGAACTTTTCTATAGAGTAGTGTGTAAAGGTACTTTCACACTAGCGTAATTCTTTTCCGGCACTGAGTTCCGTCCTAGGGGCTCAATACCGGAAAAGAACTGATCAGTTTTATCCTAATGCATTCTGGATGGAGAGCAATCCACTCAGGATGCATCAGGACGTCTTCAGTTCAGGCTTTTTGCCTTTTCAGGACGGAGATAATACCGCAGCATGCTACAGTTTTATCTCCGTCCAAAATTCCGTAACACTTTTTCCAATTGAAATGCATTAATGCCGAGTGTTCCGGCAAAACGGATCCGGCATTGCCGTCTGCGCATGCTCAGACCGCAAAAAATGTGAAAAAAAATAAATGCCGGATCCGTTTTTACGGATGACACCGGAGAGACGGATCCGGCATTTCAATGCATTTGTCATATGGATCAGGATCTTGATCCGTCTGACAAATGCCATCAGTTGGCATACGTTGTGACGGATCCGGCAGGCAGTTCTGGCGACGAAACTGCCTGCCGGAATCCTCTGCCGCAAGTGTGAAAGTACCCTAAGGCAGCCATTTACTGTACAGAAGGTCTGGGGTTCAAATCTCACTGAGACCTGTAAAATTCTATATAATCTTTTACTTTCCAGCTTTTTGCTTCTAAAAGGTTACAGTTTTCTGCAAAGTTATTATTACTAAAAAAAGAACAAAACAAAAACCATTAAAGTTTTTGTAACATAGTATGAAATATCACAAAACAGTATTTTGGATCCCAGTAATCATAATAAGCTGTACAATATATTGAACACATTATTTATGGTACCTTTCATTTCAATAATATACTATTTATTTAGTATTATGCCTGTGAAGAATATAGCTGTCACGGCACGCTATGCCAAATGCCACCTTTCCCGACTCACCCCTTGGATAAGTCTCTATGCTCGCTTCCCTGTGGGCTGATATAGACGGCTGTCCCCAGAATACCCCAGGCTATACAGAACCGGATATAGTACTCTATCCTATAGGACCACATCCTTATCTGCTAGGACTATCCCACCCACTGCACAGCAACTGCAGCCCAGCCAATACACCGCTGTACACACATTAGATTACAATACTAAATATAACCAGGTTCCGTCAACAGGACAACAGCTATTAAACGGTTTAATATAATTTAAAGACTATGAACACTTTGGTGACAACTTTTTGTAATTATTGCATTGTACTCATTTTGAGCTAAAAATAATTTTTTCAAATGGTCTTTATTAAAGATGATGAGCCGTTTTTCCTGCACAGCCTTCAGTTTATCTATTAGTAGGATCTGTATTTTCTCTCTGCTCAGTCAGGCAGGGAGCTGATGGGCTCCTTATCTCTGATATTGGACCTTATAAGCACTCATTAAAGCTCAATTCCTATCTTACTGATAAGAATGTGGCTTAAATAAGTGTTTATCACTTTTTAGTAATTTAGAGATAAGGGTTACTAAATAACAGGCACAAAGTGAAAGTACTAGTCACACAGCTAGAAAAACAATCCTTTGTGACACAACAGCCAATAATTTTAATAAAGACCAATTGAAAAAATGTATTTTTAGCCCAAAATGAGTAAAATGCAATCATAAAAAAATTGTCTCTGAAGGTGTACATAGCCTTTAACTTTGTTCATACAAGTTACAGTTACAAACAGACAATACAAAGATTGAGGGATTACACAAAAACTAAACTCACGGGTGGGGGGGGTACTGATGGCAAGGGAGCTGATAAGTTTTTATAGAAAACGTTCTTTTAATTAGCTTTTTCTTATTAGAGTACTCGATTAATCGTTGGATTAATCGGTAGAATACTTGATTACTAAAATCGATAGCTGCAGCCCTAATAGAATGTTATCTAAGGTGTGCTATCCTCCAGCCAATCGATTTGGTGACCAGGCTACAAGGGTTTGAGGCTCATCTTCACCCTCTTCAAACAAAGGCAATATGCCATCCCATAATCCTCCACTGCCTTGCCCAGTTTCAGAAGAAATGTGAGGTCATAAACCACACCTCACAACCAATACTGTACAACTCCACATTAAGCATGAATATTGTCATGTACAAGTGTCCTAGTTCGTCACAATATTTTTTTAAGCGCAGAAAATTCAGCCCTTCCAAAAGGGAAGTTATATAGTGTAATGGTAACTTTTACAGAAAGTCTGGGGTTCAAATCCTGATGAAGATGTATCCTGATTTTGGCAGATGGAAATTCTGCACAAAAATGGTTACTTTTTGTGATTCTACACCGCTCTTGCCCCTTTTGAAAAGTGAATATGAAAGTAGGAGTGGTTAGCCAAGGAAGTAGGTTTACACCATTTCTAAGAAATATGACCTTTAGAATAAAAACTGCAGCAACAGCTCTAGACCTATTTAACCCCGATTCAGCCACAAGACGTACCTGTAGGTCATGATGGCTGAGGAAATGTATGGAGCAGGCCTAGCACAGCAACATAATACGGCACCTGGCCGCAATGACGGGTATTGGCGATGACACTGAACCTGGTCATTTAACCCCTCAAGTACTGCGGTCGATAGCGATAGCAGCATCTGTGGAGTTAGGCAGAGGGAGCGGACTACCATGAAAGCCTGGGGCTTGATATAGGTTCCCGAGCCTCTCATGGTTAACTGCCTGTGAGGGCAAATCGCGGATCCGCAAAACACAGATCCCGGCCAAGTGCATGACACCATTTAGTTTTTAACTTCTGTATAAATGACCTATCCTTGACTGCAAAATGGAAAGAAACAGAAGTTTTTTGTGCATTGATCCACAAAAAATGCAGATCAGATGAGGATAGAAACTACGGTCTTGTGCATGAACCCTGAAGCCAGGCAGAGATCAGAAGATCCTAGGTTCTAGCCCCCTAAGGCCTATATAAAAAGTAACATAAAAATATTAATCACCCCCTTTTTACATATAAAAATAAATAAATAAAAAAACATGACAGGTATCGCCATGTCCGAAACTGTCTGGACTATTAAAATATAAAAATATTTTTCCTGCACAGTTAATGCCCTAATGGGAAAAAAAATAATTAAAACACCTTTTTTGCAGTCACCTGCCCCCCCCCCCCCCCAATTTTTTTATTTGAATAACAGTGATCAAAAAGTCGCATAAGTGGTACGAATAAAATCTTTTCTTCCCACACAAAACAAGCCTTCATACAGCTCTATAGACAGAAATATAAATAAAAAAGTTATGGTGATGCAAAGAAATTTTGATTTGGTTTTTAAAAAGTTTTTATTTTAAGTGGTAAAAAAAACCTCATCTATTCTGTGGTGGATGGGCAACCAGGCACCATTGGATTTGTAGAAAGAAATCTGTATTAACAATTTGGTGTCAGAGTTTCCAACAGGACGAGAGCAGAGCACCAACAATTTTTCCATGTTCAATGCAAGTTGGATGTTTTTTCCTAAATGTATCCTATCTGCAAGACTCTTATCCGGCTAACAGGGCACCAGGCTTTTCATTTATTGGGAGGTATGTAACAGTTCAGGCTGTGCTAGACCTCCGGATAGTCAAATCATCAATAGTAGTGCTTGTTAGCGATGATCTGCCACTGATTACCGATGAACGAGCAAACTCTCATTCATTAGGCAATTACAGTTTTTAAGCAGACTAAAAAAGACGGAACATGGAGGAACGACTAATCATATTCTGCTGCCAGAAAATAATGATTCTGTATGAAGATGAGTGATGGCTATAGCGATTGCTTTTCCCCATACCATGTAGGAGACTGCTGCATGTAATAGCTGCAGTCTCCTCCACTAACGAGCAGGCGGTTGTCGGGAAGAAACACTTCCTTCCCGACAATGGTCAGCCTCATCTGCTGGTCCAATACAGGCCTAAGGTCTCATGTACACGACCGTGGTGTGTTTTGCGGTCCGCAAATTGCGGATCTGCAAAACACGGATGGCGTCCGTGCGCGTTCCGCAATTTGCGGAACGGCACGGACAGCCTTCAATATAAATGCCTATTCTTGACCGCAAAGCGTGGACAAGAATAGGACATGTTATATTTTTTTAGCGGGGCCACGGAACGGAGCAACGGATGCGGACAGCACACAGAGTGCTGTCCGCATCTTTTGCAGCCCCATTGAAGTAAATGGGTCCGCATCCGAACCGCCAAAACGGCGGCTCGGATGCGGACCCAAAGAACGGCCGTGTGCATGAGGCCTAAGGCTGTGTTCACATCTGCGTCGAAGGCTCCATCAAAGAGTTCGTCAAGAATAACGGAGAGAAAAGTTCTGCATGCAAGACTTTCTTCTCCGTTAAAAAAAAAAACGCTCTCCCAAACGGAAACCAAACGGATCCCATTATAATCTATGGGATCAGTAAGGTTGCGTTCATGTCAGTTATGTGCCGAATCCGGGACTTCCGTTTTTACCTTCTGCTCCTATAACGGAGCAGAAGAATGGAAAATGTTAGTATTGATGTGAATAGAGCCTTAGGGCTTATTCTGTCTGTGTGTGTTTTGCAGAAGTAAAAACCCGGACCGTTTTTGATCCACAGAGTTCAGAACCTGTGCAAGTGTTTTTTTCAGATGCAAAAGTGATTTGAATTCCCAGTATTCTAGCTATTAAAAAGCATGTGGCACAAAAAAAAATACCAGAACATTTTATAAGTCTCCTAAGTGCGTAAAAGAAAAGGAAGCCGAAACATAAGTGGAACTGCCAGTTTAAACCGTGCAGCAATACCCATAGGAATGATTTTTGCTACTTGCTTTCAACACACCAGTGGTTTCTTAATCTCTTTCTTACATCTTGAGACAGTTTTTTTACGTTTTAACTGCCACCAGTTTTTTACTGGAGCCACAGACTAGGGGGCTACATCACAAAACGGATTGTCCAGCTTTTATTAAAGGGGTTATCCAAAGTCTAAAACATGCCCCCCAATTCCCAGGCCCCTCACATAGACTATAATTACCCCGCTTCCCGGCACCCACATCGCTCCTGATCCCCGCACGGCCACCGCTGCATCTCCCCGTCGCGCAGATCAAAACATCCTCTGATGGGGACGAACCTCCCTAGCATCATGGGTGACGCTAGGGATGCAGCGGCGGCCGTGCGAGGATCAGGAGCGATGCGGGTGCCGGGGAGCGGGTTAAGTATAATCTATATGAGGGGCCCGGGATTTGGGGGGCATGTTTTACACTTTAAGTAATTGCCTATCTTCAAGACAGCCCATCAGTATCTAATCGGTGGGGGTTGGACACCTCGCAGCCTTGCCAGTCACCTGTTCTGCAGTAGCTCCGGCACCAGTAGTCAGCGCCAGAACTACACAGCTCTGTTCATTGTGTAGTGAAGGGAGCGGGTTTCTGCAGTGCTGCCCCCATTGGAGTGAACTGACAGTGCCAGGCGAGATGACTAGGTATGCCCTGCCAATCAAGTAGGAGAGGTCGGCAGAGACGCAAGGGTGCACAGAGTTGCTTGGACCCTCCCCCAGTGCACTTAAAGGGGTTGTTTCATTTCAACAAAAGGCATTTAACATGTAGACTAAGGTAATACAAGGCACTTACTAATGTATTGTTATCCAAGTTGCCTCCTTTGCTGGCCTCATTCATTTTTCCATTGAATTATACACTTCTCGTTTCCATGGTTACGACCACCCTGCAATCCAGCAGCAGTGGACGTGCTGGAACACTATAAGAAAAGGCACTGTCCTCTCTGCACGCCCGCTGTCCCGGCCGCCAGGGAGGCTAGCAATTTTTCCTATAGTGTCTGGCTAGGAAGGAAGGGTGTTAACTTACTGCCTGAAAAGGAACGCTTAAAAACTCTTTTATTTCTTCTGTTATCATTAAAATGTGGCTTCTGGCCAAAATAATCAATTCAGGCTGAGTGCGACCATCTGTTGTAAATATTCATGAAGTAGCCACACAAATACTGTCATCTAATTTGGAGATATACACTGTATAGTGTTCAAAATATGTTACACGGTTGGATACACTGTTATCACCACACAGTGTCTCTCCACTTGGAGAACAAATTAGACAGAAGGATCTATTGCTAAATCTTAATGCCTATTAGGCCTCATGCATGCGGCCGTTCCGTGCATTGGGGACCACTATTTGCAGTCCCCAATGCATTGGCAACATCCGTGCGGCCGGGACGGATTTAGACCCATTCAACTTGAATGGGTCTGTGATCCGTCCGCACCGTAAAAAAAATAGAACATGTTCTATTTTTTTGTGGTACGGAGGCTTGGACAGAAACACCACTGAAGCATTCCGTAGTGCTTCCGTGGGGTTCCGATCCGTGCTTCCGTTCCGCACCGCATCTCCCGGATTGCGGATCTATTCAAGTGAATGGGTCCGTACCCGTGATACGGGGTGCACACGGCTCATGAGCCCTTAGTGAGTGCTATTTTTATAGGAGGAAAGGGTGTTGCCAAAAAACTAAATCTGTCTGACCGCTTTAATGGTATCATGACATCATTTCTATCCTATGCAACATATAAAAGGCATTGTGGACCATGGATATCTAGCGGCCCGTACTGACATGTGGGGACATTGCTTTTCTTTCCTCATTCTTCTACACACTGGGCAGTTACAAATCGAATCGATATTGGTCTACATAACAATTAGCAAATGTTCCTGTTCCAAAGAACTAGCAAAGCGTTTCTTAAAATGATAAAAAAAAAAGTTACAAAACTTCCTTGTCAGCTTTATCATTTGAAGAGGGGCTGTCACATCCCCTGACACGTCAGCTTCAGTAACCCCCTGCATTCCCCTGGTAATAACCATTCTGAAGCACCTTTTCTAATAACATAATGTTGTGCCATTCCTCTATTATCCCTGCTGGAAGATGATGAATAAATATACAACTAGGTATTACCAGTTCGGGGGACCAGTACCACTGGAAGCTCTGATTGGACCATTCATAAACTTCTAGCAGGAATAATAGAGGAACAGCAGAACATAAAGAGTCCTAAGAATAAATCCTCCAGAATTATTTACCAATACAGACACGTGAGGGGAGGTGACAGCTCCTCTTTAACACACGGTGTGTATGTGTTTGGGGGGAGGAGGGGACTTTTTCTGGAATTCATTTTTTTCTAAAGAAAAGATTCTTGTTTGGGCTCAGGTATGTGGCCGCATTATGAATCTGACAGCAAAGCAATCGTGGCCTGTTCCATTGTCTCCATACAGAGCGTTGTATGCAGCTCTGTAGTATGTAGCCCCATGTGAATGAGGCCTTGATGACAATGTGTCATACATTTAAAGGGGTTTTCTGAGCTTTTAGTACTGATGACCTATACTGTGGATAGGTCATAAGTATCTGATCGGTGGGGGTCCCACCCCCGGGACCCTCTCGGATCAGCTGTTCGAGAAGGCAGCGGTGCTCGCATTTGCGGCGTGGCCTTTTCTCAGCTTTTCCTAGGCAGTGTGAAGACACATGGCCCAAGAGTAACTCAGCCCCATAGAAGCGAATAGGTCTGAGCACGATACCAAGCACAGCTGCTATACAGTGTACGGCACTGTGCTTGGTGAGCTGCTAGAAGCTGCCTTCTCAAACAGCTGATCGGCGGGGTCCCGGGTGTCAGACCCCCACCGATCAGATATCTATCCAAAGACATAAACTTAGATCGTATGTCCAAACCTGCACCAGATCTATCCCAGGGGCTCATCTGGATGATAAATCTGGTGCAGCAAGAGACACTTTTCTTATTTTGTCTTACTTTGTGACAGAATTTTTACGTCCCTTTTCCGTTAATTCAAGCCCCCTACTAGACGCAGATACTTTCTCTAAACCTAAGTGAGCAAAACTACACCATATTTTGGCACCATTTAAACCAAAATCTATTAATAAATGTGGGCCGATGTGCTTCTTCTATTTTTTACATATTTTTTTCTGAAAACTCATATTTCCTTCTTGAATTGTTTATAGATAAAGTTGAGCGAATCGATCCGAGTTTCAGTGAAAAGTTGATTCACCGCAAGGCCAAATTTTCTCGTGCTCTGTGGTAACGAATACATTTTCCCTGAATGCCGGTAAAAATAAAAAAAGAATCATACTTACCTCATCCATTTGCTTGTGACGGGCTGGTCTCCGCCATATTGATTGAAGATCAAATCTTGTGCGCGGTGATGTATGACGTCTCTACACGGGCCTCGCGAGATTTCGTGCTAGATCTTTAATCAAGATGGCGGCGGCCGGCTCTTCGCAAGCAAATGGATGAGGTAAGTATAATTTATTTTTATTTTTCATTTTACACTCTGTCAGATGCTGCAATCAGCTATGAACACACCATCTGAGGGGTACAATGTCTAGGGGGCGGCTCCCTGTCATTGCACTCACTACTTACAAAGAAATGCACTTTGTGACAAAGTAATTTGTCGCAAAGCAAATTTTTTTGTAAAATTTTGCAAAGCAGCCGAATCAAATTTTTTCCTTCGCTTATCTCTAATTATAGTGCATCAGGGTGTGTGCATTATACGGCAGCAGAAGTGAGAAATATCAGAGACCGGAAGATGCATGCAAATAGTTATAGTGTGCAGTAGGTGAGGTTAAGGTGTGCTAATTTAGAGGTAGGTTCCACTAAGGCTGGGTTCACACGGGCGTCACGTTTTGGCTCCGGATGCGTTCCGGGTGCATTGCGGCAAACCCGCGCGAGTAGGTACGCAATTTCAGTCAGATTTGACTGCGATTGCGTTCCGTTGTTCAGTTTTTATCGCGCGGGTGCAATGCGTTTTGCACGCGCATGATAAAAAACTGACTGTGGTACCCAGACCAGAACTTCTTCACTGAAGTTCAGGTTTGGGTTCAAGGTTGTGTAGATGTAATTATTTCCCTTATAACATGGTTATAAGGGAAAATAATAGCATTCTTTAATACAGAATGCTTAGTAGAAGGTCAATTGAGGGTTAAAAAAATAAAAATAAATTATCTCACCTCTGCCGGTCTCCTGTTCTTTCTTCAGGACCTGTCAAAGGACCTGTGGTGACGTCACTGATCTCATCACATGGTCGAATCACATGGTCCATCACCATGTTGATGGACCATGTGATTGGACCATGTGATGCGACGTCACCACAGGTCCTTTAGCCGGCAGCTCATGATTAAAGAAGTAAGAAGACATCGGCAACTATGCAATCAAGAGGAGGAGGTGAGTTAATTTTTATTTATTTTTTTAACCCTCAATTGACCTTCTACTAAGCATTCTGTATTAAAGAATGCTATTATTTTCCCTTATAACCATGTTATAAGGGAAAATAATACAGTGAATAGACTTTCATCTTAGCAACCATGCATGAAAATCGCACCGCATCTGCACTTGCTTGCGGATGCTTGCGATTTTCACACAGCCCCATTCACTTCTATGGGGCCTGCTTTGCGTGAAAAACGCACAATATAGAGCATGCTGCGATTTTCACGCAACGCACAAGTGATGCGTGAAAATCACTGCTCATGTGCACAGCCCCATAGAAATAAATGGGTCCGGATTCAGTGCGGGTGCGCATTGTTCACCTCACGCATTGCACCTGTGCGGAAATCTCGCCCATATGAAAGAGGCCTTAGGTGTTCCACAAGAATTAAAGGAAAATGGAGATGACATTTCGAAATTTCACTTTTTTAGCAGATTTTCCATTTTAATCCATTTTTTTCTTTAACACATCAAGGGTTAACAGCCAAACTCAATATTTATTACCCTGATTCTGTGGTTTACAGAAACACCCCACATGTGGTCGTAAACTGATGTAAGGGCACATGGCAGGGCGCAGAAGGAAAGGAACGCCATATGGTTTTTGGAAGGCAGATTTTGCTGAACTGGTTTTTAGATGCCCCATTTGAAGCCCCCCTGATGCACCCTTACAGTAGAAATGCCCGAAAAGTGACCCCATTTTGGAAACTAGCGGATAAGGTGCCAGTTTTATTGGTACCATTTTTGGGTACATATGATTTTTTTGATCATTCATTATTACACTTTATGGGGCAAGGCTACCAAAAAATTATTAATTTTGGCACCATTTTTATTTATTTTACAGCGTTCACCTGAGGGGTTAGGTCATGTGATATTTTTATAGAGCAGATAACTACGGACGTGGCAATACCTAATATGTATACTTTTTCTTATTTATTTAAGTTTTACACAATAATAGCATTTTTTAAACCAAAAAATTATGTTTTAGTATCTCCATAGTATTAGAGCCATAGCTTTTTAATTTTTTGACCGATTGTCTTAGGTAGGGTGTTATTTTTTGTGGGATGAGGGGGCGGTTTGATTGGTACTATTTTGGGGGGCATATGCCTTTTTGATCGCTTGGTGTTGCAATTTTTGTAATGTAAGGTGACAAAAAATTGCTTTTTTGGCACTTTTTATTTTAAAAAAATTACGGTGTTCACCTGAGGGGTTAGGTCATGTGATATTTTTATAGACGCGGCAATACCTAATATGTCTACTTGCTTGCGTATGCTTGCGATTTTCACGCAGCCCCATTTACTTCTATGGGGCCTGCTTTGTGTGAAAAACGCACAATATAGAGCATGCTGCGATTTTCACGCACAAGTGATGTGTGAAAATCGCTGCTCATGTGCACAGCCCCATAGAAATTAATGGGTCCGGATTCAGTGCGGGTGCAATGCGTTCACCTCACGCATTGTACCCGCGCAGAATTCTCGCCCGTGTGAAAGGGCCTTACTCTTCCAAAACATCAACTTCCAGAACTGCCTGTTCACTTGCTGCCTAATATATCCCACAGACAAGTTTTCTGGGGTGAGGGCATGCTCCATTATATTCTGGGGGACTTGCAGGAACGTAGCTCTCCCCAGCTTCCCCAGTTTTTGCAGCCACTGATGAAATTATACAGCCATGCCTTAACTGTACTTGGCTAGAATACCCCTTTATGTGAACATGTCCCAACCTACTTCCTGGACAACGCACCTTGAAATGATCCAGAAGATCAGAAGTGACTGAATATGGTGCTCTGATAACAACTTCGGAAACGTACTGCATGGAAAGGAATTAAGAAGATGGTGAACTAAATAATCAAAATTAAAAATTAAAAAATCTGCTAGTTTGATGAATACTGCATGAAATTATTTTTACCAGCAGACCCTAGATTACAGGACTAGGTAGCCTGTAGTAGCCACAGTGCGGAAATCTCGCCCGTGTGAACCCAGCCTAAGAGACATCATAAAAGTCCAACATATAGTACAAGACGGGTCCAAGGCACCACCTGATAAATTGTTCAGTGGAAGAGCGCAAAAGCTCATTATAGCGACGTTTCGGGTCACAGGCCTTCCTCAAGCTGCATAGAAATCTGATAGGTCAAATACTTTTTGACTAATTTTTATTTTTAGGCCTATATAACTAGGTTTTATTAACTTATATTAACTTGCATTATTACTATAATTTATTAGTACTATTGTTAAGTTTGTTCTCTGGCTCATTACTATAATGTCAGTCAAGGTGAGGAGGGGACGATCCATGTTCGGCCTTATTTGTTTTTACAGACAATTTTTCCTTTTAAATTTCATCTCTGTATCGAACGTAATTTATGTTAATAGCTGACGAAGGGTACATTTCGGACCCGAAACACGTTCCAAATTAAGTAATAAAAAACACTTTAGGCATCTACACTGCACCTAGACTGTAATCTGAAGGTAGTGTCGCTGATTGAAGTTCCCCTTCTTCTCTACTTAACTCAAGTAAATTACTTTTGTACAAGACTGTCATATGTATTATCAACCCATTGTGAAAAGTCCCAGTTTTGTGGTGTCCACAGGATCACTGTGATGACGATATACAGGGGTACACCTAGCCTTTCTGCTGCCTGAGGCGAAAACCTAAACGCCGCACCCCCCCCCCCCTTCCCAATGCCAATTCCTTAACTTAACCCCTTCCCTTAAGCCCATGGCCCTTTGGCTGCCCCCCTCTTGCCCCTACCTGGTTATGCCTGAGGCCTGGCCTCATCGGTGGTGCACCCCTGACGATATAGCACATTATCTTCAGCACTGGGCTTCAGAAAGGCTGTAATTGACTGTCTTTAGGAGGAAAGGTTTTTGTCCCTGGCATTAGTGCCTTCAGAGTTGTCTGTCAAATATACTTGACTTTCTCCATTACTGTACAACCTGTCAGAGGTTAGCCACATGACGGCATGAAGATGAACCATTTCACCCCAAAGTAACTGGGATCATTTTCAGTGCCTGTCATGCCGTGTGTGGGATGGAGACACAACACCGGACGAAGAAGGAGAAGGAACAAGACCTGAAAGCTAGGGAAGAAAGAAGGAAACCTCCTAGTCAACTCCCTAGTCACAGTCCTGACTGGCTATCAGGTAGGTGAGTTCATACGTAGGAGTACCTAGAGTCCTAACTCACCCTATAAGACCCTGGCGATAGTGACAGGACTAAGACTACCTGTTCCTCCAGAAAGGAAGTACGAACAGGAGTCTCCCTCAGGCCTACAACAAAGGGCAGGGGAAAAACAACACACAGATAAACCAAAACAAAATGCAAAAGGGAAAGGAAACACTTAAAGTGCAACTGTCATGTTTTCATAAAAAAATCTATTTTAGCATATGTTAGTGCTGCAGCAGCATTATGCACAAAGCAATCTTTAGTTTCTTCAGATACCACTGTTTTCCTTGAGTTTTTCCCTTAGTTACGGCTCTTTAAACATTTACAATATGTGGACCTTCTCAAGATGGCTACTCTGCCAGTTCTCTGTGGCCAAAACTGTTTTCCCTTGTAGAGGGAAGGGTGAGATTTGAATATATGTATGTATATACAGTATGTATATATATATATTGTGACACAGTGAGGGGTTCTGTCTGGGAAGACAGGTATTCTCCTCCCAACATGTGCGGCTGGGCTGGTTTCCAGCCAGGTGAGGTCAAATACCGGACCAGAGGTTAAGTGCCGTTCCGGGTTTTGGCAGCACCTGGCAGTCCTTAAATAGGCAGCTGGGCTCAGCAGCTGAGTCTCTCTGTTGGGATCTGAGGTTTTCTGCCGTACTTGAGGGCTGAGACCCATGTGCAGGGGGAAGAGGCCCCCTAAAGCCTGCTGTGGACTACTGGAGGCAGAACTGCCAACAAGGTGACTTGTGCAATATGAACTTTCCATTGTGTGTGAATTAACACCAAAGACTGCAAAGTGACATGTTGTTCTGTGCAAATTGAACTTTCCATTTGTGTGTGAATTAACCCCAAAGACAGCAAAGTGACGCGTTGTTTTGTGCAACTGCCGCAAGTGTAAATAAACACTGAAGTTTGAGTTAAGAACTTGTATTTTGCCTCTGCACTGCATCCGCTTACCCTATCTACCAGAGCGAAACCCCACAATTGGTGGAGGTTGCGGGCAAGTGCAGTGAGGCTGGCGTGAAGGCCGAAATATTTTTGTTTTTTTTCCGGGCACGGTTGTGTGTCTTACATCAAATCAGCGAGATTATAACCCGTGTCCCTAGTCAAAATGGAAGCTGTCGTGAAAGCCATGGGGGTGAATGTGTTGGTCCGGCCCAGCGGGTGCATCAGTGGGAGTTTAACCCAGCTGAACCCGTGAGACCTTAGTATTATGATCTATTACACCTATTGCAAAAATGGCTTCAGCCTGACGTGCTGAGTTCCACTGCTATGCTGGACCATCTGTTGGCTGATGTATTCTGGAGGGCTTTGCCATACCCTCTCCAGCACTGGATCGGCCAGGTGTTTCCTGGTAATGGACCTGGTGGAACGCTATGAGGCTACCAGGAATTTACAGGGGGGTTCTTTTGGGAGGGGGCAGTCAAACCCCGGAAATCTCCACCCCAGACCTGGCGTCTTGTGCCAACAAAACCTGCCCGGGATGTACCCCCTACAGACCCGGCTCCGATAGTCTGCTGGCGGTGCCAGGAGCCTGGCCACGTAAGGGCTGACTGTCCTTGTCGGGATGAGCCCATGGACACTATGGCTACCGCCACTCATTACATGCCAGGAAGCTATGTGCCTCTGGTACCCCAAAGACTATAGACAACAACCACTTGTGCCAGGTGGAAGTAGGAAACACTCTGGTGTTAGGGTTGCTGGACTCAGGGAGTATGGTGTCCCTAGTAAGGGCTACACTGGTACAGTCAGCTGAGTATACTGGCCGGAAAGTCGGGGTAATGTGTATTCATTAAGACTTAAAAGACTACCCCACCGCTATGATGGGGGCATCTGTGGATGGCACTGTTATGGGGGCATATGTGGATGGCACTGTTATGGGGGCATATGTGGATGGCACTGTTATGGGGGATCATTGTGGGGGCATCTATGGATTGCACTGTTATGGGGGTATCTGCGGATGACACATATACAGCATCTTATCTTATGTGTCATCCACAGATCCCCCCCATAACAGTGTCCCTGTGTAGTGATTGGGGGCCGGCATCTGTTTCTGTAATGGCAGCGGGGCCTGGTGCCTGCTTCATTCATAAAGTGGGCGGAGCAAGTGCGTGACATAGTGAGCTCCGCTACGAGCGCCCACCTGGCCTCCTGACTGCCAAGAAGTTAGTAGTAAGTAGTACAGCGCTAGATTTAAGATGATTGGAATACTTTAACAATACCCACAAGTTAGATATGATTACCGTATACTACAGTGAGCGGGGCCCGGTGTAGTAGAATACAGTGACTGCACCGGGCCCCACTGCCATTACAGAAACAGATGCCGGCCCCCAGCCCCTCCTCCCTCTCAGCCTATTAACCGGACGGTCGCAGCATTCACCCCATAAGACGCACTGCTATTTTTCCCCCACTTTTGCGAAAAATACGGTACTTCTCTACTGAAAGAATAAAGGCCAATGCATGCAGTGCGTCACGTTACCGCAAAACGAACACGTTAAGTGACCATGAAGAAGCATGCTTTTCATATGCTTCACTATATGGCACGCAACGCACAGTTAAGGAGCGGCAATACTTATACTTTCCATTGCGTTGTGTTCCGCTGTTACAGGCCCATGGTTAACCTAGCCTCTCACTGATAACTGATTAAGTAAATATGTTTTTTGCAGGACTAGAGACACTTGTATAAGTGACGGGAATGGATAGTCAATAGTTCAAGACTGAAGCTGTAAACCATTTGAAAAACTGCTGTCATTCAGCTAAGGCTATAAAAACTTGTAAACTCAGATTGTTAGCTTAAACTTTAAACATGACTATGGGATTCTACTAGGGAAATCAGGTTTTACAATAAATGCCCCTTCCTCTGCCCCTTCCTGGATCCTCTCACTGCCCTATCTTCAGCAGAAGATCAGCACACAAAGGAGAAGGCAGCGGCTTCCTAGCCAGTAGTTCTGTGGTAATGACATGTATGTTGCCTTTCTTTCCTTCAAGGAATGTATAAAATACATTTGCATATTAAAGAGGACCTTTCACTTGTAAAAACAATGTGAACTAAGTATGCTGACATATAGAGCGGCGCCCGGGGATCTCACTGCACTTACTATTATCCACGGGTGCCGCTCCGTTCTCCCGTTATGCCCTCCGGTACCTTTGCTCTGTAAGTTATAGTAGGCGGTGTCTGCCCTTGTCCTGTGGGCGTCTCCTTCTCCTAGGCTGTAGCGCTGGCCAACCGCAGCGCACAGCTCACAGCCTGGGAGAAAAAAAAATCCCAGGCTGTGAGCTGTACGCTGTGATTGGCCAGCGCTGCAGCCTAGGAGAAGGAGACGCCCACAGGACAAGGGCAGACACCGCCTACTATAACTTACAGAGCAAAGGTACCGGAGGGCATAACGGGAGAACGGAGCGGCGCCCGGGCATAATAGTAAGTGCAGTGAGATCCCCGGGCACCGCTCTATATGTCAGCATACTTAGTTCACATTGTTTTTACAAGTGAAAGGTCCTCTTTAAATACAGAGGAGTCGGGGAGTCGGAAGTACCAAAAACTGAGGAGTCGGAGCATTTATCTACCGACTCCACAGCCCTGTCAACCAATCACACGCCAGGTCCACCCCTAAAACCCTGACACCAGTGAAGCCTCCTTGTATTATAATGAAGCAAAAAAAAAAGAATTATTAAGGGAGGGAAAGTTGTGCTGTCTAAGGACTATAGGAAACTAAAATTTCAGGTGGGTAAATTTTCACTTTTCCTGGATGTCCTACGGCAGCACAAAATACATATGGGATTTGAAAAGCTAAAATTAATGGGGGGGGGGGGGGGGGGGGGTATAGAAGATGCTAACTCCAGCACTCTTTTCCCAAAAGTAGAGCCCTCTGCCTGCATCAGCTCCAGTTGATAATGTTTCATGAAGGTGGAATTCGAGGAACAGGTTGCCGCCAAGCAGATCTGGTGAAGGGACACCTGCGCTAGCTCAGCCCATGAAGTTGCCGTTGATCTGGTTGAGTGACCTTGATAAGGCGACACTGAACTTCCTTCCATCTTTCTACTGTACTGTGTATCCATCTGGCAAGAGTGGCCTTGCTCGCTCTGTTACCCTTATTTGGACCATGATGCTGTATGAACAGATTATCCGCTGATCTAAACTGTTCTGTCTTCTCTAGATAACACAAGAAAGCTCTTCTTATATCTAACAGATAAAGTTATGCCTGTTCTTCTTCTCCAACAGGATCTGGACATAGCCCAGGTAAGGTGATGTCTTGATTTATAATATTATTACTGGAAGCCACCTTTGGAAGGGATCCAGGCATTGTTTGAAGAAGCAAACAATGACCCAGGTCTCTGAGATATGGATCCTGGATAGACAGAGCTTGGAGCTTAAATCAGAAAGGATAATCCTAAAACATAAGATTTATGTAAGATTTAGTATGCCAATAAAAATCCTAAATATAATGTGTGAAGACGAACATCGGGATACACGGTTGATAACCACTAATCAATGATACCAATGATTATCCCAAAACATAAATACAGTAAATTAAAGTGCATGGCAACACTGAGTAACCAGCGTGTCCTACCGGTACCCAGGGACGGTCGTCAGATGCTACACCACACGATGTATTGATAGTTGTTCATCCTGTATGGATATCCGGATAAACATCAGGGAAAAACAAACGGCTGGCAGTCAAACACATGTGTGCAGGGTCCCTATATGGTCCCTATAGCTGTCTAGCCAGTCAGTCCTGTTACTAAAGGTATGGTAGCAGCCTGACCACAGGGCACTCGTCCTTATAAGGACGACCCCGTCCGGAACCTGTCCCTAAATCTGAAATGCTGTATGTCCCTAAAAATGCATGAGCAAAATCCCTACACGCATGTTTCACTGCCAGGACATGGGGCAGTTCATCAGGGGAGATGAAAGAGAATCAAGCAGATCAATCCCTAGATGAGATGATCAAACCTGCAGACCAGAAATGACACGGTCAGTCAGCTGGTCTTGAGGTACACCAAGATGGTCGGGTCCTACGTGGGCTACCTCAAAGCTTAGGTGGCATAAGCATTTTAAGATTATTGACAAAAAGAAGTGTCAGTTCTTAGGCATACCAACTGATATCTTGGCGGATGTTGAATTGTTGCATAGCCTCTCGGCGGACGTGCATACATTGCAAGGTTCTGGTCCATTCACACCTTTGCGCAATAAAAGTAACAAAATGCCGCCAGCAGGTGATATTTCATGTATAGACGTCTTCTTGCAACTTGTCAGTGCTGACATGATGGCTATGCAACATTTCCCGCAATATAACAACTGTTCATCTGAGGAACATTGTGCAATTAGGTCCTTGAAAGAGGACAAGGATATAGTTATCAAACCATCCGACAAGGGTGGAAACACAGTAATTATGAACCAACAAGGCTATCAATCTATGTGTGAACATATCCTAAAGGATAGGAACAGCTATCAGATATTGATGTCCAATCCGACAGCACCATACTTAGTTGAGCTAAGGGAGATTCTTTTGGCAGGCAGAGCAGAGAACCTCATTTCACAAGATGAGTTTGACTTTATGTACCCCAGGCACCCGGTTATGGCCACGTTTTATAGTCTCCCCAAGGTCCACAAGGGCCTTAGACCACTTAAGGGGAGACCAATCGTGGCTGGCATTGGGAGTATTGGACAAAATATAGGGGTGTACATAGATCAGATTTTGATGCCATTTGTTGTTGCACTCCCGTCTTATACCCGCGATACGATGGATCTTTTAAAGCGGGTGGAAGGGATTTGCATAGAGGACAACTCTCTGCTAGCCAGTGTGGATGTGGAGGCACTCTATTCCTCCATACCACACGAGGCTGGATTGATGGCAGTGAGCTATTACCTCAGCATGCGGGGGCAGCAGTTCATGGCGCATAATGCCTTTGTTCTACAGCTGCTCAGATTTTTGCTGACACACAACTTCTTTATGTTTGACGGTTTCCTCTACCACCAGCTCAGGGGTACGGCCATGGGTTGTTCTTGTGCGCCGTCTTACGCCAACCTGCTCCTGGGCTGGTGGGAGGCTACCGTTGTCTTTGGCGAGGGCGAGTCGATGACCGGGCCCATAACATTATGGGCCCGGTACATCAACGATATCCTCATAGTTTGGAATGCTAGTCCTCTGGAATTCAAACAGTTTGTGGACTCTCTTAATGGCAATAGTATTGGCCTTCATTTTATCTATGAGGTCAATGACAGTTCCCTTCCCTTTCTGGATGTCCGCATTTCCAAGAAATCTGGAGGGGAGCTCTCTACAACTATCTTTCGTAAGACAACGGCTACAAATTCAGTCCTGCATTGGCAGAGTAGCCACCCTCTGCCATTAAAGAAAGGTATACTCTACGGGCAGTACCTGCGCTTGCGCAGGAACTGCTCTGATTAGCAAGAATTCCTACACCAGGCAAACGACCTTCGACAGAGGTTTAGGGCCAGGGGCTATCCTGACAAGGTACTGAGAGGGGCCTTCCAGAAAGCGGCAAAAACCCCTAGAGAGACACTACTGACTCCAAAGAAAAAACAGGAGGGCGATAGGAAGGTACGGTTCATCACTACTTTTGATGGCTCTGCCAAGGAATCCAGAGAGATCTTGGCACGACACTGGCCTATCCTCCTTATGGACCCAGATGTCCGTGAGGTTCTGCATGAATACCCACAGGTGACGTTCAGAAGAGGCCAAAGTCTTAAGGACTTACTGGTACATAGTCACCTTGCTCCACCGGCTACACCAAATACCTGGCTGAGTCGTCGCCCTGTGGGTTGTTTCAGATGCAGTGGCTGCGTGACTTGTAATAACATCAACCCTGGTAAAACTTTTTACAGTACCAATCTCAAACGCAGCTTCAACATCAGAGACTTTATTTCATGCAGGACTGCGGGGGTGATATACAAAATAACATGTATTTGTCCAAAAGAGTATATAGGCAAAACGAAGCGAGAGCTACGCAGGCGCATAGGAGAACATCTCCTGGATATAGAAAAGCGGCGTGATACTGCTGTGGCCCGTCATGTTTGCGATTTCACATCAAGGGAACCACAAGGTTATCAAGGTCATGGGCATCGAGGCTGTAAGCCCCCCCAAACGAGGGGGAGACTGGGATAAGATCCTATTACAGCGCGAGTCATGGTGGATATTCCTCTTACAGACGGTTACTCCAAATGGTCTCAATGAGCAGCTGAATTATAGCTGTTTCTTGTAGACAAATGCCTGTTCTTTGTGACCAGTTTATTGGCAGTAATTGGTCTGTAATGCCCCTTCCCTTTAAGTCGCCAGCAACCTGCCTAGGGCCTTTATCTCTGATATTCATTTGATATTGTTTCATGGTATCATTTTTCTCACGATCTATTATGTTTATTGGTCAGTAACTAACATTGATTAGACCTTTCCTTAGATATAAATTTATCTCCGGCAATGACTTACTGTGACCTGTCTCCTTGTTTGTATCATTGTACATGAGTCGATTTTATCCAACACTGGATGAATAGCCTCGAATATCTTCAATCAGAACCGATTGTGGTTCAGAATATTCGGGTGTATTTTCGAATGTCCGATCGTTTTTACACCATCGAATATTATGAAGCAATCGACATTACAGTTGCTTTAGATTTTCTTTGCTGTCTTGAACAGCCTCCGCGATCTCGCGATATCTAGTACGAGATCGCGCGTGCGCAGGAGTGCTATATCAATCAGGCTCCAGGCCTCGCTCCGATGTTGCGATGGACGCATGCGCTGCGCTTACGTGCGGGCAGGCAGGTGCGTTCATTGGCCGTGGATTTTACAGATGGCAGCAGCGGGAACCAGGCATGTATTTAAACGAGGAGGGAACACCAGGTTAGTTGGGGTACCATATGCAGCTATATTTACCTGTATACTGCATTATTCCTTCACCTCTTATCTTTGAGGTAGCCCACGTAGGACCCGACCATCTTGGTGTACCTCAAGACCAGCTGACTGACCGTGTCATTTCTGGTCTGCAGGTTTGATCATCTCATCTAGGGATCGATCTGCTTGATTCTCTTTCATCTCCCCTGATGAACTGCCCCATGTCCTGGCAGTGAAACATGCGTGTAGGGATTTTGCTCATGCATTTTTAGGGACATACAGCATTTCAGATTTAGGGACAAGTTCTGGACGGGGTCGTCCTTATAAGGACGAGTGTCCTGTGGTCAGGCTGCTACCATACCTTTAGTAACAGGACTAACTGGCTAGACAGCTATAGGGACCATATAGGGACCCTGCACACATGTGTTTGACTGCCAGCCGTTTGTTTTTCCCTGATGTTTATCAGGATATCCATACAGGATGAACAACTATCATGCATCTGACGACCGTCCCTGGGTACCGGTAGGACACGCTGGTTACTCAGTGCCGCCGTGCACTTTAATTTACTGTATTTATGTTTTGGGATAATCATTGGTATCATTGATTAGTGGTTATCAACCGTGTATCCCAATGTTCGTCTTCGCACATTATATTTAGGATTTTACGATTTTTAAATTAAATGTTATGTTTTAGGATTATCCTTTCTGATTTATGCATTTACTCCAGGTAATCCAGAGTGCAGACATACCTCAGATCTGACCTCTCACCCCCTTATATAGAGCTTGGAGCTTACTTATTCTTCTGGCTGATGTTATGGCCACAAGAAATAAAGAATGTCTTTAAGGTCATCAAATGCAGAAATGCTTGCTGTAAAGGCTCAAAAGGTAAGTTGGAGAGAACCAACAAAACAAGAGAAAGTTCCTAGGAAGGAAGCAGAGAATGAACTGCTGGATTAGCGATCTTTAGGGCTCTGAAGAACGACTTTAACAGGTAGATATTGGAGAATTATCCCTGAAGCTGAGTGTTTATGGCTGTAAACTGTAACTTCAGATTCTTGAATTTGAGGCCTTTAGTGACACCCTCTTGCAAGAACTGAAGAATAGTGGTTATAACTTTAGGATCCCAAGATTGCCTGGTACACCATGACTTCAAGATCTTCCAGACTCTATTATAAGTTTTAATGGTTGTAGGTCTTCTGGAGGCTAGAATTGTGCTGACAACCTCAGAGGAGAGGACTAACTAATAAGATGGAGCATCTTCAGATTGGGATGAAGGATTCCTCTCTAGGATAGAAGATTGGGCCGCAGTGGGAGTTTCCAGAAGATCCCTCTCGACATCATCAATGCCAGAAAAAAACACGCTCTGCACAGCCAGAATGGGAGTACTGTTATTGCTTCTGTCTTTTCTTCCAATATTTTCCTCAGGATCTTGAAGATTAGAGGAAGAGGAGGGAAAACATATCAGTTTTCCCATGCAGCAGATAGAGAGACCATCTGCAGCCAATGCTTGCTTCTCCCGATGGAGAGAGCAGAACTGTTGTAGCTTTGCATACTCCATTGATGCCACGGTATCCAAGTCTGACATTTCCATCTCCTGGACAGATTAATTGAAGACCTTAGAGTTCAGACTACATTCCCCAGGGGGTTATTTGCATTCCAAAGACAGTAGGGGACTCCCAGTACCCCTATTTGTTTATATAGAAGACAGTCGTAAGGGTGTCTGATTGAACTTGAACATGATTTCCCTGCAAGTGATGCTGAAAATGCTTTGCAGCTAAAGTAACTGCTCTTAACTTCATCTTTAAGGATAAGGGCTTGTTTGCAATGCTCTTTACCCAATGATTGCCAACATGGGCACTCTGACTCCATGATGAGGTATCCTTGGTGAGGAGAGTCCAGGGCTGAGAAAACAGATAATGACATCTCTGAAGATGAGACAGATTTAACCACCACTGAAGGTTTTAACAGGTCGAGGAATGAATGGACACCATATTGTCCAGGTCTTTGTGAGCACCATTCCATGATGCCAAGATGTTGCTCTGGAGATTATCTCATGTGAGCCTTGGCCCATGGAACTGCATTGATTGATAATATAAGGAGCCATAGCACTCTCATTGCTTTTCTGATGGAGATCATGTGGCAAGTGGAGAGGTGAGCGATTTCTACTGAAAGTTTCACAGACATATTGTGAGAGTTCTGTATGAAGCCCAAAACCCTGATGTTCTGTGTTGGGATCAGGTGTGATTTCTCGAAATCTATCAGAAAACCGTGTTCTTGTAAAACTTGTATTGTTCTGTGCAGATCCTGCAACAGTAGAGTTGCAGAAGATGCTCTCAGTAACCAATTATCTGGGTAGGAAGCCACAGTAACTGCTCTCAATCTCAGGACTGCTGATAGAGTCACCACTCTTGGGGCTACCACAATCCCAAAAGGCAGACATATGAATTGGAGCTGTTGCAGACCTGTTCTTGAGTGTAGAGCTATCTGAAGATATTTGAGATGCTGGGAAAGTATTGGCATGTGTAGATACACATCCATTAGGTGTAATGTTACAAGATAATCTATATTGTATAATAGAGGTATCCCTGAACTGATTGTCTCCATCTTGAACTTTTGTCTGACCAGAAATCTGTTCAGGTAGGTAAGATCTATTATGAGCCTCCATTTGTTTTACTGGCTTGGGCACTAGGAACACCTTGGAGTCTACTCCTTTTACTCTTTCTGATGGCAAAACTTTCTTTAAGGCTGACTTTTGAACGCATTGTAAGAATAGTCTGGGCACCACCGGCGACTTATTACTTATTATTGTGAACTTGTCCTGAGGAGGAGAAATGAACTCTAGTGCGTAGATTTCTTGTAGTGTGGAAACCACCCAGGTGTCTGAGGAAGTGGCTGCCCACTGGAACCAGAATTTTTGTAGAGCGGCCCTATAGGAGGCCCTGGAGGATTGGCATCATAGATCAGCAGATTTTTTGATTGCTGCCCCTTTTCTTGAATGGCGAGCCTTTTCTTTTGTATCTAAATCTTCTTTGTTGTTGGAAAATCTAAAAACCTTTTTAAATCTGGAAATTTAGCTCCTTTTCTCTCATTCAGGGCTTCCAATATCTAGTCCAACTGTGGACCGAACCTGTGCCCTGGATGAAAGGGCAGGTTACAGAAAATGTATTTATTTATTTATTTTTCTAAAATATCCCCAGGCCATTGTTTGATCCATAAAGAACATTTGAGAGTTGGACAGGGCCACAGCCGTGGAGCAGAACCTCTCACATTCTAAAAGGGGCATCATAGAGGAATTCTGAAGCTGCCTTGAGTAGGAGGAAAATAGAATACTATAGCTCTTGGACTTTTTTTTTTGACAGCTTAAAAAATTTGATGTAATGTGTCCTTCTGAAGAAGAAACAACTCCTCTGGGTCATCTGAGTCTAAGGCCTCATGCACACGACCGTAGTTTTTGCGGCTCGGATGCGGACCCATTCACTTCAATGGGGTCGCAAAAGTACTGACAGAAAAGGAGTTAATCGTTCAAAAATATGTAGTAAAGTCTGCATACACCTTAATTCTGCAAATAGCCTTGGTGTTTGATCTCTATAAGCAGACATATAATGCTAGATAGGAAGGAGTTAACTCTTCAGGTATAACTCTGCAAACAGCAATGGACCTTGTGCTCTATAAGCAGACATAATACTGACAGCTTCAATTCCAGTAGAAAGGCTCAGTAAGGAGGCAGAAAACAGCACCTTGCAAAGGGTTAACCCCTGAGAAGTACCTGCGAGCTCCAGCAGACATTTAGGACAGCAGGGCAATAAGACTTGAGACAAGCCATCACAGGCCGGCGGCCATACTTACTCTGACAGTCAGAGGGTTGAGCGGTCTGGCAGAGTGCATCTGCAGCTTGAATCTGCCGGGAAGATTTACTCCACACTTCCTGTCACATGACCGCTGGGCTTCCATGCCGGGCCTTCATGCCGGGCTTCCATGCCATCTCTATTAGTCCTGGCTCCCCACAGCAAAACAGCGCATGCACCAGCGTCCATGCACTTGCCGGGTAATGTCCGTTCTCAGTCTGGCATGTGTGCACAAACTATGGCGCCTCATACACCGAGGAGGAGGTTGGTGATAGCGCAGTGCGGCAAGGGACATGCCCTGTGTAAAAGATGTGCGGTGGATTACCACCCAGGGAAAGGCGCCATCTTAGTACACCTTCAAGCTGAGGGACAGAGAACGCTCCCTGTATACAGCTTGGAAAGTTTTATATCCCTCCAGGATAAGACATCTGTCTCTTCTGAACCTAAGGCCTCTTTCACACTGGCGTGTGCGGCCCGTTGCCGTATTGCGCCGCAATACACAAGCACAGTCCGTGGGGCAGCCGCAGCGGATCGCGGACCCATTCACTTGAATGGGTCCGCAATCCGGCCGTTCCGCAAAAAGATACGACATGTTCTATCTTTTTGCGGAACGGAAGTACGGGACGAAACCCCCCGTAGTGCTTCCGTAGGGTTCCGTTCCGCACCATTCCGCATCTCCGGATTTGCGGACCCATTGAAGTGAATGGGTCCGTATCTGTAATGCGGAATGCCCACGGAACGGCACCCGTGTGTTACGGATCCGCAAATGCGGTCCGCAATACGGAAACGGCGCACACACGTCAGAGAAAGAAAAAAATACAAAGAGGCTTCACTGGTGTCAGGGTTTTAGGGATGGACCTGGCGTGTGATTGGTTGATTAATTTAGTTTAATTTAATTTAGTTTTTTAATTAAGCTTGTTAACCTGTCTCTTCTGGTTGTACCTAGGGGAATAAAACTCATATGTATTTTGTGCTGCCGTAGGACGTCCAGGAAACGTTATTTGTTCATAGTACAGCGTATAGTCATTTATTGTAGTAGTTGCCGCCATTGTAGTAACATAGCGCAAGTAGTTCAGTTCAAAGTAAGTGCAACAAGAAGGAAGTTAGTTAGATTAGTATTCTATAGTATAAATAGGCGGAGTTATCAATAGACGACCCACGCCAATTTATGAATATTAATTGTTGATTTTAACCAAAATATGAATAATTAATATTTAATAATTAGTAATAATAATTAATATTTCCTTTTAACATCCCTCACTTCCCATACACACTTGCTGTAGCCAGCAGCTCCCTGCCAGCCAATCAGATTGGATTACTGAGAGACACGCCTCCTCACTCTGAAGCCTAATGCAGTGTGAAGGACCGCCCCTCTGTCTTCTGTTTATACTAAAAGGAAGACAGACAAGCTCTAGCAACGGTCTTTTAAGGGAGCAGTGGAAAGGGACAGGGGACATTAATGTTATTATAAGGTAATTACAGATCTTTTGACATAATATACCGACTAACTCAGGTATACATGCCTAGTGGTAATAAACTAGCAAATAAAAAAAATATGACAGTTACACTTCAACTTTCCAGTAGTTATGGCAGCAACAGGAACTCAGCCGAGAACCAAACCCAAGCAGACCACAGATACAACTGAAGCTATAAACCGCACAGCATTGTGGGAGAAGCAACTATAAGTTAAATGACCAGAATAACAACACCTGGAGGTTAGAGGTGTGGCCAGTATCAGAAACAACACAGACGCCTATTGATCCACAAGGAAACCTGTGAGATCAAAGCACGTGTTGCCAGTCTCACAGATCTTCTGTCACCCACTGTCGCGGGGACATCCGTATGTCTTGGTAAGTCAGTGGCAATGCCTCAGTAGTTGAGACTTTTCATGGAATATCAAAATTCTAGAAACAATGCTTGAATTCATCCTTGATTTCTATAAATGGTGGGTTCACTCTAGTCATTCATGATATAACTGGAGCCCTTAGCTCTTTCCAGCATGCAGGCTAGTCTAGTGTGACTTAGGAATATCGCTGCCTTTAGGTTTTTAAAGAAGAAGAATCCAGTTTCTGTCTGATATGTAGAAACCACCATTTAAAGGCAGTATCTCTTTCCCATGACGGCTTGGCGAGGCATCACACGATCACATCCATAGAAGAAAACCTAGCAGTGTATACTGTAGATCAGGGGTCAGCAACCTTCGGCACTCCAGCTGTTGCGAAACTACAATTCCCAGCATGCTCCATTCATTTCTGTGAGAGTTCTGGGAAGAGCAGAGGAAGTATGCATGCTGGGAGTTGTAGTTTCACAACATCTGGAGTGCCGGAGGTTGCCTACCCCTGCTGTAGATCATACAGCTGGATGTTGGAGAAACACATGTGCAGGGCTAATGCACAGGAGAGGCAGCAGACTGTGCCTTGTGCAGCAGCATGCCTGCATGGGCAATGAGCAAACTACACCCACCACAGTGTTACATCATCTACAGGAAACAGCCTAGAGGAGATTAAGTTGTCACCCAGTACATTCCTGATCTGTTGTTATACCGTGGTGCTGGCATTGCACCTGCCAGTGAGAGCAATGGCACCAGACATCGTGATGACAAGTGAAAACCCCTAGGGGAAACTATGGTTTTCCCATTCACGGTGTCCAGGATGGCTGAGTGTGCCAAGGCTAACTTTGAGGAAGGTGTTCTGCAGAAACGCGGAGCCATCTATGCTGTGTATTCCGCATATGCATTGACGATATACTGGAGTTCTTTCTCTGGACTCCGGTGCGGTGCTGGGATCTATCCATATGCCTTGCGGTAGAGCCAGTGCCAGCTCCAGTATTGACCATATGTCAGGCCAAGTCTTGCTGCCAAGTCAATGTACTAAGGTCAAAGATTGTAGGAATGTGGAGCTATGACAGCATGGATGTTAGGGGCTGGGATCTTGTCTAAAGTAAACTTCTGCTGTTTGCCTTTAATCGCAGCAGCGCGGTATTATTAAAGGGAATGTGCCACCACTATGCTGGACTATTAACTGCAGGAGTACATGAGCAGTAGTAGATAAGGAGCCTAGATTGCCATTTTATATTTTCCTCCTGCCCCTCGCTCGTCTGCTGCCAGTGTTTAGAGCTGCGCTGAAATACTGCCATGCCCTGCGCACAGGAGTCCTCTCCGTTGTGTTAGCGTAGCACAGCAGTCCGGACTTCGAATGCTCCCCGTGAGGCAACAGGGGGCAGGAGGACAATAAAAAATAGTGATCTGGACTCCTACTACTGCTGTATGTTTGGATTATTGAATTGTGCTGACAGATTCCCTTTAAAAGGGTTGTGCAAGAGTGCGGGGAGGTGCCCAAACCTGTGAAAGAAAGACGACTTACCTCCTTCCCAACGCTCCTTTTCCTCCAGGCCTGAAGTGCTCCCCTGGGCTCCTTCGCTTGGACATCGCTGCAGCCAATCACTGGCTGCAGAGGTGACCGACTCCACAAACGGTCACATGATCTAATAATGACCCCCCTTAGTCACTTTACTTTTAATACGACTATTGTAAACTTTTTAATCACATTTTGCCTGTAGTTGTTCGCTTTGATTGCCCTCTTCTAATACTTTGTAATCTAATTTCCTCACTTCTCTCTAACACTACGGAGCTCGCTAGTCGGAATTCAATCAGCAAACCACCGTGCGGTAAGGAAACCTGCGTACACAAAGGAAGCCGTTTCCTGAAATGGTCGTGAAGTGATCTCCCATCTGTCTGAAGCACTTCTATTAATTGTAGATCATACACATTGGTGCTCCGCAGGGGGACGTAGGCAAATAAGCAATCCACTCTTAATCCGTTTAACACAAGGTAAAATCTAAAAGTAAAAGAATATTGAAAGTGAAATGTACTAAGTAATTCAATTCTGTTCACGTGCCGGCTTGTAAATAGCTTCACGCAGTAACTGTCATATTCCTTTTATCTGATTTGCATGGTGGACTTGCATTGCTTTAGCGGAAATGGCTCTGAGATATGGCAAAGATCACCTGAAAAGTGAGCCAAGATACACTTTCAAAGGGCATCTGCATGTGCTCTTGGCAGCTGAAGACGTCTGTGTTGGTCCCATGTTCATATGTGTCCGCATTCCTGAGAAAAATGATGTTTTAATATATGCAAATGAGTATCTAAGGGCAATGGGGGCGTTGCTGTTACACCTAGAGGCTCTGCTCTCTGTAACTACCACACCCTCTGCACTTTGATTGACAGGGCCAGGAGTGATGATATTTTCACTGCAGAGGGCGTGGCAGTTGCAGAGAGAGCAGAGCCTCTAGGTGTAACGGCAACAACATCATTTTTCTCAACAATGCGGGCACATATGAACATGGGACCAACACAGATGTCTTCAGCTGCCAAGCGCACATGTAACAGGTCAGCCAGTGTCATAGGTACAAATCTGCTGACAGATGCCCTTTAAGAATTAGTGAGCCTGAATCAGCAGACTTTCCTGAACGGATTCAGTGTCATACATTTATGTGGTATATACTGTATATTGAATATATTTAAAGGGTTTCTGTCAGCAGGAAAATGGGTATTAACCTGGCTGACATTAGTGATGTACTAATGTCAGCTGAACATAACTATATTAGTGCCATCTCACTGCGTGCCGCGTTGATCCTGCTCCTAGAGGCTCCGCTCTCCCACCTCTGGCCACGCTCTGCTACACTTGATTGACAGGGCTAGGCAGCGTTGGTCTCCTCCTGCCAGCTCTGTCTGCCGTGGAAATCTTGCGCCGTTCAGTATTGGGCGCAGGGGCAGTGAGTGAAGCCGGCAGCCAGCGAGCGTCCTTTACTCACTGCGCCTGCACCGAATACTGAACAGGTTGTGTGGGGTATTGCAGTTCAGGTTCATTTCATTCACTTCATACAACCCATGGACAAGTGTGCTGGACAATTTTACAAGCCGGCTACTAAAATTTTATATTTTTATTTTTTTTTAAATGGAGGTCAGAATAATTAACATTTTTTAAAAATGTGTTACTCATCTCACTGATCCACCGCTGCTCCTGTTCTGGCGTTTTCCAGATACCTCTCTGGTCTTTTCTTCCTGAACCTTCTCAACATGGTCAAAAGTGACCATAGCCATTCATTACCTGCAATAGTGAACCTGCAGCGGTCAGTGATTGGCTTCATGGACACGTTTCTGCAGCAAGAAGGAAATAGAGAGCAGCAGGCACTCGGGAAGTGTCAGGAGAGGAGCAGGAGCAGAGGGCTCCATCCACTGACGTTTCCAGCGCAGCTCACCTTTCATTCACTGAGCCGCCACTACACAGTGTATGGAGCCTTCTGCTTCCAAGTCCTTACACTATATAGAATCCAGCACGGGCGGCTGCCCAAAACAGCAGATCAGTGGGGACACTGGGTGTCAGACCCCCCTCACCTACTTCCCCAATCTGCTATTGATGACCTATCCTGGACACTCACCCAAGTATGAGATAAGAACATATACACACTGGCACATGGCCTGCGCAGGCGACTTCCGGCACGCTGTTCTAGCAGACAAACTGAGAATTGTCCGGACACAAACCGCAGCATGCAGCGGTTTGTGTCCGGCTGACTCTCCGCTTGTCTGCCCAAAGAACGTACGGATCTCCGCCAGACCCCATTATACTTAATGCATCCAGCAGTGCCGGATCAGGAGGATTCCGGCAGGCTGTTCTCTGCCAGAACAGCCTGCGAGATTCACTGCGGACACGTGAAAGTAGCCTTACATGGCTATGTATGGAGCTGTACCAAGACATGGCTGTAATTTCGATCAGTGTTAGATCCAAATAGATAGGTTTTGTCTTATGAGTTCCACACCTGTTTGGAAAGACGTAGACCTAGAACCAGAAAACACAGCAGTGTGAATGCTGCCTAAAAAAGAAGGACAAGGGTTCAAGGTCATGAGCTTGTACTTATAGGGCCAGATTTATCATTACTCTGACAGCTCACTCCACTTTCACATATGGCTAAAGTCAGTTTTAGCCAAGTCAGATTTATGATCGGCCCTTTAAGACTGTAATAAATGTGGTTTGACGGTAGCAGTTTATTTGTCAGTAAGCAGCTTTACAAAAGTCGCACATCTTTACGAAAAAGTCGCACGTTTTTATGAAAAAGTCGCATGTTCTATTAAAAAGTCTCAGAAGATAAGCATGGTCCTCACTGGAGTGAAATTGGGACTTTTTTGCGACTTTTTTAAATAGTCCCAATAGTAAATCTGTCTAGAGATTCATTTACATAAGAAAACACGCCCACTTTCAGAAAACTGGCGAGCATAGTGCAGAGCAGAAAAAAGTCGCAAATTTGTGCGCAGTTTTAGCGTTTGGGACTTTTTTGGGACTTTTTCACTCCATTATTCTGACTTGAGCTAATGATAAATCTGGCCCATAGTGTTTACTGCCAGAGGTGTCTTAGGGCAGGACGAGCAGGATTTCGGCTTGGTTGGATGTGCTGTAACACGTGGGTGACCGGCTGTACAACGTGGAGATAAATGACTGCTGCACAATAGGGATGTGCTGTTTGCATAATCAGGCGTGTGCAGTTTGTACTTACGACACGTCATGCCACAATAAATGGGCGTCCCCCAGGACAGTGTGTGGCAGATCACTACTGAACGGCGAGAAAAGATCCTGTTTTCCTTGTCTTTCTTAACACATTGTCACTGAAGCTTAAATTGGGGAAGTCCTCCGCCCAAAATAACCCTGGATAAGGCCCCATGCACACGACTGTATGTATTTTGTGGTCTGCAAAAAACGGATCCGCAAAAAATACAGATGACGTCTGTGTGCATTCCGTATTTTGCGGAACGGAACAGCTGGCCCCTAAAAGAACAGCACTATCCTTGTCCGTAATGCGGACAATAATAGGACATGTTCTATTTTTTTGCAGGAATGGAAATACGGACTCACGGAAATGGAATGCACACGGAGTAACTTCCCTTTTTTTTGCGGACTCATTAAAATGAATGGCTCTGTATACGGTCAGCAAAAAAAACGGAACGGACACGGAAAGAATATACGTTTGTGTGCAAGAGGCCTTAGTTTACTAGTTTACCTTCTGTGTCAGAGCTAGGAATGCTGTTATATCATTATACATCTACACTGGGTTTTGAAATAGGATTTTTTTTTTACGGAGAATGGGTGAGCTGCAAAAAAGGGTTCAAATATATTCCATATATACCTTTTTATAGCCTAGTGAAGAAGATCAGTCTATTTTTTAACTGATTTAAAGGGGTTGTCCAGCGGGGAAAAAAGTTGTCCAAATAACTGTTCAGAATAAAGTATACTATTTGCTAATTTACCCTTTGTAAGAAGGTACCTGGAATCATCGTGGATGGAAGGTATGTGTCACCGAGGCTCCTGGCCTTGGTGAAATAAGAGCCAGTATTTTATGTGTCAGCAGCAGCTATTGCTAATTGACACCTTGAGAGTTAGCATGGCTGTCATAGCTGATTCGGGACGGCTCTTACTGGGAGTAGTCAAAGTTCTGGGTGGGTGACCACTCCCCATGTTCCAGGCCGGGTTTTGCCAGGCATAAAAACCAGCCAGCACTGCCAGGTGTGGTGGATTTACCTCCCTCTGACAGTGGAGCTCAGGAGTCTGTGTGCTGTGAACTGAGGGCTGTGCTGGGATTTGAGGTTTGAACCGGGCTGGAGGACTCAGGTCCCTCTAAAGGCAAACAGGCCGCCTATGGACTTGATGAGGCTGAACTGCTAACAGGGTGTGATGAATTAACACCCAGGAGAAAAGGTGACTTTTAGGCTCCATTCACACGTCCGCAAAATGGGTCCGCATCCTTTCCGCAATTTTGCGGAACGGGTGCGGACCCATTCATTCTCTATGGGGACGGAATGGATGCGGACAGCACACAGTGTGCTGTCTGCAGCCGCAATTGCGGAGCGCGGCCCCGATTTTGGGTCCGCAGCTACGCAAAAAGATAGAGCATGTCCTATTCTTGTCCGCAGCTTGCGGACAAGAATAGGCATTTCTATGGGGGTGCCGGGCTGGTGTGTTGCGGACCCGCAATTTGCGGGTCCGCAACACACCACGGACGTGTGAATGCAGCCTTATTGTTTATGGACTTTCCTTGTGTGTGAACAAACACCAAGCCACCTGCGTTTTGTTATACACCAATGTGTGAATAAACACCGCTGTTTGATTCAAGAACTGTGTACTTTGCCTCTATACTGCATCCGCTAGTCATAACTACCAGAGCGAATCCCCACACCTTATTAAAAATTATTAAAAAAATATTTAAATGTATACATATATAAACATTTAAATCACCCCCACCCTTTCCCCAAAATTAAAATACATAAATAATTTTAAAAAATAATCATGGGCATACACAACCCAGAATGGTATCAATTAAAGTACAGATCGTTCCACAAAAAAAATTAGCCCTCTCACAGCTCCGTACACATAAAATTAAAAAAGTTATGGGGGTCAGAATACGGCATTGCAAGAGAAAAATTTGTTTTTTTTCCAAAATTTTAAATTTCTTTTACATGTGAGGTATCGTTTTAATCGTAACGATCCAGAGAATAAAAGTATCAGGTCGGTTTAACTGCATAGGAAATAGTGTAAAAAACAAACTGTGGTGGAATGGTGTTTTTTTTTTATAATTCCACCCCATTTCGAATTTTTTTCCTGCTTCCCACCACATTGTATGCAACCGTAAGGCCCCTTTCACATGAGCAAGTATTACGCGCGGGTGCAATGCGTGATGTGAACGCATTGCGCCCGCACTGAATCCGGACCCATTCATTGGGTCTGTGTACATGAGCGTTGGTTTTCACGCATCACTTGTGCGTTGTGTCAAAATCACAGTATGTTCTGTAGTCTGCGATTTTTATGCAACGCTGGCCCCATAGAAGTAAATGGGGCTGCGTGAAAATTGAATCACACCCGCAAGCAAGTGCGGATGTGATGCGTTTTTCACGGATGGTTGTTTGTATTCCCTCAGATTTTTATCACGTACGTGCAAAACACATTAAATCGCATCGCGATAAAAACTGAACGTGATCGCAGGCAAAACTGAATGAACTTGCTTGCGAAATCGTGCATTTTTCACTGAACGCATTCGCAACGCATCCGGACCTAATCCGCTCACGCTCGTCTGCAAGGGGCCTAAATGATGCCATTAGAAACAACATCTTCTCCTGAATAAAAAAAAAACCCTCATATGGCTATGTGAATGAAAAATTTAAAAAGTTATGGCTTTGGGAGGGCTGGGAGTAAAAAATTAAAACGGAAAAAAATGGAAAATCCCTTGGCCTTGAAAGGGTTAAAGAGAAGCTGTAACCATGAAATGCAGTGCAGTCTACAGGCAGGATGTTGTATGGTAGAGCAGCAGGAGTCAGTAAAACTTGCTTAGGAGTCCAGTGGGCGGTCCTAATCAGTGACTGTCTAAGTGTGTATACATAGATGGCTGTCAATCACTGATCAGACCGGCCACATGGGCAACTGAGATCAGAAAGAGCAGAGATCTACATGTATAAATGACATGTTATACAGACTATATATCAGTCTGCTCAGCTCCTCCTGCTCTGTTCCCTGCAGCATGCACCGCATTTCATGGTGACAGGTTGTCTTTAATTTTCAGCAGGACTTGGATTCATGACAGTGTTCACAATGCTTACTTTGCAATAAATATTGGACTTTTGATTCCTTGATAGCGGATATGGAGTGCAAATAAAGGCAGAAATGAAACTACTGTTTGCCTTGTGTAGTGAACCTCTACTTTCAGACCACCCACTTACTTGTGGCCTTTTAGGTCATGTTTAGTGACTATTCTTTTTTCTGTGCCCTTGGAGGAGACAAACACTACTCCCTTCTGCCACAAGTGTCCCTCAGCATGTGGAAGATGATTGCACCCCCAAAGCTGCAGCAAATTGCATTAGTGTTTGGTAGCTGCTTCCATTGACACTTCTACCTGAAAGCCCTGTCCAGGGTTAGTGGGTCACAATGGCTTAAAAACACCAATCCCCCGCTGCCGCCGTTCCAATGCTGCCAGTTACCCACTGCTCTATACTTCCGGCTCCTGTTTTGACACACAGGAAATTCCTTGAAAGGCCGGCTCAGCCAATCACTGGTCGAGGTGGGTAACTGCAGCAGCGACATGGACTTTAGGAGCCTGTAATTTGGGGGTGACTTATTGACTTCTATTGGAGAGTGTTGTGGGAATGCCCTGTGACCTGTGCAGAGGTCCTTGTGCAGGGAGGGGGAGGAGGTGAGCTGGGACGTCACCTTTTGTGGTCTTATCTACTACTTTCAAAGGTTTATAATACGCACAAAGTTGTAATGGTGTCAACATCCATCTTTATCAACATTTTTCAGGAGTCTGCCATGACTAATGTCATCACGGACTATCATAATTATTGTTTCCTCCATAAATCAGTATTATATGTGAAAGTAGTGCATCTTATTAGGGCAGTCTCAATGTAAATGCTCAGAAACCACCAGTCACCAAAAAAATCCTCTAGTGACAGTAAAAAGAAAATGTTGGGGGAGGGGGTGTTCAGCTGCATGAGATGGGAGGGGGAGGAGTAGAGGGAGGTGTCTTATGGACTCGCAGCACACGATAATCTGATAATGCGCCAGGAAGTGGCAAATATGGAGACGGAAAACCTGCACTTACAGGAACCAGCGGGGGAGAATGAAAAATGCAGTTTTAAAGGGTTGTCCAGAAATATTGATCATCTGTCCTCAGGATCTTACCAGAGAGGTATGAGAAGGAGCCACGCTCATCTTTCTAGGCCTGTGATGCCATGTCCAATGGTCACAGGGCCATGGTGAAACTCAGTCCTATTCAAGTGAATGGGATTGAGCTGCAATACCAAGCACAGCAACGGGTGCGGGGAGCTGTGTCCGACACACGGATTGGGTGGTTTATGTAAGCGTGTATGCCAACAGGCCAGTAGTGCGCTGCATGGGCAAAAGCACAACAATTTTACTGCTAAATTGCCGGGCTTTTGGATGTGTTTTTATTTCTTTGTGCTCGGATCGGCTCATGCTGAGAGGGTCCCCTACCTACGCCTATACTCCACCCCCCCAACCTAGAAGCAGCAGAGTTATGCCGGAACTGCTTATCGAAGGGTAGCCTAAAGGGGGCTACCCCAATAATGAGACCTGAAAGAAGGGAGGGCTCCTGGGTGGGTTGAAATCGTTCGAACCGACAAGTGGGGGGAGGAGGGCCAGGTTTAAATAGTGAACGCCCCGCCTCCCCTCACACAAATACGGCACTCTTAATTGCCTACCACTTGTGCTCGGATCGGCTCATGCTGAGAGGGTCCCCTACCTACGCCTATACTCCACCCCCCCAACCTAGAAGCAGCAGAGTTATGCCGGAACTGCTTATCGAAGGGTAGCCTAAAGGGGCCAAAAGAACCATGCATAGGAGTTAGAAAACTTGATAACAGAAACTACAGACCAAAACTCGAAAGCCAATGATATTTCGTATAAGGATCCGGGATATTACGTATGGAACACACGGAACTGCGACGACCCAACCGTTTGATGACATGTACTGGCACCTTATGCATGGACGCCGCCGCTGCCGCGCCCATGCGGAAGGAATGTCCTGTGATCCAGCGAGGACCGACCCCTGGACCTGTCAACTAACCTGAAAGTACGTAAGAAAGGCCGCGGTGGTTAGCCGGGCATTGCCTAGTTCGAGTACGGGAGAACATGCCGCTTGGACTAAATACTACGCAGCCAAGCCTCCAAGGCCTGCACCGGACACCATCTGCTGTCCGTGGGAAAGTATCTGACCGCCACTGGTTGCCCCGGCCGTGACGTCTTGGACGAGGCCAAGGTGAGGACATAGATGGACCCGCGCCGGATGAGCTGACCTTTCCGCAGGCACCCAGCCAGCGTATTGGTGCCCATGAGCTCGCCTGACCTGAGGAATCCATGGAAAGCCAGGTACAAGGCTGTTTCTACCAGAGCGCTAACCTGCGGCCCGAACGGTTTGCCCCTGCAGTTTGCCTGTCACGGCCTGAACAAGCTACCGGTAAATGGCTGACGCCCATGTCGTTTCACAACAGACATCTTGCGCAAACCCTTCAACGCCGCTTTGATCGGGTGGGCGGAGAAGAGTGACGGTAGGTCCGGATGTAGCCTGCACCAATGGTGCTGAATACCTGCCATGTATAGTTAACAATGCTATAGGACAGGTTTAATTGAGAGTGGCAAAACCCAGACGAAGCCCAATAGGTGAGTGATAGGTCCCCGGCCAGCGGCCGGGTAGGTGTTCTCATATCTCTGAAACAGGTGCCAAGCTGTCTTGTAAGCCCTCAGAGTATTACTGGCCAAGGAATTGGCCATCAGTCTCTTAGCTATGGTGAGATGGGAGACTAGTCCCAGCGCAGCTGGGCCTGGTGAGGAAATTTTATTTATTTATTTATTTATTTTTTAATCTCCATGCGTGAGAGACTCTAATGGCGGAGTCATATGTGTAAAACTAAAACGGAGAAGCTCTGCGTGAGGGACTCTAATGGCGGAGTCATATGTGTAAAACTAAAACGGAGAAGCCATGCGTGAGAGACTCAGATGGCGGAGTCATATGTGTAACCTAAAACGGAGAAGCCATGCGTGAGAGACTCAGATGGCGGAGTCATATGTGTAACCTAAAACGGAGAAACCATGCGTGAGAGACTCTAATGGCGGAGTCATATGTGTAACCTAAAACGGAGAAGCCATGCGTGAGAGACTCTAATGGCGGAGTCCTATGTGTAAACCTAAAACGGAGAAGCCATGCGTGAGAGACTCTAATGGCGGAGTCATATGTGTAAACCTAAAACGGAGAAGCCATGCGTGAGAGACTCTAATGGCGGAGTCATATGTGTAAAACTAAAACGGAGAAGCCATGCGTGAGAGACTCTAATGGCGGAGTCATATGTGTAAAACTAAAACGGAGAAGCTCTGCGTGAGGGACTCTAATGGCGGAGTCATATGTGTAAAACTAAAACGGAGAAGCCATGCGTGAGAGACTCTAATGGCGGAGTCATATGTGTAACCTAAAACGGAGAAGCCATGCGTGAGAGACTCTAATGGCGGAGTACTATGTGTAAACCTAAAACGGAGAAGCCATGCGTGAGAGACTCTAATGGCGGAGTCATGTGTGTAACCTAAAACGGGGAAGCCATGTGTGAGAGACTCTAATGGCGGAGACATATGTGTGAACCTAAACGGAGAAGCCATGCGTGAGAGACTCTAATGGCGGAGTCATATGTGTAACCTAAAACGGAGCAGCCATGCGTGAGACTCTAATGGCGGAGACATATGTGTGAACCTAAACGGAGAAGTCATGCATGAGAGACTCAGATGGCGGAGTCAAATGTGTAACCTAAAACGGAGAAGCCATGCGTGAGAGACTCTAATGGCGGAGTCATATGTGTAAACCTAAAACGGAGCAGCCATGCGTGAGAGACTAATGGCGGAGTCATATGTGTAAACCTAAAACGGAGAAGCCATGCGTGAGAGACTCTAATGGCGGAGACATATGTGTGAACCTAAACGGAGAAGCCATGCGTGAGAGACTCTAATGGCGGAGTCATATGTGTAACCTAAAACGGAGCAGCCATGCGTGAGACTCTAATGGCGGAGACATATGTGTGAACCTAAACGGAGAAGTCATGCATGAGAGACTCAGATGGCGGAGTCAAATGTGTAACCTAAAACGGAGAAGCCATGCGTGAGAGACTCTAATGGCGGAGTCATATGTGTAAACCTAAAACGGAGCAGCCATGCGTGAGAGACTAATGGCGGAATCATATGTGTAAACCTAAAACGGAGCAGCCATGCGTGAGAGACTAATGGTGGAGTCATATGTGTAAACCTAAAACGGAGAAGCCATGTGTGAGAGACTAATGGCGGAGTCATATGTGTAAAACTCACACGGAGAAGCCATGCGTGAGAGACTCAAAAATGTATATATTATTTTTCTTTTTATATATATATATATATATATATATATATATACACATACTTTTTTTTTTTTTTTTTTTCACTATCAACCACTTAAGCAGCTCCCGTATGGGCACAGCTCTGAGTACGAGCATGAAGAGCATGGTATAACGCAGATCACCTGCACGGACTAACTAACATCTTGTGCCTAAATAACCCCCTTGGAACCTAATGTACGGCCGGCAGCAGGAAGCCAGCCACCGCCTATGATCTGCTCCCCCTGACCGAGCCTAGTACTCCTTCCCCTGATCCCTGCCTACCTAACGGCACGGCGGCCCGTGCCAGACTTTATTGAAGATGAGGAGTCTTACCCCCCAGCCGCGTGGGGAGCTCACGCTGCTCCCTGGCAGAATGCACCAGTGCGGGAGGGCCGACCCACCGCCGGCTGGACACTCGTACCGCGTGGGGAGCAGCGCCACTCCCTGGCAATGTGCACCGGATCAGAGGGAGCCCTTCCTTTACCGTGGGCCCCGGCCCCCGCTGGTTTGAACCGTGTGCCGCGTGAGGAGCCGCACAGCTCCCTGGCATTGTGCGCCGGTGCGGGAGTGCCCCCCCTCACCTAGGGGCTGGTTATTGTGACTGGAACCCGCTGGGAGACTGAAGCCTAACTGGACCTACCTGTGACCGTGAAGGCTGACCTCCCAGGCCGTGGCTGACCCACGTGCGTAGTCGTGACGCAACTACCCGTAGATGCCCACCCAGTGCCTGTAGTTAACGGGAGTGCGACCGAGTCTGTGGATGTGACCGACTAGCCCCTATAGTCGTGAGGGGACCCTACATCGAGAGTAGCGGTAACGGACCATCGCCTGTAGACGTGGTAGTATTACCTCATGAGTCTGTTGACATGAGACTAATGCCTGCAGTCGTGGCCGGTCTTAATAATGAGTCTGCAGTCGTAACGGATTTGTGCCTGCAGTCGTGGCAGGGCTTTAGAGCGGGTCTGTAGTCGTGACAGACTGATGCCTGCAGTCGTGGCAGGACTTTATAACGAGTCTGTAGTCGTGACAGACTGATGCCTGCAGTCGTGGCAGGGCTTTATAACGGGTCTGTAGTCGTGACAGACTGATGCCTGCAGTCGTGGCAGGACTTTATAACGAGTCTGTAGTCGTGACAGACTGATGCCTGCAGTCGTGGCAGGACTTTATAACGAGTCTGTAGTCGTGACAGACTGATGCCTGCAGTCGTGGCAGGGCTTTATAACGGGTCTGTAGTCGTGACAGACTGTTGCCTGCAGTCGTGGCAGGGCTTTAGAGCGGGTCTGTAGTCGTGACAGACTGATGCCTGCAGTCGTGGCAGGGCTTTATAAGGAGTCTGTAGTCGTGACAGACCTGGCAAAGCAACATTCCTATCTATACCATTATTATAATTTTTTCTTTTTTTTCTTTTCCCCCCCACCAAAGGCCACGACTGTAGGCGCCACCCTGTAAGAGATGCGCCAGAGGCCTGGACATAATAGACCACCATCCCCTGTCCCCCAAGCCTATGCAGGAGAAAAGAGGGGGTTGGCCCCCGCATGCACCACCCCTGACTCACCTGGCGGCCATGACAGCCACGAACCCCACAGTATCGTAAGTTAGCCCACCACCTGTGAACCTGAATAACCAAGGACAGACGTGTGGGTGAGCGCACGCCAGCTGGGCGACACTTCACTCATGCCACCGCTCCCTAGCTAACCACCGGATTATTGTGACTGCGCCCGAACCAACCCCCTGACTGACCGTATGGGCCTATGGGCGGCCCGGCTGCGTGCGCAAAGTGACGTGGCCAGCCCCCCTCCTTGAAGCCCTCTTTATATTTGATCCTTGAACATATTCCAAATTTTTTTAAATATATATATTTTTTTTTTTTTTACTCCTGCCTTAGTACCTAGCCACTGTGCCTGAGCAGAGGAGCCCTGCACCAAGACTGCAGTACCAGTATGGGCCTGTAGGTGTCGACCATCCCCCGCCCTCTCTCAAGCCAGGACCTGCTGGAGCGCAGCAAGCCAGTGATTCCCTTCTAGGTTAGAATTAACCATTGAAATCATAACTTGTTATACAGTGCACATGTCTGAGTATCTGCTCATCTCGTCTTGCCTGAGTTTGGCGCAGTAAAGAAGACGAGTTTATTCTGCAGCGGATTCCTAGACATGAATAAGCATGTCCACCTTCACAGCCTCGCTAATTGTAATTACCAGGAGAACGTGCATCAGGATCGGCTGCGAGGGATTTGCGCTCCGCCATGTGGAACATTGCATCCCGTGCCCACCGCTATCGACTATTTGTACAGGGAAAGCCGCGGCGTATTAATCGCCTATAGGTTTCGGCTTCCGTCCCCTGATCCTGCAGCTGGACCTCCGCTTACTGATTGCAGCTAATGAATAGACCCCTGTGTGAGCGGACGGCGTTTTCCTCTACGGCGGAACGTTCTGATACGGGAGTGAGTGATATATAACGCTGCGTCGTGGAGCCGACGGCCGGCGTGACCGATGCTCAGGGTATGCGAGCGGACGTCGTGACCCGTCGCTGCTGAGCCACAGGTGAGGGGTGCCTGCCTGGGGGACGCTGCATGTGGGAGCGGGGGTGCTTAGCGCAGGGCCTGGAGCGGATCGGGGTGCCTGTCTCGGGGTGCCGGAAGCGATCGGGAGTGCGGGCAGTCTCCAGCGCAGCTGGGGACCGGCGGCACGCTCGGCAGCCCCACATGTTATACATAGCGAGACGGGTGTGCAAGCCACCCTGCCTACCTAATCACCGTAGCGACGAGCTCGACGCAGCCGATCCCCCGATCCTCCAGTGACGCATGCCCTTCTCTGGCACCAACCCACAAGCCGATTCGAAATCGTTCGAACCGACAAGTGGGGGGAGTAGGGCCAGGTTTAAATAGTGAACGCCCCGCCTCCCCTCACACAAATACGGCACTCTTAATTGCCTACCACTTTACAAGTAAAATACATGTAAAAACTGCATAGCTGAAGTGTGCCAATTGGTGGTAAAAGCACCTTACCAGCTACCTTCTTGCCCATAAATGCCATGCGGCACAACTTGCCTATCATCTTGGCAGCATAATCTGTTCTGCAGTCACTGTGTGCCGTCAGCATAACTTGAAGGATGTCTTTGGAGAGGTTCAGTGGAATAGTGGTCATGCCTTCTGCAAATATCATCTTGGTACAAGAATAGCATCTTCGGGTCATACGCTGCAGAACACCATCGGGGAATCGAATAGAACATCTCACCGAGAAGCCACACAACCAGTGTCATTGATATTACATGGTACAGTCGGTATTTTAAAAAGTTAAAAAAAATGGAATTAAAGAGGTATTCCCATCATAGACATTGAGGGCCTAACGCTAGGATATGCCCCCAATGTCTGATAAGTGCGGGTCCCACACCTATACTTAGAACAAAGCCGCAAAGGGCAGCTGGGCACACCGCGCGGCTGTCCTCCATTTAATCTTGTGGGAGCGCCGTAAGCCCAACAGAAGTAAATGGAACGGTGTCCGCGCTTGCGCAGTGCCCTTCCCATTCATTTCAATGAGACTTCTAAAAATAGCCGAGTGCACCACTCCGTTATTTCTTGGCACTTCCATACAAATGAATGGAGGGTGGCCACGCATGCCCAGTGTGCCCTCCGGCACTTTGCAGGCTCTGTTCTAAGTATAGGTGCGGGTCCAAGAGGTGGAACCAGCACCTATCAGATATTGGGGGCATATCTTAGGGATGTCCAAGATGGGAATAACCCTTTAAGCCTAAGAGTAAGGTCTGATGCATCCCTCTGCCAGTAGCACACTGAAATGTGGACTGGGTTATAAAGTATGTAGCCTTGTCCTTACACAAGCCACCAGTCTGCCAAAGCAACTGATCGGTACCCCACAATTTCACTGCAAGGTCTTTGATCAGAGGTACTGACCGTGGCATCTGAGGTGTTAAATGACCTGGATCAGAGTCATCACCAATCCTGGTTATTTCGGCTGGGTGGCTGTATCATACATTGGGATGGTAAGCATCAGAAAATTAGGGAATTCTGAGTTTATAGGAGTGAGACCCCTATTTAGGAGCCTCATCCATTAGAGTGGTTAACCACTTGCCATCTGGGCCATTTGCCCCCTTCCTGACCAGGCTTAATTTGGCAAAACTGACATATCTCACTTTATGTGGTAATAACTTTAGAACGCTTTTACTTATCCAAGTCATTCAGAGATTGTTTTCTCGTGACACATTGTACTTCATGATAGTCATAAATTTGAGTCAAAATATTTCACCTTTATTTATGAAAAAATCCCAAATTTACCAAAAATTTAGAAAAATTCGCAATTTTCTAAATTTCAATTTCTCTGCTTTTAAAACAGAAAGTGATACCTCATAAAATATTTATTACTTAACATTCCCCATATGTCTACTTTATGTTGGCATCATTTTGGAAATGTCATTTTATTTTTTTAGGACGTTAGAAGGCTTAGAAGTTTAGAAGCAATTCTTCAAATTTTTAAGAAAATTGCAAAAACCCACTTTTTAAGGACCAGTTCAGGTCTGAAGTCACTTTGTGGGGCCTACATAGTGGATACCCCCATAAATGACCCCATTGTAGAAACTACACCCCTCAAGTTACTTAAAACCGATTTTACAAACTTCGTTTTTTCTTTAACATTTCGATTAACAGCCAAACAAAACTCAATATTTATTACCCAGATTCTGCGGTTTACAGAAACACCCCACATGTGGTCATAAACTGCTGTATGGGCACACGGCAGGGCACAGAAGAAAAGGAACTCCACATGGTTTTTAGATGCCATGTCCCATTTGAAGCCCCCTGATGCACCCTTACAGTAGAAACTCCCAAGAAGTGATCACATTTTGGAAACTAGGGGATAAGGTGCCAGTTTAATTGCTACTATTTTTGGGTACATATGATTTTTTGATCATTCATTATAACACTTTATGGGGCAAGGTGACCAAAAAATTGGTTGTTTTGGCACAGCTTCTATTTATTTATTTTTACAGCGTTCACCTGAGGGGTTCAGTCAAGTGACATTTTTATAGAGCAGATTGTTACGGACGTGGCGATACCTAATATGTATACTTTTTCTTATTTATTAAAGTTTTACACAATAATAGCATTTTTGAAACAAAAAAATTATGTTTTAATGTGTCCATGTTCTGAGAGCTATAGTTTTTTTTGAGAGATTTTCTTATGTAGGGGCTAATTTTTTGCGGGATGAGGTGACGGTTTTATTGGTACCATTTTGTGGGACATACGCGTTTTTGATCACTTGATGTTGCAGTTTTTGTGATGTAAGGTGACAAAAATTGCTTGTTTTGACACAGTTTTTTTTTTTTTTTTTACGGTGTTCACCGAAGAGTTAGGTCATGTGATATTTTTATAGAGCTGGTTTTTACGGACGCGGCAATACCAAATATGTCTATTTTATTTTTTCTATTTTTAACATTTTTTTTTATTCCTTACTTGGGGAATTTTCTTTTTTACATGTGAAACCTTTTTTTTATTTTATTTTTTCAACCCTTTATTTTTATTTTTTTTATTTTACACTTTTCGTCCCCCATAAGGTCATACAAGACCTCTGGGGGACATTTGCTTCACTTTTCACTGTTGATTTCTCCTGTAACTGGGGCTGACATAGTAGCCCCAGTTACAGAAGAAATACACCCCCCAGAGAGGCTGTACAGCAGAAAACAACGCTGTACAGCCTCAGTGCAGGGCTGATTGAGGTCTGTGGATGACCTCACACAGCTCCTGCACTCTCCGGTCCCGGCGGTCACGTGACTGCCGGGCCGGAACAGGAAGTGCATAGTGCTTCCTGCTCTGCATACACAGCGCTCGGTGAGCGCTGTGTATGCAGCGATCCAGAAGGCAGGGACACCTGGGCACTGTCCCTGCCTTCTCTCTGGGTTGCCCTGCTGTCACTGACAGCGGGCAACCCGATCAGCAGCTGCACGATTAGCGTGCAGCTGCAGTTTCTGAACGGACATTCAGGAACGTCCATTCAGAAATAGAGAACCACCTCCCGGACGTTTATATCCTATGGGCGGACGGGAGGTGGTTAAAGCCAATTTGAACAAGCAGAGCTTCAGTGTAAAGCATGAAGGAGCAGCCCAATGGGTGCCTGAGCCACTGATGAGACAGCAGGATTTCAGACTACCCAGGACACCCATTAAACAGGGGAGTTACTGATAATAGTTGGCTTATCTGGCTAATGGAGGGTAATAAAGCAAGGCAGGCCAGAGGATGGAGGCAATTACATGTAAGCACTTCAGTCATCTTAGGCTACTTTCACACTAGCGTTCGGAGCGGGTCCGTCTGATGTTTCATCAGACGGATCCGCTCCTATAATGCAGACGTTTGGATCCGTTCAGAAAGGATCCGTCTGCATTATAACTTAGAAAAAATTCTAAGTGTGAAAGAAGCCTGAACGGATCCGTTCAGACTTTACAATGAAAGTCAATGGGGGCGGATCCGTTTGAAGATTGAGCCATATGGTGTCATCTTCAAACGGATCCGTCCCCATTGACTTACATTGTAAGTCTGGACGGATCCGCTTGCCTCCGCACGGCCAGGCGGACACCCGAACGCTGCAAGCAGCGTTCGGGTGTCCGCTCGCGGAGCGGAGGCTGAACGCCGCCAGACTGATGCATTCTCAGCGGATCCGCGTCCACTCAGAATGCATTAGGGCTGGACGGCTGCGTTCGGAGCCGCTTGTGAGCCCCTTCAAACGGAGCTCACGAGCGGACACCCGAACGCAGGTGTGAAAGTAGCCTAACATATATGATATACAGGTGAAACTTGAAAAATTAGAATATCGTGCAAAAGTCCATTTATTTCAGTAATGCAAATGAAAAGGAATATTATTAATGCAGCTTAAAGTTAGAATTTTGTGAAAAGGTTCAATATTCTAGGCTCAAAGTGTCACCCTCTAGTCAGCTAATTAATCCATATCCTCTGAGCAAAGGGGACCTTAAAATGGTGACTTTGGGGTTTCATAAGCTGTAAGCCATAATCATCCAAATTATAACAAACAAGGGCCTAAAATATCTCTCTTTGCATGTAACGAGTCTCATGTGTTAGTTTCACCTTTTAAGTTGCATTACTGAGATAAATGAACTTTGCACGATATTCTAATGTTTCGAGTTTCACCTGTATGTGCAGCCGCAAACCTTCACCTTCATTAATCTTCTCCAACATCTTAGCCCACAAACCACAGAGCTATTCCTTTGCATAAATGATGAGTCTGTGGCTGAGACGCTTGACTTGGAGCTGACATATTGATTATTGTATGGTACAAACATTACAGGGTTAAAATCAGTAGGAAAGGAAAATGGCGAAATAAGCCCTGGTTCACACTTACCACCCGATAATATATGTTGTCACCAGCAGTCACTGTTCTAGGAAATGTCTCCAGAGCAGGGATCAGTAACCTCCGGAACTGCAGCTCTTCTGAAACTACAACTCCCAGAATCCTCCTTTCACTTCTGTGGGAGTCACAAGAACAGCCAAGTAAGTTTGCATGCTGGGAGTTGTAGTTTCACCACAGCTGGAGTGCTGAAAGTTGCTGATCCCTGCTCTAGAGCCTCTTATATAGAAAACCATCCATTCCTTACTGGAAGAAAAATCCATATTTTGGTGAAACATTGTGTATATAATGAGGGCTAATCTCTAACACATAATCCCAGGGCAAGAGCGCTTACACAGATTATAATTGATACAGAAGCCTTCTTTTTTTCTAATATGCTTTGACTTTCTGATAGAATAAAAAATATCCAATCCTCGTCACAAGATTATGGTGGCTGCCATCTTGCCTGGTTGCTTTACAGCAGGCACCTGGGTATAAATCAGAAAATCATTCATTGACATTTATGGGATAGTGTTGTGGGCATGCTCTGTGACCTGTGCAGAGATCATTGTGCGGGGAGGGGGAGTAGATAAGCTGTGACATTGCCTATTGTGAAAGGTGGATAATGTGTAATGCATGCATAGGTGATCTATCATTGTAATCAAGACTGCAGTAAGGAGATCTGTACAGCCTGTAAAGCCTATGGCCAGTGCAAAAACTGCAGGATTTTTTTATTTTATTTTTTTATGTAGATATTGACATGGAAAATGAAAAATAACACCAAAAATTCTTGAAGTCATGTTTTTATGTTAAATATATTTTTAAGCAGTAGCCCGTTTTCTGATGACACATTCCCTTTAAAGCGGAATTCTTTGACATCAGGAGCCAGAATGATGACTGACGGCAATATCATCTCCAGATTTAGCAATCTACACATTGCCCAGCAGACAGACCGCCTTTGTTCTTGGAACATGTTTTCCTTTGTGCAGGCCAAACAATAGACCGTTGTAGAGGTCTGAGCCGGCTCCAAATCCAGCAATCATCTGAATGGCTTCCTAACAGGAGAGAGTGCCATAGGAAACCTGGCGCACGTCTTAAAGGGACCCAAGTATCCTGCTGGTTATTCATCAGGGCACCCTCGAAGGTGTACACTGTAGATGGGTGCAGATGAATTGGGGGATTGGCATATGGGGCCATCCCATTTTATAGAGAGGAGAAGTCATTTACCAAAAAAAGGGAAATAATGGTGAGGGACGGTTCACACCTCCGCTCAACTGATCTGGCAGGCTGTTTTGGAGTTTATCGGATACCACCATTCACCGTGGGACCTCATTAACTATAATAGGATTCCAAAATTGCCACTTATGCCGGAAAGTGGCTGAATCCCCACCAGTCAGTGGGGTCCGATGCTGAAAGGCAGTATCTGGTTAGGCCGGACCCAGTTAACTATGGTAGGCTGATGTTAAACGGAGAGGTGCCCCTACCCTTAGGATGTGTTCACATCTCCGATAGAGATCATCCAGCCGCCTGATCTGGCATAAATGTCGGCTAACGGACGGTCATACAAAACGGTATTTGTCCAGCCGAAACCTGGCATTTATGCCAGAAGGCGGCCAGATTACTGCCGGACCTCATTACAGTCAATGAGTATCTGTCGGTGAACTCGAGATTCTAGCAATGCTGGATCCGGTGAACTCCATCTGGAAACGTTCACCGGAGATGTCACCATAGCTGAACCATACTCATAGCGGTTACAAGAGACCAGTGTATATTGTAGTAGTCAATTAGCTAAAAAAAACACCATCTCCAGATTTCTCCGTCCATACAGAGCCTGATGGAGCGTGTCACAAGTCATTTGAAATCTGACTTGGCATGTCTCCTTACGAAATGGGAAGTATGCATTTCAGTGTCTGACCCATTACACCCTGTACAAATGTAACGTATTGAATATCTATAGCCAGCGATCAGGCTCGTCGGAGGCACACACTCGCTTTAAAGGCGTTGTCCTATGTAAAATATTCCACAGTTTTCAAACCAGCCCCTTTTGTAATTAAACATTTCTATAAAATGTAGCTGTATAGCGCCACCTGCTGTTTGTTCTTTTTCTTATTTCTCTGTCCGCCTCACTGGTGGACACACATGCTCAGTTCCATCGTTCAACTGCTTCCTAAGTTTTGATAGGGAGAGAGCTGCAGCAGAGAGGACACCCCCTGAGCTGCAGCAGAGAGGACACCCCCCTGAGCTGCAGCAGAGAGGACACCCCCCTGAGCTGCAGCAGAGAGGACACACCCCCTGAGCTGCAGCAGAGAGGACACGTCCCCTAAGCAGCAGCAGAGAGGACACCCCCCTGAGCTGCAGCAGAGAGGACACACCCCTTGAGCTGCCAGCTTGATATAAATTTAGCAAAGCAATGAATAAGGAGATTTCTGGATCCATGCGAGGTCCAGGGCTGGTTCTAGCTTTGTCTGATTTTCATCCTTTACATTATAGGATAACCCCTTTAACTGGATAATAGGCGCACGTGAAAGGCGGGCAGGTTGTACGTACAGATTTGTGACCTATAAACAGATGTTTGTGTGGCCTATCCCTAAGGAACACACTTTGCAGTCGGGTGTGAAATTCCAGTGCTAAAATATCTCCTGAAGCTTGAGCTCATGTCAGACTGTTAAAGAGCTCAGCGCTCGTGTTTCTCCTCTACAGTTTCTCAAGAATACTTCAAGGCACTTCAGCCACGTACGTGTCCAGTGGAAAGATTTAAAGGCGGCATACAGTCGTCTCCATGCTAACTACAGGCTACCAATTAGCTTGAGGTCTAGCCAATTCCTGTTAGAAAGTCATCGCCAACCCACCTTGAAAGACCTGGATTTAGATAACCTGGGCGGACACAAGTCTCTAATCCCATACTTCCCAATCCAGGTCACAGGTCACATACCTGAGGATTTTCTTAACGCTGCTCTTTATGTAATAATGATATTACTTATTAGCACATGTTTTCCCTATGGGAAATCTCAAGACATGGACTATCGGTTCCGAGGACTGCTCTTCTTCATCAATTCCTTTTGAAGGGGCGTCTATTTTTTTTTAGGGAAATTATCTTTGCAGTGGAAAACGCTAATTGACATATGCCCGTCCTGGGAAGGATTCAGAAGAACAACTTCAGCAATTGATGGTCCCTTAGAGGTCAATGCTAGGAGCCTTTTCCCAGTATGCACTGGGCGGTGCGAGCGTGGCCTTAAAGGGGTATTCTGTTAATAGGAAGGAAAACCAGTTTGGATGAATGGAGCAGTGGTCCATATGGGACTACCGAAGACGGCCAAGTACAAGTATAGGGCTATATCTGAAGAAGGGGCAGTGTCCCGAAACACGTTATTTGGACCATACCCTGCTTTTATTTACGTTATTTTTATCTCGTTTTATTTTACGTTATTTTTATCTCGTTTTATTTTACGTTATTTTTATCTCGTTTGGATTTTATTTCCAATAAAGTTGGATTCTTTTCAGAAGAAGCGCTGGAAAAGGGTGTTTTGTGTTCATCTTCTGGATTTCACTGAATTTGTCACTCTTCATGAATGAGAACATCTGAGCCGGGATGGTGCAGAGCTGGGCATTAATCATCTACACAGCCTGGCTGGTGACTCCATGTCATGACCTTGTACATGGACTCCTCTGTGGAGCACACTGACCCAAGCGCACTGTGAATATGAATACTGGAAGGTTGATGCAATCGGGACGGGGATCTGCTGAGCCCACACCACCATTAGAGTCCGTCAGAAAAACCAGGAATGGATTCAAAAGAGAAGTCGGATCTGTTCTTTATACGTTCTCTCCTTTTATGATCCGCTCCTGATTTCTGCTTCCAAAACTGCATCAGGAAACCTGACCCTTACCCAGCTAAATATACATACAGGATATACAATGCTCTACTATAGGGATGCCCAACCGGCGGCCCCGCTGTAGGCTGTCCTGGCATGCAGGGAGTTGTAGTTTTGCAACATTGGGGGGGGGGGGGTCGCAGGTTGGACCTCCCCGCTCTTCTACAACACCCCGCACTGAAGTACATCAGAAGTGAAGGTAAAAGCACAGGGAATCCGTCATGTCTGCTGTCCCTGTGGTCACATACAGCAGATCAGCACGGACATGGCATAAAGGGGTTGTCTACTGTCTCCCAATGGAGCGGAGCCACAATACTGTACCAGACAACCCATGGACAGGTGTGGCGCATTTTTTTTAAAGCAGCTAATTTTCTAATTCTGGACAACTCTTTAACCTCCTTAGCGGTAATCCTGAGTGTGGCTCGGAGTCACATTACACTGCAAGCAGCGGTAACCCAGAGCCACACTCGGAACCGCCATGAGTTAATTTGAATATTGCGGAGTGGATGCGGACAGCACACAGTGTGCTGTCCGCATCCTCATTTCCGGAGCGCGGCACGAACTTACGGAAGTTAATGAAGATATCGTACCGCCAGGGACGCTACAGGGGTTATGCAGGAGGATCCTGAGGATAGGTCATCAATATCTGACTGGCGGGGGTCTAAACCTACATTGCAAGTGTGATAGCCCACATCAAAATAAGTACTCCAAAAAGTAAAATTACATTTCTTTTACTAAATCCAATTAAACCATGATCGCATTAAAATCCGAGGAATCCACATGGTTGTAAGAGAGGAAAACAGTTAAAAACAACCAAACTAGTAGGGGACTAACTCACATGCGGACCTGGGCAAGTGTATGTAAAAAATGTATGTATTGTAGTGGAATCTGCCGAGACGTACAGATACCTGAGGTGTATATATGTAACATAAAGTCTGATATGTTAGAACGGAGGCACAACGTTCGGCAAGAGGCCTTAATGCACGATTGTGTGGATAGAAAGGTTTAGTAATATCTCACTTTGTCATTGCACTTTGCACCATGAGCACTTTAGGGCTCTTTCACACCTGCGTTCTTTTCTTCCGGCATAGAGTTCCGTCGTCGGGACTCTATGCCGGAAGAATACTGATCAGGATTATCCTAATGCATTCTGAATGGAGAGAAATCCGTTCAGGATGCATCAGGATGTCTTCAGTTCCGGAACGGAACGTTTTTTGGCCGGAGAAAATACCGCAGCATGCTGCGCTTTTTGCTCCGGCCAAAAATCCGGAACACTTGCCGCAAGGCCGGATCCGGAATTAATGCCCATTGAAAGGCATTGATCCGGATCCGGCCTTAAGCTAAACGTCGTTTCGGCGCATTGCCGCATCCGACATTTAGCTTTTTCAGAGTGGTTACCATGGCTGCCGGGACGCTAAAGTCCTGGCAGCCATGGTAAAGTGTAGCGGGGAGCGGGGGAGCAGTATACTTACCGTCCGTGCGGCTCCCCGGGCGCTCCAGAGTGACGTCAGGGCGCTCCAGAGTGACGTCAGGGCGCCCCAAGCTCATGGATCATGTGATCACATGGACACGTCATCCATGTGCATGGGGCGCTCTGACGTCATTCTGGAGCGCCCGGGGAGCCGCACGGACTGTAAGTATACTGCTCCCCCGCTCCCCACTACTACTATGGCAACCAGGACTTTAATAGCGTCCTGGGTGCCATAGTAACACTGAACGCATTTGGAAGACGGTTCCGTCTTCAAATGCTTTCAGTACACTTGCGTTTTTCCGGATCCGGAGTGTAATTCCGGCAAGTGGATTACACGCCGGATCCGGACAACGCAAGTGTGAAAGAGGCCTTAGTTTGCACTTTATTAGAATGTCCTTTTTGCACTTATTTTACCATTTGTTTTTCACTATATTGAGAACTTTATTGAGCAATTAAAGGGGTTATCCCATCTTAGACAATGGGGGCATATTTCTAGGATATGCCCCCATTGTCTGATAGGTGTGGGTCCCACCGCTGGGACCCGCACCTACAAGGAGAACGGAGCGGAGAAAGTGGAGGAGGGCGCACTGCGCAGCCACCCTCCATTCATTTCTATGGAGCCGCCGAAAATAGCCAAGCGCTGGCTCGGCTATTTCCGTCGGCCCCATAGAAATGAATGGGAGCGGTGGCCGCGCATGCGCGGTGCGCTCCCATTCACTTCAATGGGAGAGGCGGGGAGCTGTGCCTGGTGGACGGACGGACCCTGGGAAACCCGGGGTCCTCCAGCCACAACACTCCCCGGCTCCGTTCTCGTTGTAGGTGCGGGTCCCAGAGGTGGGACCCGCACCTATCAGACAATGGGGGCATATCCTAGCGATATGCCCCCATTGTCTAAGATGGGATAACCCCTTTAATGCTTTATATAGATAATATTCTTCATGATATAATTTATGAATTTCAGGACATGGACTTAATATTATCTTTTTAATATATAAACTTGTACACATCTGAGGGTATATTGTAGAATGTGACATACCGTATACATATCTAAGGTTGAGCTACTCGTGTCCTTATAGTTATGATGTATGTAGCGGTGCGGCTATTTGGTTTTCTAATTGGAGATTTTTCTTTTGTTTTTATTTATATTTTTTAGGCTCCAGTTTTCCCCGCGAGAGTTTAGGCATAGTCACATGACCTTTATGGTCATGTGATCTGTGATGTTTTTCTTCACTCTCGCGAGATCAGTGGTCACATGTCCGCAACTGCGGTCATGTGATCGGCCGTATTGTGGCTCTCGTCCTGTAGGATTGGGGATCACGCGTTTATTTGATCTCTTGCGAAGTGTACATGTTTCCATTTGCTCTTTTGGTATTGTGGAGCCACTTTGGATACCCGCGTGATATTGATCACGCGGCGCCATTACTACTGGCTGAAGCAATCAGACCTCCAATTGGAATAATCAGTGCGGCACAGTTATATATATATATTCACTTTTCCCCTGACGAAGCCGTTGGGTAAGTGGGGGACCTTCATGCAGATATCGGGCGTCTGATGTACGGGTTTTTCTAACATCCACTACCTTGTGATATCGGACTTTATGTGCGGCCTATTGTGAGGTCGCTATCAGGGATGTGGAGTCGGTAGATAAATGGTCCGTCTCCTCAGTTTTTGGTAACTCCGACTCCTCTGTATTTAATATGCAAATGTATTTTATAGTATAAAATACATTTGCATATTAAATACAGAGGAGTCGGAGTTACCAAAAACTGAGGAGTCGGACCATTTATCTACCGACTCCACAGCCCTGGTCACTATACACCTCAGGCATCTGTACGTCTCGGCAGATTCCACTACAATACATACATTTTTTACATACACTTGCCCAGGTCCGCATGTGAGTTAGTCCCCTACTAGTTTGGTTGTGTTTAACAGTTTTCCTCTCTTACAACCATGTGGATTCCTCGGATTTTAATGCGATCATATTTTGATTTATTAAAATAAATTAAATTTTACTTTTTGGAGCACTTATTAGGATTTATTGGCGCTCCATGCGAGTGCCGATTCAGGTCATTACACTACACGTCGTCTGCTGCGGAGCAGCAATGTAGGGTCATGACAAGTACATGGAGCGAGTACTCGTCGTTACACTGCGCTTCAGAGACAACAGGCAGTGTAATGAAGCAGCACTCGCATGAAACACCGTCTTCTCTTCAAACAGCTGATCGGCAGGGGTGCTAGACGCCTGCTGATCAGATATTGATGACCTATCCTGGGAATAGGCCATCTATATATAATGCCTGCACAACCCCTTTAAGGCCCCCTCCATACACAAAAAGCAAAGTCAGCTGAACTTGCCAATTTTGATAGGATGGGCGACAACATTCTCGCTCTGGATCAGACATGCTGGATTTCCAAATGACTGATCCTTTATTCTCCCAGGATAAAAGTCATTGCTAGATACCAATTATTTCACTCTCCCCATTAAGAACACATGCATGCTCAGCGGAGGAGACGGCATTTAGGAAGAATAGCTTTTGAAGGCGTATGGACCCCTTTAAGGAAACCTTGAGTCATTTGTAATCATAAAGCACCTGATCACTTCATCATTCACCCGTGACACTAAAATAAGGCAGAATCATGTGAAATGTTTCCTTAATACAATACAGTAGAAGCGTAAAGTGTGGGAAGATGCGTTTTCAATTGTAGCTTTACAATGCCCCCTGCTGGTAACAGCTGGAATAGGTCATTAGGGGGAAGTGTGCGCACAGATACAGAATTAGGCCTCAACCACACAATCGTATCTGTTTAAATCAGACACACGGACATCTTCAGAGCACCTGGTGGTGTGCGAGAGAGGCCTTATTTAGCATAGCATGACCCTCTGGTTAGAACTTTGCCATAGCAGCAGTGTAAAGTATGATGGACGACATACAGGAGAGCACTGGGTCGCCAACTGGAATCGTTTTATTTATCATAAAAAGGAAGCAGATGACGTCGGGATCATGCGATTCTGGCTTCTGTGAAATGTTACAGACAAAACAAATACAAAATAAACCACATATTGTCTCTGTCCGTGAGAAACGATCCCCACCCCACCCCCAAGACTTCTCCCGACTGCAATGATACAGATACCCCCCCAGGAGGCCCCAGGGTGGGAAGATTGAATCTGAGAGGAAGGACTTGAAACCAAGGCAATAAATATTGATCCGAAAAGGAAAAGCACAACTTCCCCCTGGATGTAAAGCCGCCCGTTTGAGCATAACCCCCACATTCATATGTCAGTACTAGCGTTAGTAGGGCAGATCTCTAGGACCTTGAAGCAGGCCGACTACAGACAAGCAGCTCCGTAAGACTGGCACATCGCGCACTCAAGCCCGTCTACTAGAAAGTGGGTGTTCCGGCCCCCGGATGGAGGACTGACATTGGACAGTGTCGTATCGCACGTTTGGTCCTATAGAAACCTGCACTGGAGCGAGAAACAAACCTTCGGGATTAGACAGTCTTAGTGTCTTCATCTCATTGTGGCAAGACGTGGAATAAAAGTAGCGTTTGCAAGGGATTCATCTGGTTCTGGGATGATCCCCATGCGGCAGGCAGACTTGAAAGCGAGGCACACATGAAACCAAGGGGGCACCGGGCAATGCCCCTACTGCAACAAATGCAAAATCATTAAGGCAACACGGCAACGTGAAAAGAAAAAAAACTGAAATAACACAGGCAATGATCATAAGGTAGAATATAAAGAAGGGCGGACGGCGAGAAGTCCTCGGAATGAACTCCCAGCACAAACTGGCTGCCAATGACAAGGCCGGGCACCATAACGACACGCTCCCGCCTCCCTGTCATCCTGCAGTATACATAAAAGGGGAGGACAGGGCAAGGCAGCGCCCACACAAGGCAGAAACGTCAATCCCACTTGGCATTTTTTTTTTTTTTTTAAGGGGCATAAGGTAGAGCTTGTGGGGGGAGACACCACATGGTACAGAACTGGGACACAATCCGGCAGCTGCTCTCAGAGAGTTGGAGGGCAGAGGGCTGTTCTAGACCCCCGCCGGGGGCATCTCTGGGCAGACCTAGTTCTTCCAATCTTTACAGATGTTCAGGTTCCACTCCCAGGAGAGGTGATTTTTCTTATCGTCGTCAGTGAAGAGAGACTTCATATTGTAACAGGCTCTGGCCAACATACCCTTGGGGGCTTCCTCCACCGGAGTGAGAAACTCATACTCTTCCGCACGGGGGCCGTAACTTCCAACCATGTAGTTTGTCTTGTCCACTAGAAGAAAAAGACTTCTGTTACTGACAGGTGAAGACGGCCCCACAACAGGACAGGTAACAGTCACCTTCATACAAGCACACGGCTCTGGACAGTGAGTGTTTGGAGGCAAGCAGAGATCTTGAACAAGGCAATGAATGGAATAACTTGTCATGATGGCCATTAACCCCTGCTCTATTGTAATCCATCATTAGGCAGTACCAGCACTGCAGAGGATGGGTCTGGAGGCGGACGGGTCACACATAATCCAAAATACACATTTCTGAGGGATTCCAACCACTCACCTTATCACCTGCAATATACTTCAATGGATTCGCCTCTTAGCAATGTGTTCACAGAATAGCACTTACCTGCAGACAGGTATGTATGGTTAGCTCAATAAGGAGAGGGCTATCAGCACTCATTGTCCCGGGGAAAATGGGATCAGGCAATCCCCCCCCAAATACATACAAAACCTCAGGGATCAGGTGACATTTATCTAATGTGTATGGCAGGCTTAAAAGGGTTTTTTCAAGAATATAAAAAGGAAGCAACATGTTAGAGGGGTTGTCTAGCCCTAAAGCCAACAACCCCTGGGGTCCTCCTGAACATAAAAAAAACACCTCTCCCGTCTGTGGCTTGAACGGTATATCACTGCTGTGACGTAGTGTTCAAGTCACTGTGACAACTGAGGCCTGTGATTGGTCAAGCCGCATCCCGATTCTGTGGGGACTGAAAATGTGCAGGAATGGAGCCGTGGCGGGACCACCAACAACTGAGTGGGTTTATTTTATGTTCAGAGGAGGACCCAAGGGGTTGCTGACTGCAAGGCAGACAACACCTTCAAATCCCTCCTGCGCTGGACATGTCGAGGACAGTGATTGGCTGCAGCGGTCACTAGGTGTCTGATGGGGGAGCTTTAACAGGTGATTCTTTTTATTTTAGCTTAATTCCTGCTGTTAACACCAATTTTTTTTACATTCTCAGAAAACGTCTTTAAAAGGATTCTGTCACCAAGTTTTGGGCTATAGAGCTGCGGACATGCACGGCTAGATCGCCGCTAGCATGTCCGCAATATATCTGTCCTATAAGGCTGTGTGCTATTATTTTGTTTAAAAAACGATTTTATTTAGATATGTAAATGACCCTGGTAAGGTGCTCAAGGGGCTGTACGAACCTTCCTGGAGCCCAGCCACTCCCGCCTGTGAAGGAGCCCAGCACCGCCTATGTCCTCCGAATCTCCTCCTTTCGTCACAGTTAGATTGCCGGAATCTCGCGATGCGCAGTTCCTTCCCTGAAGCTGATGTCAGCACAGGGAAAGAACACTATACCGGCACTGCGCATGCACGAGCTCGCGCATCACGAGATTACGGCAATCTAACTGATGAAAGGAGGAGATTCGGAGGACATAGGCGGTGCTGGGCTCCTTCACAGGCGGGCGTGGCTGGGCACCAGGAAGGTTCGTACAGCCCCTTGGACACATACAAGACTCCTTTACATATCTATAAAATCCTTTTTTAAAGAAATTAAAACCACACAGCCCTATAGGACAGATATATTGCGGACATGCTAGCGGCGATCTAGCCGTGCATGTCCGCAGCTCTATAACCGAAAACGAGGTGACAGAATACCTTTAAAGAGTTATTTCAATCATAGAAATGTATGGTATATCCACAGGATGTCTAATAAACGTGGGCCCTACTTCTGGGACCTGCCATCCCATCCTCTGAAGGGGTTCCTTTGACCCCCACCATCAATCCCACCTGGTGAAATGGCAGCTACATCTACGTGGACAATACATGAAAAGGTGGGCTTGCATGGGTGCAGGTCTCTACATTCACCTCTATGGGACCCCTGTTCTGGAAATAAGTGTGGGTCCCAAAGGCGGTACCTGCCATTTATTTTGTAGGGCTGAGCCTGCTGATTAAAAACAGACCATTCTTATGCAGATCGGTTGCTTCTTTTGGGTGAGAAAAACATTTTTAATCCATATGCAAATGAGCAGTTAAAGGGGTTTTCCTAGATTTTGAAACTAATGACCTGTCATTAGTATCGGACTGGTGGGGTCCGACGCCGGGGACCCCTGCCGATCAGCTTTTTGAGAAGGCACCGGCTCTCCTGTGAGTGCTGTGGCCTTCACAAGGTTATTCCTAGGCCAGTTTCGGCACGTTTATCGGTCACATGACCTAGGCACAGCTCAGCCCCATAGAAGTGAATGACTATAACGACGCTGTGCTTGTTGAGCTGTGAAAAGCAGAGGCGCACCCCCACTGATCAGATACTGATGACCTATCCAGAGGTCATAAAAAAAATTAAAAAAACTCGGAGAGCCCACCAAGGGCAGACCCAAGCCACTCTGTGCACCTTTGCTCATCCTGCTCCTCTCTGCCAGTCCATCGCTCTCCTTGAATGACAGGGCCAGATTCCCGCACAGTCATCTTGCGTGGTCTGTCAATCAAGAAGGAGAGGGTGGTTCTGGCAGGAGGAGTGCAGAGTGGCCGGGGCCCACCCTCAGTGCACTTAAATGCTCATTCCCATATGGATTAAAATACTTTTCTTCAGAATTAAGCAACGGATCTACCTAACAAAAGGCATGGTTTTTTAATCAGCAAGATCCGCCCTACCAGACATTCTGCCTGGTTTAATAGGGTTGACTCTGCCGACGTGCTCTTTAAGGGCTCACGCACACAAACTTATTTTTTTCCCGTGTCCGTTCAGAATTTTTTTTTTTTTTTTCTGAAGCCTGTATGTAGAGCAATTTACTTCAATGGCGCCGCAAAAAAAAAGAAAAAAAAAAAAAGACGTACACGGTCGGTATCCGTAATTTGCAGACTGCAAAACATCCAACGGCCGTGTGAATGAGCCCTAAGACATAAGGATTAGGTCACGTAGGGTGAGCGGTAGAATGGAGGAGCAGCACTTACATCTTACACCTTTCCTGTACGTCTGCTGCTGATATTTCAGTCCGGACACAATCTCCTTGTTGACCTGTACAGATAGAGAATAGGCGACACTAAGCTCCAGCTGAGGAGGCCAGGCCCTTGTACACACAGCGCAGCGCCCTCACCTTAAAGCTGATTTTGATTCTGTACTCTACGCCTTCTTTAAGGGAGAATGATTCTTTCTTAAATTTCTCAAGGTCTCCTGGGGTGAACAGTAAAAAAAAAATTCAGGCACATGCTGTATCCTCTGCAGGCTTTTTAAAGGAGTTGTCCCACCTTAAGAACATATCCCCTTTCCACAGCACAGGGGATAAGTAACCGATCTGTGGGGGTCCAACCAAAGGGAGCCAGAGTGAATGAATCGGCGGTCATGCCGGCAGAGTACGCTGTTGCTCCATTCAACTCTATGGGACTACTGAAGAGAATCTGAGTACGGCACTTATCGATCTCTGACAGTTCATGTCTGACCGCCGCTCCATTCACTCCTTGTGATCGGTGGTCGGACCCCCACAGATCGGTTACTTATCCCCTGTGCTGTGTCGGATCAGATACCAATCCTCTATCATATGGCTAGGGGATACGTTCTCAAGGTGGAAAGACTTGAACTATCCAATGCAGAGATGCCTACCTGTTAGATCCAACTCGAGGGGGCCTGGAGCATCTTCACAAACCAAGGTCAATTTGGTGACGACGACATTTGGAGAGTTGGGATCTTAAAGGAGAGAAAAACAGACATCAAGCCCTGTACAGACTGATCATTCAGCAGTCCCTGCCCGTGGTCCCACATACAAAGTCTAGCATTTCATGGGACGTTAAAGGGGCATTCCCATCACAGACAACGGGGTCATAACGCTAGGCTATGCCCCCATTGTCTGAGAGGTGCAGGTCCCACCTCTCTGTTTTCGGTGATATGCCCCCATTGTCTGTGATGGGAAAACCCCTTTAAGAATGAGGGAGCGATGGAGGACGCCGATGTGAGCACCCGACACAGTAACTGCTAAGTGCCATGACTTACCCACTGTGCTGGGAACGGGGCCCAGCAGAGCCTCCTTGTACTTGCGCAGACTCTCATCATCCTGGTCTAGAGCTTGTATCTCCTCGATAGTTTTCTGGGCTGGGGGCCTGTAGTTCACCGAATGCTCGTCCTCCTCGTTCTCCGCTGCAATCTGCGCCAGTTGCTCTGAAGTGGGTTCGTGTTCAGCCATGTTTAGAGAGGGCGCCCTATAGTTAAAGAAAGAAATCGACTTTAGCGGTGTAGTCAGACCCGGCCGGACCTCGTGTGAGGAGAGTTAACGGGGCTGGGACAAGTTTTTGACGCTATCCCCAATCCACAGTGCCAGAGATAGTAGAGCGCTGTCCGGCGCTCCCATAGAGGATGGACTGGCAGTGCACATGCATGACCTGCCACTCCCATCAGAGTGGAGGAACGGGACCCCTGTTATCATTAATGCTGGGGGTCCCAGCGGTCAGACCTCCCCCAGCAATCTAAGATGAAAAGATGGTTCCAGCACTTTCTTTCTTGTAGCCTGTAACTCACATGGACACAAACCTTCAATCAACTAGTTATAAGCTATCATTTTGCACAGTGTTACGCCACCCAGGGTGCCGTAAAAATCTGAGGCGTCTTTGACGCCATTGTCCTGGCGTGCGTTTCCCCCCACAGTGCAAAATGCGCCAAATTTATCACACATAGTGCATCAATTTAGTAAATTTGGCACATTTTACTTCGACATGGCTCAGTCAAATTGTGTCTGTGTATTCTATGGGGTGCGCGGAAAAAGCTGCTGCCGGACACTTCAGGCTGCGGCTTATCTTCCGGCAGGACAAAGGGATTATGCAAAAATATTCACTTTGCCCGATGTGGAGTCTGGAGCTGTAGACTAATGTGTATGGCAGCCTTATGGGCTCCGGTCTAGACAATGTCCCGCCGCTCTGCTCCTGCAGCGGAGACATCACATGCATCTTTCATGTCACCTCAGCATCCGATCCCTGGCCTCAGCAGCCACATACCTCTCACCCATGTGGCCATGGCGGTCACAAGAACAATAAGTGCAGAACTAGGAACGTCCAGAGCGCCTGCTCCATAGTCTGCATCACTTCAAAAAAAATACTTAAAGGGGTTGTCTGGGTTCAGAGCTGAACCCGGACATACCCTTATTTTCACCCAGGCAGCCCCCCTGATGTTAGCATCGGAGCATCTCATGCTCCGATGCTCTCCTTTGTCCTGCGCTAGATCGCGCAGGGAACGGGCTCTTTTGTTTACAATAACACACTGCCGGACGGAAGCTTCCGCCCAGCAGTGTGTTGGGTGACTTCACCGGCTCTAACGGGCGTGCTTAAGCGCTGCCCTAGCCGTTTTACTGGCTAGGTCAGCACTAAAGCTCGCCCATCAGTGCCGGTGACGTCACCGGGCTTCCTGGCAGCCCCATGGAGAGCCCGGTACGTCACTGGAATTCTTGAAAATGCCTTTTCCCAGGGTAAAAGAGCATTGGAGCATGAACTGCTCCGATGCTCAAGTCAGGGGGCTGCCTGGGTGAAAATGGGGATATGTCCAGGTTCAGCTCTGAACCCGGACACAACCCCTTTAATCTGAGGGTGCCCCTGCTGACAGTTGGGGTGGTGGGGAGGAGTGAGGGTCCTTGCAGAGTTCCCACCTGAATGATCAGCCCAGGGTCAGACCCCACTACATCCAAAAAGGGTGTCCTGGACACAATGAGTCGGCCCCTGGGAGCTTCTGCTGACTCCAGTGATGTCAGCGGGTTTCCTTTGAAAGAGGAAGTGTCACACCATTTTTACTGGGAGCGCCCCTCCCTCACCCTGCCTGCCAGGACCATGGAAGGATGGACCTTATAATGTGGACAGGAGGATCTACATAACATACATGTGTCATGAGAGTAAAAGTCAAACAATGCAACAGCACTGCAAACACAAACAACAAAACAAGTACATAATATAATATAAAATGTACTAATGCTGCGTTATAAAATGGGAGATTCTTGGCAAATACATTTTGTACAAAATTATTTGTCCCCGTCCGCCAACGACAAAGCGATCTCTTTATAACACTGATGTATAACACTAAATACTACATCCACTGGTGCCATACCGGCCTCCATTAAATGCAGGATCCACATATATGCTGAGCCCACTCTGTATTTTACCTCCCCTGGTGCCAAATGGCCTCCAATAAATACAGGGCCCCACAGGAGGTATAATACAGTGTGGGCTCAGCATGCATGTGGAACCTGCATTCCCTGAATTTAATGGAGGCCGGTACAGTTCCTGTCCTAGAGATCGCCTCGCCGTTGGCTGACAGGCTCAAATAATTTTGTACAACATGTATTTGCGAAGAATCTCACATTTATAAACGCAGTATTAGCATTTCACATTTTCTATTGTATTGTTTGTCTTTTGTTTTTGTGCCTCCAGCCATGGCGACGTATTGGGATGTGCTGACTGACCCCCAATTTTGTACATTTCAGAGACCCTGTGGGCACAGCTGCATGGTCCCCGAGGATGAATTATGGACACACTGGAAGCAGCACAGCCACAACCCCGGGGTGTCTACACATAGGAAGGCGTCCGTCTGACATTTGGTGCAATATATATATATTTTTTAGACAAATGTCATGGACTGGCATGGTGTGACTGCTGCCAGGAGGTCTTCACTGCTGTCACCAATCCGGCCTTAGGGATAGATCTGATGACAGGTTACCAGCCTGGTTGCTAGGGGGGGGGGGGAGAACTGCCTAGCAACCACAGTAGTGCCCAGGAACCAGATTCTTCAGGTCTCCAGCTCAGGACCACCTGGGTGCTGGGCACAGCAAAGGACCTGTGGTACCCCATCACAGGCATAGTCCTCGGTGGTATTTTCTGGAAGCCCCCTTCAACAATCGCCTGATCTGTCACAGATCTCATTGGTGGAGGCCACAAGTCGGACTGTGATTGGCAAGTTCTGGGAATGTCTGACACAAGGGGCGAGGAGAAATACGAACATTCCCTGAATTATAGGAGCTCAGATCAGGGAATGTGCCTGTGCACCAGCTTGCTGATGGTTTCCTATCACAAGCAGCAGAATTGTGAATGCAGCTCTGGGTTATAACATAGGCTGCATGATGGGAGCAGTCGGCGATATGCGGTTATGTCGGGATAGCATCTTCACCAGTGCTCAGAGATCACATCCCGACATGTCAGGGGGTTAGACACACCCTTGATGTCGGGATATATCAGGGGGATAACTGCAGTCATGGCTCTCCAGCACAGTCTCCTATAGACTCCCCCGCCATGACAGCCTGGACCCGGCTCAGCGGTCAGTCCGCTCCGGGGCCACAGCCCCATGAACACCAACACACTTACCGCTGCCGGTCCGGTTCCCCGCTCTTACAGCTCCCACCCTCAGGAATGGCGAATGATGGCGGTACACGCCCCGTCGCGCGCTCTCCTCTTCCTTCCCGGCACCTGCATCACTTCCGCCTGTGGCGGCCATGTTGGTACACCCGCGCAGCTAGAAGCCGTGACCGTAAAGCGAGGTGTACTTACTTATTATAGCCTCATATTGGGAGCGCGGCGTTGCCAGCCTGCCTCCTGTAAACACACCGGAGGAGGCCTACGGGAATTTCACGAAAATGGCGCCTTCCTGTATGAAAACGAATGAAGGCCAAAGGCCCGAGTTGTTGTCCATAGCATCCAATCAAACGGCGCCTTTCACTTTCCTGTAGCTGGTTAAAACATATAAGCTGTGATTTGATTGGTTGATTTCTCCACATGGTTCTGTGGGGAAAAGTGGAGGTGGAAATAACCCCGTGTACTTGTGTAATGTAAGACCTTAGGGCTCATGCACAGGACCGTATTTTTCTTCAATGTGCTTATCTGTATTTTTTGCGGCTAGCACATTGACCTATTCATTCCTATGGAGCTAGGCACACATCCACATTTTTTGCAGATTCGTTTGGCCATTTTTTAGATTTATACGTAGGGCTCATTGACACGAGCGTATAACCGCCGTGCCCGTTTTGGAGACCGCAAAATACGAGTACCGGCTGTGTGCACTCTGTGCTGCGGTGCAGATCCTTTGACTTGAAAGGGTCCGCAATCTGCAAGATACGACAAAAGATAGGACATGTCGGACCTAAAAGCCCACAGAAGAGCGCCCGAGTGGGCTTCTGATCCGTGCCTCCACACCGCTATCTTGCAGATCGCGACCCACTCACGTCAATGGATCCGCAGCACAGTCTCTGCCCGTGTTTTGCGGTCTGCAACACGGGCATGGCGGCCATATGGTCATGTGAATGGGCCCTAACCAATAAGCCATGCCTTCGGTAACAACCCAAACCAGCCCAGAAACACCCATGTGTGGGCGTGGTTTTCATTAGCCATGCCCATTTCCAGCCTGGGACAGCGCAAATTTGCTGGGACACTCTCTGACTATCAGGGATAATCCTGGCAAATTAAGGACAGCTGGCAGACTAGAATAGGCATCTCTATTGATGAGAGTGATAAAAATGCGGAATGCATAGGGAAGGCACCCATATTTTGTGTATCTGTGGTTTGCGGACCAAAATACGGATACAGTTGTGCGTGATGCCTTAGGCTATGGGGGAGATTTATCAAGAGGGAATGTTTACAGTCAGCTTGGCAGGAGTTCTCATTGCCGCAGTTTATCCAGTATGGCGTTAGGATTGATCTGATGCGTCTGCTTGAGATGTTCCCCAGCTTTCTACGGACTAGGATCAATTTGTACAGCTTTCGAAAAAGTCACAGTTGATAAATCAGCTGGGCAGTCTAACCGCGACCACGTTCATCCCTCACTTTTCAAACCTGGAGTGAGTGGTGTAAAAATACAACAGTTTTGCACACACCAGCCCGGCCTATTTTGCAACTTTAAAGCGTACCTCAGTTTAAAAACAAAAAAAACTTCTTTCTTTAATCATAAGGGCTCATGCACACGAACATGTGCCGCCCGGGTCCGACTGTAGGGCTGCTGTATGTGGACGCAGGACTTATTCACTTGAATGGGTTCCGCGATCCGCATCCGATGGTCTGTACTGCAAAAAAGTAGAGTGGACACTACTTTTTGCAGTGTGGAGGCACAGACAGAAAACACGTGAAAGCACTCCGTAGTTCCATACCGCCACCTTCCGTATCGCACACCCATCACACCCGTGATGCAGTGTACAAAAGGCTGGTTCCCATAAATTGCAGACCTGCTATTTGTGGGCAGCAATTTGGGCACCGGCCGACAACGGTCATGTGCATGAGCCCTAACTGTGAAGGAACAGGTCTCTTTATTCCCTGTTTCAGCTGCACAGTTAGATGCATTTCTCACACAGGAAGGGGGCGTATCCCTTCTGTGAAATCTGCCAGCACTGCTGTGACGTGTTTTCCCTTACTTCCCACTATGTTTGGTTTAATCTCCGGAGAAGCTAAGCAGGGGGAAATAACACAGACACACAGGAGGCTCCTATGATGTTCAGAAGCTGTGTAGAAGCAGTTCTTCTATCAGGCTTAGGATCTAACCTAGGTCTGACAGGCCCCCACTTCCTGTGAGCCGACTTCTGTGTTTCTAGGGACAGATCTTGCATGACAACAGGCAGCGGACTGCAGATTAGGTGGAAGTGAGGCCCCTAGTGGCCATGATTTTAAAGCTTTTTTTCTCCACCCATGACAGCACCATGGAGAGCGGGATCTGCCCCATAATTTAACAGGAAGCCTCAGAGCAAATCAAAAAGGGAACACCCGCTTCCTCCCTCAGTGTGGTTTCTTGTCCTCCGGACAGAGGAGCCTGGAGCCTCCAGGGCTGTGAAACACCTTATGATGGATTGAATTTAGGTTATACAGCGAATATTTGTGTTGTGTGGTTGGTATGAATCTGTTTGGTTTAGCATGATTGATACGTTTGAATCTTTGATATTCTTTGGCTTCAAGGTCTGGTTGGCTTCCTCGTGGCTCCAGGGCCTGGATTACTGACTTCAGGCCTTCCTGGCTGACTGCCTTTGATCTTATGTCGGTTTGGCTAAATACCGATGCCTGCTTGGCTGTCTTTGGGTCCAGGCCTGTCTGGCTGTTTGCCCCTTTGGGTCTATGCCTAAAAATTGATGGCTGTGATATAAGCTCCTGCAGCTTTGCATTGTAGCTGTCTGCTTCTGCTGCGGGGCTTATCTAGCGCAGTTGTGTTTGATCGGCTGCCTTCTTTGGATGGCTGGCGGCTTCTGCGTCCGTGTCTGCCGGCTTCTGCAGCCTTGTCTGCATAGCTGGTGGCTTCAGCAGCTGTGTCTTGATGGCTGGTGGCTCCTCCAGCTGTGTCTGGATGACTGTACTTGGCTCTGAGTGGGTGTCTATGTGATCAGCTGTGCCTGAGGTGACGCCACGTCTCGGTCTACCTTGGTGGCTATGCATGCATGGTGAACTAGTTCTGTGGTTGACAATTTGTAGTTTAATGGTCTACACTAAGCATAGCACACCAACAAAGCCCTATAATGCTCCTGGTGAGGAGTGAGAAGATGGGCTAGACCATATTGCTTGGATGGTCTACAGGAAGTAGGGAGTACCAGCAAAGCCCTATATGGCTCCTGGTTGTGAGTAAGATGGGCTGGACTATTTAGTCTGGGTGGCCTACAGGAGGTATGGCTCACTAGCAAAACCCTAAAAATACTTGCCGCCCATCTAGACCTTCCCAGGTAGGCCCTGGAGGGTCGGTAGTTGTCTGCTGGGGTCCTTTGTGTGGTAGTTTCAGGCGGTGTGGACCCCTAGGAGGTCTGAAAGGGTCCAGGGGGCTCCTTGGACCTCTTGTGGCAGATCCGTGAGCTTCTCCAAGAGATGGATGCCACGGTAGGGTTTCATCATGTATGCCAGATTGCGAGGAAATTTGGAGATTTTGGTGTCTGAAGTTCTTCTGGTAGACGTAACAAAGGGCCTGCAGTGGATCTTTGATCAAAACATGTTTCGCAATATAATCTGCACCAAAGGAATCGGTGTTCAGCAATCATCTTCAGTTTTGATCATTCTGTGTCGATAAGTACTTCACTGGATGTTTTGTTAAATCTGTTATAATTATTTTTATAAGCACTTGATAAGAAACCCATATGAGATTATGCAGGGTTTAAACCCTTCCCGACATGTGACGTACTATTATGTCATGGAAGTCAGTGACTTCCCGCATTTTGACGTAATAGAACGTCATGGTGATCGGGCGGGCATCTGAGCGGTGCGCGCCCGATCACTGCAGGGGTCAGGCAGTCCCTGGTAGGCAGGCCCCTGCTGTTTACAGCGATGCCGGCGGATTAACCCCTTCTATGCCGCAGTCAGCGCTGACTGCAACATAGAAGTGGTTTGCAGCGGGTGAAGGAGCGCATCGAGTCCCCACGCTGCTGTGGCGGGGACCCGATGCGTGACAAGGCAGCCCGATGCCGCGTAGTGGCTGGTTAATGCCTTGCACGGCATCGGGACCTACCTTCTACGGGTGCCCAGGAGATCCAGCCTCAGGCTTGGTCTCCTAGGCAACCTGTTTGTGTATGACTCAGTGTCATACACCAACAGGCAATGCATTACAGTACAGATGTATTGTAAAGCATTCCAGAGGGGATCAGACCCCCAAAGGTTGAAGTCCCAGAGTGGGAAAGAAAGAAAGTGTAAAAAATAGTGTTTTTAATTAAAAAAAAAGTTTCAAGTAAAAAAAAAAAAGAAAAAACGCCCCTTTCCCCAGATTTCATCATAAAAAATAGAAAAAAAAAGCCAAAACACACATATTAGGTATCGCCGCGTCCGTAACGACCGGCTCTATAAATATATCACATTATCCACCCTGTCAAATAAACACCATAAAAAATAAAAAAAAAACGGTGTAAAAAAAAAAGAAGCCATTTTTGTCACCTAATATCACAAAAAGTGCAACACCAAGCGATCAAAAAGGCGTATGTCGAACAAAATGGTACCAATAAAACAGTCTCCTCATCTCACAAAAAATGTGACAATTAGTAAAAAAAAAAAAAATGATGACTCTCAGACAATGGAGACACTAAAATTTTTTGCTTCAACACTGCTATTATTGTGCTAAAGTGAAACAAAATAAAAGTAGACATATTAGGTATTGCCGCGTCCGTAACAACCTGCTCTATAAAAATATCACATGACCTAACCCCTCAGGTGAACACCGTAATTATTTTTTTATAAAAAGTGCCAAAGTGTCACCTTACATCACAAAAATTGCAACACCAAGCGATCAAAAAGGCATATGCCCCCCAAAATAGTACCAATCAAACCGCCCCCTCATCCCACAAAAAATGAGACCCTACCTAAGACAATCGGTCAAAAAATTAAAAAGCTATGGCTCTAAGACTCTGGAGATACTAAAACATAATTTTTTTGGTTTAAAAAATGTTATTATTGTGTAAAACTTAAATAAATAAGAAAAAGTATACATATTAGGTATTGCCACGTCCGTAATTATCTGCTCTATAAAAATATCACATGACCTAACCCCTCAGGTGAACGCTGTAAAAATAAATAAAAACGGTGCCAAAATTAATAATTTTTTGGTCACCTTGCCCCATGAAGTGTAATAATGAATGATCAAAAAAATCATATGTACCCAAAAATGGTACCAATAAAACTGGCACCTTATCCCCTAGTTTCCAAAATGGGGTCACTTTTTGGGAATTTCTACTGTAAGGGTGCATCAGGGGGGCTTCAAATGGGACATGGCATCTAAAAACCAGTTCAGCAAAATCTGCCTTCCAAAAACCATATGGCGTTCCTTTCCTTCTGCGCCCTGCCTTGTGCCCTTACATCAGTTTACGACCACATGTGGGGTGTTTCTGTAAACCGCAGAATCAGGGTAATAAATATTGAGTTTTGTTTGGCTGTTAACCCTTGATGTGTTAAAGAAAAAAATGGATTAAAATGTAAAATCTGCTAAAAAAGTGAAATTTCGAAATGTCATCTCCATTTTCCTTTAATTCTAAGGCCTCTTTCACACGGGCGAGATTTCCGCACAGGTGCAATGCGTGAGGTGAACGCATTGCACCCACGCTGAATCCGGACCCATTCATTTCTATGGGGCTGTGCACACGAGCAGTGATTTTCACGCATCACTTGTGCGTTGTGTGAAAATCGTAGCATGCTCTATTTTGTGCGTTTTTCACGCAACGCAGGCCCCATAGAAGTGAATGGGGCTGCGTGAAAATCGCAAGCATCCGCAAGCAAGTGCGGATGCGGTGCGATTTTCACGCATGGTTTCTAGGAGATGATCGGAATGGTTATAAGGAAAAATAATAGCAGTCTTAAAACAGAATGCTTAGTAAAATAGTGATGGATGGTGATGGATCATGTGATGAGCACAGTGACGTCACCACAGGTCCTTTTCCTCACAGATGAAGGCAGAAGAGAAGCCGCGCTGCGCGAACAAGTGGATTAAGGTGAGTTAAATTCCAGCCCTATTTTACTAAGCATTCTGTTTTAAGAATGCTATTATTTTCCCTTATAACCATGTTATAAGGGAAAATAGTATAATGATCGGGTCCCCATCCCGATCATCTCCTAGCAACCATGCGTGAAAATCGCACCGCATCCGCACTTGCTTGCGATTTTCACGCAGCCACTGGCGATAAAGTGAGTTAATTGGAAAGCTGTTACACAGAGAGCTATGGGGACTGGGTATTGCAGATGTGCTAGCGGCCATCTAGCAGCCCATGTCCCCAGCTCTATGCACAAAATCCTGGCGACAGGTTCCCTTTAAGTAAAAGTGTTCCAGTTATTACCACATAAAGTGACAAATGTCAGATTTGCAAAAAATGACCTGGGCAGAAGGGCGAAAACTGGCCCGGGGTAGAAGGTGTTAAAGTATAATGTCTAGTTTAGAAATTTTAAAGATTTTAGGATGTTTATTGATCTGACTTTTTTCATTCGGACCTCTTGTTAGTCCTTGGCTGGTTTCACACGGGCGTTGCGGGAAAATGTGCAGGTGCGTTGCGGGAACACCCGCGATTTTTCCGCGCGAGTGCAAAACATTGTAATGCGTTTTGCACGCGCGTGAGAAAAATCGCGCATGTTTGGTACCCAAACCCGAACTTCTTCACAGAAGTTCGGGCTTGGGATCGGTGTTCTGTAGATTGTATTATTTTCCCTTATAACATGGTTATAATGGAAAATAATAGCATTCTGAATACAGAATGCTAAGTAAAACAGCGCTGAAGGGGTTAAAAAAAGAAATTAAAAAAAATTTGACTCACCTTAGTCCACTTGATCGCGGCCCAGCATCTCCTTCTGTCTCCTTTGTTGAATAGGACTTGTGGTGAGCATTAAATACAGTTACAGGACCTTTGATGACGTCACTCCGGTCATCACATGATCCATCACCATGGTAAAAGATCATGTGACGTACCATGTGATGACCAGAGTGACGTCATCAAAGGTCCTGTAACTGTATTTAATGCTCACCACAAGTCCTATTCAACAAAGGAGACAGAAGGAGATGCCGGGCCGCGATCAAGTGGACTAAGGGTTAAGAGTTTAAAAAAAAAAATTAACCCCTCCAGCGCTGTTTTACTTTGCATTCTTTATTCAGAATGCTATTATTTTCCCTTATAACCATGTTATAAGGGAAAATAATAATGATCGGGTCTCCATTCCGATAGTCTCCTAGCAAGTGCGTGAAAATCGCACCGCATCCGCACTTACTTGTGATTTTCACGCAACCCCATTCACTTCTATGGGGCCTGCGTTGCGTGAAAAACGCAGAATATAGAGCATGCTGCGATTTTCACGCAACGCACAAGTGATGCGTGAAAATCATCGCTCATCTGAACAGCCCCATAGAAATGAATGGGTCGGTATTCAGTGCAGGTGCAATGCGTTCACCTCATGCATCCGCGCGGAATACTCGCCCGTGTGAAAGGGGCCTTTGGGTTCCCTCTGCTTTCTTCTGGGTCTTCTTAGCTTAGATTACTTTTCAAGCACGGCCCCTCCAGAGGGGTGTTTTATATCTCTGCTTTTTGGTCTCTCCATGGTAAATGATAATTACACTTACCGGTATTTGGATTTTCCAGAACCCATGACAGCACCCCTCTAATTCCCTCCCTGGTGCTTATGGTTGATGAGAATTGTTTCTGTCTTTCAAGTACAAAAGAAAAAAAAAGGAAGAAGTTATGGGAATTCTATTTGTAGGGCTCCTACTGATCTACTCTGGAATCAAAACTGAGGGAGTGGGTGTTCCCTTTTTGATTGCTCTGGGGCTTCTTGTCCAATTGTGGGGGCGGATCCATCTCTCTCTATGGCGCTGTCAAGGGTTCTGGAAAATCCAATTACTGGTAAGTGTAATTATCATTTTCAGGTGGATGCAGGCAAATTTTATAAATGAAGTGATCTAGAAATTCCCTACAAAATGAAATTGTGTGGAAGTACAGGGACTCTTTAAATTACCGTGTCTGTATACAAAGGGGGAGATTTATCCAGACTAGCATGTGCTACCCTAGTTTGGCTTTCCCTGCTATGCTGGAGGATGTTCTTAATATATGGCAATCCTCTGGCAGTCCGTGCCCCTAAACTGAAATCTACAGCTGCCATTTCATTCTTCATTTATGCCAGAAAACTGGAGTTAAAAAATATAAATATGCCAAGCTCGCTGGCTCTGCCCTTCTGGGAAAGTGGCAAAGAAATGCCACTTGTGACTTAGTCCACTTTCACACTCGCGTTTTAGCTTTCCGTTTGTGAGGTCCGTTCAGGGCTCTCACAAGCGGTCCAAAACGGATCAGTTTTGCCCTTAATGCATTCTGAATGGATAAGGATCCGCTCAGACTACATCAGTTCAGTCTCCGTTCTGCTTTGGAGGCGGACACAAAAACGCTGCTTGCAGCGTTTTGGTGTCCGTCTGACGAAACTGAGCCAAACGGATCCGTTTTCTATGAGACAATCTGGCACAATAGAAAATGGATCTGTCCTCCATTGACTTTCAATGGTGTTCAAGACAGATCCGTCTTGGCAATGTTACAGATAATACAAACGGATCAGTTCTGAACGGATGCAGATGGTTGTATTATTTAAACAGATCCGTCCACGACGTATCCGCACAAAACGCGAGTGTGAAAGTAGCTTAAATTTTGTTGCTGTGGGGTTTAAAAAAAAAAAATGCAAACATGAAGTTTGTGGATTTTTTCCACCAGAAAACTGGCATAGGGAGATGATAAATCACCCCCAAGGAGGCAGATTTACTAATACTAACTGGTGATACTAATCTGGTGCACACCTCCATTTAACTGCTAGGCTGACGGAGCTCACCAGATCCAGCCTAGCCGGACCCTATTGACTATAATGTGATCCACTGGGATCTGGCCACTTTCTGGCAATCTGAAACCCGGCAGGATCCGATCATAGTCAACGGGCCGGCGGTGAACGGCAGTATCTGCCCAACATTTTGTGCAAAACTTTGCAACTTTTGATGAGCTGCCCTCTCACCCCAGTTTCAGAAGTGGAGTGAGAAGTTGGCCAGGTTTTGCCAGTAGATCACTTTTATAACTCATGCACATGACCGTATGTATTTTGCTGTCCACAAAAAATACAGATGACGTCTGTGTGCATTCCGTATTTTGCGGAACGGAACAGCTGGCTCCCAATAGAACAGTCCTATCCTTGTCCGTAATGCGGACAATAGGACATGTTCTATTTTTTTTGCGGAATGGAAATACAGACATATGGAATGCACGCGGAGTAACTTCCGATTTTTTGGCGGACCCATTGAAGTGAATGGTTCTGCATACGGTCTCCAAAAAAAAATGGACTGGACACGGAAAGAAAATATGTTCTTGTGACATGAGCCCTTAAGGTCTCAGGCTAGGTTCACACCTGAGCGTTTTGCAGCGCGTTCCTACGTGCTGTAAAACGCTCAACAGGCAAAAAACAATGTTTCCCTATGGGCATGGTTCTCACCTGAGCGTTTTACAGCGCGTACGAACGCGCTGTAAAACGCCGTATGCCCCAAGAAGTACAGGAGCTTCTTTGGGGCGTATTGTCGCGCGTAATGCTGGGTTCACACCTGAGCGTATTCGATAAGCGCTTTTTACAGGCGGTTTTGTATTTTGGAAACGCGTGTAGTACACGCGTTTGTGTGATTAATCCAATGAAAAACTGCCACAATACGCCCCAAAGAAGCTCCTGTACTTCTTGGGGCGTAGGGCGTTTTACAGCGCGTTCCCACGCGCTGTAAAACACTCAACAGGCAAAAACCAATGTTTCCCTATGGGCATGGTTCTCACCTGAGCGTTTTACAGCGTGTACGAACGCGCTGTAAAACGCCCTACGCCCCAAGTACAGAAGCTTCTTTGGGGCGTATTATCGCGCATAATACCTGTTTTTCATTGTACGCCTCTGTGGTCAATAGCAAGAACGCGCGTTTCCAAAATGCGCCCGATAAAAACTCCTGTAAACAGTGCATATCAAATACGCTCAGGTCTGAACCCAGCCTTAATCACACAAACACACGTACTACGCGCGTTTCCAAAATACACAACGCCCCAAAAAACGCCTGTAAAAAGCGCTTATCGAATGTGTACAGCTGTAGCTTCATATCAGTGGGGCCGTGAAAGATGCGGAGAACGCACCAGTGTCTGTTAGTCCATTCCGCGGCCCTGTGAGGAGGGAGGTGAATCGGCAACCCTCGTGTACTTTTACCTAAATAGGTGCAACATTACACTTCTACGAATTTATAAAAACCATGCAGCATGTTCATAAATATGGTTCAGGTTGGCATAGCAACTCCAATTTTATGACTAACTTCAAATACAACTACAATGATAAATGTCCCCCCATAAAGTCCTGAATGTCCCCCACCAATGGAAGCCAGAATCAAGATGGGACAGCTTCCTTAAGACGGCTTAATGCGGCAGTGGTCGTTTTTTTGCAGTCAGCTGTAATGCAAAATTACGTCTGCAAGTCCCAACCCCCAATTAATCTCGGATCACCCCAGGGTTGTATTGTGACCCCAGCTTAGTTTTACTTAAACTGCAGGGACCCTGCCTCTGAATCTGGCCTAGGGCCCCAGGAACATGACTATCCGCAAAATACAGATACCGTCCATGTCGCATCCGCATTTTTTTGAGTGAAACCATTGGCTTCAATGAGTCCTCATTGTGCGTACAAGTATAGGACTGCAGAACAGAGATGCAGAAACCAGGTCCCCAATATATACGGGCAGAGGCCGTGCGTGCACCGTATCACAGATGCGGAGCCATTCACTTGAATGGGTCTGCAATCTAGACGATACGGAGCAGAACGCCAAAGCACTATGGAGTGCCTCCGCACCGCAAAAAAAATATATAGAACAGGCTCAAGTTGAACGTCTCTGCATCCGTCAGCACAGGGCACACAGATGGCGTACATTCACACGCTGCACGTTTTGTTGCCGTTTTCCCTGACTGAAATCAGTCCCATTCACCTGAATGGAGCTTGCAGAAATCCATGTGCTCACCGCCCCCTTTGAAATGAATAGAACTGATTTTCAGTCACAGAAAATTCTGCAACCAAATCCAAAGCGTTTGACGGTACCCCAAGGGCAACTCATGTTCTGTTCCTCTTCTCCAAACACATTCATGAATTCTGGAAGAGTCAAGTTCCTAATAGACTATGGGGCACATTTATCAAGACCAGCGCTTTCCCCTGCACTGCCCAAGGCCGCCCCCTATTAATTTTGGCTTAATTTGCACCAGAAAACTGTAGTAAATATAATAAAAATTAAAACAGTCAGGGCTGGCCACTCCCCCCCCCCCACCCCCTTTCCAAAAAGTGACAGTGGATGTAAAAAACACAACTTTAATTATTTTTTTTCCCCCCCAAAAGCCACAAACCTATGTTCATGATTTTTAAACATCAAAAATCTGCCAAATCTTCCCCTACATATATTTCAGTTTCCAAGATCTCTGCTTGCTGTCATTGACTATGAACATTCATTGCCTTCTTCCAGTAGATCACTAGAGTTGAGCAAATCTGGATCAGACTGCTTTATCCAAACCAGATTCATTAGAAAACTTTAACAATATAGCCTCCTTCCTACCGTAAGATGTATGGGCTCCACAGAGGTCTTTGCAAGCTTGCTTCATCTCGCGTCTAGGACATGACACTTCGTTTATTCACATAAATTACCGTGTCAAAATCCAAAGCTGAACTCGGCCTTGTTAGACAGGAAGCAGAGTTTACGTCGGATTTTTACTGTAATTTAGGCGAACAAAGTGTGACATCATAGACGCGAGAAGAAGACAGTCTCACGATATTCGCCGCAGGCTCACAAAGACCTCGGTGGAGCCCATACATTTTACAGTAGGACAGTGGCCATATTGTTAACAAAACGAACCAGATTCGCTTAAAACTAGTGATGACAGCAGCGCTCAGAACTAACTAATGGAACAAGCATGCACTTTTGTATAACCCAAAAAAACTTCCAATCTTGATGACCCATCTTCAGGTCGTCTATCAGATCAGCTGGTCGCAGAGACCACATGTTCATCTGCTGTCGGCATTGCAGGGGTAATTAAAGCTCCTTTGCCCCAGTCACTTGAATGGGATAGACTGTAGCTACAATTATAGTGCGGTGTCTTCAAACCGCCAATTGGCATGGGTGCCAGCAGTCAAACCCCCCCAATATTGATGACCTATACTGAGAGTAGGTCTTCAATATCAGAAACTGGACTGTCCCTTTAAAGACTCTTTCAGACAATAAAACGCATCTGTTCCCTACACACCCATTCATTAGACTAGGGAATGTGAGATCATTTGCATCCAATACAAAGTTACATATGAGAAAGAAGTGGTAGGGCACACCAGTATTAGGTACCACACGGTATGATATTTATTGAAATTTTTATGATGTTTTTTATGAATGGTTGTTAAAAGTATATCACTAATAATAAAATAAAATATCAGTTTATCCAACATCCGTGTGGTACCTAATACTGGTGTGCCCTACCACTTTCGCTGATTTACCTTTTTTAGAGGATTGGGTGAATCCTCTCGATAGGAGCACCCTGTTCCACTCTTGAATATACAGATGAGCCCTCTCTACCTATTCACTCTTGACAAAGTTACATATATTTTCCAGAAACCGAAAGCAGCATTACCTAGCCTACAATACTCCTCACACAATAGGTGCTCTCCATAAAGAGCCTGCACTCTGCACTCCAACCAAGGCCTCTCAGATCGCTCAGCCAAACTCTCTGCCTAGCTGTGATACAGGGGAACAATTAGAGATGAGCAAATGTCAGGTTATGAAATTCATTCACGTTTAGTGGTAAAAGCAGTATTGCATTATGGATTACATTACCACAAACTATAACGCAATTCTATGACGGAACGCCTTTAGAAGCATTCCATCATAATAGAAGTCTATGGGCTGCAAAACAGATCCGTCCAGTTTCCGTTATGCAGGGGAGTCCTCCTACACAACTGAAACAGGACAGCCCATAGACTTCTATTACGACGGAATAACTGAATGCTTCTAAAAGCATTCAGTCATAGAATTGCGTTATGGTCCATGGTAACGGAATCCATAACGCAATTCTGCTTTTACCACCAAATGAAGCGTGAACGAATTTCCTAAAAGTGCCCCTGTATCACAGCTAAATATGAAGTTCACTCATCACAGTTGCTGATGAGACGCTCCAGGCCGCTGGGTTACACTGGCCTTGATGAGGCCTGCACTGCTGGAGGATTTAAGTTAGGACACCGGAATGTAGTCTATGGCAGCTCGGAGCAGTGGTCTCACCTCACTGGTGGTGTGAAGTATCACTTGTCTGAACCCTACACAATTCATTGGCTCAGTATTCGATGCAAGGCTCTCCATTCTAAGGACAGAAGCCTCACCCATGTTAAAGTTAGCCTTAGGAATCCCAAGGGCAGTTTTAGGGCAACATCACCTTTAGAGCCTACAGACGTTTATGTCAGGGGGGGAGAATCTCCTGATGTACAGGAACAGAAGTCTGACATATCCCACTGGATTACTACATCACCAATTGTGGTGAATGGAGACCAATAGATATGCCAGAGCAGGCTGTAAGAGTGATGTGAACAAACCCTTAGGGTCCATTCACACAGCCGCAAAATGGGGCCGGAATGTGCTGTCCACATTTGCGGATCTGCAAAAAACTAACATGTCCTATTCTAAGAAAAAGGCATTTTCTATGAGTGCTGGCGATGTGCGGTCCGCAAAATGCGTAGCACACATTGCCGGTGTCCATGTTTTGCGGATCTGCAAAACACATACGGACGTGTGAATGGACCCTTACCATATGAAACAGATTTTAGAAGTAGGTCATTTTTGAAAAATTATATCTGAAGACAAAACACAGCTTTGGAAGCACAGTAACAAATTAGACGACATTTAAAATAGGGGTTGTCTGACTTCAGCAAACGGCTTTCATCGTGTAGGCACTTACTAATGTATTGTGATTGTCCATATTGCTTCCTTCACTGGCTGGATTCATTTTTCCATCACATTATACACTGCTTGTATCCATAGTTATGACCACCCTGCAATCCATCACACTATGGGAAAAAGTGCCAACCTATGCCACAGTCCTTGCAGGCACCTTTTCCAGTAGTGTACAAGCACAACCACTGCTGCTGGATGACAGTGGTTGTAACCATGGAAACAAGCTGTGTAATGTGATGGGGAGCCAGCAAAGGAGGCAATATGGACAATCACAATACATTAGTAAGTGGCTTGTATTAACTCTCTACATTATAAATGCCATTGGCTGAAGTGAGAACTCCTTTAAAGAGAGTCTGTCACCAAAATGTCACCTCCTGCACCGCTTACATAATGCTGAAGCACAATTAAATATTTGAATGGTACAGGAACAGAAGACTGGCATATCCCACTGGATTGGATTGTTCTTTTCTCCCAATGTTCATAAACAGCAAAAATATGGTTAATGATACGCAAATGAAGGCTCCCAATTGCCCAGGGGTGGCGTTCAGCCACTAAACGACACCACTAATCCCCGCGTCATCCGGTTAGCTGGTGCCTACAGTGGGCAGAAGAGTGCACATGCCTGGGGGTGAACTGCACAAGAACAGCATCTCGGCCACTCAACAGGATGAAGCTGGGATTACAGGGCAGGTGAGGTGTTACACCTGTAGTGGGCAGTGCCCTGGGCACTTACTGGCTGAATGCTGCCCCTGGGCACAAGAGTCCTCTTTTAATTATTAAAACCATGTTTTTTGCCATTTATGAACATAGGAAAAAAAAAAAAAGTACCATTTAAATCATGTTTATTTGTGCTATGGCATTATGTAAGCAGCGCAGAAGGTGACATTTTGGTGAAAGAAGAAAAACAGGCGCTTAACATCCAGATGGCGAGTGCCTGTATATTGGTTGTGACGGGGCGAGTCACTAAACAGTGCACCATTGCCACGTTTGATAAAGAGGGAGAGCCACTGTAGACTTAGTCTTTCACCAAAATAGTAGAATCCCTTTAACACCGGGTACATTGCTTCAGAAGCCCTCCATGATTAGCTGGTACTTGCCGAGGCGTGCTGCATTACATACAATACGCTGACAGACTGGGTTTGCCAGATTCCTTACCAAGTCCACTCGGCAGCACCACTGCAGTGCCCGACATGTGACTGAGCCAGAAGAAAACCCACAGTGAACAGAAGCCATCCCCAACCAAATGAAAGACAAACCCAGTGATGCAGACCCAACAGGATTTAATAGTTACAATACTCGTGTGCCCCTTGGCAGATGCAAAGTCACATTGGTTTAGAGAAACAGGATTCCTTCCCTGAACGTGCAGCCGCGGGCAGCCTCCTACCAAGAACAGGAGCAAAAATCTACCAAACACTTGTATTTTATTAGAAGTTGAAGATCACCTGGCTCATGACAACCAATAAAATTTGTCCCAAGAAATATTTCCATACAAAAAAAAAAAAAAAAAAGTCTGCATAATAAAAAAAAATAATCTGCAACTTTACATGAGTTTAAAACCTATCAGAAATAAAAGCAAAAAACAGAGGTGTGTAGAAACAACTTCCAAGCCAGAAGTGCAGGAACACGAGGGCAGGGATTAGCTGGTGTCCATCTGTGGAGAAGAGGAGACAGGAATGAGCAGCTGCCCACACGTTACATGCAACAGCTGCAGCCACCCCGGGGGAGGGGCAGGCTGCAGCAACCAGTTACCCCAGGAACACGAAAAACTCTGCCCAACACTGGGGGGTGGTGATAAATGAGGCAGCATACCAGGCAGGCACCTGTGAGGTGGGTCTGCAGGAATTTAGGCCTCATGCACACGTCCACATAATACATTAATTTCAATGGAGCCGCAAAATAATGGAGTGCCAGAAAAGGCATGGATCATACCTATAACCTGTTTTGTAACAACCGGGATGCCCCTTAAATATAGAGGATAACCATTAGATATGTGGGGGTCCTACTGCTCGAAATCACAAGAACAGTGACCTGGTACCCCTCAGAGGTGAACGGAGCGTCAGGTTGGGCATGTGCACGGCTGCTCTATTCATCTATATGGGAGCTGCACTCTGCTTGAAGATACATGCGCAGTAGTGCACATGCCCGACCTACTGCTCCAAGGGGGACATGGTCCCTGTTCTCATGATCGGTGGACCTCCACAATGTAATAGTCATCCCTTATCCTATCGATAGGGGAGAACTTGTAACAGGAATAGCCCTTTAAAAAGGGGCAGCCCAGGAAACTAATACTGATAGGGCAGCGCTAACTCCCACCCATCAGAGCCAGTGACGTCACCGAACACACTGGCAGGGCAAGGGAGTGCATCAGAGCATGAGATGCTCCGAGACAACCCCTTTAACTCCATTTCAGAATAAATTCCTGGATCGCCTGTCTCACAGCTAATACAGAGCTCCTGGCTAGCCCATCAATATCAGATGAAGCGTTTCCAGAACTAGCCAGCCCTGTCCACTGCAGAATAATGGCGCTCTGTAGTTCTGGTGCCAGAAGTACTCTGGTACAGCTGCTTGGCCTGGTGTTGGATCCCGGTACGTCACCGGATCTCCAAAAAAATGCCTTTGCCCGCGATTTAGCACAGGGCAAAGGAGAGCATCAGAGCATGAACTGCTACGATGCTCATGTCAGGGGGGCTGCCAGGGTGAAAATGGAGGTATGTTCAGGTTCAGCTCTGAACCCAGACAACCCCTTTAAGGCAGAGTTCACACTTCAGTTATTTAGTCAGATATTTCCATCAGTTGTGAACCAAAAATCAGGTGTGGGTCAAAAACACAGAACATGTGCAGACCTTTCCATTACACCTGATCTCTAGAGGCTTCACTACTGGTTTTGGCTCACCATAACTCAGTGCTTCTCAAAGGGGCGCACCCCCAAGGGGGGGTGCCAGGCTCCGTAAAGGGGGGCTTGTTCAGGGCCGGCCATTGGGGTGTGCGAATTTCTTTTGTATAATGCCGGCAGGCAGGCCAGCGCGTCCCTCAGTGATGTCACGTGCCTGCGCCGCTTGCTTTATGAATGAAGCAGGCGGCGCAGACTAGTGACGTCACTGAGGGACGCGCCGGCCGCCATTATACAGAAGAAATTCGGATATACGGTACTATTAGGAGTGAGGGGGGCATGCTTAACTTTAAACGGCAGCGGCGGGCACACGGAATCTGTGGATGGCACAGTTAAGGGGTGGGGGTCTGTGGATGGCACTGTTATGGGCTGGGGGGGGGCACTGTGGATGGCACTGTTATGGGGTGGGGGGTCTGTGGATGGCACATATATAACAGTGCCAGCCACAGATCCCCCCCCATAAGTGTCCGTCATCCACAGATCCCCCCCCCATAAGTGTCCGTCATCCACAGATCCCCCCCCCATAAGTGTGTGTCAAATCCACATTTCTCTCTTTTTTTATTCTCTTATACGTTAATAAGGATACAGTGTTATGCAGAGGTGTACTTATAACAATTTTATAGACTGATACTATTTACAGTCGCGTGGGGGGCGCGAAATGTTTTCTTCTTCCTAGGGGGGGGGGACGGAGACAGAAAATAATTGAGAAACACTGCCATAACTGATGGAAATAACTGAATTGTTAACTCAGCGTAAAGGGTCCATTCACATGGAACGGGTGCGGACCCATTCATTCTCTATGGGGCAGGAATGGATGCAGATGGCACAGTGTGCTGACCGCATTTCTGGAGAGCACCCCCCAATCTTCTGGTCCACGGCTCCAGAAAAATATAGAACATGCCCTATTCTTGTCCGCAATTGCAGACTAGAATAGGCAGTTCTATGGGGGTGTGAATGGACTCTAAAGAGGACTATCCATGGGTTTTTGAATCTGGTAGAGCATACCAGTTTGTGATACATAAACCAATGAAAGTTCCTCTAAGCATTTTAACATTTCCTTTCTCTGAATCAACAGAAGGATAACCTGAACTTGACTTTTCACCCTTTCCATGTCATGGTGCTTTATATAGATCACTCCTATCATGCAGCATGGATGGCGTTCATATTATAATCCTATTATACATTGACCCCAGAACAGACCGTGTCCCCCCATTACTCACCCTGGCATTGTAGGCGTCCAGCTGTGCATCCAGCTCTTCTGCCGATAACTGTTGCTTTGTGTTTCTGCCTGCTCCTCGTCCGCGGCCCCGGCTTCCTCCCCTGCCGCCGCCTCCTCCTCCTCTTCTGATCCCACCACCCACACCAAACCCGGTGGGGCCCCCTCGTGGTCTTGTCATTCCACCTCTACTTTGACTGTAAGAGAAAGCACACCTAGCATCAAGAGGCTCCTACAAGCAGCACCCACCACTCAGGGGGCATCCTACTCACCTCTGTATAGGTCTTCTCTGTGCTTCTATCTGTGATGTGACCAACTGAATGTTCATGGGACGACCTATAGGACATAAGAGATCGGTCACCGGCTCATCACCCCAGATGAGGCAGCCGCTTGTGGGGTTGGACGAAGGCTGCATCTTACCATCTAACGGTACGCCGTTGTACTGTTTCATTGCCTTTAGTGCATCCGCTTTCCTTTCAAAGTGCACATCGGCAGTACCTAAACTTCTGCCGGATCGGTCGTAGTGAACGGCTGCCTTCTTCAGGGTGCCAAACTCTGCAAACAGCTCCTGCAACAGCAAACACAGCAAATTACCAACCGGACAAAGGGCAACCAAAGAGGGACTAGAAGCAGGGATATGGTGGAGGATCACTAGAGGGTAGGGGGTTCATCACAGCTACCAATCAAACGCAAGTTCATTTTTCAAAAGCCCTTCAGATAACACTTAAATTGCTGGGGTCCCGTGGAAACTTATCACATACCCAGTGGTCAAACCCCCACCAATCAAAAGGGGGGCATATGCCCCCCTATGAATGACCGGTATGAATCCAAATCTAAAGCCCTTCCAAAAACCACTGCTTGCTATCCACTACAAGCCCTTCTTAAACACCTTTAGGCGACCGCATTTTGCGTCCGTGCACAACGTACTGCACACATACCCACAGTCTCCATTTAACCCGAGGCTTCATACACATTTCTGCGGAGACCTGCACTACTTTGGTCCGCCATGCAGACCAAACGCGTCCATTGAGTCTATGGCTCTGAAAATGGCAGACAACACAGATGGAATCCATGTTGCGTCCATTTTTCACAGAAGACTAATAGGGAGATGTTCTGGAAATTATTTTTAAGGCTGATCATCCATGTGTCATCCAAGAGGCCATTTGTCACCTTAGGGCTTTTTCACACTTGCGTTCTTTTCTTCCGGCATAGAGTTCCCTCGTCGGGGCTCTATGCCGGAAGAATCCTGATCAGGATTATCCTAATGCTTTCTGAATGGAGAGAAATCCGTTCAGGATGCATCAGGATGTCTTCAGTTCCGGACCGGAACGTTTTTTGGCTGGAGAAAATACCGCAGCATGCAAAAATCCTGAACACTTGCCGAAAGGCCGGATCCGGAATTAATGCCCATTGAAAGGCATTAATCCAGATCCGGCCTTAAGCTAAACGTCGTTTCAGCGCATTGCCGGATCCGACGTTTAGCTTTTTCTGAATGGTTGCCATGGCTGCCGGGACGCTAAAGTCCTGGCAGCCATGGTAAAGTGTAGTGGGGAGCAGTATACTTACCGTCCGTGCGCTCCAGAGTGACGTCAGGGGGCCCCACGCGCATGGGTGACGTGATCACATGGATCACGTGATCCATGCGCATGGGGCGCTCTGACGTCATTCTGGAGCGCCCGGGGAGCCGCACGGACTGTAAGTATACCGCTCCCCCGCTCCCCACTACTACTATGGCAACCAGGACTTTAATAGCGTCCTGGCTGCCATAGTAACACTGAACGCATTTTGAAGACGGATTCGTCATCAAATGCTTTCAGTTCACTTGCGTTTTTCCGGATCCGGTGTGTAATTCCGGCAAATTGAGTGCACGACGGATCCGGACAACGCAAGTGTGAAAGAGCCCTTATATCACTAAAAGTGCAACACCAAGCAATCAAAAAGGCATACGCACCCCAAAATAGTACCAAGCTAACAGTCACCTCACCCCTCAAAATATGAGCCCCTACATAGGACAATTGCCCAAAAAAAATAAAACTATGGCTCTCAGACTATGGAGACACTAAAACATGATTTTGTGTTTCAAAAATGCTTTTAGTATTAATATATATATAAAAAAAGTAGACATTAGTTATTGCCGGGTCTGTAACAACCTGCTCTATATAATAAAAAAAAAAAAAAAAAAAAAAAAAAAAAGAAAACATGACCCAAGGTGAACACCGTAAAAAAAAAAAAAAGTTCAAACCTTAAGTCACAAAAAGTATAATACCAAGTGATCAAAAAGTCCACTCCAAAATCGTACCAATCAAACCATAATCTCATCACGCCAAAAAACTGATAGCCTACCTAATAAGACAATTGCCCAAAAAAATAAAACTATGGCTCTCTGAATATGAAGACCTTAAGGGTACTTTCACACTTGCGCTGCTGGAAACCGGCAGGCCTGTCACTGGAACCAAACTGATACCATTTGTAGACAGATCTGGATCCGTCTCAAATGCATTGCAATACCGGACCCGTCTCTGGTTGTCATCCGGAAAAACAGATCTGGTATTTATCCTTTTCACATTTTTAAAGGTCTGCACATCCATTTTTCTGGGAACACTTAGGGCCAGATCCGGCATTAATGCATTTCAATGTAAAATAATGCCGGACCCGGCATGTGTTCCGGAATTTTGGACAGAAAACACAGCAGCATGCTTCAGTATTTTCTTAGTCCAAAAACTGTACAGTGACTGAATTGCTCTTGGCTACTTAAATTCCTTATACTGCGATATATCAATATATAATGCTCTTTTATAATATGCAAATTAACTCTGCCAGCAAGTAGGGCGGCTACTTGCTGGTAGCAGCTGCATCCTCCTTTCATAATGACACCCCCTCCTCATGTTGATTGACAGGGCCAGCGAACGCGCTCGTCCTCTTGCTGGCCCTGTCTGCATTTTAAATCTCGCGCCTTCGCCGTACCGGTCTTCAGTCGGCGCAGGCGCACTGATAGGACGACGCTCGCTCGGTCGCTCCTTCCTCAGTGCGCCGGGTGTAGATGTGACACCATCGGTGCAGGCACATTGAGGATGGAGTGGCCGAGTGAGGCTCATTAGCATATTGTAAGTGTGTATTCTAGCAGAACAGCTGCAGGGACAAATGTAAAAAACACATGTAGTGCTGACATTAGCGCATCGCTAATGTCAGTCAGCTACATAACAGAAATGATGAGGGTAAAAGCTCTTTAAAGTGGGTTTTGGAAACTCTGAAACATTTCAAGATTTGCTTCTAAACTTCTAACGTCCCAAAAAATAAAATATCATTCCCAAAATGATCCAAACATGAAGTAGACATATGGGGAATGTAAAGTAATAACTATTTTTGGAGGTATTACTATATTATAAAAAAGTAGAGAAATAGAAATGTGAAATTTTTCAGCATTTTTTTAATAAATAAAAATGAAATATTTTGATTCAAATTTACCGCTGTCATGAAGTACAACACATGACGAGAAAACAGTCTCAGAATGGCCTGGATGAGTAAAAGCGTTTTAAAGTTACCACATAAAGTGACACTGGTCAGATTTGCAAAAAAATATAACAACTCAGTCTGGTCCTTAAGGTGAAAAAATGGCCTGGTCCTTAAGGGGTTAAATAAGTAAAAATAAGTTAAAAAAGTTAAACCCCTTGTTTCCACTTGACACAAAAAGGAGTAGGTCACACTTATTGGCAGGTAGATTTTCCAGCGCAAAGGCCTCTTTCACACTTGCGTTGTCCGGATCCGGCGTGTACTCCACTTGCCGGAATTACACGCCGGATCCGTAAAAACGCAAGTGTACTGAAAGCATTTGAAGACGGAACCGTCTTCCAAATGCGTTCAGTGTTACTATGGCACCCAGGACGCTATTAAAGTCCTGGTTGCCATAGTAGGAGCGGGGAGCGGTATACTTACAGTCCGTGCGGCTCCCCGGGCGCTCCAGAATTACGTCAGAGCGCCCCATGCGCATGGATGACGTGATCCATGTGATCACATGATCCATGCGCTTGGGGCGCCCTGACGTCACTCTGGAGCGCCCCGGGAGCCGCACGGACTGTAAGTATACCGCTCCCCACTACACTTTACCATGGCTGCCAGGACTTTAGCGTCCCGGCAGCCATGGTAACCACTCTGAAAAAGCTAAATGTCGGCTCCGGCAATGCGCCGAAACGACGTTTAGCTTAAGGCCGGATCCGGATCAATGCCTTTCAATGGGCATTAATTCCGGATCCGGCCTTGCGGCAAGTGTTCCGGATTTTTGGCCGGAGCAAAAAGCGCAGCATGCTGCGGTATTTTCTCCGGCCAAAAAACGTTCCGTTCCGGAACTGAAGACATCCTGATGCATCCTGAACGGATTTCTCTCCATTCAGAATGCATTAGGATAATCCTGATCAGGATTCTTCCGGCATAGAGCCCCGACGACGGAACTCTATGCCGGAAGACAAGAACGCAGGTGTGAAAGAGCCCAAAGTGTTCCATCAGGATCTCCCTACCCCTGAGTGCGCACAAATCAGGAGCAGTTCATCCTTACCACAGAGCTGAGGGCGGGATATCGAGGTCACCACACAGCAGAGCTGAGGGCGGGATATCGAGGTCACCACACAGCAGAGCTGAGGGCGGGATATCGAGGTCACCACACAGCAGAGCTGAGGGCGGGATATCGAGGTCACCACACAGCAGAGCTGAGGGCGGGATATCGAGGTCACCACACAGCAGAGCTGAGGGCGGGATATCGAGGTCACCACACAGCAGAGCTGAGGGCGGGATATCGAGGTCACCACACAGCAGAGCTGAGGGCGGGATATCGAGGTCACCACACAGCAGAGCTGAGGGCGGGATATCGAGGTCACCACACAGCAGAGCTGAGGGCGGGATATCGAGGTCACCACACAGCAGAGCTGAGGGCGGGATATCGAGGTCACCACACAGCAGAGCTGAGGGCGGGATATCGAGGTCACCACACAGCAGAGCTGAGCGCGGGATATCGAGGTCACCACACAGCAGAGCTGAGCGCGGGATATCGAGGTCACCACACAGCAGAGCTGAGCGCGGGATATCGAGGTCACCACACAGCAGAGCTGAGCGCGGGATATCGAGGTCACCACACAGCAGAGCTGAGGGCGGGATATCGAGGTCACCACACAGCAGAGCTGAGGGCGGGATATCGAGGTCACCACACAGCAGAGCTGAGGGCGGGATATCGAGGTCACCACACAGCAGAGCTGAGGGCGGGATATCGAGGTCACCACACAGCAGAGCTGAGCGCGGGATATCGAGGTCACCACACAGCAGAGCTGAGCGCGGGATATCGAGGTCACCACACAGCAGAGCTGAGCGCGGGATATCGAGGTCACCACATAGCAGAGTGCGGGATATCGAGGTCACCACATAGCAGAGTGCGGGATATCGAGGTCACCACATAGCAGAGTGCGGGATATCGAGGTCACCACATAGCAGAGTGCGCAGAGTGCGCATAGCAGAGTCGCTGCAGCGTTTTTTTTGCAAATCCAGTGGATGTGCGCAGCACCGCACACACTCTCCTCCAGCTGATTCCTGTGCGCCGGTATAGCGTTCTGCCAAGGGATAGAAATCTGCCAGAACACCGGCTATTGGCTACAGCTGTCACATGACCCATCATCAACTGATTTTTATAACTATAACTTGCCCTGCAACAGAAAAGGCCCTCATACGGCTACATCAACGGAACACATTATGGCCTGTGGTAGCCAAAATCAAAATGGGATCTTCAATAACCTGAGTTTTGGGCGCTGAACTTAAGTGTGTGTCTGACTGCTCGGTACCCAGCCCTAATGGGCGAGCACAAGCCTTTCCCTTGACATTCATTCTCTATAGGACTGGTGGGGCAGCATTCATATTTCTGGCACTGCCACAGAGAATGAAGCAGCTGAGCGCACACTGCAATAGGAGGGGGAACAGGACGCATTCCTGGGACTGGTGGGGCCCAACAGACCCCTACGAGGAGTCGTCTTCGATCCTTGGCACTACCAAGGGGCCAGCTGTAGGACCACCATGTGGGAAACAGTAAAAGGACTGCAGCCCCCAGAGGTCTTACTCACCAAGGGAATGTGAACGCCTGTACACCAGGGTAACACCCCATGTGGCTCCATCATGTACCCATCATCGACCCCCCTCTGCAGACACATAGGATAAGCAGCACCTATATACACATTATGGTATAGCGGCGCTGAGGCTTAGATGCCACCCGCTGGTCCGCTAGGCTGAGGCTGGCAACAGGCGTTCCCCTTAAAAAAAAGTTTGACCCACGATAGTAACTTATCCCCAGTGGTCAGAGCAAGTTTCCACACTGGAGTAGAGCAGGGGTGCGCACGTTCATCGCTCCACCCTACAGTCGCATATAGGTGAACGTCTACCCTCCGATCCACTCAAGCGGGCAAATACAGACTCAGACAGGCCAATGCCCATCAGACATACAACATGTCCCGGGACCAATGACGGCAGAGCAAACTCTGAACTGAATTGGGGGCTTCACATCTCAAATTACCTCAACCCTAAGACAACAAAAAAGTTTGGGGATTTTTGCAAGTTACAGGAGAAATCAATATAGGAAAAAAAAAAAAAAAAAAGTTATCGCCGCGTCCGTAACAACTGGCCCTATAAATATATCACATGATCCACCACTTCCACCATCTCCCAAATTGCCCCAACCCCAGGACAACAAAAAAAAAGTTTGATTTTTGCAATTCTGAGGTGACAACAGCCTGAGAGTCACTCGTCGCCCCCCATTTACTTGAATGGCTGCGGTAATCACCCGCACCCCAGGACCAGCACGTACCTGAATGTCCGCATCCGAAACCCCAAAATCCAGGTTGGACACCAGCAGCTTGCCTCCGGTCTCCACTCCGGCCCCTGCACCGTACCCGCTGTCAAACATATCGTGCTGCCACTTGTCCGGGAGCTGCTTGGGCTATAAAGACACAAAACATGGGTGAGTGGGCTCCTGGGGGCCACAGCACATCAGCCCCAAGCCATCGGCACCAGCCCCTCCCCCACCGGGGCCGCGAGTATGTAGGGCGCCCTAGGCCCCAGGCTGGGCACCCCCTCCTCCGGCACCACTGCTAGGCCGCAGCCCCCCCACCGTGCCCGCCGCTCCTACCCTGCTGTACGGTGCGGGTCGGTTCCGGCCACCTCGGCTTAGCATCGCCCTCGTCCGGACCGGGCCTCCTCCGCCTCCCCGGCCGCCACCCCCTCCAATGCGGCCTATTGCTCCACCACGGGGTGCGCCACCTCGGGCCCCTCGACCTCCCCGGCCTCTGCCAGCCGGCCTCTGGCTCCGGTTCATCTTGATAATATCGTCCAGGGACATGTCCATCTTGTCCCCCATGGTGGTCTCGGTGGCGGGTGCACGGGTGTGTGGAATCACGTGCCCGGGTGCGGTTTCCGCTCTAACAATACAACGACCGCCGCTGAGCCGCGCTTATATAGCTCCGCCCCTTACAAGCCCGCCACTAATGACGACACTTCCGGCTCCTGAAGTCAGCAAGGGTTCTGCGTTCCATGCCTCGCAGTCGCTAGAACGCCAAGGCCAGGAATCTGTGGATCACGTGACGCAAAAAATAAAGACCATAGACCAGTGCCTCCACGGGAAAAAGTTGCCTACAAACCCGTTCACACGACGTCTTTGGCGCTGTTTTTTCATGTGTTCTGCACGACAAAAAATGCCTCTAAAAGCCTCCCATTCATTTCTATGCGAGGCAAAACCTGCTGTATCCTGGAGCAGAATCCATGCTGATTCTGACTTTGAAATGAATGGGAATCTGAAACACATCTGTCGCATGAACAATAATCACACTAGCGGCTCAATACCGGGAAAAAAACTGATCAGCTTTATCCTAAGGGCTCATTCACACGAACGTGTGCTGCCCGTTGCCGTATTGCAGAGCACATTTGCGGATCCGCAATACACAGGCACCGTTCCGTGTGCATTCCGCATCACGGATGCGGTCCCATTCACTTCAATGGGTCAGCAAATCCGGAGATGCGGAACGGAACACCACGGAGTGCTTTTTGGGGTTCAGTTTCAGAACTTGCTCTATCTTTTTGCGGAACGGACGGATCATGGACCCATTCAAGTGAATGGGTCCGTGATCCCCATGCGGCTGCCCCACGGACGGTGCCTGTGCATTGTGGGCCGCAATTTGTGGTCCACAGCACGGTCGTGTGAACAAGCCCTAATGCATTCTGAATAGCGAGCAATCCGTTCAGGATGTCTTCAGTTCACTGTACGGTTTTTGGTCGAAGAAAATACCGCAGCATGCTGCAGTATTTTCTTCGTCCAAAATTCCGGAACACATGCCGGATCCGGCATTATTTTACTATGAAATGCATTAATGCCGGATCCGACCCTAAGTGTTCCGGAAAAACGGATCCGGTTTTGCGGTCTGCACATGGGCAGACCTTTAAAAATGTGAAAAAGATAAGTACCAGACGGAACTGCCTGCCGGAATCCAGCAATGCTAGTGTGAAAGTACCCTTAGGCTAGGTTCACACGTACGGTTCTGAGCGAGGATATAGGTGCCGATTCCACGCAAAAAAAAAACACATAAAGTACTTTCCAATGGCTTTCAATGGGGAATCTGCAGGTTAAGGCTACATACACATGACTGTCCGCAAAAAAAAGGATGACATCCGTATGCCATCCGTTTTTTTTTTTTGCGGATCCATTGTAACAATACCTAAAATGTACAAGAATAGAACATGTTATTTTTTTTTGCGGGGCTACGGAATGGACATACTGATGCGGACAGCACAGCATTTTTTGCGGACCCATTGAAATGAATTGGTCTGCATCCTATCCGCAAAAAAACCCAGAACGGACATGGAAACAAACAACGTTCGTGTGCATGAGGCCTATTAAGGGCGGATGCGGTGCGCTTTTCACGCATGGTTGCTAGGAGATGATAGGGATAAGCAAACCCATTAAAGTCTAATCACTGTATTATTTTCCCTTATAACATGGGGGAAATAATAGCATTCTGAATACAGAATGCTTCCTAAAATGTCGATTGAGGGGTAAAAAAAAAAATTGAGGTGAGTTAATTTTATTTATTTTTTAACCCCTCAATGGACATTTTAGGAAGCATTCTGTATTCACCGTGTTATAAGGGAAAATAATAACATCTACAGAACACCTCACCCGGTCTGGGTACCACCGTCAGTTTTTTATCACGCTCGTGCAGAACGCATTGCACCCGCGCGATGAAAACTGAACAACGCAATCGCAGTCAAAACTGACTGTAATTGCGTGCCTACTCTCGCGGGTTTCCCGCAATGCACACGCGACGCATCCAGAGGAAATCCGGGACGCCCGTGTGAAAGAGGCCTTTGTGTTGGGTCTTGGCGCTGCCGAATAGCAGAGGGTACCAGACGAGAGACCCCGTCATGTCACACTCTGGGCTGATCTGGTTCTTCATCTTGTCCGTTGTGTGTGACGATGTGTTCTTCCAGGGACATTACAGAGATCCAAAGTTGTCCCAATTTCGCTGCTTTGGGAGCAGCAACTACACTTAAAATGTAGCAGCGCAAGCGCGGTTGCTGCGCACAATGATGACTTTGGGCTTCGAAACCTGCGAGGCTACTTGGAGCAGCTGCACAGGCCCCAGATCGTCGGGGTCAGGCTAGATGTCCGTCCCTGTCAATCAGCAGGCAGGCGAGCGCTTCTTCACCTGTGGGGACATTCAGATGATGAAATGTACAAGGAACATCACTCCCATCATTGCAGATGTGTGCCCCCCTTCAACTATAAATGATTAGACTGCTGAAGATTTTTTTAGATGGAGTAATAGGGCTGATCAGAAATCATTCAGGCACATTCACCTACATGGAAGGGGAGTGAAGTCATGTAAAAGCGCCCCCTACTGAGAGATACCAGCCAGAGCCATTGTGTCAGGTCAATGGTCCGGCTGTTGTGTCAATAACGCCATGGGCAGGGTCCTGTGTACTGCAGCGTGCCCCCTGGGCGGCCATCAGCTTCAACCAAGGGAGGGGAAGAGATGTAGATGAAGGGAGGGGTCACTCATATTAGATATTCACATCAATCTGGACTAAAGGCCTTTTAGGGCTCATGTACACAAACGTGTGTATTCTTTGGTCCGCAAAAATATGCTATGACGTCCGTGTGCATTCCGTATCTGGATCAGCCGGCCCCTAATAGAACAGTCCCGTCCTTAATAATAGGACATGTTCGATTTTTTGGCGGAACTGAAATACCGACATACGGAAACGGAATGCACATTGAGAAACTTCTGTTTTTTTTTGGAGGACCCATTAAAATGAATGGTTCCCCATACGGTCTGCAAAAAAAAAAGGAACAGACGCGGAAAGAAAATACGTTCGTGGGCATGAGTCCTTACACAGGACGATGATTGGGAATGATTGGTCGTTGGAAGGCTTGGCCTGTGATTGGTCTGACTAAAAAAAGTGAGCGCTTGGTTGTCAGGGGATTCTTACGCTGTAGTCGGCAGCTCGTCTGTCTCCTTGTATAAGCTGCTGGGCGCCATTTACTATAGTGTCACCGCCTGTTTTCATGAGAATTCCGTCTGGTACTTCCAATTTTGCGGAACAGGTGCGGACCGATTCATTTTCAATCGGCCCGGAATGTGCTGTCCGGATCCGCACTTCCGGGTCCGCACTTCCGTTCCGCAAAAAGATAGAACATGTCCTATTCTTGTCCGCAATTGCGGACAAGAAAAGGCATTTTCTATGGGAGTGCCGGCAATGTGCGGTCCACAAAATGCGGAACGCACATAGCCGGTGTTTCCGTGTTTTGCGGATCCGCAGAACACATACGGACGTGTGAATGGACCCTTATTTTGTAAGTCTCATTTACCAACTGATTTTGCGCCTGTTGTGGAGGCATTTGCGCCTATTTTGAATTTTAAGAGTCATTTTCCAACCCATTTGTGTAGGTGCGCCTTATTTCGTTGTAAAACAGTCTAATTTCTACGCCACCGGAGGGCTGTTGTACTTTTCTGCCTCTGTTTCGAGTGGTGAGTTGCGCCACATGTTGCCTACTTTCATGGAGATGTGCGCCTAATTTTAGTGGCACATTTTCGGAGAAAAACAACCACTAGAGGTGAGACTTAAACCAAAAAAGAATAACCTGATTTATTAAGGGATAATAAGGCTAAGGCTACATGCCGCCATTTGTCGCACAACATTTCTTGTAATGATAGTCTACGGTGTCGCACTGCAACATGCTGCGACATGACAGTCGCACAAAAATCCATCCAAGTTAGATTTTTGTGCAAATGTCGTGTCGCCGTTGCAGCATTTCGTAGTGTGACTCCATAGACTATCATTAGTGTTGAGCGAAGCAAAGCATTCGAAGTGGAATTCGGTCTGAAGTTTAGGAAAACTTTGATTTGCAACGAATCCGAATTTCCTCGCGCTTCGTCGTGACTAATCAGTTTTTCCTAAAATGGTGACTGCATGTGTTACAAAGTGAAAGTAAGAAGCTCGGGAACGCAAGATCACCCATAATGCTGTGCAGCCAGCCCCTGTGATGGATATCACATCCCTATAAAACCCTAATCCCGCGCGGTCTCCGCCACTGTCCTGTAAGCTGACCTTAGGGAGAGACTCATGTGCTAGGGACAGTGTTGCAGAAAACGATTAATAGAATATTGGAGAGGAAGAGTGCAGGGAGACTACAGGGAGAGTGCAGGGAGACTACAGGGAGAGTGCAGGGAGACTACAGGGAGAGTACAGGGAGAGTGCAGGGAGAGTGCAGGGAGACTACAGGGAGAGTGCAGGGAGACTACAGGGAGAGTGCAGGGAGACTTCAGGGAGAATGCAAGGAGACTACAGGGAGAGTGCAGGGAGACTACAGGGAGAGTGCAGGGAGACTACAGGAAGAGTGCAGGGAGACTACAGGGAGAGTGCAGGGAGACTACAGGGAGAGTGCAGGGAGACTTCAGGGAGAATGCAGGGAGACTACAGGGAGAGTGCAGGGAGACTACAGGGAGAGTGCAAAGAGACTACAGGGAGAATGCAGGGAGACTACAGGGAGAGTGCAGGGAGACTACAGGGAGAGTGCAGGGAGACTACAGGGAGACTATAGGGAGAGTGCAGGGAGACTACAGGGAGAGTGCAGGGAGACTACAGAGAGAGTGCAGGGAGACTACAGGGAGAGTGCAGGGAGAATGCAGGGAGAGTGGAGGGAGACTACAGGGAGAGTGCAGGGAGACTACAGGGAGAGTGCAGGGAGACTGCAGGGAGAGTGCAGGGAGAATGCAGGGAGACTACAGGGAGAGTGCAGGAAGACTACAGGGAGAGTGCAAAGAGACTACAGGGAGAATGCAGGGAGACTACAGGGAGAGTGCAGGGAGACTACAGGGAGAGTGCAGGGAGAGTGCAGGGAGAATGCAGGGAGACTATAGGGAGAGTGCAGGGAGACTACAGGGAGAGTGCAGAGAGACTACAGGGAGAGTGCAGGGAGACTACAGGGAGACTTCAGGGAGAATGCAGGGAGAGTGCAGGGAGACTACAGGGAGAGTGCAGGGAGACTACAGGGAGAATGCAGGGAGACTACAGGGAGAGTGTAGGGAGACTACAGGGAGAGTGCAGGGAGACTACAGGGAGAGTGTAGGGAGACTACAGGGAGAGTGCAGGGAGAGTGCAGGGAGACTATAGGGAGAGTGCAGGGAGACTACAGGGAGAATGCAGGGAGACAACAGGGAGAGTGCAGGGAGACTACAGGGAGAGTACAGGGAGAGTGCGGAGAGACTACAGGAAGAGTGCAGTGAGACTACAGGCAGAATACAGGGAGGCTACAGGGAGAGTGCAGGGAGACTACAGAGAGGGTGCAGGGAGACTTATTCTGCGACAGTTTTATTTATTCCTACATCAGCCATAAAATAAGATATGTGATTCAATACCAATAAGATGGAACTCTTTATTATTCTGGTGCCAGTGTGCCAACCAATACCATCCAGTCTGCACCCCTTAGGGGAGCCAGGTATTAATGGTGACCATCCTCCTCTTTTGCTGGCTTTACTTCTTCCAAATCATGCTTTAAAGTCTCCATGTCCTAGAAAAGTCATCAAGATGCAGAGAGAGAAGCTGGATGTTCCTGATGACATATTCTCATCGATATTAGATGATGTGGAAAAGGAGGAAAAGCAGATGGCAGAAGAAGGGCTCCCACCTGTAGGGCTGGGGTTGGAGAAGTGGGTATGCCAGAGCTGACTAATATTCTGTGTTCACTGTCAGATAATCTGCAGGAGATTGCAGGCAAGAACTGCGATAATATGCCTATTGTGCCCCCATCATACCAGCCAAAACCCACACCAGCAACAGCCCCTGTTTAAAGGTGCCACATGGCCATTAACAGTGAAGAAGGACTATACAGTGCGGTCTTTAGTATTAAATGAAAGGCAGCTGTGGGCTAGTTGACTGTGCGGTTCTTCACCGCCCGCAGCACGGCCGTACCCTATGGCAGAGTGGCCTGGGTATACCTGATTTATAGAGATTCGCGACTAATTAATTTGAAAAAATTAAATTTCTTGGCTAACTTTGGCGTAGTTGCGGAATCAATTTTGCTCATCTATATCATTGCAAAAAATGTCACGCAACAAATGTCGTTGTGTAGCCCTAACCTAAATGAGACATAATTTTTTTACTCCAAACAAAGGTGAGCTTGATAAATGTGCCCCTTAAAGGGGTTTTCCGGGAATTAAGAAAATGTAAATACTTAAATATTACTTTATGGTAAATATATGCCCAAATACCTTTCATTAGTTATAATGGCTCGTTTTGTCTGGGGAGCAATCATCAGGGGAAACAAAATGGCCACCACCTATTAGTTTACACAAAACCTGTCCTAATCACACATGAGGACAAGTTACTTTACAACACTGAGGTAAAGAGCTGCCTCATCCTCCTCTCTGCTCTACTTGTCAGGGATTATGATCCTGAATACAGTTTAATATAATATTTAGCTGAATCTCTGTAGGAATGGAGTTCATGAGGAGACATGAAGTACAGAGAGGACGGACCGGACAGACTGTGGTAATGGAGACTGGATACAAGAGCTGCTGCTCATTAGTCACATCTGCTCATGATCTCCATTCCTACAGAGATTCAGCTAAAGATCCTATCAGCTGTATTCAGGATCATAAACCCTGACAGGCAGAGGAGGATGAGGCAGCTCTTTAGCTCAGTGTTGTGAAGTAACTTGTCCTGCTGTGTGATTAGGACAGGTTTTGTGTGTAATAATAGGACGGGGGCCATTTTATTTCTCCTAATGATTGCTCCCCAGACAAAACGAGCCATTATAACTAATGTAAGGTATTTGGGAATATATTTATAATGATGTAAAATTTAAGTATTTTCATTTTCTTAATTCCATGAGAACCCGTTTAAATGAGCACTTATCAACTTGTGCTCATGGAAATGACTCCGTGTGCATTCCGTTTCCATATGTCCGCTTGGCCTTTCAGCAAAAAAGATGGAACATGACCTATTCTTGTTCGTTTTGCGCACAAGGAAAGTCATTGTTACAATGGATCTGCAAAATACGGATGCAATACGGATGGCATGCGTACGTCATCCGTATTTTTTGGCGGATCCATATTTTGCGGACCGCAAAATACATACGGTTGTGTAAAGCATATTACCCGCTTTACAGCTCTGCAGGACATGTACGTGAGGCGTAGCCGGAGTTCTGCAGCAGGTGAGAGGGGCTGCCTTCAGAGGGGTAAATCCCTTTAATGATGGGTGATAATGGTCTACTATCTTTCCCACCTCTCTTCCTGTGTCGCCCCCACAACATGAGGGCGTACAATTACAGCTGTGTATACAGAACCATATGGAACCCCACAGAGAAGAGAACCTGTTCCTGCTAAAATAATCTCATACCTCCCCTATAAAGGGGTGGCCCGGTTTGAAAAATGAATTTATATATATCCTATTAGGTAATTAATGGGGGGAGGGGTCTCCCCAGTTCAGGATCCTCATCTCTTGGCCAGAGTGGAGAGCGGTTATGAAGAGCGTCTCTCGATCTGGAGGACCCGTCCTGCATAACAACCAAATGATATAAATATGTACTGTGTAATGCTTAATTTTCCCTGTGGTGGCGCTGCAGGAAACTAACAGGTTTCACTACAGCAGTATCTGTGACTGACAGTGTTATGGAGAGACCTGTGACTGGAGCTGTAATGGAGGGATCTGTGACTGTGGGTGTTATGGAGGGATCTGTGACTGGTGGTGTTATGGAGGGATCTGGGACTGGTGGTGTAATGGAGGGATCTGTGACTGGTAGTCTTATGGAGGGATCTGGGACTGGTGGTGTTATGGAGGGATCTGTGACTGGAGGTGTTATGGAGGAATCTGGGACTGGGGGTGTTATGGAGGGATCTGTGACTGACAGTGTTATGGAGGGATCTGTGACTGGTAGTGTTATGGAGGGATCTGGGACTGGGGGTGTTATGGAGGGATCTGTGACTGACAGTGTTATGGAGGGATCTGTGAGTGGTGGTGTTATGGAGGGATCTGGGACTGGTGGTGTTATGGAGGGATCTGGGACTGGTGGTGTTATGGAGGGATCTGGGACTGGTGGTGTTATGGAGGGATCTGTGACTGGTGATGTTATGGAGGGATCTGGGACTGGGGGTGTTATGGAGGAATCTGTGACTGGAGGTGTTATGGAGGAATCTGGGACTGGTGGTGTTATGGAGGGATCTGTGAGTGGTGGTGTTATGGAGGGATCTGGGACTGGTGGTGTTATGAATGAATCTGTGACTGGTGGTGTTATGGAGGGATCTGGGACTGGTGGTGTTATGGAGGGATCTGTGAGTGGTGGTGTTATGGAGGGATCTGGGACTGGGGGTGTTATGGAGGAATCTGTGACTGGTGGTGTTATGGAGGGATCTGGGACTGGTGGTGTTATGGAGGGATCTGTGAGTGGTGGTGTTATGGAGGGATCTGGGACTGGTGGTGTTATGGAGGGATCTGGGACTGGGGGTGTTATGGAGGAATCTGTGACTGGAGGTGTTATGGAGGAATCTGGGACTGGTGGTGTTATTTGAGGTGTTTTCTGACCTAAAATAAAGGTCTGGGCGTTCAGAAAAAATAAATAAATCTGTTCTTATCAGTTTAATATCTGATACGTCCCCTATCTGTGGACCATGTATTAAATGGATTTTCTGAACAGGGACTTGGAAAAAGACTGATGGGTTAGTTAATTGGCTTATCACCTGAATGAAGTGTTCGGACCTCCACGCACCTTGGTTTTGCTTTGGGCCAGTTGTGCACACTTGGGATGCTGAGTTGTTCCTGTGAATTGACCATTTAGTACTTTTGTAGCAAGTTGGCTGGATGTAACCATTTAGCTTTTCCAGTGCCGCAATAATAAATGAGTAAAGTTTGCCTGTGTCTCCCTCTTGTGGATCCTATCCAACTGGATTATTTGGAGGTTAACAAGTAGTCCAGCACTTCCTATGTGTGTTATGGAGGAATCTGTGACTGGGGGTGTTATGAAGGTATTTGTGACTGGAGCTGTAATGGAGGGATCTGTGACTGGTGGTGTTATGGAGGGATCTGTGACTGGAGGTGTTATGGGGAATCTGTGACTGGAGCTGTAATGGAGGGATCTGTGACTGGAGGTGTTATGGCAGGATCTCTGGCAGTGTAATGGAGGGATCTGTGACTGGTGGTGTAATGGAGGGATCTGTGACTGGAGCTGTAATGGAGGGATCTGTGACTGGTGGTGTTATGGAGGGATCTGTGACTGGAGGTGTTATGGGGAATCTGTGACTGGAGCTGTAATGGAGGGATCTGTGACTGGAGGTGTTATGGCAGGATCTCTGGCAGTGTAATGGAGGGATCTGTGACTGGTGGTGTAATGGAGGGATCTGTGACTGGAGGTGTTATGGAGGGATCTGTGACTGGAGGTGTTATGGAGGGATCTGTGACTGGAGCTGTAATGGAGGGATCTGTGACTGGAGGTGTTATGGAGGGATCTGTGACTGGCAGTGTTATGGAGGGATCTGTGACTGGTAGTGTTATGGAGGAATCTGTGACTGGGGGTGTTATGGAGGAATCTGTGATAGGTGGTGTTATAGAGGAATCTGTGACTGGGGGTGTTATGGCGGGATCTCTGGCAGTGTAATGGAGGGATCTGTGACTGGTGATGTTATGAAGGTATTTGTGACTGGAGCTGTAATGGAGGGATCTGTGACTGGTGGTGTTATGGAGGGATCTGTGACTGGAGGTGTTATGGGGAATCTGTGACTGGAGCTGTAATGGAGGAATCTGTGACTGGAGGTGTTATGGAGGGATCTCTGGCAGTGTAATGGAGGGATCTGTGACTGGTGGTGTAATGGAGGGATCTGTGACTGGAGCGATCTGTGACTGGAGGTGTTATGGAGGGATCTGTGACTGGAGGTGTTATGGAGGGATCTGTGACTGGTAGTGTTATGGAGGAATCTGTGATTGGGGGTGTTATGGAGGAATCTGTGATAGGTGGTGTTATAGAGGAATCTGTGACTGGGGGTGTTATGGCGGGATCTCTGGCAGTGTAATGGAGGGATCTGTGACTGGTGATGTTATGAAGGTATTTGTGACTGGAGCTGTAATGGAGGGATCTGTGACTGGTGGTGTTATGGAGGGATCTGTGACTGGAGGTGTTATGGGGAATCTGTGACTGGAGCTGTAATGGAGGAATCTGTGACTGGAGGTGTTATGGAGGGATCTCTGGCAGTGTAATGGAGGGATCTGTGACTGGTGGTGTATTGGAGGGATCTGTGACTGGAGCGATCTGTGACTGGAGGTGTTATGGGGAATCTGTGACTGGAGCTGTAATGGAGGAATCTGTGACTGGAGGTGTTATGGAGGGATCTCTGGCAGTGTAATGGAGGGATCTGTGACTGGTGGTGTAATGGAGGGATCTGTGACTGGAGGTGTTATGGAGGGATCTGTGACTGGAGGTGTTATGGAGGGATCTGTGACTGGAGCTGTAATGGAGGGATCTGTGACTGGAGGTGTTATGGAGGAATCTGTGACTGGGGGTGTTATGGAGGAATCTGTGATAGGTGGTGTTATAGAGGAATCTGTGACTGGAGCTGTAATGGAGGGATCTGTGACTGGAGGTGTTATAGCGGGATCTCTGGCAGTGTAATGGAGGGATCTGTGACTGGTGGTGTCATGGGGAATCTGTGACTGGCAGTGTTATGGAGGGATCTGTGACTGGAGGTGTTATGGAGGGACCTGTGACTGGCAGTGTTATGGAGGAATATGTGACTGGGGGTGTTATGGAGAATTCTGTGATAGGTGGTGTTATAGAGGAATCTGTGACTGGAGGTGTTATGAAGGTATCTGTGACTGGAGGTAATATGGAGGGATCTGTGACTGGTGGTTGTATGGGGGTATCTGTGACTGGAGGTATTATGGAGGGATCTGTGACTGGTGGTGGTATGGGGGTATCTGTGACTGGAGGTAATATGGAGGGATCTGTGGCTGGCAGTGTTATGGAGGCATCTGTGACTGGTAGTGTTATGGAGGAATCTGTGATAGGTGGTGTTATAGAGGAATCTGTGACTGGAGCTGTAATGGAGGGATCTGTGACTGGAGGTGTTATGGAGGGATCTCTGGCAGTGTAATGGAGGGATCTGTGACTGGTGGTGTAATGGAGGGATCTGTGACTGGAGGTGTTATGGAGGGATCTGTGACTGGAGGTGTTATGGAGGGATCTGTGACTGGAGCTGTAATGGAGGGATCTGTGACTGGAGGTGTTATGGAGGGATCTGTGACTGATAGTGTTATGGAGGAATCTGTGACTGGGGGTGTTATGGAGGAATTTGTGATAGGTGGTGTTATAGAGGAATCTGTGACTGGAGCTGTAATGGAGGGATCTGTGACTGGAGGTGTTATGAAGGTATTTGTGACTGGAGCTGTAATGGAGGGATCTGTGACTGGTGGTGTTATGGGGAATCTGTGACTGGAGGTGTTATGAAGGTATTTGTGACTGGAGCTGTAATGGAGGGATCTGTGACTGGTGGTGTTATGGGGAATCTGTGACTGGTGGTGTTATGGAGGGATCTGTGACTGGAGGTGTTATGGAGGGATCTGTGACTGGAGCTGTAATGGAGGGATCTGTGACTGGAGGTGTTATGGAGGGATCTGTGACTGGAGCTGTAATGGAGGGATCTGTGACTGGAGGTGTTATGGAGGGATCTGTGACTGGCAGTGTTATGGAGGGATCTGTGACTGGTAGTGTTATGGAGGAATCTGTGACTGGGGGTGTTATGGAGGAATCTGTGATAGGTGGTGTTATAGAGGAATCTGTGACTGGGGGTGTTATGGCGGGATCTCTGGCAGTGTAATGGAGGGATCTGTGACTGTTGGTGTTATGGGGAATCTGTGACTGGAGGTGTTATGGGGAATCTGTGACTGGAGCTGTAATGGAGGAATCTGTGACTGGAGGTGTTATGGAGGGATCTCTGGCAGTGTAATGGAGGGATCTGTGACTGGTGGTGTATTGGAGGGATCTGTGACTGGAGCGATCTGTGACTGGAGGTGTTATGGGGAATCTGTGACTGCAGCTGTAATGGAGGGATCTGTGACTGGAGGTGTTATGGAGGGATCTCTGGCAGTGTAATGGAGGGATCTGTGACTGGTGGTGTAATGGAGGGATCTGTGACTGGAGGTGTTATGGAGGGATCTGTGACTGGAGTTGTTATGGAGGGATCTGTGACTGGAGCTGTAATGGAGGGATCTGTGACTGGAGGTGTTATGGAGGAATCTGTGATAGGTGGTGTTATGGAGGAATCTGTGATAGGTGGTGTTATAGAGGAATCTGTGACTGGAGCTGTAATGGAGGGATCTGTGACTGGAGGTGTTATAGCGGGATCTCTGGCAGTGTAATGGAGGGATCTGTGACTGGTGGTGTTATGAAGGTATTTGTGACTGGAGCTGTAATGGAGGGATCTGTGACTGGTGGTGTTATGGGGAATCTGTGACTGGTGGTGTTATGGAGGGATCTGTGACTGGTGGTGTTATGGAGGGATCTGTGACTGGAGCTGTAATGGAGGAATCTCTGGCAGTGTAATGGAGGGATCTGTGACTGGTGGTGTAATAGAGAGATCTGTGACTGGAGGTGTAATGGAGGGATCTGTGACTGGAGGTGTTATGGAGGGATCTCTGGCAGTGTAATGGAGGGATCTGTGACTGGTGGTGTAATGGAGGGATCTGTGACTGGAGGTGTTATGGAGGGATCTGTGACTAGAGGTGTTATGGAGGGATCTGTGACTGGAGCTGTAAAGGAGGGATCTGTGACTGGAGGTGTTATAGGGGAATCTGGCAGCAGGTCGCAGTCTCATTGTCCTGGTACGTCCTCCCTACATCACCATTGTCACCTCCTAAACACTGTGCCAGCAGGAGGCGCTATAACACCACACATAAACCTTCTGCATTGTATTCCGTGCAGTTCTTCCGCTTCACGTTCCGTGTATCAGGTCTCAGATATCGCGGTTATCGCGACTGCAAGAAAGTCCTCTGTGACTGAATTCTCCCACTAATTGTGCGGGTTATACCCACATCAATCATGTCCGCCAGGGCATCCGATTAAGCCACGCCCCTTTACAGCCATAACCAATCGAGGATGCGGGACGCTAGTGTGAGCACCAGACCTGAGTAGCTGATGCCTGATGATTTAAAGGAGAAGCGGTTCTGTGTGACGGGAAGACACGGGGCAGGATGAAGGTGCACATTAAGGCCTGGCATGGCGTTGCCTCCTGGATGTGGGTGGCGAACGACGAGAACTGCGGCATCTGTCGTATGGCTTTTAATGGCTGCTGCCCAGACTGTAAGTGTATGCCCCCTGCCACCAGAGTGCTGTACCCTGTGCCAGCTCACAGCCATGTACTTCATCAGTCACCCCTCCTCTCACTGACTACCTCAGGCCCAGTCTTGTTCTGCTCACAGTCATACGTCTTGAAGATGGCGGCGCGGCGCACCCACCGCCCATTGGGTCTCCCACCGCGCATTGGGTCTCCCACCGCCCATTGGGTCTCCCACCGCGCATTGGGTCTCCCACCGCCCATTGGGTCTCCCACCGCGCATTGGGTCTCCCACCGCGCATTGGGTCTCCCACCGCCCATTGGGTCTCCCACCGCCCATTGGGTCTCCCACCGCCCATTGGGTCTCCCACCGCCCATTGGTTCTCCCACCGCGCATTGGGTCTCCCGCCGCGCAGCAATGATTTTGCTACTGAGAGAAAAAACATGTGATTTATACTAAAATGAGCGCGACGATTCCAAATATGAACTTGGAATTTGCCTGACACGTCTAGATTTTAACCCCTTAATGACCCTGGGATTTTCAATTTTTGCGTTTTCGTTTTTTACTCCCCGCCTTCCCATAGTCCTAACTTTTTTATTATTCCATTTTTCACATAGCCTTATGAGGGCTTATTTTTTGCGGGACAAGTTGTACTTTCTAATGGCACCATTTACGGTTTCATACCATGTAGTAGGGAGCGGGAAAAAATTCCAAATGGGGTAGAATTGGGAAGAAAAAATGCAATTCTAATAAAGGTTTTTATTATTATTTTTTACACTGTACACTATGGGGTAAAACTGACTTGTTATCCTCATTCTCCAGGTCAGTTACGGCTACTATGATGCCACACTTGTATAAAGCTCTCTTGCGTTTTAATACTGAAAAAAATAATAATTTAAACCTTTGATAAAAAATTAAATTATTTTTATAACTATATTCTGACCCCTATAACTTTTTTGTAGTTGTGTACGGGGCTGTGTGAGGCTCATTTTTTGCGGGACGATCTGTTCTTTTCAGTGATACCAATTTGAAGTGTGTGCGACTTTTTGATAATTTTTTATAATTTTTTTTTTTTACCCGTTACGCCATTTGCAGTATACCATTAATATTGTTATATTTTAATAGTATGGGCATTTTCACATGTGGTGATGCCCATGTTATATATATATATTTTTTTTATTGTTTAAGTATTTTGATTTTAAGGAAAAGGGGGGTGATTTGAACTTTTATTTTATTTTTGCAAAAACTTTTTTTTTCTACTTTTTTTTTTAAGTCACCTTGGGTGACAATAACTGGCAATCATTAGATTTGTTATGTGTTCATCTATATAGACACCATTGAACACTTCATTTGCACTATACCAATACAATGCTGCCACCTAGTGGCCTGTATTGGTATAGTCATCTAATAGCCAGCGAAGCCTTCTTGAGGCTTCAGCCTATTTGATCAATGTAACAGGTTCCCCGATCTCAGCCGGGGAACGCTGTTACCGGAAACGAAAGTGCGCGACTTCCGCTTCCGGACAGCGCAGATGCCGTGATCACATTTGAACACGGCATCTGAAAGGGAAAATGTATGCGATCAGCCTTATGGCTGATCGCATACATGTGCCACGGGGCTCTGCTATTTAAAATAGCAGAAACCCGGCAGCTATGGCACCTGCTGCACATGCAAGTGGGCGCCATGTTTGGGGACCGGACTTCTGCCGTACATGTACAGCAGAGGTCCTTAAAGGGTTAAGTTATACATGCAAAGCCTATTCAGTTATAATATGAATGCATTATATTGGAGATATTCCAATGGACCTGTCCGGACGCACTCAGGCTGATGTCAGCAGTAAGTATATAAGGCAAGCTGGAGAGATTTTGATAAAGTGATCTGTTACAGTGCTATCAGATTTGAAACTTAAGATGGATAAACGCAAGTGTGTTAACGATCCAGACAATTTCTGCTACATATGTGGCAAATACAGTACTTATGATCAGCGCAAGAATCTGACTTAGCGAGTGCGTCTTGCAGCTTGGGATGCATTTGTGCTAGTAGTGCAGAACTTCCTTGGGAACAGATGAGCTGCAAACTATGAATTAGTAGACAATATGCTTACAGCATATGAACAACGTGGCTGCCGAATGTCATTGATAGTGCATTTCTTACATTCCCATGTAGACTTTTTCCCACCCAATTTGGGACACGTAAGTGACAAACATGGAGAGCGGTTCCATAAAGATATTTCTACAATGGAGAACAGGCATCAAGGCCACTGGAATCCCAACATGATGGGGGACTACTGCTGGTTTCACAAACACAAAAGCAGATGTCTGAAGCACTTCTAACAATACTGGGCCTTGCTCAAGTAACGCTACTTTCACACTGGCATTTTGGCTTTCCAGTTGGGAGATCCGTTCAGGGCTCTCGCAAGCGGCCCAAAACGGATCAGTTTTTGCCCTAATGCATTCTGAATGGAAAAGGATCCGCACAGAATGCATCAGTTTGTCTCCGTTCAGTCTCCATTCTGCTTCGGAGGCGGACACCAAAACGCTGCTTGTCCGTCTGACGAAATGGAGCCCAACGGATCCGTTCTGACACACAATGTAAGTCAATGGGGACGGATCCGTTTTCTATGACACAATCTGGCACAATAGAAAACGGATCCGTCCTCCATTAACTTTCAGTTGGTGTTCAAGACGGATCCGTCTTGGCTATGTTAAAGATAATACAAGCGGATCCGTTCTGAGCGGATGCAGACGGTTGTATTATCTGAACGGATCCGTCCACGACGGATCCGCACCAAACGTGAGTGTGAAAGTAGCCTAAGACTTTTAAACTGAAAAACGAGACTTTTATTTTTTTTGGAAATGTTGTTATTCCATGACATTTTCCTACACTGTTTACTACGCAAACTTTGATGTAGATCAGGAAATTGTCGGAGTAAAACTCGTTCTGTTCAAAATTATTCAATGCTTTCCAAGGGCTTAATTCATTTAGGCATACTTATGCATAGCAAAATTTCGTGACGTGTTACAACAATTCTGACTTGGGATTTGCAATCCGCACACTCGATTTAGGATAGGACAAACGGTTTTTGCCCAGTAGCGTGTCAATGGCTCTGTGCCAAGATTGCATTTAAAGGGGCTATCCGCAGAGCAACACTTGGTGGCACGTTTATTTAGACCGGTGTTTTAGACACCGGTTTGATACCGTAGACCAGGGATGCTCAACCTGCGGCCCTCCAGCTGTTGCAAAACGACAACTCCCAGCATTCCCGGACAGTGTACAGCTGTCAGCCTACAGCAGGGCATGGTGGGAGTTGTAGTTTTACAACAGCTGGAGGGCCATAAACTCCTCCTCGCCATGCTCCACTCACTTGGCCTTCAGGACACTGCCCTCTATTGGTTCCCTTCCTATCTCTCTGGCCGCTCCTTTAGTGTATCATTCGCTGGCTCTTCTTCTCCTCTTCCTCTTGATGTCGGCGTTCCTCAGGGCTCAGTACTAGGTCCTCTACTCTTCTCCCTCTATATAGCCCCCATCGGACAGACTTTCAGTAGACTTGGCTTTCGATACCACTTCTATGCTGACGACACCCAACTATACACTTCGTCCCCTGACATCACTCTAGCACTACTACAAAACGCACCAAACTTCTTGTCTTTCCCCCATCTACTAACTCGCCTAAACTTGATATTTCAATTCCTGTCTGCAGCACTATCATAACTCCAACATGTCCGCTGTCTTGGGGCCACATTTGACTCTGATCTTTCCTTTGTTCCCCATATTCAATCACTTAACTGCTCTTGTCGTCTGCACCTCAAGAATATCACTAGAATCCGCCCTTTTCTTACGGTGGAAATGGCAAAAACTCTTGTTGTTGCCTTGATTCATTCTCTTCTTGACTACTGCAACGCATTACTAATCAGTCTCCCTCTCACTAAACTCTCCCCCCTTCAGTCTTTTCTAAATGCTGCAGCCAGGCTCATCTATCCATCCAACCGCTACACTGATGCTACTAGTCTGTGCCAGTCACTTCACTGGTTGCCCATCCACCACAGAATACAGTTTAAACTTCTCACCCTCACCCACAAAGCTCTCCACAGTGCTGCACCTCCATACATCTCCCTCATCTCCATCTACCACCCTACTCGTGCTCTCCACAGTGCTGCACCTCCATACATCTCCTCACTCATCTCCATCTACCACCCTACTCGTGCTCTCCACAGTGCTGCACCTCCATACATCTCCTCCCTCATCTCCATCTACCACCCTACTCGTGCTCTCCACAGTGCTGCACCTCCTACATCTCCTCCCTCATCTCCATCTACCACCCTACTCGTGCTCTCCACAGTGCTGCACCTCCATACATCTCCCTCATCTCCATCTACCACCCTACTCGTGCTCTCCACAGTGCTGCACCTCCATACATCTCCTTCCTCATCTCCATCTACCACCCTACTCGTGCTCTCCACAGTGCTGCACCTCCTACATCTCCTCCCTCATCTCCATCTACCACCCTACTCGTGCTCTCCACAGTGCTGCACCTCCATACATCTCCCTCATCTCCATCTACCACCCTACTCGTGCTCTCCACAGTGCTGCACCTCCATACATCTCCTTCCTCATCTCCATCTACCACCCTACTCGTGCTCTCCACAGTGCTGCACCTCCATACATCTCCTCCCTCATCTCCATCTACCACCCTACTCGTGCTCTCCACAGTGCTGCACCTCCATACCTCTCCTCCCTCATCTCCATCTACCACCCTACTCGTGCTCTCCACAGTGCTGCACCTCCATACATCTCCTCCCTCATCTCCATCTACCATCCTACTCGTGCTCTCCACAGTGCCGCACCTCCATACATCTCCTCCCTCATCTCCATCTACCACCCTACTCGTGCTCTCCACAGTGCCGCACCTCCATACATCTCCTCCCTCATCTCCATCTACCACCCTACTCGTGCTCTCCGTTCTGTTAACGACCTAAGATTAATAACCTCCATAATTCGTACCTCTCACTCCCATCTTCAAGACTTCTCTCGAGCTGCACCTACTCTCTGGAATACTCTGCCCCGGAATACTAGGTCAATCCACAACTTCTCCACCTTCAAAGGTGCCTTAAAAACACATCTTTTCAGGCAGGCTGATCAAGCTACCTAAACTGACTATTCCCCGACTAAACCTCCCCCCCCCCACTTCCCCCCAACTCCTCTGGCCTGAACTCGATCCTCTAGTAGTCCCAAACCTGAAGCAGATCGGCCGGCACCACTCCTGTCAGTTCAATAATGTCTCAAATCCTACTTATCACAATCAACTACCTTATGTGTCACCCCCAATTCCTTATAGATTGTAAGCTCTTGCGAGCAGGGCCCTGACTCCCAGTGTTTCAGTTGCATATTAGCCGGTTACTTTTGTTTTGTACATGAACCCTATGAATTTGTAAAGCGCTGCGGAATATGGTGGCGCTATATTAATAAATGTTTTTTATTATTAAAGGCGTTATCCGACACTAACAAATGCCCGGCCCCTCACATTTGTTAGTGTTGGATAACCTCTTTTAAAGGGGTTGTCTCACTTCAGCAAGTGACATTTATCATGTAGAGAAGGTTAATACCAGGCACTTACTATTTGCTTCTTTTGCTGGCTGGACTCATTTTCCATCACATTATACACTGCTCGTTTCCATGGTTACAGACCACCCTGCAATCCATCAGCGGTGGACGTGCTTGCACAGGCCTGTGTGCACTCCCATGGTCCTGGCCACCAGAGAGGCCGTCGCTTTTTCCTATAGTGAACAAGCACGACCACCACTGATGGATTGCATAGTGGTCGTAACCATGGAAACGAGGAGCGTATAATGTGATGGAAAAATGAATCCAGCCAGCAAAGGAAACAATATGGACAATCACAATACATTAGTAAGTGCCTACACGATGAAAGCCGTTTGCTGAAGTCAGACAACCCCTTTAATAAGGCCCTGTGCTGGCGGTGAATCCGTCCAAGTTATGAAGAGGTACAGGCCGGCAATTTTAGACCTGGCATGAGCGGTTATTTGCGCCGCCATCTGCACCTAAAATACGCCTAATTTAGGCGTGTTTCAGATTAGTAAATTACCCCCTAGGTCCCTGTCCACAATGTCCGACCACTGTGCCCCCCTTCCCCACTGTTCGCCAGACTCTTCTCACTCTGCTAGTGATTGTTGGGGTCCCAGCGGTCAAACCCCCACTATAAATAATCTATAAATTGCTCATGACTATTTGTAATTGGAATGCCCCTTTAACTTCCTCCTGTCCCAGCGCTGACCGCTCGCGTCCTCATAGACGCTGCTGCTCTCCTCCCGCTTGTATAGCGGACCGGCCACTTGCATCCCCTGATGTGTCTTTGCTTTCGGTTGTCGGCTGATGAGCCCCCTAAAGGGCTTGGCCCATCTCACACTTCGGTGGCATCTCGCTATGAAATGCACCAATGTCTGATAGGAGCAGTTCCCAGAGGTGTCTTAAGAACGAGGACCCCAAAGTGAACGAGGGCGCACCATGTAAGCCCAGCAACCCTCCATTGACTTCTATGGGAGCGCCGACTATTTCCAGAACTCCCACAGAGGTGACCGGAGAGCGCCTGCGGTGTGATCTCTTTATTCATTTCTTATAGGCTTCCAAAAACAGCCAAGTGCTCTCGCTCGGATCTTTTTGGAACTCTCATAGAAGTGAATGGAGAGGGCACCACACATGCGCAGGGCACTCTTCTTCGCTTTGGTGGCCCCGTTCTAGAGCTAGGTGCAGCTTCCACCTCTGTACATTGGTGGCATACCCCAGCGAGATGGCCTCCATACATCACCCCTGAGATGAATGCATGCCGGTTCTGGCTTCTGACCCTGTGGTTTCTCCCCCTGCAGGCAAGGTTCCTGGAGATGACTGCCCCTTGGTCTGGGGCCACTGTTCACACTGCTTCCATATGCATTGCATCCTGAAGTGGCTCAACTCCCAGCAAGTGCAGCAGCATTGTCCCATGTGCCGGCAGGAATGGAAGTTCAAGGAGTAAGTCGCCCTGCGATGCCTGGGTTACTACATGGCAGTACTCTGGGGTATGCTGGTCGTTGTAGTTCCCGCAGCCGGAGAGTCTCATATGTTACAGCAATAGACACAAAGTTTACTGAAGCTGTGTAATGTACAAATCCTTCCTGCAGGAAGTGTCCCTGCGGGGCCATCTCCCCTCCCCCATCCACGTGTGCCACCCCCGGTGCCCGCTCCTTCACCACCCTGTGTTCTGCAGAGAAATGACATCATTACCCTTCTGTTTGTGACAACTGATTTGTAATTTTGTCTTGTAAATTGAATAAAACACATTGACTCATTCCTTTCCGAAGGAGAAACTGCTGGGAACCATTTATGGACACAAGAAATGACAGTCGGTGGAGATTGATCCCGGAGGAGTGGGAATTATTGAGGGTATATCCATTGAATTCACTAAAATGACATCAGATTCCTTCCTGTTCCTAACTGTTGAAGTTACTCATCACATTTATTCATCCGACTTCAACTTCATCATAGTTTGTGTGCGAAATTAACCCTTTCACCACCACCACTTGCTGCGAGCCTCGTTCCAATGGCAGTGACTTATAAGGGCGCTTTAACATGTGGCAGAAAACAACGCCAGAAAATATGCAGGTGCCGATCTGTATATTATCCCCACTAACCCCTTTAAAAATGGCACCTGCTCCAGAGCGCAGTGGGCGCCGTAGCCACCAGGTTTAAAACCGCAGACACACAGGGCTAAGGCTACTTTCACACTAGCGTTAATGTTTTCCGGTATCAAGATCTGTCATAGGGTCTCAATACCGGAAAAAAAAACGCTTCCGTATTGTCGATGGGCATAAAACGTAACTGAACAGAACAGAATGCTCCAAAATGCATTCCATTCTTATATGCTGCGGTTTTCTTTCCGTCCTGAGATGCGGAGCAAGATGGATGCGTCATGACCCACAATGTAAGTCAATGGGGATGGATGCGTTTTATCTGACACAATAGAAAACGGATTCGTACCCCATTGACTTTCAATGGAGTTCATGACGGATCCGTCTTGGCAATGTTACAGATAATACAACCGGATCCGGTCATAACGGAGGCAGACGGTTGTATTATCAGTAACAGAAGCGTTTTTGCTGAACCCTGCCGAATCCAGTAAAAACGCTAGTGTTAAAGTAGCCTGACACTAATCGGATATTTCACCCCTTAGATGTCATGGTCGGGTGTGACCACGGTATCTGAGGCGGCTTTCATTCCTTGTGGTAGCCTCAGTCCTTGTGAAGTATCCGAGGCTACCACAGCAGTAGCTCATAACACAGATCATAGCGCAACCCCAATAGACTGCAATGGTAATTCAGCGCAGTCTATGGGACGAGTAATCTAATGACTGCATGTTTAAAGAGGAGCATACAGACATGGAGAGCGGCGCCCAGGGATCTCCCTGCACTTACTATTATCCCTGGGCGCCGCTCCGTTCTCCGGTATCTTCATATGTTCAGCTCAACTGGGTGGAGCCTGCCGGCGTCTCCTTCTCCCAGGCTGGAGTGCTGGCCAATCGCAGCGCTCAGTTAATAGCCTGAGAGTTTTTTCTCTCTCTCAGGCTATGAGCTGAGCGCTGCGATTGGCCAGGAGAAGGAGACGCCGGCAGGCTCCACCCAGTTGAGCTGAACATATGAAGATACCGGAGCCTATACCAGGAGAACGGAGCGGCGCCCAGGGATAATAAGTGCAGTGAGATCCCTGGGCGCCGCTCTCCATGTCTGTATGCTTAGTTTCGATTTTTTATTCTAGTGAAAGGTCCTCTTTAAGTCCCCAAAGGGGACTTACATGTGGGTAAAAAATAAAACATTTCAAATCACTCCACTTTCCCAATAATAAAAATAAACAAAAAATAAAGATCATTTTCACTGCCGTGTCCCAATATGACTGTAATATTAAAATATAAAATGTATTTATCCTATACGGTGAACCCCATAAATGTTTAAATTTTGGCGGTTTTTCACTACTTCACTCCCCCCCCCCCCCAAAAAAAAAATAAATAAAAGGTGATCAAAAAGCCGCACACACTGCAAAATGGTATTGATAAAAACTACAGATCTCTGTGCAAAAAATGAGCCCGCACACAACTTTGTAGATGTAACTATATATATATATATATAAATAAAAAAAAAAGTTTGGGGTTCAGAATATGGCGATGACAAGAAAAAGTTAGTTTTTCTTGTGTTTTTAATACTGAAAAAAAACAACTAAATATGGTGTTGTTGTAATCGTACTGACCCAGAGAATGAAGGCGACAGGTCACTTTTACTGCAGAGGGAACGGCGTAAACACAAAACCCATAAAACTATCAGGGAATTTCCTTCTTTTTCTTCCTAGCTTTCCACTGCATCATATGCAATATGAAATGGAACCATTAGAAAGTGCAACTTGTCCTACAAAAAACAAGCCCTCATATGGCTTATGTAAGGAAAGATAAAAAAAAGTTATGGCTTCGGGAAGGCAGGGAGTAAAGGACAAAAACTCGCCATGTCCATAAGGGGTTAAGGCTGTGGCTTGGCTGCGACACGCGTTACGTGACCAGCGATCGCTGTAGCAGTGCAGCGTGACTGTTACGTTGCTGAACTCACGGAAGAAGCATTTCTGATTCTGGGGTCACAGCAACCTGTGAGTCGGGCTGAGACCCCCTTTCAATGCTGTGGCCGCACTGCTGGTGTCGTTGCCAGGATCGCTGTGTAGCCTAAAAGGGTGGTTCCTCCATTAGGTTGCCACAAACATTCAGGTGACTATTGTAAGGCTACGACATGGCTGTGAAGACGCAGGCACAATCTAACCATATTGGATTTTTTTGTGGCTGTCTCATTGCAGTCGCAGCATCACGACCCCATTGACAATCATAAGATATGATGTCACAGCGCAACATGGCGATCTTCAGGTCACGCAGTCCAGGATAGGAGATAAGTATCTGAATGGTGGGGTCCGACCGCTGGGACGAGGTGTGGTGATTCTGCCCCAACCTCTGGTTCTGTCCGCCTTATTCCTCCTGAGCAGTTTCTTGGTCCCGGCTCCTTTTTAACCATTGAATCCTCCTTCCACATTGGATTAGACCAGGGATGCTCAATCTGCTGCCCTCCAGCTGCTGCAAAACTAAAACTCCCAGTATGCCCTAGTGCAGGGAAGGCCAACCTGCGGCTCTCCAGCTGTTGTAAAACTACAACTCCCATCATGCCCTGCTGTAGGCTGATAGCTGTAGGCAGCATGGGAATGCTGGGAGTTGTAGTTTTGCAACAGCTGGAGAGCCACAGGTTGGCCACCCCTGCCCTAGTGGCTGTAGGCTGTCCAAACATGCTGGGAGTTGTAGTTTTGCAACAGCAGGATAATGACACTGACACTCGGGGTACAGGATAATGACACTGACACTCGGGGTACAGGATAATGACGCTGACACTCGGGGTACAGGATAATGACACTGACACTCGGGGTACAGGATAATGACACTCAGGTTGGGCATCCCTAGATTAGACGTATACCAGTACTGATGCCATCTGCGGTGGCGCTTTAGCCAGCATGTTAAAATCCCGATCCTTCTTTCCCTCAACCTTGGTGACCACACTTCTAATCCACATTAGATAACTGGGGGTCCAACCACCTGCAGTCTGGTGTAAGTATTAGAAACCTCTGGAATCTGCCTCCTCCGCAGTCATTGATTATTCCCCCAGTAATATACAGTATTTAAAAGCATATAGCGGGGGAGGGGCTGAGTGGTACCTGACTCACCACCGCAGCGTGACACTACATGACTAAGGCGAGTTTTAATCAATGTTTATAAGACAACATATTCTTAATTATCCTCAGTGGGGAATGATGGCTGTTTGGTCTGACGTTAGACATGTTATAGGATTGGGGGGGGGGGGGGCTTCAACTCTGGAAAGTCTTTGTAAGACGGCATAAGAGCATCCCCTCGAGGACATGGATTACTGCAGCTAATAATCTGTTTTATAACTAAAGAAGGTCTTCAGACTCTCAAAGGGGTTGTTTGAGATGGTCTCAGACAGCTCCATTTAAAGGGGTACTCCAGGATTTTCATATTGATGGCCTCTCCTCGGGATAGGCCATCAATGTCTGACGCTCCGCACCCCTGCCGATCAGCTCTAGAGTCGAAATACAAACTACAAATTGGCGTGGTATTAAAAAGCAGGACGTGCTCAACCCCGTATGCAGTGGTGCATCTATATCGGGGGAGGGGGGCAGATCCTGCACTTGTGGTCCGCTGCTAATGGCAATCCCCAGCAAAAATGCATACAATGGAGGATGCCTGCAGCGGACCACAAGTACCACAATGGATATCCTACACAGGATAGCAAATGTGTGGATGTGATAAACAGTATATATAATACAACAAAAACAAAGACAGGTGCACTCTGCGGTCTTACTAAGCCCTCAAACTGGTGTTAAAATTGAGAGATTAGCCAACATGTCCTACGTGAGGACATGTCTGAGCCCGAGCACCGCGCCAAGGTTACTCAAGTAGCTCGGGACCTAACGCTAAACCTATCTGGGTGATCTCAATAAGATACACACACAGGCGTGTTTCTGAAACCTTTCTGCCTTTAGTCTTGGACTTCAGCACCTTATAGACATTCTTCCACACATATAAGAAACAGATGTGATTCACATGTTCACTGTTGCTGGGCAGACTCCATTCCCGTTATGGACATAAGGCTAATGTAAACATATTCTCCCTCTAGAACGATGTCACCCGGCATCCTGTCCCGCATACAGATCATTTAACTTATTCTATTTAACCCTTCAATCCCCTCTTAAGTCATGAATATGACTTATCTTCTTTCTCTCATAGAGAGGTACGTAGCATAGGATTGTCCAGGGTCTGTGGGTTTTGGACACATTACGCAAAACATCTGTATGAGGGAAGGGATACATTGGATACAACAACATATAACAATCAAGGAAGCAATTATAATTATAATACTGATAAATAATTTTCTCAACCAACTCAAATCCGGCAGCCAGCTCAATAACCAGTCCCACCAAGAGGATGAATCAACATCTTTCTTGATATTATTAGCAATTTCATGTAACCCTTGAATATGGGACTGGATTGATCTGGAATGGTCAGATAAATTAAAGCAGCACATTCCTTTAAAATCTTGACATCTTATGTTATGTTTAACCACCTCAGCCCCCAGTGCTTAAACACCCTGAAAGACCAGGCCACTTTTTACACTTCTGACCTACACTACTTTCACCATTTATTGCTCGGTCATGCAACTTACCACCCAAATGAATTTTACCTCCTTTTCTTCTCACTAATAGAGCTTTCATTTGGTGGTATTTCATTGCTGCTGACATTTTTACTTTTTTTGTTATTAATCGAAATTTAACGATTTTTTTTGCAAAAAAATGACATTTTTCACTTTCAGTTGTAAAATTTTGCAAAAAAAATGACATCCATATATAAATTTTGCTCTAAATTTATTGTTCTACATGTCTTTGATAAAAAAAAAATGTTTGGGTAAAAAAAAAAATGGTTTGGGTAAAAGTTATAGCGTTTACAAACTATGGTACAAAAATGTGAATTTCCGCTTTTTGAAGCAGCTCTGACTTTCTGAGCACCTGTCATGTTTCCTGAGGTTCTACAATGCCCAGACAGTACAAACACCCCACAAATGACCCCAATTCGGAAAGTACACACCCTAAGGTATTCGCTGATGGGCATAGTGAGTTCATAGAACTTTTTATTTTTTGTCACAAGTTAGCGGAAAATGATGATTTTTTTTTTTTTTTTTTTTTCTTACAAAGTCTCATATTCCACTAACTTGTGACAAAAAATAAAAACTTCCATGAACTCACTATGCCCATCACGAAATACCTTGGGGTCTCTTCTTTCCAAAATGGGGTCACTTGTGGGGTAGTTATACTGCCCTGGCATTCTAGGGGCCCAAATGTGTGGTAAGGAGTTTGAAATCAAATTCTGTAAAAACTGACCAGTGAAATCCGAAAGGTGCTCTTTGGAATGTGGGCCCCTTTGCCCACCTAGGCTGCAAAAAAGTGTCACACATCTGGTATCTCCGTATTCAGTAGAAGTTGGGGAATGTGTTTTGGGGTGTCTTTTTACATATACCCATGCTGGGTGAGATAAATATCTTGGTCAAATGCCAACTTTGTATAAAAAAATGGGAAAAGTTGTCTTTTGCCAAGATATTTCTCTCACCCAGCATGGGTATATGTAAAAAGACACCCCAAAACACATTCCCCAACTTCTCCTGAATACGGAGATACCAGATGTGTGACACTTTTTTGCAGCCTAGGTGGGCAAAGGGGCCCATATTCCAAAGAGCACCTTTCGGATTTCACTCGTCATTTTTTACAGAATTTGATTTCAAACTCCTTACCACACATTTGGGCCCCTAGAATGCCAGTGCAGTATAACTACCCCACAAGTGACCCCATTTTGGAAAGAAGAGACCCCAAGGTATTCGCTGATGGGCATAGTGAGTTCATGGAAGTTTTTATTTTTTGTCACAAGTTAGTGGAATATGAGACTTTGTATGAAAAAAAAAAATATATAAAAAAAATCATCATTTTCCACTAACTTGTGACAAAAAATAAAAAATTCTAGGAACTCGCCATGCCCCTCACGGAATACCTTGGGGTGTCTTCTTTCCAAAATGGGGTCACTTGTGGGGTAGTTATACTGCCCTGGCATTTTCCAGGGGCCCTAATGTGTGGTAAGTAGGTAAATGACCAGTGAAATCCAAAAGGTGCTCTTTGGAATATGGGCCCCTTTGCCCACCTAGGCTGCAAAAAAGTGCCACACATGTGGTATCTCCGTACTCAGGAGAAGTTGGGGAATGTGTTTTGGGGTGTCTTTTTACATATACCCATGCTGGGTGAGAGAAATATCTTGGCAAAAGACAACTTTTCCCATTTTTTTATACAAAGTTGGCATTTGACCAAGATATTTATCTCACCCAGCATGGGTATATGTAAAATGACACCCCAAAACACATTCCCCACCTTCTCCTGAGTACGGAGATACCAGATGTGTGACACTTTTTTGCAGCCTAGGTGGGCAAAGGGGCCCATATTCCAAAGAGCACCTTTCGGATTTCACTCGTCATTTTTTACAGAATTTGATTTCAAACTCCTTACCACACATTTGGGCCCCTAAAATACCAGGGCATTATACCTACCCCACAAGTGACCCCATTTTGGAAAGAATAGACCCCAAGGTATTCGCTGATGGGCATAGTGAGTTCATGGAAGTTTTTATTTTTTGTCACAAGTTAGTGGAATATGAGACTTTGTATGAAAAAAAAAAAAAAAAAAAATCATCATTTTCCACTAACTTGTGACAAAAAATAAAAAATTCTAGGAACTCGCCATGCCCCTCACGGAATACCTTGGGGTGTCTTCTTTCCAAAATGGGGTCACTTGTGGGGTAGTTATACTGCCCTGGCATTTTCCAGGGGCCCTAATGTGTGGTAAGTAGGTAAATGACCAGTGAAATCCAAAAGGTGCTCTTTGGAATATGGGCCCCTTTGCCCACCTAGGCTGCAAAAAAGTGCCACACATGTGGTATCTCCGTACTCAGGAGAAGTTGGGGAATGTGTTTTGGGGTGTCTTTTTACATATACCCATGCTGGGTGAGAGAAATATCTTGGCAAAAGACAACTTTTCCCATTTTTTTATACAAAGTTGGCATTTGACCAAGATATTTATCTCACCCAGCATGGGTATATGTAAAATGACACCCCAAAACACATTCCCCAACTTCTCCTGAGTACGGCGATACCAGATGTGTGACACTTTTTTGCAGCCTAGATGCGCAAAGGGGCCCAAATTCCTTTTAGGAGGGCATTTTTAGACATTTGGATACCAGACTTCTTCTCACGCTTTGGGGCCCCTAGAATGCCAGGGCAGTATAAATACCCCACATGTGACCCCATTTTGGAAAGAAGACACCCCAAGGTATTCAATGAGGGGCATGGCGAGTTCATAGAAATTTTTTTTTTTTGGCACAAGTTAGCGGAAATTGATATTTTTTATTTTTTTCTCACAAAGTCTCCCGTTCCGCTAACTTGGGACAAAAATTTCAATCTTTCATGGACTCAATATGCCCCTCACGGAATACCTGGGGGTGTCTTCTTTCCGAAATGGGGTCACATGTGGGGTATTTATACTGCCCTGGCATTCTAGGGGCCCTAAAGCGTGAGAAGAAGTCTGGAATATAAATGTCTAAAAAATTTTACGCATTTGGATTCCGTGAGGGGTATGGTGAGTTCATGTGAGATTTTATTTTTTGTCACAAGTTAGTGGAATATGAGACTTTGTAAGAAAAAAAAATAATAATTCCGCTAACTTGGGCCAAAAAAATGTCTGAATGGAGCCTTACAGGGGGGTGATCAATGACAGGGGGGTGATCAATGACAGGGGGGTTGATCAATGACAGGGGGGTTGATCAATGACAGGGGGGTGATCAATGACAGGGGGGTGATCAATGACAGGGGGTGATCAATGACAGGGGGGGTGATCAATGACAGGGGGGTTGATCAATGACAGGGGGGTGATCAATGACAGGGGTTGATCAATGACAGGGGGGTGATCAATGACAGGGGGGTGATCAATGACAGGGGGGGTGATCAATGACAGGGGGGGTGATCAATGACAGGGGGGGTGATCAATGACAGGGGTGGTGATCAATGACAGGGGGGTGATCAGGGAGTCTATATGGGGTGATAACCACAGTCATTGATCACGCCCGTGTAAGGCTTCATTCAGACGTCCGGATGCGTTTTGCGGATCCGATCCATCTATCAGTGGATCCGTAAAAATCATGCGGACGTCTGAATGGAGCTTTACAGGGGGGTGATCAATGACAGGGGGGTAATCAATGACAGGGGGGTGATCAGGGAGTCTATATGGGGTGATCACCACAGTCATTGATCATGCCCCTGTAAGGCTTCATTCAGACGTCCGGATGCGTTTTGCGGATCCGATCCATCTATCAGTGGATCCGTAAAAATCATGCGGACGTCTGAATGGAGCTTTACAGGGGGGTAATCAATGACAGGGGGGTGATCAGGGAGTCTATATGGGGTGATAACCACAGTCATTGATCATGCCCCTGTAAGGCTTCATTCAGACGTCCGGATGCGTTTTGCGGATCCGATCCATCTATCAGTGGATCCGTAAAAATCATGCGGACGTCTGAATGGAGCTTTACAGGGGGGTGATCAATGACAGGGGGGTAATCAATGACAGGGGGGTGATCAGGGAGTCTATATGGGGTGATCACCACAGTCATTGATCATGCCCCTGTAAGGCTTCATTCAGACGTCCGGATGCGTTTTGCGGATCCGATCCATCTATCAGTGGATCCGTAAAAATCATGCGGACATCTGAATGGAGCTTTACAGGGGGTTGATCAATGACAGGGGGGTAATCAATGACAGGGGGGTGATCAGGGAGTCTATATGGGGTGATCAGGGGTGATTAGGGGTGATCAGGGGCTAATAAGGGGTTAATAAGTGACGGGGGGGGGTGTAGTGTAGTGTAGTGGTGCTTGGTGGGACTTTACTGAGCTACCTGTGTCCTCTGGTGGTCGATCCAAACAAAGGGGACCACCAGAGGACCAGGTAGCAGGTATATTAGACGCTGTTATCAAAACAGCGTCTAATATACCTGTTAGGGGTTAAAAAAAACACATCTCCAGCCTGCCAGCGAACGATCGCCGCTGGCAGGCTGGAGATCAACTCTCTTACCTTCCGTTCCTGTGAGCGCGTGCGCCTGTGTGCGCGCGTTCACAGGAAATCTCGCGTCTCGCGAGAGGACGCGCCGGCGCGTCCAGGAGGAATGAATCAACCACCTCCAGGACGCGTCTGTGCGTACAGCGGTCCGGAGGTGGTTAAGTAACAGATAATCTACAGTAAATCTAGTTTCTAGCACTGCTCCTCTTACGCCTTGTAGATCTAGAAGCATGTCTGATAAGGCGATAGAGGAATGATTCAGAGATTTAGCCAAGTCACATGCAATAGAATTTATAGTACGAGTATTATATATAGCCAGTCCAGGCACTCCTAATATAGAGGCGCCCAAACTTGTATATTCTGTACGGCTGAGAAGGGGTAAAGTAGAGTCACAGTCTTCTGATAAAGTCTTGGTAACCGATCTGTAAGCTCTCCTGATAAAGGGTTGACTGGGAAGAGCCAAAGTCAGCCTGGATAACGCACAGGGACCTCCAATAACATTAGCAGGAATGTAATTGTAAGTGCTGTTACCACAAGACAAAAACCATCCTTTAGGGAGCATTATATTGGGAGTCACAATGGTCTTATTACAACTCATGGAATTATCCAGGGAGCTCGCCAGCCTACTATTCTTTTTACAGGTGTCGTCAATATAATCATATACACTATTCTTAGGTAATCCACTTTTTATGTCTCTATTATCACAATATAAAGTCATATCCTGGGAAAAGGTAAAACAAGTCTCTGCTGCAGTCACATTAATAGTAATTATTCTAATATTATCCCTGCTATTTCCTAATTTCTGACACTCCCCACAGAAGTCATACAAGGGAATAAAAGATTAGACTATTGTTAGCCATCGCCCAGACTTCAAGGAGGGATTCATCGGGTGTAGGCACAGCAATAACACGTTTGTATAAGATCCCGTGGGCTCTGTAAGTCTTTAAGGCACAATGAACTAACATTTAGGGCATTTGCCATCCTGACTATACTATTCTGTTCAGAATAAAAGGGGACGGGAGCCAAGGGATCTTGCTCCTGAGCTCTTTTATATACTGGCCGATTATTTGGTGCACCGCAGAAGAAACTCATCTCCTCTGGGTGATAAATACATGTAATAAGCCAGACTGGCAAGAAAACACAAAGATTAATAATTATCAGCAGACAAACAAATCTCCCAGAATATTGTGGGGTCATCATCTTCAGCCTGTGGCAAGGCACTTTTCAGGGAAACTTCTTCCGAGCTCCCCTCTTTGTTCAGGGATTTCACACCTGCTTCACCCTCTTTGTCTTTGTCCATCACCGGAGAAGAAGCCTCAGGGACCCTTTTCACTCTGCTATCGTGAATCCAGATTGGAGCCTCTTCTGTGAGAATTGCTGTTCTGGTGACTGCTACCACTCGGGTGGGTGGTCCAAACGGGAACTCAGTCTGTTTTCGTCCTTTTGCCAGGCGCTGGACTATCACCACCTCTCCTGGTTGGAAAGGATGCGTAGGTTCCTGTGGAGAGAAAGGAGAGGCACGAGCAACATCTCGTTCATTTTGATCTAAGACCTGGTATAAAAAAATCTCTCTGAATGAGGTCAGTGGTTGCCTGTGCCCCCCTATGGCCAAGACCATGATATTGTGCAATTAAAATCGGGGTACTTGCAACTGGGATACATGGCTTCCCCTCTTTGCAGATAAGACCTGTATTAGGGTCTTGTACCTCACCTACCGACTGCCATTCCATTTTGTCGCTACTGGGAGCCAAATCCTGGAGGCTGAGCAATAGATTGTCAGTAAGGGTAATGTCCGGAACTAGGGAAGGCATGTGAACTGTTGCTGCCGTTCTAATAGCAGCTTCTTTTGCTGCCTGATCAGCTAGGGCATTCCCTTTAGCTATGTGCGTTTGGAGACCAGTATGTGCCTTACAATGGATAATAGCAACTTTGCTTGGTAATTGGATGGCGGCCAGGAGATCATGTACTAGGGTGGAATGTGAGATTTGTCTCTCCTCTGCCAGATTACCCCATGATCATGGACAACCCCAAAGGCATACTTGGAATCGGTGTATACATTTACATCTCTCCCCTCAAAAAGCTCTAGTGAGGGCTGCTTGGGCCGACTGAAAAGTTATAGGATTTGATTCCAGTATAACATCAGGGAGCTGACCCACAGCGTATCCAGCATGATGAGTGTTGTCATTAGGGCGGCAACAGGATCCATCCACAAAAACATCAGGTGCTCCTTCAATGGGTGTGGACTGTAGGTCAGGCCTAGGTGAGGTATGTCCATGTATAAGTTCAGTACATGCATGGGGAGGAGGCAAATCATCCTGCTCTCCCTTGTAGCCAAGTAGGGCATTCAGTATAGCCATTGGACCGAATGTTGAGGATTAGATAGCAACAAAACTTCATATCCACTCAGTCTTTGTGCTGACATATGTTGCGTATGTATGTTCTGACCTCAATAGGGCTTGAACATTGTGTGAGGTATGCAGAGTGGTGGGATGATCGACGTGGCCATCTCAGCGACCATAGCACAGGCTGCCAAACTCCGGAGACACGCAGGCATGCCCTGAACCTGTACGGGAACCACTTCTGAGAAAAAAGCAACAGGGCAGAATTTACCTCCATGATCCTGCACCAGGACTCCTGCCATGGTTTTACAATTGTCCCTGGCAAATAAGTGAAACATCACGCCATAGTCGGGCAGGCCCAAACCAGGACTTGAAACCATCGCACATTTCAAATGACTAAAAGCTTGTAACATTTCATCAGACCCTGTAATAAATAAACATGATACTGCGCTCTGGGACTATGGACGTATTTATATTTAATGCGGGAATATTATGTGTTAGTTACATCCAGCACATGAGTATACACCAATCTACAAGTATCTATCTGGCTCAACCAGTGTACCTGTAATGTAGACTCTTGCTTGTGCTCTGATGCTCGATGCGGTGATTCACCTTCCTGAGGTCAGGGATTGTCGATTTCATTGATGTCGATCGCCGAATCATCGATGCTGGAGTCCGGAATGTAGACAGTCAAGGTACCGTATAGTTTGTCGTGCTGCTTCGCGCCCCGGCCGGTGGCGCGATGCTAAAGCAGGTAGAGGTTGGACAAAGTTTTGCGCTCACTAGGAGCAGCGAGTGACGTCACTACCGCGGTCGTCAATGACCACAGGTGTCTCTTCTCCAACGCGTTTCGAAAAGACGCTGTTCTTCATCAGGGAGTGTTACATGGCTATTAACGCTCTCTCTATCTAAACGCTCATGTCCAACTTCCAAAATATTAACCCCTTCTGTGCCATTCTTATACGGATCTGTTGCTGGCCGTCATTCAAACGCAAACAGCTCTATTTCAGCATTTAAACCATTGGGCATTAAGGTGTCCATGTTAAATATCCATTTCGCTTCTATTTTGGACATTTCTTTAAAGGGCTTCTGTCACCCCCAAAACACAATTTTTTTTTTTGGGCTTGTTAAAATCCTTATTTAACGACTATTCCCTATTTAGGGCTCTTACCTTTGTCTGTGGCTTCGTTTCCTTAAAAATCGATCTTTTAAAATATGCAAATCACTTCACTACCAGCAAGTAGGGCGTCTACTTGCTGGTAGTCGCCGCAAAAAAACGCCCCCTCCTCCTGTTGATTGACAGGGCCAAGGAGCGCTCTCCTCTTCCGGCTGGCCCTGTCTGCAATTCAAATCCCGCGCCTGTCCTCATTCGGCGCAGGCGCTCTGAGAGAAGGAGGTTCGCCTCCTCAGCACTCCCTCAGTGCGCCTGCGCCGATGACGTCACCGAAAGAGAAGACGTCATCGGCGCAGGCGCACTGAGGGAGTGCTGAGGAGGCGAGCCTCCTTCTCTCAGAGCGCCTGCGCCGAATGAAGACAGGCGCAGGATTTGAATTAGAAGGATAAAAAGCTTTTCCCACCATCCGACATATAGATTTGCGAACCCCGGTGCGAATCTCTTCCCCATCGCGGTCCCCCATGTCTGGAGGTAAAAAAATTTCATTATATAAAAATTTTTTTTTAGTTAAAATGAACTTAATACACTCCCCCAAGAAGTTTATTTGTGCTTCTTCTGGCATCCACCCTGATGGCGCCCCCCGTGCGGGTCTCGTCCTCTGGCGGCGTTTTATTGATGATATTATTTTTATATGGGATGGGGGGGAAACAAAATTGCAGGAGTTTTTAAAGGAAATCAATAAAAATTATTTTTATTTAGAATTTGTGTCAACATACAGTAATAAAGAAATACACTTTTTAGATTTAGTCATCTATGCGGAGGGGGACAAGCTATTCACCAAAACCTACAACAAACTCACTGACGGAAACAGTTTCATTGCCATGGAGAGCTGCCATCTTCCTAGATGGCTGGAAAACATTCCACGGAGTCAATTTATGAGACTCAAAAGAAATTGCACAAAAACAAAAGAATACGAAAGGGAGGCGGAGATTTTACAGAAAAAATTTGAATATAAGGGTTATGACAAAACAAAACTAATACAACAAAAATCAGAAATAAACCAAATAAACAGACAGACCCTACTAATGGAAAGAAAACATAAAGTAAAAACAATGGAGAATGAAATCGAAATAACAATACCGCCTATCATTACACCATATAGTAACCAAGTACCATATTTTAAAATTTTTTAAAAAAAACATTGGGATACCCTTAATAATAAAATCCCAGAGCGCAGCATCATATTTATTTATTACAGTGCCTCCCTTTATGCGGCAGACTTTGCGGTTCTGCTGCGATACCGCTGCCACAATATATCGCACTCATGGAGCGCCTTTGAAGCAACTTTAAAACAAAATTTCATCAGACCATTTAATGAAGTCAGGCATCTCAGTATTACTGGCTTGTCTCAGAATATTATCATAGTAGGAACAATCAGCAATCCATTGGCGGCAGTAACCAATCATGCCAAGAAAGGTCAACATGTCTTTCTTGGTTTGTGGGCGGGGCAGACCCAGTACGGCGGTAATTCTGTCATGGCTGATTTTCCTCTCACCTTTACTGAGAACAAAGCCCAAATACTCACCACTTTCCATACACCATTGTAATTACTTCCTAGAAACTTTGTGACCGCTTTCACATAACCACAGTAGTAAACTAACACAGTCTGCCTGGCAGGCCTCCCGAGTAGGACTACATATGAGGAGATCGTCCACATATTGTAGAAGGACAGAACCATGAGGGGCAGTCCAAGGGTGCAGTGTAATTTGGAGGACAATGGAGAAGACTACTGGGGAGTCTACATAACCCTGAGGCATTCTACACCAAGTATACTGGCGAAATTTAAATGTGAAAGCAAAAAGTGGCCGTGTCTCCTTGTCAACTGGGACAGAAAAAAATGCATTCTTTAAATCAATAACAGAGAAAAACTCTGCATGGGCAGGAATAGCTGATAGCAGAGATGGTACGTCTGGAACCACAGGGACTATGGGTATAATAACAATCTTATTAATATCATCTACTTCAATAGGTTCCTTTAACAAGGTGTCCCCTACAGTCATAAAAGGGAACTGTTCCTCAAGGTCACTGTCCTCATCATGATGAGGTATATGTTAAGGTTTGGGAAAATACTTTTGTGATCTAAGGCGCATGGGAGCTATGACATCCCTAGCGTTAGAGATGTGTGAATTGTATTCTATACTTTCTGTATCTCCAGGACTGCAACTGGTCAATCCCAAGCCGCCACAAACTTCTTCCTATCTCAGGAGCCTCCCCCCTCCCCTTTCTGCTGTTACTCGAGCTCTGTCTATGCACCGCTATGAGGAGAGGAAGGGGGGCAGAGAGCTGCGCTGTGGGCAGTGTCTGAATTCCATCTCCCCACAGATGCTCCGAAGAAGATGTGTGCGCTGTGAAAGGATGCTAGAGTGTTATCTCTTCGCCTTTTGAGCCAATGAAATAATGCCTGGGACTCAAAGTACTGTCCTTTTAATCTAAGTAATCGTTTGGAAGGAATGGATATATCTGTGGGATATTTCCTAAATAGGGAGGAGGGGGCTTCTGAGGTGAACCCCTTGTCAATTCTTTTTCTAACTCATGTTTCTTTTTATATCCCTCCTGGTTCTCCGCCTTCTGTTTCTTAACCTTTTTATTTGGTCTATCATACCAATATGGTGCATAAGTAAGCCAATTTTCCCCTCCCAACTTCATATACTGCATGTCCCACTGGGGGTCTGGACCATAATATAGGTAAGCTTCAGTGTCACCCAAACATAACCCTTTTACCATATCCATATGGAAGGTGTCATTAGCCCCTTCCTGAGGGAACAAATTTATACTCTTCATCCCCTCTGTCCATCCTGCCATATTATCCACCCAGGGAGTAACTAAATAATAATCAGTCCCACAGACCCGGGCTACATAATCCTTACATATTTCTCCTACATTCGGAGGGGGTGGAGAGACCTTTCCTTGCTTTGCACCCATTTCTCATAACTGAATTGAGACGGAAGCAGAGCTGAACTCTCCCCAGGACTGGCTGTACTGAACCGTAAAGGCTCCGACAATCCTGTCAACTGGGTCAGAGGACTTATGTCTATGCTCAACTTCCTCCTTAACGGACTGTTAGTATTATCCCTTCAAACTGTCACTTGCGTTCACTAGTTTTGGGTTAGCGGGTTTCCCCTCGTTAAAGTAGTGGGGCGTATAACAGTTATCCAGGACACACAATAAAGTTAGTACAGTTTTCACAGTATCATTTGCTGCTTACCTTCAGCATAAAATTACTTAATGCTTTATAACATCATAAAATACAAGAGAGCATAATGAAAGCGACAGATAAGAAGCGATAGAAATTTGCTGACAAGAAAAAAACAAAAAACAGGGTGCAGACACTATTTGAATTCTTCCCAAATGAATTCCTCTTTTAAATACTTCCTTAAAGAATGTATTTGTTAGACTTGGCCAGTCGTCTATTTATAGTCTGTCTTGCCTAAATATAGGTACTATTCCTTTCAGGGTGTCTGAAGTGGATTCAAAATAGAAGCAACAGCATGTCTTTGTTCGGAAAGCATCGGAATGTCCCCTAGTCATTAAAGGGTTTCTACCACCACATTTTGACCTATTTAGCTGTCAGACACTAGCGATCTGCTAGTGTCTGCTCTACCTAACCATGCTATTGTAATCCCTTTCTCTGCAGCGGTTACCCTAAAAAACGTAGTTTTATTGCTATGCAAATGAGCCTCTAGGTGCTATGGGGGCGTCTTTTCAGCACCTAGAGGCTCCGTCTACTCACCATGTCTGCCGCCCAGCTCGTCCCTCCAGCCCGCCCATCTCTAGATTGACAGCCTCCATCGCGGCAGAATTCTCGCGCCTGCGCCGTGTGCGTCTGTATTCGGCGCAGGCACAGTGATTTTCAGACCGCTCACTGCGCCTGCACATCTCCACTGCGCCTGCGCATCTCCACTGCTTGAGGCCGGGCGTCGTCTGTTCCTGGGAGCACTCTGACGTCATCGGCGCAGGCGCAGTGGAGATGCCGGCGCAGGGAGCGGTCCGACAGTCACTGTGCCTGCGCCGAAAACAGACGGTCAGTTTCCTATCCAGTCTGGGAAACGTGCTCTGTGTGACAGCAGTATTTCCCAGGCTCCTGTGACACAAACTCACAGCATTATAATGACTTATAATACTGTGAATTCCCGTCTGACCTCGGCTGTACTGACCTGTACTGACATTATGTGAGTACAGTTCGGTAGACCTGAGGTCGGGCAGGAACACATAGCATTATAACGCTGTAGGTTTGTGTCACAGGAGCCTGGGCAATACTGCTCTTACATGGAGTGTGTTTCCCAGTCTGAACACGCTCGTTTGAAACTAGCCACCATGTTGAAAACCGACTACCTGATCCCTACTTCCTCTGACTTCTACCGTCGGGAGGCCCCCCTATACACTTTAGATGGTTGGCTTGTCCCACTGAAAGCGGCAGGTTCGGTGAACATTTAGGGCGCCTTCAAAGGCTGCAGATTTTGGGGATTTTTGAAAATCAGTTCCATTCGCCTGAATGAGGCTTGAAAATTCTGCAACAAAATTCTCAGCGTGTAAAGGCGCCCTTAGGCCACCTGCAAACGGTGGCAAGTGAACGCACATAAAATCCGCACAAATTTCCGTGTGGATTTATGTGCGTTTCTGCAGCATATCTGCACCAAAATGCACAATGTATTATTGCAGATTTTGTAGCGGTTGTGGCGCAGATCTCAACCTTCCGTTGAAAAAGGTAAAATCCACAGCTAAAACCGTAAACAATAATTGACATGCTGCGGATTTTTTAAATCCGCAATGCAGGTCAATTTTTGCACGGAAAAAAAAAATCTGCAAAGTGTAGATGAGATTTGTGTAATCTTATACACGTTGCTGGTGCTGTACTGTGCTGCAGTCTTTCTGCATGGTAATCCGCACGGAAAAACTGTGCATATTCCGCAACGTGTGCACGTGGCCTTAGGGTGTCGTCACACGCGGCAGATTTTGTGGCAGGAAATTCCGCGACCGAAAATCTGTTCCGTTCACCTGAATGGGGATTGCGGAAATGCATGTGCTTAGGGCCCCATTCAAATGAACGGAACTGATTTTCAGTCGTGGAATTTCCTGCCACAAAATCTGCCGCGTGTGAAGGTGCCCTTAGACAGTCGGTAACCAGCTTTCGTTATCACACATGCTGACTGACTGTCTAAAGTTGGCCATAAACATATGGGCTCATGCACACGACGTATTTTATTTCCATTCTCTTTTTTTTTTTTAGAGGTCCGGGATGCGGAACCATTCACTTTAATGGGTCCACGGAAAAAAACAGAAATGACTCCGTATGCATTCCGTTTCAGTATGTCTGCATGTCGGTTCTGCAAAAATATAAAACATGTCCCATTCTTGTCCTTTTTGCGGACAAGGACAGGCATTGTGACAATGGATGCGCAAAAAAACGGATGCAACACAGACGTCACATGGATGTTATCGGTTGTGGATCCATGTTTTGCGGACCGCAAAAATACATGAGCCCTAAAGAGTGCTATTACGTGTAAACTGTGCATATGCATACTCGGCTGAGCCTCTGTGTTTATTTCAGTGAGGAGCAGAAAATGTCAGTGTCAGACCTAAAAGGGCAATAGATTTGGCATCTTAAAATCCAGCATGCCCGATCTCTCTTTTCTCCCTTCGACATCTGCTGCCGTACCCTCGGTCAGTCCCTCTGAAATTGGTGGGATCGGCCTTTCTCTTTGTCTATCTTCGCACAGTTGTTGGAAGCTCTGCGGATGCGTCATATTGGATAGTATATCTTGCTGTCGAAATGAGGGAACCCTGATGATCCACGGTAAGCAAAATGCAAAACCAGGCCCGAAATCCGGTTTTCTGCTGCAGAGCCCGCAGTGGATTTTTCATGGTGTGAACAGTCCATATGGACTTTTGTGCAGATCTGGGTGAGATGTTAACAAATCCACGATATGTCAATTTTTGCTGTGGATTTCTGTGGCAGTTTTCTACCTTTCCATTGCGTAGGGTAGAATCTGCACCGAAATCCACAGTGCACCAGCCTTGTGTGGCCGTACCCCAGTATGGAGCCGGGACCACATGCTGCCGCTGGCAAGCCATGCCGACCCGCATCCATCAATGGTCGTACAAGTTTGCGGCACACTCGAGTGTGGTTTGAGATTGCACCCTAGAAATCCACCATCTCATTGAGGATGGGGCAGCTGTGCAAAATTCTTGTTTCCAAAGTATTCATACCCAGGCTTCGGGTCAGTCTAAGGTGGCACATAGGGCACCTCTACAACACCACAATGCTGCCCGGGTAACATTTCCTAGTGACTGGTGCGATGATCAGGTTTCTTGGTATTATAGTGAGCGCACGCCTGCCTGGAAATCTCCTGATGGGACCATTAAGAGCTGTAAAGAAATGTGGATTCCGAAGAGCGTAAATAACGGAGGCAAATTATCCCGTTAACTGCTTGTAATAACAGCTGGGCTCCCTTTGTGCCTTGGGGAGGGGGCTAGTGGTGCCAGCTGTGCGGTCCTGCGCTGCAGAGCGGCAGATGAATATTTCATACATGAAGAAGAGTGGCTGCAAACATGTCAGATGGAGAGTAATTCTCTAATATGTGGAGAACGCGCGCCTTGTGCTCTTGTTGCTCACTTAAAAACGACATGCAATATGGAAAAAAATCTGAGTGGCTTCTATGACTTTCTTCTTTCTGTGTGAATCATGTTTTTTTTCTGCCAAAAACATAAACATGCTGCATTTTTCAAAAAACACCAGAGACCCCAAAACACCACTTAAAGGGGTTATCCAACCCCTATAATGCCCCCAAAATGCCCTAGCCCCTCATATTGGTCATACTTACCCCCCTCCCCGGCACCCGCGTCGCTTCTGATGCCCGCACGGCCACTGCTGCATCTCCCTGGCGTGTGGATCAAAACATCCTGTGACGGCGGGGGGGGAGGTTGGCAGCCAATAGCAGGCTGCGACGGGAACGAGCCTCCCTAGCGTCACCTGCGATACTATGGAGGCTCGTTCCCGTTGCGGCTTGTTATTGGCTGCTCCCCCCGTCGCCGGATGTTTTGATCCATGCGACAGGGAGATGCAGCGGCGGCCGTGTGGCCATCAGAAGCGGCACGGGGAGAGGGGTAGGTATGACCAGTATGAGGGGCCCGGGCATTATGGGGGTTGGATAACCCCTTTAAGTGGTGTTTTTTGTGTTTCCTGCCTTTTCTTTTAGTTCCCACAGACTTGCAGATGACATCTGGAGTTGGCATTTTTACTGTAGAAAAAAAACGCAAAAAGTAAACAAACTGTACTACACAAAAGCACAGAACAGCATTAAATACCTATGTGTGAACCCACCCTCAGGCCTCATGCACTTGACCATGTCCATTTTGTGGCCCGCAAACTGTAGATCCGCAAAATACGGATGTGGTCCATGTGCCATCCACATTTTTTTTGTTCAATGGGTCCACATTTTGTGGGCATATTCTATTCTGTGGACATACGGATGTGGAAAGCACACAGATGATCCTTGGGCTTTCCAGATTCATATGCCCCGTTTCGCAAAAAGACAGAACATGTTCTATACTTGGCTGCAAATGGAAGTCAATGGTTGCCCAAAAAATTTGCATGCAGCACGGACACAGCATGCAGTTATGTCTCAAGCAGATATGTCAGTAATTACAGGTCTGGTCTGATTAGACCAGGCATCCTCAAACTGCGGCCCTCCAGCTGTTGCAAAACTACAACTCCCAGCATGCCCGAACAGCCTACAGGTATCAGCCTACAGCAGGGCATTGTGGGAGCTGTAGTTTTACAACAGCTGGAGGGCCGCAGTTTGAGGATGCCTGGATTAGACAATTCCTGTCACAAGAGGATGTAAAAGCGATTCTCTCACTGCACTATAAAAAGGTTCTCAGAGGCTACTTTTGGGTAGTATACCTCATGGTGACAGATCGTTGACTGCTGGACATGACTCTACAATGCACTGGAAGACATTTTGTCCATATGACAGATTTTGAGAGGAAGCACATTATTGGACTGAGAGAAGCAGGATTGTCGTTTTGATGATTTGTAGGAGGTGTTGGGAGAGGTGGTTACGTGAGGGCATGCACATATGGCGAACAGGATCCGGATGGCCAGACAGACCACAAGTAGAGCGGATCCTACGACAAGCATGAGCAGCTCCCACAGTTTCGTTGTTCACCATCCAGACACTGGTGGCGTCTTCATCACGCACCCCTGTCTCTGGCCGGACAATTTCCAGGTACTTAGCACAAGGAAATTTGGTGTTGTGTCGCCCATTACATGTCCTACCATTGACAGCCAGGCAACGTCGCTTTCTTTTTCAGTGGTCTCGTTACCACTGGAACCATATCTCCTTCAGTGACAAATCCAGGTTCTGTTTGGGATCCCAAAACGGTTGGGTTTGTGTATGGATGCCTCGTGGTGAGCACTTCAATCCTGCCTTTGCTGTGGAGCAACACACTGCCCCATCTGTTGGTGTGATGATCTGGGGAGCCATCGTATTCTCCCGTCGGTCACCCCTAGTAGAGAGACGAGGGACACTAACAGCTCAGCGATATGTGCAGGACATCCTACAACCACGTGTGTTATCTCTTATGGCAGGACTTCCAACTGGCATTTCTCAGCAGGATAATGCTCGCCCACAAACACAGCAAGGAATGCCTCCTCCATATTGCAACACTTCCTTGGCTGCCCGGTCACCAGATATATTGTCAAGTGCGCATTTATAGGACCAGCTGGGTCACCAGCTTCAGAAACCTATGCAGGATCTAGAGGCCCAGCTGCAACATCTGTGGGCAAATGTGCTGCGGGATACCAGGAACCTGTATGCCTCCATGCCCATCTATATCTCATACCGTATCCAGGCTAGAGGCCATATTTCATCTTGTATAAAGGCCGTATCTCATCCTGTACCCAGGCTAGAGGCCGTATCTTATCCTGTATCCAAGCTAGAGGTCGTGTCTCATCCTGTATCCAAGCTAGAGGCCATATCTCATCCTGTACCCAGGCTAGGGGTGACTCAATAGGGTCCTAGAGCCTCCTTTCAATTGTACAGTTTTCCCTAATAAACTTACATATATAATCATTACATTCCAAAACTCCTTCTTGGTGCAGTATTTTTTTTTATCAATGATTGTAAAATGGTGCAAGATAATGCACCTGGGGCGTAAAAACCCAAGAGCAGAATATAAAATCAGTGATAGATCCTGAGGTTAGGACTGTGAGGAAAGGGATTTAGGGGTCATTATTTCAGAAGACTTAAAGGTAGGCAGACCATGTCATAGAGCAGCAGGAAATGCTAGCAGAATGCTGGGGTGTATAGCAAGAGGAATTACCAGTAGAAAGAGGGAGGGTCTCATGCCGCTCTACAGAGCATTAGTGAGACCTCATCTGGAGTATTGTGCTCAGTACTGGAAACCATATCTCCAGAAGGATATTGATACTTTGGAGAGAGTTCAGAGAAGAGCTACTAAACTGGTACATGGATTGCAGGATAAAACTTACCAGGAAAGATTAAAGGACCTTAACATGTATAGCTTGGAAGAAAGACGAGACAGAGGGGATATGATAGAAACTGCTAAATACATAAAGGGAATCAACAAGGTAAAAGAGGAGAGAATATTTAAAAGAAGAAAAACTGCTACAAGAGGACACAGTTTTAAACTAGAGGGGCAAAGGTTTAAAAGTAATATCAGGAAGTATTACTTTACTGAGAGAGTAGTGGATGCATGGAATAGCCTTCCTGCAGAAGTGGTAGCTGCAAATACAGTGAAGGAGTTTAAGCATGCATGGGATAGGCATAAGGCCATCCTTCATATAAGATAGGGCCAGGGGCTATTCATAGTACTCAGTATATTGGGCATATTAGATGGGCCAAATGGTTCTTATCTGCCGACACATTCTATGTTTCTATGTCCCAGATCCCAATTTGTGGATAACCCTAATCATAAAATAGGATGAGGGACAGAATGAGCCCCTGAACGCGGTCACACTGACATTGGGAGCCCTGTAGTATCGGCAGGGAGCACTTTCCCCGCACATTAGATGGTGCATACTGGCACGTGCAGGAGTATGGCTACACAAGTAAGTGCGTGCTACTCTGCAGGCAGCAGTGACCGCCCTGTCTACCCAACCAGTCAACCCCTCACTACGTCTATGCTTGGACTGGCAGCTAGACACCTCTCCAAGATAAGAAGAAAGGGCATGTGGTTGGCACTATGACTTCAGCCAGCAATAATATGGGGAGAGTTGGCATAGTGAAGTGGTTAACACCAATACAAGGGGAATGTAGTTAGCTGTTCCTTATGCCCTGCATCAGATATTGCAATGGGCACACTGTGACTGTCACTATTATTGTGGCAGACACTGTTTTTTTGCCTTGTGACGGTCAACGTTATGGGGGCACTGCGGCAGGTACTATTATGGATTAACAGGATCAGGCACTGGTTTGGGGAGTCTGTGACTGGTAATCTTATGGCATTCGTTCAAATGAATGGTAGCTGAGCTGCAGTACCCAGCATGGCCACTACACAGTGGATGGAGCTGTACTTCCGGCTCTGTTCTCTGCGGCTGCTGCAAAGTGTTGCCAGACCCTCCCCCAATCAGACCTATCCTGAGGACAGAATCAATATCTATAACTTGGGAAACATATTTAAAGGGGGTTTCTGAGATTTTAGGGAAGGCCTGTCCTCCAGATATGTCATCGGTATCTGATCGGTGGGAGTCCGACACTCGGGACCCCAGCGATCAGCTGTTTGAGAAGGCACCGACACGCCTGTGAGCGTCGCGCCCTTCTCTCAGCTCATCAAGAACAGCGCCGTACATTGTATAGTGGCTGTGCTTGGTATTGCAGTTCAGCTCCATTCACTTTTATGGGGCTGAGCTGCTCCTAGGCCACATGACTAGGCAGGAGAAGGCCGCGGCACTACTGCAAGCACCTGTGCCTTCTCAAATAGCTGATCGGCGGTCGTCCCGGCTGTCGGACCCCCACCAATCAAAAACTGATGGCCCATCCAGAGGAAAACCCCTTTAAATGATAATGGGACCTCTAAATACATTCCTCTGAGGGGCCCATGCTGTAGTAAAGGAACCTGGGACACTGTTCACACCGCTCACTCTTTTTAGTACTGGATGCCATAGTAGGATTTTGTTTAGCGCTTCTGTGTCCTACGTTGTCTGCCGCCCTATAGGTTACCGAAAAAAAAATAAAAAATCTTGTGAGTCACAGCACATTGACCGAGATAAGAAGCAATCGATTCATCAGATGTCGGATTATCCGCAAGTGTCAGATCAGGGGGCAGCTGATATTGGAGATACGAGGAGTAATGGTCCGGGGGGGGGGGGGGGCGTACCAGCGCACACATACAGCGATCTGCCGCAGTGTCTCCCAGGGACACAATATGTTTCCAATATGTTCTCACTTGACAGAATCAGTTATGCGGCTTCTTCCCAATCACTTCTGGTTAGCTGGGGAGCTGTGCACGCAGCATCTGTCACCGCCGAGACCGGCTTTTTGGGTCAATTGTCATATTGCAATCAGAAGTACTGATTCTTTATCACTTACTACCCAGTCAAATGAGATCTGTCACTTGGCAGAACATCTCCATATCCCTCGCCCTGGGCTTCTCCGCAGATTTACTGACTGATCAGAGAGCTGTCATGGGCTTAATATGAGGATAACAACATCCCTCCACCACCCCCCCGCCCCGTCATCTCCCACTTCGCCATCCTCCCCCCCCCGGTCTGAGCTGGCATGCACACCCCTCTCCTCTATAAAAGTCTGCCACTCTTTCCTCCTTTAGAACTCTTTCCTCACCACAGCCCCGAGCTCCACGTCTTCGCCATGCTGTCTCTAGGCTCTCGCTCTTCGCTGCGTCTGACCGTGATATGCAGCGCCCTCGCTCTGCTGCTCTCCTGCCAACGCGCCAACGCCTGGTACAAGCAGTCCACCGGCCCCAGCTACTACTCTGTGGGAAGAGCGTCGGGGCTGCTGTCCGGTATCCGCAGATCTCCGGATATTCGACGTTCAGAGCCTGAAAACGCGGGGGAGAGCGCCGAGAACATGGAAGACAACTTCTTGAACAACTTTGGTAGCCAACGGCAAGGAGCGCTTCTCAAAAGTATGGTGAGTATCTGTTGTACCCTATGAGTTTGTCACCTGGTCCGAACTGCCATTGTTGTTAATGGGTCTGGTTAGTCTTCCTTTACACTGTGCAGTTTTTGATGCAGTTTGTTTATTTTGGAGTCGAAGCGAGAAGTGGATCCAGAAGGAAGGAGAAGGACAAGTCCTTCCTTTATTTTCCCAGTTTCTATTCAATACACTCCTGGCTTTGGCTCAAACAACTGCACATGTGATTACAGCCGTATGTTAGATGAACGTCGGCTGAACCTGCTGATTTTCGGCGGGACCAGACGTCCATTTATGTGTGTGTGGCGGTATCCCAAGACTCCCCCAATGGCAGATGTCTGGGGGAAGAAAGAGCAGGCATTTCTTATTTCATATCAATCTCAAGATGGAGGAGTCTGGCAGCCGATTATTCCCCTCTCCCCATTAAGAACACATGCATGCTCAGTCAAACTGAGCATGCATGTGCAAGGGGGAGGTCAGGAGGAATAGCCAACAACTATCAAAAGCAGGGATCAGCAACCTCCGCCGCTCCAGCTCTTCTGAAACTACAACTCCCAGAATCCTCCTTTTACTTCTGTGGGAGTTACAAGAACAGCCGAGTGAGGAAGGTTTCTGAGCCCTGAATTTAAGTGGAAGGACTCTTTTAGGTTACAAATGATAACTAAGGGGGGCATTTAAAAAACTGGTGTAAAGTAGAACTGGCTTAGTTGACCATAGGGACCAATCAGATTCCACCTTTCATTTTTGACAGCTCCTTTAAAAAAATGAAAGATGGAATCTGATTGGTTGCTTGACCACTTAACTACTCCACTCACTGGGGAATATTGATCAGGAAGCTACAGGGAGATGTTGCCCATAGCAACCAATCAGATTTCACCTTTCATTTTCCAGAGACCCATTGGAAAATGAAAGCAGCAACCTGATTGGTTGTTTCAAGACTATTATACTAAGGGTTTCCATAGGGGAAGTCATTCATATCTCGGCTTCAGCATTCACTTATTCATAATTTTGGCCACTTTAAAAAAAAAAAAACAAGTCCATAATAGTAAATGCCCCCCAATGGGTGCAAATTTTTCCTCCATGTTCACAACCTTTGTATGCTGTGGAGTAACAGAGCTCAGAGAATTGTATACATGGCATCTATCTATCTATCTATCTTATATCTATGTAGAAGAATCCAAGGCAGCACACGAATAACGGTGAAAAAAGTGATGTTTATTCCCACATGTGCAGACAGCAACGTTTCAGCTCTCTCAATGGAGCCTTTGTCAAGCCAAGATATCTTATATCTAAATATTCCACAGTCTTGTCACAGCCCTATGGTATATATCGGTGCTATATAAATCTCATCATCTCTTCTCTTTCTCCACAGGCTCTGTGTGTAAAAGACGTCTCCCCGAACCTCCACAGCTGCGAGCTGCTCCCCGACACCTCCAGCACCTTCCAGTGCAAAGCTCAGATTTACCTGTCGCTGGACAGCTCCGACTGTCTCAACCCCTGACCCCACCGCCACCCCAGAGACTGCCACGCGCCATTCCTAATTCCTCCGGACCCCTGACCTTTAGATTAGGGGCCAGACGTTTGTGTAGATTTGTACTTGATTCTGTATCTGCTGCATTAGAACATTATGGTTCGACTAATAAATGAAATACACGGATGACTTGCCTTCTTGTGTGTGCGTGCGTGCGTCAATGTGTGTGTTTGTGAAATGACCAGTGGCGGTATACGCAATTTCGGATGCAGAGACTAAATTATAAGTGGATGCAGAAGGGAGGAGAAGTGTATTTCTCATTCCTTTCGAACCCACTGTTGGCTTTGGCTCAAAAAATCTAAATCAAAAATACACATATGACTCACCTTCTTGTATCCGGGTGCATCAGTGTGTGCGGGTGATAAGACAGGTGCAGCACACTATGGCGGTATACGCAATACAAAATTAGAAGTGGATGCAGAAGGGAAGAGATGTATACTTCTCTTTCTTTTCGAATACACTTCTGGCTTTGAAAAACTGAAAAACCTGCACATGTGATTCCAGCCTGTATCATGCACGTGAAAAACCGGTATGAGCCCCTGTGAAGTGGAGCGTACTTACCAGGGCTGTAGAGTCGGGGTCGACGAGTAGAAATGCACCGATTCCATCTTTGACATAAAAATATGACATCATAATGAAGCACATATTTAACCAAAGTGCCTATTACTAATACCTGAGCCTTTTGTAAAGGAGCTGGCGTCTGGGTCGGAGTGCGAAAAAATTTCGGAAATTTGGCTCACAGCCTTCCTCGGTCTGACAACCAACCATCTACGATAATTATCCCAAACGTAGATGTAGCCCACCCAAGGACGTGGCTAATAAACAGGCAAACACCTGCACTCCATACGTATGTAAAGAAAACGCGAAAAGCAGAATTCGCTGGTCCATTACCTCACACACGGGCAGATCTATGAGGTAATGCTGAGTGGATGTGACAGGTCTAGTCTGTTAGTAATACAAATCCCCCCCGGGTCTCCAGCTGCTGGAATTTACATACAAATAACCTTCTCTCGTGCGGTTTTATTCGCCTTCTAGATCTGATTTATGTCAGCGCCGATCTAATTGCGCTTATAATCTCCGTCGTCCAAATAATGCATAAATAATATCTTGTTCCCGGGCGTCTCCCTCTGATGAACATCTCCCCATCACCAGACACCTGCCAGGGACTCGACGCCAAGCGCCCTCCAGGGGGCGAGAACCGCAGCAGTGTATTCCAGTAAAGGAGCGGTCATCCGGCAGTGTATGGGCGCCCAGGAGCGATGATCAGACACTGTGTTAGTAGAAGATATAAAAGTGCCCCCCCCGTCTCAGGGAGTCTCGGTGACATTACGCGCTGGTCCATGGCGCAGTAATTAAGAAGCAGATAACGAGGGTCACGGTGCATCTAATGTGCGCCTCTAATCATCAGATCAATTCCAAAGTAATTTTCCACTTTCTGATTGGAATAACTAAGAAAACTGTACATGATTCCATACCGCCGGCTGTCACCTTGACGGGGGCGGATGAAAGCGCACATTTTAGCATTATGTGGGGGGTGGACGACGAGTGCACGATGGGGGGTTTTCCATTTTTTTTTGTAATTAAACCTTAATCGCTATCTAATGATAAATTCTGCAACTTTGTAATACACTTGGTGTTTCATTTCTATCTCAAGATCTCCGTTTACTGTCAGTGGATGAAAACATTTTTGTTGCATCCAGAGGCTGCACATGCCTAATCTCATAGAAGAGAGGTGGATACAGTCTAGGCCAGGGATCTCCAGCTGGTGTGAAACTACAACTCCCAGCATGTGCAAACATGCTCTGCTGTTCTTCTAACTCCCACAGAAGTGAATGAAGCATTCTGGGAGTTGTAGTTTATGAACAGCTAGAGGTGACCGATTCATGGTCTAGGCCTGTGATGGCTGACCTCCAGCACTCCAGCTGTGGTAAAACTACAACTCCCAAGATGCACACTTGCTTGGCTGTTCTCAAAACTCCATAGAAATGAATGGAGCATGCTGGGAGTCGTAGTTTCCCCCCAGCTGGAGTGCCGGAGGTTAGCCATCACTGCTCTAGGCAGTCCTCTTAGAGCAGGGATGCCTAACTTGCGGCCCTCCGGCTGTTGCAAAACTACAACCATCCATCATGCCTGGACTGCCTACAGCTATCAGGGCATGCTGGTAGTTGTAGTTTTGCAAGAGGGCCGCTGGTTGGGCATCCCTGTCTTAGAGCCAAACAGAAGCAGCAGATGTCTCTTAAAGGGGTTTTCCAGTTTGCATCAACAGCCTATAAAATAATCATTTATGGAGGCAGCTGTAATTTTGTAATGTATTTCTTTTACCTTTATTACTCCGATCTTCCGTTCTGGGCTGTGGTCACATGACCATGTCCATGCCGCTCTCTCTTATTTCCTGTGTAAATTATTTGGTATCATGGACTGGGTCGTCAGTCAGACCAAAGGCTTCACCGTCAGTGATGGCCAGTTCGCCCGCGAACACATGCCAGCTGTCATCTTAACTCACAAGTCCGGCGAGGCACAGGTAAGCCCTTTCCTGTGCCTGTGCTGCGAGCCGGTCTGAAACAAATGCGGTCACCGGTTTATCACGGCCATTTTTGGTCCTTTTTCTGGCCGCTACCCATTTTTAATGGCATTTTTGCATTAGTTTTTAACGGCCATTAAAAATGGATGTAGTGTGTTGTTATTTTTTTTTTAACCCAACCCCTGAAAGTGCCCTTAGTATGAATAATGCCCCCCTGGACATCCAGTGCCCAGGATATCTAGGTGCCCCAGTATACATGAGCCCTTACATAAACGGTCAGTATGATCCTGTTGTAGTAAGGTCAAGCAGAGAAACAAATGCGGTCACCGGGAGCAGGCAGTTCCGAGAACAGCCCGATGAAGGCCCCCGGTGGCTGTTCTCGGAACTGCCTGCTCCCGGTGACCGCATTTGTTTCAGACCGGCTCGGGCACAGGCACAGGTAAGGACTTACAAACGCAAAAACACAAATGCAATAGCACTCTGCAACCAGCACTCCGCCCTGCCTCTATGCTGGATGAGGCATTGGTGTACATTTTGGCCAAAGCGTAATAAGCCACTCACCACGTCAAGGTCGCCTCTATGAGTGGTCCCTAACACTAGTTCCTACCTGTTTATGGGCCATGACAGCCACACAAAGTCCAGGGAGCGCAGGTACAGCATGCACGCCAGGCACACTCTGCTTTTAACCCCGTCCGGTGCCGTGACAGCTTTCATCGGATCCAGGGATGCAAGTACCAACATGCATGCTGAGCCCACTATATACTTCTCCTGGAGCCAAATGGCTACTGGTAGGTGCTGTAAAAGCAGACTCAGTTTTATACTGACTTTAAAACCAGCCTCCAGGGCAGACTAACTGGTCAGGTGTGCAATGACTGCATGGAGATCGCCACACCTCCAATATATACTACAAAGAAAAAATGTGGGGGATTCAGTCAGCACAACCCTGTATGCAGGTGCACATCGCTATGGTGAAATACACATACAAACGTAAAAACACAAATGCAATAGCACTCTGCAACCAGCACTCTGCCCTGCCTCTGTGCTGGATGTTGAATGAGGCATTGGTGTATATTTTGGCCAAAGCGTAATAAGCCACTCACCACGTCAAGGTCGCCTCTAGAGGCAGGTCAGAGTGCTGGTTGCAGAGTGCTATTGCATTTGTGTTTTTGCGTTTGTATGTGTATTTCGCCATAGCGATGTGCACCTGCATACAGGATTGTGCTGACTGAACCCCCCACAGGTAAGGACTTACCTGTGCATCGCCGGACTTGTGAGTTAAGATGGCAGCTCGCATGTGTTCGCGGGCGAACATGGCGAACTGGTCATCACTGTTCACCGTAATCTATAAGGTTAGAAGTTTATTTTATTTTTACTTACCCTTTTTTCAATTTATGTCCAGCTCCTCCTTTCATCGAGGACTTAGATAAATATGGCTTCTTGTTGCAACTCATTAGGCCACCTGCACACGTTGCGGAATACGTGCAGTTTTTTTACTGTGCAGATTCCTACGTGGAAATTGCCCTGTATTGCATATTTCCAAATCCGCAGCATGTCAATCGTGTTTGTGGTTTTAGCTGTGGAACTTACCCTTTATCTGCGGCAAAACCGCATCCAATCCGCAGCAAAAAAACACTGTTAGAAATTGCGGATTTTAGTGCAGAAATTCATGCGGATCTTAAATGCGTTTACCCATGCGGGCTTAAATGGATTTTCCTTAAGGATAGGTCGTCCATATCAGATCAGTGTGGGGGGAGGGGGGTCTACTCTTGGAACCCTCATTGATCAACTGATTGAAGGGGCTGAGGGAATCTGTTCCCCGCTACGTCCCCCTTATCGTTTACCTGGCCCAGCGCCATCACGGTAGTGCCGTTCAGTCTCATTCGCTGGTGCGGAGAGCTGCAGTACCAGTTAGAGACACTCCAAAATGTACGCCGCTGTGCCAAGTAAACGCAGCAGTCCTTCAATTAGTTAAATGGTGGGAGTGCTAGGATGTAGGACCCCCACTGATCTGATACTGGTGACCTCAATATCAAAGTCCTGCAAAAGATAACGACATGTTATTCATTTATTTTAATTCGGACCCATTCTGGGATTAGGAGTCCTAGTTTATCACGGCCATTTTTGGACCTTTTTCTGTCCGTCTAGCCATTTTTAATGGCATTTTTGCGTTAGTTTTTAACAGCCATTAAAAATGGATGTAGTGTGTTGTTATATTTTTTTTTAACCCAACCCCTGCAGTGCCCTTAGTATAAATAATGCCCCCCTGGACATCCAGTGCCCAGTATACATGAGCCCTTACATAAACGGTCAGTATGATCCTGTTGTAGTAAGGTCAAGCAGAGACACACAACATTATAAATCACTATAATGCCCTGCGCTCCTGCAGGTCCAGAACGGAGGATCACGCTCACACACGGAGCACGATTCCCGCCATGGCCTTGCTCGTGTGAAACAGCCCTAAGGGGCAGCGCTCGCCAGCCCTTTCAATCAGCTGATCAATTGGGGGGGGGGGGGGGGGGGGTTCACATCTCTAGACCATAAAATGGGCTTCCAGGTATTTTGAGGTGGAGATGCTCCTTACCATCATTTGAAATCTGATGACCACACACGTTTCATTGCCCCTGTGGGCTCAGGATGACCCTCTGGTAATGAACCGGACGCAGCAATGATTTGTCACACCAGCATCTCCATTATAGTGGTAATTATACGGCTAGACTCCTTCACGTGTCCATTCCTGGATTAGTCATTTGTCAGGGTGAATTATTCTTATTAATGACAGGTCAGGGTTAATCTGACATTCTGCTGCAGCTCTCGCCCCCGCAATCCTCCACTGACACCTGCCTCTTCCACGTACATGCAGGTCTGACAACTCAAATCAAGGTTAGGTCTTCGATCCCTTTTTTTGGGAGGAAAGTGTAGTAACGACCGATACGGCATCCCCAGTAATTGTGAGCGGAGTAGTTTACTATCCAATAAAGGAATATGGCTTTTAATACTTTAAAGAGAATAAGAAAATAACAAGAAGGCTTAGAAAAGGGTTGTCCAAGATGAGTTATCCTCAGACCATGCCATGAATACCTGATCGGTGGGAGTCCGACACTCGACCAATCTGCTAAAAGTCGGTGCTAGAACTACTCAGCTCCATCCATCGTCTTGTAACCGGAGCTGGTTACTGCAGAGCTGCTCCCATTGAAGTAAATGGGAGCACGGCTGCAGTTACCAGCTCTGTCCACTACACAATGGGTGAAGCCGTGACGTCCTAGCGCTAGAGCTACTCTGGAACAGCTGATGGGTGGGGGTTCAGGGTGTCATACCCCTGCTGATTAGCTAGTGATGGCTTATCCTGAGGACAGGCCATCAATAATAACATCCTAGACAACCCCTTTAGGGCTCATGCCTACTGCCGTGTGCCGGCCGGGCCAGTGCTGCGGACCGCAATGCACGGGCACGACCGTGGGGCAGCCGCATGCAGATCCATTCACTTGAATGGGGTCCGCAATCCGCAGCGCAAAACAGTAGTGCATGCACAACTTTTTTGCGGCGCGGAGGCACGACCAGAAACACCACAGAAGCATTCCATAGTGCTTCTGCGGGGTTCCGATCCGTTCTTCCGCACCGCATCTCCGGATTTGCGGACCCATTTAACTAGGGGACCAGCTGTATACGGGCCGCAATACAGCCACGTCGGGGCAACGGCCGTGGGCATGAGCCCTTAATGTGATTTTTGTTAGGTTCTCCCAAGGGAGTTGTAGATTGATGCAGAACCTGTGACTTCGATTGCCAGCTTCGGAGACCATAATAAATCAAGTTAGGGTATTTTCACACACTGTAGGCTTGGTGGCAAAATTTCTGATTTTCACTCCCTGCCTTCCCTGAGCCATATCTTTTTTTTTTTTTTTTTTCTTTTGCAGGACAAATTGTATTTTCTAATGGCACCGTTTAATATTGCATACGATGTAGTGGGAAGCTGGAAAAAAATTCCAAATGAGGTGGAATTGGGAAAAAAACAAAACAAATCCACAACAGTTTTATGGGTTTTGGTTTTCACTCTCTGGTAACTTTTTTTTCTAGTTATGTGTGAGGGCTCATTTTTTTTGATACCTTGATACCATTTTGACATGTGTATTTTGATCACTTTTTATTCAATTATCTTTTTTCTTCGTTACGGCTTTCAATATGTAGGATAAATACATTTATGTTTTAATAGTAAAGGCATTTTGGGACACGTCGACAGCCCCCCTAGAGGGTTAGAATATGCAATCTTCAGCTCGCATCTGCTTTACACTGTAAAGAATTATCATTTGCTATGTTCTTATGGAGCCTCCTTAAGACCTACAGCTGTAAAAGGCTGTGTTTCTTCTGAGAGTCCCAGGCTATTACCACGATAGAAAGCCGCCTCAGATGCCTTGGTCGCATTTAACCACAGCATCTTCGGGGTTAAATGTCAGTGATCAGCATTATTGCCGATCGCAGACATTGATTCCGGGTGTCTGCTGTTTAAAACAGCACCGGCTATGGCGTTCGCTCTGCTCTGGAGAGGGAGCCATCTTAAACGACACTACTGTAGTTATACGGCGGTAAGGAAGTGGTTAAATCACCTCTCCTTCACACATAATGAATGTGTTCTGCTCCGTTGTAAAGTCCTGTGCTAGCTGTGCTAGTTTTTGTACTCACTATACATATCAATTACCTACAGGGGGGTCTTGAGCTGGGGGTCCCCTTTATGATGTCCATATGCACTAATATATCATATGAACAGGAGGAAATTTATCAAACTGGCGTAAAGTAGAACTGGCTTAGTTGCCCATAGCAAGATTCCACCTTTCATCTTCCAAATGAGCTGTGAAAAATGAAAGGTGGAATCTGATTGGGTGCTATGGGCAACTAAGCCAGTTCTATTTTACACCAGTTTGATAAATTTCCCCCAGAGAATCTATGCATGATCAACAATTTATAATCTTCATCATCTCCCCATACAGGGCCAAGTCATAAGATAAGATACTGAGCTATAATGTCAGTGAGCAGAGATAAGGAGCCTGTCAGCTCTCCAGATGACAGAAAATCCACAGGCAGCTAGTAGAGCATCTCAGCTCTGTACAGAAAAAGGGTTCCATATTGTTAATAAAGACCAATTGAAAAAAAGATTTTAGCTTAAAATAAGTACAATGCAATAATAATAATAATAAAAATGCCCCCAAAGGTGTACATGCCTTTAAGGAGTTTTCCACCTGAGAAATGATGTGTGTGCAAGCTAGCAATTTTCTGAAGTCTTTAGCTAGCATAATTGCTTAGACTGGAATCAATGCACCCACTACTCAGCCGAGAGAAAGATTACTCTAGGTATGTACAAGTTTACTGCCTCTGGAAGTGTTCTCATTCACGGACAGCAAACTAATATGAAAACGCAAGGAATTGACATACAAAATCTAGGAGAAAGTTACAGAATAGAGTGATTAAGCGTTAATGACAAAATAGAAATAAGCCCTCGAAGGGCGCTTGACGTGAGTGCTCCATTCCCTCAGCTGCCCGCTTCTCTAGACTAGGCACCTGTGGTAATGAGCTTGGTGGAGAAGGTCTCCAGATCATCAAGGCTTCTGCTCCCTCGAGCTCTCATTAAAAACAGGGGAGGAACCGCTGATCAGTAATTGCAGATATAATTGAAGGTTGTAAATGAATCCACATCAGACACCAAAGATCAGAACTGGTGGGAGGTTGCCTTCTGTGGGCAAAGCTCCGGCTACAAATACCAGCACTAGCCGTACAAAGTCAGGAAGGTTAAAAGTTTGGAAAGTCATGAGACCTAAACAACGCAAGATAGATGATGACTCGAGAACAAAAATGTCCTGTGGCGGCCAAGTCAGAGGCTAGATCTCAATCCATTTGAGCAACTGTGGCTATTCACTCACCACTGGCAACCATAACTGCTTGAACTGTCCAAGAGAATGGGAGAAATCTGCACTGTCCATCTCCTGTACTGTCCACCACCAGCCCAGTCCATGTCCTGTCCACCTCCAGCACAGTCCACCTCCTGTACTGTCCGCCCCCAGCACAGTCCACCTTCCTGTACTGTCTTCCCCCAGCACAGTCCACCTTCCTGTACTGTCTTCCCCCAGCACAGTCCACCTTCCTGTACTGTCTTCCCCCAGCACAGTCCACCTCCTGGACTGTCTCCCCCCAGCACAGTCTACCTTCCTGTACTGTCCGCCCCCAGCACAGTCCACCTCCTGTACTGTCTGCCCCCAGCACAGTCCACCTCCTGTACTGTCTGCCCCCAGCACAGTCTACCTTCCTGTACTGTCTTCCCCCAGCACAGTCCACCTCCTGTACTGTCCGCCCCCAGCACAGTCCACCTCCTGTACTGTCTGCCCCCAGCACAGTCCACCTCCTGTACTGTCTGCCCCCAGCACAGTCTACCTTCCTGTACTGTCTTCCCCCAGCACAGTCCACCTCCTGTACTCTCCGCCCCCAGCACAGTCCACCTCCTGCACTGTCCGCCCCCAGCACAGTCTACCTTCCTGTACTGTCCGCCCCCAGCACAGTCTACCTTCCTGTACTCTCCGCCCCCAGCACAGTCTACCTTCCTGTACTGTCTGCCCCCAGCACAGTCCACCTCCTGTACTGTCTGCCCCCAGCACAGTCCACCTCCTGTACTGTCTGCCCCCAGCACAGTCCACCTCCTGTACTGTCTGCCCCCAGCACAGTCCACCTCCTGTACTGTCTGCCCCCAGCACAGTCTACCTTCCTGTACTGTCTTCCCCCAGCACAGTCCACCTCCTGTACTGTCTGCCCCCAGCACAGTCTACCTTCCTGTACTGTCCGCCCCCAGCACAGTCCACATCCTGTTCTGTCCGCCCCCAGCACAGTCTAGCTTCCTGTACTGTCTTCCCCCAGCACAGTCTACCTTCCTGTACTGTCCGCCCCCAGCACAGTCTACCTTCCTGTACTGTCCGCCCCCAGCACAGTCTACCTTCCTGTACTGTCCGCCCCCAGCACAGTCCACCTCCTGTACTGTCCGCCCCCAGCATAGTCCACATCCTGTTCTGTCCGCCCCCAGCACAGTCCACCTCCTGAACTGTCCGCCCCCAGCACAGTCTACCTTCCTGTACTGTCCGCCCCCAGCACAGTCCACCTTCCTGTACTGTCCGCCCCCAGCACAGTCCACCTCCTGCACTGTCCGCCCCCAGCACAGTCTACCTTCCTGTACTGTCCGCCCCCAGCACAGTCTACCTCCTGAACTGTCCGCCCCCAGCAGATAGGTGCAGGTCCCTGCAGATATTCCATAAATGTCTAAGGTGAATGTGATAGAATGCCCAGGGGATTGTCCGGCCTGTCATGGTGCTCTGTCAGAGCCAGGCAGCAACATAAGAGATTAGGTGGTGTAGGCTGGCTATAGACATAAAAGTCCTGGTGCTCCCTATATTGTAATAGATCAGGAGGTTCTTCCATTGCTTATCTGAAGGCAACAGGTTCCTGACGGTAAGTGCTGATCTGTCAGGTCCTGGACCACCACAACCTTTGACATATCAGAAGTTATAGTGACGATTGAACTGCATTAAACATGTCACCGCTTCAGTGATGCCGTAAATGTCCTCATTATCCACCATATGCACAATCCCCATATAGCCCATCATCCATCCCACTGCGCACACGCACCGCTGCCAGTGAAAACACATACACGAAGATTAACAATTATAATAATTTAATTTAACACTCAGATAAATGTCTGACCACTGCAAATTGTCATTAAGCATAGACAGGACTCTGGGGGGGGGTCAATATATTTAGGAGTAATGGCATATGATGGTATAGGCAGAACCGGGTGTATATGGGGGGAAAGAGTACAGATTTACGAGACGATTATCAGTATTCATGTGCTACAGAATTGATTTCACTAAAGAATATAGAGGTTAAATAGTAGGACTATTGAGCTTTATTTTAAAACCAGTTAAAGTTTATTCCATGTCTGGCCGTTTTGTGCAACCAGCTACTGTAAAACTACTAGTCCCAGCATGCCAAGATGGTTAGCTGCTTTCAGTGCATGCTGGGAGTTGTAGTTTTATAACCGCTGGACAGCCAGATGTTTCCAACCACTGTCCTAGGAGTAGAGTCGTTAGCAGGATCTGAGCTATGTATAGACGGGGTGGTGGAGCCTCACCAGTGTTTAGGATGCTGGGGGGCTTTTCTTCCTTCATAACCATCAGCTATACGTACAGTGGAATAATACATTATATCAGGAAGTTCCTATGGATTATGTATGATATGTTGGCCCTTGACTGAACCTTATCACCAGTACACGGGTTAGGTAATGTGTCTGATTGGTGGGGCTCCAGCTGCTGGTACCCTCACCAATCATGATTCCATGTCCTCTGAATGGAGCACGTTGCCACCACACTGAAGGTCTATGGGACTGCCACAAACAGCCATCTCCGTCAGTCCACTAGAGCCTGCATGGGGCAGCAGTATGCATGCTGGACCACCGCTCCATTCACATGGGGGAAACAGGACCCAGGATTGGGGATAATTAGGAATTATCTAACGTCTATGGCCAGCTTTAGGGACACAGAAGACACTGCTCCTCTCTCTAAAACAGGACTCATAGGAGCAGTGCCGTGTAATCCTCCTTCAGTATTATTCTGATCCTAGCATCGCAAAATAGAACCATCAGAACTTCAAGAAAAAAATTCATTTTTAGTTGTGCGCATTAGACCTTACAGGGGACCGGTCACGCTGAATTCTTCCAGACGAGCAGTGCTGTGCCCTTAGACATGCCAATCTTGTCCCTGTGAAATGCCAGTGGCACCGCACAGTATTAAAAAGATAAGAGGCCAATTCCTATAGTTAAAAAGAAAGCTCTCTCTGCAGCTTTAGATAAAAGGAATTTTCTCATGATTTTAATAAATTACCTAAAAAAATCTTGTTTTTAAGATGCCAATGTAGTTAGAAGTGGCAGTGCCAGCATGTTAGGGAGAACCCTAGCCTATAATTGTTAAAAGGGATTTACAAGCTGATGACCTATCCTCAGGCTAGGTCATCAATATGAGATGCCCGACTCCTGGCACCCCTGCCAATCAGCTGTTTGTGGAGGGCGCCATGCTCTTGTGAGCGCCGTAGCCTCCATGCAGCTCGCCAAGCACAGCGCCGTACATTGTATAGCGGCTGTGCTTGGAATTGCAGCTCAGCTGCATTCACTTGAATGGGGCTGAGTGTAGGCCATGTGACCAATGTACGGGACGCCACTAGCCTAGGAAGAGGCCTAAGGGCTCATGGAACGCTGTGAACTCTTCATACAGCTGATCGGAGGGGGTCCCGGGAGTCAGACCTCCACCGTTGTCCTGTGGATAGGTCATCAATATGATAATCCCGAAAACCCCTTTAAGGCTTGCATGCCATCTGCTGGACATGACTGGTATAACGCAGATGAGAGGACTCCGTGTGTATGATGGATGAGTGCAGGTTGTAGTACAGAGGAGGATAGCAGTGTGAGTACGAGGAGCAGACGCTCAGTTTTCTTTGCCCTCTATGATTCTCTCTCGCCTCTGCTGTGCTTCCACGACTGCCAGCTCCTTTGCTTCCTTCTTCTGATTCCGGGCTTCATACTCCAACCTATAGGAGGAGTTTCATAGGAGATAATTACAACCACTGTAATGCAAAGGTGGGGTTAATGAAGATACTCGCTGCTCTCCTGACAATACATTGTATGCCCGGCTGCAGCATAGCACCCCGATCGCTGGACAATAAAGGTTCCCATATATATTGAGATTAGGTTGCGGCTACATGGCGACACTGGTCACATCCAGTATCGCAGAGTAGCGGTGATCCCATAGAAATGAATGGAATTGCCGTGCGAGTCGCAAGAAATACAACACTGCTGGATTTCTTTGGTGGGAGTGACATCTAATGTATTTGGGAGTGTCCCAACTCTCCCCTTAGGGCACAAGGCAAGGAAAGAAGGATGGGGCTGTTGGATTCAATCCTGTCCTATTCTTTGTTCTTACTGGAGATAAGCAGCCACCAGAGGTGTCTGGCAGGGGCTTAATCCCCTTTCACAAGTGTGCCCCACATAACAGCAAAATTAAAACCTGGGCGACTAGTATGCTTAAAAAAAAAACAAAAAAAAAAAACACCCACCTGTCAAAAATCCTGCCATTCCGGGTCCCCAGAAGGGATATGGTCCTATGACCGATGCTAGAGGCATGTGCCGCTCTTGCACATGTGAACGCTGAGGCCACGAACTGGCAGCAGTGGTCATGTGACTTCATCACTTCTGGTCCTGCAGGGACCCCAAATGGCAAGGACATCCCGTGTGGTGCTGGAACAGCAGAACTTTCAAAAGGGAGAACTGTTTGCTGGTGCCCTCTGTGCAACCCCTAAATGATGCTGAGGTGGGCAGGTTGCATTCTATGTGGCTGCTAGTGTTGGGCTGGCAAAGATACAGTAACAGGATAATACTGACCTGTTTTTTATGATCCTCTGCACAATATCATCTGTTGTGAGGTTGTTCCCGCTGTCGACTGTTCGGAAAATTCCTCTGCGCTTCGGCTCCTGAAATAGCGGTACATTTTAATGACAGGAGCGGTATAGTGAGCGCTGCCTGACAGGGACAGCAAATAAGAAGGGGGCCCGGAGGGGAAAAGAAAATTAAGTGCTGCTTCATAAACTGAAAAAAAAAAAACCGACACGTGAAATGAAATTGCTCCACAAACCTCGGGGCTAGAAATATAAGAGAAACGAGGGAAGGATGAGGTGTAGGAATATTGGAGAAAACAATAACTGCGGCATAAACTGTCAGCAGTAGATACTCACTGCATAAGGGTCAGATCCATCCTTGTCTGGAAGAACGTCGGTCTTGCCATGACAAACAAGGTCAACCTGAAAAAAGAATCATTACAAATCAATGAATTCTGACTGAGCGCTCTCCTGCGGGAACAGCAGAAGTATTATAAGCTAAGGTCACTACACTACAATCATCCAAAATACTGGGGAACCCCTGTTCCTGAATGTGGCCAGCCATTATCCTGATGACAGAAGCTGCTGCCATCACGAGGGGGGACAACTCAGTCTGTACAGTGCATAGGTAGATGACGTGTCACATCAGAACACTGCCTCTCCTGGCAGTGGCACAAACACCCGGCCGTCTACATGATGCCAAATGTTATTCATCAGACAAGGTCACCTTCTTCCATTGCTCCATGGTCCAGTTCTGATGGTTACACCGCGCAACAATGATCTTGCTACTGAGAGAAAAACATGTGATTTAAACTAAAATGAGCGCGACGATTCCAAAAATGAACTCGGAATTTGCCTGACACGTCTAGATTTTAACCCCTTAAGGACCCTAGGATTTTCCATTTTTGCGTTTTTCACTCCCGGCCTTCCCATGGTCCTAACTTAAATTTTTTTTTCCATTTTTCACATAGCCTTATGAGGGCTTATTTTTTTCTATTGGCACCATCTACGGTTGCATACCATGTAGTAGGATGTGGGGAAAAAAATAAAAAAAATTCCAAATGGGGTAGAATTGGGAAAAAAACATTTTTTTTTTTTTTTTTTACACTGTACACTATGCGGTAAAATTGACCTGTTATCTTCATTCTCCAGGTCTGTACGGCTACAACGATACCACACTTGTCTAACCTTTCTTGCATTTTAATACTGAAATATATATATTTTTAAAACCTTTGATGAAATTATTATTATTTTTTTTAGAACCATATTCTGACCCCTATAACTTTTTTGTAGTTATATGTACGGGGCTGTGTGAGGGCTTAATTTTTTGCGGGACGATCTGTTCTTTTCAGTGCTACCGATTTGAAGTGTGTGCGACTTAGCGAGTGCGTTATGCAGCTTGGGAGGCATTTGTGCTCGTAGTGCAGAACTTCCTTGGGAACAGACAAACTGCAAACTATGAATTAGTAGACAATATGCTTACAGCATATGAACAACGTGGCTGCCGAATGTCATTGATAGTGCATTTCTTACATTCCCATGTAGACTTTTTCCCACCCAATTTGGGACACGTAAGTGACAAACATGGAGAGCGGTTCCATAAAGATATTTCTACAATGGAGAACAGGTATCAAGGCCACTGGAATCCCAACATGATGGGGGACTACTGCTGGTTTTAGCAACGGGAAAAGATGACCGTTCACACACGCAAATGCTGGGCCTTGCTCAAGTAAGACTTTTAAACTGAAAAACTAGACTTTTTTGGAAATGTTGCTATTCCATGACATTTTCATACACTGTTTACTACGCAAACTTTGATGTAGATCAGGTAATTGTTGGAGTAAAACTCGTTCTGTTCAAAATTCTTCAATGCTTTCCAAGGGCTTAATTCATTTAGGCATACTTATGCATAGCAAAATTTCGTGACGTGTTACAACAATTCTGACTTCGGATTTGCAATCCGCACACTCGATTTAGTATAGGACAAATGGTTTTTGCCCAGTAGACTAAAAGTTTTTTTGTTGTTGTTGCGTGGTGTTATGAGCCCATTGTAGGTACTTTCAGCAGTGGACAGGGGTTAGCATGGGCACCCGTCTGTGGCTACACAGCAAGTCTGCGATGCCCTGTGTGTACTGTAGCCAGCATTAAATGAAATGGGATACCACAAGGACAAGTGTGGCACCGTTTTTGGAAGATAGCAGCCTTGTTTTTCTCATCCTGTGAAATTGTTCGGCAATTTGCCTTTGTTCTCCGCATACACCAATAAGCCTTTGGCACCCATGACTATTTCACTGGTTGTGCTTCCATTTTTCATTGGTACTGACCGCTGTATACTGAGAACACCCCACAATACCTGCCATTTTGCAAAAGCCCTGACACAGTCGTCTCTCCGTGATAATCTGTCCCTGACAAAGTCGCTGAGAGCCTTACTCTTCCAACACATCAACTTCCAGAACTGCCTGTTCACTTGCTGCCTAATATATCCCACAGACAAGTTTTCTGGGGTGAGGACATGCTCCATTATATTCTGGGGGACTTGCAGGAACGTAGCTCTCCCCAGCTTCCCCAGTTTTTGCAGCCACTGATGAAATTATACAGCCATGCCCTAACTGTACTTGGCTAGAATACCCCTTTATGTGAACCTGTCCCAACCAACTTCCTGGACTTAAACGCACCTTGAAATGATCCAGAAGATCAGAAGTGACGGAATATGGCGCTCCGATAACAACTTCGGAAACGTACTACAGGGAAAGGAATTAAAAAGATGGTGAACTAAATAATCAAAAGGAAAAATAAGAAAATCTGCTAGTTTGATGAATACTGCATGAAATTATTTTTACCAGCAGACCCTAGATTACAGGACTAGGTAGCCTGTAGTAGCCACAGTGCGGACAATGTCTTAGAAGGTATCCCCTACATACAGGATAACAATCTGATAAGTGGGGGATCTAAACACTGGGACTCCCACCATTCACCAAAATGGGGGTCCTGTTCCCCCGAATGAATGGGGCAGCAGGCTGAGCATGCGCACTGCTGCTCTAATGACTATGGCAGTGACGGAGATACAGTAGCCGAATACAGTGCTCAGCAATCTCATAGAGAATGAATGGAGCGGTGGTGCACGTTCCACCTGCTGCTTTATTCACTTCGGGGAACGGGGCTCCCGTTTTCGTGATCCAGTCCCAGTATTCAGACACCCAACGATCAGAGACTTATCCCCTATCCATTGGATAAGGGATACCTTTGTATTGTAGGAAAACCCCTTTTAATGGTGGATCTGCACAGTGAAAAGGAATTGTCCCGATTAACACAGCAAGGGCATGGATCTGGTCATTGCATATTCACCATTTTCATTCTGTCCCCACCAAAATCTGGCTCATCAGTTGCAGATCTACTTTGTTCTTTATTCTCACCCTGCAGGCCAAAACGCCGAGAGTCCTCTCGTGGATGTTCATGATGGGGTAGTTCTTCCTCTTGTAGTGATTTACTTCCTGCAAGGACAGACGGTCGGTAAAAATGACAAAACCTTCCACTGATAGGAGCCAAACCTGTGCTTTTAGTTACCTGGTCGAAATGCAATCCCACAATGACGTACGGCTTCTCCGCTAAGCTGTGGACCGTCTCCAGAAAATCTATGTGACCGATATCTGCAGGAAGTCATGAAGGATCCAAAAACCGTGAACAGGGCGGACGCAGAGTCAAAGATATAGAATTTGTCAAGACAGATTAACCAAAGTGCTAAGAAATGGCACACAAATCCGTGAGACGTGCCTGCCGCGTCCTAAACTGGGGTTTCAGACGACTAGTTTCTGAACAGTCTTTCATGGTTGGCATCTTGGATGGCGATGCCATAAGTAACAAATGTCAATTTGGACTAAATGACTGATTGACTATGGCCTGGTCTGGGCGTTCACTGACAGGATGCAGATCTATTGTTTGGAATGAACAACTTTTCAACTACATCACCCAACCAGAAGCAAATAAACCTAACAAGGCGTAGGGGTTGGTAGATATCTGGCATCACTCAGGATCTGTCACATTTGTTTGTGCCATGATAAGACGCAGTTTGGTCTAAATCTGACTTTTCGGCTGTCCCAAAATCTGTAGTATACGGCCAGCTTTACTCTTGACCTACCTATAACCAAAACTAGTGCTAACACTTTTTCCTTGGGGGAGGAGGTTAAGGGGGTATTCCCATCTCAGACAATCGGGGCATATCTCCCACCTCTGGGACCTGCACCTATCTCGTAAAAGGAGCCTTGAAAGTCACGGAGGGTGCACTGCGCTTGCGCGGCTCCCATTCACTTTTATGGGGCTGACAAAAATAGCCGAGACAGCACTCGGCTATTTTCAGCACTTAGCACTCGGCTATTTTCCGTTAACCAGATAGGTTCGGGTCCCAGTGGTGGGACCCGAACCTATCAGACATTCTCTGAGATGGCAATACCCCTCTAAGGGGTGGTGCAATTTAGAGAGACATAGTGCACACCAGAGGTCTGGAACCTAAGTGGCTTAAATGGGGGGTTGCTTATATGCAGTGTGACTACAAGAACACCCTGTGTATATATGTGACCCCACCTTCAGCCACATGGACCCTGTGCATGTCCAAACAAACAGAAGGGATGATCACAGAATAAGTCAAAATCTATGTTAACAATTAGGCAATAACTGTGATGCCATAGTCTTTATACAGGAACACTATTGGTGGTTGTTTTCTTATCCTTCTTAAAGGGAACCTGTCACACTGAACATGGTGTCTGAGCTGCAGGCAGCAGGTTATAGAGCAGGAGGAGCTGAGCAGATTGATATATAGATTTATGGGAAAATATTCATTATAACTTGCATTTAATTCATTTAAATTCCTGCTCATTCTGGGCTGTGAAGTCCAGGAGGCGGTCCTATCAGTGATTGACAGCCTTCCCTCTATGACTGTGTATACAGAGATAGCTGTCAATCGCTGATAGGACCGCCTCCTGGACTTCACAGCCAAGAATGAGCAGGAATTTAAATGAATTAAATGCAAGTTATAATGAATATTTTCCCATAAATCTATATATCAATCTGCTCAGCTCCTCCTGCTCTATAACCTGCTGCCTGCAGCTCAGACACCACGTTCAGTGTGACAGGTTCCCTTTAATAGGTTGGCCTTGTGCATAAACAGCAGCAGGGACTGCAGAACTCTACTGCATTATTGGTCGAAGGCTACAAATTCTCTCTGTGTAAAGGCAGCCCAGGCCGCATTTATAAGCCCTACATGAGGGGTCTCTGAGACTGTCACCAGCGCTCCGGTTCCAACAACAATCTCCATTTTCACCCATTGGACTAGAAGTGTGACTTGCCGGCTGCACGTACATCACCACTACCGGTCAATTGATGGCTGGCAGCAGTGACGTGCGTGCAGACAGTATGTCACACTTCCAGCGGGGACCGGAGGTGAAGAAGACGACAGCTCAAAGCTGCAACCAGAGCGCCGGTGACAGGCGATCCTCTTTTTATTTTTAACCCTTGTGCACAGCTTGCACGTATAAAAATGGCTTACCAGTCTCGGAGCTCCATGTGCGAGTGTGATTCCCCGTTATAGACACTGATTCACGAGGGGTGTTCAATAAGTTATCTACCCCAGCATGTTCTGTCAGTGTTCGAGAGCCGAGCTGGTCTGTGCAGGTTCAGACATGTATGGACATGCAACACACACACAGTAGCAGTTCAGGCTGGAAATGACAGTATGGAAGGTGCAGTACAGTGCGGGTCTACAAGGAAAGCGAGGGATTTGGGGCTTCGATCGGTGAGTAAATTCCTTACAAAGGAAGAGGGCTAAAGAAAGCCATGAAAGGATGATTCTGTATATGGTGATGAGGCCAAGCAGTTTTAATGGGGTAGGGAATCAATTAAAGACGACACCCCTTTCAGGGCGACTCGTCCAAGCATCTACAGAGCAAGTGTGCCATAAAGTGGAGGTCATGATTTTGGAAGCTTGTCGGGTCAAAGCCAGTGTTCTAGCTCATGAATTAGGCATTTCAGTTGGCACAGTTTCCAGTATCATTCATGATGGATTGATGATGTCAAAGGTCAGTTCCCGGTGGGTGCGAAGAATGTTGACGCCTGAGCAGAAAACTTGTCGCCAGCAATTTAGCCAAGAGAATTTAGACATGCTTAGAGAACATCCGGGAGACTTATATTCTCAAATTATTACAGGTGCTGAAACATGGGTCCACCACCATGGTCCATGGTCCATGCAACAGAAGCGCAAGGAGTCACCAACGACGAAGACATTTCACGTGCAGCAGTTGGCTGGAAAGATCGTGCAGGATGTTTTTATTTCTGTTTTTTATCTTTGTTCTGTGATTTCTGTTTAGTTTGTAGTATATGCTTGAGGGAGTAGCACCTTCAAGTGTGACTGTGCTCCTATTTTATCCTGGTAGTAGCATTCCTCTGCACTTTTGCCCTTCCTATCAAATAAGGCTCTTTCACACGAGCGGATCCCGTGCGTGTAATCCGCTGCGTGAAAGAGAGCCAAACCCCGCTCCGGACAGCAGAGACACGGAGCAGTAACATGATTGATGATGCTCTTTGCCTCTTTGTGACCTTTTTACTACAAAATCACAGTGAGATAAAGTGGTCATAGGCGACCTTGATTAGGTGGTACATATAGGTGTGTGCGCTCCTCCTCCCACTGGTTGCTGCTGCACATGGAGGTGACTAGGAGCAGCACACTATATGTGCAGGGGTCTGCGCTCCTGAACATAGATGCATAACGGCATAGGTAGGTTTAGCGTAGGACCTGCCTGACTGAGACCACCTTGGTGGAGGTAGGTGGGCACAGATGTGTTTTGATCAAAATGTATTGGCTAAGAGTCTCAGATTTTATATTATCAGAATGAGGGCTTAGTTCACATATAATGCTTGTATCTATTGTGTTAGTGCATTATTATTTTTTTTCTGCGATTTGTTTTTATAATGCAGCCATGGACATCCGCATATGTATTTATCATATCGTGCAGGATGTTTTTATTTCAGTTTTTTATCTTTGTTCTCTGATTTCTGGAAAGATTGTGGCAACAGTTTTTTGGGACACAGAAGGCGTCTTATTACCTATATTAGGCTACTTTCACACTCCCGTTTTGTGCGGATCCGTCCAGATAATATAACCGTCTGCATCCATTCAGAACGGATCCGTTTGTATTATCTTTAACATAGCCAAAAGTCAATGGAGGACGGATCCGTTTTCTATTGTGCCAGATTGTGTCAGTGAAAACGGATCCGTCCCCATTGACTTACATTGTGTGCCAAGACGGATCTGTTTTGCAAGCAGCGTTTTGGTGTCCGTCTCCAAAGCGGAATGGAGACTGAACTGATGCAAACGGATGCATTCTGAGCGGATCCTTTTCCATTCAGAATGCATTAGGGCAAAAACTGATCAGTTTTGGACCGGTTGCGAGAGCCCATGACGGATCTCCCAAACGGAAAGCCAAAACGCGAGTGTGAAAGTAGAATTATACTGACATAATGCTGTACACGTATGATTCTGTAGAAGTAAGGTCATGCAGGGACACACAGCATTATAAATCAGTATAATGCAGTGCGCTCCTGAGAGACGAGCAGTGTTCATAACGGGGAATCACGCACACAGGACACGCCCCTCTGAAAGAGCCCTTACAGAAAGAGCTGGTGGTGTACTTGGCCACCTGAGTCAGTCCCGTGCTCAGCCGCAGCGCCATTCGATCTTCTCCCCACGGGTCTCATGTTTTAGGGAGTGGTGGGGGTTGCAGATTTGGAGCCCCTAGTGATTACTTATATATCCTGTGGATGTGTGCGTTGTGGAAAATCCCTTTAAAGGGGTTGTCAGAGTTATGAAAAAAATAAAAATATATATAGCACTGTAAATCTGATGGGCAGCAATGTATACTAAGCTAAGCAAGTTTTAGGTAAAATAAAATATATATATTTCCTCATTTCCCCGGTTCTCTTCTGGCCCTTTGTTTAGCTGCAATAACAACAATCTCTGCCCCTCCCCCTGCTCTGCAAAGGGAGTGAATACAAGTCTTGCCCTGAGTGACATGTCTGCCTGCTGGGAGACTCAGCAGCATGTTGTATGTGTAGGACTACAAGTCCCAGCTATATAATGACACTGCTGATACACACAGGATCTTCACCCTACCTGTTCTTGTGCAGAACTCCTCTAGTCTGTCAGCTCCTATGCCCAAAGCTACTCAGTAAAGCCTTCAGCCCTGAGTCTGTGCTCCTGAAGGGGTTAATCTTTCCTGAAGTATCCAGTGGGAGGGAGACACAGGGCAGACAGCAGCAGACACAGAGTAGGGGGGCGTGGCCAGATCAGTGGTCTCCTGTACAGACACATATCTGATCTCTCAGGCTTCTCAGGGCAGGAAACATCATCCGAGCAGGAAGAGAAGCTGACATCACAGGTCATGTGACCCTCAGTGAAATTTGAGAAAGGAGCAACTACAGATGCAGTAAGTGCATGGTAAAGCTGTTACATTTGATTAGTTAGAAACATACAAAGAACAAAAAAAAACTCGGACAACCCCTTTAAGTGGTTCTAGAGGTAACAGAACAGGAGGCCCCTAGTACATGATACAGGGGTCTGTATACTGCAAAATATTAGGAACCCAGATTGTGAGAAATCAAAGGATACGGAAGAGATCGAAAGCTCCAGCGACGTATATAATGGTGTCTCCTGGTGCCGGTTCCTTCCCCGAGGCAAACTGCATGATCTTCTGGGACGTCTGAAGGAACTGGGAGACTCCTGTGTACGGACTGCTGCCCCTGGCATCCTGTGTGACACAACCATTAAGACACAGGTGAGAAAATGGTCTCCGTACATCAGAGCAGAGAGGCTGCGTTTAAGACTGCCCAGACTATTACAATGCAACAAACCCTCAGCTGTGTGGGCAGAAACTGACAAAACGAGAGCGATTTTTTTAGTATCTGAGATTCACAGAAACCAATGAGTAACCAATCACAGCACAGCTTTCATTTCTTAACCACTTCCCGCAACTGTAACGCCGAAAGGCGTCATTGCGGCGGCTCCCCCAGGCTACGCTAACGCCAATAGGCGTCATCTCGCGTGAGCCGAGATTTCCTGTGAACGCGCGCACACAGGCGCGCGCGCTCACAGGAACGGAAGGTAAGAGAGTTGATCTCCAGCCTGCCAGCGGCGATCGTTCGCTGGCAGGCTGGAGATGTGTTTTTTTTAACCCCTAACAGGTATATTAGACGCTGTTTTGATAACAGCGTCTAATATACCTGCTACCTGGTCCTCTGGTGGTCCCCTTTGTTTGGATCGACCACCAGAGGACACAGGTAGCTCAGTAAAGTAGCACCAAGCACCACTACAGTACACTACACCCCCCCCCCCCGTCACTTATTAACCCCTTATTAGCCCCTGATCATCCCTGATCACCCCATATAGACTCCCTGATCACCCCCCTGTCATTGATCACCCCCCTGTCATTGATCACCCCCCTGTAAAGCTCCATTCAGACGTCCGCATGATTTTTACGGATCCACTGATAGATGGATCGGATCCGCAAAACGCATCCGGACGTCTGAATGAAGCCTTACAGGGGCATGATCAATGATTGTGGTGATCACCCCATATAGACTCCCTGATCACCCCCCTGTCATTGATTACACCCCTGTCATTGATCACACCCCTGTCATTGATCACCCCCCTGTAAAGTTCCATTCAGATGTCCGCATGATTTTTACGGATGCACTGATAGATGGATCGGATCCGCAAAACGCATACGGACGTCTGAATGAAGCCTTACAGGGGCATGATCAATGACTGTGGTGATCACCCCCCTGTCATTGATTACCCCCCTGTAAAGCTCCATTCAGATGTCCGCATGATTTTTACGGATGCACTGATAGATGGATCGGATCCGCAAAACGCATCCGGACGTCTGAATGAAGCCTTACAGGGGCATGATCAATGACTGTGGTGATCACCCCCCTGTCATTGATTACCCCCCTGTAAAGCTCCATTCAGATGTCCGCATGATTTTTACGGATGCACTGATAGATGGATCGGATCCGCAAAACGCATCCGGACGTCTGAATGAAGCCTTACAGGGGCGTGATCAATGACTGTGGTGATCACCCCATATAGACTCCCTGATCACCCCCCTGTCATTGATTACCCTCCTGTCATTGATTACCCCCCTGTAAAGCTCCATTCAGACGTCCGCATGATTTTTACGGATCCACTGATAGATGGATCGGATCCGCAAAACGCATCCGGACGTCTGAATGAAGCCTTACAGGGGCATGATCAATGACTGTGGTGATCACCCCATATAGACTCCCTGATCACCCCCCTGTCAAGCTCCATTCAGATGTCCGCATGATTTTTACGGATGCACTGATAGATGGATCGGATCCGCAAAACGCATACGGACGTCTGAATGAAGCCTTACACGGGCGTGATCAATGACTGTGGTTATCACCCCATATAGACTCCCTGATCACCCCCCTGTCATTGATTACCCCCCTGTCATTGATCACCCCCCTGTAAAGCTCCATTCAGACGTCCGCATGATTTTTACGGATCCACTGATAGATGGATCGGATCCGCAAAACGCATCCGGACGTCTGAATGAAGCCTTACAGGGGCATGATCAATGACTGTGGTGATCACCCCATATAGACTCCCTGATCACCCCCCTGTCATTGATTACCCCCCTGTAAAGCTCCATTCAGATGTCCGCATGATTTTTACGGATGCACTGATAGATGGATCGGATCCGCAAAACGCATCCGGACGTCTGAATGAAGCCTTACACGGGCGTGATCAATGACTGTGGTGATCACCCCATATAGACTCCCTGATCACCCCCCTGTCATTGATCACCCCCCCTGTCATTGATCACCCCCCCTGTCATTGATCACCCCTCTGTAAGGCTCCATTCAGACATTTTTTTGGCCCAAGTTAGCGGAATTATTATTTTTTTTTCTTACAAAGTCTCATATTCCACTAACTTGTGTCAAAAAATAAAATCTCACATGAACTCACCATACCCCTCACGGAAACCAAATGCGTAAAAATTTTTAGACATTTATATTCCAGACTTCTTCTCACGCTTTAGGGCCCCTAGAATGCCAGGGCAGTATAAATACCCCACATGTGACCCCATTTCGGAAAGAAGACACCCCCAGGTATTCCGTGAGGGGCATATTGAGTCCATGAAAGATTGAAATTTTTGTCCCAAGTTAGCGGAACGGGAGACTTTGTGAGAAAAAAATTAAAAATATCAATTTCCGCTAACTTGTGCCAAAAAAAAAAAATTTCTATGAACTCGCCATGCCCCTCATTGAATACCTTGGGGTGTCTTCTTTCCAAAATGGGGTCACATGTGGGGTATTTATACTGCCCTGGCATTCTAGGGGCCCCAAAGCGTGAGAAGAAGTCTGGTATCCAAATGTCTAAAAATGCCCTCCTAAAAGGAATTTGGGCACCTTTGCGCATCTAGGCTGCAAAAAAGTGTCACACATCTGGTATCGCCGTACTCAGGAGAAGTTGGGGAATGTGTTTTGGGGTGTCGTTTTACATATACCCATGCTGGGTGAGAGAAATATCTTGGTCAAATGCCAACTTTGTATAAAAAAATGGGAAAAGTTGTCTTTTGCCAAGATATTTCTCTCACCCAGCAAGGGTATATGTAAAATGACACCCCAAAACACATTCCCCAACTTCTCCTGAATACGGCGATACCACATGTGTGACACTTTTTTGCAGCCTAGGTGGGCAAAGGGGCCCATATTCCAAAGAGCACCTTTAGGATTTCACAGGTCATTTACCTACTTACCACACATTAGGGCCCCTGGAAAATGCCAGGGCAGTATAACTACCCCACAAGTGACCCCATTTTGGAAAGAAGACACCCCAAGGTATTCCGTGAGGGGCATGGCAAGTTCCTAGAATCTTTTATTTTTTGTCACAAGTTAGTGGAAAATGCAGATTTTTTTTTTTTTTTTTTTTTTTTTTTTCATACAAAGTCTCATATTCCACTAACTTGTGACAAAAAATAAAAACTTCCATGAACTCACTATGCCCATCAGCGAATACCTTGGGGTCTCTTCTTTCCAAAATGGGGTCACTTGTGGGGTAGTTATACTGCCCTGGCATTCTAGGGGCCCAAATGTGTGGTAAGGAGTTTGAAATCAAATTCTGTAAAAAATGACGAGTGAAATCCGAAAGGTGCTCTTTGGAATATGGGCCCCTTTGCCCACCTAGGCTGCAAAAAAGTGTCACACATCTGGTATCCCCGTACTCAGGAGAAGGTGGGGAATGTGTTTTGGGGTGTCATTTTACATATACCCATGCTGGGTGAGAGAAATATCTTGGCAAAAGACAACTTTTCCCATTTTTTTATACAAAGTTGGCATTTGACCAAGATATTTATCTCACCCAGCATGGGTATATGTAAAAAGACACCCCAAAACACATTCCTCAACTTCTCCTGAATACAGAGATACCAGATGTGTGACACTTTTTTGCAGCCTAGGTGGGCAAAGGGGCCCATATTCCAAAGGGCACCTTTCGGATTTCACAGGTCATTTTTTACAGAATTTGATTTCAAACTCCTTACCACACATTTGGGCCCCTAGAATGCCAGGGCAGTATAACTACCCCACAAGTGACCCCATTTTGGAAAGAAGAGACCCCAAGGTATTTCGTGATGGGCATAGTGAGTTCATAGAAGTTTTTATTTTTTGTCACAAGTTAGTGGAATATGAGACTTTGTAGGAAAAAAAATAAAATAAAAAAAAATCATCATTTTCCGCTAACTTGTGACAAAAAATAAAAAGTTCTATGAACTCACTATGCCCATCAGCGAATACCTTAGGGTGTGTACTTTCCGAAATGGGGTCATTTGTGGGGTGTTTGTACTGTCTGGCCATTGTAGAACCTCAGGAAACATGACAGGTGCTCAGAAAGTCAGAGCTGCTTCAAAAAGCGGAAATTCACATTTTTGTACCATAGTTTGTAAACGCTATAACTTTTACCCAAACCATTTTTTTTTTACCCAAACATTTTTTTTTTATCAAAGACATGTAGAACTATAAATTTAGAGCAAAATTTCTATATGGATCTCGTTTTTTTTGCAAAATTTTACAACTGAAAGTGAAAAATGTCATTTTTTTGCAAAAAAATCGTTAAATTTCGATTAATAACAAAAAAAGTAAAAATGTCAGCAGCAATGAAATACCACCAAATGAAAGCTCTATTAGTGAGAAGAAAAGGAGGTAAAATTCATTTGGGTGGTAAGTTGCATGACCGAGCAATAAACGGTGAAAGTAGTGTAGTGCCGATTTGTAAAAAAGGGCCTGGTCTTTAGGGGGGTATAAACCTGTGGTCCTTAAGTGGTTAAACTGCTCCGGTAAAATGAAAGCTGCAATATGATTGGTCAGTATGGGACAGCTCTGACAAGTCTCATCTAATGTTCCCAATTGAAGTGACCACGTGAAGAGTCCTTGCAAATGGGGACTGACTGAAATAAGGAAGGAGATTTATGAAGACTGGTGTAAAAGGAAAACTCTCTCAGTTTCCCATAGCAAGCAATCAGACTCCAACTTTCATTTTCCAAAGGAGCTCTTAAAAATGAAGGGTGGAATCTGATTGGTTTCTAGGGGCAACTGTTCTAGTTTTCTTTTAGACCACTTTTGATATATCTCTCCCAAAGTGTATCACTACAGAACTATTCACTATACAATCTGAATAGCCCCTATAAAGGGCATCTGTCAGCAGATCTGTACCTATGACACTGGCTGACCTGTTACATGTGTGCTTGGCAGCTCAAGACGTCTGTGTTGGTCCCATTTTCATATGTGCCCGCATTGCTGAGAAAAGTTATGTTTTATTATATGCAAATGAGCCTCTAGGAGCAACGGGGGCGTTATCGTTACACCTAGAGGCCCAGTTCTCTCTGAAACTGCCACACCCTCTCCACTTTAATTGACAGGGTCGGGCAGTAAAAACATCACACCTGGCCCTGTCAATTGCAGAGAGAGCAGAGCCTCTAGGTGTAACGGCAACGCCCCCATTGCTCCTAGAGGCTCATTTGCATATATTAAACAATGCTTTTTCTCAGCAATGCAGGCACATATGAACATGGGACCAACACAGATGCCTTCAGCTGCCAAGAGCACATGTAACAGGTCAGCCAGTGTCATAGGTACAAAACTGCTGACAGATGCTCTTTAAGACGGTCACTTCATGACTACGAGACAACGGCTGTGTTGTCCTACCACATGATGGCCTGTGCTGCATCCATCTGTTGCTATAGCAACAAGCTCTGGCGTCAGTAAGTATCCCAGCTACACCAGCATAAATAATTAATGGTCCTTATATCCACTAATGCACTAGACTGGGAGTAACACGACTCCTGGGATCAGGCTGGAGCCTGAAATTCAAAGAAACCACGAGAGTCTCTTGTCGTCATGCACTACTCACCTCTCTGATCCTCCACCGGGCCCTCATACTCTCCACGCCGGAAATGCCAGTCACTGGTTGAGGCAGCAACCAGTGATTGGCTTAAGTCCAGCAATTGGCCGACTAGGCATTCCAAGTATTTCTGGCCAGATCTATTTAAAAAAAAAAATCTTCTAGAAAGCATCTGTCAGCAGAATCAACCCTATTAAACCAGGTTGACCCTGTGCATCCTTGCTCCTCCCGTTCCTCTCTCAGACCCTCCCGCTCCTTCTGGACTGACACATCCAGGTGAGAAGCCTATGCAGGAGCCGGAACCAATCGAGGACAGGGAGGAGCTGGGAGAGGAAGCGGGAAGAGCAAGGGTGCACGGAGTGGCTTGGGCCCGCCCTCAGTGCACGTAAAAGGATTTTCCGAGACTTTAATACTGATGACCTATGCTCAGAATTGGTCGTCAGTATCTGATTGGTGGGGGTCCGACACTCGGGACCCCTGCCGAACAGCTGTTTGAGAAGGCACAGGCGCTCAAAGTAGCGCCTCTGCCTTCTCGTTGCTTTCCCTAGGCTTATTTGCTAGTTTATAAGAGCTAGGCTTGTATACCTGAGTTGGTACTTTATATCTCAAAAGCCATAACTCCCAAAATGACATGGTATTGCATGTCAATGCTAAATGTATATATTTTTTATCTCTTCTACTTTTACTCTGTAAGATCACTTTTTGATTAGTTTTTGTGTCCCTGTTGGAGCGGTGCGAGGACTTGATTTTTGCAGGACAACTTTTAAGTTTCACTGGTACCATTTTGGGCTACGCAGGGCTTTTTAATCACTTTCTATTCCATTTTTAATAAGAAAAAACTGAAATTTTTTGATTTTTTCATAATTTTAAAGGTGTGCACCATGAGGGGAAAAAAAATGATGCATATCTTTAAACATTAACTTTCCAATAATAAAGGACTTTGTTATGGTGTTGAGCTCGTGTTGCTTTTTTTTTGCTCCAATTTTTTTTATTTATTCTTCTCAAACTTTTTTGATATTGTGGACAGGTTGCATTTAATGTCCAATACTCCAATAGGAGTAATACTCACCTTACCGATGCCCTGCCGCTCCTGTGCCGAGGCTCCCTCTGCCTCCCACCGGCCTCTGTTCACCCGGCTAGAGTGATGACCACTGCAGCCATTCACGGAGATCACCTCTGCAGCCAGTGAGATGACACAACATAACTGGAGTCGGGTAAACAGAGGCTGGCGGGAGACCCATGAAGCATCGGCACAGGAGCAGCAGGGGATTGGTAAGGTGAATATTACTCGTTTTGTCATTTTATAACATTATAAGCTATAGATATACATTTATCATGGGGCTAGACAACCCCTTTAAAGGTTTGTGTCCTGGTAAAAGCATCCCTTTAAAGAGGATCACCTTTATGGTAATAAAATATCAGTCCTGGAGCATCTTTTTAACTCAGCATTAAGTCATTCCTCTGTTATTCCTCCTGGAAATGTAAAAATAAATTGACAACACGGTGGTACCATTTGCTTGTCGATAAGGAGTGTAATACACAGCCTTGTGTAAGGACATGTCCTGCTGACAACAGGAGAGACTTCAGGTCCATTTAAGGTGACGGGAGTCAGAATAAGATTCATCGCCTATGTGACATATCGGAAAGTGCGTTACCCACCTTACCAAAGTTGTCTTGGTGAAGCTTGAAATCTTCAGTAGCTTGCTGTGGAAGGAAACGTCGACAGCTTAGAAAACCTGGACATGGATCAGTACCGCACTTCCATTCTACACATCAGAGCCTCACATTGCTCACTACACTGTGGTGGGCTTTCGTCATGAGCAGCATACGTCCCACCAGGTCGGTAGTGGACACCCCCTGTGTGCGCTGGCATTCCCTGGAAGGAAAAACGAGACCCCCAATGTCATCAAAGTCCTTTAGTCCACAGCTCTCCGACAACCTGCGACCACTGCTGACCTGTATCTTCCAGCGTCCTTCACCTCTTCGTACGTGTCCTTCCCATCCACCGTCAGGGTGATGTCATCTGCAGAGCAGGAGAACAAATGGTTGTGCGTTAAAGGGGATATGCAGCCAGCAATATAGACGACCTATCCTCAGAATAGGTCATCAGCATCTGATCGGTGGGGGTCTGACTCCCGCTCCCCCACAGATCAGCTGTTTGAAGAGGAGGCGGCGCTTCTGCTGTCGCTACCTCCTCTTCAAGATTACACTGCGCGTCGTCTTGCCTGCAGTGGCGGCGTAGTCCCATTCACGTGAGTGGAGTGCGTACTTGCAATTACACTGTGTTGCCAAGACTTCAAGATTACACTGCGCGTCGTCTCGGAAGAGGAAGTCGCGATAGCATGAGCGCCACCTCCTCTTCAAGCAGCTGATCGGAGGGGGTGCCGGGAGTCGGAACCTCACTGATCAGATATTGATGAAATACCCTGAGGATAGGTCATCAATATGTCCTGACTGCACCCCTTTAATGGGGTTTTCCAAGATATTTTTTATTGATGACCTTTCCTCAGGATAGGTCACCAATATCAGATCAGCGCGGGTTCGACACCCTGCACCCCCACCGAATAGTGCCATGCCAGCACAGCCTGCTCTTCAAAAAAGTAATCGGTGGGGGTGCAGGTTGTCGAACCCGCGCCGATCTGATATTGGTGACCTATCCTGAGGAAAGGGTCATCAATAAAAATGTCTCAGAAAACCCCTTTAAGAATCAAACATGAAAATCTCATCATGTGGTCATTCGATAACGAAGGAGTGGGCAGAACAAGTTGTCCAGTTTTTTTTTATATCGATAGCCTATCCTCAGGACAGGCTACCAATACCCGGTTAGAGGGGGTCTAACACTCAGCCGATCAGCTGTTCCCTAACGCCAGGAGTAGGCCCCGAAACTACATAGCGCCATCCATTGTGAAGTGGACAGGACTGCATAGTGCAGCATTGCTTCTAATCAAGTGATTGGAGGGGGCGCTGCAGGTACCAAGATAGATGGAGCTATGTAGACTGGCGCCACAGCTGATCCTCGGGGTGTTTGGTGTCGGACCCCCGCTGATCAGATATTGATGGCTTATCATTCTAAAAATCCTGGACAGCCTCTTTAAATAAAATAAGGGTGCATTCACATGATCATATGCATTTTGCGGTCAGCAAAAAATAGGAATGGCGTCCGTGTGACGTCCATTTTTCATTCTTTTTTTTTTTTTTTCGCCGATCCATTGTAACAATGCCTATCCATGTCCGCAAAACAGACAATAGGAAATCTTTTTTGCAGAAATGAGGAATGGACATACGGATGCGGACAGCACAGGGTGTCCGATCCACATTTTTTGCGGGCCCACTGAAATGAATGGGTCTGCATTTTTTGCGGACGGGATGCGAACCCATTCATTTCAGTCGTGTGAATGGGGCCTAAGTTATATACTTCCCTCCCTCCTGCTAATGAGAGGATATCCTGGAAGTGCAGATATAATATACGACCCTGTGCAAGACGTCTAACAGCGCCTTCTGCGTGCGTTCATTAACCCCTTACCTATAATCTTCCTAAATAAGATACTTCATGACCCAGTGTCTTATTATTACACGGGTTTAACGTTCACCCCCCATCAGGGTGCAGTCACAATCTCTTCACTATTCCAAGTTACTCACTTCCATGGACGCAGAAGTCACAGTTATACTTGTCCAGGGTCTCCAAGGTGGTGACGTAGGGGGCGGCGCAGACAATCTCATCCACCCACTTAATGGCTTGCACCATCTTGTAGCGTTCCTCCTGCGTGAAGACGGGTGGGCCCTTGTGGCGGGAGATCTCCTCTAAAAGTAAAAGGCATTTTACATGAGCGGCCCCCGCCATCAGAGAGTTATTCCTCCATTATACCCTCTGTCATTCACTCCAGTTACCAGTGTGATAGCGGGAAAAGACCCCCGGCAGCAAAATCTGACATTAGAAAGAACAGGAGCCTATCTGTGCTCCTCTATGATATCCGTACAACCCACACAGGACATGCGATATTTTTACGCCAGAGGAGGGAGAACATGGATGGGATTTTTAATCTTGGACTCTCATCACCAAGATGCAGCGGGCAGAATGATCAGAAAGAAGTAAGAAGAGCCGGGGGAGCGTGACATGTAGAATTAAGATATGGAGGCCGCCGGTGGCATCCTGATAGTCAAGCGCTCGACTGGAAACCTTCCGGTGCAGGCAAAGATTAGTTCTGCAGGAGCCAGAGCAGGGAGCGCCTAACGGCAAGGACGGAGAGTAACCAGTGCATCGGTGGGGGTACAACCTCTAGGACCCCTCCAATCACAAGAATGAAGTCTTTGAGTTAGGGCTCATGTACACAACCTTATGTATTTTGCGGTCCACAAAAAAATGGATTCGCAAAAAATACGGATGACATCCGTGTGCATTCCATATTTAGCAGAACGGAACATCTGGCCTCTAATAGAACAGTACTATCCTTGTCCGTAATGGGGACAATAATAGGACGTTCTATTTTTTTGGGGAACGGAAATACGGACATATGGAAACGGAATGCACACGGAGTAAGTTCCGTTTTATTTGCGGACCCATTGAAGTGAATGGTTCCGCATATGGTCCGCAAAAACAACGGAACGGACACAAAAAGAAAATACGTTCGTGTGCATGAGCCCTTAATCTGAGCGCCCCCTGCCACCCGCTGTGCAGGAAAGTACAGTCAAGCAAAACCCGGCTGGTGGGCAGCGTCGCAGGGCTAGGCCTTAATCACACGTCCGTGTTTCCAGGTCAGTTTTTCATCCGTGATGATTTTTGTGTTGCGTCCAGTTTTGCCCTCGTTTTTTATGGGCATGAATAAAAAAAAAACAACAACAACAGAGAACGGGATTTCCAAAACGTCTCCTTCCAACAGTCCGAGCACAATGGACCGAACACGGACGCCGCCCACATGATGTGCGTGGTGGTCTTCTTAGACCCATAGACATGAATGGACAGTACACGGATCCCTTGAATTCAATGGGTATATTCAGACGTCCATTTTTTTTTTTAATAGAATTATTGCGGACCGTTGGAGGCATGCGCTACTTTGGTCCCCCAATGTTCTGGACCAAACACCCCCTATTCAGCTCTATGGGATGCCATCCATGTTTAGTCCATTGTTAGGAGGCACTAGCGGTGCACAGCAGGATACAATTCAGTGCATGTATGGAAGGGAAAAAAATGGATGCAACACAGATACGGATGAAAAACGGATAACGACACGTGAATAAGGCCAAATACTCGAGCGCTGCTGCTCTTTCATGCGGAGGACGGATGGAGATACCGGCAGGCGGAACCCTATGATCAGTAAGTGACTGCACATCCCAATCATATGTGATCACTGATGCTAGCCATAGACATCAGCCAATCCCACCGATTTGGGAGAGACTGAACTATTGTGTGTGGGGGGCCTCACGACTCAAACCCGACAGCAGATGTTGGGGGAGAGAAGGATCGGTTTATTGGATTTAAAAAAAACTCCATCCTTTTGTGCTCAGGGATAAGCAGAGGACGAGGAGTTTGGAGGCAGCGCATGCACACTTGGCGGTTCGGTCCAGGAGAGACAGCTGTTGGTCCAACGGGTCTTCGGCAGGTATCTAATGTGCATGGGCTGATTTACAGGCAATAACTGGGAGTGAACCAAACCTTCCTGATAATTGACTGATCCTCATTTACATGCCGGTGGCGGCCCTCGCTGCTGTGATCTCCGGTTATACAGGACAATCTGCTGCCAGCAAACGATGAGGTTATGTACATCAAAGACGCCATCTCCTGATGAAGGAGCGTCGGATTCATCAATGGCGCATTCTCAGGGGTCAATTATTGGGAAAGAGTGTTCGTACCAGTGTTCGCCTCTATGATCAGCCAGTGTAAAGGTACAATTCATTACAGGTGGGGTCGGGCAGGAACACACAGCATTATAAATCATGATGGGTCTGTGTTCATACCTCTGACACACGGAGAGTACTTCTCGCACGGACTATGCTCGTGTGAAATTGGCCTTAGGTTGTCAGAGGAGCCGGTTGGAATTGTCAGGATTTGTCACCATATATCTAAAGTGTACGGGATACCAGTCGCACAAACAGTGTTTGGATGACTGAGGGGTGGGCACTGGAGGCAGTTCTATAGGGACATCAGAGGAGCCCCCTATATAGGCCGCCCTCAGCAGTGAGGAAAGCGCACCATGTGCACTCATCTCTCTCCCCTCGTTCTAGGGATCGGTGAGGGTCTCAGCGCTCAGATCCCCACCAATCTAAACTATGGATATGTCTCTATGACATAGGAAAAGCTAGTGACCCTTTGAGCTAGGTGACAACAGATACCAGGCGGAGCAGTGAGGGAGCTTCTGCAGCCGTTACTTTAAGGTGGCCATAAACATTCATGTAAATTTTAGCAAGACCCGCCGATCATCTTCATCCAGAAGACATGCATGCTCAGCTGAGAATGCCTGTGCTATCTAGTACAGGGATGGCCAACCTGCGGCCCTCCAGCTGTTGCAAAACTACAACTCCCACCATGCCCTGCTGTAGGTTGATAGCTGTAGGCAGACTGGGCATGCTGGGAGTTGTAGTTTTGCAACAGCTGGAGAGCCTCAGGTTGGCCATCCCTGATCTAGTATATGGGCAGTCTTCAAACTCTGGTTTAGCTGACACCTATTCCTGCCTCTAACTCCCCTGTACACACTCAGCCTGGCACACAGATTTGGGAGACCCCCATAAACTTGGCCGGTCCTAAAGACTTTTCATTTATGTGTACGTGAGGGGTGGTGGGTCTTCATTCTAAGGCTAGGTTCACACCTAAGCGTTTTAAAGCGCGTTCCTACGCGCTGTAAAACGCTCAACAGGCAAAAAACAATGTTTCCCTATGGGCATGGTTCTGACCTGAGCGTTTTACAGCGCGTACGAACGCGCTGTAAAACGCCCTACGCCCCAAGAAGTACAGGAGCTTCTTTGGGGCGTATTGTCGCGCGTAACACCTCTGTTTTTCATTGTACGCCTCTGTGGTCAATAGCAAGAACGCGCGTACGAGGTGCGTTTCCAAAATACAAAAACGCCCGATAAAAACGCCTGTAAACAGCGCTTATCGAATACGCTCAGGTGTGAACCCAGCCTTAGGGCTCATTCACACGACCGTTGGTGTCCCGTGCCCACAATGCACGGGCACTTTCCGTGGGGCAGTCGCATGGGGATCGCAGACTCATTCACTTGAATGGGTACGCGATCCCTCGGTTCCGCAAAAAGATAGAGCATGTTCTGTCATTTTGCGGTGTGGAGGCACGGAACGGAACCCCAGAAAGCACTCCGTAGTGCTTCCGTAGTGTTCCGCTCCACGCCTCCGGATTTGCGGACCCATTGAAATGAATGGGTCCGCATCCGTGATGCAGAATGACAGCAGAACAGTGCTGTGTATTGCGGATCCGCAAATTCGGTCCGCAATACGGGAACAGGACACCAAAGGTCGTGTGAACGAGCCCTTAGAGGCAGGTGAGACAGAGGGGATTAGTTAGTCTTCAGGGACACACACTGTAGAAGTCTTTCCCCGGGTTGCAATATGTCACAGTACAAAGCAAGGAGGATATTAAAGGGGTTGTCCAGCTTCGGAGGCCTTTCTGTCAGACACCCCACCTTGGACCTGCGGAGGAAAGCATGCTTACCTACTCCCCCACTGCTAAATGCTAGCTCCTCTGGTCCCCGCTCTGGTGTGACGGGTGGGACACATGTGCAGCTGCAGCAAATGACTGGTGGCAGTGCTGATATGTCCCCCATGTGTCACATCACTGAGCCCCAATGCTGGACAACACCTTTAAGGGATTATTTGCTGTTTTTGCATTTTTATTTTACATTTTGTGCCCCTTTAAATTCCACTCTGCACATAGAATGGGGCTGACATCACTTACCGTCTGTGTGCACCCCGGCAATCAGGTAGTCGCCCATAGCCCGTGCCTGGCGCAGCTGGTTGGAGTGCCCATAATGTACCATGTCATAGCTGTAAGAAAACAGAGGATTCTCAGTCATTTACTCCTGACCAGGGTGGTCTCTGAGGCCACCAGATGTAAGACAGTTATCCTATAAGTCAATGTTCGACCCCTAAATATTCCTTGAGACATGACTTGGATATTAAATAAGCCAGCACCTCATCTGCAGACAGCTGTTTCAGGGTGATTGCCCCTCATCCGCGCAGAGCATGTATGGCCTATAAGTCTCCTCACGCCGATTAAGGTGCTCTCCGTTAGGAGACATAGTACCCCCCCCCCTCCACAAACACGCCTTCAAGTCCTGACCTAGGCCTCTCAGCCAGTACTCTCTGCTCTGCACTGATGAGGGACAATCACCCTGAAACAGCTGTCTGCAGATGAGATGCTGGCTTATTTAATATCCAAGTCATGTCTCAGAGCCTATTTAAAGGGTCGAACACAGACTTATAGGATAGCCGCCTTACATCTGGTGGAATCAGAGGTGGCGCTTGTTAAGAGCTCATTTGCATCCCTTGTGTACTATGGCCGTAGTCTGCAGAAATGATAGTACTTCCTCTATCAATAGGTAATCCAAAGTCAGTTTACTGCTGCTTTGAGGGGAAGATCTTATCTGAAGAGTAATCCCCATGATGATAATAGTAGTAGGACGGCTCTATAATTGACTGGACTGCTCTGGATCAGGACACAAACAGAAGAGCACTGCACGGATTAGTGTAATGTGTGGGGCTCTAGGAGGAGCTCTCTGGCCCCAGTGATGGTCTGACGAGAGAGCTCTGCGCCCGTGCTGCGGACCGCATAAGGCAGTTCCGCAATACATGGGTCACCAGCTGTGTGCATTCCGCAGCATGGATGCGGACCCATTCACTTGATTGGGTCCGCAAATCTGGAGATGCGGAACGGAAGCACGGAACGGAACCCCACGGAAGCACTACGGAACGCTCCTGTGGTGTTCCGTTCCACAAAAAGATAGAACTTGTTCTACCTTTCTGCGGAACGGACAGATCATGGACCCCATTCAAGTGAATGGGTCTGCGATCCGCATGCGGCTGCCCCACGGACTGTGCTCGTGCATTGTGGACCGCAATTTACCATCCACAGCACGGGCCCCTTACGTTTCATGGGCAAGAGGCCTTAGGGTGCATCCGTTGCTCCGTTCCGTGGCCCCGCCCAAAAAAATATAACATGTCCTTTTCTTGTCCGCGCTTTGCGGACAAGAATAGGCAGTTTTATTAAAGGCTGTCCGTGCCGTTCCGCAAATTACGGGACCCGCACGGACGCCATCCGTGTTTTGCGGACCGCAAAACACACCACGGTCGTGTGCATGTAGCCAAAAACTGAATTTAATTATTTTATTTGTTTTTTTTCTTACCTCAGCCCCCTCAGTATATACTGTATTCTGCCCCTGTCTAATGTCCCCAGGACGTATACTCGCCCCCCAGTATATATACTGGCCCGAACTAGTACCCCCAGTATAAATATATGGCCCCCGGTATAATTGTTTAGCCCCCATAGTTCCCCCAGTATTATTATATTGCCCATATTGGAATCTGCTAGGTGAGTAATGGTCTTTTATTTTATTTTTATATACATTTTTTCCTTCCTGAAACCGGACAACCCCTGTAAAGAAGACTCTGTCATAGTAAAAGTCCAAACAAAAAGGAAGTTAAAGAGCCAAGATGGGAGGTGGAGCAGATCCAGAAAACCATCCTTTTATTTAAACATAAATCAATCACAGAATAATCAGATATGCGGTAATAAGTGATAGATTGATGATCATGTCCCTTTAAAAGTAAATCTACACTTTAAGCCCGCCCCCCCCCCCCCCCCCCCACATACACATTACTGTCCCTTTGGAGGGATCAGCCTGTTTTTAGCAGGAGTTGTTAACGCCCTTTGTGGTATGGACGGATGCCAACCTGCTCTGGCACCCGCTCGTCGTAGCCATGTTTATAAGCCCCCCCCCCCCCCGAGTGGCCGCAGAAGTAAATTCTCATATAAAGCCCATATTTACGGTTATTCACCTCCCCCCAACCTCCAGCTGTAATGACAGGGAAGGGGCACGAGCGCTGACTGCCCCCCTGCGGGCATCTCTACCCCTCTACTATCTACTCTCTTTGTACGTTTCATCTATTGGATTTTTTCTGCCGTATGTTTTTTCTAAGGGACCACACGTGTGCGGGATATGGTGGCGCTGTGTGCGGGATGTGGCGGTGCCATGTGCCGTCTCTGCCGGCACAGAGTTGGCCATAGCCGACATGTGATCTCACCCTCCGCACTGCCCGCCCTGGGGTCTGATCTCCACATTCCTGTACAGGCTGCGCTACAGGTTGTGTCACCCCCTGCAGACGAGGCGCGGTCGGCCGCATACACCCCCCCCCCCGGGCACCGAACACATGACAGCGCTGCAGGCTACACAGCATGCAACCGACACTCCGCTCTCCACAGCAACCAAGATAGCTCCATAGAGAAGGGGCACACAGAACTGCAGAGCATCTCTACCAGCCAGGGGCACACAGAACTGCAGAGCATCTCTACCAGCCGGGGGCACACAGAACTGCAGGGCATCTCTACCAGCCGGGGGCACACAGAACTGCAGGGCATCTCTACCAGCCAGGGGCACACAGAACTGCAGGGCATCTCTACCAGCCAGGGGCACACAGAACTGCAGGGCATCTCTACCAGCCAGGGGCACACAGAACTGCAGGGCATCTCTACCAGCCAGGGGCACACAGAACTGCAGGGCATCTCTTCCAGCCAGGGGCACACAGAGCTGCAGGGCATCTCTTCAAGCCAGGGGCACACAGAGCTGCAGGGCATCTCTACCAGCCAGGGGCACACAGAGCTGCAGGGCATCTCTACCAGCCAGGGGCACACAGAGCTGCAGGGCATCTCTACCAGCCAGGGGCACACAGAGCTGCAGGGCATCTCTACCAGCCAGGGGCACACAGAGCTGCAGGGCATCTCTACCAGCCAGGGGCACACAGAGCTGCAGGGCATCTCTACCAGCCAGGGGCACACAGAGCTGCAGGGCATCTCTACCAGCCAGGGGCACACAGAGCTGCAGGGCATCTCTACCAGCCAGGGGCACACAGAGCTGCAGGGCATCTCTACCAGCCAGGGGCACACAGAGCTGCAGGGCATCTCTACCAGCCAGGGGCACACAGAGCTGCAGGGCATCTCTACCAGCCAGGGGCACACAGAGCTGCAGGGCATCTCTACCAGCCAGGGGCACACAGAGCTGCAGGGCATCTCTACCAGCCAGGGGCACACAGAGCTGCAGGGCATCTCTACCAGCCAGGGGCACACAGAACTGCAGGGCATCTCTACCAGCCAGGGGCACACAGAACTGCAGGGCATCTCTTCCAGCCAGGGGCACACAGAACTGCAGGGCATCTCTTCCAGCCAGGGGCACACAGAACTGCAGGGCATCTCTTCCAGTCAGGGGCACACAGAACTGCAGGGCATCTCTACCAGCCAGGGGCACACAGAACTGCAGGGCATCTCTACCAGCCAGGGGCACACGGAACTGCAGGGCATCTCTACCAACCAGGGGCACACAGAACTGCAGGGCATCTCTACCAGCCAGGGGCACACAGAGCTGCAGAGCATCTCTACCAGCCAGGGGCACACAGAGCTGCAGCGCATCTCTTCCAGCCAGGGGCACACAGAGCTGCAGGGCATCTCTTCCAGCCAGGGGCACACAGAGCTGCAGGGCATCTCTACCAGCCAGGGGCACACAGAACTGCAGGGCATCTCTTCCAGCCAGGGGCACACAGAGCTGCAGGGCATCTCTACCAGCCAGGGGCACACAGAGCTGCAGGGCATCTCTACCAGCCAGGGGCACACAGAGCTGCAGGGCATCTCTACCAGCCAGGGGCACACAGAGCTGCAGGGCATCTCTACCAGCCAGGGGCACACAGAGCTGCAGGGCATCTCTACCAGCCAGGGGCACACAGAACTGCAGGGCATCTCTACCAGCCAGGGGCACACAGAGCTGCAGGGCATCTCTACCAGCCAGGGGCACACAGAGCTGCAGGGCATCTCTACCAGCCAGGGGCACACAGAGCTGCAGGGCATCTCTACCAGCCAGGGGCACACATAGCTGCAGGGCATCTCTACCAGCCAGGGGCACACAGAACTGCAGGGCATCTCTACCAGCCAGGGGCACACAGAACTGCAGGGCATCTCTTCCAGCCAGGGGCACACAGAACTGCAGGGCATCTTTTCCAGCCAGGGGCACACAGAACTGCAGGGCATCTCTTCCAGTCAGGGGCACACAGAACTGCAGGGCATCTCTACCAGCCAGGGGCACACAGAACTGCAGGGCATCTCTACCAGCCAGGGGCACACAGAGCTGCAGAGCATCTCTACCAGCCAGGGGCACACAGAGCTGCAGCGCATCTCTTCCAGCCAGGGGCACACAGAGCTGCAGCGCATCTTTTCCAGCCAGGGGCACACAGAGCTGCAGCGCATCTCTTCCAGCCAGGGGCACACAGAGCTGCAGCGCATCTCTTCCAGCCAGGGGCACACAGAGCTGCAGCGCATCTCTACCAGACGGCGACACAGAGAAATGCAGAGCATCTCTACCAGCCAGGGGCACACAGAACAGCAGAGCATCTCTACCAGCCGGGGGCACACAGAACAGCAGAGCATCTCTACCAGCCGGGGGCACACAGAACAGCAGAGCATCTCTACCAGCCGGGGGCACACAGAACAGCAGAGCATCTCTACCAGCTGAGGCACTCAGAATTGCAGAGCATCTCTACCAGCCGGGGGCACACAGAGCTACAGCAGATCTCTACCAGCCGGGGGCACACAGAGCTACAGCAGATCTCTACCAGCCGGGGGCACACAGAGCTACAGCAGATCTCTACCAGCCGGGGGCACACAGAGCTACAGCAGATCTCTACCGGACGGGGGCACACAGAGCTACAGCAGATCTCTACCAGCCGGGGGCACACAGAACTGCAGAGCATCTCTTCCAGCCGGGGGCACACAGAACTGCAGAGCATCTCAGACCAGGGGATGAACCTGACTGAAAAATTATGACGCAAGGACGAGCACCAACACAAAACACAGTTGTCTGCGCCGTCTCATGGGAAACAAGAGCCTCCATGTTCTGGTCACTTGTCCCTGTGGAATGACAAGTTATGACAGACCCTCCTCTGCTTGCTGTCAGTGACAGAAGAGAGCTCTATGAGCAGGATAGGTTTTCAACCTCCGCTACCATTTTGGGGGGCACCAGGGCCACCCCACAAGCTGTAAACTGCACGAGATCTCATCATTGTGACATCCTGAGCGATGACACAGACGACAGGAGGAACCCAAGAGGACGCCGCTTATCTCTACACAGATAATACAGGGACAGGCACAAAGGTCGCCAAAACAGGACGCGTCGTACCACGGGAATTACACTGTACAAGCTCCAGGCTGGAACCGTGTACCCCAAACAAGGGCAAAGTCCTCTACAGATCACCACAGGCACAGAAAATAAATCCCGACTCTGCCAGGACGCCAACCATAACATGGCACCGGGGCACCTACAGGCAACCAGTCTGGGGTGACACCTGCGCCATCAGTCCACAGCAAGAACCAATTATTCACATAGTCATTTTACCACACAACCTCAATTTCCCCCCCCCCCCTTAGGATTCTGCAATGTGGCGTTCCTCTGTTATTCCTCCTGGCAATGCATGATTAAATCGACAGCTGGGAGTTAGCATTCCTATGGTGAAATGGGCGCGTTTCTACGCTCGGTGACATCATCCACTCACTGTTGTGTCACCCCTTCTGACTAGGGGAAACGGTAGCAACCAGATGTCAACGTAATTACACATTTCCAGGAGGAACAACAGAGGAACAGCACAGAGCTCTAGGGAACTGAATGTCCTCTACAGTTTGCAGAATCTGAATACTTTGGCCAAAATGTACTAATCAGACAAAAATAAAAGTGTAGAAACCCTGGAAATCTGGACCCTTGTGTTTTCATTTCTCGCCATATCTTGGCCTGCTGTCAGTGAACGGGAACCGTTACAGACCTAATCCTTGTTACAGCTGCGGATTCGCTACAATGGCATCCGGCCTAGACAATCCTCCACATATCTGTTCCCTGTCTGTGCTGATGGGTTGCTACAATGTACCAGTAACTGGGGTACACGAGCTGTTCACCCCAGACCGGATACTGAGGAACCAAACGCTGGCACTGGTAACAGGTCTCTGCAGGTTTACACACTCTGCAAGCAAACAATCGTGCCCCCATTCACCGACAGCAAGCACAGATATTAACGGAGGGGAGTTTAAATGTTAAGCGTGTTTAGAAAGCTGCAGAACTTGTCCTTTCTGTATCCTGGAGCCATAGGGTAGATCCTGTTACCCAAATTCCGGGTGGGAGGGTGCGGCGCCTCGCGTCCTCACCAGACCTTACATACCATCTGATGGAGCAGAGAAGACCAAGGCGCTGTTCACACAAATGGAAGGCATTTTCGGCTGCAGAACTTACTGCACCAAGTCTGCAGCGTGCAAATACCCCCTTAGAATGGAAAGGGATGTGGAGACCTTGTGGCGGGGGGTTCCAAAGGGCTACAAAAAGATGGCAGCTTCATTCCAAAACCAGCGCCACCCCTGCCCACAGGTTGTGTGTGGTATTACAGCTCAGTCCCCTTCACTTCAATGGAGCCCAGCTGCAATACCAGATACAACCCGTGGACAGATGTGGTGCTGTTCTTTGCTGGAAAGCTGCCATCTTCTTGTAGCCCTGGAACTCCCCCTTATCCAGAGCCAGCCATTAGTTGGCAGGAGAGCTGCATACACGAATAGCTTTGCGATCAGATGACGGGTCAGTCCGGGGTGTACTGCCCCTTTAAGAAGGTGTGCCCCCGCACGCTGACTATACACACACGCAGCGCGGCTCTTCCTCTCACCAGCCATCGCACCACACCCGTACGGGCCTCCGGGATGCCGTCTCCTGCGGGGCGGGGTCACCGTGTCCGTTCCGAATCATCTCGGGGAGTTTAATGAAATGTCAACCACCCGGAAACGTCCCACAAGCAGAACGGTTCCTCCCCCCGGAAGTGACGCAAGGCAAAACCCCGCTCCCATAGCAACAGCCAACGCGCCTTGAAGAGTCGGCCATCTTTGTTCCGGGCATCCTTCCACAGTGGGAGACAAGCGCACAGGCAGGAAACGGGTTTGTACTGGAAAGTTTTATTTAAAAACACTGAATGTAAAAAAGGTCAAAAGTGCAAATGGGTGATAGGAGGAGGCCTCCCAGCATGACACAGGCAGTAAGGACATTGTCACTTGGCTTTCCTTCTTCCTTTGGTACATCCTTTACCAAACCAGCCGCCACTGAGCGCCTGCGGGGACAGCGGCTGATCCAACCGTGTATCCGGCGTCTCCGCTGCCTTGATGAGCTTACGGCTGTGGCTGGCTTCTTCTCCTGGGCGCAGGGGTACGGCCATAGAAAAGATTGGGTCTAGGGATCTAGAAAACAGGCTGTAGTCAGGTCACGGCACAGATACCAGGAGCTGGAAGAAGGGGTCCCAGAATCAAATGTCTGATCAGTGGGGGTCTGACCTCTGAGATCCCCTCTGATCATGAGAACTGGGGTGGTGAGGGGGGTCATTGTCCCTTGTGTGGATGGAGAAGTGGTCAAGCATGTACACTGCCCCCCCACCCCCCCCCCTAACCCCAGAACGAAGGAAAGCTCACTATGGAAGATCCAAAAATAGCCAAGGCTGTTTAGAGGAATCCAATAACCGTGAAGGGCAAGCAAACCACAAAAGCGCAGCCACCGCTCCATTCACAGCGATGGGGGTACCAGAAATAGCGGAGTGCGCTTGGCTACTTTCCGAACTCCCATAGCAGTGAACAGATGGTGGCCGCACATGTGAGGATGGTCTCTGCTCAGGGGCCCCGTTCTGGTGATAGGAGCAGGACCTAGAGGTCCTAGCGATATACCATCAATGTTCCAGAGAGGCCAACCCTGTGCATGCTCGACCACTGCTCCATCCACCAAAGGGATAATGACCTCAGCCCTCATCATCAGTAGGAGAAGGGGTGTTCGAGGGGTCCCCAGCCCATGGATAGGGAACAATTGTTCGTTCTGGGAAACCCCCCCCCCCCCCCCCCCCCCCCCCATGGTGGGGGTGCAAGGTTACCTGTGTGGAGCAACATCGCTTCTAGTGATTGGCAATGGGGGTCATGATGTGACACAAAAGTCAGAGGGGCACATTTACTAGTGTCTGCGTCTGTTTTTAGGCAGAAAAATTGTGTTTTTCGCTATGAGTTAAAGGCTATGTACACCTTTGAGGGCAATATTTTTTTCTGATTGCATATTACTCATTTTGGGCTAAAAATCAGTTTTTCAATATTTATTAAAAATATTTAGCCTTTTTGTCACAAAAGGTTAACCGTTGAGCAGTGTGAATCATACTTTCATTTTGTGCCAGTCATCTAGGGCTGGGTCCAAATCTGTGAACTCTGGCAATCTGTCCCGGCAGAGGAACACACTGCTGGAGTTCGCCAGATCCGGATACCACTTTGCCCCGCCGGGTCCCCATTCACTGTAATGGTATCCAGCGGTAATCAACTGCTTTCCATATGCAGACTTTCGGCCAGACAAAAAATAATAATTTGCGTGCAGCAGTTTTTGTCCGGCTAAAAGTCGGCATGTACACCAGATTACAGTGCCAGAGTACACAACACTGATGTGAACCCGGCCTAATACACCTTGGGGGTCATTTATTAAGACCAGAGTTTTAGACGCCGGTCTTAATAGGCCCCTGCTCTGGCTCTACCGAAGTTATGTAGAGGCGCTGGCACCGGTCTAAATGTAAGCCAGCTTCCAGAAAATGATGAATGAGATGTGCCTGTCGACCCGTCCCCTTCCGCACAACGACCACTTTTTTAGACCTTACATGAGCCGAGAAAAATTGCAGGGCAAATAACCTTATATAATATTAGCGTATTTTGTGATCATAAATGACCCCCCCCCCATCTGTAAATTACCAAAAGGTCACACTTATCAGTAAGATAAGAACTGAGCTGTGATATATGGAGGTAGTGGAGATAAACTTAACTGGTTGCCATGACGCCGTGCACTTTGTGCCTCCGCAGTACAGTAATACACTGGTATGATCTATCCGAGTGTATTACTGTACAGCAGCGGTGACACAAAGCGCACGGCGTCATAGCAACTAATGACGCAGTGCGCTCATGCTCTCAGCAGGATGCCAGTCCGGTATCTGACGGACTGTGTTCCACAGACGTGTGAATTCAGCCTAACTGGTAAGACCATTCCAATTTATTACTACAACATGTAACTACAGAATGGTGGGAGTATATTTCCCCAGTAACCGGGGGGTATCGATGCTGATCTGCGGCCAGGGTGGATTGGATTTAAATCACTAGTCAGTAAGGCTTGATTTAAATCATAGTTTTCTACATAGACTAATTCTTGCTGGTATAACTTATAATATGCAAGTAGATGAAGATTTTTAGAACAACTTTTCATATTAGTTTGATTAGGTTGATTCTGCATTCATAGGTTTGTAGAAGTTAGGATTAAGGTCTTTTTCTCAACTCTGTTCATGTTATAACATTTTTGCTGTGAAGAAGAGGCCTGTGATCTCTGCTGAGTCAAATTCAGTTTTGAGAACTGAAAAAGTAAACCAACATCTGTGATAATATCTTGTAGGCAGAGAAACTGCCCAATAATCAACAAAAACCTCTGGAAGAGCATGACATTGGTAAATGAATTCCATTAATCCATTCACAATGTGTCGTCAGATAAGAACCATTTGGCCCATCTAGTCTGCCCAATATACTGAATACTATGAATAGCCCCCGGCCCTATCTTATATGAAGGATGGCCTTATGCCTATCCCATGCATGCTTAAACCCCTTCACTGTATTTGCAGCTACCACTTCTGCAGGAAGGCTATTCCATGCATCCACTACTCTCTCAGTAAAGTAATACTTCCTGATATTACTCTTAAACCTTTGCCCCTCTAATTTAAAACTATGTCCTCTTGTAGCAGTTTTTCTTCTTTTAAATATTCTCTCCTCTTTTACCTTGTTGATTCCCTTTATGTATTTAAAAGTTTCTATCATATCCCCTCTGTCTCGTCTTTCTTCCAAGCTATACATGTTAAGGTCCTTTAATCTTTCCTGGTAAGTTTTATCCTGCAATCCATGTACCAGTTTAGTAGCTCTTCTCTGAACTCTCTCCAAAGTATCAATATCCTTCTGGAGATATGGTCTCCAGTACTGAGCACAATACTCCAAATGAGGTCTCACTAGTGCTCTGTAGAGCGGCATGAGCACCTCCCTCTTTCTACTGGTAATGCCTCTCCCTATACACCCAAGCATTCTGCTAGCATTTCCTGCTGCTCTGACATGGTCTGCCTACCTTTAAGTCTTCTGAAATAATGACCCCTAAATCCCTTTCCTCAGATACTGAGGTTAGGACTGTATCACTGATTTTATATTCTGCTCTTGGGTTTTTACGCCCCAGGTGCATTATCTTGCACTTATCAACATTACATTTTAGTTGCCAGATTTTTGACCATTCCTCTAGTTTTCCTAAATCCTTTTCCATTTGGTGTATCCCTCCAGGAACATCAACCCTGTTACAAATCTTTGTGTCATCAGCAAAAAGACACATCTTACCATCGAGGCCTTCTGCAACTTCGCTGATAAAGTTATTAAACAATATGGGTCCCAGAACAGATCCCTGAGGTACCCCACTGGTAACAAGACCTTGGTCTGAATATACTCCATTGACTACAACCCTCTTGCCTGTCCCTCAGCCACTGCCTAATCCATTCAACAATATGGGAGTCCACGTACAGCCTTATTCTACATAATTAAAAAAACTAATCTTTATTTGATGATGGAATAACCTTTGGATGGTATTATATTTTCCTCAAAAAGCATTTTATATAAATAAATAAAAAATCCGATTAAAAATAAAATCATTGATCTTTATCCACCCTGTCTGCGGCACATTGTCTTGTGTGCACGCTTTGCTGTTTGTTTTGTGGAAAGTGCTTGCTATATGCAATATTAGACCTGACTGATAAATAGTTTTGTTATCTCCACTACCTCCTTATATATGCTCATTTGAAGGTTTTGGTAGGCTTGGTGGGATTATATACCATTTTACCCCTTTATTGGCATATTTTTGTTAAAAACATTATTTTTAGCTTAAAATGAGTACAATGCAATTAGGAATAGACTGATTATCGGAAGTACCGATATTAAGGATTTTGCACATTATCAGTATCGGCACCTAACCTTGCCGATAATGTGTATAAAACGAATACTAGTGAGCGCTTATGGAAGCGCTCACTAGTATGCATCAGGAGCAGGGAAGAAGCGCAGCAAGCTGTTCCGATACTCACCCTCCCTGGTCTTCTTTGATGGGGCCTGCGCTGCACTGTCCTGACCCCGTACAGAGTCAGGACGTAGTGCGCGCACTATGACCTGACACGCAAGGTAACAGTGCAGCACGGGCCGCAGGACACAGGGGAGCACGACACCAGACCCGGAGATGAAAAGGAGCCGCGGTGCAGGAAAGGTGAGTTTTTTATTTTATTCTATTCATCTGAGGTCTGCTAGGGGTTAAAAAAAATTCAGTGAGAAGGAAGGAGGGGGGGGGGGGGGGGGTTTGGAAATTGGCATTTGGCACTATTATTATAAATGTAAATTATAAATTGACTACCAACTAAAGGACTTTATTAATTTATAATATACTAGTGCCAAATGCAAATTTCCACCACCTCAGTGACTACCAACTAATATAATATATAAAATATCGGTATAAATTATCAGCTTCAAAGTTCACCAACAAAAAAATATATATATAAAAATAAATCAATATCCGTCGATCCCTAAATGCAATAATAAAAAAAATGCCCCTAAACGTGTCCATAGCCTTTAATGGAAGAACCTCACGCAAGGTATGACATGATGCCAGGTGTGTTTGTGTCTTGGACAATTGGAAAGGGAACGGATCTAAAAATCTAAGTGCTACCAGAGTGGGCACCACCGGGGGGATCCTTTGTTCTTCCGATTGTTGGAGGTTCTCAGCTCACAACCCCCCTCCCCCTCATATTAATATAAGAAGAATTATTTTTCTTTTAAATCACCTGTTATAGTCTGGGATGTCCAACTTCAGCTCGTCCATCAGAAGCCGCATGACTTCATCACATTTTCCATGGATTTTCCGGGTGGCTAGTGCATCTTTAGGTGTCCACTGAGGAAATACACGGTGCTGATGGGTGACAGTGGCGCTCTGTACCCTGCCTAGAACATGCCCTGTTACAGAGGGAACTGTATATCCACGAGAATGCTACTTCTGAGAGGAAACCACTGCTATGCTGACAATTGCTAGAAATAAGTAGCATATGTTCTGTGTAGCTCACAACGCGACCCTATCTGGGAAGGGTTTCTATAAATCACCAAAATAAAGCCCGTTCAGGCTAATAACCTCACTTGTCTCAGATAGTAAAAGTTTAAATTTTAGTACCATTAGTTAAAACACTTTCCTAAATAGAAGTGAATGTGAGCAAAAACTAGATTAAAAGTATCTCATGCCCTGTCAGTTCTGAAGCTAAATTGCTGCATCTGCAATGGTAATCGGGGGTGCACCCCCCATGCTTGAACTCTGTTTAGCAGACCAGTGCAGTACCGTCCTATGTGTGTTTGAAAGAAATAGTGCTTTGTGGCAAACAAGGTTTACTCTAGGATAGCTTCACTGGTAATTTGCTGCACTAGTTGCCAGAACTGACTCGGACATAGGAATCTAAAAAACACAAATTAAGGTCCCCCAACATGTTTCGCCAGCCAACCTGGCTTCATCAGGGGTAATGGACAGAATTTACCCCATTACCCCTGATGAAGCCAGGTTGGCTGGCGAAACATGCTTTATTTTGGTGATATGCTCTGTGTAACATAGAATCCATTCCAGCAGATCTCTGCTCAATTTTAACCCCTTAGTGACCACCCATACACCTTTTTACGGAGGTCACTAAGGGGGCTTAGGCTTTTTTACAGCGGCCCAGTCTAAGCGCTGCATGGGTCCCCTGTGCAGCGGGGACCCGACTCTCACATGAGAACCGCGGCCCTACTCTAACAGCCTGGACCGTCAGAAGTGCCGATCCGGGGTGCCTATATGTGTGTGAAGGCTGCCTGGGGTCTGATGTAGGCCCTAGACCAGCCTTGAGTAATTTCCAGCAGCCTGCTGGTCAATGTCAGAAAAGCATTGCCATTAAAATGCAATGCACTATAGAGATAGTGCATTGCATTTTAAAAGCAATCAAAAAGCTGTCCGTTATAGTCCCCTTGTGGGACTATTAGGCCCCTTTCACACAGGCAAGTTTTCTGCGCGCGTGCAACGTGTGAGGTGAACACATTGCACACGCACTTAATCCAGACCCCTTCATTTCAATGGGGCTGTGTACATGAGCGATGTTTTTCACGCATCACTTGAATGAATGGGGCGGTGTGATTTTCACGCATGGTTGCTAAGGAGACGAGGGATGTATGACCCGGGACCCCATTTACTTTATAATTTTCCATTATAACATGGTCCTCTTTGTTCTTCTTGAAGGACCTGCAAAAGGACCTTCGCTGACGTCATCCACGTGGTGAGCGTGGTGACATCAGTGCAGGTCCTGCTGAATGAAGGTGATGACATCAGCGAAGGTTCTTTTGCAGGTCCTTCAAGAACAAAGAAGAAGAGGATCCCAGCTGCGCGATCAAGTGGATGAGGCGAGTAATGTTTTTATTATTTTTTAACCCTCAATTGACATTTTACTACGCATTCTGTATTAAGAATGCTATTATTTTCCCTTATAACCATGTTATAATGGAAAATAATAAAATCTACAGAACACCAAACTCGAACTTCAGTGAAGAAGTCCGCGTTCAGGTCTGGGTACCACATTCAGTTCTCTCTCATGCACGTGAAAAACGCATTGCACTTGCGCGGAAAAAACTGAACGGAACGCAATCGCAGTCAAAACTGACTGAAATTGCGTGCCTACTCGCACGATTTTCCCTGAACGCACCTGCATTGCATCCGGCCCTCACCCGCGACGCCCGTGTGAAAGAGGCCTTAAAGAGGACCTTTCACCGATTCTTACCCTATGAACTAACTATACAGATATGTAGAGCGGCACCCGGGGATCTCACTGCACTTACTATTATCCCCGGGCGCCGCTCCGTTCTCCTGCTATGCCCTCCGGTATCTCCGCTCACTAAGTTATAGTAGGCGGAGATACCAGTCCCTAAGTTATGGTAGGCGGAGTCTGCCCTAGCGCTGGCCAATCGCAGCGCAGAGCTCACAGCCTGGGAGGTTATTTTCTCCCAGGCTGTGAGCTCTGCAATGCGATTGGCCACATATCTGTATAGTTAGTTCATAGGGTAAGAATCGGTGAAAGGTCCTCTTTAAGTAGTAAAAAGAAATTATATATATATATATATATATATATATATATATATATATATATATATATATTTATTATGAATTAGACTTACCGGTAAACCTGTTACCATGAGATCATCACGAAGGCATACAAGAAGATTGACCCCTGACCTCTGTAGGGGCAGGAACAGAGAAAGGTTAAATACACCCCTCCCAACACCGGTGTTTCCAAAATCACACAGAGTAACCCGGTGGTGACAAAAACAAACAGTGAAAAAAGGTATTACTTCATACCTTCTGGAGACCCTCCAAAGTTAAAAATTGAGAAATATATGTAGGGAGGGAATAACGTGCAGTCATGATGATCTCATGGAAACAGAATTACCGGTAAGTCTAATTCCGGTTTTTCCATAGCATCATCACGACGGCATACAAGGAGATATAAAAAATATATCAGTTAAGGGGGGGGGGGGGGGGCTACGGCCAGGAGGACTTTCCATCCGAAGGACAGATCAGAGGATCTGGAAAGATCCAGGCGGTAGTGTTTTATAAATGTATGGATGCTGGACCAAGTGGCAACTCAACATATTTCTTCCAGGGAGGCGCCAGCTCTCTCAGCGTGAGAGGAAGACATGGTCCTAGTGGAATGGGCCTTAATGTTGACTGGACATGGAAGATTTTGAATTTGGTAACACAGGCAAATAGTTTCCTTGATCCATCTAGCTATAGAAGACCGGGAGGCCTTCTGTCCCTTGTACCTTCCTCCAAAGAGAACTAGCAAGTTGTCGGATTTTCTAAACTTTCCGGTAGCAGAAATATAGTTTAGAACTGCCCGTCTAACATCCAGAGAGTGGAAGGAAGACTCTCTAGAGGGGTGTTGACAAAAGGAAGGCAGGGTAATTTCCTGGCTCCGATAAAAGGTGGAAACAACTTTAGGGAGAAAACCTGGGTCAAGTCGGAGAATGATCCCATCATCTAGGACACGAAAGGTAGGGTTCCCTAACGGATAGAGCCTGCAACTCGCCTAATCTGCGGGCCGAGGTTATTGCAATTAGGTAATGGGTTAAAATAGTGGTAGAGTGAGACCCGTAGGGACAATATTTAAATCCCAGGAGGGGACACGGGAGGTGATTGTTGGACGGAGTCCGGTAGCTGCTCTAATAAATCTTCTGACCCAACGATGACTAGCTATATCTTGGTCAAAAAAACAACTTACGGCTGAGATTTGGACCTTCAGGGTAGAGGGTCTAAGCCCCAGGTCGAGACCCTGTTACAGGAAATCCAGGATTCTTTGAATGTTGGGTCTATGCAGGTGTGGAGACTTGTCGCCACTCCAGGAACAGAAGCGCTTCCAGATTTTAAAGGTAGATTGCGGCTGTCACCTTCTTTCTGGAGGCTTTCAAGGTAGTAATAACTTTATCTGACAAGCCCTGGTCGTTTAAGAGTCTGGGTCTCAGCATCCATGCTGCTAATTTCAGAAGCTGTGGGTTTGGGTGTAGAACTGGACCCTGATGGAGTAGATCCCCCCGCATAGGAAGGGGCTAAGGATCCTGGAGGGAGTATTTCTGGAGAGATGCGAACCAGCTCCTCTTCGGCCATAGGGGAGCAATCACGATCACTGTGGCCTTGTCCTGGCAAATTTTCTGGATTACCTTCAGAATTAAAGGAAGCAGAGGGAAGGCATAGCATAGTTTCCAATGCCAACGGATGGCGAAGGCGTCCAAGGCATGAGGTCTGTCCCTGGGGTTTAAGGAACAGAATGTCTCAACCTTTGCGCCCCAGCCGGACAGACTTGCGTCCGTTACTATTTGTATTAGGGGAGTTTTCAGCCAGGGAGTCCCCTTGGATACGTTTTCGTGGTTTTTCCACCAGTTTAGATCTTGAAGTACCCGAATTGGTGCCTGTTCCAGACGCCCAGGATCCAAGACTGAAGTGAATCTGGCACCAGGGAACTGCCGGAATACAGGATGTTAACAGACTCATTGCCTCTCTGAGCAGGACCTTCTTCTCTGAAAGGATTTGATCTTTTGCTGCAGAGTCGAGAGCTTTTCTTGGGGTAGGAATACCGCTTGCCTTCGGGAGTCTAGAATCATGCCCAAAAAACTGACTTTCCTTGAGGGGGTGAGGATGGACTTGTATAAGGTTATAATCCACCCGAGGTTGTTTAGGATGGAGAGAAAATATTTCAGATCTAAGTTGATCTGATAGAGATCTTCGCTGATCAGAAGAAAGTCGTCCAAGTAGGGAACTACCAAAAGTCCCATTCTCCTGACGAAGGCAACCATCTCTACCACCACCTTGGTAAAGATCCTCAGGACCGATAAGACCCCGAAGGGGAGGGCTTTGAGAACTGATGATGATGAACTTTCCGCGTTACATCCTGGATTGCAAACCGGAGAAAACTCTGTGAATCGGCGTGAATAGGAATATGGTAGTAAGCATCTCGCAGGTCTATTGTACACATAAAGAAGTCTTTGCTTAAGAGTGGTATCGTAGATGCAAGGGTTTCTATCCTGAATTTCCGGTAAAGAATAAACTTGTTTAAGGGTTTCAGGTTTATGATTGTTCGAAATGTGCCTTCTTTTTTCCTGACTAGAAATAATGTTAAATAGTATCCTCGGCCCCTTTCTGGAGGTGGAACTGGGGTGATTACATTCATCTGATGTAGATTCTGGACTCCCTGCCAAAGGTTGGGTTGAAATCGTGTCAGCAAAAATTTGTTTGGGGGTTTTGAAGACCACTCTATTCGATAGCCTGTACCGACTATTTTGGAGACCCAGGGATTTTGGGAAATTATTCCCATTCCGCCAGGAAATTTGAGAGTCTTCCCTCCACTCCGGCGTCATTGTTTGTCGGATGGTTTCTGGTGGGAGGAGGATTGACCTTTTCCTCTTCCCCCTTTGGGGTAACTCCAGCGCCCCGACTTCCCTTTCCCCCCCCCTGTAGCTTTTCTCTTGACCAGAGGAAGAGCGAAAGGGAAATCGGCACCTGAAGGGACGATCCTCCGGAAACCCCTTCTTGTCAGCGGCTTTTTCTAAAATTTTATCTAGGACTGGGCCGAAAACGTACTCCCCGGAAAAGGGTATAGAGCAACGTTTTAATTTTGAAGTCTTGTCCCCAGACCAGCACTTCATCCAAAGTGCCCGTCTGGCAGAGTTGGAAAGTGCCGCATGTCTGGCGGAGAATCGGACCGACTCGGCCGAGGCATCCGCCAGGAACGCAGTAGCAGATTTTAAGAGAGGAAGGGAACTGAAGATTTCTTCTCTAGAAATTTTATTTTTTTATATGGTCTTCTAGTTCTCCCAGCCAGAGAAACATGGATCTAGCGACTGAGGTAGCCGCAATGTTAGTTTTAATATTAAACATGGCAGCCTCCCAAGACTTCCTGAGGAGGCTGTGGGCTTTGCGATCCATAGAATCCTTGAGTTGGGAGGCATCCTCAAAAGGGAGGGATGTCTTTTTGTTCACTTTAGCAACCTGAACATCTATCTTGGGGATCTCGTTGAAGATTTTGGATTCCTCGGGATCAAATAGTAATCTATTTTTAAAGGAAATAGAGACTCCCAGACATCTTTCAGGGTCTGCCCATTCTTCTAGAACCATATCTCTAATACTCTCGTTTATGGGAAACGCGTGTTTTTTTTAACTCACAATCCTCTAAACATCTTTCTGTACGGAATGGGTGCGTTGTACTTCCTCTACACCCATTGTGGATCTGACCGCTCTTAATAGGTCGGACATATCTTCCATAGAAAAATAGAATCTATGACCACTATCCACCGAGTCCGAATCGTAGACTCTTTCCCCCTCTTCCCATGACTTGGCTGAGTGGACGCTCTCGTCCGCTATGGCTTCAGAGTCAGAAGAGAAAGGTGACCAAACACGCTTCCTCTTGAGGGGCGGGGGGGATTAGCAGATAGGTGGGCTAGAGATGAACGAATTTCCTCCTGTATCATAGATTTAAGTTCTTCCTTCAGAGAGGGTGCTTCGTCACGTACAATATTTGATATACAATTTTTGCAAAGCTTCTTGGGATAATTGTCAGGAAGTTTGCCACTACAGGAGATGCATCTGAGGGATCTCTTGATCTTTTTTGGTGTTTCTTTAGACACCTGAAAGGAGGAGAAGGTAGCAATAAGACCTGAGCATTTTACAGCGCGTTCCTACGCGCTGTAAAACGCTCAACAGGCAAGAACCAATGTTTCCCTATGGGAAGGGTTCTCACCTGAGCGTTTTACAGCGCGTACGATCGCGCTGTAAAACGCCCGACGCTCAAAAAAGTTCTTGAGCTTCTTTGGGGCGTCTTGTCGCGCGTTCCCGTACATAGACTTAGCGGGAACGCAAAAAAGGGGGACCTCAAGAGATAGAGAGGAGACCCATAGCATTTTTTGTGTTAAGCAGACTAACAGAAGCCTTAGACTGGGGGGGGGGAATCAATAATCTTTTTCCCACTTTTCTTGTTTCGGGAGAGGGGGATCAGCAGACTCCCTGACCAAGCAAAAAACCCCCCCAGAGGGGACTCACGGATGGCGGCAGCGGTGGTTCGGACTCTCTAGGGAATCGTGCCTCTGTCCCAGACATCGTGGCCGGATGCTTTCGCCCTCTCAAACCGAAGAATAGGTGAGGGGCTCCAGATTTCTCAGGAGCATCCACTGAATATCCAGGCCTCCGGAGCGCCGGGAGTGACGTAACACATATGCGTCACAGGCTGAAACCTCAGTAGGCCAGGAGGGAGCCATCGCCCTGGGACCAGGCCCCGGATCAACCGGAACGAGTATACCCCACATACCTCTGCCCAGCGTTAGTACTGGGACTGTGGGAGGGCAGGGGGATGCCATGCAGGATGCCAGCGATTTCCACAGGTAAAAGAAAAAAACAAAAAGCGTCCTGGTTCCTAGCTTCATCTCCCTGCATAGAGGGAGACCTTTCTCTGCCCTGTCCTCTGTAGGGACAGGAAACACTGGTGTTGGGGGGTATTTAACCTTTCTCTGTTCCTGCCCCTACAGAGGTCAAGGGTCAATCTCCTTGTATGCCGTCGTGATGATGCTATGGAAATATATAAAAAAAGCTTTTTTTTTCATTGAAAATACGCTTTTCAATTAAATAAATTGCAAAAAATAAAATTAAAAAATCTTCCCCATATGTTTGGTATTGCCGTGTCCGTAACGACCCGGACTACATAAATATCACGTAAATTATACTCTAATTAAATTATAAATAAATAAAGGACAGAATTGCTCATTTATTCTTAGTTGCCACCGAAAAAAACTTAAGCAATCAAAAAGTGGCATTTACTCTAAAATAATACCAATGAAAAATACAAGTTGTCCCCCAAAAATCAATTAGGATGTGGGGTCTGACATCCAGGATCCGATCAGCTGTTTCAGAAGGTGGTGACGCTCGCAGTTGCAGCCTTCTCACAGGTTTCCCTAGGCCAGTGACAACACGTTCATATGACCTAGGAGCAGCTCAGCCCCATAGAAGTGAATGGGGCAGAGCATGATACCAGGCACGGACACTATACAGTGTACGGCGCTGTGCTTGGTGAGCTGCAAGAAGGCCGCAGCTCTTACAGGACCACAACCTTCTCAAACAGCTGATTGGTGGGGTGCCCGGGTGTCAGACCCCCACCAATCAGATACTAAGGATAGGTCAACAGTATTAAAATCTCAGAAAACCCTGTTAAATTTGATGGAGGGAAACATACACAGAAGACTGGGTGGCACTGTTGCCATAAAAGCCCCTTCTTCCCGCAGAGTTTTGCACGGGGCAGGCTGCTGGTGTTTGTAAGGTTGCCACAGGGACAGTACTGCCTGATTTGTGGCAGAGTCTGGTGACCAATAAGACCACCAGCAACAGTGGTGGCAAAAATTTGCACACAGACTTACCTGCAAATTTACAATGTAAAGCTTTGGCCGCCTTGTGCTAGGTCTATTCATTGCCCACAGACAGTGGTATTTCTTCAGAATCTGAAAGGAGAGATCGCACAGGGTGGTGATGATCGAGGGTAGAAGACCTCACAGTAAGCATAAAGACTCAGATACAACACAAGCCACGTGATATTGATATGCTACATGAAGGGGCATTCCATCTCAAAGTGATGGCATATCACTAGGATAACCCTCACTTTATGATCGATGGGGGTCCGACCTGTAGGATGAATGAAGAGTCTGCAGCACTGCCTCCTTTTACTGTTGGTGGTAGATGGCAGAAACCGGGTGGACGGGACGTCGTCGTGCTACGAAAGCCTGCATCAACTCTGCATTACTCTAAGGATTGGTAGGGGTCCATCCCCCATGATCGTGAAATGATAGCATTGGCTAGTGATATTCCATCACTTTATAAAAAGGAAATACCCCTTAAATACAGCTGCTACTACATATGGTGCACCTATGGCTTCCGAAATGTTTCCCAACCACATGACCAGGCGCACTGACAGTCTGCAGCTTTCAAGGCTTTACAACAATCGGAAAGTGACAGCTCTAAAAGTTAAAAGATGCAGAAAATGAGAATGCAATAGATTTGCAGAGCTTCATTTACCTTCAGGCTGGAGCCGAGGCAGAGAATGACATCCGCCTTCTTCGCAGCTTTCACTGCCCCTAACCAGTTGAGCGGCTGTGCCAACTTCCCCCGCTCTCCAAAGTGCACAATAGAGTCCCTCAGTTCACCCCCGCACTTGTGGCAGGAGCGTCCAGTGTTGTGCTTGTGAAGGGTTGTCCTCTCCGTCACGTCAAACAAGCGCATGTACTCCCTGTGTGGTGAACACGATGTACAGACCTGCAAGAGAAGAGACCTCTGAGGACAGGAGCGCACAAAGCCTTCTGCAGAGTATCGGATGTTTAATCCATACATACATTCTCCCCGACCGACCAGAACTCCATCCATTCTGCCTGGATTGACGGGATACGTCAGCTTCTATGCCAAGGTGATGCCAAGGCCAGCGCACCCCTGTTCACTGTGCATGTGCCAGATGGCCCTGGTGTGTTCCTGCCGTGTGAGGCCATTTATAGCACAATGGGCATGATCACAGCCAGGAGCACACGACTCTTACCATGCTGGCACCACCCAGATGACTCTTCGTGTGCCATCTACTTATAATGTGCATCAGTTATTAATTTTGAGACATTTTACTGAACTGGAAGATTTTGACATGGGCAGATCTAGAACGGTATTACCCCAAAGTTCTAAAATCTAATGACAAGTTCCCTTTAAAGGGGTTCTCTGGGAATAATGACTTGTTCTAATGCACACTTACCTGCTCCCCACTGCTACAGTCCTCCAGTGTGTCCACGTTCGGTCCCTGGCTTGTTTTCTTCCGGAGTTGCAGCCAATAACTGGCTTCAGTGGTGACGTGGCCGCAAGTGGCACATCACAGCTGAAGCCAATTATTGGCTGCAGTGGAGCATGTGACCGTGCCCATGCAGTGCCATATATAAAAAAAAGACTGGGGAGTGGTACAAGGACATACAGGAACAAGCACAGAGGACCGGAGTTGGCAGGGAGCCAGAAAATAGGAATTAGACTTACCGGTAATTCGGTTTCCAGAGATTCCCTCATGACAGCACAACAGGAGCTTGTTCCCCTTTGGCCTTCTTGGGACAGGAAACAGAGGATAAAAGGTCCCGCTCACCTCCAACCCACCAGTGTTCTTCCATGATTACTACACCAGGATGGATGCAACCGATTTATTAAAATCATAAGAAAGTCTTATATGCAATATTTACCTAGTAGTTAGTAAAGGGAGGGGATGTCCGGGTGCTGTCATGAGGGACTCTCTGGAAACCGAATTACCCGTAAGTCTAATTCCTTTTGTCCAGCTCATCCCTCATGACAGCACAACAGGAGACGTACCAGATTATAATTGAAGGGGGGAACCAAGTCTAAGGACAACAAATCTCAGATATTTATCATTAGATAAAAATACAATTTCATAGAATCAGGAATAAACCTGAGACAGAAACTTTTTGATTCTGCCAGAAAACTAAATCTTGATGATAGAATTTGTGAACCCAGTCGTAACTGAAATGTCTCTATCTGCATCCTTGACCAATAGACCTCCCTCTGTTTATAGACTTAAATACTTAGAGGAAGAATAAAAATTGTCTTATTAGACATCGGCCATAAAAAGGATGCCCTTTACCTAAGCCTAGTCTATATGGTAAGTACCATGGCGTAAAAGCAACTGTCTAAAACCAGATAAAATATTGTAACATCATATATATATAACCACTGTAGACCCCCATTACTGTAGACCCCATTGCCGTTCATTCCCAAGAGCTTCATTGTTATAATATGATAAACAACTAACTCCGGAATTTCTACTAAGTAAATGTAAGAAACAGAGCCAAGCAGACCGCACTGGCACACGGCAGGCATGGACATCAACGAGGAGGTAACCAAACTGTACCATTAACTTCATACCGGTCCAGGACAAGCTTGGGATCCCGTACCAGGAGGTGTTGGTATGAACAAAAGGGAGAAGAAAGGAGAAAAGAAAAAGGCCCCATTCCGGCTGCTGACTGTTCCAGGCGCACTGAGGAGCGATCCTACTGAACTCCATTAAGGAACAGTGGATCTAAGCTCCATGAACCCATAGCCGTCCATAGTGAGGTAACCACCAGCTGCTTTACCCACTTCATCAGGGTTAGGAGCAAGCCAGGGGAGCTCCACATAAGAGGTACTGGCACGGCCACTTATAGGGTAGGAAGGAGGAGGATGAACCCAACGATCGAACCCAGGTCATCAGAGAACCCACCTATAGGCGCGGACTCTGCCAGGTGGGTTCCGGGCTGCTAAGGGACCTCTACCCCAAGAGGTGTTAGCAAGGCTATTCGAGACCTGGAAGGAGAGGATGGACACCCCCGATCCTAGTCCCAGCCTTAGGCCCTAAAAGTTCTTGTAGAATCTCTTCAACCCTAGAGCAGGGAACCTCTCTGCGTCTATCCCCTGTAGGGACAGGAAGAACACTGGTGGGTGGAGGTGAGAGGGACCTTTTAACACGTTTCCTGTCTCAAGAAGGTCAAAGGGGAACAACCTCCTGTTGTGCTGTCATGAGGGATGAGCTGGAAAGTACGAATCTTCTTTTTACGGCTGTGGGCATTAGATAAAAAGTCATTATCCCCAGAGAACCTCTTTAAAAGGAGCCTTTCTGTATTACCCATTACTGTTTATGGCGTTCCCCGTGTGATGCCAGTGGTATGTGCCTGCTGGCATCTTCCCTCTCCCAGTGGGCACGGCAGCAAGAATACTCACGGCTCCTGCACCTCCTCTCTTGGCTGGTAAGGCCGCCGGATTGTGGGTTCTCTCTGCTGTTCCACAGCCTCACCTGCTCTGCATATTTCCTTAGGGCGCATGCGCTCTGCCTGGCTCTTCAAGGGCCAGCGCATGCCTAACCAATGCCCGGCCAATGGCTGCTCTTCCTGTGACATATGAGGCACCTTTCTTTATGGAAGGGTACAGGAGCAATAAGGTTCCTAACTTGCCTAATCCCTGCAAAGGTGTTTGTTGCTTCTGAACTCCTGTGCCTAACCTCCACCCGTTACGGAAGCAGTCTGATATGTCAGTGCATTAAGTATTCATACCGCTTCCTATGCTTAAAAAGGCAGTATTCTTCTACAGTATTATATATAGTGCACTTACCATTTGCAATTTTATTACAGAAATGTCAGTCAGCATCCCCCGACTGCCCGTGCTACGTACATCACCTGAACCAATGTGGACACTGCTCTGAATCAGCAGCTGTGCTCTTTCACAATAAATTTAAAGGGGTTGCTGCATTTTACCCAGCTTCATGATCCCTTTATTTTAGGAGGAGGGGTCAGTTGTTGGGTCTATCGGTCAATATGGCATCATCATCACCCACCAATCATGGAATATAAGGACAGTAGCATATTACAGGGAGAGGTTCACCCTACTGCTAAGGTGCCCATGCACCTCAGATAGCTGATGGCCGAATGTCTATTTGGCCGACAGCTATTCCTTCTGTACACATTCAGAACAAGCCACTGCAAGACAAAACATGCCTGACCCCTTTCCTTCCGGACATCTGCCATAAGGGGAAAAGATAACACCTCCGTAATGGCGGGGTTGGGTCTGTATTCTTGAGGGGAGTTCCTGTCGTGACAGGGGCATGGAAGAGCTCCCGTCATCAATACATCGGTCCTAGAATGATCAATAGCCAGATGCCGAATATTTTGTTGTTGTACCAGAGGACATGTCTCCATGATCAGCATGGCACATTCATGGGACCAAGATAACGCCACTTTATTAAAGGTCTCAACGGCCTGAACCTCCGTACCTCAATATACATGTTTCCATGAACTTCAGAGATGGCGTCTCGTGGTAATCCACTTCGAAGATGAAGCCCGTCGCAGTTCTGGGAGACTACATGCTGCACCTAATGAGACAGAATGGATTTTATCTAAGGTAGCCGTGGATCTATAGGACAGTATAACATACGGTCACTCCAACCTATGGGCCAGACACAAGATTCTGCATCAGTTTAGCACTTTTCCCTCTCTGGTGCATTATGCAGAGCTCATAAGACATCATTACATAGCTTATCATAGGATGATGGGAGTTGTGGCCTCTTACCAGTCCAGCTTTGTGTAATCGGGCGATGCACATGTGTGTGAAGGTCGGCTCTGCTTCACTTAAATCACCAGTGCTGTGAACATAAAGGGCAATCACTTAATAAAAGTCACCATTAAGGCTGATTCACATGGTCCGGGAACCGCGGGAAGGGTGTTGGCTGCATTTCTGGGACCGACTGCAGCAACCCTGACCCCAACTGACTGCATCCAAGTGATTTACGATATCATCAGACCCCATCGGATCACGGGTCTATTGTACTGCGCTCACGTGATGATGTACACGATCACATAGGAAACAACTGTATGACAAATCATTACGATGCAGCCAGTTTGGGTCTGGGGAGACTCGTTCAGTCCAAGTGGCCGATATAGAGGCCGCGGTTCCGGGACCGAGTGCGGTCGTGTGAGTCAGTCTGATGCGAGATGTTCCGCACATCACATGGCCTCACCTCACGCTCCTGCCCTTATTCAGCAGAGTCCACACACCGCTCGGTCCACGATAGTCTGGAATAGCAGCTGCCTGTCAGAATCAAGGAGACATCATTTACTACTCACATGTCATCATCATCAGTCAGTGGACGGCACTACACGGATGGGTTCAAAATACCCATCAAAAAACTACCAGACCGCATAAAATACAAGTACATTTTATTAACGCATTACATAAGGGACAATCCATACATAGAGAATAGGTGCAGGGAAAGGCGGCACCCACAGGAGGAAGACAGCAATTCAATATGGTGTCCGCATACAGGGAGTGCAGAATTATTAGGCAAGTTGTATTTTTGAGGATTAATTTTATTATTGAACAACAACCATGTTCTCAATGAACCCAAAAAACTCATTAATATCAAAGCTGAATATTTTTGGAAGTAGTTTTTAGTTTTAGCTATTATAGGGGGATATCTGTGTGTGCAGGTGACTATTACTGTGCATAATTATTAGGCAACTTAACAAAAAACAAATATATACCCATTTCAATTATTTATTTTTACCAGTGAAACCAATATAACATCTCAACATTCACAAATATACATTTCTGACATTCAAAAACAAAACAAAAACAAATCAGTGACCAATATAGCCACCTTTCTTTGCAAGGACACTCAAAAGCCTGCCATCCATGGATTCTGTCAGTGTTTTGATCTGTTCACCATCAACATTGCGTGCAGCAGCAACCACAGCCTCCCAGACACTGTTCAGAGAGGTGTACTGTTTTCCCTCCTTGTAAAGCTCACATTTGATGATGGACCACAGGTTCTCAATGGGGTTCAGATCAGGTGAACAAGGAGGCCATGTCATTAGATTTTCTTCTTTTATACCCTTTCTTGCCAGCCACGCTGTGGAGTACTTGGACGCGTGTGATGGAGCACTGTCCTGCATGAAAATAATGTTTTTCTTGAAGGATGCAGACTTCTTCCTGTACCACTACTTGAAGAAGGTGTCTTCCAGAAACTGGCAGTAGGACTGGGAGTTGAGCTTGACTCCATCCTCAACCCGAAAAGGCCCCACAAGCTCATCTTTGATGATACCAGCCCAAACCAGTACTCCAGCTCCACCTTGCTGGCGTCTGAGTCGGACTGGAGCTCTCTGCCCTTTACCAATCCAGCCACGGGCCCATCCATCTGGCCCATCAAGACTCACTCTCATTTCATCAGTCCATAAAACCTTAGAAAAATCAGTCTTGAGATATTTCTTGGCCCAGTCTTGTTCAGTGGTGGTCGTCTTTCAGCCTTTCTTACCTTGGCCATGTCTCTGAGTATTGCACACCTTGTGCTTTTGGGCACTCCAGTGATGTTGCAGCTCTGAAATATGGCCAAACTGGTGGCAAGTGGCATCTTGGCAGCTGCACGCTTGACTTTTCTCAGTTCATGGGCAGTTATTTTGCGCCTTGGTTTTTCCACACGCTTCTTGCGACCCTGTTGACGACTATTTTGAATGAAACGCTTGATTGTTTGATGATCACGCTTCAGAAGCTTTGCAATTTTAAGAGTGCTGCATCCCTCTGCAAGATATCTCACTATTTTTGACTTTTCTGAGCCTGTCAAGTCCTTCTTTTGACCCATTTTGCCAAAGGAAAGGAAGTTGCCTAATAATTATGCACATCTAATATAGGGTGTTGATGTCATTAGACCACACCCCTTCTCATTACAGAGATGCACATCACCTAATATGCTTAATTGGTAGTAGGCTTTCGAGCCTATACAGCTTGGAGTAAGACAACATGCATAAAGAGGATGATGTGGTCAAAATACTCATTTGCCTAATAATTCTGCACTCCCTGTATAGGTAACAGTGAAGTGCATAGTGCCAAAACTATCAACATACATAACACGGAATCAATTACCCATTATGTGCCTCCTCCAGGATGGCAGTTTTCTGATAGGCATTTGTAGTGCTCTATACCATAGGCATATTACATGGCGTTTGCACATGTGAGCATCGGCTCAAGTGATGCGTTTTTACTGACTTACGTTTATTCGGCAATCCCATGGTCAGTTGGATAAAAAGCACCGAAAGGAAAATTTTGTTTTAAACAGTGCTTATTTAAAAAAGCACAAAAAAAAAAGGTAAAAAATTAAAAATAAAAAATAGAAAAAGAATAAATACTAATTCCATTTTGTTTCAACTACAATTGCAACGGAGATTTTATATATAAAGAAGTCTTCTCTTTGGGGGAGAAAAGGGTCTTTAAGAAGCCACAAGCCGTGTGTTTGAGACTTTTTGAAGAAAAAAATCCTGTGTCTCTTTTGATGCCGCCCTTGCCACTTGTTCCAAAAGGGTGCGTGGCAAGGGCAGCCCAACAGCTAAGACAAATTTATCTTCATTTATACCAGCTTTCTGGTGCAAAGAAGCCAGAAATCTGAAGCAGCTCAGAGCGGTCGTAGATTTCTGTTTAGGTGCATGGACTGCACCTAACTTATGATGAGGCCTGCGCTTCGTCATAAATGTGGGGCATCCACTGGCAGCGCAGGGTATATCAAGACTGGCACAGAAAGCGCCTGTGTGTGTCGGCCAGATCCAGACTTTTTTTCTAAACCCAACAACCTCAGATTGACAAGGTGTTCAGGGTCTCCTTCTTACCGTGCTGATCCCGGCCCCAGTGTAGATCACCATATGCTCCGCTCCACGTACGGCTTCTGCCAGCTCCAAAACTTTCTCCTGGAGGATTTCAGATCCATCAACAACCTAAAAGAAAAAAGTATAAAGATCCTTCAAAATCTATATTCAGTGCATAATGAGCGAGGCTCTCCGGCCTGCAATATCATGTGGGTCAGTTATGGAAACACAACGTTCACAAAGTGCTACATGGGTCATTCATCTAATTATTCAATTCATTTGCCCTTTTAGTGTCCGACGATTTTACTTTATTTTTTAAATAGTCATACCGATTCTCTTTCTTCCAGAGCGCTGTATCAGCGCAGGCTGTGTAGTCTCTTCAAATGGTCTTTGCGCAGTTCAGTCGTCCCATTCAAGTGCATACTACAGAGCCGTCCCATAGAAGTCAATGGAACGGCCGAGATGCAATTACACTGCTCAGTGCTGCGATGTCAATGACGAGAAGGCTGCGCTCGTACTAGCGCTGCTTTCTCTTCAAGGAGCAGGTTGGTGGGGGAGCCAGGTGTCAGACCCCCACTGATTAAGGGTTCTTTCACACTTGCGTTATTGTCTTCCGGCATAGAGTTCCGTCGTCGGGGCTCTATGCCGGAAGAATCCTGATCAGGATTATCCTAATGCATTCTGAATGGAGAGTAATCCGTTCAGGATGCATCAGGATGCCTTCAGTTCCGGAACGGAACGTTTGTTGGCCGGAGAAAATACCGCAGCATGCTGCGCTTTTTGCTCCGGCCAAAAATCCGGAACACTTGCCGCAATGCCGGATCCAGAATTAATGCCCATTGGAAGGCATTGATCCGGATCCGGCCTTAAGCTAAACGTCGTTTCGGCGCATTGCCGGAGCCGACATTTAGCTTTTTCTGAATGGTTACCATGGCTGCCGGGACGCTAAAGTCCTGGCAGCCATGGTAAAGTGTAGCGGGGAGCAGCATACTTACCGTCCGTGCGGCTCCCGGGGCGCTCCAGAGTGACGTCAGGGCGCCCCAAGCTAATGGATCACGTGATCGCATTGGACACGTCATCCATGCGCATGGGGCGCTCTGACGTCATTCTGGAGCGCCCCGGGAGCCGCACGGACTGTAAGTATACCGCTCCCCCGCTCCCCACTCCTACTATGGCAACCAGGACTTTAATAGCGTCCTGGGTGCCATAGTAACACTGAACGCATTTGGAAGACGATTCCGTCTTCAAATGCTTTCAGTACACTTGCGTTTTTCCGGATCCGGTGGGCACCTCCGGCAACGGAAGTGCATGCCGGATCCCAACAACGCAAGTGTGAAAGAGGCCTTAATACAGATAACCTATCCTGAGGATAGGTCATCAATATTTATTTTTTTAAAGTGGACAACCCCTTTAAGGCTACTTTCACACTTGCGTTGTTCTTTTCCGGCATAGAGTTCCGTCACAGGGGCTCTATACCGGAAAAGAACTGATCAGGTATGTCCCCATGCATTCTGAATGGAGAGTAAACCGTTCAGTTTGCATCAGGATGTCTTCAGTTCAGTTGTTTTGACTGATCAGGCAAAAGAGAAAACCGTAGCATGCTACGGTTTTATCTCCGGCTAAAAAAACTGAAGACTTGCCTGAATGCCGGATCAGGCATTTTTTCCCATAGGAATGTATTAGTGCCGGATCCGGCATTCAGAATACCGGAATGCCGGATCCGTCCTTCCGGTATGCGCATGCGCAGACTGAAAAAAAAAAAAAAAAAAAAGGTGAAAAAATAAATGCCGGATCCGTTTTTGCCGGATGACACCGGAAAGACGGATCCGGCATTTCAATGCATTTTTTCGACTGATCAGACATTTTTAAGACTGATCAGGATCCTGATCAGTCTTACTAATGCAATCAGTTAGCATACATTTTGCCTGATCCGGCAGGCAGTTCCGGCGACTGAACTGCTTGCCGGATCTCTCTGCCGCAAGTGTGAAAGTAGCCTAAGTGAATGAGCTGCAGTACCAAGCACGGCCACTATACAATGTGCGGCGCTGTGCTTGATATACCATGAAATGACCACAGCCTGTTCAGGAGGGGTGTCAGGAGCCAGATCTCCTCCCATCCGGAGGATAAGTCATCAATATTTAACTCCTGGAAGCCCACTTTAAAAAAGGAGTTGTGCCCATATATCAGGGGACAAGCATGTGATCAGCGAGGGTCTGACCGGTACATGAATGGAGCTGCAGGAGGTGCCTGCCAGAGGTAGCCAAGGGCAGACATGTGCTGGTAAAGTGATGGTGCCCGTACAATGAGCGCTCAGCTCATGCACACGACTGTCTATTACATCCGTGTGCGATCCACATTTTTTTGCAGATTGTACATGGATCCATTCACTTGTATGAATCCGTATGTCAGTTTCCGCACATTCCGCTAACTACAGATCCGCAAAATACGGACACCTTCCATCTGCATTTTTCTCTTACCGTTGTCATCTGCAATACAGAAATAATCTAGACATAGGGATGCTGACACTTCCGTGTGTTTTTTTTTTTTTGCAGACCCAAAGAAGTGTAAGGGGTTTTCCAAGCTTTTCACATTGATGACGCCTTCACCCGCATCGCTTGCTGGAAGCCTCGTTCCAATGACAGTGACTTATAAGGGCTCCTTAACACGTGCCAGAAAATGTTCAGGTGCCGATCTGTACAATAGGGCATTATCCACAATAACCCCCTTAAAAATGGCACCTGCTTCAGAGCGCAGCGGGCGCCAAAGCCACTGGGTTTAAAGGGAACCAGTCACCTCAAAAATTGCACATAAAACCGCCAGCATTACCTTATAGTAGCCCCTAGGCTGTTATTAATCACGCGTTTCATCCGGTAATCTGATGCTCCATACATGGCAAAAACAATGTTATCAGCGCCATCTTGCCAGTCAGCCTGAAGTCAAGGGGGCAGCGGCTTCCTAGCTTCAAGTCAAGGTAAGCACGTCCCCTGGTGTGTGACATCCTGCAGTGCGGCCTGGGATGGCGCAAGTCTCGCGCGGTGTGCTAATGGAAACCTGGCAAACTGCAGGCGTTGGAGACGGGATCGCGCAGTAACAAGGAGCGCACAAGACTTGCGCGATCCCAGGCCGCACTGCAGGATGTCACACACCAGGGGACGGTTAGGGGGCGTGATTACCTTGACTTGAAGCTAGGAAGCCGCTGCCCCCTTGACTTCAGGCTGACCGGCAAGATGGCGCTGATAACATTGTTTTTGTCATGTATGGCGCATCAGATTACCGGATCAAACTCATGATCGACAATAGACCGGGGGCTACTGCAGAAGCCACCTTGACGCCTGGTAGATGGGCCCGACAATGTGCGCTAAGAGCTTCTATTTTTCCATTTATAGTAGGTATAATACCATTTTTATTTAGAATGATCCCCATTTCTCAGTTCTACTGTTTGTATGTGAGATGTTGTGCAGCCATTTTTTATCTACCATGTCTGCTTGGTGGATATGCCCCTGTGACTATGAATATGAGCGTGCTAGTCTAGTGTAAGACAACGCTGGCGGTTTTATATGCGTTTTTGAGGTGACAGGTTCCCTTTAAAACTGCAGACACCCAGGGCGAACGCCAATCAGACATTTAACCCCTCAGACGGGCCAGTAAGGTGCCCAGAGGGGCGTCACCCTTGCAGGAAGGAGCCCAGGCACGCCCCCAGCCACAATGTGTCCCCCCCCTCCCCCTACTACATCCCATTCAAGCTTCTCCCTGCTCCCAGCAGGGGGCGTGTGTGGGCTCCTTCCTGCATGAGTGACGCCCCTCTGGGCACCTTACTGGCTCATTTGCATACCAAATAAACTGGATTTTCAGAGGATAAAACAAAGGCACATCTGGAAGTCAGGTGGTAAGTGCTATTAGGCCACGGCTTTACTTCATCTGCGATTATCCTGGTGAAGGGAATACAAGGCACTTACTAATGTATTGGGATTGTCCATATTGCTTCCTTTGCTAGTTGCATCCATTTTTCAATCACATTATGCACCGCTCGCTTCCATGGTTACGAGCGACCATGAGTGGTGGTCGTGCTTACATAATATAGAAAAAAGTAGTAGCCTACATGAGCTCCCACGGTCCCGACCACCAGAGAGGCCGGCCTTTTTCCTATATTGTGCAAGCACGACCACTGCTGATGGATGGCAGGGTGGTCGTAACCATGGAAACGAGCGGTGCATCACGAGATGGAAAAATTAATCCAGACAGCAAATGAAGCAATATGGACAATCACAATACATTAGTAAGTGGCTTGTAGTAACTTTCTCTACATGATAAATGCTCTTTACTGAAGGGACACAACCCCTCTGATGGCTACGTGTGTGATCTGTAAGAAATGCGGATCAGAAACGGATGCCCAATCTGCCCGTGTGCATGAGTACTGCAGATGACACGTGGGGGGTGTCCACAGTTTGTGGATGGATATATGGAAACGGTCGTGTGCACGAGGCCTCAGAAGGGAATGAAACGCAATTTACTAACACTTTTTGAATGAATGGCAGCTTTCAATAACTCTGCTTTCTGTAAATGAATGAAGCCCATTCTCATTTGCTGAAAAAGCTGTCCCGACACCGGCCCGCCCACCGCTGGGTGTATTCAGATGGGGCAGTTACAACTGCCCAGGAGAAATGCACTGTGGAAATGCAAAATAAGTGCGAAAAATCCTGACGCGGTTATTAACGGCACGCACCAGCTGCACGCTGCTCCAGGACGTCACATGGCGCTTTTTTCCCCAGCAATGCAGATTGCAAATAGACACACAAAAAAACCAATGGCGGCATATACAGTGCGGTGGATTCCCCACTGCCCGCAACGGGAGGCGGTTTTGCGTTTTCCGCAGCGTGAACACATCAGGGAAGGGGTCGGCGTGTCGGCTGGGGGGGCCAAGTAAGCTGCTTTCTATCATGACAAGTAGACTTTCACTGACTGCAAGCAGAGCTACTGAAAACCCTCAGTCCTCACAGTTCACAGGGTAGAACAGTCCTGCAGAGCTGTCATTAGGATGGAGCAAGGTGCACACATTGAAAGGCTTTATTCACACGGGTGCGGTACCGCATGCAGACACCCACCTCCTGCTCCCGGTACCGGAGCCGTTCTCTCCGCAGCCCCTGCTTCTCCAGCTCCTGCACCAGCTCCGCATAGCTCTCCAGCAGCTCCCGATCCCCGGGACTCCGCTCGGCCGCCGGCTTGCGCAAAATTCGGGAGATCTGCAGGGAGACAGCCGGTCAAAACATAGAAATCACCGACTCCATCAGCCGCGGACACCTGCCCGGTCACTAGTACCTGTCTCCGCCGCTCCCGGTGCTGCTCACGCCGCACAATTTCTTCACGGGCTTCTGCTTTTCGTTCCGCCCGGCCCATAATACCAGTAACTTCTGTGCTCAGAAACACCTTCCGCTTCCGTGAGCGGCGCCGAAACGGATGTGACGTCATCACCGCTTCTGCAGAAAGAGCCGTCACGTGGCTAGCAACAGAACGCTCATGTGTAGAAACGAGAGCCCGCAGGTGGTGCCCCCCCTGGCAACCAATCAGAATCTAGCTCTCATTTGTCTATAACAGATGAGCAAATGATATCTAAAACCTGATTGGTTACCTTCTGCACACCTCTTCGGCTGTATTTACATGAGACGTTTTTGACTTGATCAAAACCGCATGTTTTAATGCGATACAAAAAAACCCCATAAAAAAGCAACAGGTGGAGCAGTTCTAGGCAAAACTGCATGCGGTTTTATTGTAGTGCAGCCCAAAACACCTCATATAAATGCATCCTTTTTCCCATTAGAAAATCAGCATAATTTTTATACAGCAAACAGTTGAGGAAAAATCCCCAGAATCTGTGATGGAAATTGGAGGGTGACCCTACATATTTGCAATTTGCACTGACATGGATATGCGCACAGATTAGATCCGCGTCAAGACGTGGCTTGTAATTACTTGATGCAGATTTTAAACCTGTGTGAAAAAATATATATTAAAAAAAAAAAAAAACACACCAGGGCCACGTGGACGGTAATGCAGATTTCCATGAAAAACAGGATGGAGATTTCACATGACTTGATGCAGAAAAAATGTCATAAATCACAAGAAAACTCGGCCTTTGAACCAGCAAAGATCTTCTACAGTGAGGCGAGTTCCCATGTAGAATTTCATTTATAAATCCGCAGAAAGTTAATACAAGGCACTTACTAATGTATTAGGATTCTCCATATTGCCTCCTTTGCTGGCTGGATTCATTTTTCCATCACATTATACACTGCTTGTATCCAGGGGTTACGACCACCGCTGCATGCGCTATTGCCTATATAGTGTGCAAGCACGACCACAGCTGCTGGATTGCAGGGTGGTCGTAAACCCGGGATATGAGCAGTGTATGATGTGATGTAAAATGGACTAAGCCAGCAAAGAAGGCAATATGGACAATGACAATACATGATGAATGCCATTTGCTGAAGTGACGCAACCCCTTTAATCCGCTGCAGATTTTCCTTCTGAAGAGCCACAGCTAATATGCTACGTGTGCAGGGGGCTTTAAATATAAAATCGCAGGACAATTCAGTCTGACAAAAGCGCACTTTTTGCGTTGCGATTATGGCAATTAAGATTTACCATTCAGTTGGGGTGTGCGGCCTGACCGAGCACATTGTCGGAGAGCTCCTGCACCATACAACCACAATCTGTGCCTCATCCCTGCCGTCCCGCTCTCCATCCCTCATCTGCCTCCTTCACAACACCAAGGAGCCCTTCCGACAGATCGGAACCAAACATCAGTGGGGTGAGGCCCGATCCTGCCTTCTGAGCTCCGGCCGGGGGAGCCTCAGATTGCCGTACAGCAGTGTTCTCCAACTCCAGTCCTCAGGGACCACCTGCCTGTCATGATTTCAGAAGATCCCACAGTATGAATACCTGTGGTCAGTCCTGATGCACTGACACTGATTATATCACCTGCTCAATACTAAGCAAATCCGGAAAACATGACCGGCAAGTCGGCCCAAAGGACTGGAGTTGAGGAACACTGCCGTACCGGACATCCGTCCCCCTGCTTAGGGGATCACTTGCTGAAAAAGCAAACATAGCCGCCAGTAGGCACCCAGCCAGAACGCCCGGTGACCACAAAATTCCCCTCTCACCATTCCTGCTTCTGACTACAGGCCTCTTCCTGTGGTACCATCTTTGGCACCCTGCCACATGCTCACCAGCCCAGAACGCCACCCGACCCCTGGACCAGCCTGAGCACAGCTCCATCACTGACAAGGACACGGGCGAGAATTTCGTGCGGGTGCAATGCGTGAGGTGAACGCATTGCACCGGCACTTAATCCGGACCCATTCACTTCAATGGGGCTGTGCACATGAGCGGTGATTTTCACGCATCACTTGTGCGTTGCGTAAAAATTGCAGCAAGCTCTATATTGATAAGTGAATGGGGCTGCGTGAAAATCGCAAGCAAGTGCAGATGCGGCGCGATTTTGACGCATGGTTGCTAGGTGACGAACGGGATGGGGACCCGATCTTTATTATTTTCCCTTATACCATGGTTATAAGGGAAAATAGCATTCTTAATACAGAATGTATTAGGGATGGATGGGATAAAGTAAATTAGGGATGGATGGGTTAAAAAAATAAAAAAATAAAAATTAAACACCTCATCCAGAGGATAGATCATCAGTTTAAAAAAACTGCAGAACCCCTTTAACTTTTCATCTGTTGGCCGTAATGGCCTCGTTCATGCAGAAATCTTGTACTTTACTAAACATTGACGACGCACCAGTGAAAAAAAATATTCTCTTTTTCATCAACCTTTTTTATTCTTGCAATATTGACTCCTGTTTGTAAAAACAAAACAAAAATTCCCATTCAGTTCATTTCCAAAGTTTCAGAGCCATAGCCGTGACACACAGGACATGCTGCAGATTTAAAACTACATACCAAGCCTTAGGCTACTTTCACACTTGCGTTCGGAGCGGATCCGTCTGGTGTCTGCACAGACGGATCCGCTCCTATAATGCAGACGATGGGATCCGTTCAGAACGGATCCGTCTGCATTATATTTCAGAAAAAAATATAAGTGTGAAAGTTAGTCAGACGGATCCGTCCAGACTTTGCATTGAAAGTCAATGAGGGACGGATCCGTTTGAAATTGCACCATATTGTGTCATCTTCAAACGGATCCGTCCCCATTAACTTACATTGTAAGTCTGGACGGATCAGTTTGGCTCCGCTCGGCCAGGCGGACACCCGAACGCGGCAAGCTGCGTTCGGGTATCCGCCTGCTGAGCGGAACGGAGGCCAAGCGGAGCCAGACTGAGGCATTCTGAGCGGATCCGCATCCACTCAGAATGCATTGGGGCTGTACGGATCCGTTCGGGGCCGCTTGTGAGAGCCTTCAAACGGAACTCACAAGCGGAACCCCGACGCTAGTGTGAAAGTAGCCTTAAAGGGGTTGTCTGGAAATAAATCTTTTTCCCCTGATGCCCGCAGGCCGACTCTGCTAGGGAAAGAATCATACTTACCTTCTCCCCGACGCTCCAGTCCTGCATGTTGGCTCCCACGTGTCCATCTTCCGGTCCGTGACTTGTACACTTCTCTCCGGTATGGTCACCTGCTCCTCTGCAGCCAATGACTGGCTTCAGTGGTGACGGGTCTCTTGTGCACATTTTAATGCTGAAGCCAGCTATTGGTTGCAGCAGAGCAGGTGACCATGACGGGAAGATGGACATGTGGGAGCCAACATGCAGGACTGGAACGTCCAGAATATGGGAAGCAGGCAAGTAGGATTCTTTTAGGCTGCAGGCATCAGGGAAAGAACTATAAGATCAGTCAAGGTCCTACTGCTGGGACCCCACCTGACCATGAGAACGGGGACGCTGTACACCGTGGAAGGCCCCAAAAGGAATGGAGTGGCCAGTCATGCTTGACATTTGTATGTGAGCTCTGGAGATAGCCCAGGACATCACAATTGTGTAGAACACTCCTAAAGCCAAGGTAGTAAAGGTCCTGCACCAGTGGGCATCTTTGGGCAGGAGCTGGTCTGTGAACTGTTTATAGTGCCGCCTGGTCATGTCGGTCATGTGCGCACCCTTGTGATAAGCAGTTTCAGGGATAACTGGTAGCTACTTATCTTGGTCCCTCTATAGAGATAACATGCTCATGTGAATGGAGGTGTCAGGGAAGAGACACCATCCGCATCCACTGACCAGCTCTGATAACACTACAGTACTTTCTTTGTTGCAAATGCATTAAAAAGAGCATCTTAAAGGGTTTCTATCACTTGGTATGACATAATTAGCTGTCAGACACTAGCGATCCGCTAGTGTCTGCTCTGGCCAACCATCCTACTATAATCACTTGTGGGGCAGCGGTTTTGCTAAAAAACTAACTTTTATAAATATGCTAATGAGCCTCTAGGTGCTATGTGGGCGTCATTAGCACCTAGAGGCTCCGTCTACCTTCATACACAGCCGCCGCCCAGCGCGTCCCTCCAGCCCGCCCATGTCCTCCTCCGTGTGACGCAGCGGACGAGTTCTCGCGCATGCGCCGTGCGCGGCTGTATTCGGCGCATTTGAGATCTCAGCTCGGAGCGGTCAGACATTCAGTGCGCATGCGCGGCTGTATTCGGCTCATGCGCATTGAATGTCTGACCGCTCCGAGCTGAGATCTCAAATGCGCCGAATACAGCCGCGCACGGCGCATGCGCGAGAACTCGTCCGCTGCGTCACACGGAGGAGGACATGGGCGGGCTGGAGGGACGCGCTGGGCGGCGGCTGTGTATGAAAGTAGACGGAGCCTCTAGGTGCTAATGACGCCTACATAGCACCTAGAGGCTCATTAGCATATTAATAAAAGTTAGTTTTTTTAGCAAAACCGCTGCCCCACAAGTGATTATAGTAGGATGGTTGGCCAGAGCAGACACTAGCGGATCGCTAGTGTCTGACAGCTAATTATGTCATACCAAGTGATAGAAACCCTTTAAAGGGGTCCTCTAAACCAGAATTTGTTTTCATTTGCTGGAACTAATTTACAAGCCATTGAAATGTGGTGTTTGATACAAGGAAAATGATGTCTTTTTTTAACATAGCGCTGTAGGACTGTAGGGTGCAAAAAAGTATGCGGCGTTGGTGAACATGTGCTGTGATGGGGGCTTGATGCTTCACATAATGGGTCACGGCTATGCAAGATGGGGCAGGATTTCCAAAAGTGGCGTCTGGTCACAACCAGAAAAAGTATTGCCGCTATCATTTCTTCCGGTAGCCTGCTATTCGAAGTTTTATGGGCCATGTCACCCCGGTTTTGAAGAACATAAACCTCCATAATGCTTTCTTCAGCTTTAAGGCTACGGTGGCTACGGTGACACTGGTCACGGCCAGGATCCCAGGGGCATCGCAGTGTAGCGGTAATCCCACAGAAATGAATGGGATCCTAGTGCGACTTGCATGTTTGCAGCGACCCAACACGCTAGTTGCATGAAAGGCCAACACTGCTGGATTTTTTGGGACTCATGTTGAGGTCACAGTAAACAGGAGAGCCGCCCTGCGATCTTGGCCGTCACCAGTGTCACCGTGTAGCTGTAGCTTAGAAGTCACAGGATGAAGACACTTGTGGGACCACGATCTCCTGCAGGTAGATCTGCCTCGAAACCTCGGCCAAAAAACGTTGTGTGTCCGTACCCTTATAATCATTCTGATCTCGTCTTCTTCTGGTGACCCCGACCTTCAGTCTGAGCATCTCCTGCCAGAGTAGCCGCAGTTCCCACTACTTCTTCCTGTCCTGTCATCAGTTGTAAATCGGTTTCGTCACCAGCTCCTCATCTCTTTGTACTTACCAGAAAGGGCCTTAAAAAGGAGGAGACTTCCAGCGGGATATTTTTTACACTCAATATTCATAGAAAACTATGTGGCACATTAATGAAGACCGGTGTTTTAGACGCTGGTCTTAATAAACCCCTGCGCTGGCAGTGGATTGCTGAAGTTATGTAGAGTCGCCAGCCTCTCCACAGCCGATTCTAAATGTAAGCCAGCTTCCTTACCGTCTTACATTTAGACCATTTTTTTTAGACTATAATGGGGACGGGGGCGGAGCTCTGGCGCAGCACGGCAAAAGCCACCGGACTAAAAAGTCTTGCATGTCCGACTTTTTAGACCGGCAGCTTTCGCCGTGCTGCGCCGGAGCTCCGCCCCCATTATAGTCAATGGGGACGGAGCGGCGGCACAGCGAAATAGCGGCAGGACAGATCCGACATGGTGAACAGCATGTCGGATCCGTCCTGCCGCAAGTGTGAAAGTAGCCTTATCCCAGTGGCTGATAAATCAGAAGCACCTATAAACTGTCCAGTCTAACTTTACACCACCTGTTTGTCAGCTTAATTTACTCCAAAAAAAAGGACAAGATTCGTGACACATTTTTTGCACATTCTACCATATTTAAACCATGTTCCTTGACAAAGGAGTAAAAAAATGCATCTGAAAGGGTCTAAATGTGTTGTAAAGCAGGTACACCAGGGTTTTTTTGGCACAAAATTTCCCTCCCACATTGTCCTCCTGCATCAGTAATCTCCGAGAGATAAGTTCTCAATGGCAAGGTAATCTCAGTTTATGCTGCTGCACAAGGAATTGTTTAACGGCATGGTAATCCTCATTAGAATAGTAGCTGGAAGTCTGGATGGCTGTCAAAATGACAGCTCTACTGGCCTTCTGTCATGGTGGGGAGTTGGGGAAACTCCCCACCATCCAAAGTCTGAACTTTAGGAAAGCCACTAGGCCTGGAAGCCAGGATAAGGGAGATGGTCACCTCCTATCGCCACCCTCATCCTATCCCTGACCTCCTAATCGCATGAGCAAACCCAGATGGTAGGAGGGCTCATGCACCGGAACCTGGGCCCTACAGACCCTATCGGTCCCTGCAATATGGAAGTCAGAAACAAGAGACGGCCGATTTATCCACGACACGGATAAATCGGAGTCTCCCACAAGCCTAGTAACAAGGAGGAGACTGAAAGCAACAACAGAACGGCAGGTAAGTGTCCTGTGGCCAGATGACCACAGACAGCAGAACGACAAGAACACTTACCGGAAGCCACAGCTTGCTGTCGTATAGTTCCCTCTCCGGGGAACCCCAGGGACCCCCTTCCGGAGGTACAACAAACAGGACACGCCTAGCAACCATGCGGAATAATCAAACCTTAAGTGCAGCACCACACATAACAACGGGGAAGGGTAGACATAGGCAAGGACCTAGATGTCCCACAAGGTGGCCCTCAAGGACAGGGCAGCTGGAAATGCCCAGAAAGGAGCATTGCATCCAGCCCCAAAAAAGCTGAAGTGAATCTGACCTCAGGCTCTCAACACCAAGACTATAAGAGCCAAGAGGCCACACCCAGCTCCACCTAGCACACAACTAAATCCACAGCAGCCAGATAGTTAACCCCTCCAGCACAAGACAGGGAAGGGAACCAGGAATATAAGGGGCTGAGCACACACATGCTGACAACACGACACGTTGCCACAGGCAACCAGCATGCAGTAAAAAGCCTTGTACGTAAAAATGTTGCTTCGTTCTGGAGAAAATACTTTTAATCTATATAGAAGTGAGCAGGTAAGTGCTGTTATGACTGTACACTAAGGCTATAGCAGTGGTATACGTAGTGGGTTTAGAAAGGCCTCCATATACTATAGACACTAATGGTATCAAAGTCCTTCCTTGCATCAGGGTTGGTTTTTGGCAAACCCCTCTCCTGGCCAGACCTACAAAAAGGAAGCACACTTACCTGCTCCACACCGCTAAGCTGCCTCTCTTGGGTCCCCCGCTGTCAACATCTGCTTTGACCCCAATCACTGGGCGCATTGGAGCCCTGCTCCCTTTGCATCAGATCGACTGGTCATGTGATGCAAGGGTGGCAGGTCACTGCTGCAGCCAGTGACTGACAGCAGCAGTGTCAAAGCCGATGTTGGAACCCAAGCGAGGCAGTCAAGAACGGAGATAAAAGGAGCTGGGATCCAGCAGCGGGGAACAGGTAAGTATGTTTCTCTTTTTGCATGTCTGGCCATTAAAGGGGTTTGCTAACCCCCTTCCCCCAAAAGGTGGCCAACCCCTTTAATAACGCTGCTGACTTTCCTTACAGCTAGGCAATACTGACCCCTTATTTCTGTTGTATCGCCCCCTTACTCACATTCATTTGACTCGAATCCAGCTCTTTAGAAGATGTTTATTGGCAATATACAATATAAAATAGACCTTATATCAAACATACATAATATACAACAGAGGCCCACCCAAATCATCGTCCGTAGCTCCCAACAGGCCTGGAGACGCTCCGTTCTCTGCACCTCCTGGACAGCTGGAGACCACGGCCCAGAAATGGACATCCCAAATATACAGGAATAAATAACATCATATACCCTTTGTATGTACAGATGCAAATGCTACAATAATTTAGCAATAAATACCGGTATATATGTTAGTGATGCAACCTGCATCTCTGACTCGGAGACAGATTTTCCCGAAGGTGCGACCACATAAAAGCCTTGCGGTGAGGAGCAGAAACCTGAACTTTCACAGTGAGACCATTGCATGGCTGAACATACTGTAATGAGGGGAGTCAAACAGCACCCGATTATCCAAGGTCCATGTTTTCTTGCATGGGGATCCAGCTCCATACCTCCTCGGAGACAAATGCCCCATTCTCCATCTTCCCACCCATACGTTATAAAGTGAGATATTTAATATCCTGGTTCGTTATAAAAGCACTTGAGATATTAAATAAAAAAGGGCTGTCCGGTTTAGAAAACACGTTTTTATATATCCTGATAGGGGGTTTTGAGTTAATAAAGGGGGAGTGGAAGAGAACGCCTCTCGCTCTGGAGGGCCACTCCTGTCCTGTATTACACAGACCAGACGCTGGTATGAATGGACACTGTGTAATGCTTCATCCCTTACTGAGAACACATGCATGCTCAGCTGACTGTAGCATGCATGTGTATATGATAGCAGTCAGATGAATTGCTTGGTCACCGCTATCTTGAGTGCATGTCCGGCCTTATGAGGCCAGTGCTAAATGCAGCCATCGAGGATGTTGTATTATGGGGGAAGTAGTCAAAGAGAACTATCTATCTACAGATGACTTGGCAGAACATGGCAAGATACGGGCACAGCTAGCTTCTGCGTCCATGCATTCAGCTGATCAATGTATAGTTACAGAGCGCCTGATTACGTCAAATGTTTGCGGTTCCAACGGCCCATGCGTACATTCCTATTTCTCAGTATTACGGACATCATGTCGTGTGAGTTCAGTAAGTATGGGGGCTGGGCTCTGCCTTAGGCTTCATGCACACGACCATTGTGTGTTTTGCGGTCCGCAAACCGCGGATCCACAAAACGCGGATGGCGGAACGGCACGGACAGCCATTAATATAACTGCGGACAAGAATAGGACAGGTTATATATTTTTTTTGTGGACCAAGGAATGGAGCAACGGAGTGCTGTCCGCATCTTTTGCGGCCCCATTGAAGTGAATGGTTCCGCATCCGAGCCGTCAAAACTGCGGCTCGCATGCTGACCAAAACAGCCGTGTGCACGAGGCCTTAATCAAATGCTGAAAAATAAAGCTCCATGAGTATGATGATGCTGTATGATCTATGTATATGATCAGCACTGAGCTCTGGTCCCTAAAAAAAATGAAGAGAGAGGGGTCTGAGACAAGGGGCATTCTCATCTCCGCTAGCATATACCGCTAGGATAGGCCACCAATGTCAGAGAGGTGAGGGTCCCGCCTATGGAAAAGGCTCCCAAAGTGAATGAAAGCACACTGTGCAAGCGCAGCCACCCTCCATTCACTGTCATGGGAGTTCCGAAAATAGCGGAGCGCTGCCTGTACACCATTCATCGCTGGCTCGGCTATTTCTCGCAGTCCCATAGAGGTGGTTGTGCGTGTGCAGTGCGCTCTCATTCACTTTTATCGGATGAATGGAGTGAAAGCAGTGGATGGAGGGCATGCGTGGTGTGCTCTCGTTCACTTTAGGGGCCTTCTGAAGATTGGAGTGGGTCCCAGAACCTATCTGACATCCTAGTGATATGTCATCAATTTCCCAAATGGGAATACCCCTTTAAAGGAGTTTTCAGGATGATGATGAGCTATCCTCAGGATAGGTCATCAATATCTGATTGTCAGGGTCCAACTCCCAGCACCCCCGCCAGTCAACTATTTGAAGGCACTTGGACAAGCGTTGCGGTCTCTTCTTACTAATCCATGCACAGCGCCGCACATCATATAGTGGCTGGGATTGGTATTGCAGCTCAGTTTCATTCACTTGAATAGGACTGAGCTGAGCCTAGGCCATTTGACTGGTGGACATGAGGAAGAGACAGCAGTGCTCGTCCAAGTGCTCCTTCCAATAGCTCAGTGGTGGGGATGTTGGGAGTTAGAACCTCAATGATCAGATACCATGAGTATAGGTCAGCAATATTTAAGTTCTATAGGCAGCAATTGGGATGGGGTAAACTTTTTCATCATGCTCACCCTAATACTGCCTTCCTGAATGAAATGTTATGTGCCGGTTGTCCTGCATGTACACCACTGCCACCCCTTCCAGAAAGTCTCATGACTGGTGCAGGAAGGCAGGGTACGGATAAATCTGGTAGACTGCGGCTCTCCACTGTCTGTCAGCCCTTTAATGGGATGCAGATCATCGACGTGCACATAATAAAAAGAAGCACAACCTACAATCCATGATATAAGAGATGCCAAACGTGTAAACCGGTGGCAGCATCAAGAGCAGGAGGACTGTAGCTTTGTGTTAGTCCTGTCTACACCACCACATTCACCACCCATGGTCCTTTCTGTGTACAACACACCAGATCCCTCCTGGCTGATAACCAACCTGGTGTATAGATGGCAATAGTAATTCAATCACTTTACAGTGCAAATTATTAGGATTGGTGACATCACCAAAATATCCAGTGATGTCACTAATTGCTGGAGTATTGATATGCTAAGTACTCAACTCCATAAGTAGGTGAACCCCATGTCTACAAGGCAACCAGGTACAACACTGTCAACTTCTGAATGATGGACTCAATGGGACCAGAAATATGGAAGACCAGGAGTCGAAGGCGGTAACGTGAACCAGCAGATTTTAACTATTTGGGCCAGAAGACCTCACATGAGGACTTAGCAGGGGCACCACACCGTATCATTATACCACACAATAATCTGTTAGGAATTGTATATATTTAAAAAAAAAAATCTGCACCACTTGGTTAAGTCTCCTTTCTGTGGTCTTCTGGTCCCTGTCCTGTAAACCTCTGGGTGGTCAGGGTCACGTGCTCTACTGCAGCCAATGACTGAACTTATTGGTGATGCATTAAGTCACCACTGAGGCCAGTCATTGGCCGCAGAGGTACATGTGGACCAAATTCATACAGGAAGCTGACGGACGTGGACCAGAAATCAGCGGCGGGGAGCAGATGAGTATGGATTTCTCCACAGGTCCCAATAGCCGGGGGTAGATTTATAAAAAAAAATAGACAATTCCTGACTATACACAATAGATTACAGCGGGGTTGGCTGATCATCTAATGTGTATGGGGGGCCTCCTAACTCTCCCCAGCAGCAGCTGCCGGAGGAGTTAAGGATGGGGTAGCTGGATTTCAACATGCCCAATACTTTTATTCTTGGGGAGGTGTATGGCAGCAGCTTACTCCCAATTCAGAACACATGCATGCTTGGCCGAGCCAAAAACATCTGTGTATGGATGGGGGGAAAGGGAGGAACAGCTGTCAGACGACACGCAGCTCTTGAGCATGGCTGGCCTAAGGATCTACAATTCTTGTCATCTAAGCATAGCACAGTTTTCCTCAGTTTGCAACTGCCGTGATCAAAGGTTGCAAATTGTGATGCCTGACCATGAATGTCCAAAAAAAGATTGGCCCATGGGCTCCTCTCAAGACGGTCCCACCACCATGACTATGCAGACATACTGTACTTTCAGGCTTTGATGGATGTTCAGGAAGAAGCCCATTGTCTTTCAGAGAGGAAGCCTCACGCAAAGATCTTCTACTTGAATTATGGATCGGGCAACATAGTCACAAACGAGCAGAGTGGCTCTTCCCATCAACGTCACCATCAATGCAGTATGATATATTATTTTTGGCACAAAAAACGCCACCAACTTCAAAGGATATTCCACCACATTGAGAACAAACCATCACGTTCACTAACCCAAGTGAAGACTGCACACCGACCACAACGGAGGAGGACACACTCTGACAACACAGGACAGCAAGCTGACCCACAGGCTGGAAGACTTCACACCACTAACGAACTGAACGATCCAAAAAGGAGCAGCAAAGTCCAACATCACAAACTACACAACACGCAGGAGAACTGCACACAAACACACACCAGTCACAAAAGAAGCAGAACCACCCGACGTCACACTGTACAGACGGAGCCACAACACCGCGTACTTCAAGTATATGGACTGCGTATACCGACCCAAGACGTGGAGCACAACCGGACGTCACACTGTACACTGAAGGCTCGACAGGACGGGAAAACTCAAAACACAGACAAATCCTATGGACTCTTTCAAGTGTGGAAACTACAGCCGGCGTTGACTCTGCATCTCCGTCACTCACCATTCTGGTGGACTAAGTGCTTGAACACTTGGTCAGAGGAAGCTTAGTGAGAGACCTCCCACTATTCGTCACTTTCCCGCTTGCTGCAAAGACACAAATGCCGAAATGTCGTATTCCCTACCAAAGCACCCAACTTCTCCCATAGACGATACCTTGTTCCACTGCTGGAAACCTTTCCGGTAGCTAAGGAATTCTTTGGGTACTTGTGCTTTGGGAAACGCTATGGAAGGTCAGTAGCCCCATCGTGTTTTCCACTCCCCCCTAAGAATGCGCCTCCGTTTTAGACTTCACTATGGTAATGACACTAGTGGCAGCTACTTTTCCTGGTATAAGAGGCCTCATGCCAGGTGGAAACGCTCCCCTGGGAGGGTTGATGGGGCTTCTGGCGACAGTCCTGGCAAAGCTCTGCAGAGCTTCATACTTTGACCTCAGAGAGTCCAGTTCCTGGCGCATGCTGGCATTCTCGGAGGCGAGTTTCTCCACCTCCTGCTGCAGTTCTACCTTCTGCTTCTCCAGCTCTTCTTTTTGCGTCACCCGCTTCACCCTGCAGCTTGCCGCGTACCCGCGATTCTTAAGGGTGCGCCGTCGCTGCTTCAGTTGGATGATCTCATCCTTGGACAAACCACGGAGATGTTGGTTCAGCTCCCGCACAGACATGGTGACCAATTCTTCGTCTGTAAGGCTGGTGCCATTCTCCCCTGGCTCCCTCTTTACCTAAAAATAAACAGGAGGGGGGTTGAAAAGATCTACCTAAAATAAAACTATACGGAAACACTCCTGCGCTGTATATAAGTGACCCCTCAAGCGTCCGATAACCATCCATAACTGGATGAATGAAGTGTCTTGCTGAATCCCTGCTCAGCCCCTGCCCTGGTCCTCTCAATTGACATGAACTACTTTTCTGCATCATCCACTGGCTGCAAAAAAATGTTGCGCTTGCGCAGTACGGGTGAACCCTGCCACATGAGTAGAGGGTGTCTGCACCTTGTGAGTTTAGAGGAATTATTTTTGTGCAGCACAGGCCGTCAAATGAATAGGGAATACGATGACCCGCAAGTGAGCGTGGGACTGGTGCAGATGCATAACAGAAGGGAATACACTGTGCATGCGCCACTTTTTAGTACTTTTGTGTGGCCAGTGGATAATGCTGAAGGATAACTCATATCAAGCAAAGAACCAGGGGATGGGGCTGAGCGAAGATTCAACAGGACACTTCATTTGTATAGACACATCCAGAGGAAGATTTGTATACAGCGCAGGAGTTTAGGTTAGATAAAGTGGTGGAAATGGGGGAAATCTAGGTGATTAAAATAAAAAAATAAAAACTAATGTAAAAAATTTAGCACCCATTTAGGATTTTCTGCCAAGAGAAACACAGATGACAAATTATTACAGTTACAATAGTCAAAAATTTATTTTGATTTATTTTTTTTACAATTTCTGCATCAACTCCGAGTTCACACTGAGCTTTTTCAATGTGACTCGAAAACACGCGCTATCCACCCTCCACTGATTTCAATGGGAAAGCTACACGGTAATTTACAATGTGCTTGTTTCCAGCTCCTGGTTTTAAAAATGGCTGCGTGGAAAAAGAAGCGATGAGTTCATTCACGGTGTGTATTCTGCCACAAATCCACTTAAAAAAATGCCACTGAAATGAACAGTGGATTCTGCATTGTTTTTTTCAGCACAGAAAACCCCCCAGCTGCATGAACGTATTTAGTTTCCGTGTCCGTTCCATGTGCATTCCATTTCCGTATGTCTGTTCCGCAAAAGAAATGGAACATGTCCTATTATTGTCTGCATTACGGACAAGGATAGGACTGTTCTATTAGGGGCTGGCTGTTCTGTTCCTCAAATTACGGAATGTACACGGACATTATCTGTATTTTTTGCGGATCTGTATTTTGCGGACTGCAAAATGCATACGGTTGTGTGCATGAACCCTTAAAGGGGTTGTCCAGGATTAGAAAAACATGGCTGCCTTCTCTGAAAAACAGCCCTGTCCACAGGTTGTGTGCGATATTGCAGTTCTGCCCTATCGACTTCAATGGAGCCATGCTGCAATACCAGACATCACCCGTGGACAGGGGTGGCGCTGTTTTTGGAAGAAAGCTGCCATGTTTTTCTAATCTTAGACAACCGCTTTAATACTGATGACCTAAGGACAGGTCATCAGTATCTGATTGGTGATGGTCCAACACCCAGGACCCCCGCCGATCAGCTGTTTGAAGAGGTTGCTTTTGTCGCTGAGCCCCATGGCCCCGAGCCACTTACCTTCAGAGCTTTGCTGTTTCCCTTGCTGAGAGTCGTCATACCCTGGGAACCGTGTGTCAGCGATCTATAGACAGAGGAATCAATGCGTTAGTGTGACCTCCAAAACCCGCCGTGTTCCCGCATGAACTCACCCCCCCCCCCCCCCTCACCTCTTGCTGTCCATGTGCCCCCGGGTCCTGATCTGTGACCCTGTTAAGAAGGACTTTTCCCGTTCACAGGGGACAAACCAATTCCAATCCCCGGAGAATAGAACTTTAAAAATAGGCTGGGAGGGAAAGCGCAGCCGAGCAGGCGAGTCATGCTGAGTCAGCACCGCGCTGTATCAGAGAGCGGCACGCTGTATCCTGTGCATGTGCACACAGTACACACACAGGCGTCTACAGGCTGCCTGCACACATACAGCGTCCATACAGCTGCACCAGGCAACCCCCCTACATGTGACGTGTAAAACCTATCACGCAATGTTGTATGTACTCCTAGATCACGCAGGTGTCACACATACTCTGATCCTGGCTGGATGAATACCTTTATATATACTTTAGTAGTGTTTTGCGGTCTTGAAATTGCGGATCTGCAAAACACGGATACTGGCCTGTGTGCGTTCCGCACATGGCCGCCACTATGATAGAAAATGCCAATTGCAGACAAGTGTAGGACATGTTCTATCTTTTTTGCGGGGCCGCGGAACGGGAGTACGGATGCGGAGAGCACATGATGTGCGGCCCCAGTCGTGTGAATGAGCCCTGAACATGGTGAACATGGTCTTTATTAGAAGCCACACAGAGTTTTCACGGGTCCTTAAAGGGGATGAACTTCCCTCAAGGTAGGTCATCAATATCAGATTGGTGGGGGTCCGACTCCTAGCACCCCCACCCATTACCTGTACTGGCCCTAAAGACTAACAGAGTACGGAGTGGAAGCAGACAGCGCCATACGCTGTGTAGTGGCCGTGCCGGAGTACTGCAGCTATGCTGGAAACTACACAGTGTACTATGGGGCGCCATTTCTTCACAGTGCAGTTTGTGACACAAAATAATTTTTTTTTGAATTCTACACAACAAACTGAATTCTGTGTCACAAACATTATGTGCGACAAAAAGATTTCCGTAAAGACACAATGAGTTCTGTGATTACTACATTCATTGTGTGTCATAAAACACATTGGGGGAGATTTGTCAAACTGGTGTAAAGTAGAACTGGCTGAGTTGCCCATAGCAACCAATCAGATCCCACCTTTCATTTTGGACAGTTCCTTTGGAATATGAAAGGTGGAATCTGATTGGTTGCTACGGGAAACTCAGCCAGTACTACTTTACACCAGTTTAATAAATCTCCCCCCATTGTGTGTCACAAAACACATTGCCCCCCCATAGTGTACGGCGCCTTCTGCCTCCACACTGTACACTGCTCGTTCCCACCGCTGCGCAGCACCGATCTGATTATTGATGTCCTATCCTGAGGGTAGCACGTCAATATCTCTACCCCTTTAAGTGGCGTCCCCTTGTTAGTCAAGTCTTCAGTGCCAACTGCATGCGCTTATGACTGAGGGGAATGTGAGGTGACCCATCTACCATCGCCTTCCATAGGAACAGGCTGCACCTGCGCTACTTTCCTGGGACCACACAGTCATCTGCTCATGCGCAGCTCCAGGTGCAATGCATTTAAATGGAAGGTGGTGAGGAGTAAGGTTGCCATTTTTAGGTTCAGGAGCAGCATGTGGTCGGCACAGAAGACTTCTCTAACAGGGGGGCAGAACTTATAATAAAGATGTACTAGAGACGGCCGCACTTAGGCCTCAGACGTGTGACTAGATTATATGTAAAGCGGCCAACCTCTTTAAATTAAAGGGAGTGTGTCTTCAGGATCCATAAAAATGGCGCAGAACATATAATAAAGACCTTGGACTAGATTATTAGGAGGACAACCCCTTTAAATAAAAGGGAGTGGTCCTTCGGGCCCTGTCAAAATGGCGCACAACTTATAATAAAGACCTTGGACTAGATTATACTGTATATAAAGAGGACAACCCCTTTAAATAAAAGGGAGTGTGTCTTCAGGATCCGTCAAAACGCAGCAGAACGTATAATAAAGAACTTGAACTAGATTATACATAAAGAGGACAACCCCTTTAAGAACGGGGGTCCCCCTACCCCCCTCAAAGTAAATGCAGGGGTGGGACATGCACCTATCAAACCTCTTTGGCCTCATGTACACGACTGTTGTGTGTTTTGTGGTCCGCAAATTGCAGATCTGCAAAACACGGGCGGCGTCCGTGTGCGTTCCGAAATTGCAGAAAGGCACGGACAACCATTGATATAACTGCTTATTCTTGATCGCAAAACGGACAAGAATAGGACAGGTTATATTTTTTTTTGCGGGGCCACGGAACGGAGCAACGGATGCGGACAGCACACGGACGGAGTGCTGTCCGCATCTTTTGTGGCCCCACTGAAGTGAACGTTCGTGTGTATGAGTCCTATGGCGGAGTCTGAGATTAGACTACCCCCCCAGCTCCTATAGCCCGCCACCAGGGGTGCACCACCAATGAGGCCAGGTGAGGCGATCGCCTCAGGCAGCACCAGGTAGGGGTAAGAAGGGGGCAGCAGAATGGCCATGGGCGATGAGCGCTTTCATTGTGGCAAATGGGTTAGGTTAAGAAATCATACAATGGAAAGTAGGATTAGGCGGCTCCCCTTCCCCCAGGAGGGACCCCCGTACAAGCCGGACACAGGTGCATTGCAGGGCCCCGCCGCTCATGGCGCTGTGCTGTATAGCGCTTACTATAGGGACCAGTCGTATGAAATGGCGCCACCTAGTGGGAATACAGAGCTGTGCAGCTCCCATCATGACAATGCATCCATACACCAGAGCTACTCACAGCTGACTGTTCGCTACAGTTGCATCCTGACCCCATTTGTATCTGTATCTACACTTTATATTATTTGAATAATACAATGTTGATTTCACAAACTTTTGCAGCCGCCCGGTGCACGTACACGACTGAGATGTAGCAGAGCTGAAGGGTGTCAGGGTTATTCCTGCAGCTCCGCACTACACATGATGAATAATAGATGAGGAGTAATGGAGGGTGGGGGCACAGGGGACGGGTGGGCGCACACAGGGGGCATATCACACTGGGCGACCCCTTGGTGGTGGGTGTCGGAGGAGACACATGACATACACCCGGGCACAACATGACCTGTCACCTGCCCCAGCCAAACCCGGCGAGCACCTGTCAATCACAACTCCGCCCCTTCGCCTTCCTCATGACATCACGGCCGCGGTGACGTAACGCATCCTGTGCAGGGAGGACGGCGCAGGGACCGAGCGCTGCCGGTGAGGGTCACGTGACGCACAGCCCCGGAAGTCGACGACCCGGTCGCCTCTTGTCTCCGGCGCTGAATCCCCGGTAGATGGCGGAGCCTAGTGGGTTAAAGGACGTTTGTTGATGTCAGGGCCACGTGATCGGTCACGTGCGTGGGAGGAGTCAGGGGGAGCGTGCATGCAGCAGTGCTGAATGGTTGGGTCTGGCGGTCTAGCTCAGTGTAAAATGTGCATGCAGCAGGGGTGAGACTGTATGACGTATGTGCAGCAGAGCTGTGTGTGCAGGGTGTAGAGAGACGGCAGAGCTGTGCCTGTGTGCATCTGTAATGTGTATGTAGTAGTGGTAAGACTGTATGACGTGCAGCAGAGCTGTGTGTGCAGCGTGTATAGAGACAGCAGAGCTGTGCAACTGTATTATGTATGTAATAGTGGTGAGACTGTATGACTTATATGTAGCAGAGCTGTGCCTGTGTGCACCTGTAATGTGTATGTAGTAGTGGTGAGGCTGTGTGTGCAGCGTGTATAGAGACAGCAGAGCTATGCCTGTGTGCATCTGTAATGTGTATGTAGTAGTGGTGAGACTGTATGACATGTGCAGCAGAGCTGTGTGTGCAGCGTGTATAGAGACAGCAGAGCTGTGCATCTGTAATGTGTATGTAGTAGTGGTGAGACTGTATGACGTATGTGCAGCAGAGCTGTGTGTGCAGTGTGTATAGAGACAGCAGAGCTGTGCATCTGTAATGTGTATGTAGTAGTGGTGAGACTGTATGACGTATGTGCAGCAGAGCTGTGTGTGCAGTGTGTATAGACAGCAGAGCTGTGCCTGTGTGCACCTGTAATGTCAATGTAGTAGCGGTGAGAGTGCATGAAGTATATGCAGTAGAGCTGTGTGCCGTGTGTGTAATGCGCAGAGCTGTGTATGTGTAATGCGCAGGCAGCAGAGCTGTGTGTGTAATGCGCAGGCAGCAGAGCTGTGTGTGTGTAATGCGCAGGCAGCAGAGCTGTGTATGTGTAATGCGCAGGCAGCAGAGCTGTGTGTGTGTAATGCGCAGGCAGCAGAGCTGTGTATGTGTAATGCGCAGGCAGCAGAGCTGTGTGTGTGTAATGCGCAGGCAGCAGAGCTGTGTGTGTGTAATGCGCAGGCAGCAGAGCTGTGTGTGTGTAATGCGCAGGCAGCAGAGCTGTGTGTGTGTAATGCGCAGGCAGCAGAGCTGTGTGTGTGTAATGCGCAGGCAGCAGAGCTGTGTGTGTGTAATGCGCAGGCAGCAGAGCTGTGTGTGTGTAATGCGCAGGCAGCAGAGCTGTGTGTGTGTAATGCGCAGGCAGCAAAGCTGTGTATGTGTAATGCGCAGGCAGCAGAGCTGTGTATGTGTAATGCGCAGGCAGCAGAGCTGTGTGTGTGTGTAATGCGCAGGCAGCAGAGCTGTGTGTGTGTAATGCGCAGGCAGCAGAGCTGTGTGTGTGTAATGCGCAGGCAGCAGAGCTGTGTGTGTGTAATGCGCAGGCAGCAGAGCTGTGTGTGTGTAATGTGCAGGCAGCAGAGCTGTGTGTGTGTAATGCGCAGGCAGCAGAGCTGTGTGTGTAATGCGCAGGCAGCAGAGCTGTGTGTGTGTAATGCGCAGGCAGCAGAGCTGTGTGTGTGTAATGCGCGGGCAGCAGAGCTGCATGCACAGTTGTAAGGTGCAGAAGGGATGACTGCAGCATATGGATGGGACGGTTCCTTCTTGATCTTTGCCCGTGTAAATGGCCTCCGTACGGACACCCGCTCACCATTCTGTATATCGCTGATTTGCTTCCCATGGGTATATTCACCGTGGATTGTGTGTGCGGCGAATCTGCTTCATTTTACAATACCAGCAGTAAAGTGGATGTCATTTTAAGAATTCCATGAAGGAAAAAAAAACCATCTGCAAACTAAATTACGCTGTAGTATAAATTCTAAAACTGCAGTGCGTCAATTTATGATGTGGATTTCCCCTTTTGAAACACGTAGGGTTAAACCTGTGTCCAGTAACTTGTGGATTTTGGTGCGGAAATGCCCCACGTGGCCATACCTCTAATGCAGAGTTGAAGGGAATCTGTCAGGCCCCCCTCCTGAGGTCAGCGGCAGCAGGACTGTTCATGTAGTGCTGTCCTTAAAGGGGTTCTCCAGAAATGATTTACAATGGCTGCCAGCAATCTGTCCTAGAATGTGAGCCGGACTGGTCGGGATCTCACGACGCTCTGGCTCTTACATATACTACATATTGGTGAGTTTTCCTATCAGGCTGCTCAGCCATGATGGCATATCACAGCAGGCGGGATCGCATCATTACCATCTATTGTAGAGCATTGTAGTGAGACCACGTCCCCTCACCCCCATAAACCAGTGGCAACCAGTCCTCCTCACATTATAGTACTGGTTGCTGGCGATCATTTGAAATCATTCCCAGAGGACCCCTTTAATAGCGCTTGTAAATGGTCTTCTGCCATGTTGTTGCTGTAGAGTCTGTGCAATCATCCTCTGCTCTACCCCCCCCCTCTTCTCACAGTACAGCACAGTTAGGCCTCATTCACATTTCCGTTTTTCACTGACGTGTGCTGTCTGCATTTTCTGTGGACAGCACGCGTACCCGTTGATTTTATTGCGTCTGTTCACATTTCAGTATTTTCTTACTGACTGTGGGTCAGTAAAAAAAATTATGGGGACATGCAGTACTTTGATCCGTGATGCGGACCAAGCAAGCCCATTGAGGTCTATGGGTCAGTGAAAATCGCTGACACACATCCGTGTTGTGTCCGTTTTTCACTGAAGACTGAAAGGAGATTCTTCGGAAATTAATTTTCAGCTGAGCAACGTCAGAGAATCACGGATGGTAAAAACGCACCAACCATAGATCCTTCACGGACATCTTAACGGATGAAACGAGTTTGCTTTTTTTTCCACGGATGTGTCACTGACACGGAAATGTGGACGAGGCCTAACCCCGGGTTCACACCTGAGCGTTCTGAAAGGAGCGCTCTGTATGCGCGATTGTAGGGGCGTTTACAATCGCGCATACAGAGACAAGCGAACACACATTGTCGCGCGTTCCCAAAAGTCTATGTACGGGAACGTGCGACAAACGCCCAAAAAAACGCTCAAGTACTTGTTTGAGCGTCGGGCGTTTTACAGCGCGATCGCACGCGCTGTAAAATCCCCAGGTGAGAACCATTCCCATAGGGAAGCATTGGTTTCTCCTTGTTGTGAGTTTTACAGCGCGTAGGAATGCGCTGTAAAACGCTCAGGTGTGAACTTAGGGTTAGAGAAACCATCAGGGAGTGGGAGGAGAGCTTGAAATAGGTAATCACACACTCCTTACCATCCTTGTCTGGAGGTACAAGGAAGAAGACATCCCTGAAGAGCTGTAGAAGGGAGGAAGCTGTGCTGATACATGAGCTAGTGAAGGCAGCAGCATCCTAGACACACACATCTCACACGTCCACGGGAGAAAAGTTTGAAACTGGTAGTAAACTGAGTATCGGGTCAAAAATGAATGACTGCAGGCTGAAATTTCATTCAACTTTTTGTAAAAAAATAATGTGTCCCTGTTAGGTTGACACCAGAACACACATGGTGTTCACATGGATACTTACTGATGGTTTCCAGATCACTACACCAGAGGCAGAAACCTGAAGCTCCACTCCGGGAATACTGCTCTGGAGCTCTGTAACGCAGCTTCCTACAGTGACATCTCTGCATACATCATACTGACCGCTCATCTCATGGGTGTCATGGACCCTGAATGAATGCCTTTTTCTCTTACACCGGAGGATGAAAGTGCTTTATTGTCTTGACAAACCGTTTGATGGGAGATGTAGTTGTTAGTGTGCCGTAAACCAAGGTAAATATACAAAAATTACAAAAACAAAATGGCGCGGTTAAGCATTTACATCTCGGTTTCTTCTTTGCCTGTATTGAAGGTGGTGCAGAACAAGAGATCTGGTTATGAATGAGTTAATGCAATGAAGAGCTAATGGGAAATGATATGGAAAGGGCGCTTATTGCGTAGCACGCTCTATGAAATGCATACAGAGCGGTAAGATGGGTGCGCGTGGCAGCAACACATCACCTGGCGGCACAGTCTTAGCAGAATTTTTGGGAACATTAGGATAAAATTAGCTAAAATGTTTTACAGTCAATTTTCTTGAACTTGATTTAAAAAAAAACAACCAAATATTAGGCTGTAGCGGGAAGGAGCAGGATGCCCCCCCCCCCCAGACGGCGCCTTCCAGCTCGTCAGTGGATTTGTTTGATGAGGGTTCCTGGAATCTCTCAGAACTTCTTAAATCCTGACATCTTGTTGTTGAAGAGACTCACTTTAGCTCCTGAGGAGGCAGTGGAAACCGATGGCGATTCTTGCTGCACTTTGTTTAGGGTTGTCTTTTTGATGGCAGCGGCAGGGATTTTTTCCTGGTCAGCGCATTGCTGGAGCTCCCTGTGATGGTGGAGAGACACACAAGGTTGGGCAGGATTATAAAAATGGTCTGCTTTCTTTTTCTTCCCCAGAAACAGCGCCACTTCTGTCCATAGGCTGTGTCTGGAATTGCAGTTTATCCCCATTCAAGTGAATAACAATAAGACAAGCCATGGATGAATGCGGTGCTGGTTCGTGAAAAAAAAAAAAAAAAAGGAGAAACTTTTTCTAATTCTAGACAACCCTTTTTAGGAGATGGGATTTAACATCCCAACAGTCACATCAAAATTGGAAAAGCTCTCCTAAAAATGTAGCTTTTTTATTGTAGATTCTGATTGATGGGTGAAGGGGGATTGATAACATGCACTTAAGTCCATGCTACCCCCCCCCCCCCCTCTCCCCTATTGGGGTAATGTGCAGGTAAAACAGGGAGATAGAAACTGTTTTTTCTCTCTTCCTGAAGCCTGTCAGCTCCCCCACTGCCTTTCCTCCTCCAGTCTGGCAGAGATGTCAGCCAGCGGACGGGTGGGGGGACTATTTTAAGATCACAGGGCTAGATTATGTACATGAAGAGATACAGCTATTAGTATTTGGGTCAGGAATGAAAGCTGCAGGTATATACTGCTTTCAATTGGACTCATTTCTAAGGGCTGTAACTTGCATCTGTCAGGGCCTGTGCAATGATCGTGGTCTTGTTTAAAAGACTAGATTCTCAGCTTTAATACAAGATCAACAATGAGGCTGTCGGCCAATGACAGCATAAGAAGTCGCCCCGAGAAGTGCACTCCTCTTCTGCGGACACAAAACCCCTGAACAGTGTTTGTTCAAAACAGTTCAGGACGATCAGTGGGAGGGTTAAAGGGATATTCCCACTTTAGAAATTTAAAGTGAATCCCCAGGATATGCCAATGTCTGGTAGAAGTCCCCAGACCTCTGGTGACTAAACTGACAGCCAGTGAATGAGGGGCTCAGGGAACCCACTTTTCCCAAAAGTTGGCCGCTTATGACCATGCTTTTCTGATAGGAATGTCCCTTTAACAGAATAGCAACTCAAGTAGAAGAATAAGGCTACATGCACACGACCGTTGTGTAGTTTGCGGATCCGCAAAACACGGATGGCGTCCGTTCCTCAATTTGCGGAATGGCGCGGATAGCCATTAATATAACTGCCTATTCTTGTCCGCAAAACGGACAAGAATAGGACAGGTTATATATTTTTTGCGGACCACGCAACGGATGCGGACAGCACACGGAGTGCTGTCCGCATCTTTTGCGTCCCCATTGAAGTGAATGGGTCCGCATCCAAATCGCAAAACTCTCGTGTGCATGAGGCCCGACAATGAGATGCAAAATGTGTTGTCACTTCCATCAATTCACCCAGTTCTACCATTGACAGATGGTTTGACATTATATTTCCATTCATGAACTGACTTCAGTGGCAAGAAGATAAATCGGAGGGGGGGCAATAATGGATATGAATGGGGAATAGTTACTGCACCCCCTACTGGAGGATGAAGCCTTCACATTCTTACCTGGTATACTCCTCTTAGGGGTGGGGTCTGGGTGCTGAGACCCCTCCCTTCGAATGACAGTGTGAACAGTTGGTAACTTTGAAAATACACTAAAGTGGTTGTCCGAGTGTTTCGCAATGGGGGTCCGACACTCAGTATCCCTGCCGATCAGCTGTCTGAAGAGGCTTTGGCACTCTGGGGTGCAGGGAGTTGAACCTCCACCAATCACATAATGGTGGCCTGCCCTGAGGATATTAAAGGGGTATTCCCATCACAGACAATGGGGGCTTATCACTAGGGTATGCCCCATTGTCTGATAGATGCAGGTCCACCTCTGGGACCTGCACCTACGCCGAGAACAGAGCGGGGAGAGCGGACGCTAGAGGACCCCGGATTTCCTGGGGTCCGGTCACCACTAAGCGCACTCCTCATACAAGTGAATGGGAGCACACCGCGCTTGCGCGGCCACCGCTCCTATTTATTTCTATGGGGCCGCCAGACATAGCCAAGCCAGCGCTCTGCAATTTTCGGCGGCCCCATAGAAATTAATGTAGGGCGGCTGCGCAGTGCGCCCTCCGTTACCTTCCCCGCTCTGTTCTCGGTGTAAGACAATGGTGGCAGATCCTAACGATATACGCCGCCATTGTCTGTGATGGGAATTCTCCTTTAATATCCTCGGAAAACCCCTTTTAATTTCTACAGTAGGTGAAGAAGCATCTCCTGTATTTTCAGCTGTGCAACACTGCCACCTAGTGGCTCTGGGACCAGGTAAATCTCATGCAGACAGCCTCTGTCTTCAAGGCTTCTCATATCCTTTCATAGCATAGGACAAACAACATGCATCAGCTATCCACAAGATGTACGATTCCTGTGTGTCTGACCACTGGGACCCCCACCGATCTACAGAACAGTGGTCCCCGAGCCAAGACAGAAACATTTTCATACTGGTGGCTGAACGCTGACCTGGTTCTGATGCAAGATGCCTCCACAGCATTAATGAGAAGGGAACGGAATCCTCCACTCTCCAAAAAGTGCAAAGCATGAATGGTGGCGCCCCCTGGTGAGCACACATTGTCCTTCAGCTGTCCTGGATGCTGCTCCGATTCCAAAAGCATCTTTGCTGCTCCCTAATCAAAGATCAGACAGTTAATAAAGCCGTCTTCAGGAGAAAAGAAGCTGAAGCAGAGAACTAATGTTACTGACCAGCATGGCCTGAGCGCCTAGACGAACAGCAAGCCGCCGGGGCAGGCCCATCTTTACCCCGCCATCGGCAAGTGCATCCAGAGCGGTGAAGGCCTGAAAAGAAAAGCCGAGTCAAATCTCACACGCAATCCCTATGACAACTACAATGGTGACCATGAGAGTTGTCAGACAACTCTTAACCCAGAAAGTAAAGAAGACTGCACAATGGTATTGCTTGCCAAGTGCCTGGCTGTGGAGCGGTGCGGGCGCAACTATAGTCTTAAGTTCAAGATGGCTGCCGCACCCTCCCCCATTCTTATTTTCAGTCTTTTTAGTACATGTGTCTTTTGAAAGCCGTAACATTTTTGTTTTGTTCTTGACATAAATCAATTTAGCACCTTTTTTCGGTGAGCTTTATTTTTTATTGTTTTTATATCTGAAAATGTAAAAAAAAAAAAAAAGTTAAGTATTTTTTACATTTTCTTTTTCATATTAAGTCCCCTTTCTTTAACGCGTATTTTTGTAAAGGGGGATATATCGTTTTTAGTCACCGTGGGTAGGACTAAGAAGCTGAAATATGGCTTTTTTGGTCTTTATTTTTAATTTTACTTTGTGCCCCACTTTCCAAGACCATACGTGACCTTTGGTGGTCATTATAGCGATATATATATAATTTTCTTTTTGCTAAATTATGGACATGGGGAAGTATTAGCCCCATATATAGGAGGAATATACTCCCAGGAGGCGTTCAGCCTTGTTGCGGAGCTGATCTAGGTCTGCTAAGACCCGGCAGCTTGTGCAGTTACCTGATCCTCAGAGATCACGTGATCATTAGGACTGGAGCAAGAAGCAGCATGGCCGCTCCTGATCTATGTACACAGTGATCAATAATGGAGAAGGCAGAGATGGTGAAAAGTGGTCTCCCTGGGGGGGGTCTACCCAGCCCTGCAAACATTTCTTAGAAGATGGTATTAAAGGGAACCTGTCATCACCTTTATGCTGCCCATACTAACGGCAGTATAAAGTAGAGGCAGGTGAGTTGATTTCAGCCGTCTGTCATTTATAAGTTAAAAGTAAGTGGTTGCCGAGAACCAACATCACAATCATTGCAGACTGGGCCTGGAAAAGAGTCCCGGCCACCTGAGAAGAGTCCTGGTTATTCATGACTTCCTGCCCACCTGCTGACGACTGACAGTCTTCTACCTAGTTTTCTCCCTTTCTCTCTAGGAGACAACTGCCAATCATCAGCAGATGGGTGAGAGTGCAGGAGATTATGGATAACCAGGACTCTTCCCACTAATGTGTGCTGCCCTCAGTGAGGTCAGCATAAAAGTTGATGACCGGTTCCCTTTAAAAGCTGGATCTGCCTTCAAATATCTAATGTTATTTAACAACTTGCCGTCACGGTAACGCCGATAGGCGTCCGGGCGGCAGCGCTCTCAGGTCTCAGTGATGCCTATTGGCGTCATCTCGTGAGACCTGAGATTTCCTGTGAACGCGCGCTCACAGGATTGCGCAGTATTCAAGTTTAACTACAGCCTGCCAGCGCTGATCATCGGTTCTTTTAAAAATCTACAGCCTGCCAGCCAATCAAATAGGTATATCAGACGCTGTTTTGATAACAGCTTCTAATATACCTGCTACCTGCTCCTCTGGTGGTCCCTTTTGCTTGGATCGACCACCAGAGGACACAGGCAGCTCTGTAAGTAGCACCAAGCAGCACACACACATTACACCCCCCCCCCAATCACTTATTAACCCCTGATCAACCCATATAGACTCCCTGATCACTCCCCTGTCATTGATCACCCCCCTGTAAGGGTCCCTTATCACCACCAGTTAGTTAGCCACTTGTTAGGTAGTTAGCGCCCACCGCACCGCAGTTCCTGATTAGCACCATCGCTGTCGCTAATCAGCACTAGTACTTTATAGTATCTGCAAGTGATCAATACTGATCGCATTCAGATCTATATCAGTACATTAGGGTCACCTTAGGCTCTACAAAAATACACAGTGTTCGCCCGATCAGGCCTGATCTTGTGCCCACACTTGTGTTCAGTCCGCCCCACCGCAGTGACAGAATTATTTTTTCTGATCACTGCAAAAACACCGTAAAATCGCTGCGGCGCTATAAAGATCACTTTTGAGTTTTTTGGATCTTTATTAGCGATCGCAGCTTTACTTGGCAAGCATTCCTTTTTACTAGGCAGGTTTGCTCTTTTACCATATGTGACACTTTTTTGCAGCCTAGGTGCGCAAAGGGGCCCAAATTCCAATGAGTACCTTTAGGATTTCACAGGGCATTTTTTACGTTTTTGGATTCCAAACTACTTCTCACGCTTTAGGGCCCCTAAAATGCCAGGGCAGTATAAATACCCCACAAGTGACCCCATTTTGGAAAGCAGACACCCCAAGGTATTCCGTGATGGGCATGGTGAGTTAATAGAAGATTTTTTTTTTTGGCACAAGTTAGCGGAAAATTATTATTATTATTATTTTTTTCTTACAAAGTCTCATATTCCACTAACTTGTGACAAAAAACAAAATTTTACATGAACTCGCCATGCCCCTCACCGTATACCTTGGGGTGTCTTCTTTCCAAAATGGGGTCACTCGTGGGGTATTTATACTGCCCTGGCATTTTAGGGGCCCTAAAGCGTGAGAAGTAGTTTGGAATCCAAATGCGTAAAAAATGACCTCCTAAAAGGAATTTGGGCCCCTTTGTGCACCTAGGCTGCAAAAAAGTGTCAAACACATGTGGTATCGCCGTACTCAGAAGAAGTAGGGCAATGTGTTTTGGGGTGTATTTTTACATATACCCATACTGTGTGTGAGAAATATCTCTGTAAATTGACAACTTTGTATAAAAAAATTGAAAAAGTTGTCATTTACAGAGATATTTCTCACACACAGTATGGCTATATGTAAAAATACACCCCAAAACACATTGCCCTACTTCTTCCGAGTACGGCGATACCACATGTGTGACACTTTTTTGCAGCCTAGGTGCACAAAGGGGCCCAAATTCCAATGAGTACCTTTAGGATTTCACAGGGCAATTTTACGCATTTGGATTCCAAACTACTTCTCACGCTTTAGGGCCCCTAAAATGCCAGGGCAGTATAAATACCCCACAAGTGACCCCATTTTGGAAAGAAGACACCCCAAGGTATTCCGTGAGAGGCATGGCGAGTTCATAAAAGATATTTTTTTTTTGGCACAAGTTAGCGGAAATTGATTTTTTATTTTTTTCCTTACAAAGTCTCATATTCCACTCATTTGTGACAAAAAATTATATTTTACATGAACTCACCATACCCCTCACGGAATACCTTGGGGTGTCTTCTTTCCAAAATGGGGTCACTTGTGGGGTATTTTTACTGCCCTGGCATTTATGGGGCCCTAAAGCGCGAGAAGTAGTTTGGATTCCAAATGCGTAAAAATGCCCTGTGAAATCCTAAAGGTACTCATTGGAATTTGGGCCCCTTTGTGCACCTAGGCTGCAAAAAAGTGTCACACATGTGGTATCGCCGTACTCAGAAGAAGTAGGGCAATGTGTTTTGGGGTGTATTTTTACATATAGCCATACTGTGTGTGAGAAATATCTCTGTAAATGACAACTTTTTAATTTTTTTAATACAAAGTTGTCAATTTACAGAGATATTTCTCACCCAGCATGGGTATTTGTAAAAATACACCCCAAAACACATTGCCCTACTTCTGAGTACGGCGATACCACATGTGTGACACTTTTTTGCAGCCTAGGTGCGTAAAGGGGCCGAAAGTCCAATGAGTACCTTTAGGCTTTACAGGGTTGCTCACAATTTAGCCTTGCCCAAAATGCCAGAACAGTAAACACACCCCACAAATGACCCCATTTTGGAAAGAAGACACCCCAAGGTATTCCGTGAGGGGCATGGCGAGTTCAAAGAAGATTTTTTTCTTTGGCACAAGTTAGCGGAAATTGATTTTTTATTTTTTTTCTTACAAAGTCTCATATTCCCCACAAATGACCCCATTTGGGAAAGTAGAGACACCCCAAGGTATTCACTGAGGGGCATAGTGAGTCCATAGGAGATTTTTTTTTTTCTTGCCAGAAGTTAGCAGAAATGGAAACTTTATTATACAGTATATATTTTTTTTCCTCAAAGTGTCATTTTCCGCTAACTTGTGAAAAAATATTAAATCATACATGAACTCACTATGCCCCTCCGCGAATACTTTAGGGTGTCTTCTTTCTAAAATGGGGTCATTTGGGGGGTATTTATACTATCCTGGCATTCTAGCACCTCAAGAAACATGACAGGAGCTGCTTCAAAATGCGGAAATACACATTTTTGTACCATAGTTTGTAAACGCTATAACTTTTGCGCAAACCAATAAATATACACTTATTGGATTTTTTTTTATCAAAGACATGTAGCACAATAAATTCTGACACAAACTTGTATAGAAATGTAATTATATTTGAACAATTTTACCAGAAAAAGTTAAAAATACACTTTTTTTGAGAAAATTGCGGTCTATTTTGATTAATATCAGAAAAACGAAAAATGTCAGCAGCAATCAGATACCACCAAAAGAAAGCTCTATTTGTGAGAAGAAAAGGAGGTAAAATTCATTTGGGTGCCAAGTTGCATGACCGAGCAATAAACCGTTAAAGTTGTGAAGTGCCGATTTGTAAAAAAGGGCCTGGTCACTAGGGGGGTATAAACCTGTGGTCCTTAAAGAGGACCTTTCACCGATTCTTACCCTATGAACTAAGTATACAGCCATGTAGAGCGGCGCCCGGGGATCTCACTGCACTTACTATTATCCCCGGGCGCCGCTCCGTTCTCCTGCTATGTCCTCCGGTATCTCCGTTTCCTAAGTTATGGTAGGCGGAGTCTGCCCTAGCGCTGGCCAATCGCATTGCAGAGCTCACAGCCTGGGAGAAAATAACCTCCCAGGCTGTGAGCTCTGCGCTGCGATTGGCCAGCACTAGGGCAGACTCCGCCTACCATAACTTAGGGACTGGTATCTCCGCCTACTATAACTTAGTGAGCGGAGATACCGGAGGGCATAACGGCAAAACGGAGCGGCGCCCGGGGATAATAGTAAGTGCAGAGAGATCCACGGGCGCCGCTCTCCATGTCTGTATAGTTAGTTCATAGGGTAAAAAATCGGTGAAAGGTCCTCTTTAAGTGGTTAAAAGCAGCCGCCTAAACAGAATTAGTGGACATCTCAGATCTAGGAAGGACTAAGACATCTTGACCCTTCTGTCTGCACTTACGTAAGCAGGTCCACTTCCACTGAGTCCAGTGACGGCATCAATCAAGTCCTCCTCCACCTCGGTGCAGAAGCCCACACTCTGCATCAGCTGCTCCAGCAGATGCCCGTCCTCCACCTCGGCGTGGGTCCCTGTGGCGTACACGGTGGCCCCCTCTCTGACAATCACAGGAGTATTGGTCATGCAGCGGATGACTTTGGGCGCTGGGTGGAAGCAGGACAGTTTCTGTAGGGTTGCAGGAGAATTAACGGGTTGAGAGCGAGAACGTCTGCTACACGCAATGGGAATACATATAGTGGGTGGTCAGAATGACATTACCTTCTCGATGGTGCTGATGGTGACACCGGCGGCACAGGACACAACCATGTGACGATCCTCAATGTCAGTGCCAATCTCATCCAGCACAAAGGGAATAATGGGAGGCTTCACGGCCAGGAAGAGGACATCGCTGTTCTTCACCGTCTCCTTGTTACTGGTGGTGAAATTTATACCCAATTTCTGACGATAAAAAAAAAAAGGAGTAAAATGAGTATAAACTGGAACTTTATCCAATGTCCTAATCTTACCCAGCATGTAATGTCATATTGGTTTTGATCCAACAGGAAGCACATGCCTTAAACCCGTTATTCAATTTTCTATTCCTGAAGGGATTTCAAGAAAGCTGCGTAAAACCAAGAAATTACAGTAGTGGCCAAAAGTTTTAAATCGGACACAAATATTTGTTTTTCACAAAGTTTGCCATTTTAGTGTTTTTAGATCTTTTTGTCAGATGTTCTTATGGTATACTGAAAAAAAGTGCAAATAGCCCTCATTCCAAAAGGAAAAGAAAGTTCTGCCTCTTCTGCCACTAGATGTAAATAATCATCGTATAAGTCAATGCTTGACAATTTAAACAGGCCTTGAAGCATAACATAAATAAAATAGCTAAGCCAGCACCTCATCAGTGCAGAGCATAGAGAACTGGCTTAACTGCGTGAGAGGCCTTGGTCAGGATCCGGGGTGTGTACTATTTCTTTTTATGGAGACCTTATGTAGAGCTTCTGGGGGGGAAAGAAAATGCAAATTAGCCTTCCTTCCAAAAGGAAAAGAAAGCTATGCCTCTGATGCCACCAATTGTGAGCTTGCTAACCTATAAGTCAATGAAGTACATTAGGTATACTGAGGTACTATTATAAGCATTTTGTAAGATTTTTAACTTTTGTTAATAAATCCATCAAGTTTATGCAAAGACTCAATATTTCCAGTGTTGACCCTTCAAGACTTTTGCAGTTTGCCCTGGCATGATGGACATCAGTTTCTGGCCCATATCCTGACTGATGGTAACCCAGTGCTTGGAGTTTATCACAATTTTCATGTTTTTGTTTGTCCACCTGCTTTTGCGGACTGATCACAGGTTCTCAATGGGATTGGGGTCTAGGGAGTTTCCTGGTCGTGGACCAAAAATTCTATGTTTCGTTCAACGAGTCCACCATGCTCGAAAAAAACCTTGTTCATCACCACATTGCTCCTGGATGGTTGGGAGAAGTTGCTCTTAGAGGATGTTTTGATCTCATTCTTTATTCATGGCATTGTTCTTGGACAAAATTGTGAGTGAGCCCACTCCACTGGATGAGAAGCAACTCCACATGTAAACAGTCTAAGGATGCTTTACTGTTGGCATGACACGGGACTTATGGTGGCTCTCACCTCTTCTTCTCCTGACAATAATGTTTCCAGATGTCCCTCTGTACTTCCTTCAGAATATCCGTCTGTCCTAAATGTTTTTCTTGCATGGCTTCTTTGCTGCCCTTGACACCAGGCCATCCTCCAAAATCCTTCTCCTCACTGTGTGTACAGATGCACTCACACCTGCCTGCTGCCATTCTTGAGCAAGCTGTGCACTGGTAGTGACCCGATCCCGTAGCTAACTTACAGATGGTCCTTGCTGTACTTGTTTTTGGGTGTCCTGAAGCTTTCTTCACAGCAACTGAACCTCTTCTTAAAGTTCTTCATGGTCCAAAAAATGGTTGATTTAGGTGCAATCTGACAAGCGGCAGTGTCCTTGCATATGAATATGTTTCCTTGGAGGTAACCATGGTTAACAGAAGAAGACCATGATTTCAAGCCCCACCTACCCTTTCAAAGCAACCAATCTGCTCTTCTAATTCAATAAGCATGACAGAGTGATCAACTGCCTTGTCCCCTTTCTCCTGAGCTAGCAAAAAGATAACATGATGTCAGTAGATCATTTTGTGGCAGTGGAAATGGGGTTTTTGTGAAGTTCATTTTCATGGTTTTTCATAAAAACTGAAGCAGCTGACTTCGTGAAAACAAACATTTGTGTCCATGACTGTATATAAAAGAAAAATGACTTGTTAAATCCAGTCATTCCTGCAGTGATGACCTTATGTACATCATTCTTGTAAAAGCTGCAGTCAATCACTGACCTACAAATAATTGGGATTGGCTGCAGCAGTCACATGATTGATGTCGATGACATCATCGCTGCAGGACCAGCAAGGCAAGTAATGAATCATTTTTACTTTTTGCTTTTGGGCAAGTTTCTTAAAATCTCAGACAAGCCCTCTAAGTCTCCAGCCTAAAACTGAATGTTTGCCTGTCTCTCCACCATAAATGTCTTATTGTGAGTATTGGGGTTGGGGTGAAGGAGCTGGCCCACTTCCTAGGTTGAGTGCGGAAACCATCACTGCAGACCTGGATAATGTAAGGCTGTAGGACGCATGGTTAGTTCTGGTCGCAAACACAACACGTGTGAATTCACCCTAAGGATAACATAACTCTAAAAAGAAATATTCCGATTTACACCGGTTCTGTGATGCCCTCATAGCCTTCAAGTTAGGAAAAAACCCTGACCTATGAGCTGACGTGCCCATAGACTTAGACTAATAATGGCTGGGATCCTGCAGTCACAGAATACACTGTAGCCAACGACAGACATATGCAATCTCATAGCTGTACAACGGCACACGTCTGGGCATATGCGCTGCAGGGCGGTTAAGAATTTAGCCTGAGCTGTGACTGTGGAATTAGGTGCCTAGATCTAGAAAACATCATGGCCGCATGATTTTGAAGGTAGAACCACAGTTTCGCCCAATTGTCCACCATGCGGCATCTGGACGGTCAGGACTGTATTCTCCGTCCGCATTCAGATGTCCGTCGCAAAAAAAGAAATAAAAAAATAGAACATGTCCTATTCGTGTTTTGCATACAAGAATAGGCATTTGTGACATAGCGTGGGACACGCAGAAGGAGAAAACGTGGGATTCCCATGGTCGGTATCCTTATTTTGTGGATCTGCAATTCGTGGACTGCAAAATGGATACTGTTGCATGAATTGAACCTAAGGGTCCATTCACACGTCCGTGTGTGTTTCGCGGATCCACGGATCCGTAAAACACGGACATCGGCGATGTGCGTTCCGCATTTTGCGGATCGCACATCACCGGCATTCTCATAGAAAATGCCTTTTCTTGTCCGCAATTGTGGACAAGAATAGGACATGTTCTATTTTTTTCGGGATCGGAATTGCGGACCCGGAAATGCGGATCCGCAATTCCGGATCCGGGCAGCACATCGTGTGCCCCATAGAAATGAATGGGTCCGCAATTCCGTTCCGCATTTTGCGGAACGAAATTGGGTACGTGTGAATGGACCCTTAAGTGCATGTTCACATCTGCATTGGAGGCTCTGTTTGGGGCATCGACCACAGATTCCAACAAAAAGAGCGTCCAAAAAAGTCCTGCATGCAGGACTTCTCCCCTCCCCCCAATAAAGAGGACTCCTGAACAGACCCCATTATGGTCAATGAGGTCTGCTTGGCTCCATTGGTTCCAGTTATCTGCCAGATCCTCTAATGGAGCTCAAAAAGTAAATAACTAGCGGTGGGGCGAACGTGGGCTTGTTGGATGTGGGGGTAACCGGGGACAAAACAATAATGTGACCAATTCTAGATTTTGGTGGTGGTGGGTGTCAGTACTAGCCTAGTCTGGAACTGATAATGTGAGGAGAGATAGGAAGCTTTATGGATCCTTGACCCGAGCTGACTTACCTTCTGCCTCATTTACTGCACCAATAAATACAGATTAACCTGGAGATCACCCTGTCTGGAGCTTATCGCTTACCAGTGAAAGGCGACTAAACACCAGGTTAAAGGGTTTTGCCCGAATGATAAAAAATGCCCTCCTAATTGAGGGTTGTAGTGGCCACATATGTGCATGCCTGCTCAGCCAACTCCCATAGAAGTCAATAGCTAGCCATATGCACATGCGTGCCCACCTCTCTGTTCACCGTCTGCCTGCCATAAATGTCTGAGATGTGAATACCCCTTTAAGAATGGCTTACATATAGCATATGCCAACCTGCCCCTCTATATTCATGGCCGTGACGTGCGGTGCTGACCTGACGTTCTCGATGCCAGTCCGTTATCAATACTCACACTAATAGAGGAAATTTCCAACCCTCCCAATCAACCACTGACCAGATAGGGTCCTGCTGCCCCTACACGAGCATACCACCTCTCCTCATCCTGTGCCCATCTCCTCTGGGTGCCAGGGGAAGGAGGGCAGAGCATGGTTCTCCATCAGACCAGAATAATCTATAATCCAACTCTTTCTCTCACCCTCAGTCCGGCCACCGTGGGCAGATCGGTATCCGGGGAGCTTGCAGTGATCTTGTGTGCCGCCAATACCCCTGTAACAAAAGACAGGACAGCGCTATGACCCAGAAGAGGGCATATGTATGAAGGAGGAGCGTGTCCAGGATGGGTAAAACGTGGCTGCTTTATTGCAAAAATTGCACCACACCTGTCCACAGGTTGTATATGGTTTGCAGCTCATTCCTTACCTTAAAAGGAGTTGGACTGCATTACAACACACGCCCTGTGGACAGGTATGGCGCTATTTTTTAAGAAAGCCGCCATGTTTTACTAATGCCGGACAACCCAACTGCTGCCGTTTATGCAAAGTGACAATGATGAGAGCTGCCTATGGTCTGTGTCCAGGCAGAGAGAATAGCCTACGGCAGTGGGGCCCCCTAGCTGTGGAGCAGCTGCAGAGGCAGTTTTTTGTAATTTCTCCTGCTAATACAGCATATTCTCCAGCTGAAGCAATCACTGATGGAGGTCGTTCTGCTTTGTGAAAAGGAAGCTACAGGACACAAGTCATCTGGAGCAACGTCAGGCAGTGGAAGCTGTTGGACCGTGCAACAGCAGTGGTGGCAATGCCGGACCGTGCAACAGCAGTGGTGGCAATGCCGGACCGTGCAACAGCAGTGGTGGCAATGCCGGACCGTGCAACAGCAGTGGTGGCAATGCCGGACCGTGAAACAGCAGTGGTGGCAATGCCGGACCGTGAAACAGCAGTGGTGGCAATGCCGGACCGTGCAACAGCAGTGGTGGCAATGCCGGACCGTGCAACAGCAGTGGTGGCAATGCCGGACCGTGCAACAGCAGTGGTGGCAATGCCGGACCGTGCAACAGCAGTGGTGGCAATGCCGGACCGTGCAACAGCAGTGGTGGCAATGCCGGACCGTGCAACAGCAGTGGTGGCAATGCCGGACCGTGCAACAGCAGTGGTGGCAATGCCGGACCGTGCAACAGCAGTGGTGGCAATGCCGGACCGTGCAACAGCAGTGGTGGCAATGCCGGAACGTGCAACAGCAGTGGTGGCAATGCCGGAACGTGCAACAGCAGTGGTGGCAATGCCGGAACGTGCAACAGCAGTGGTGGCAATGCCGGAACGTGCAACAGCAGTAGTGGCAATGCCGGAACGTGCAACAGCAGCAATGCTGGAACGTGCAACAGCAGCAATGCTGAACCGTGAAACTGCAGTAATGCTAAACCGTGAAACTGCAGTGGTAGCAATGCCGGACCATGCAAGAGCAGTGGTAACAATGCCGGACCGTGCAAGAGCAGTGGTAACAATGCTGGACCGTGCAAGAGCAGTGGTAACAATGCTGGACCGTGCAAGAGCAGTGGTAACAATGCTGGACCGTGCAAGAGCAGTGGTAACAATGCTGGACCGTGCAAGAGCAGTGGTAACAATGCTGGACCGTGCAAGAGCAGTGGTAACAATGCTGGACCGTGCAAGAGCAGTGGTAACAATGCTGGACCGTGCAAGAGCAGTGGTAACAATGCTGGACCGTGCAAGAGCAGTGGTAACAATGCTGGACCGTGCAAGAGCAGTGGTAACAATGCTGGACCGTGCAAGAGCAGTGGTAACAATGCTGGACCGTGCAAGAGCAGTGGTAACAATGCTGGACCGTGCAAGAGCAGTGGTAACAATGCTGGACCGTGCAAGAGCAGTGGTAACAATGCTGGACCGTGCAAGAGCAGTGGTAACAATGCTGGACCGTGCAAGAGCAGTGGTAACAATGCTGGACCGTGCAAGAGCAGTGGTAACAATGCTGGACCGTGCAAGAGCAGTGGTAACAATGCTGGACCGTGCAAGAGCAGTGGTAACAATGCTGGACCGTGCAAGAGCAGTGGTAACAATGCTGGACCGTGCAAGAGCAGTGGTAACAATGGTGGACTGTGAAACTGCAGTGGTAACAACAGCGGACGGAGCAACAGCAGCAACGCCAGACTGTGCAAGAGCAGCAATGCCCGGCTGTGCAAGAGCAGTGGTAGCAACGCTGGACCGTGCAACAACAGAGCAGAAAATGAAAGAAATGAATGCACCATACCTGCAGCGGTGAAGCCCCGGACTAGGGCATAGGTCAGCTGTCCAGCGCCAATGAACCCCACACTCATGATGATTCCTGGTCCGATCGATACAGAGGTCACAAAGCCGGCGAGCAGCAATCAAACCCTGGAAAGTGGATAAGTGATAAGTGCTTGGTTGACAGTCAGGCAGCAGACATTGAAAGTACCTAGGTATGAAGACTGTGCCCACGGCTTATCTAGCACCAGGCACACCGGACTCTGGTCCTGCCGCATGACACGCAGACAAGCCAGGCGCTGTGCATGCATCTCTGGTGGAAACTGCAGACACAGCGATTTACTGGCGAGTGCAACCGAGGTCAATGGTCCCAATGAGGGGGAGCGATGCTATTTGGCAGCAGCAGAGAGGAAAGCTGTGACGCTTCCTCTCACTGGGCGCACCATGGCAGAAACGCACTGTACAGGGCATGCAACAGGCACACCACCAAGTGCCAAAGCAAAGACTGGCGGCAGGGCACAGGGGTCCTGAGGTACATGACCTCCAGGGGATGCTTTACAGTTCAATGTTCTCTTATTAAAGGGGTTCCAGTGACACCGATCCAGCGAGGACATACCAGACTACTCCATATGACCACTGCAGCCTATCACTGGCCTCAGTGGTGACGTGGAGTAGCCAGCAGGTCACAGTTTAACTGCTCTTACTGTAGAGAACCCTTTCTATCCGGTCTCTTATTTGTCCCCCTTCAGATATTGGGGCGACATACCAACTCACTAAAAGTTGACCAACCTACCCGACCTCGGCAGGACCGTCTGATCTGTACAGAGGTCCGGCTGACATTCATTTGTCGGATGCTGAGGAGACAAAGGTTCAGGCATCTTGGATAGAAACATAGAATGTGTCGTCAGATAAGAACCATTTGGCCCAATATACTGAATACTATGGATAGCCCCTGGCCCTATCTTATATGAAGGATAGCCTTATGCCTATCCCATGCATGCTTAACCTCCTTCACTGTATTTGCAGCTACCACTTCTGCAGGAAGGCTATTCCATGCATCCACTACTCTCTCAGTAAAGTAATACTTCCTGATATTACTCTTAAACCTTTGCCCCTCTAATTTAAAACTATGTCCTCTTGTAGCAGTTTTTCTTCCTTTAAATATTCTCTCCTCTTTTAGCGTACGTTCACACTTGCGGCAGGACGGATCCAACAGGCTGTTCACCCTGTCGGATCCGTCCTTCCGCTATGCCGCCGCTCCGTTCCCATTGACTATAATGGGGGCGGAGCTCCGGCGCAGTACGGCAGTTCGCGGTGAGAGGCCGCCGGACTAAAAAGTCGGACATGCAGGACTTTTAGTCCGGCTGCCTTTAGCCGCGCACTACCGTACTGCGCCGGAGCTCCGCCCCAATTATAGTCAACGGGGACGGAGCGGCGGTCCGGCAAAATAGCGGATGGACGGATCCGACAGGGTGAACAGCCTGTCAAATCCGTCCTGCCGCAAGTGTGAAAGTACCCTTACCTTGTTGATTCCCTTTATGTATTTAGCAGTTTCTATCATATCCCCTCTGTCTCGTCTTTCTTCCAAGCTATACATGTTAAGGTCCTTTAATCTTTCCTGGATTATAAGACGTCCAATCCTTCGAGGTCTCCGTTGCAGACTGTCAAAAATGGTGGACAAACCAATGCAGCAAACAGCGCTACTTCATCAGGTAAAACGCCGGACACCATTATAGCCAGTGAAGTCTGTCGGGCGCCGCTGCCGTCAAGTGATGGTTCCGGCACGGCTGTCAGTGTCACTGTTTTCTCCTGTGATGTGAACAGCTACTGAGGGGGTCCGCTACTGGCAGTTCTCCTGGAGGCACCCAAACCAGCGACCTCCCGGGTTACTTATATTGTGTGACTCTCTGCACCATAGTGCCATGTGAGCGGCATAATGCCACGTGTTGCTGCATATACTGCAATAAGTGCAGAATACGTCATATGTGTGGTATAGTGCCACGTGTGGCACATAATGCTATACATGCAGCGTAGTGCCAACCATGTAGCATCCTGCTATAAGTGCAGTATAGTTATGCGTGTAGCATAATGCTATGTGTGCAGTATAGTGCCATTCATACTGCTATATGTTAAGCATATTGGAATGGTGGCATCCTGCTATACGTGTGGTATAGTGCCACATAATGCTATACGTGCAGCATAGTCCTCCTGCTATAAGTGCAGTACACTGTTAAATGTGTGGTATACTGCTATACATGTGGAGTATACTGCAATACATGTGGTATAGTGCCATGTGTCTGGTATACTGCTATACATGTGGAGTATACTGCAATACATGTGGTATAGTGCCATGTGTCTGGTATACTGATATACATGTGGAGTATACTGCAATACATGTGGTATAGTGCCATGTGTCTGGTATACTGCTATACATGTGGAGTATACTGCAATACATGTGGTATAGTGCCATGTGTCTGGTATACTGCTATAGATGTGGTATAGTGCCATGTATCTGGTATACTGCTATACATGTGCGGTATACTGCTATACATGTGGCATAGTGCCATGTATCTGGTATACTGTTATAAATATGCGGTATACTCCTAGATGTGTCTGGTATACTGCTAGATGTGTCTGGTATACTGCTAGATGTGTCTGGTATACTGCTAGACGTGTCTGGTATACTGCTAGATGTGTCTGGTATACTGCTAGATGTGTCTGGTATACTGCTAGATGTGTCTGGTATACTGCTAGATGTGTCTGGTATACTGCTAGATGTGTCTGGTATACTGCTAGATGCGTCTGGTATACTGTTAGATGTGTCTGGTATACTGCTAGATGCGTCTGGTATACTGCTAGATGCGTCTGGTATACTGCTAGATGCGTCTGGTATACTGCTAGATGCGTCTGGTATACTGCTAGATGCGTCTGGTATACTGCTAGATGCGTCTGGTATACTGCTAGATGCGTCTGGTATACTGCTAGATGCGTCTGGTATACTGCTAGATGTGTCTGGTATACTGTTAGATGTGTCTGGTATACTGTTAGATGTGTCTGGTATACTGCTAGATGCGTCTGGTATACTGCTAGATGCGTCTGGTATACTGCTAGATGTGTCTGGTATACTGCTAGATGTGTCTGGTATACTGCTAGAGGTGTCTGGTATACTGCTAGATGTGTCTGGTATACTGCTAGATGTGTCTGGTATACTGCTAGATGTGTGTGGTATACTGCTAGATGTGTGTGGTATACTGCTAGATGTGTCTGGTATACTGCTAGATGTGTCTGGTATACTGCTAGATGTGTGCGGTATACTGCTAGATGTGTGCGGTATACTGCTAGATGTGTGCGGTATACTGCTATATGTGTGCGGTATACTGCTAGATGTGTGCGGTATACTGCTAGATGTGTCTGGTATACTGCTAGATGTGTCTGGTATACTGCTAGATGTGTCTGGTATACTGCTAGACGTGTGTGGTATACTGCTAGATGTGTCTGGTATACTGCTAGATGTGTCTGGTATACTGTTAAATGTGCGGTATTCTGCTATACATGTGGTATAGTGCTATACGTGGGGTATATAGTTATACGTGTACGGTATACTGCCATGTGTCTGGTACACTGTTAGGGCTCTTTCACACGAGCGGATGCCGTGCGTGGAATCTGCTGCGTTAAAGAATGCCAAGCCCCGCTCCGGACAGCAGAGACACGGAGCAGTAACATGATTGATGATGCTCTTTGCTTCTCTGTGATCTTTTTATTACAAAATCACGGTGACAACATTATCTCACTGTGATTTTGTAGTAAAAAGATCACAGAGAGGCACGGAGCATCATCAATCATGTTACTGCTCTGTGTCTCTGCTGTCCGGAGCGGGGTTTGGCACTCTTTAGCGCAGCAGATTCCACGCACAGCATCCGCTCGTGTGAAAGAGCCCTTATACGCGCAGTATAGTGCTATACATGTGGTATACCGCTATACGTGGGGTCCAGCACCATGCATAGAGCTTGTTGGCGGCTACCAGGATGCTGGACTGAATGCGCCAACCCCACTTTTGTATGGATCGGCTATCATGTTACTTTTTGGCCAGCAATGGCTCTCATTTCGCACACTGTACAGAACTACAAGTCTCAGCCTCTCCTGAATACCTGCTGATACATCCCAGTGGTCTGCAACCCAATGCATGCTGGGAGTTGTAGTTCCCCGCAGCTGGGGAGCCGCAGGTTGCTTTGCGTTATACTATAAAGAGCTAAAACCTGACTTGGTGACTTCCCCTGGCTGCATGATGCAATGCTCTGACGTCACTAGAAATCCCTGTGCGCCTATGTGTGACACGTCTGATGTAACTCTGTGACACGTGTCGTCGTGCTCCCCCGTCCCTCTTCCTCCCCGTTACCTCCGCTCTATAATGCCCGATCCTGCTTTCACCGTCAGCCCCACGTCCTCCAGTCCGCTGCTTCCCACAGTCTGGGCGACACAATGCCGGTACCGAATTACCGGGTGCCAAACAAAAACCACGCCCTTGATTATTCAAACCACGCCCTCCTAGTGCTTCTGTCTAGGAAATCCTCCTGGACACGCCCATTGTTGCCCTCAGGCCGCATGGCTTGGACTAAGTGGCCCCGCCCCTTTTACAGGTTTTCCCCACCAACATCCGCTGACACAAGCCCCGCCTAGTCACGTGGTGTGCTGCTGCTGGCGGAGCTGCGTGGCAGAGCGGCAGAGCGGTTCTGTGACTGACCGCTGCACCAGCCGAACCCCCGACACTGCCTCCATTTTACTTTAGTGGAGCATATGCAGACCCGCCAAACTATGTGTGGTCCACGCACACCATGTTAAGACCGTGTTCAGACGGCTGGAATGATTTCTGGGCAGGGGCATCCGTCTTTTTTTCCCCGGAGTTGAGTGAATGAAACTCTTTTGCAAAATGGACAAAAACCGTGCGTTCTGCCTGTGGAATAAACGTGTGAATTGTAGCGTTTGGGGCTCATTCAGACAAGCGTATGGCCCGTGGTGCGTTGAAACACAAATGCTTCATGGATGTACCATGAACTGATGTGAAACGGACATAGGAATGTGAGCGAGGCCTTATTCACATGATGTCAGACCTAGTTCACACGTCAATCCATCAGTGATGGTGAGGCAAAACCAGGAGCCTCCACGGACATAAGAGATGAGGGAAAGGTCTGCGTCTGTTCTGTGTTCACAGCCGCGCCTGGTTTTGCCTCAAAATTACTGATAGAAATCACTGACCGAACACTGACATGTGAACTAGGCCTCAGTGTTTGGTCAGTGACTGCGAGCCAAAACCAGGAGTGGAGCCTCCACAGAGATAAGGTGTAAGGGCTCGAACGTGTGCGGCCTGTGCCCATGCAAATAGAAGTCCACATTGCACAGGCACCAGCCACGTGCCCGCAGTTTGTGGATGTGGACCCATTACCTTGAATGGGTCAACAATCCGCAGTAGACGGCCTGCATCGCAAAAAATAGGATGTTCTATTTTTTTGCGGTGCAGAGGGCCTCCATCGTGCTTTAGTGGGCTTCTGCTCCGCATCGCTCCATATTACACATGACCGTAGCAGGTCCGTGCCCGTATTGTGACCCACTTGAATGGGGGTCCATTGCTGATTGCATCTGCTCTGCAAGTTTTTTTTTCTGCAGAAGACTTTCTGTGCAGAAAACTTTTCTTCTTTAAATTTTATTTCTAATTTATTACAAGCCCCTTCACGTGTAAGAAACACTACATACACACCCCTGACACTAAATAAAGGTTTACAGAGAGAAGAGGATGCCACTTTCCTCTACCCCCTCATCATCCGCTGATGAGGGACCCGAAGGTGCCCCAGGGTAGCAGCGGAGGCAGCCCACATGGACCCCACCCCCTGACGATTATCAGCCCCAAATTCCTGAGTTTGTGGGCAACTCAGGAATTCTGATAGATTATGCGGACTTCACTGAGCTAAATCTTTTCCTCTGAAGATTTTGTAAATCTAATGGTGGCCCAAACCAATTTGTACGCCCAACAATTCATTGCTCAGAACCCTAGTTTCGCCATATGCTAGGTTGCCCCTAGGTTGGACCAGAGATGAAGAAGTTTTGGAGACTCGTGCTGCATATGGGCGTAGTAAAGAAGCCAAACGTTAGGCAATATTCGAGTTCTGACATTTTCTACCAGACTCCAATTTACAATCAGACCATGATCCGGAAGCGATTTGAATCAATCCGAAAATTCCTACACTACAATGACAATACACAGTGCCCACCCCAAAACAACCCAACGTTTGACCAACTGTTCAAAGTTAGGCCTGTCATTGACCACCAGCAACAAGTTTACTGAGGTGTACAACCCAGAGAAAAATGTCAGTGTAGATGAGTCCCTATTATTGTTCAAAGGGAGGATTAGATTCCGCCAATACCTGCCTAGCAAACGGGCAAGGTATGGCATAAAAATATACAAACTCTAGCTCCGGGTACACCCACAAATTCCGCGTTTAGGAAGGGAAAGATTCACGGATAGAGCCCCCAGAATGCCTCCCGTCCTAGGAGTTAGTGGGACTTACTGCACCCACTGCTGGATAGGGGTTACCACCTCTATGTGGATAACTATTATGCCAGTATCCCCCTATTCATGTCTCTAACTGCCAGGGGTACTGTGGCTTGTGGCACAGTATGCAAAAATCAAAGAGGCCTCCCTAGATCCCTGGTAGGGCAACCACTGAGAATGGGCGAAAGTAGGGCTCTCCTCCATGAGAATATGCTGGTGGTTAAGTACAAGGACAAGAGGGACATCCTTGTACTGACCACCATTCACACTAACGCCAGCTCCCCTGTTCCTGTACGAGGTACCACAACCACTACCCCCAAACCAGACTGCATCCTTGATTACAACAGGCACATGGGAGGGGTGGATCTTGCAGATCAACTTATGAAGCCCTACAGTGCCACACGAAAAACAAAAGTGTGGTACAAAAAGCTGTCTGGCAATGTGCAATGCGTATATCTTATTTCAATCTTTAGGCCACAGAGGAACTTATCAAGGCATAAATTTTTCAAACCCAGGCCGGGGAGGGTCCCAGTACTTCAGGAAGTCATGGTGCCCGAGTTGTACCAAGGCAACATTTTCCAGGTCAAGTCCCCCAGACAGCAAGGAAGGGAAGGACCCAAAAAAGATGCAGGGTGTGTCACAAAAGAGGGATAAGGAAAGACACCATTTACCAATGTGAAACCTGCCTTGAAAAACCTGGCCTGTGCATGCAGGACTGCTTCAGAATCTACCATTCTTCCATGGAAAAATAATTTTTATGCTCCCTGAAATATTTCCACTTTATATCTGATTTAGTCCACCTCGCTTGAATATCCACTTTCCAACAACCACTACATATTCTGCCTTCTGCGAGACACCTGTTTGGTAAAAAGTACCGTTTCCACCACTTAAAATGTTCGTACGGGGGTGCTGTTTCCGAATTGGGGTCACTTCTTGGGGTTTTTCATTTCTGGGGACCTCAGGAAATTTTTTAAATGTGACATGGCAGCTAAAATCCATGTCTGCCAATTCAGGCCTGCAAAAACCATATTTTGCACTTTGCCTGTAGAGGCAGGCTACGAGCACATATGGGGTGTTCGCAAAATGGGAAGAAAATGGGGAACATATACTGGGGTGCATTTTCTCCTTTAACCCCTTGTGAAAGTGAAAAGGTCTGCTAGTAATTTTTCATTTTTACAAATGTGTGCTTTGAAATCCTCTCTTTAGTATTTCTGCCTCCTGTGAGACTCCTGTTTGGTAAAAAGTACCCTTTCCACCACTTAAAATGTTCGTATGGGGGTGCTGTTTCCGAAATGGGGTCACTTCTTGGGGTTTTTCATTTCTGGGGACCTCAGGACATTTTTTAAATGCGACATGGCAGCTAAAATCCATGTCTGCCAATTCAGGCCTGCAAAAAACATATTTTGCACTTTGCCTGTAGAGGCCTGCTGTGCACCAAAACCGCAGGCTACGAGCACATACGGGGTGTTCGCAAAATAGGGAACATATACTGGGGTGCATTTTCTCCTTTAACCCCTTGTGAAAGTGAAGGGGTCTGCTAGTAATTTTTCATTTTTACAAATGTGTGCTTTGAAATCCTCTCTAGTATTTCTGCCTTCTGTAAGACACCTGTTTGGTAAAAAGTACCCTTTCCACCACTTAAAATGTTCGTATGGGGGTGCTGTTTCCGAAATGGGGTCACCTCTTCAGGTTTTTCATTTCTGGGGACCTCAGGAAATTTTTTAAATGCGACATGACAGCTAAAATCCACATCTGTCAATTCAGGCCTGCAAAAAACATATTTTGCACTTTGCCTGTAGAGGCCTGCTGTGTGCCAAAACAGCAGGCTACGAGCACATATGGGGTGTTCGCAAAATGGGGAGAAAATGGAGAACATATACTGGGGTGCATTTTCTCCTTTAACCCCTTGTGAAAGTGAAAAATTAGGGTCTGATAGTAATTGTTAATTTTTACAAATGTGTGCTTTGAAATCCTCTCTCGTATTTCTGCCTTCTGCGAGACACCTGTTTGGTAAAAAGTAGCCTTTCCACCACTTAATATGTTCGTACGTGGGTGTTTCCGAAATGGGGTCACTTCTTGGGGTTTTTCATTTCTGGGGACCTCAGGAAAATTTTTTAATGCGACATGGGAGCTAAAATCCATGTCTGCCAATTCAGGCCTGCAAAAACCATATTTTGCACTTTGCCTGTAGAGGCCTGCTGTGCGCCAAAACAGCAGGCTACGAGCACATATGGGGTGTTCGCAAAATGGGGAACATATACTGGGGTGCATTTTCTCCTTTAACCCCTTGTGAAAGTGAAAAATTAGGGTCTCCTAGTAATTGTTAATTTTTACAAATGTGTGCTTTGAAATCCTCTCTAGTATTTCTGCCTTCTGCGAGACACCTGTTTGGTAAAAAGTAGCCTTTCCACCACTTAAAATGTTCGTACGGGGGTGTAGTTTCTGGAATGCGGTCACTTTTGGGGGTTTCCACTCTAGGGCCACCTCAGGGTGTCTTCATATACGACATAGCTCTCAATTACCATTCCAGTTAAATCCTATCTCCTAACCGCCATATGGTGCTCCTTCCACTCTGAAGCCTGCCGTGCGGCCATACATCATTTTTTGAGCACATATGGGGTGTTGGCGTATTCGGGGGGAAATGGGCAACAAAATGTGGGGTGAATTTTGTCCTGTTACCCCTTGTGAAAGTGAAAAATGTGGGTGTAAAGTAACTTTTTCTGGAAAAAATTGTAAATTTTTATTTTCACAGCCAAGTGCTTCTTAATTCTGTGAAATGCCTGATGGGTCAAAATGCTCACTACACACCTTGAAATATTCCTTGAGGGGTGTAGTTTCTGGAATGGGGTCACTTTTTGGGGGTTTCCACTCTAGGGCCACCTCAGGGTGTCTTCATATGTGACATAGCTCCCAATTTCCATTCCAGCTAAATCCTCTCTCCTAACCGCCATATGGTGCTCCTTCCACTCTGAAGCCTGCCGCGTGGCCATACATAATTTTTTGAGCACATATGCGGTGTTTCTGTGAACTCCAGATTCAGGGTAATAGATTTTGAGTTTTCTTTGGCTTTTAACCCTTAATGTGTTGAAGAAAAATAGATTAAAATGTAAAATCTGCAAAAAAAATGTGAAATTTTGAAATTGAATTCCCATTTTCATTTAATTCTTGTGGGGCACCTAAAGGGTTAACAAAGTTTGTAAAATCAGTTTTAAATAGCTTAAGGGGTGTAGTTTCTAAAATGGGGTCACTTTTTGGGGGTTTCCACTCTAGGGGCACCTCAGGGTGTCTTTATATGTGACATAGCTCGCAAAATCTGTCCTCAAAAAGCCCTATGGCGCTACTTCCCTTTTGGACCCTGCCATGCACCCATACATCATTTTTTGAGCACATATTGGGTGTTGGCTTATTCGGGGGGAAATGGGTAACAAAATGTGGGGTGCATTTTGTCCTGTTACCCCTTGTGAAAGTGAAAAATGTGGGTGTAAAGCAACTTTTTTGGAAAAAAAATATATTTTTCATTTTCACAGGCAAGCAGTTCCTAATTCTGTGAAACGCTGGATGGGTCAAAGTGCTCACTACAACACCTTGAAATATTCCTTGAGGGGTGTAGTTTCCAGAATGGGGTCACTTTTTGGGTTTTTCCATTCTAGGGTTACCTCAGGATGTTTTCAATTGCAAGATGGCGCCTTTGAATTATTCCGGTGAAATCTGCCTTCCAGAAGCCATTTGGTGCTCCTTTCCTTCTGACCCCTGTGATATGCCCATATAGCAGTATACAAGCACATATGGGGTATTGCTGTAATCAGGAGAAAAGGGGCAATACATAGCTCCCAATTACCATTCCAGCTAAATCCTCTCTCCTAACCGCCATATGGTGCTCCTTCCACTCTGAAGCCTGCCGATCGGCCATACATAATTTTTTGAGCACATATGGGGTGTTGGCGTATTCAGGGGGAAATGGGTAACAAAATGTGGGGTGCATTTTGTCCTGTTACCTCTTGTGAAAGTGAAAAATGTGGGTGTAAAGTAACTTTCAGGAAGGTGGTCACTTTTTGGGGGTTTCCACTCTAGGGTTACCTCAAGGGTGTGTTCAATTGCAAGATGGCGCCTGTGAATTATTCTGGTGAAATCTGCCTTCCAAAAGCCATTTGGTGCTCCTTTCCTTCTGACCCCTGTGGTACGCCCATATATCAGTATACAAGCACATATGAGGTATTGCTGTAATTAGGAGAAAATGGGCAATAAATTAGGGGGTACATTTTCTCTAGTCCTTTTGAAAGTGAAAAATTTGGGCCTAAAGTGATTTATGAGTGGCTTCTAATATGTAAGCCCCAGAAAGTGACTTCATAACTGAACTGGTCAAGAAAAAATTGGGGTTTGGAAATGTTCTTAAAAATTTTAAGATTTGCTTCTAAACTTCTAAGCCTTCTTACGTCCCAAAAAAAAATATGTAATTTTTCAAATGATTCAAACATGAAGTAGACATATGGGGAATGTAAAGTAATTACTATTTTTGAAGGTATTACTATCTATTATAAAATAAGGGAAATAGAAATTTGGGTAAATTTGGTATGTTTTTATAAATAAAAATGAAATTTTTTGACTCCATTTTACCAGTCTTGAAGTACAATATGTGATGAGAAAACAATCTCAGAATGGCCTGGATATGTAAAACCATTTTAAAGTTATTACCACATAAAGTGACACGTGTCAGATTTTGTAAAAATGGCCTGGTCCTTAAAGGGACACTGACAGGCCCAATAAGCATAATTATCTATATATATATGAATGCACAGGTCTTCTAATGTGCATTAAAAACATATAAGTATAACCCCTGTCCACCTTATAAATACAGCAAACTGATGTTTTATAACCTGAAGTAATCGCTTTTCTTTCTGCCCAAGGGGCGGCGTTTGAGCTTCACTTCGGCCCAGCCAGCCGCCCTCCAACCGCCGTTTTGAAGCGCCGCCCAGCTCATCAATATTCACTTCGCTGGGCGGCTTCTGCTTTCCCCGACGTTCCGAGATCGGGCGCATGCGCAGAAGCTGAAAGCGAGTCCGATGCCCATAGCTTTCTATTGGGCATGCGCCGGATATCGGAACGTCAGGGACAGCAGAAGCCGCCCAGCGAAGTGAATATTGATGAGCTGGGCGGCGCTTCAAAACGGTGGTTGGGGGGCGGCTGGCTGGGCAGAAGTGAAGCGATTACTTCAGGTTATAAAACATCAGTTTGCTGTATTTATAAGGTGGACAGGGGTTATACTTATATGTTTTTAATGTACATTAGAAGACCTGTGCATTCATATATATAGATAATTATGCTTATTGGGCCTGTCAGTGTCCCTTTAAGGTGAAAAATGGCAGGGTCCTTAAGGGGTTAAATTCTAATAAGGGGAGCGAAGGAGCTGCTTACCTTGACTTTGTAGCTAGAACATTTGGTTTAGGCTACATGCACATGACCTTATGTGTTTTGCGGTCCGCAAAAAAAAAAAAGAATGACATTCGTATGCTATACGTTTTTTTTTTTTGCGGATCCATTGTAACAATGCCTAAAGCAGACAAGAATAGGACATGTTATATTATTTTTGCGGGTCTACCGAACAGATATACTGATGCGGACAACACACGGTGTGCTGTCCGCATCCAATCTGCAAAGAAAACTTAACGGACATGGAAACTAACAACGTTCGTGCACACGACCGTATGTTTTTTGCGGTCTGCAAATTGCAGATCCGCAAAAACAAACAAACAGATGGAGACTTCCGGTTCCGGCGCCATCATGACCGGCAGTGTGTAGTGAGAGCTCCCGTACCTAACACCCGAACAGAAGATATCCCCACCAGAGAGGGACACTGATCCCCACAAAATCGCAGCTAGCAATCGCACCATTACGTATGGAAAAGTATCTAACTGCCATGGGGACCAAAAGCAAAGTGAAAAGCACCGTAAAGCCAGGAAAGGCTATGTCGCAAGAGCCCACACCAGCAATGGCCGATGAGCAGTTCCCGCCAAGCTCTCTCGATCAGACTCGCCAAAGACATCAGAAGGAGAAGAGCAAGAGGAGAACTCACAGGTCGACTATATTCGCCTGGCAAAAGAGGTAGCGACAAGGATCCTACCAGATTTACAAGAATCGCTGACCTCCACTGTGGCGCAATCCTTCTTACAGCTGCAGACGGAGGTGACACAGATTGCCCACATGCTTGAAACGGTGGAAGCTACCACCAGCCAGATGGAAATGAACATGGCTAACATGCAAGCAAAGTTACAGCAAGCTGAAAGCGAAGTGAGGAAGCTGTGGAACAAAGTAGACGATCTTGAGAACAGATCCAGGCGGAGAAATCTGCGCATTGTGGGCATTCCATAGGTGATTCCTTTCCATGAACTAAGATCTATATGTGAGCTGGAATTACCTGAAGCCTTGGGCCTCAAGGGTCCCCTTAAGGTAGAAAGAGCGCACCGAGTTGGGCCCAGTCTTAGAGAGCCGAAGGATACACAGCAGCTCCATGGGCAAACTGCACGAATTCACCAACGACCAAGGCAGGTCATAGTCAAATACCTTGACTTTTTGTAAAAGGCGAATATCCTCCGTGCATACAGGGCCACTAAAGAAGCAGCAAAGATGAGAGGTTGTAAAGTTTTAATTTTCAATGACTTCTCTGCGGATGTGCTGAAGAGGCGTAAAGCGTTCGCGCCAATCTGCACAGAGTTGTATAACAGGAAAGTGAAATTCGCATTACTCTATCCTGCAACGTTAAAGGTGATCCAGCCAGACGGCTCATTGCAGATATACCACAACCCGGAGGATGCAGCTCACCAATTAGACGACAGAGAAGTTCAGACGGGGGGCTGCCGAAATTCCCAGCAAAGCTGGTTGAGGTCTGAGGGACCCGATTCGCAACAATGGTCGACGTCACGCGCAGAGCCGCCTAAGGAAAAGCGCATGAGAGAAAGAAATGGAAGATGAACATTAGACAGATAAGTGCGCTGAGGAACTCATGCTCAAATGTGTAACTTCATACAGCCATATCTATACACAATTGTCTGAGAACACTGAGACAGGTCCACAAAATATCTGTATTGGTATGCATAATCTGGGCTTTCCGAAGTTAGAGAAATGCCAAGGGTGCGAGAGGGAGTAGTGATATATCATGTTGATTTTAATTATTGCTGTTATGTTGCTTGCCATGATGGAAAAAACTGAAGTCCATCGACACTATGTCCTAGAGCCACGATGCAAACTCTGGGAAGTCTTTGTTTTACGGTTATACGTATGTTATTATTACATATTCTATAAGGGGGTTAAGGGGTCCTCTCTCAAGTGGATACACAAGACTAAGTACAACACTACGCAGGGAATAATACTATGAAAGTAATCTCATGGAATGTGAAGGGGCTGAGATTCCCTAATAAGAGGTTAATGGTGTTACACCAACCTTGAAGGTTGATATTGCACTTCTCCAGGAGACGCATTTAACACAACAGGACATATGCAGAATGCAGAGGTGTATGGGTCACCAGCATCAGGTTTAAAGGCAGGGGTTATAACCTTATTGAGGAAAAAGCTGCCGTACACGGTAAAGCTGGAGGAATCGGATAACGAAGGAAGGATCCACCACATGATCATCTGTTCTCCCGCAGATGAGCTTAGTATTTACAACATATATGGGCCAAATGATTTGACTGGTGCTTTCTTCCAGGGATTGACGCAGCAGATTTCATCTGACCCGATATGTAATCAAATTATAGCAGGAGATATGAATCTGGCGGCGAGGTCACAAAACAGAACAACAGAGGGGAGCCAGAGAAGGTACAAACATGTATTGAGCAAATTTATGGATGATTTACAAGTCAAAGATATTTAAAGATCCTTTAATCAAGAGAGGAGAGAATATACCTGTAACGGATCTCCTGGCCCCCCGACCGGGTACCTCCGTTGATGGATGCTCCTAGTGCTTCCCGAGGGCTCCAAGCACTCTGCTCGACACCGTAACCACCACAGGAACAGGAAGAGCTAGGAGTTATAGCCAGGGGAGTATACAGCGTATAGTAATCCCCACACACATGAGACGAGGCTCTATGTTGAATGTAAAACAGTAACTCTTTAATGGGTTATTTTTCAGCCTTTTATGCAGGTCTCCTAGCAAGGGACACTCCCCCTGGGGCCCTTGTAGAAGACTGTGACAGTTTATATTTTAGCCAATCACATGCATTTACAGTATTGAAACCTTCCTAGCAATTGTACACAAAACACCCTTCCCTCTGTCAGTAACGCAATCAACAAAATACAATGGGCATTGTCTTTGACGCAATCAACAAAGTACAATTACCAAAACACATTGGGCTCTGCCTGTGATACAATTACCAAACATAATGGGCTAACTTAATCACTCACAGGCAGAAAACACACATTTTCGCCCAAAACACAGAAAACACCTCAAAACCCCACACAACCCCAATAATTTATACATCCATGGATAGCTCTGATCTGGGTGAACAACATATACAAAAATCACCCAAATCCGAGCAGAGGTTCCCGAATTCCATGGAAGTCACATTTGGCCAACCGCAAGCATGGCTTTCCTGCCCAAAACAGTTCCACAGATTTAAGCTGTGCGGCCGGTCTGTCTTCTCCTTCAAAGTTAGTATATGGACCATAATCCTAAGGCAAGAGGCTGGCAAACAGGCCCCTCCAAAACCCAGTGGCGAGGTTATTTTCACCACAATACCCACTTCTCACATGCACATTCATCATGGTCTAGGATAGACTACATACTGACACCCCCCTTAATAGCAGCTAGAAGCTTGTCAACCTCAATTGAAGAACTAGTAATATCAGACCATGCACCAGTGACACTAAATATTCAGGAACAGATACCTAGAGGAACAGATTACATATGGAGATTCCCCTCCCAACTAATGAGAGATGAGCGATTCTGCTCAAAGCTTACAGGATGGTGGAGGGAATATCTAGAAAACAACACTGATACTACATGCCCACGGTTACTGTGGGAAGCAGGGAAAGCAGTGATTAGAGGCAAAATACTGACTTACATGTCTTATATGAAAAAGCAGACTAATGCACAAATAGCCAAGTATAGCCAGGCATTAAGACAGTCATATACGAACTTTATCTCTATGCCAACCATGGCAAAAAAAAAAAAAAAATGGCAAGAGGATAAATCACAATATGATATCTGGCTACAAAAAAAAAAGAGTTGTAAACCTACAAAACCTCTCTGTCTATACTTGACAGCACAACATTCCACCTGGAAAAACATCCAATATCATAGCAAAAAAAGCCAGTGGAGATAAAATAATGTTAATTTTATTGTATATTAAAATATGTAGAAAAAGGGCAAGATGGAAAAAAATATATAGAGAAGCGAAAGGCAAAATATACAGCTGGACTGTCATGTATACCCACAAGGCAGATAAGCACTTGATGGGTACCAGGTCAGATACTGTGACTCACAGGCACCCAAAGTCTGTATCACTGATGGTAATTAACACCCCAATGGGGGACTATACAGCGTGATACAACAATATATGGGAATTCCCCAGATGTCTGTGAGATACACAGTCTGCGTCCTAAGTGATCATAGACAGCATGTAAATAACAGGCTTAATAAAGTATATCCGCAGCCTAGTCTATAACACAACACATATATATACAGCCTAAAAGATAACATAGACCTAATATGGATATGATATATAGTGGGATGTGTAGTGGTGTCTAACTACACCTAACACAGGATGTACCTGAAGACATGACAATGACCCAAGAAGATAAGTGACCCTAAGCGCAGGACCTCAACGCGCGTTTCACCTCAGCGGCTTCGTCAGGAGGTATCGGAGTGTGAGATAGCAGGGTATATATACTAGAGACATAAGTGGGAGGACTTACCTGGGTTGCGAACACCTGTGATCCAACCCAGCGGGCGCGGAAACACCATGATGCACGGAGCCATCTCCCAGCGCGTCCCATGATGACGTGTCGGAGCACGTCGTGATGGCGCCGTGCAGTGCATGCGTGGAACCGCGACCCAGTAGAACGCAGGTGACCCGCAAACTCCAGCAATATTTTGAATCCTATTGGAAGAGCGGCTGTAACTACATCTCAGGGGTAGCTAATACAGTTTAAGAGTAATTCGGAATCCCTATATATAACAATCATCCATATTAGGCCTAATGTAACCACATGTTCGTAGGTGCTGTTACTTACATGTTTAAATATGACAGCAACATTCCTCTATTTACACTATACACTAATGAGCAAGACATCCAGCAAATTAATACAACAGATTAGATTATACCATCAATCCACTTGATTAAGTTATACCATTAATTACTAAGGGCTCTTTCACACTTGCGCTTTTGTTTTCCGGCATAGAGTTCCATCGTCGGGGCTCTATGCCGGAAAAATCCTCATAAGGATTATCCCCATGCATTCTGAATGGAGAGAAATCCGTTTAGGATGCATCAGGATGTCTTCAGTTCAGGACCGGAACGTTTTTTGAACGGAGAAAATACCGCAGCATGCTGCGCTTTTTGCTCCGGTCAAAAATCCTGAACACTTGCCGCATCGACGGATCCGGAATAATAGCCCATTGAAATGTATTATTCTGGATCCGTCCTAACATCTTCAGTTGTGCCTGCGCCAGGAAGTAGGAAGGACTTGGCTGGCGCGAAAAGAGACTGATCCGGAAATCCTGAAGCCAACATCAACATTTTTTTTTCCGGATCCGTCGTACGGATCTGGCCCCATAGCGGATCCGTGCTACGGATCCGGAAAAAAAACGTTGATGTTGGCTTCAGGATTTCCGGATCAGTCTCTTACCAAAAAAGGCGGAACGACGCATCCGGAAAGAAAAAATTATGCGTTCTTACGCGTTTTTCCGGATCCGGCGTGTAATTCCGGCAAATGGAGTACACGACGGATCCGGACAACGCAAGTGTGAAAGAGCCCTAAGGATGATATATCACATGATCAAAATTAAATAAATATCACAATAATAAGTAGAAAAAACCCATAAAAATCCATAGAAATAGTGATTAACACAATAATTCATATAACTATATCTAATTCATAATATACAATAATTCATAATGTGCTGGATCACATTGATCCAAAGTGAACTAGAAGTGCATACACTGTGAATAAGATACTGGTACTGAAGTAAAAACTCAGCCCATGGTAATGTATCGTGCATACCATTACAGTGATAAAATATCGGTGCCAAAAGTTACTGGACACACTACTAATAGTATAAAGTGCATATAATATCAGAAATGGGGCGAGAGTGCCAGAAACAATCCCAAATGTATCGTGGTAATGATGAATACAACAATGGTTAGGGATAAAGACCCCACCCGTATATCCACTGTTGGGATTGATTGTGGCACTCCCGACCCATCACCCATAAAAACCAAATTGACCGACAGGTTACTCTACATTTCATCTATGTAATGATGAAATGCCAGTATGTACAGAGATTTCCCCTAGATGATTCTGTATCAAAAAATTATAAATAAACTGCAATTCCCCAGAGATGATCCAGGGAAGAGACCCGACCGACCGATCTACATAATCATCAATATGATACATTCCCCTATATGTATGTTCTTATCCGTTTAAGGTCTTCTTCCCATGGTCACTTGTTGGATCCATTGCCACCCCATCCCATATAAGAGAATGGAATAGTAATCTCAAAAAAAGAAGAAAAACAACATTATAATAAAGAATAAAGAATGCTAAGTCTAAAAATACTATACCCTACAATTAAAATTTGCGCTATTCTTATAGAAAGGAGGAGAAGCTATTGGACTCATTGAGGCCATACGGGGCTACAGTGTCCAGGACGACTATCCATCTGGTTTCTCTACGGAGCAGAGCTTGTTTGACATTCCTGCCTCTGGATACCAAGCTAATTTTGTCTATGCCCCTCACTTTCAGGCCCCGTGGGTCCGATCCATGGTACCTACGGAAATGCAGTGGAATTGCTTGCAATGTGTCCAAATCCTTCTCAAGTACCTTGGAGGCTGCATGAATTTTACTGATATGTTCCAGCACCCGGACCTTAAGGGCCCTGGTAGTCATCCCAATATAAATCAAGTTGCATGGGCATGTAATCAGGTACACCACTGCCTCTGTATTGCATGTGATGTTATGAACAATTTTAAAGTTCTTTTTCCCAGAGGAATCGCAGAAGGCAGTGGAACGGACCATATACTTGCATGCCACACATGATCCGCACGAGAATGATCCCCATCTAGGACCCTTACTACCAAATATGCCTCCTGCTGTTTGTGTTACATAATGACTGTTAGTCAGGAGATCACGCAAATTGCGCGATCTCCGCCATGTGATCTGAGGATAAGGGGTCAAACACGCTGCCAAGTCCCCATCAGTTTGAAGGAGCGGCCAATGCTTGCTCAAGATATTTTGAATGAAATGCCATTTGTTATTAAATGGGGTAATAAACCTCACCCCCGAGTCTCTACTATCTTTTCGTCTAACTTTGCTTACCAATAGGGAATCTCTCGTGGTATTTTTAGCTCTCTCATAACCCTGCTGAATCATGTTTGGTTGGTACCCTCTCTCCAGAAATCGTTGTGTCAGAAGGGACGCCTGCTGTTCAAAGTGCTTGTCATTAGAGCAGATCCTACGTGTTCTTAAAAATTGTCCCGTTGGTATTGCCTGTATGGTTTTTCGGGTGATGTGAGGAGGAGGCGTGGAGAAGGGAATTGACAGCCGTAGTTTTCCTGAAAAGATTAGTGGATAAGTATCCATCAGGTCCTTTCATGATCATGATATCCAAGAACTCAACCTTGGACTGGCTATACTTCCAAGTCAGCTTGATGTTACGTTCATTGGTATTCAAGCAGGCCAGGAAGTCCTCCAGGGCAGGTTCAGAGTCCTGCCACAGGAAGAATACATCGTCTATATACCTAGACCATAGGAGTGCGGCATCATACCCAGGAGTGTTGTGGACAATCTCTCTTTCCCACAGCCCCAGGAACAAATTAGCATTTGAGGGCGCACAAGACGCCCCCATTGCTGTTCCCTGGAGCTGTAGGAAGAGGCGGTCCTTGAAAAGAAAATAATTATGCGTTAGCGTAAATTCTAATAGGGCCAAAATCAGTTCTACCGTATTGTTGTCATAATCAGTCATAGATAGAAAAGATCTAGATGCCCGCACTCCCTGGTCATGGTATATAGACGTGTATAATGATTCTATGTCACAAGTGACGGGAATTGCGTCCCTGTCCACATGAATACCATTAAGTCGTCTCAACATATCTGTTGTGTCCTTCACAAATGATGGAAGGATCTCCACACTTTTCTTAAGAAAGAAATCAATAAATCTCCCCACATTGGCACATAGACCCCCAATTCCTGGGGGATTTTTGGGGTTTTTGTGGACCTTTGGGAGCAAGTATAATGTTTGTTTGATGGGAAATTCCACCATCAATCCCTCCATCATTTTCAGGCTTATAATGCCTTGATCACATGCCTCCACCAAGATCTCATCTAACTCTCTCTTATAGAGGGCAGTAGGGTCTTTTTCAATTCTCCTATAGCACTGTCTATTGTTCAACTGACGAAATGCCTCCTTCTCATACATCTGCATCGGCCAGATCACGACATTACCCCCCTTATCCGCTGGTTTAATCACAACTTCCTTGAGCTCCTTTAATTCTCGCAGTGCCTGTCTCTGTATTTTGGTCAGATTATCTCCCCTAATATATAGAGTTCCTTCATTTAAATCCCGTTTGACCAACTTAACAAAGACATCCACTGCCGGGCACAAGGACTTGGGGGGGAACGTCCGTGAGCGCCGGTGCAGGTGTATGGGGAGTCTGCTGGTCTTAATTTCAAACTGGTCCTCTAATAGGGACTAGAAATCCCTTAAGGCTTGCCTCTCCGGGGGTGACATTCGAGCGGCCGTCTCTTGACCACGGCCGAAATATTTTTTTAAAAGAAGTTTACGGGCAAATAATTCCAAATCTTTGACAGTTTTAAAATAGTCAAATTTGCCTACTGGGGAAAAGGATAAACCTCTCTGTAACACCTGCTGCTGTGGTGAGGTTAACTGGATATCAGAGAGATTAATTACCTTTAATTCCTTGATTTCTTCCCTCTGCCATTCCCGTTCCTGTATTTCCTCTTTTGTGCCGGGGTACGCAGGTTGTAGCCTGCTTTTTCCAAATCCGGTCCTCGTCCGGTGGCTGAACGCCCGTCTAAAAAAGATGCTCCACATTCCTCCTCAGATATAGAAGATGCTATTGATTGGGAGCGTGAGCGTGATTCTGGCCTTCTACTATTTCTCTGCCACCTAAATACTTTATTTTGTTGGTAATCACTCAAATCCCTCTGAAATGTATTTGTTTTCATAGATTGTATTTCTCTCTCCCACTTAGCCAGGTCTTCTCGGCTTCTATCAAACCCTTCCAATATTTCCTTAGTAATGAGCTGCTGAATACTCTCCTTATGGCTGTCAATGTCCTTCTCCACAATCTCCAATGATCTACAATCCACTCCAATCAATAACTCAATCAGGGTCTGTGAGCACTTTGTCAGGGTTTCTTCCCACTTACTCATAAAGGTGGGGAATATCTGAACACGTAGCCCCCGTGGCACAATACTCTTATTGAGATCATTTTCTAATGCAGCTTTATTCCACCACAACTTCGTACGTCTCCTAAGTGACTCTCAGATCTTATGTTTCAACTCCTTACTATCACATTTCTCTGTATCCTGTGCCGTTTTTTGTCCAAAAAACGTTCCCAGTTGTGACACCCAGTCCTTGTCACGTGATCTAAAATCCATATATGAGGTATTACCTAGAAATATATATAATACTTGTAAACCTACAAAACCTCTCTGTCTATACTTGACAGCACAACATTCCACCTGGAAAAACATCCAATATCATAGCAAAAAAAGCCAGTGGAGATAATATATCCAAAATAATGTCAATTTTATTGTATATTAAAATATGTAGAAAAAGGGCAAGATGGAAAAAAGTATACAGAGAAGCAAAGGGCAAAATATACAGCTGGACTGTCATGTATACCCACAAGGCAGATAAGCACTTGATGGGTACCAGGTCAGATACTGTGACTCACAGGCACCCAAAGTCTGTATCACTGATGGTAATTTACACCCCAATGGGGGACTATACAGCGTGATACAACAATATATGGGAATTCCCCAGATGTCCGTGAGATACACAGTCTGCGTCCTAAGTGATCATAGACAGCATGTAAATAACAGGCGTAATAAAGTATATCCGCAGCCTAGTCTATAACACAACACATATATATATATATACAGCCTAAAAGATAACATATCCATATTAGGCCTATGTAGTTGTGTCTAACTACACCTAACACAGGACGTACCTGAAGACATGACAATGACCCAAGAAGATAAGTGACCCTAAGCGCAGGACCTCGACGCGCGTTTCACCTAAGCGGCTTCGTCAGGAGGTATCGGAGTGTGATAAAGAAAGAGTCCTTTTATAGGTCTCAGAGAGAGGCCCAGCTATATAGGTATGGCAACAAAGCTGGTAAACTATTAGCGAGGTTAGCACTCGGCCCTTTTATCACCACACCAATACTGACCCTAAAATCGAAAGACGGGATAGCACACCATGATCCAAAGAAAATAAATTATATACTTTTAGATTACTACAGAAAATTATATACGGATGACATCAAGCAAAAACAGGAGGACAGGATATGGTTACAAACACTATCACTACCCACACTATCAGAGGGAGAGCTTACAGATCTAAACGCACCTATTAGTATTGAAGAAGTTTAGGCGACAATAAAAAATCTGGCATTAGGCAAGGCACCCGGTCCAGATGGATTCACAGGGGAATTTTTTAAAATCCTTAATGACCAAATCTCACCTCTTTTAACACAGCTATATGGTAAATTCATGACAGATTTAGAGATGTCCTCTCACTCAAATACAGAATACATAAAAGTACTCCCTAAAACAGGAAAAGATCTCACACAGCCATCATCTTATCGGCCAATCTCACTTATAAATGTGGATACTAAGATCCAATCTAAAATTTTAGCTGATAGATTGGCTAGGATACTGCCCAGACTGATCTCAAAACAGCAGGTGGGATTTATACAAGGGAGAGCAGCAGTATATATTGTAAGAAAAGTCATGATGATCCTCGATCATATAAAGAATCACCCAATCTTCTACAACCACGCAGCCATACTAACAATTGATGCAGAAAAAGCCTTCGACAATGTCAAATTGAGTTGGCTCCATGAGGTGTTGGACACAATGGGTTTCACGGGAGCCTTTAGAACATATCTGAACAACAACCCACATGCAAGGGTGCATACACCTGTTTTTTTATCCCCTTCTTTCCCCCTACAAAAGGGTACTAGACAGGGTTGTCCGTTATCACCATTACTATTGAACCTGGCCTTGGAACCTTTATCTAGGAGCATCACATTAATGGAGAAAATCCGAGGTATACTGATAGGTAAGGAAGAAGTTAAACACGTTATTCGCGGATGATGTCTTGTTTTTCTTGGCACATCCTCAAAAAGATCTGCAACATGTATTCGACTTATTGTCCCACTTTGAGAACCTGGCTGGTTTAAAGTAAATCAAAGCAAATGTGAGTTGCTGGATCTGATACCCAATCAGTCGCAAAGTGTCTGGAAAGGGTCAAAATATAAGACACTTTTAAGTAAAATGTCTATAAAATACCTCAGTTTACATATAGGCCGGTCACCAGAGACCATATATAAACTTTCCACCAATAATCTCATCAATAGTGAGGGACCTCAATAAATTGCATAATTTACCCTTATCCTAGGCAGATGCTACCTGATAAAAATGATGTCCGTCCCAAAACTGCCCTACTCACTTCAGACTATACCACTGTTATTGAAGCACAAAGATATATCTCTATTAGAAAAGGAATTTAATAAGTTCATATGGAGATCAGAACAGTGCAGGATATCCTTATACAAGCTCAAGCTCCCCAAGGATAAAGGCGGGGTAGCTTTTCCGGACATTAGATGTTATACTGTGGCTAGTATATTACGTCACTGCGTAGACTGGATACGAAAGTCCAATAATTACTCAAATTACGAACTAGAATCGGCCCCAGCCCAACCATGGGATTTAAATACTTTATTGCACACTTCTTTTACAATGCTACCAAATAAGAACAAAAACCTTCTTATGTTCAGAGATACCATTATGACTTGGAAGATAGTACGGAAAAGCTATGGCTTACCGTATCAAGTTTCCAAGTATCTTGATCCTCTAAAGATTATAATAGCGCAGGGGGGTATACAAGCTAAACTAAGAATACAATCCGAACACCAACAGCCGAAAACCATAGCTGATTTTTGGCACTCAAAGGAAGGGAGGTACTATACCTTTCAGGAGGGGAAAAGTAAATACAATCTAGTAGACACATCTTTTCTAGCATTCTACCAAATAACTAGTGCTCTAAAGAAAAGGCTAAGAAATTACTCCACTGAAATGAAGACGAACGATTTCGATTCATTGTTCTCTTCTTCTCAGACTAAACAGAACTTATACAACTTACATACCAATGTTAGAGAGAGAATTTTGAAGTCAGCAGACTTCAAAATATTTAAAGGATGGAGATCTGATTTTACAAATGGAAGCGATAATGATATGATTTTGAAAGGATGGAAAACAGTCAGGAGGGTAATCGTGAACGAAATTTGGAGAGAAACTCAATTCCGGATCATGCACAAGGCGATCTATGGATTCCGGAAAAACAGAAAACTAGATCAAAACATATTAACAACTTGCCCTAAGTGTAAACTAGAAGATACTGACCTCTTCCATGGAATATGGAGTTGCCAAATTTCTGGACCCAGCTTAAAACTTTTCTCAAACAGAAGTTATCTTCTGAGTTCCCATTATCACCAGGGATGATACTTTTCCAGGCAGTGGAGAATGAGGAACACTATCCAGAAATAATCCATTTGTTTGTTCTGGTTGCAAAATGGAGTCTACTAAGAAAGTGGCTCGACCCACAATGCCCAAGTATACCAGAAGTGGTAGAACAGGTCAAGCATTGTATGCTGCTAGAGGTGGTAGAGACGGAAAAGAAACAAGAATCACAATCAACAGCTTTTTTTTTTAAATGGAGAGCCTTGATTAGTGGATTCCTGAATGTGCTGGAAATAAACAAACTAATATCCCTTTAGAGATTCAACCTGGTATCTCAAAGAAGACCTTGCAGGCTGAAATACACCATCACAGAAAGCAAAACTTGACAGGTTAAACCTATAGAAGCTTAGTCGAACAGGTATACTACATTATCTTGAGGTTTATGGTGGTGAACCATCTGAGAGGGGAAGGAAGGAGGGAGAGTTATTATGATGTTGAGTCATGTTATTGCTTTCTTTTTTAAATAATATTGTGAAACCAAATGTCACAATTTGAATGTACTGACTTGTTTCTTGCGGGACAAATTGTACTTTCTATTGCTACCAAGCTGGAAAAAAATTCCAAATGGGGTGGAATTTAAAAAACACAAATGCGATTCTGACACAGTTTTATGGGTTTTGTTTTTACAGCGTTCAATATGCTATCTCCATTCTGTGGGTCAGTATGATTACAACGATACCACATTTATGCAGTTTTTCTTGAGCTTTAAACCTTTGATTTTTTTTATTTGCATTACATTCTGACCCCCATAACTTTATTATATTTGCGTCTACAGAGCTGTGTAAGGGGGAAAGATCTGTAGTTTGTATTGATGCCATTCTGAAGTATGTATAACTTTCTGATCACTTTTTAGTCTGTTTTTTTTTGGGGGGGAGGGGGAAGCGACAAAAAAACTAATTTTTTCCCATTACTGTGTTCACCATTTGGGATAGATGCGTTTATGTTTACATTTTTTAACTTTGATATCACTACGTTCCAAAACACAATGATCTTTATTTCTAAAATGGTGAAGGGAGGTGATTTGAATATATATTTATTTGTTTAAACTTTTTTTTTAAAGTCCCCTAGGGGACTTGAACATGTAATTTCAGATCGCTTCTTCCATAAACTGCAATGAATTACTATTGCAATTTATGGGAGATTCAACAGGCAGCTCTCCACTATCGCTATGGTAGCCTCCGAGCCTTTTGAAAGCTTGCAGGCTACTACAAAGAATGAACGGCTCCCCCGATCTCGGTGCTCCCGGATAAAGACGCTTTAGATGCCAGTCCTCACTATTGAGGAGTTAAATGTCTGCGATCGGCAATATCTTCAATCACAGACCTTAGCTCAGGGTGTATGTTGTGTGAAACAGCAGAAACTGGCAGATATGTTTCCAACTCAGACCTTGAGCCATTTTTCAAGACCCTACTTCTGCCACATATAGCCATACGGCGGTAAGGAAGTGGCTAATATGTCTGTTCAGTCCTTATGCTGTCTGTTGTAAAAATGGACAGATCCCAGACGAAAATTTGCCCCCCCCCCCACGCCAGGTTTTAGTTTTGATGGGTCAGTACAATTGTGGTGATACCAAATTTATATCTAGATTTTATCATCTTTGGAAAAAAAAGCTTTGTTTTCTCTTTAATCCTTCTGTTGACGTGTAGGGGCAGGCCGCAGTAACCAGGCATGACCGCTACATGGTGGACAGAGCTGTTGCGATGCTGGAGCTCGTTAAAGCCAATTATGGACCTCTTTTTTTTTTTTTTTTGTCATATATTTTAATAAAATCATTTTAGGCTACATCTAAATGATTAACTTTTATTGTTTTTGCAGACGAGGTTGTGGAAAAATAAGCACTTTCGCTGCCGTTTTCCACCATTTTTTTTAACATCATTTACCATGCAGTTTAAATGCTGCGTTATCTTTGTTATGCAGAATGTTTAAATGGAAAAATGGTTTTATTATTTTTTATAATCAACTTTTAATATTTTTTTTCTTCCAAGTAGGGAACGGCACGTCATCTGCTGAACGCTCAGTATACCAAAGCGTTAATGCCTGTAGTAATAAACTGGTGGGCAAGCTTTTCAAAATAATTTTCCAGGTGTCTAATATTGATGGCCTATACTCAGAATAGGTCACTAATATCTTATCAGTGGGGGTCCGACACCCCCTCCAATCAGCTGTTCCAGTGAGAACTGTCGCTTCTCTTCCTGGGCCAGTGACATCACTGTACATCATTCAGTGGCCTAATTGCAGGTCAGCCGCATTCAAGTGAATGGGGCTGAGCTGCAATACCAAGCACAGCCACTATACAATGTACGGCGCTGCGAGGAAACAGCCGTGCTCACTGGAGCGGCGGAGCAAATTTAAGGCTACTTTCACACTGGCGTTTTGGCTTTCCGTTTGTGAGATCCGTTCAGGGCTTTCACAAGCGTCCCAAAACGGATCAGTTTTGCCCTAATGCATTCTAAATGGAAAAGGATCCGTTCAGTCATTTTGCTGTCCGCCTGACGAAGCGGAGCCAAACGGATCCGTCCTGGCACACAATGTAAGTCAATGGGGACACAATCTGAAAACCTCGGCAGCAGCTCAAATACGGTTGAGAGGACCGCGCTGATATTTAAAGTCGGTCAGCGTTCCTCATGTGGTTAAAGTGGCATTTCTATCTTATTGTGGTATATGGAGATATATATGATATTCAGTGCAAAAAAAATGTAAAAAAATTTACACCCCTGAACATTCCTCTGTTCATTGCAGGTGGGGCGGTTCTGCATCGCTGTCACCTCTGCTCTATACCGTATATATAGCGATAGGATTTGTGCTGCCACTCACCATTGTTTACCAGTTTTCAGGAATTCCTTGATGCGGCAGTTGTCCCATTCCAGCCATGCCTTAGAGCCTCCGTTCCTGGAATGTGCTGCTGGTGTGTGTGAAGTTGTCTGTAGGGGGTAGACAGAGAAGGGGGGGCGCTCCTGTGTCCCATGTAGAGACCCCTTTACACATTTCTCAGATGCATGAAATAGCTTATTGTACAGATTGCTGTCACTTTCTATAGGATGACGTCAGGAATTTTAGAAATCAAATTTTTTGCATGTATATTATCTATATATCTTTCCTGATTAGATTAGGAAACGGCATAAATAGCAATTGCACAATGTAAGGTTATTTCTGGAATTGCTCAGTTTGGCGCATTCTGATAATACAGAAATTTCCAGATCACTGCCACCCCATCCGCAAAGTATAGGCTGTCTGAAGGCAGCTAGTATTTAGTTATAGGCACTGCAGGGGACTCGCATTAATTACCCCTCATTTTCACAGTGTACAGTATATAACACCCCACAGTATACCGTATAACACCCTAGCCCCTCATAGTGTTTAGTGTACAACACCACAATATGCAGTTCACATAGCTGTATGTGGGCTTATTTTTTGCGGGACAAGTTGTACTCTCTAATGCCACCATTTTATATGGCATACAATGTAGTGAATAGCAGGAAAGAAATTGTGTGGAATTGGAAACTCCTACACCGTTATATGGGTTTTATTCCCACTGTGTTCCGGTTTGCAGCAAAACTGACCTGTGCTCTTCATTCTCATCGTCAGTACGATTACAACGATACCACATATGTATGAGGTTTTATGTCTAAATAGTGTAAAAATATATGCAATCTTTGAAAAAGACCCCCATATTCTGATCCCCATAACTTTTTTATAGTTATATCTACTGAGCTGTGTGGGGGCTAATATTTTTTTTTAGATATTTTTTAACCGTTTTTTTACTTTTTTTTTTATGAGTTTCAATTCTGAACTCTCATGGGTCTTTTACCTGCTGGCCATAATAAGAATTGCAGCTTCAATACCCTGGGTCTCCTCAAAGAGACCCAGCGTATTTAAACCAATTACCAGCATCCACATTGGCCGCAGAGGATGCCAGTTTTTCACTCTTTAGATGCCGTGATCTCACTTGGTCATGGCATCCAAAGGCTTCAATGATTGCGATCAGCATTCTTGTCGGTCACGGTCATTAGCCTCGGGTCTCTGCTATTTGACAGCGGAGACCTCCTGGCTCTGATGCCCGCTGCAGGCGCGAGCGTGCGCCATGTCTGCACTAAGATCCAGCGCCGTACATGTACGGCGCTGGTAGCAAAAGGTTTAAATGGGTTTCTGGTACTTAGATATTGATGTCCCGGAAGCACAAGGTTTCCCCCACTGTGTAGTGGGGTGCTACAGCTCATTCAGGTGAATGGGAACAGAGCTGCAGTACACGGATGCTGACAGAAGCTGCAGAGTGGACAGAGCCTTCCTGAAACAGTGGGGGTGCTGGTTGTCTGACCGATCTGAAGATAGGCCATCAACATCTAAGTCCTTTCAAACAGATGCCATGAACATTTGGGCATTAATCTCCTTATGATCCATTGCTATCCAATTTGCTTTAAAAGTACAATAAACTAAATTAAAATAATATAAAAATGTAGAGGTGGGACCTGCACTTACCTGACTTTAATGGTATATCCTAGTATATATACAGTAAAGTATATAGTATAGCATATCCCTTTAAGGATGCAGTGATTTTCCTTTTTATTTTATTTTTATTTATTCTGTGCCTTCCTGGAGCCATAATGTTTTTATTTTTCTGTTCACATAGCCATATGAGGGCTTGATTTTAGTGGGACAAGTTCTACTTTCTAATTGCACCATTTAATATTGCATACGATGTAGTGGGAAGCTGTAAAAAAATACCAAATGAGGAGGAATTAGAAAAAAAAAGCCAATTCCGCCATAGTTTTATGGGTTTTGTTTTTATGGCGTTCCTTATTTGGTAAAACTGACCTGTTACTGTCATTCTCCCAGTGATTACAGAGATACCACATTTATTTAATTTTTTATTTGATACTTAGAAAAACATTGAGAAAAACATTTTTTCTTTGCATCACTATATTCTGACCACTATATCTTTTTTATATTTTTATCTGTGAAGCTGTGTGAGGGCTCATTTTTTTTTTTGCACCTTGATTTTTAGTTTTTATTGATACCATTCTGAGGTATGAATGACTTTTTGATCACTTTTTATTCAATTCTTTGAGCGATATGCCCCCCATTGTCTCAGTTGGGAATACCCCTTTAAAGCCCCAACTTGTGCTGTACATGTATGGTGCAAGTCGCAAAGGGGTTAAAGTAAAAAGAAGTCCAAATTCCGTCATATTTAACGTGCGAGTCAATGGGGTCTGTATCATGAGATGGACCCGGCTATACTTAATCACAAGGGCCACAAGTGTGAACAGAGCCACTTTGGCTAATAGGAGAGTGGTCCTGTCCCTCTCCGTGTACAGTATAATGCTGTCACGTAGTGGATTGGACCGTACATACTGTATTTAGATCTCTGAGTCACGACTGATTCCAAGACTCAGTATTTCGTTGTCCGAGTCATGTGTATTAGCTTCTGACATAAAGAGCTATTCCAAGAGGACTCTGCCAAGTAGCAGGACTTCACTTCAGCATTTATTCATCCTGATCCTCCTGATTCACGAATAGAACTCCAGTCACACCCCCTTTGGTCAGTGTAATGGCTGCCAGTCAGCGTTTCCTACCTGTTTAGGTAAAGGATGAATAGAATAGTAAAAGCTGGGGGGACGTGTCCTGTATATACAGTAGATCCTCTGGAATGTAGTCTGATCAGGGAGCTCAGCCGCTGGAGATAGTAAATGGTGTCCAAACCTGACATTCCTTCATCTGGCAGATGCCCATTCCAAGCATTCCTGGAAGGCCTGGAGTCAGCTGGAGACCAGACATGACATCCTAGGACTTCTTCTCCTGCCAGTGTCTTCTAAGAATAAGGGATGTGATTTTGGAGAGAGAACACTCCACATTCCAGAGATACATGGGATTACTTACCATAAAGGGCACTCATGGACCTACCTCAGAAATCAGTAAAAGATAGATATGATACAGAATAGCCCATAGATAGATAGTAGATTTCTATTTATCTAAGGCTACTTTCACATATATGTTTTCCTTTAAGGTTTTGACATCCAGCAGAGGATCTCAAAACCGGAGAAAAACACTTCAGTTCGATTTAATACAACCGGCTGCATCCATTCCGTTCGGATGCGGTTGTATTGAATCGATAATTAACTTTCCGAAAAAAATGGATCTGGCACCATTTACTTAGATTGTTTTTTTCGGATCCGGATTGTTCAGTTTCGCAAATGGACATAAAACCGCAGTTTGTCACAGAACGTAACAAACTGGAACGGAATGCATTCTGGTGCACTCCAATTCAGTTTGTTCAGTTTTGTCCCTATTGACAATGAATGGGGACAAAACTGAAGCGTTTTCCTCCCGTTTTGGGATCCTATGACAGATCTCAAAACCGGAAAGGAGAACACTATGTAAAAGTAGCCTAATCTATCTATCTGTCTATCTATCTATCTCCTAAAAATATGTACAGTACAGACCAAAAGTTTGGACACACCTTCTCATTCAAAGAGTTTTCTTTATTTTCATGACTATGAAGGCATCAAAACTATGAATTAACACATGTGGAATTATATACATAACAAACAAGTGTGAAACAACAGAAAATATGTCATATTCTAGGTTCTTCAAAGTAGCCACCTTTTGCTTTGATTACTGCTTTGCACACTCTTGGCATTCTCTTGATGAGCTTCAAGAGGTAGTCCCCTGAAATGGTCTTCCAACAGTCTTGAAGGAGTTCCCAGAGATGCTTAGCACTTGTTGGCCCTTTTGCCTTCACTCTGCCGTCCAGCTCACCCCAAACCATCTCGATTGGGTTCAGGTCCGGTGACTGTGGAGGCCAGGTCATCTGGCGCAGCACCCCATCACTCTCCTTCATGGTCAAATAGCCCTTACTTTCAAAGTTTTCCCAATTTTTCGGCTGACTGACTGATCTTCATTTCTTAAAGTAATGATGGCCACTCGTTTTTCTTTACTTAGCTGCTTTTTTCTTGCCATAATACAAATTCTAACAGTCTATTCAGTAGGACTATCATCTGTGTATCCACATGACTTCTCCTCAACGCAACTGATGGTCCCAATCCCGCTTATTAAACCTGACAGGGCACACCTGTGAAGTGAAAACCATTTCAGGGGACTACCTCTTGAAGCTCATCAAGAGAATGCCAAGAGTGTGCAAAGCAGTAATCAAAGCAAAAGGTGGCTACTTTGAAGAACCTAGAATATGACATATTTTCAGTTGTTTCACACTTGTTTGTTATGTATATAATTCCACATGTGTTAATTCATAGTTTTGATGCCTTCAGTGTGAATCTACAATTTTCATAGTCATGAAAATAAAGAAAACTCTTTGAATGAGAAGGTGTGTCCAAACTTTTGGTCTGTACTGTATATACACACATAAATATACACATAACACATATAGTCATTCATGTGAATACTTTTCCGATCTCCATTGTACAGATCCTCAGCCGTCTCTTCTTAAGGTGCTCATACACATAAGATTAAAGTTTGCTGGAATGGCAGATTCTGGACGACTGTCATTTGAAAAACTAGTGCGAACGATGGCAGACTGTTGTCTGCAGAAAATGTGTGCCGGAAAACTTAGGCCGTTTAATGGCCGAAACTCCATATTGATGGTACGATTGGTTGAATTCAGATCACTTGCCATTGTGTTCAAGCAGCATGAAGTCTGTATGTATAAAACACTGACTCCCTGGTCGGGCAGTTTAGTTGGCAGGATCTTTCGTACCTCAAATGTATGGGCAGCTCTAAAAATCTTCTGCAGCTTCAGACACCTTCAGGTGTTTTCTACTGACATCATTGCTCAGACCCTCTCCTTGAGGACATTAATAAGGTCCCACCTGCTGGACCCTCATGTACGTCACCTCCTCAACTCAGGGCATAACTACTGTGAAGGGGCCACAAGGGAGGACATAACTACCGTAATGAAGGGGCCACAAGGTGGGCATATCTACTGTGAAGGGGCCACAATGCGGGCATAACTACCGTGAAGGGGCCACAATGAGGGCATAACTACAGTGAAGGGGCCACAAGGCGGGCATAACTACTGTGAAGGGGCCACAAGGAGGAAGTAACTACCGTGAAGGGGCCACAAGGCGGGCATAACTACTATGAAGGTGCCACAAGGAGGACATTACTACCGTGAAGGGGCCACAAGGTGGTAATAACTACTGTGAAGGAGCCACAAGGTGGGCATAACTACCGTGAAGGGGACACAAGGCAGGGATAACTACCATGAAGGGGCCACAAGGCGGGCATAACTACCGTGAAGTGGCCACAAGGAGGGCATAACTACTGTGAAGGGGCCACAAGCAGGACATAACTGTAAAGGGGCTACAAGGAGGGCATAACTACTGTGAAGGGGCCACAAGGAGGAAGTAACTACCGTGAAGGGGCCTGCTGGACCCTCATGTACGTCACCTCCTCAACTCAGGGCATAACTACCATGAAGGGGCCACAAGGGAGGACCTAACTACCGTGAAGGGGCCACAAGGTGGGCATATCTACCGTGAAGGGGCCACAAGAAGGGCATATCTACCGTGAAGGGGCCACAAGAAGGGCATAACTACTGTGAAGGGGCCACAAGCAGGACATAACTGTAAAGGGGCTACAAGGAGGGCATAACTACTGTGAGGGGGCCACAAGAAGGGCATAACTACTGTGAAGGGGCCACAAGAAGTGCATAACTACTGTGAAGGGGCCACAAGGAGGAAGTAACTACCGTTAAGGGGCCTGCTGGACCCTCATGTACGTCACCTCCTCAACTCAGGGCATAACTACCATGAAGGGGCCACAAGGGAGGACCTAACTACCGTGAAGGGGCAACAAGGTGGGCATATCTACCGTGAAGGGGCCACAAGGAGGGCATAACTACCGTGAAGGGGCCACAAGGCGGGCATAACTACCGTGAAGGGGCCACAAGGCGGGCATAACTACTATGAAGGTGCCACAAGGAGGACATTACTACCGTGAAGGGGCCACAAGGTGGTAATAACTACTGTGAAGGAGCCACAAGGTGGGCATAACTACCGTGAAGGGGACACAAGGCAGGGATAACTACCATGAAGGGGCCACAAGGCGGGCATAACTACCGTGAAGTGGCCACAAGGAGGGCATAACTACTGTGAAGGGGCCACAAGCAGGACATAACTGTAAAGGGGCTACAAGGAGGGCATAACTACTGTGAAGGGGCCACAAGGAGGAAGTAACTACCGTGAAGGGGCCTGCTGGACCCTCATGTACGTCACCTCCTCAACTCAGGGCATAACTACCATGAAGGGGCCACAAGGGAGGACCTAACTACCGTGAAGGGGCCACAAGGTGGGCATATCTACCGTGAAGGGGCCACAAGAAGGGCATATCTACCGTGAAGGGGCCACAAGAAGGGCATAACTACTGTGAAGGGGCCACAAGCAGGACATAACTGTAAAGGGGCTACAAGGAGGGCATAACTACTGTGAGGGGGCCACAAGAAGGGCATAACTACTGTGAAGGGGCCACAAGAAGTGCATAACTACTGTGAAGGGGCCACAAGGAGGAAGTAACTACCGTTAAGGGGCCTGCTGGACCCTCATGTACGTCACCTCCTCAACTCAGGGCATAACTACCATGAAGGGGCCACAAGGGAGGACCTAACTACCGTGAAGGGGCAACAAGGTGGGCACATCTACCGTGAAGGGGCCACAAGAAGGGCATATCTACCGTGAAGGGGCCACAAGGAGGGCATAACTACCGTGAAGGGGCCACAAGGCGGGCATAACTACCGTGAAGGGGCCACAAGGCGGGCATAACTACCGTGAAGTGCCCACAAGGTGGGCATAACTACCGTGAAGGGGCCACAAGGAGGAAGTAACTACCGTGAAGGGGCCACAAGGCGGGCATAACTACCGTGAAGGGGCCACAAGAAGGGCATAACTACTATGAAGGTGCCACAAGGCGGTAATAACTACTGTGAAGAAGCCACAAGGTGGGCATAACTACCGTGAAGGGGTCACAAGGCAGGGATAACTACCATGAAGCGGGCATAACTACCGTGAAGTAGCCACAAGGAGGACATAACTACTGTGAGGGGAGACAATGTAGGCATAACTACTGTGAAAGGGCACAATGTGGTCATTCGTACTGTGTGAGAAGGGGAAATGCCCTAGATTACCCTGTTATACATTAGGATGGCTCGGTTTTACAGTATCAGCACAGCACCCCCTGCTGGAGATTTCACAGGGGCAATTACTATTAGGGATGAGCGAATCGACTTCGGATGGTACCCACTCCATACAGTATTAGAATGTATTGGCTCCGATGAGCTGAAGTTATTACTTCGCGACGTCGCGCAAGACTTCGAGTAATAACTTCGGGAAATAATTATTACTGTAAAAAAACCTTGGTGCTGAACTCTGGTTCAGTTCCTAGTGGTACCTTGGAACCGAACCCTAGTCGATTCAATTTGCTCATCCCTAGTTACTATCCCTTCCTTATGGGATTATTCTTTTTGCTCTGTCACCACAGGGACCTTGTTCCGGATCCAGTGGACATCACGCCGACACGCCAGAGACACCCTGGATTAGTTAGGTGTATTGGTACCACTGTGTACCCTATGATAGATTTTATTAGGTAAGTGGGTCTGGGTTAGTACAGTTATGCATTGGGTGGCTTAGTGTAAAAAAAAATTGCTGCGCACGGCTGAACTTTCCCCTCTTTATATACATTTTAGTGGCAAGTGAGGGGGGGCACAATGCTGAACCCTTGCCCCTGGGGGTGGAAAGCCTAGCTACACCTCTGGGAAAAGCTGTTTAATAACTCAAGAGCTGGACACCTATAGATCCATACATTCATATAGGACTGTATAGCATGTTGTAGGGTGTGCGTGGCACCAGGTACAAAGCAGAGGGGAATCCAGGGGCTGCAGGGAGACGCCGGAGCTGCCATGTGCCCACCATTGCTATATGTCAGATGTCATTGATATCCCCAACCTTGTGATGTTATAAGGCCAGCAGTCTTCACAGCACACACTTCAACATCCTGTATAGGTCATTAATAATGTACAGTAACCTTTAGAAGTGACGTCACAGTTTATTAAAAATAGACTCTGAGTATAAGTTATGATTGACACCTCGCCATACAGCAGCCTTAGGGAATCACTAGGTAAATGAATAACATAATACAACATAATAACATCAGTAAGTCCCATAGGGTTGAGTTCGTTTTTGGGCACAGTATATATAAAGCTCCCTCTGGTCCCCGGGTCCATGATATAAATGGCTCCTTCTCAGCGCTGAGTCACAAATCGCAGTCTCTGAGTGTACACCAGGTCTGCAACATAAAGCAGCAGGTTGACATGAGTGAAAATGGTGACAACCAGTTGACTGTCCCAAGGGCATCGTCCCCAAGAGCACCGCGATGGTCTGGTCGGTGACCCATATTTTGTATCGAAACAGAATATGGGCCAGATGACAGAAGCACTTATGTACATCAATATTGCCACCACCGTGTATATGACCACAAAGCGTTCAAAAGGGCAACGTAGGGTGACTGCCCTCCCGGTAATGTTGAGGACTATCACCACCACGGTCAACACAAAGCAGAAGCTGTATACGGCCACACACCACTGAGTGGCCACATATTTCTTATACTGACTTTCTGTCGCCAGAGCTCCAAATATTATACATGCCACAAAGGCTTGGACCACCTTCAGTAGCCCGGCTGCTGTCGCCATATAGCTACAGGGCATCCCGGGCCTGGCACGCGTCAGGAACACCTCCACGGCATAGACTAGGAAGAGAAGACCCGCGCAGATGCTGACGGCCAACCGGTGGTTCCTGGTAACGCAGTCGGGTGTACAGTTCAGGGTGACGAAGTACAGCGGGTAGATGACGGAGGCGGTGAGGGTCATAAGGGATGCCAGCATGGCAAAGGCCGCAGTGAAGTTACCCCAGGACAGGTTTCGCAGGCATGACTGGAGCCGAGTCAGGTCACATACCACAATGAGCGTGGTGACGGCAAAACAGAAGCACCAAACGAAGATGCAGAAGGTTCCATAGGCGGCGCTGAATCCGGCTCTGTGGAGAACCAGGCTAAAGGTGGTACATCCAAAGAGAAGCTGCAGCAAGCGGACAATCCCCACTTTAGACCACAGGGCCTGCGCGTTTAGATAGGGCCCGCCTGAGTTGTCCATGTCCAGAAGCAGCGAGAGATCAGCTGTAGAGAGTCACCAACAAACAGACGTCTCTGCTCATGCAGGCACTAGTCCTCTGGCTCTTCTGTCAGCCTCTGCAATGAGTGTATGACACTGCAGAGACCCTCAGGGGGACAGGCATGTCCCTGGTATAAATAGGAGGCTGTATTTATAGTGTTGGACCAAGTTCAGCTCTGATGGGATGAGATGGTTTTGCTTACAGACAGAAACATTCCAGAGGTCCACCTGTCACCGCTCACACACGAGCTGGGCAATGAGATCTACACTAGCCGATCATGAACACACGGACTGAGAGATGATCGCAAAGGCAATGTGATCTACAATCCTGTTTGTATTAACACGGTTTGTGCTGGGCCACTTTTTGTCTAGCAAGCATAAAGTTTTTCGCACAGTTGTCACTGGACGCATCCGCAACGCATCCCGACACGCTCGTCTGCAAAAAATGTATTATGTTTATATTTATTTATAATATTTAATTATACAGTATATATATATATATATATATATGTATATATCTATGTATTTTTTCTATTACTTTTTAATGCCATAAGTGGATTTTTAATTTCTAACTATTATGTACTGGTATATACAGTATTTAGACCTACGAAGTATTCCCCAACTATAGGGAATTAGTTCAGACAGCCTAGGGACCATCCACCTATACTAATTATGAACCCCAATCAAAGTGGAGATCCCCCTCTCTTTCTCCTGCCACAATCATAAGATGTTCTGAAGAGCACTCATAAAACATTGATTTGACCCGGCTATATACTATGTATAATTTGATTAGTGTTGAGCGAAGCGAGCTTCAGATGCTTCATCCGAAGTTACTTCGTTCAAAACAATACAGTACGAAGATCAGTCTAGTTAGGCCTCCTGCACACAAACGTTTTTTCTTTTAGTTTCCATTCCGTTTAAGGACCGTATACGGAACCATTAGTTTCAATAGATCCGCCAAAAATACGGAATGTACTCCATACGCCTTCCGTTTCCGTATTTACGTTTTTCCGTTCAAAGATAGAACATGTCCTATTATTGTCCGCATAACGGACAAGGAAAGTACTGTTCTATCAGGGGCCAGCTGTTCCGTTCCGCAAAAAAATGCACACGGACGTCATCTGTATTTTTTGTGGATCAGTTTTTAGCGAATCGCAAAATACTGAAGAGGCCTTAAAGTATTAGGGCTCATTCACACGACCGTTGGTGTCCTGTCCCGTTCCCGTATTGCGGATTCGCAATACACGGGCACCGTTCCGTTGTCATTCCGCATCACGGATACGGGTCCGCAAATCCGGAGATGCAGAATGGTGTCGAACAGAAGCACGGAACACTACAGAAGCACTACGGAGTGCTTTCTGGTGTTCTGTTCCGTGCCTCCGCACCTCAACTAGAACTTGCTCTATCTTATTGCAGACCCATTCAAGTAAATGGGGCCGCGATCCCCATGAGGCTGGCACGTGGTCGGTGCCCGTGCATTGCGGATCGCAACTTGCGGTCCAACAAGCCCTTAGAATGTATAGGCTCCGATAGGAGCCGAAGTAAGTTATTCGCGAAGTTGCGTGTGACTTTGTTGAATAACTTTGGTTTTCCACTTTAATAATCAACTACCGAAGTTATTCAACGAGGTCACGCGCAACTTACTTCGGCTCATCGGAGCCCATACATTCTAATATTGTACAGAGACGGATCTCCATACAGTATTATTCCGAAGTTTTGAACGAAGCGACTTTGGATGAAGCATCCGAAGCTCGCTTTGCTCAACACTAAATATGATGATTAAAATTTGAATATTCCTCTCTGAACAAGCTATATGTGTACGGCAACAATGGTGGCAAATTAAGGTCTTCTCTGCTCAAAAAAGCTAAAAGTGCTTCTTATAGCCTAAAATGGAGGGACGGATAGCGTCCTGTACTCACACAAGGAGACACACCAGGGATTGCTAAAGCATTTCAAGAGTTCTATTCTGACCTGTATAATCTTAAACACGCCCATAGTTAATCGGAAATATAGCGTAAGGGCTAGTTCACACAAACGTTTTTTCTTTCCGTATACGGTACCATTCATTTCAATGGTTCCGCAAAAAAAAATGATTGTACTCCGTATGTCTTCGCGGAACCATCTATTGAAAATTGTATGCCCAGCCCAATTTTGTGATTACTGTATACTGTATATGCCATACGGAAAAACACTGAAAAAGCCATACGGTCGTGTGCAGGAGCCCTAACACTTATCTTGCTTCTGTTTTTTTCACACACTCTCCACCTCCCGTCATTGAACCTCAATCTAATAAAACAGTCTAGTCACACAGGATGAGGGGAAATCTATACTCCATAGATTTGCCCCAGGAAAAAGCCCGGGTCTGGATGGACTTCCTCTATTATATTATAAGAAATTTCAGGACATCCTCAACCCTCACTTCACAGAAGTGCAATGCCCTACTACAAGGAGATTCTTGCAGGAGTTATACATTACTCTTATCCATAAAGAGGGTAAAGGCTGCCAGGGGCCTATATTGCATTTGAAGGGATATTCCAAGAGTTTTTTACTGATGTATCTGGTCATTGGGTCCAACACCCGGGACCCCCACCGATCAGCTGTTTGAGAAGCATATTCACCCTAATAGATCTCTAGTAGGGTGAATAGGACAAGGGATTCCAGGTTCTAGCTAATGGTTTTAAAAAAAACAAAAAAAAAACACCAATATTCAAATTTTAAATCACCCCCTTTTTCAATTTTACCTATAAAAATATATAAACAATATAAAAAATAAGCATATTCAGTATCGCCGAGTCCGAAAAAGTCTGAACTATTAAAAAATATCTCCTATGTGGTGAACGCCGTAACAGAAAATAAAAAAAGCATGATTTGTTATTTTTTTGTCACCTAGTCCTCCCAAAAAAATTGGATAGGACTGTTCTATTATGGGCCGGACGTTCCATAAAATATGGATTGCACACACATTTTTTTCGTGTGGTATCAAAATCAAATCAAAATTTTGGTTTTGTGACAACCCTAGTCAAGACAATTGTTAACAGTAAGAATCCAGAAATTCCAGCTTGGTTGAATGTAGACTTTAAACATCTGATAAAGAAGCTGCTACAGAAGAGTCCAGAGAGGCACCCGGTTGTGAAAGGGAGCATCAGAGACCACCGATTTTTTGGAATCATATGTAGGGGGTTTATTTATGGGACGGTGAGTAGGTAATTAGTTATTACCTTATTTTTTGGACTATAAGATGCACATTTTAGCTAAAAAAAAGATAGTTTAGGCATTAAAACAAGATCACAATTACTGCATTATCTCGACTACATGTCGAGTATATATATATACACAGTATATAAAATATCTGTGCATGTTTATATAACTGTTCTGTAATGCTTCATGAAAGGACCCTCCAGGGAAGGTGGAATAAATATTTTTTCTAATTTTCTGTTCTGGGGTGTGTCTTATTGTCCAAAAAATACAGTGTCTATGTATGTTAGGTGTATAGAAGTCTATAAGAAAAGAAGAAACAATATTGTGTTTCTTTAATATTGCTGTTCATTACTTTCTCTTGCAACACATTCTGGATATAAACTTTGAATGGATGGAAGATGAACCAGCTTTTGTGCCTGTCACCCAGCTTGACACTTGCTGCTTGCATACTTGACCTTGGCTTGTTTTCCACCATGTCTCGTTTGGTCCTGTAAATGTCATCATTTTACTTCTCAGACTCTTGGCTTTGAATCCCCTAACCTCTGAGCTAACCCCATCTAGGGATGATTAAATTGATTCTTCTCATGAAGAAAAGTTTTTCACCTGGAAGGGCTGTCCCTGCTGGTGAAGAAGCTGGACATCTTGCCTGACCCTCACAATAATCTGCTCCAAGTAGTGGAGCAAGTGCAAAGGCTTTGCTTCCGATTCCGTAACAGCGACTGTTCATGTGCCACTACCTGCTCGCTGCTCTAATAGAAATCAGAGGAACACCGCTTGCTGCTTGTGCAGAGCAGGTATGAGCCACGTGCAGTGCTCCCATTTACCCCGAAACGCATTGCCAATAAAAATATTTTCATCCACATCCTTCAGGTCGTGAATTGGCGCCATAAAGCTAGCATTTTGAAGTGGAACCCAACCAGTCCATGCTTTGTTCTTCAGCTGCACTGTAAATCAAGTGGCAGGGGGAAACTTCTTCACTAGCAGGGGTAACACCCCGAGTGGCATTACCACACCTACACCCTGTTTCTATCTTGATATGCAATCTCCATAGCATTTTGTACATTCATTTCAGGTCCCATATATTGTGCATTTCCTGTTATGCATCTGTTTATGTTTAAATGTAATGTGCCTGGTTCACCAGCAGGTGGCAGCAAATATGGCAGTGCAGTATGTAGAATAGAGTGGAACCTTCCATTACATTCAAACCCCCCCCCCCCCCTGTGGAGGAGTGGGCGAGTCCCAGGTCCTGCAGGAAGGGTGGGGACAAGTGAGTTCCAGGGAGTTGAGTTCTAGCTAACCCCCTGCTAATGTAGCAGGTCTGCAGTGCTGTATCCCTCCTGAACGTGTGCTGCCCATACTAGCCAGAATACCTCCAGTTCTGCTGGAGCAGAGAGACCACTTCTAGAAGTCTCATTAGGCAGGAAGAAGTTGCCATAGAGTCAGACAGAAAGAGAGAAGTTGTAGCAGAAAGCAAAAGGAAAAGTTCCTATTTAATCCTGACAGATGTAGCAGAGCCGAATGTGTTTGCCTGCCATTTTCATGCTAAAACTTGCTGGAAACCAAGACCAAGTCTGTAAACAAAAAACCAAACAAGTGGAATAATGTATCAAAAATGTCATTTATTATAAAATATAAAAGATATGGAGAACAACAGGATGGTATACAGTACACGGAGAAGCACAGGGCCAGTCACACCAAAAACACCACCAATGAAACTGCGCAGTGTAAGGCACAGATAGGTACGACCAAAGGGTAAAGCATGAGGCTCCGGGGTAACCAGAATGATGTAGCATATAATGGTCGCCCCAATTAGGGGTACACAGGGTACCACAGACCAGATATGGTAAACCAAGAGCCGTAGCTTACATACACGGAAATATATAGGCACCACAACCGGCCAATGATAATGACACAAATAATACGGATCACTGGCTGGAATCAAAAATGCTGACGTGCGCCTAAATACAGAGGACCCAATGTGGATACATGTGAGGGTGCCCCGTGCTAATGACAGGACGTACCTGAAGACATGGTGGTGGGATGGATGTCAGGCCCTGAGCGCGAGACCTCATCCCTTACCCCAAGGTCATTTCGGAGCTTCAGATTTCTTAGGCCCTAAGAAACTACTTTCAGCTGGGGCAATTACCGTAATTCAGGATAAATATCTCCATGTAGAAAGTTCTGGAGCCAGCCAAGTACCAAACGTGAAGTTCTAAGGGAAAGTACGAGTTACAGGTAAAGGCCATGATCTGACCGGCAATCTTAAATCTTTGTAGTAGATGAGTATTTTTATGAGCTTTGATCCAGGGATTATTTTCTGATTCAGAAAACAAACAATACAACAGCATTCTGCAAACACAAATAATCAAGTAAATACAATAATGCCATACTCATTATAGAAAATGTACTAATGCTGCGTTATAAATGTGAGATTCTTGGCAAATACATTTTGTACCAAATTATTTGTGCCTGTCCGCCAACGGCAAGGTGATCTCTTTTGGTCTGGAACCTAACACTAAATACTACATCCACTGGTGCCATACTGGCCTTCATTAAATTCAGGGAATGCAGGTTCCACATGCATGCTGAGCCCACGCTATATTATGCCTCTTTTGGTGCCACACTGGCCTCTATTGTGTTCAGGGAATGCAGGTTCCATGTATACCGTATGCTGAGCCCACTCTGTATTCCACCTCTCCTGGTGCCAAATAGCTTCGAATAAATACAGGGAGAGAAGGCTACAGCTTTATACTTGCACTGATTAAAATCTGCCTATGGTATGGACAGGTTAATCAGGAGTGCAAGACCAATGGAGTCAGCCACATCTCCAATACAGACTGCAAAGAAAAAAGTACGGGTTAGTCAGCAATTCCCAGTGCACAGGTGCACGTCGCCATGGCTGGAAGCACAAAAAAAAAAGACAAACAATACAACAGCACTCTGCAAACACAAGTAATAAAGTAAATACAATAGTGCCATACTCACTATAGAAAATATAAAATGCTATTGCTACTTTATAAATGTATTTGCCAAGAATCTTACATTTTGTGGAAAATTATTTGTGCCTGTCCACCAGCGTCAAGGCGATCTCTTTAGGATAGGAACCTAACAATAAATACTCAGAATTTGGACGTAAGGCAGCTCTCACCTGCTCCACAACACCCTCCGGGCACGGACGCGGGAATGAATGAAATAACTTGAAAAGAAGGAGAAGTCCAGCTGAGTTCAGGTGCAAATACGTGGCTTTTTTTATTACAGCGGTTGTAAAATTTCCATGCAACAAGGTGCAAACAGTGACGCGTTTCAGACCTCTATAGCATAAGGGTCCTTCTTCATGACAAACACAAAATGTAATGGGAGCCCCCTCTGATAAATCCCTGTCCAATAACAGACTGATGTGTATCACCTGGGAGAGGGAGGTATCAGGGGGAGGTCCCAGCAATGTCCTCAGTTAAAAAATACAAAATGTGGCTTAGTGATTAAAAACATCAGAGGAAGTTGTATGTTCAAGAATATCTTGACAAATGGGTATATATGTCTCGATACAAGTGCAAAAAACAGGAACATAAGCATAAAAAGAAATGAAATAAATACATACAAAGGGCAGAGAGTAATGATAACTTCAGCGATATCAGTATTGCAAGATAAGGTCATGGCGTTTATTGAGACCTGCTGGCTGGCGGGATTCCAGTTGAAAAATCCAATAGGCCGCTCTATTCATAAGTTTTCTTCTGTGACCATCCCCCCTTGGTGGTAAGAAGACCCTCTCTATACCCTGCACTTTCAGACCAGATACATCTCCTGCATGTAATACCGCGAAGTGTAGACTAGCAGCTGAAAAGTTGCGGCTCCTATAGTGCGGTATGTCCGAAATATGTTTGCGTATCCTGTTTTTCAGGGGATTAATTGTGCAACCTACATATTGTAGTGAGCATACTTCACAGGTAATCAGGTACACCAGATATTTGGTATTGCAGTTCATATATGATTGTATGTTAAATGTTTTACCCTCTGCTGTGGACCTGAAAGTTTTATCAATGACCGTATGCTCACAACAAATGCATTTGCGGTGACCGCATTTGAAGCTACCTTTAAAATTCAGCCATGCAGGTTGTGTAGGTTTTACCTCTGTGAATAAACTCGGACTAATTAAATTGCCTACAGTAGGGTCTCTTCTTGCAACGCATCTCATGCCGTCAGATACCACATTAGCCCACTGTCCATCAAAATTCAAAACATGAAAATATTTTTTCATGATTTTACAGATCTCAGGAAATTCCTGACTGTACTGTGTTACAAAATGGGTGGTACACTTTCCCATATTGGGAGCGCTGGTACAGGCACGATCGGTACGAAACTTAGAAAATACCAACTGGTTCCTATCCATATCTGAGACAAACCTATTAGCTCGTTCTATGTTGCTAGGTGTATATGCCCTACGCAACAATCTGGTTTGTATCTCAGAAGCTTTCCTGTTGTAAGTGTCGATATCCGAACAGTTACGGCGTGCCCGTATTAGTTCTCCCTTTGGAATATTATGGATGGTGTGGGGTGGGTGGCATGAGTGTGCAAATAGCGTGGTATTACCAGCCAGTTCTTTGCGGTAGGTAGATGTATTAACCCTACAAGTTAGGGGGTTACCCCTCAGGCATAAATCCAAAAATTGGATTTCTGCAGTGTCAAATTGAAAAAAAAATTGTATGGGATCCAGGCAAGAATTAAAATAAGCAGCCAACTCATGGTATGGTCTGGGGATGTGGCGTCCATACCAAAGCAGGTCATCGATGTAACGTCCATACCAGAGCAGGCGATCCACAAAAGGAGAGGTGTCGATGAGGAGGAAGCGACCCTCCCACCATGCCATAAATATATTGGCAATGGAGGGAGAGAACTTGGCCCCCATCGACACCCCTGACATCTGCAAGAAAAAAACGTTGTCAAATAAAAAATAATTATGCCTGAGGAGAAAATCTACAACTGAGATAATATATTCACTGTAATGATTCATGAACCAACTGTTGGTGTATAGGGACTTGATGTCTGCTGTAATCCACACAAAGTCCTCCCTCCATTCAATGAAAAGGCCTGTAATACAGACCGTGAGTCCTGTAAAAAACCAGGAATCAACTGAATCAGGGGTTGAAGGAGGGAGTCTACCCACTCTGAGAGTCGTTCAGAATAGGATCCAATCCCAGCTACAATGGGCCTAAGGGGGGGAGGAAAGACATTTTTGTGGATCTTGGGCAATGCATGAAAAATTGGGATCACTGGATGTTCCACATAGATGTGCAATGAGCAGGACACTGGGTCAGTGGGAATGCTATGCAGTGGGTCAGTTTATATATGTGTAAGTTCGTGACGCCAGATAATGTATCTGTGTAGTGTCAACAGTGTCTCCTACCTGTAGTACGGCTGGACTCCTGTATCCTGGCTCACATGCAACAAAATTGAGTGTGGTCAATAGGAGTAATTGAGGAACTTGAGTGATATTAAATGAGATCCAGACAGGACTATGATCCAACTTGTCTTTACTTAGAGGATGGCAACAGAAATCCATACAAGTTACAGCAATGAGTCTTTAGGTCCCAGCAGGTTTTGGCAATATGTGGCAGGAATCTATATGTATTCTGCATCTGATCATATGCCTAGAGAAACTGGCAGGTATCTATCGTCTGCTTAGTTTGGGCCTGACTAGCTGAGGAGGGATTTGGCTTCTCCTGGACTCTGGATTTGGTACTCACAGGACTGCTCGCAGGGTATGATGTCTTCCTGGAGATCTGTAGTTCTGGAACTTGTTGCTTGCTTGTCAACCAGCTGAGATAGGTCACTCAGGCTGGGAAGATGGATCCTCAACCTCAGCCGAGGTTGGATCCAGGGTTGGAATCCCTGAAACTGGGAGCTCCTACCAACACAGCCTTCCCCAGGCACGGGGCTGGTACACACTAACTAGAACTTTCCTTCTCCCCCATGAGGTAGGAAGTGGGAACCTTCTACTCCTCCTCAAAGAGGGGGGAGCTAGCCTGGAATGAACTATTCCAGCCTAGATATACTAACCTAGCTCTGGTCCTCTACATATTGCTGCCACCTACTGGCGGACAGGGAGATTACAGCAAATACATAATACAGGCTTGGAAAAGTACATAAGATGAAAGTGTACAGTTAAATCACATCAGATGGAAATACACATTTACACTTGAAATAATGCAGCAGGGGGAAAAGAGTTTAGTGACATACTCTGGGATGTTACAGATGTAATCCTTTTCTTTGCTACTAAGACATCCAGCTGACACTCCTGTTTCCAAAATACTCCTCATTTTACGTTGAAAAAGTATAATAGGATCCCCAGATAATCGGGTATACACCTGGGTGTCTTGTAGCATGGTTATCACAAGCTGTTTGTATAAGCCCCTATCCAAAATGACTACCGCCCCGCCCCTTGTCGGCTTCCCTTATTATAATATCCTGTCTATCCCTTAGATCCCGAAATGCAGCCCTCTCTGCCAAAGTCATGTTAAAATGACTATTAGATCGTATGGTGTCATGCAAGAGACATAGATCTTTTTCTACTAGTTCTTGATATTTGTCAAGTGCTGCAGATCGGGATTGTAACAATAAATACTGCCTCCACTGGTGCCATAACGGCCTCCATTAAATTCAGGAAATGCAGGTTCTGTATTTTCTGATTGCTATATTTGGAACCAGGAAGGAAGTTTTTCCCCTTATAGAAGGAAAAAATTGGCAAATGTATCATTGTTATTTTTCTTGCCTTCCTCTGGATCAACACAGTTGCCCTCCTACCTCCATTCTGCCACTTCTCAAATCCAAAATACAATTTGGTAAATGTTTGGGGAACAATTATCTAATAATTTATCCAGAGACCAGTCTGACTGCCATTGGCATGTGGTTCACTTGGATTTTTTTGCGTTCCCTGGATCAATTAAAGTCAATAGACCCCGAATCAACTCCAGGAATTAACGTTTTTGCTGTCCTCACCCCCCACATCTTTGTTTACTTGGTTTTATTTCCATCTGCCCCCCCCCCACCCCACCCTACGTGCTCCTCAGGGTTTTAATTCGCTGGTCTCGTATTGTGAGAAGTTTCTTCTCTTTATATTTTGTAAGTAAAATGTGAACATAAGTTTGTGATAGAGAATATGGAGATCCAATAGTCACCTCTATCCAGAGTTGAGGGTGGATGCACTCTTAAGCCACATGAGCTTGTGACCAGAAGACACAATACTGAAAATCGCCTTCCATGCTGACCTAGGGGATGTTAAACTCGTATGGAACATGGGGAAGTAATAGAGAGAGGGACTGAGGGAATTTTAGGGTTTAACCTTCCCAAAGCCATGGGTTTTGTTTTTATGGCGTTCCCAATGTGGTAAAACTGACAGTGACCTTTATTCTCTGGATGAGTATGATTACAGTGATACCACATATGTGTAGTTTTTCTTTTGTTTTAGTACTTGAAAATAAAAAAAAATATTTTTTTTTTATTTACATAATTTTTATTAGAACATTTTCTAAAAAGTTACAGAGGCAAGCAACCCCCGTTTCAACCCCACAATCCCCCCAATAATCCCCCCCTATAGACTGTGATATGAATAAAGTCCATTCTTCACATTTCTTGGGTGTCCATTTGGTGTATAGTGCACTGCAACGCATCCGAGGGCCATCCCGTCCAGGCCTAGTTATGTATCCAAAATATACAGTCTCTTAGGGTCCCAGAGATGTAAGCATTACCTGGCAGCATATGATTTCAGCTAGTAAGGTCTGATTTTCCACAGGTAGAAGAAAAAAATCTGACTGGAATCGTTCAGTAAAAGAGGAGGCAGTGCCGAATATAGATACATCTTAGCTTAATACAATACCATACCCTGTCAGACCCAATCGACAAGTCTATCTACTCCCATTATTCTGAAATCTAACAGCAAGGCAGCCCTATAATACTAGAGTATAGTGATGAGTCCAGAGGTACCAGATCTTATCAAATTTCTTATTGTTGCCCCTTTTCTGATATACAAAATTTTCTAATTTCACCAAGTTGTGTACACGGTCCACCAATTCCGCCACTTTCGGAGGATGTGGAGCAGTCCAATAGTATGCAATCAATTTCCTAGCGGTGTATAAAATGCACCTAACTACAATTTTCAGTTCTGCCACTATTGGGAGTGTCTTAACTATACCGAGTATACACACTAGAGCAGACGGCTCCAGGTGGACCTCAAATATATTCACAATAAGTGCTATTACATCTAGCCAATATCGTCTTAGTCGTGGGCAGTTCCACATGAGATGGATAAGATCTGCATTAGGTGTCCCACAGCGAGCACATAGATCGTCTACCCTATATCCCATTTTCTTTAGCAACCTCGGGGTCCTATAGACTCGATGCAGAAGAAATAGTTGGGATACTCTGTGGGCCTCACGAGCGCTACTTCTGGGAATTTCTGTAATACTGCCTCCCAGTCCTCCTCCGTCAAATCTGGGATGTCTCTTCGCCATTTATCATAAAGAGTCAGTGGGGCTTGCTTCCACTTTGAGTCCATAAGACTCCAGTAATGAAGCGAAATTACACCACTAGTGGTGCCGTGCGTTGTACTAAGATTTATTATGGCGTGTTTTGCAGCTGGTACTATCTTCTCCTGTCGTTCCTGAGAGTTAATGGCATGTCTAAGTTGTAAATACACATAAAAAAGAGTTTTCGGGATCGCAAACTCTCGTTTCAATTGACTAAATTCTTTAAGCGTACCATCTTGGAACAGTTGGTGCACATTATTAAGACCATACTGCCGACACCTTATTCAATTCTCCATACATTAGATTTGGCCAAATTGGGGTGAACTGAGTAAAACCACTAATGCCCGCAACCCCTCTAGCTTTTCACCACACTTCATGGATTGTACGCAGCATTGGGTAAGTGACTCCTAATCTTAGGAAGGTACCATCCTCTAACGCCGATAGCAAACCTTTCAGTAGATGTTTCACCAAACCGTCATCTCCCCACCCTCGAATATGTTGCATCTGAGCTGCCAAATAATAAATCTCAGGGTCTGGGACTTTAAGTCCTCCCTGAGTCTTTGGCCTAGTTCAGGGGTAGGCAACCTCCGGCACTCCAGCTGTCGTGAAACTACAACTCCCAGCATGCATACTTGCTCTGTTCTTCTCAGCACTCCCATAGAAGTGAATGGAGCATGCTGGGAATTGTAGTTTCACAACATCTGGAGTGCCGAAGGTTGCTGATCTCTGGCCTAGTTAGTGTAGAAAGTTTAATGCGAGGAATTCCCTTTTTCCAAATAAGATCTCTGAAGATCGCATTTACAGTGCGGAAAAAAGTTTGCGATATCCAGGACGGGGCGCTATGAAGCAAATACAGGAGTTGCGGCATAAGCGTCATCTTAATCAAATTAGTGCGCCCTACTAATGTAAGAGGAAGGCGGATCCAAGCATGGACCTTCTTCCTAAACCTATCCAGCAGCGGGGTCAAGTTCAGTCCTGAAATTCTCTACTATCAGCCGTAATCTGAATCCCTAAGTATTTGAAGGATGGAACTATTTGCAAATCCGTCACAGCAGATTCGTCCACCCCTCCTGACCGAGATAAAGGCATTACTACCGACTTTGTCCAATTTATGGTTAAACCAGACATCCTACCAAAACTATTAATAATCGCCATTGCTGCTGGAAGAGAAGCACGCCATTGATCTAAAAACAATAGTAGGTCGTCCGCATATAGAGCAACCTTCTCCACCAGGGCCCCGTATCGTAATCCTTGTACACTTGTCGCTCTTCGTAGTGCCTCTGCAAGAGGTTCTATTGCTAGGGCAAACAGCAGGGGCGACAAAGGGCACCCCTGTCTGGTTCCCCATTCCACGCTGTCGAATGCTTTGGCCGCGTCCAAGGACGTTACTGCCGCATCCAAGGTGTGGGCCTGGGCCGCCTAATATTGACTGCAGTGGACATGTTAAGCACAAAGCCCACTTGATCAGTGTGAAGGAGGTCCGTGATCACTGTATTTAGACGGTTCGCTAGGACTTTCGCTAGTATTTTGACATCTACTTGCAACAGCGAGATGGGTCTATAGGATTCAGGTTCCAAAGCGTCTTTTCCCGGTTTCGGGATCACTACTCTGACCGCTTCAGTCATAGAGGTGGGCAACCTACCTTCTACATGAGCTTCTTTAAGCACTTCTAATAACTCTGGCAGCAGTATTGGGCCAAACTGTTTATATATTTCTACCGGCAGGCCATCCCTTCCAGGGGCTTTATTATTGGGCATATCCCTTAGCGCCAGTTCTAATTCTTTAACTGTAATCGGGGCATCCATGAGATCTCTTTGCTCGACTTGTAGGGTAGGGAGCCCCAGCTCATTCAGGAACCCACCTAACTCACTATCCAACGCATCCATTCTAGATTCATATAGAGAAGAATAAAAGGTATGCATAACCTCTAGGACTTGTTCTGTCTTATGACACAGCTCCCCCTTAGTATTACGCAAAGAAGCTATATAAGAGGATGGTTGCTGGGCCCTAGCTACCATGGCTAACATCCTGCCTGCCTTCTCCCCTTCCTCATAGTAGGATTGTTTTTGGAAAAAACGTTTATTTTGGGCGTTCAACATTAACCTCTCATTTGAGCTTCCTCCCATTTTTGCCGGCACTCAGCTGTGGCTCGTTCTATGTAATTCACTTCCGTCAGCTCAACCTCTAAATGTAGTTTCTGCGTCCGAGCTCTTGTTTCGTTTTTCATCTTATTAACCGCCGCTATCAGAATGCCTCTGAGGAAGGTCTTCATGGAATCCCAGACAACTAGTCTGGATACCGTCTGTAAGTTATGTGCAAATAATTCCTTCAGCTGATCACCTATGTCCGTCACATCTGTTAGGACCTGCAACCAGTACGGGTTAAAGTGCCATAACCGACCCCCACAAGAGTGGGGCGGTAAAAAGTAAACTATGGCTAACATTGGGGTGTGATCTGAGAGTTTCCTCGGCAGGTATTTTATGTCACGGATTAAGTGACCCATCCTGTCATTCCCTAGGAATAAATCAATCCGGAATAAGGTACCATGTGTCTCGGAGTAACAGGAGTATTTTCGGACTGTGGGGTTTCGTAGTCTCCAAAAGTCTACTAAGGCCGCTTCCCTTAGAAGGCGCCCGAATGGGGTGACTGCACCTGCAACCGCGGCCCCCGTCCAAGGCTGGTGTGGTCACATTATTAAAATCGCCTAACTTTATCACAGGCACATCAGGCAAGTACCTTCCGGATCGTGCACGGCGAATAAGGAGGAGGGATATACACTCCTATTATGACACAGGGGTGTTGGTAATGTTTACCATACAGACAGACAAAACGTCCATCCTCATCTAATTTTTGTCGGAGGCATTCAAACGCCACATTTTTATGGATAAGAATACTGACACCTCTCGCATAAGAGGAGTAAGTCGCATGGAAGCAGTATCTATCCCAATTAGGTGTGAGTAGATTCAGCTGTTCTTTAAGCAGGTGCGTCTCCTGCAAGCAGCAAATGGACGATCCTTGGGACCTAATGCAATCAAGTACTGCACGTCTCTTAGGCTAGGTCTACACGACGACATTTTGTTGCACCAATGTCGCGCGACAATTTTTAGAATGGTGGTCTATAGTTTGTTGGATTTTCTGTCGTATGGCGCATGTCGCATGCGACATTTTGGCCATAGGTTTCAATAGGAATCTCGTGCGACTGCGACTTCAGTGCGACATACATGCGACAAACCGTTGTTTGGGTGTCTGATTTTGGCACCAGAGTCAAGTTTATAAAAAGGCCACATGGGATATTCATTCTTCAGGTGTCATTTTGGATTTGGAGAGGAAGCTTATGTCACATTTTTTGGCCTTGCCAGAGGAAATTATCCCTTCAAGTGTGGCAGGTATGTTTTGTGAAGCCTTTTTTATATACAGAGTGTAAGAAACACGTTTTGTGTGAAAATATAGTGTCTTTTCTTAGTTATGGAATGAACAAGTAATGTATGTAATGTCAGACATATTTTTAACCATTTACAGTTCCAGGTATAGCATGTGTATTTTTGTTTCACCTATCTACTGTTTTACAAGTGAAACACACTGTGGAATCCATATTTGGCAGCCTATAAAGTTCCAATTGTGTTTCTTTACATGTATTTTTAATTTTTACCTTTGTATCTCGGACCAGCTTATGTATATGAAAATATTTCTTATACAGCTCATAAATTCGGCCCTTCATACATTTGGATTATCAAAGTTTTTCGCCTCAGTCAAGTTTTCTTTTTCTTTTTTTTATATAGTAGTCTGTTTCTGGTTGTTTCCTAATGAGGGTGGCCAGACCTACTGTCTCTCCTCCTGCTACTTGTCCCATACTTGGCCCAATAATGTAATTTAATTTATTCAGCTTTATTAACACTTACTTAACAGTGTTTTAAATTGTTAAAAACAATATATTTCTCTCAGTTTGTGATAAATAGGTTGATGTATAAGGTTTGCAGACAATTACTTTGATTGTGTGACTGTAATTGATGCACATTGTATTTAGTTATCTTGGAGTTGGCTGTCTGTGTAGTTGAGTAGTGTATGCAGTGGTGCTGAATGTGTGTATGTAGTTGAGTAGTGTATGCAGTGGTGTTGAATGTGTCTGTGTAGTTGAGTAGTGTATGCAGTGGTGTTGAATGTGTCTGTGTAGTTGAGTAGTGTATGCAGTGGTGCTGAATGTGTGTATGTAGTTGAGTAGTGTATGCAGTGGTGTTGAATGTGTCTGTGTAGTTGAGTAGTGTATGCAGTGGTGCTGAATGTGTCTGTGTAGTTGAGTAGTGTATGCAGTGGTGTTGAATGTGTCTGTGTAGTTGAGTAGTGTATGCAGTGGTGTTGAATGTGTCTGTGTAGTTGAGTAGTGTATGCAGTGGTGTTGAATGTGTCTGTGTAGTTGAGTAGTGTATGCAGTGGTGCTGAATGTGTGTATGTAGTTGAGTAGTGTATGCAGTGGTGCTGAATGTGTCTGTGTAGTTGAGTAGTGTATGCAGTGGTGCTGAATGTGTCTGTGTAGTTGAGTAGTGTATGCAGTGGTGCTGAATGTGTCTGTGTAGTTCAGTAGTGTATGCAGTGGTGCTGAATGTGTGTATGTAGTTGAGTAGTGTATGTTTTTTATTTTTTTTTCACTAAAAGTATCTGAAAGTAGTATTTTCATTTATTTTATTGTGTTAGGTTATATAAATATAACATCTATATTGTCATTATTTCCCAGAATGGCTGCGTCCCGACGCGAGATTGATGAGGAAACGGTCATTGCTGCTATCCAGGAAAGACCATGTATATGGGACTGCAGAGATGTCAGCTATGCAGATCGTGTTAAAAGAAATAAAGCTTAGGATGAAGTTGTTACTGCAGTCTATCCGGAATGGCCATCCCTGTCATCCACCCAACAAAGTCTTAAAAGTAAGATTGACTGTACAAATCAGTGGCGTCGCCAGGGGGGGGCCAGAGGGGGCCACGGCCCCCCCTACATCATGCTGTGCCCCCCCATGTGCCCCCCCAACTAACATGACCCCCCCCCCAGTGAGCCGCCGCCGGGCACAGGGAGATGAGCGCTTCCATTGCGCTCATCTCCATTGTAAACTGCCTGTGCCAGCGGAGGTGCAGGGGAGGGAGAGGCGTGTCCCTTCCCCTTCCTCTGATAGGCTGCAGGCAGGCCCGAAGTGGAGGAGAGGCCCCACCCCCTAATTGCTCCTGTTTATCTTTCTAAAGCTAAAGGACCTTTGATGATGTCATCACAGGTCCTGTAAGGGAACTGCACAGTGTAAAGTGTAGTTCCCAGGTTAGAACAGTGCATCTGCCAGGACCTGTGATGACATCATCTTCAACATCACAGGTCCTGCAGAATCTAGCAAAGGAACTGCACCAAAAATGGTGTAGTTCCTAGGTTTCAAAGGTATATCTGCCAGGACCTGTGATGACATCATCACAGGTCCTTCAACCCCTAACAGCAAGTATTAGAAGTTCACAAGCAGCTCTGCATTGATCCATACAGACTGGAATGGAGAGGTAAGAGGAGGTTCTCCACTTCTCATCATTTACCCCCCCCCCCCCCCATGCCCTGTTTTTACTCATTGCTCACTCATGTATAATACTTCAGACAGTTACAGTGACCACAACCTCATGTACCTCACACACAGTGACCATAATGTATAACTGACCACATATTTCTATAAACACTGCATCTACAGTATTATACCTTCTATGTGTCACATCAATACACTGCTCTGTGTGTAATATATGTATATAGATACACACACATACATGCACACACACTGCATATATTACACAGTATTATACATGCAATATGTACAGATATATAGTATATACCGCAGTGCACTGATATGTGAGGTACAAGGTATAATAGATGCTGTGTGTACAGATATCAGTACACTTCTGTATATACTATATATGTGAGGTACGAGGTATAATATATGCAGTGTATACAGTATATACAGTAGTGTAATATGTGAGGTACGAGGTATAATAGATGCAGTGTGTACAGATATATAGTGTATACAGCGGTGTAATGATATGTGAGGTACGAGGTGTCAATACACTGCTGTATTTACTATATACCTGTACACACTGCATCTATTATACCTCGTACCTCACATATTACACTACTGTATATACTGTATACACTGCATATATTATACCCCGTACCTCACATATCAGTACACTGCTGTATATACTATATACCTGTACACACTGCATCTATTATACCCTGTACCTCACATATCAGAACACTAGGGAATATACTATATACCTGTACACACTGCATCTATTATACCGCGTACCTCACATAACTGTACACTGCTGTATATAATATACATCTGCATCTATTATACCTCTTTTGTGTGCCAGGGCTGTTTTGTAATCCCAATCCGGCCCTGATGGCATAAATTATAAAACGCAGCAGCAAGAATAGTTCATGGAACAAAGGGAGGGTCTATAAAAGGGGAATGGGGGCCCAATTTAGATTCCCGCTATGGGGCCCAGTGATTTTTATGTACGCCCCTGGCTGCAGGCACTAGGCCGGCAGCCTATCAGAGGCCGGCGCAATGACGTCATCGTGCCGCCTGAGCCTTACATTACAGCGTGGGACACAGGAAGAGGCTGCATCGCATCGCTGACACTTAGGTAAGTATAAGTGGGTTTTTTTTGTTTTTTTTACAATAGTTTTACTGGCACATTGGGGGGGCTTATTACAATACTGGCACATGATGATGGGGGGACTTAATACTGGCACATGATGATGGGGGGACTTAATACTGGCACATGATGATGGGGGGGGACTTAATACTGGCACATGATGATGGGGGGGGACTTAATACTGGCACATGATGATGGGGGGGGGGACTTAATACTGGCACATGATGATGGGGGGGACTTAATACTGGCACATGATGATGGGGGGGACTTAATACTGACACATGATGATGGGGGGACTTAATACTGGAACATGGGGGGGGCTTAATACTGGCACGTGATGGGGGGCTTATTACTGGCACGTGATGGGGGGCTTATTACTGGCACGTGATGGGGGCTCTTGTTACTGGCACGTGATGGGGGCTTATTACTGGCACATTGGGGGGCTCTTGTTACTGGCACGTTATTGAGAGCACTTATTACTGGCACATTATTGGTGGGCACTATAGGGGCATCTACTGAGGCCACAAAGAAGGGGTGTTTTATATGGGGGGCTCTGTACAGTAGCATTTTATACTGGAACACATTATGGTGGGTACTATGGAGAAGGGGAGAGAGGAGTACTATGGAGTCATCTACGAGGGGCTCTAAGAAGGGGTATTTTATACTTGCAAATTATGGGGGACACTGAGGCCATCTACTGGGGCACGATATATGGGACATTTTATACTGGTACATTATGGGGGGCACTAGCAGGAAGGGGGGAGAGGAGCACTATGGAGGCATTTACTGGTGCACTATATAGGGGTATTTTATACTGGCACATTATGGGGGACATTAGCTCAACTGGGGGCATAAGGGGGTATGTTTTGCACATTATAAGGATAATTATTTCTACTGGGGGGCATTATGGTGGGTTTTATTACTCCCCCATGGTATGACCCCCTAGTAGCAGCACCAGCCTCTCCCTGCTCTGCTATCCCTCTGCCCCTTCTCCAAATCCTTATTATGAAATCTTTCTCATTAGGATAAAACACAACATCAGCTCCACGAGCCCCCGGCCAAAGTGTGGAAGTGGTGTCCGAGATCCCCAAGGACCAAGCCAAGTAACTGTAAGTGTTCATGTGAAATATGTTTATTTTATATATGTACACTCCTGTGAGAGGCGGGGAGGGAGATCTGTGGATGACACTGTTATAGGGAGGGAGATCTGTGGATGACACTGTTATGGAGGGGGAAATGGGGGTGACACTGTCATGGGGTGGATCTGTGGATGACACATATAGCATAAGATGCTATATACGGTATGTGGCATCCACAGATCCCCCCCATAGCAGTGTCATCCACAGATCCCCCTCTCTATAAAAGTGTCATCCACAGACAGCTGGACTTTTCTTCCCTGTTGCGGTTTTAGGTATTGGGTAAAGTATTGCAGCATTTCTAAGCATACTTGTGTAAATGTATCGTTGTTATAGCTGCCCCCCCTACTTTTGTCCTGGCCCCCAGTGTGCCCCCCCAAAATTTGAAAGCTAGAGACGCCACTGGTACAAATGGATTGTATAATTACAGTGTTTGCAGAGATGTATATTGTTTTAAATTCAAGGGTCTACTTAAATAGTAATCTTCCCTGGACCACATAAAGTACACATGACAGCATGTAGTATAGTAGTGTGGTCCCAAAGGAGAAGTTATGTGACACTTTACTGTGGTCCATAAAGGGCCAATCAATGACATCCTGGTGCTATATATAGTTATGTCAAGACAAACTACATGTTCTTCATATTGTCATTTTTCTCAAACTATAGGGAAGGCAGTGCAAACCCGATGGCGATCTTTAAAGGACTGCTACACTTGGGAGTTGCGGCAAATTAGAGATGATGGAAGAAGTGGGAGTTCACCTTGTAAGAGGAAGCAATATATATTTTTTGAACAACTTGAGTTTTTGAGGCCAGTACTGGAACCAAGAAGGTAATTTTATGTAAAAAAATTCTACATAGTATTTATTTGGATGTCCTATTTGTAAATCACATGTGATGGAATATGAACCATTGATTTATATCAGGGATTGTGAGCAATAACTGGGAGTCGAGGCTGCACAGACATATAATAATGGGCCATGTAAAGATATGCAAGTGTTTTATGTTTCGAGTTGCACCTGTTTTTGCGTCACAATCAATGATGGACATCACAGCACAAACCCTGACATGTGATGTAGTATTTTTGGTTTCTGATTACTGTCATTTGCAGTTCCAGCGGAAATCTACAAAGAACAAGTGGTCCAGAACCTGACCAGGACAGTTCAGATGCCCCACCAGAGTCAATAGCTGAGGCGGAAACTTCAAGATCCACAGAGGCCCGTTCTGCAACTTCTGCTCGTGAAAGAAGGAGACGAGCCAATGAGCCCAATATACCACTTTCTGGCCAGATAACCTCACTTCTCGATGAGCGTAGGGGACTAATGGATGATCCCAACTACCATTTTACTGTTTGCCTACACTGTCCTAAAAAAGCTACCCAAAGATCAAATGGGTGCATGTCGAAAAGAGTTATGGGAGGTTGTAACCAAATATATTGCTATGTCTGAAAAAGCCACAGGAAACCAAACTAATCCAACACAAACAACTACCGTAACCCAAAACCAAATTCCAACTTCTGCACCAATCCATTACTACCCTGCACCACAAAACACATACCAAAATACCTATGCATCCACAACAAACCCACACAGCCAATATAATAACCCAACACCTCATGATTTCCCAACTATGCATCAACCAACATATGCTCAAAACTTCCAGAGTAACCCATATCCTAGCCAATTTCCAACATACCATTACCAAACCCAATGCCACAAACATCCACCATTGTTCCACCACCCAGCATGCAAACATTTGGCCAGGCACAGCAATTTGAGGCACTTCATCCTAATCCCGCCCAACACACATCTGTGCAATCTTGCCAGCCTTGGAGTCAACCCACAACTCAAGAGACCCGTCCTTCATCCACACACTCGACAGCTGGTGGCTCACATTCAGCTTCATCACTTGGCCAATCGCGGACACCATCAGCTCGAACCACACCTGAGCCAGATTTTGCACAGTTTTCAGATTAGAGTAAAAAAATAAGTTGACATTACCTGCATATCACATGCTTAGAAATGTTGCCAATGTGTTGGTTTGTGTTGCATTATGTAATTTAATGGCAATATTTCAATGGCTGACACAGCATACAATTGTGTGCATGTAAGTGTTTCATACAGGCCAAGCCCTGCTACCTAGTGGATGAGGTCAAATATTGCTATTACTTTACAGCTAGTTAGTTAAAACACTCAACTGGTTCACAGGACTCGGCATTCTTGTTACAGTTTGCAGGCAAGTAAGTCCTAAGTTTGAGTAGGAATAATTAAAGAGGATCTTTCATCTGCCAAAACATTGTGAACTAAGTATCATGAGATATAGTGCGGCGCCCAGGGATCTCACTGCACTTACTATTATCCCTGGGCACCGCTCCGTTCTCCTGCTATGCCCTCCGCTATGTTCGGTCCCTTGTTTATAGTAGGCGGTGTCTGCCCTTGTTCTGCTGGGCGTCTCCTTCTCCTAGGCTGTAGCGCTGGCCAATCGCCGCGCAGAGATCACTACCTGAGAGAAAAAACCTCACAAGCTGTGAGCTCTGCACTGCGATTGGCCAGCGCTACAGCCTAGGAGAAGGAGACGCCCATCAGAACAAGGGCAGACACCGCCTACTATAACCAAGGGACCAAACATACCGGAGGGCATAGCTGGAGAACGGAGCGGTGCCCAGGGATAATAGTAAGTGCAGTGAGATCCCTGGGCGCCGCTGTACAGATCATGATACTTAGTTCACAATTTGTTGACAGATGAAAGGTCCTCTTTAAGTAATGGCGCTAAATAGAGGTTCCAAACTAGATGCACCACGCAACGAGATATTTACACAACTATGTCCCAGAGAGTACAACCGTAAACACAAGGTCAAGGATGTGTCATCAACTTTATGCAGACCATACCACCACCACCATAAAGTTGAGACAGGTGATTAGATTTCAGCGTTATGCCATTAGGTTAATAAAAGTAAGTCTGGGCCACTAACAAACATCACAATCATTGCAGACTGGGCCTGGAAAAGAGTCCTGGCCACCTGAGAAGAGTCATGGTCATTCATGAATTCCTGCTCTCCTGCCCACCTGCTGATGACTGACAGTCTTCTACCTAGTTTTCTCCCTTTCTCTCTAGGAGAGAACTGCCAATCATCAGCAGAGCAGGGGATTATGAATGATCAGGACTCTTCTCAGGTAGACTGGACGATTTGTCTGGGCTGGCCTGCAATGATTAGGACGTTTGTTCTGGACAACCACTAACTTTTCTAGCTCATGAGTGACACACCGCTGAAATCTGCATTTTGGACAGTATTTGAAGCTGCCCTCAGGGAGGTCAGCATAACTGTGATGGCAGGATTCCTTTAAAGAAATATTTTGAACTAAGTCATGTTTTAAAGGTTCACTAACAAAAGTTAATAGATCTGTTAGACATACAACCTCAAAGAGAAACCAAAAATGTTGTGCTTTTTTTTTTTTAAATGAAAATAAATAAGTCGTGCTTAGTTGACAGATAATAACATAATGCTTAATTGTCAACATTATTTGTGTTATTTATGAATAAATAAAATGTGTCAAAAGTGTCCACTTGTATCCCTTGGGAATAAATGCATTGGACGATTCAAAAAAGTGTCTGTGCATAATTTTTAACACTCATACACATTGCTACAGTAGCCCACAAGATGACATTAATAACAATGAATTATTAAATTGATTCAAGCTGCCAGGGTACCGAGCCTTCAGGCGACATAAAATAGGCCGCAAATTGCTCTCTAACCAACATTGATTGTCGTGCTGAATGGTAAGGCTGATGTACTAATCCTGGGAACGGATTGGTTAACGTGTCAGAATCCGCCCTTTCATCATCCAGCCGAACCAAATTATGCAATACACATGCACATTTGACTATAATCTCAGCAGTATCAACTGAAACGTTCATTGCTGTGTGAAAAATTCGCCATTTTGCTGCTAAGATCCCAAAAGCGCATTCCACTACCCTACGTGCTCGACTTAGCCGATAATTAAATACCCGCTTGACAAGAGATAAATTTCTTTGAGGGTAGGGGCGCATAATATGTTGGGATAAAGCAAATGCCTCATCCCCAACAAAAATATATGGCATTGCTGGTTCCAAAGTCCCTGGGAGAGCAGCATTTGGTGGAATGTGAAGGGAACCTTCCTGCAGTCGACTTCCAAATGCAGATAGGTTGAGAAGATTAGAGTCACTACTGCTGCCATATCCCCCTACTTCTATAACTGTGAAACAGTAGTTGCTGTCCACCAGGGCCAGAAGAACAATGGAAAAAAAATTCTTAAAATTAAAAAAACGAGAACCACTTTAAAAGCCACCTTTAAGTCTAATGTGCTTCCCATCTAAGGCACCCAAACAATTAGGAAAATTTGTTTTGTCCAAAAAACCGGCAGCTTTGTCCAACCACATTGCTTCTGTGGGCTCCGGCATCACTACATCTTTCAAGGTCATCCAAATAGACTCACATGTTTCCTTTATTATTATCCGAACTGTGGATTTGCCACACAAATACTTAAAATGTAAAGAGGAATAACTCATTCCCGTTGCTAAATACCTGTTGGTTTAAAAAAAAAATTAACAGATTTCTTTGTAAAAATGCATAAATCAACATAAATTTGATATGAACATACCTCAAAGTAATACTGAGTCTCTCCTCAGGAGAAATAGCCCGCCTCATATTTGTATCTTGGCGTGTCAAATGTACACGCACATTATCCAGTAAGTAATCCAAAACCGTTATGTTCATGCGATAATAGTTTTTAAATTTACCAGGATACCTGCGCAAATCAGAAAAAAGCAACTCAAAATGGCCTTTACTTAATCGCTGGTAATTTAGAGGATGCACCCAAGCACGTCCCTTCAAAGCCTGCATCCTTCTTCTTTGCTCATAATGCAGAAGATGAGAACAGAAAATCAAAGACAAAAGAACTTCACTATCCATTTCCTAAAATAACAACACTTGCAAAGGGACTGACACTGGAGACAGGCATCATTCTTGTGCCCATGAGGTCCTCGTTTTAAACAGAGCTTAGTTGTTTGTCGCGCGACAAACTAAGCAAAAAATGTCGCGCGACAGCGTGTCGCATGCAAGTCGCAATACATTTTTGTCGCGCGACATTGGTGCAACAAAATGTCGCGCGACAAATGTCGTCGTGTAGACCTAGCCTTAGGCCTCATGCACACGGCCGTTGTTTGGGTCCGCATCCAAGCCGCTGTTTTTACGCATTCACTTCAGTGGGGCAGCAAAAGATGCAGACAGCACTCCGTGTGCTGTCCGCATCCGTTGCTCCGTTCCGTGGCCCCGCAAAAAAAATATAGCATGTCCTATTTTTGTCTGTTTTGCGGACCTTTCCGTAAATTGCGGAAGGCACACGGGCGGCTTCTGTTTTTTGTGGACCGCAAAAAAACGGCACGGTCGTGTGCATGTAGCCTTAGTCGCATCCTTGATACCTCTTACATTTCTAACTAAGAAAATTTATCGTGTTAGCCATAGCAGTTGTATGATATTAGTCACCAAGATACAATTGAGACCCCGAACTAAGGATGCCCACATGATGGACCCTGCAAACCCTGACAGCTCACAATCACAGTCTAGTAACCAATTTCCCCCCCCCCCCCAACGAACCAGGAACATTAACAATGTGCGTACCGACTTCTCCGGCAGGTTCCCGCTTGGACAGAATAGTCCGTACCACGGGAGCAGCAAGCACCTGCCGGCGGGGTCGGCAAGGAGCGGCGAGTTAAATCGCCGACAAAGTGAAAAGCAATTCAGTAAGTAACAACTATAGAACTCTTAATAAAGGTAGATTCCTACCCTCAGAGATAACAGTATAGGAGGCTCACTTACAGACAATTTAAGCTCTCCTGCAACTCTCGGCTATAGATAATGAAAGCACATCCCTAGATCCGTATTGACTACTGCTGCCCAAATAAAAAGGAAATATATAGACTGCTCACAAAGTAACATAGCAGGATCCATAGACTGAATGTAACAGCAAGTAAATATAAATTAAAAAAGAGATTAACACACAGGCATTAGAGGAGTGAACTCCTTGCACTTTAAATAACTACGTTACGTGCGCACTATCGCAGGCAACAGTCACGAATCATCCCGTCTTCCATCTTCCCGCAGCTGCTGTTCGTGTCTGTCCAACCATTTCTTTAGAATCCTCAAAAAACATAGTGGATCCCATCGCTGCCACACAAAGTTTTGCAGGGAAGATCATTGAATAGCTGACGTTGTGTGGGTCCTCAGTCGTCTTTTTACATCAAGGAACTTCGCTCTCCGTTTCTGGACTTCAATGGAATAATCAGGGAACAGTGACACTCTGTGGGCATTAATAGATATGTCAGGCAGCTCTCTGGCCCTCCGGAGAATAATGTCCCTGTCTCTGTTATGGAGGATCTTCATAATCACCGTTCTAGGGGGTGCACCCGGCAGCAATGGGCGGGTAGGCACCCTGTGGGCGCGTTCCACAGCAAACATAGGTGTCAGAGTGGTTGACCCGAACAAATTTTTCAGCCAGGATTCAAGGAACTCTGTGGGGTTAGTACCTTCTACTTTTTCCGGTACGCCCACTAGACGCACATTGTTTCAGCATGACCGATTCTCTAAATCGTCCTGTTTAGCTGCTAGCATATCCATACGTCTGGTGCAATCAGCAACATCACGTTTAAGAGGATGGATAGACTCCTCCACATCGCCCATACGATTTTCCAGGTCGTTCGACAAAGTGCGCTAGTTTTCGCAGGTCGTGGCAGATGATAGTTACGTCTTCTTTAACCCCTTAAGGACTCTGCCATTTTTTGCAAATCTGACCAGTGTCACTTTAAGTGCTGATAACTTTCGTCACATATTGTACTTTATGACACTGCTAAAATTGGGTCAAAAAAGTAACATTTTTTACAAAAAAATTTGCAAATTTCAAAGTTTCAGTTTCTCTACTTCTGTAATACATAGTAATACCCCCAAAAATTGTGATGACTTTACATTCCCCATATGTCTACTTCATGTTTGTAGCATTTTGGGATTGATATTTAATTTTTTGGGGATGTTACAAGGCTTAGAAGTTTAGAAGCAAATCTTGAAATTTTTCAGAAATTTACAAAAACCCAATTTTTAGGGACCACTACAGGTCTGAAGTCACTTTGCGAGGCTTACATAATAGAAACCGCCAAAAATGACCCCATTCTATAAACTACACCCCTCAAGGTATTCAAAACTGATTTTACAAACTTTGTTAACCCTTTAGGTGTTGCACAAAGGTGTTGCACAAGAGTTATTGGCAAATGGGGATGAAATTTGAGAATTTTATTTTTTTGCCTAATTTTCCATTTTAACCCATTTTTTCCACCAACAAAGCAAGGGTTAACAGCCAAACAAGACTGTATCTTTATTGCCCTGATTCTGTAGTTTACAGAAACACCCCATATGTGGCCGTAAACTGCTGTACGGGCACACAGCAGGGCGTAGAGTGAAAGGTGCGCCGTATGGTTTTTGGAAGCCAGATTTTGCTGGACTGGTTTTTTGACACCATGTTCCATTTGAAGCCCCCCTGATGCACCCCTAGAGTAGAAACTCCATAAAAGTGACCCCATCTAAGAAACTACACCCCTCAAGGTATTCAAAACTGATTTTACAAACTTTGTTAACCCTTTAGGTGTTGCACAAGATTTAATGGAAAATAGAGATACAATTTCAAAATTCCACTTTTTTGGCAGATTTTCCATTTTAATATTTTTTTTCCAATTACAAAGCAAGGGTTAACAGCCAAACAAAACTCATTATTTATGGCCCTGATTCTGTAGTTTACAGAAACACCCCATATGTGGTCGTATACCGCTGTACGAGCACACGGCAGGGCGCAGAAGGAAAGGAATGCCATACGGTTTTTGGAAGGCAGATTTTGCTGGACTGGTTTTTTTGACACCATGTCCCATTTGAAGCCCCCCTGATGCACCCCCAGAGTAGAAACTCCAAAAAAGTGACCCCATTTTAGAAACTACGGGATAGGGTGGCAGTTTTGTTGGTACTAGTTTAGGGTACATATGATTTTTGGTTGCTCTATATTACACTTTTTTGTGCGGCAAGGTAACTAGAAATAGATTTTTTGGCACTTTTTTTTTATTTACAACATTCATCTGACAATTTTATAGAGCAGGTTGTCACGGACGCGGCGATACCTAATATGTATACAATTTTTTTTATTTATGTAAGTTTTACACAATGATTTCATTTTTAAAACCAAAAAAATGTTTTAGTGTCTCTATAGTCTAAGAGCCATAGTTTTTTCAGTTTTTGGGCGATTATCTTAAGTAGGGTCTCATTTTTTGCAGGATGAGATGACGGTTTGATTGGCACTATTTTGGGGTGCACATGACTTTTTGATTGCTTGCTATTACACTTTTTGTGACGTAAGATGACAAAAAATGGCTTTTTTTACACCGTTTTTATTTTTATTTTTTTATGGTGGTCATGTGATATTTTTATAGAGCCGGTCGATACGGACGCGGCGATACCTAATATGTATACTTTTTCACAATGATTTCATTTTTGAAACAAAAAAAATCATGTTTTAGTGTTTCCATAGTCTGAGAGCCATAGTTTTTTCAGTTTTTGGGCGATTATCTTGGGTAGGGTATGATTTTTGCGGGATGAGATGACGGTTTGATTGGTACTATTTTGGCGTACATGCGACTTTTTTGATCACTTTTATTACCTTTTTGGGGAAGTAAGGTGGGCAAAATTTCAATTTCCTAATAGTTTTTATTTTTTTATTTTTATGGCGTTCACCGTGCGGGGAAAGTAACATGACCGTTTTATAGATCAGGTCGTTACGGACGCGGCGATACCAAACATGTGTAGGGAATTTTATTTTTTCCATTTTTAATCAGTGATAAATGTGTTTTTTGATTTTTACTTTTTTTTCACTTTTTTTTTGACCCAGATCCACTTGGTTCTTGAAGATCCAGTGGGTCTGATGTCTGTATAATACAGTACAGTATTTTACACTTGTCTGAACAGATCTATGCCTTTTAGCACATATCTGTTCAGCACCATGGACAGCAGGACGCCTGAGAGGCGTCCTGTTGCCATGGGAACCTTCCCCGTCTGCTCAGTACTGGTCAGAACTGCGCAGACGGGGAAGGGTAAGGAGGGGATCTGTCTGGGGGCTCTCTCCCTCCCCATCGGGGGGCTGCAAAGGCACTGCAGCCCCCCGATGGGAGAGGGAGGGAGCTCCCTTTTACTGTTAACTTTTTCCATACAGCGGTCCGTACGGACCGCTGTATGGAAAGGGTTAAATGGCTGACATCGCATCACCGATGTCAGCCGTTTATACCAGGGTATACCCTGGTATACCCACTAGAAGCCAACGAATTTTCAAGCGGAGGCAGGCGGGGGATCGCGATCCCGCCTGCCGCACCGCCCGCCGGCAAAAAATCATCCAGGGGTGCAGGGGGGTGTAAAATCTGTTTGAGGGACACTAAGGTTTCTGATCCCCGCGGATCAGAAACTGCAAAAAGCGCAGCAAACCGCAGGTCTGAATTGACCTGCGGTTTGCGGCGATCGCCGATAGGGGGGGTCACATGACCCCCCCCTGGCGTTGTCACAGGATGCCGGCTGAATGATTTCAGCCGAAATCCCGTTCCGATTAACCCCTGGGGCGCCGGAATACCGATTTCAAGTTAGGACGTACCGGTACGCCCTGAGTCCTTAAGGACTCGGGAAATAGGGCGTACCGGTACGCCCTGCGTCCTTAAGGGGTTAATGGCTCCCACTTGAACAGTAAGACCATGTAGTGATTTACCACATTTAGTGATAGCATGCAGGACATCTTTAAGTGTTCGTTCAGCCACTGTATTATCTGTGTCAGTGAGCTGTGTTGAGGGATCGTTAGCTCCAGGTGCAGCAGATTCCCCTTCCCCCTCCTCCTCAGCAGCAGCTCCCTGGGAGGACAGATGTCTTTCTTTTGCCCCTTTAGAGGTGAGTTGGGCAGCAGGTCGGGCAAACTTTCCCAACACAGTTCAGCCGAGCGGTCTGCGCGGCATGGAGTTGCGCTGCCGGCGCCATCTTGGAGCTCGCGTTCGGCCGCTCTCCCCTCTTAGACATTTCTGCCGTTTTCGAGTCACCGGCGGCACTGGAGGAAGGTAGGTCGGTACTGGGCACTTTTTTAAGGATGTCAGTGGGATCAGCCAGAATAATCTGCCGAGTGCAGGCCGGAGCCGAGCAGACACACGTCCTGTTACGCCACGCCCCCCAAAAAAGTTTTTATTTTTACCTACTTTTTTAGAGTTACATCTACGGAGCTCTGTGTGGGCTAATTTTTTTGCGGGCCAATCTGTAGCTTTTTATTTATATCATTTTGGGATCTGTATGACTTTTTGGTGACATTACTTTTTTTTAGGAGGGGAAGGGACAAAAAATTGGCCATTTAGATTTTTTTTTCCTGTTACGCTATTCGCTTTTTGGGATAAATTATTTTTAGATCTTAATATTACGGGTGTTTTCAAATGCAGCGATGACTATTTTTTTCACTGTTTATTTTTATTCCCGGGGAAAGGGGCTGATTAGAATTTTTATATTCTTTTTATTTTTAAAAACTTACTTTTTTTTTCTTTACTTTTTTTTAGGCCTCTAAGGACCTAACATCATGCATTTGTTAGTTAGACTGCATCTTATATACATCAATCGAAATAAATCCATTTGAAAATAGAAGATTCAGTGTGTGCTGCCACCGGCAGGCCTACATTGGACTATTCACGGAAAAAATATATATAAAACATCCTGCACGATATGATAATGAATGTTGCGGATGTGCATGGCTACATTTATAAAGTCACAGAAAATAATGCACTATAATAATAGATGCAAGCATAACATATGGACTAAGCCCTCACTCAGTTGATAAAATCTGAGACTCTTAGCCAATACATTTTGATCAAAACACATCTGTGCCCACAGTTCAGGCGGGTCCTACGCTAAACCTACCTATGCCGGTATGCATTTATATTCTGGAGCACAGACCCCGCACATATAGTGTGTTGTACTAGTTACCTATTCTGGGAGTAGCATTCATGTGCACTTTTGCCCCACCTATGTAAGAGGCGACCTTGATTAGGTGGTACATATAGGTGTATGCGCTCCTCCTCCCATTGGTTGCTGCTGCACATGGAGGTAACTAGGAGCAGCACACTATATGTGCGAGGTCTGCGCTCCTGAACATAGATGCATGACGGCATAGGTAGGTTTAGTGTAGGACCTGCCTGACTGAGACCACCTTGGCGCTGGGTAGATGGGCTTAGATGTGTTTTGATCAAAATGTATTGACCAAGTGTCTAAGATTTTATTACCAGAGTGAGGGCTTAGCCAAAAGGCTGCGTGGGGGAGACATTCCAGGCCCAGAAGTGCAGCGCTTCTGGGTTTCGTGCTCTCAGATGCCATAGCCACATTTTACCGTGGCATTTGAGGAGGTAAATGCCTGTGATCGGCATTACTGCCAGTGGCTTTGGTGCCCGCGAACAGGCGTAACCTGACTTCTGCCGTACTATTATGAACGAGGTCGGGTAAGGGTTAATAAATACAATGATTGATCTATTGCTGCATATAGAGGGACAAACGGTACTGATGATATGAAGTGCGCCATGTTATATGACCTGTGCACGTGATGTCATTATAAACAACCAGTCACAGTATTAGAGGCTAAACAGCGAGTGGTGGGGACACGAGGAGAGCAGTTACTATTAGTGTCACGAACTATGGATCCGATCGCTCTGGATCCCACAGCTCTGACGTAGTGGTCTGTGACGGAGTCTGCGCACACACAGAGACCTCACGTGACCGGGGTATTACCCTTCGGCTAACACCCCCCCCCACTACACTTCGGTAACTGCCACCACGTGGGTTCCCGGTCCACGAGCCGACTATCCGGGTCATTCACTATCACACAGATCAGTGGATGAACCGGATATCACTTACTGACCAACCGCAGTCAATCACCCCCAGCTACAATTCCTAAATGCAATTTAACTAACTACCTGGTAACGTCTCTTCAAAAGGCAAGGTACGTTTTTCAGCAGCTTAGAATATGGAAGACTTGGCCACTTAGATTTTATAATCTTTAATAAGAGGTAAAAAGCAGTGCATACAAATCTAATGAAAATGACTATAAATCTACAGAATAATAATAACAATATAAATAATCACGACAGTTCAAATGAAAGGGAAAAAAGATGAAAGAATACTTAGTTTCTCTGGAGGGTTTCAGATGGTCGTTCATATGTCCTTTTTGAATCCTTGCAAACCCAGTTCAGTATGTATCAGGGGAGACCCTCAAAGTTCTTCTGATACAGGGATATGCCATCAATGTCCAATTAAGTGTCTGGTGATGTTCCATGGGTCTCTCTCCTCTGTCCTTGTGCACGGATCTTTATGAACTCTCCCATGGGCAGGAGACTTACTCCTGTCAGCCAATGGCAGCAGAGTGACTGTGAAGCCTAGGGATTGGCCTCCAAGGGTTTTATGACCCCCGTCAAAGTTCAGTTCCTACAATGGGGATTATACTTAAGCCTGTATCTCCCTGATACATCGGCATATTTTTATACAGAATACATATTTGCATACAGAATGAGACCACACACGGTAATGCTGGGACCTGTAGTTCTTCTACCACCCATAGGTGAGCTACAGAATCACATCCTCTGGTCATATTTGATACCCAATTAACCACAATACTCTGTAGAGCCTGGATCTGGTGTCAGAAAGGGCATAAGTTGATTCATAACTGAAATATGAAAGTGGACTGGTTTTATGCCCAGAGCTAATTAAGGGCTATTAGCTCTCCTCAAACCAGACCTGGAAATTAATGACGTCACGCTCCAGCCAGGCTTGACAGCGAGCTGATCTTTATCTTATAGGACAGGATGAGCTGGGCCTGGTATAGCCTTTATGACCTTTTATAGCCGGCCTCACAGAGTAGTGGTAATAAAAGTGTCCATCTATATCATACTTGACCCAGGCTTCAGGAAGATGAGAGTTCACTGTTCTTTTACATAGGCCAGAAGCATACAAAATGGCTACCCAGAGGAATAATGTATGTATGCCGGCACAATTAGGGCTCATGCACATGAACGTATTTTCTTTCCGCTTCCGTTCCGGTTTTTTTTGCGGCCCGTAGGCGGAACCATTTACTTCAATGGGTCCACTAAAAAAACTGAAAACACTCCGTGTGCATTCCATGTCTGTTTGTCCACGTGCATGTCCCAATTTTGTCCACAAATCGCTTTCCGTGGCTCTATTCAAGTCAATGGATCCGCAAAAAATACGATATGCATACGGAACACATCCGTATGTCTTCCGTATTTTGTGGATCCATACCGTAGAAATGCATATGTTCGCTGTTTACAAACATTACATTAATAATTACAAATGTCTTGTATCCATTTGCGATCCGCAAAAAACGGATCTCATATGGAAACCATACGGAGATCTTTTGTGGACTCATGGAACAGATGAGGACTTAACTCAGATATGGAACAACGGATCCATGAAAAATGGACCGCAAAACAACAACGGTCTTGTGCATGAGCCCTAACAGAGAATTATTTTTCAATATGAGGAAGGTTTCAGAGCAGAAATACAACCACTACAATACAGTGTACAGAGCAAAAGCAGAAGGCTCTGTACAAAGTGTAGTTCCCAGTGCTGGCATACTGCCGCAGCGCCGCTGAGATGTGCTGTCCTGGCACAGCCACTGCACAGTGTATGGATCCTTCTGCTTCCAGCTCTGTATAGTTTCCAGTACCCTAGCTGCCCAAAACAACTGTTTGTAGGGGTGCTGGGTATCGGACCCCCACGATCTAATATTAACGACTTATGCTGAGGATAGATCATCATTATGTATGGTCCAGACAACCCCTTTAATAGTACCATGCAGTAAATAATTAATACTACTATGCAGTACACAATTAAAAGGGTATTCTGGTTAGATTACCTGGCAAGGACCGGGAGAGCCGGATGCAGTGTGCAGCAGCAGCCGCACATTAGTTCCTATGGAGCCCCTGCCTGTAGTAGGGCTCCATAGGAACATACGGGATATTTATCAAACTGGGGTAAAGTAGAACTGGCTTAGGGTACTTTCACACTAGCCTTAAAGTTTTCCGGTATTGAGTTCCGTCCTAGGGGCTCAATACCGGAAAAAAAGGCATCAGTTTTATCGCAATGAATTCTGAATATAAAGCAATCCATTCAGTATGCATCAGGATGTCTTCAGTTCAGTCACTTTTATGGTATTTGGCGGAAGAAAATACCGCAGCAAAAATCCCGGAACACTTGCTGGAATGCCAGATCCGACATTAATTTCCATTAAAATGTATTAATGCTGTATCCAGTACCAAGTGTTCCAGAAAAAACGGACCCGCTTTCCCTGTCTGCGCATGCGCAGACCTTTAAATCTGTGAAAAAGATAAATACTGGATCTGGTTTTCCGGATCCTGCAGGCATCACCCGCAAAAAATGAGCCCTCGCACAGCTCCATTTACATAAGTACAAAAAACTAAAAAGAAAAAATACATACGTTTGGCTCAGTTTGATCAGACAGACACCAAAACGCTGCAAGCGGAATGGAGACGGAACGGAGGAAAACTCATTCATTCAGAATTCATTAGGGCAAAACTGATCCTTTTTGGACCGCTTGGGAGAGCTCTGAACGATATAGGGCTAAATAACGATGAATGTTCTGTGGTCGATGGGCCCACCTACACCGCTCCCCCTTTTCAGAAACTGGCGAGGGCAGCATAAAAATGGGAAAGCCACAATGGCACTGAAAAAGGACGGTTTCTCTATTTCTTGTCCGCCGTCTGTGGGTTGCCCCTGCAACAGTGCAAAGCTGGCTACGATCTCTTCTAGAGTTATCTGTAGCCGTATCGGGTCGGCGGTTGCCCCGTTGGCCACTATTTCCTCCACTTCAGTCTCGTGGAGGGTTTGCTGTTGGGGGTCCTCGTTGGTGGCCACCGGTTCTTCCATCTGCTGCTCTGTTTCTTCTTTGTTGGGTGGGGCCACGTCCTCTACCTCGACCATCTTCTTTTTGGAGTGGTCAGCAACGGGGCTGTCCCTCTCCTTTCTCTTCCCTTTCCTCTGGCGAGACAAGAGGGGGAAATTCCTCCATAGAGAGGGCTACAGCAGCTGGAGGTGAGGTTATTTCTGCTGTAGTGGTGACAACGGGGCGGGTTGGGCTGGGGGCACGGGAGGGTGCCACTGAGGTGATGGGGAGTTGGATGTGGATGTCCTCAGTGGTGACGACAGGGCGGGGGGCGGTTGGGCAGAAGGGGGAGGGAACAGGAGCATGGGTGGGGGGAGATGTCCGCTTACCCTCTTTCTTGGATGGCTTCTCTTTGGGCTGTGCTGCCACCTGGACTGAGGCTTGGGAAGGTTTCCGGACGGCGGGAGCCCTGGCTGCGACTGATGCCCAGGTGCGATCCCTCTTTGGACAGTCCTTGTAGACGTGGGAGGCCAGCCTGCACAGGTTGCACGCCACATTCGGCAGGGATCCTCCTTGCAGTTCCTAATCTCGTGGCCTTTCTGTCCACATCTCCTGCAGAACTGTGGCATATCCGGGTAGTAGATGAGGCCGTGGGAGTTTCCGAGGGAAAAAGACTGAGGCAGGTGCTGGAGGCAGTCTTCTCAGGTGTGGGCGGGGCTATGCAGGTCTTCTCCTTGCTGGGCGGAGCTTCTTCCAGGGAAGGTCTTCGCCGAGCTTCTTCTTCTCGTCGGGGTTCCCCGAGGCCGAAGTCTTCAGTCCTCGTCTTCGGGGGTTCCTCGTCGAGTCCTCTTGAGGCTCTTCACACTTGACACTTCATCATACAGACTTTTAACCCCATCCACAAACTTTTGAGGAAAACCCATAGCCTCAAGAACCCCAAACATGAAAATATGAGCCACCCTATCATACGCCTTTTCAAAATCAAGCGCCAACAACATACACTTCTGCTTCCTCACCAGACAGTCACCAATCAAATCTCTCAACAAAAACAAATTTTCACTTATCCGTCTCTCAGGCACCGCACACACTTGATCCTCATCCACTACAGCACCAACCACCCGACGCATTCTATTTGCAAGCAACTTACTGTACACTTTATAGTCGACATTCAACAACGTAATCGGTCGCCAATTCTCTAACTTATTACGATCTCCTTTTTTCTTGAAAATAAGAACCACTACACCTTCCTTCATAGATGCACCAATCACCCCATGCTCCCACATAAACTTACACACTGCACAAAAATCCTCACCAATCACATCCCACATTTTCACATAAAACTCAACAGACAAACCATCCTTACCCGGCGTTTTATTTTTCTTACATCCATGCACCACACATCTAATCTCATCCTCAGAAAAATCAGCACACAATACATCCTGGTCATCCTTTTCTAATTTTGCATCCAACGCTTTCATCACATCCACTCTAAGAGATTCATCCACCCATTTTGTAGCATACAAATTACTATAAAATTCCTCCGCCACGCCAACCATATCTCTACCCGTGACACATTCACCCACACAGTTTATCAATTCTTCCATATCCTCAGTCTTACTGCACACTTTTTTAAAGAAGAAACGAGAACACTTCTCGTCTTTATCCAGTATCTCAATTTTAGAGCGGAAAATTATTTCTTTCCCTCTTTTTTCTATTGTTGAAGCCTTCTCCCTTTTAACTGTTTCCAACATCTCAGAAACGTCCTCCCCCAGGTCCCTCAACCGCCACAACCAGTCCAGTCGCTGATGCAGCGACGTAAACTGTCGTTTTAACTCCCTCGCCCCCCTATAGCTAAATTTTTTGAAAAACAGTTTGAACCGCCATTTAACCCACTCCCACCAAACAAGTATATCCGCAAACTCACGCTTTTGCTCCTGCCACTTAGCATACTGACACTTAAAATCCTTCAACACTCTCTCCTCATCCAACAATCTCGTATTCAACTTCCACACACCCCTACCATACATACATTCCACGTCACTTTCCACACGCGCTAACAAACACACATGATCTGAAAAGGTAACATCACATTGCGACATCTGGGTACATTTCAAATTTCTAGAAAGAAAAATAAAATCAATCCTGGAAGTAATCCCACCTTTATCAGACTTGAATGTGAACGGCGGCGGATTTCCCATCACCCGCCCCGCATCTGACAGAGAGAAATCAGTAATAATCTTTTGCAATTTGTGGCCAGTGCCATCAACTTTCCCCCCCTCAATGGTGCAATTGAAATCCCCTAACAAAAACGAGGGCAATCTGCCAACTAGATAAAATTGTAACTTATCAAAAATTTCCATCCTGTCCTTCCTAACCGTAGGACAGTATACGTTAACAATACGGAATCGCCATCCTCTATGCTTGATGACAGCGATAATGCAACGACCCGCCTCCACCACAATGTAACTATCAACAACATAACTTTTGTTCCCCAACAAAATTCCCACCCCATCATTTTTATTGTCACAAGAGCCTGACCATATTGTGTCACCATATGGCCATTCCCTTGCGCATATAGGTGCATTAATTCCACACTCTTGCAAGCAGGCAATGTCCGGGTTTTGAATTTTGATAAAATCCAAAATGGCAGTTCGACGAACCTTTGATGTTAAAAGTCTAACGTTCAGGGATAGGACAGTGAGCTCAGTTTGTCCCCCCATTGTAGGATTTTATTAAAGGTATAGTTGTAGATACCCAATCTGAGCTTTATCCGATCCCTCCTGGAGGCTTGCTTCCTCCTGTGCAGAAGGTTAGTGGCCCTGCTACGTCTAAGGCCTCATGCACACGGCCGTTGTTCCGTTTTCCGTTTTTTTTCGCGGACCCATTGACTTCCAATAAATCCGTGGAAAAATCGGAAAATGCACCGTTTTGCTTCCGCGTCCGTGATCCGTTTTTCCAGTCCGTGAAAAAAATATGACCTGTCCAAGTCAATGGGTCCGTGAAAAATCACGGATGCACACAAGATAGTCATCCGTGATCCGTGTCCGTTTTTTCTATCATTTTCAATGCAAACTTGACTTAGTTTTTTTTTTCACTTTTCATGTCCGTGGATCCTCCAAAAATCAAGGAAGGGACACGGATCACTGAACCCGTTTTTGCGGACCTGCAAAAAAAACCTGTCGTGTGCATGAGGCCTAAAAAAGACATGGTGTTCTCAGCAATCATGGCCTGGGGGTAAACCTCCTGACGGAAAGGGCTGTGGATACCTGGGGCACTCTCTGGTGGGAGCAAGCGAGGTCTCTTTACAGAGTTTTCACTATTATCCTCAGCTGATCTTGTGAGGGATAGGGGCAACTCACTAGTGGCTGGAAAGTCTCCCTGGCCCCCTTCTCCCCCCTCCTCCTGATCCTCCACTATAGCATGCCATTTTAAAAGTTCAGGGGTACCTGATAGGTGCATACTCTCACCTTCCCCTTGAAGATCAGCGTTGAGCTCTAACAGCAGAGCCAATTCTTCAGCCACCTGGGCTACTGCGTGTTCTGTAGAAGGAGCGATGTAATCCTCTGCTGTGTTGAAGTCACTCTCCTGCTGCTGTGTCTCCCTGGCAGGCTGCGATCCAGCCTGTAACTGTGTGGGTTAAGATCGCATGTCAGCCTGTGTAATTACAGACAGGAAGCGCTCCGGCAGTGTGCGCTGCTGTGAAGAGGGGGGCGGTCCTTCCTGAAGCTCTGTATGGGAGCCAACTTGCGCTCCCTCCTGCCGCTCTGTGTGTGAAGTGAGCGGTCCGGACGTCTGCTGCTCTTGCTGGAGAAGTAGAGGGGGATTGTTTTGTGGCAGCTCTGGCTGTGTGCTCACCCCTGCAGGCGCGCTCCTCTGTTCCTCCACTGTAAGGGCTGGTGCTGAGCGGCACCCTGCCGCAGTTGTCTGGGGGTATGGATCAGGTTGTCCTCGGTACCTTGGGTCCCTCTGGCAGTCCTCTGGGATGGTTCTTCATTCCTGGAACTGGCAGCCTCTGCATAGGACGGCGCTCTGTACCCCCGGACAGGGCAATTGTTCAACGCATGTCCCTCTTTGTCGCACAAATTACATACAAGCGGGTTGGGACAATCTCTGGCCACATGTCCGTTTTTTTGACATTTCTGGCAAACTCTGTCCACTTGGGTGCAGTTTTCCTGGATATGACTGTATAATTTGCACCTACGGCAGTAACTTGGTGCATCTTGCAAAAAGATCAGTCCACGGTCTTTTCCCAGGGTAAAACATTGCGGTGGATGTCTCACACGGACAGGTCCAGCAGAGTCAGGGTGAAAACGGACAAAGAATTTATGCTTCCTTGTCCACAGTCCATGACTTCCCATGACTTTGTGCGAGTATACAACCTTCTCACAGAATTTTGTCAGAAAGAGGTAAATATCATCAATGTCCACGTAGGGGTTATACATGAACACTATTAGATGTACATCCCTGTTGTACAGCACTGTAAAGGTAAGTCCATCCAAATCCGGATTGGTTTTGTTCGCCTCTAGAAACAGGTAGAGGTTATGGCAGGCAGCAATTGACGTAAGTACAAGAGTACGGCGTCCTCCAATCTGGTCCTGAAGACAAAGAATGTCCGAATTCTGGACATGTAAGGTTTTGAATAAAACTTCCTTGACCAAATATTAGTCCGTGAATTTCTGCTTCTTCTACGTAAATAGCAAAAGCATTTCGGACCCGATATTCATCGGTCCCAGCAAAGTTGATGGTGACACCCATGGTGCTCCTTGATCATCTTCAAATGGCTCCCAGCGCCTCCTCACGGGGATGAGTCTGGATCCATGCCCCTTCAGCCAGATTTTTTGATTGAAACGTCTTTATTACAATCAATCGTCATACATGCATACTGTGGTACTGTGGTACTGTGACACAGCACTCAAAAAATTACAATCAATCGTCTTGGCGAGCATGGCATTGTTATATAAAGACACAGGCTGACCTACGCTATACATCGCAATGCATGCTACACTATCATACCTATTCAAATACAATAAACCTTACAACAAAGCATACAGACAGTGATGCGGGTGGGGGGTGTAGGGAGGGGGAAATCACATGCCCAAAGCTTTATTGATAAGACAAAAACACACGGGGGGAGAAGGGGGGAAGGAGAGGGGTTCAGTCCTCTTCTTCGTCGACGTCCAAGATGTTGTAGTCCTGCAGCATACTATGGATAAGTCTGCGGCAGTTAAGGACGGACATGTTCTCCCTCCTGAGCACGAGCCGGTTCCTGGAGACCCAAATAGCGTCCTTAAAACAGTTCATGATGCGCCAGGCCTCCTGGATGGCCCCAACAGTATGAATCCCAGGAAATAGTCCATAGAGCACCGAAGTGCATTGCAGGCTATTTTGGGGCACAGAGTCTTTGAGTTCATGTTCCAGGGCGTCCAACAGGTGCTGTGCAAAGGGGCACTCCCAAAACAGGTGATAAGAAGTTTCCTCCACGAAAGGGCACCTGGGGCAGTACCGAGTTTTGCACAGATTGTGTGCATGCATGAATGACCGGATTGGCAGTACGTCCTGAATGACCGTCCAAGATAAGTCTTTGTGCCTGTTGGTCAACCTGTTTGACGACACATTAGTCCAAACTGTCTCTGCGGTGTCGTCATGGATCCCTGGAATTGATTCCACCACATCCTTTGCTCTGATAAGTTTGTGGCTAGTTTTTGGCTTCCACAAGTCGGGCTTGAGGCCCTCCAGCTGATGTTACCTCACAAACCTGACGACGTCCCCGTAGAACCAGGGATCGTGCCAGTTGTAAGGGATGGAGCTGTCCCACTTGTCCAAGCCCAGACCCCTCCAGAGGGGCAGGAGGAAAAAGCGAGACATAGCCTTGCCCGCAGAGCCGTTGGCATAATGCTGTCAGTGTTAACCAATACATTCCAGTACTGTAAGGGTTACATAGCATCATAAATCAATTCAATGCTATGTGACCCCATCAGTGTTGGGAGGTCAGGACAGGAGCTGTCGCATACTCACGCTGTGAGTCCGGAATGTGGAACTTGTTAGTCTGAAAGGGGCCTATTAGGCTGCATGCACATGACCGCGCCGTGTTTTGTGGTCCACAAATTGCGGATCCGCAAAACACCGAAGCCAGCTATGTTCTGCTGGACGGAACGGGCGGCCAATGATAGAACAAGAATAGACATTTCTATTTTTTTTGCGGGGCCACAGAAAGTGTGCTGTCTGCATCTTTTGCTGCCCCATTGACATGAATGGGTCCGCATCCCAGCTGCAAAAAATGTGGCTCGGATGAGGCCCCAAACAACGGTCGTGTGAATGAGGCCTAAGTGTAATAATTCATAAATGTTGAAAAAATATCAAGCCTGTCGTATCCTGGTTTGACCACAAGATGAAACCAGACATGAATAGGTAACCAAATTAACTCCTACAACGGTGAACGCTGTAAAAACGAAACCTGAGGAAAACAAGGACACAATTAAGTTTTTTCCCATTCCACCCCGCAAATTACATTTTTTAAAGTTCCTCAGTACATTATATGGATCTTTAAACAGCGTCATTACACAGTACATCTCGTGCTGCAAAAAAACAAACTCTCATATGTAGGAAAAATAAAGTTATGGGACAAAAATGTTTGTGAAGGGAAAAAATAGTCCTGTCCACAGGACTATTTTATCCGTCATGTATAACAGAACTATTATGTGCTCCCATAGACATGTATTAGGACAGAGCAAAACGGAATTCCCTTTAAAGGCTTCCGTTTTGCATTCCGTTATAACGGAACTTATAACGGAATTCAATAACGCCAATGCGAAACCGCCCTAACACAAAGCTGGGTAGGACCGCTGCAGCCTGAGACATATGGCACGTGGTAACAGAAGGAAATGGAGGCCCTTATAAATGATCATGCTGATCAGGACACGTAACTCTGTGGGGTAGAATTATCAAACTGATGTAAAGGAAAACTAGCTCAGTCGCCCATAGCAACCAATCAAATTCCTTCAGAGCTTCTTTGGAAAATGAAAGGACCAATCTGATTTCTTGCTGGGGGCAACTAGGTCAGTTTTCCTTTGATAAATCTCCCCAGGTGTTTTTATACCGTCTTCACCACTTGGGAGTGGCGGGGTCTGGGGCTGGTGTCATTTTTCTCCAGGCGCACGCCTCATTATTATCAGACAATCCTCCGTCAGCTCAGAGGGGAACAAAGGCCGGCGTAAAAAGTCAGTTTTTTGTAAATTACCCCCACAGTGTTAGGGCTTATGCACACGGACATATTTTTTTTCCGTGTCCGTTCCATTCTTTTTTTTGCGGTCCATATGCGGATCCATTCACTTCAACGAGTCCACAAAAAAAAATTATAATTACTTTGTGTGCATTCCGTTTCCGTATGTCCGCATGGCCATTCCACAAAAAAATAGAACATGTCCTATTCTTGTCCGTTTTGCGGACAAGGGATAGGCATTGTTACAATGGATCCGCAAAAAAAAAACCACGGATGCAATGCTGACCGTGGCACAGAAGGGGTTAATACGCCAGCATCGGCTTTTACAGTGATGCCGGCCGGCTATCAGGAACTGCTGGGCCTCTGCAGTGATCGGGCGCGCACCGCTTAGGTCACCGCCCACCTGGTCACCATGACGTAATAGTACGTCAAAATGCGGCAATTCACTTGTCGCCATGACGTACTATTACGTTGCATGTCGGGAAGGGGTTAAACATTGTTCTGCTGCACCATTCCATGTCCTCAGGGCTGTAGCAGCAGCTGCTTGGCCTTCTTTGTGGTAACCCACTCAGGTGTCGCCTGTCCTATATAAGACCCTCCTGCTGACATCCCATGTTCTGAGCCCCGTGGTGAACCCTTATTTCTCTCCACCTGCAGGCATCAGGCTGCACGTTCATGAGACTTTTTGCTAGTTTTTGTTGCTGTTTTGTAATGCAATGTCAAAATGTCGCACAAAATGCTCAACTGGGCGACACATCCATCTGATGCATATACCCCTCATTTTTTTATCTTCCCGAAAAATCGAAGATGTCTCCATGTTTTCATCATAGTTTTTTTTTCTGGTTTTGGTTTTACAAAATGGATGCAGAATGCTGCCCTAAAGTGTGAACAAATCCTGAGGCCCGACCTCTGCTCCTCTAGCAGGATCGCACGGCATTATAATTAGAGATGAGCGAATTTCAGGTTATGACATTCGTTCACGCTTCGTTTACTGGTAAAAGGTGAATTGCGTTATGGATTCCGTTACCACGGACCATAAAGGCATTCCGTTATTCATTCCGTCGTAATAGGAGTCTATGGGCTGCAAAACGGATCCGTCCCGTTTCCGTTATGCAGGAGAGGACTCTCTTGCATAACGGAAACGGAACGGATCTGTTTTGCAGCCCATAGACTTCTATTACGACGGAATGCCTCTAAAGGCATTCCATTATGGTCCGTTGTAACGGAATCCATAACGCATTTCAACTTTTACCAGTAAACGAAGCGTGAACGAATTTCAAAATTCGAAAATTCGCTCATCTCTAATTATAATGCTATGTGTCCCGGCAAAACCTGTACCGTATCTACTGAATTAGGGCTTATGCACACAAACATATTTTTTGTCCATTTCCAATCCAAATTGTTTGCAGGTCGGATGCGGACCCGTTCATTTCAGGGGGGTCTCAAAAGATGCGTACAGTGCACCGTGTGCTGTCCGCATTCGTATGTCCGTTCCGTGGCAACCGCAAAAATATGTCCTATTCTTGTCCGCATTATGGACAAGGATAAGACTGTTCTATTATAGCCCAGATGTTCCGTCCTGCAAATTGCAACAGTCGTGTGTAGTGTTGAGCGAACTGAAGTTAACTTTGATCCGAATTTCAGGAAAAATTAGATTTGCCATGAATCCGAATTTCCTAGCGATCCAATTTTTTTCTAAAATGGTTGCAGCACGTTACAAAGTGAAAGTAAGAAGCCTGGGAAGGAGGGCTCACCCATAAAACCATGCAGTCTGCCCCTGTGATGTCACAGCCCTATAAAAAGCCTAAACTTAGGATGGGTTCACATCACATTTTTCCTGTCCAAGTAACGTATACGTTAAACGGATGCTTCAGACTGATGGCATCCGTTCCTTAATAGAGTTCCATTATAAAAAATAAAAAAAAGTATACTTTTTTTTACCGGACTGTGCAGGACACAAGAATGTGGTGTGCTGCGTTTTTGTATCTTTTTTTTTTTCTAACATGTACGTCCAACGGAGGCATAAAACGTGATGTGAACCCACCCTTAGTGCAGGGAGAGACATGACAATTTATTCACAAAAAATAATGATTGAGCAGTTCAGGAAAAGGATAGGGAGGCATCATCCACACTTTAGGGAGAGATCTGGGACCAATAGGAGAGTGTACAGCCTGGGTAAAAGGAGCGATTAATATTTTACCCCTTGCTGCACTGATTGGGGTTACTAAAAGTGATCTATTACTAGATTTTAGGCTGTTCGCATTCTTTTATACATTAAAATATTATTAGGTCTGGCAGGGACACACAGCATTATAAATTATTGTAGAAGAGCAGAGGTTAGAGCGGGAAATCACGCTTAAACGTGCAGCGTATTTCTTGCACTGAACTCGCTCGTCTGAAGCTAGCCTTGGGGGGGGGGGCATTATCAAATACTGACTTTTTACGCAGATCTTGGTCAGAGGTGTTTCTGGTGCCTCTGCCTTGAAAGAATGGGGGTCATTTACAAAGGCAGGTTTTTACTCCGGTCTTTGTTTCCCCCCTGCACCGCCGGAGGACTTTCCTAATTTATGATGAGGCGTGCACTTGGTGTGAAAAAACAGAGGCAGGGCCTCGTGTGCTACTGACTGGGCATAGCAATAAGGTGACAGTTAATATAGCACTTACCTTTGGGTGTTGTGAAAGTCATAACTTGAGAGCGTGCTATTTTTTAGTCTGCACAGTGGGATCATTTTTTAAAGCTCGTCTTTTAAGTGCAACAGATGGATGGAGGTGTATCGGGGGCTGAAAACAGGCGAAAAAGTAGTTGGAAAACTGCACCAGCCAAGGACTGGCATACTTTTTTAGACAGGGGGCTGAAAACAGGCGCAAAAAGTTGTTGAAAAACTGCACCGGACAAGGGCTGGCATACTTTTTCAGACAGGCACAACGGACTGCCAAATATGCGCCTAATTTATGACGAGTTGCACAACTTATCATAAATATGCTGTATACTACGGCAGTGCAGGGGACAACTACGACCAGAGTAAAAAGCCGCAGTTGTGGCGAGAGACAAAAAATGGGGAGAGGCGCTCATAGGGTGGTGGGTATCGATGATACGGTTTAAAGAAAGGGATGGAGTGTGCTCACCTTTTGGTGTTGTGCGTGTGTGCGCACAACGTCCGTAGGGGCAGGTCCACAGAGAGAGGGAGGGGGGGGGGGGGTCGGTGCCGCCAGTACCCGTTCGGTCCCTTTGGATGGAGTTGCCAAAAACTCCTAGGGACTGTGGAGGAAGTTGTGGGTGGTTTGTGTGCTGGCACACGGTAGGGTACTTCTTTGGCGCACAAAAGACGACCTCAATCGGGGAACGTTTAGTTTGATAGCTGTTTATTGTGCAGTAGACAACGCGTTTCGGAGTTTATAACTCCTTTCTCAAGTCTTAGGGGCGTCGGCAGCAAGAGTGGCCAGAAGGCTGGGAGCCTCTTCTGGTGCGTGCTTGCTGTACAGGGCGCCGCCAGAGTAAAGCTGTCTTAGTAAATGTCCCCCAGTGAGTGGATGCTTGGGACGGCGGCATTGGTCCACCAGCTGGCTTTGCAATGTCGGCAGTAGGAGCTCAAACTCCTGTACTTCGGTTCATCTTTTAGTTGGAGTGAAAAACTACTCCACTGCCTGAGTTGAGTAGTGTTTTGTCAACAGGACATAAATGTTAGTAAATTTTCCGGGGCTGATCTTCCGGCCCTTCCTGCCCCCATCACTCTGCAAGGCCTATGCAACAAAATGTATAGCCCTAACCCCAAAAGTTGCAAAGTGGCGTAAAAATGTTCAGAAGTGACCCCCTAGGTATTATTCAACAGGAAAAGGGTTTCTGGAAACTGAATACACTTCTGTTAGAGGATCCTGATATTGGTAGACTATTCACTGCAAAATTTACTAGGGCACATTTACCGGTGTTTTTACGCAGACTTTGTTTCCCCCCTGTGCTGCTAGAGGATTCACCAAATTTATGGCGAAGCATGCACCTCATTATAATTTAGGCTTACCTCCGGCAATACATGTGCCTGGAGTAAAAAGTACTTCAACCCCTTACTATTATCACTGGCCTTGTATTGGCTCAGCCCCCTCCACTTCACTGGGGCTGAGCTATGCCCAGGCCAGTGTTACTAGTCGTGACATCACTGGCCTACGGGAAACAGCAAAAAGGCTGCCTTCTCAAACAGTTGATCGGCGGGAGTCCTGGATGTCGGACCCCCGCCAATCAGATGCTGATTAGTGTTGAGTGAGCGTGTTCGGCCGAATACCACGTGTGCTCGAGCGCGATGCTCGAGTCTCCCCCCCCGCGCGTTTCTTGCCTGCTTGCAGCCAATAAATGTGCGGGTAAGTACTGCCACTTAACTGTAATGCCGTAGCCATGTTGGTTACTGGCATTACAGTGATTGGCTGGCCGTAACACGTCTTAGTCTTAGTCAGCGAGAGCTGTGCTGTAGAAGGGAAAGATAGTGTAGGGAATTTAATGTTATTTTTTTGTTAGGCAGGGTTGGTGTTAGAGACCCAAAAGTCCTTTTAAGGACTATTGTTGTGTCTGACAGCAATATATATTTTTACCGCAACCTGCGCTAAATTGCGGCAATTGTAGAGACCCAAACGTCCTTTCAAGGACTATTGTATCTGGCAGCAATCAGTGGCATAGCGTGGGTTGCCAGCACCCGGGGCAAGCCATGTATTGCGCCCCCCCCCCAACATGTGGACACGCCCCGAGTACAGATAATGTAGTAGATGTCATCTGCAGTCCTATGTAACACTACAGATAACGCGGTGATAACTCTCTGAGTACAGATAATGTAGTAGATGGTGTGAGGCCCCAGGATTCAGAACACACACAGTGTGACCTGAAGTCTGGGGCCAGGATGCGGCAGGGTGGGCCATATTCTCAATACACCCCCCAACCCTACCGTGAAACAAATATGTGGATGGACATTATTATATACAGTAGAATACAGCACCACATACCTCGTCCATCCAGTGACATCTCCTGTGATGTAGACTTTCCTCAACGTCTTTATTCGGAGATAAGACCGCCATGATACCTTCTTTCAGTAGCGCCTCATCTCTGCAGAGTTTCACAGAAAACATTTTTAGATTCCTCACTTTACTATCATCCTCTACTATTATTATACACAGGGGGCCATTATATATACTAATAATACAGAGGGGCCATTATATATTATAATATTACAGAGGGGCAATTATATATACTAATAATACAGAGGGGGCTATTATATACTAATAATACTGCGGGCCATTATATATACTAATAATACAGAGGGGCAATTATATATTATAATACAGAGGGGGCTATTATATATACTAATAATACAGAGGGGGCTATTATATACTAATAATACAGATCTCTGCTGTCCATATACCAGGCCTACCACCAGTGTTACCCCTTCATATACCGCCTGCCCGCCTGGTCACCCTGACCTCGCAGGCAGGCGGTATATGAAGTTGTAATACTGGTGGTAGGCCTGGTATATAGACAGCAGAGATTGCATCCTCTGGGCAGTACTGTCTCTGGTAGTGATGAGCGAGCATGCTCAGCCGAACTGCTGTTCGGCTCGAGCATCGCTATGCTCGGTAGATCCGAGTGCTCAAATGCAATTTAATACAATGGAAGTCAATGGGAGAACCCCAGGCACCCCCTGCTCGGAAGAGAAAAGGATGTCTGGTTCATAAAAAAAGTTAGAAAATGATGGAAACCCCATCAAAATGGTTTGGCAAGAGCATTATAAGGATAGCTGGATGCGTCCTATTATTTACGACATACAATAGACAACCACACAAAGGCTATATGCCAAAAGACAGATATGTACAAGCCATCCATCTATCGATGGCACAGACAACAGCCAGCATACCTTACAATGGCAGCCTCGTGCACTATGAGATATTCCAGTTATTTTGCATCTGTTGGATGGCTTGGGTGGACCTGCACACCTAGATCAATATCATTATGGCGACAAAAAGTTTTCCGATTGTCCTAACATAATATTCAATAACCTTTCTATACAGTTTTGTCATGTAAAAACATGGGAAAAACATGCAAATTAGCTGAATCTCTCATGAACAGCGCCCTCTATTAGTTGCATAGTGTTATGACAAGACTATTCACTGAGATCATATTCGCTATGTTGCTCTATATTCGTTTTTTAGAATATTTGTAATATTCTGAAAAACGAATATATAGCAAGTCAGTGATAAAATCTGACACTGGAAAAGCTGGGTAATAACTCAGTGTAGATCGCACGTTATTACCCAGCTTTCCCAGTGTCAGATATCATCCTAGTGTAGATCACAAATATTCTAATCGGGAATTTTTATCGCAAATTTTCCATGCAAAAGGCTACACTAATAAGCTTATCATAAGACTCAGTCTAATATTCTTGTCAGAAGACTATAAAACCAATAGATGGCGCTATTGAGTTATGAACAGCGCCCTCTATTGGTTTCAGTAAAAGTTCGGGTTCAGTGTTCGGCGAGTTAATGGCGCTTTTTGAAAGGCTGCCCTTAGAAGCCATCACAGCCATGCCTACTAGTGACCCCGCCTCTATATAAGCTGGAGTCACATAGCGCTGCACGTCACTCTGCTCTGATAAGTGTAGGGAGAGAATAGGACAGAATCTTTAATCAGAAGTGCTTGTTAACTCAGCAATCTACCTAGATTTTGTTTTGTGGGTGCAGTGCACAATCGTTATATAAAAATAACTTTTATCCGTCTGTTAGTTAGGTGGGCGGCCGCGGCCATTTTATGCAAGTTCTGTGCACCACCACAGCATATGTGCATTTGTGACAGTCAAATAGAAGCCTGAAATACTGCAATTATATTCTGGGTTTAAAAAAATCATCCATTTTTGGCAAGACCCTACATCTGTGGCCTTTGAAGCATTAGTCAGTGTGCAATTTAAGCTAGAAATACAGCAATAATTTTCTGTGTTTTAAAAAACACCCTTTTTGGTCAAAATACAAAATTTTACAGCCCTTGCTGTATCTGTCAGTGTGAAATTCCATCGTTGTATACTGCTGTCATATTCTGTTATTAAAAAACACCCTTTTTGGGCAAAATACAAAATTTGCTGCCTTGTCTGCATCTGTCATTGTGAGATACACGCGTTAGATACTAGTGTTCTATTCTGTTATTAAAAAAATACTAAATTTGTGGTCTTGTCTGCATCTGTCATTGTGAGATACAAGCTTGAAATACAGCAATAATATTCTGGGTTTAAAAAGTAGGTGACAGAACCTTCAGCGGTATTTGGTTGGGCCTAATGCGGCTCTACGAATGGTGAGGCCAGAACAAGTACAGGCGATAGTAGATTGGGTTGCTGACAGTGCCTCCAATTCCTTTACATTTCTCCCACCCAGTCTCCTGCTGAAAGATCAGAGTTGGCACGTGCAGCCGATGTCCATCAGTCTTTCATCTCACCCCCTTGCAAATCAGCCAAGCAGTCTGAGCCCCAAGTCATGCAGCAGTCTCTTCTGATTTTTGATTACTCTGCTAGCAGGCTTTCCCAGGGCCATCCACTTAGCCCTGCCCCAGAAGTAAAAGAGATTGAGTGCACCGATGCCCAACCACTTATGTTTCAAGATGAGTACATGGGAGGACCACCGCAGCACGGCTCGGATGATGACGAAACACAGGTGCTAACTGCTGTGGCTTTCGTGTGCAGACCGACAAGGAGGGCAGGGGTGAAGACTGGGTGTAAGATGATGTGGTCCTTGACCCCACGTGGAATCAAGGTCATGCGATTGACCTGTGTAGTTCGGACGAAGAGGCGGTGGTCGCACAGAGCCACCAGAACAGCAGAAGAGGGAGCAGAGTGCAAAAGCGGAGCGGCCGTCCCCTAGACGGTACGCCTGCTACTGCTCACCGCAGCAAGGGACCGAGCACACCAAAGCCAGCTCCAAGGAGTTCCATAGCGTGGCAGTTCTTCAGACAATGTGCTGACGACAAGACACAAGTGGTTTGCACCCTGTGCAATCAGAGCCTGAAGCGAGGCATAAACATTCTCAACCTGAGCACAACCTGCATGACCAGGCATCTAAGTGCAAAGCACGAGGTGCAGTGGAGTAGACACCTCAAAAACCAAGAAAGGTCACTGGCTCCTCCTGCTTCCTCTTCTGCTGCAGTCTCGGCCTCTTCATCCACCTCTGGAGTGACAGTGCCACTTGCCACTCCGCAAACAGAGGATCTGCCAGCAGCACCACCTGGGTCACCAAGCATCTCCACAATGTCCCACGGAAGCGTTCAGCTCTCTATCTCCCAAACACTGGAGCGGAAGAGGAAGTATCCCCCTACCCACCCACGATCCATGGCCCTGAATGCCAGCATTTCAAAATTACTGTCCTATGAAATGCTGTCATTCTGTCTGGTGGAGACGGAGAGTTTTAAAAGCCTTATGACGGTGGCTGTCCCACAGTACGTCGTGCCCAGCCGCCACTACTTTTCCAGGCGTGCCATCCCTTCCCTGCTCAACCAAGTGGGGGACAAAATCAGGTGTGCACTACGCAACCCCATCTTTGGCAAGGTCCACCTAACTACGGATACGTGGACCAGTAAGCACGGTCAGGGACGTTATATCTCCATAACAGCACACTGGGTAAATGCAGTGGCGGCTGGGCCAGTTTGCCTCCTGTTGCTTCCTCCTCCTACTCCGCTTCCTCATCCTCTACCGTCTCCTCATCCGGTCAGCGTAACACCTTCACCACCAACTTCAGCACAGCCAGGGGTAAATGACAGCAGGCAGTTTTAAAACGTATCTGTTTGGGGGACAAACCCTGAACAACAGACTGATGAGTGGTTGGTGCCAGTGAGCCTCAAGCCCGGTCTGGTGTTGTGCGATAATGGGCAAAATCTCGTAGCAGCTCTGGGACTAGCCTGGTGCATGTGCTGAATTTGGTGGTGCAGAGGTTCCTTAAAAATTACTCCGATATGTTAAAGCTGCTGCAGAAAGTGCGCGCCTTCGGCGTTCTCACCCTGCTACTGCTCGCCTTTCAGCACTGCAGCGTAACTTTGGCCTTCCCGCTCACTGCGTCATATGCTACGTGCCCACAAGGTGGAACTCCACCTTGCACATGCTGGCCAGACTGTGCGAGCAGCAGCAGGCGATAGTGGAGTGTCAGCTGCAGCACCACCAATGACTGGGCCTCTATGCGAGACCTGTGTTCCTTGTTGCGCTGTTTCGAGTACTCCACCAACATGGCCAGTGCCGATAACGCCGTTCTCAGTGTTACTATCCCACTTCTATGCCTCCTTGAAAAAACGCTGCTGACGATGATGGAAGAGGTACGAGATGTGCAAGTACAAGCGCACGCTGGTAGACAGCGGGGGTACAGTGGAAACACAAGGCGAAGGAAGAGGTCGCCAACGCAGCACCTCAGAAGGCAGGGTTAGCATGGCCGAAATGTGGAAAAGCTTTGTCAGCACGCCACAAAAACCAGCACCCCCAGCTGATATGGAACATCTTAGCAGGAGGCAGCATTTCACCAACATGGTGGAGCAGTATGTGTGCACACGCCTACACGTACTGAATGACGGGTCTGCCCCCTTCAACTTCTGGGTCTCCAAATTGGACACATGGCCTGAGCTTGCCCTTTACGCTTTGGAGGTGCTGGCCTGCCCTGCAGCCAGTGTATTATCTGAACGTGTGTTTAGCACGGCAGGGGGCGTTATCACAGACAAGCGCAGCCGCCTGTCTACAGCCAATGTGGACAAGCTCAGGTTCATTAAAATGAATCAGGCATGGATCCCACAGGACTTGTCCGTACCTTGTGCAGAATAGACATGTGTATCGGCCTTAACCAGCCATTGTAAGGGTCCATTCACACATCTGGACCGCATTTTGCGGACCCTAATAGAATATGCCTATTCTTTTCCGCAATTGCGGACAAGAATAGGACATGTTCTATTTTTTTCGGGAACGGAATTGCGGACCCGGATTTCGGTATCCGTGCTGCCCCATAGAAATGAATGGGTCCGCAATTCCGTTCCGCAAAATGCGGAACTAATCTGCGGACGTGTGAATGGACCCTTAAACTACGTTAGCCTCTTTAGACATTGGAGTGAAGGATTGTGCACATCCCCTCCAATTTACTAAACCAACACTATTAACAGTGGTCTGGTGACTGTGTTTTTAACACCTTAGTAACTTTTTCGTTTCTTTTGTCTGTACACTAATCAATTTGGTTTTCATGTACACATCTAGTGTCAGATTTTAATAAATATTGTAATAAAAGTGAAGTATTAATTTGTACCTGGCCCAAGATAGGTTTCATTGCCTATTCAGGCATTTGTAAATAAAGTTGTTAATTAACCTTGCCCAGGCCTGGTCCTGTAGTCATAGATTAGATTTGAAAGACTCAGCAGCCTTATATTGTGGGGACCTACTTCACCCACTATTAACATTCTTTCACCCCCCTATCAACTCAAACATGTAGGTGACTGTAGCCATATGGCAGGGTTCCTTTTGAATGCACCTCAAGCAGTTTTCAACAGTACAGAGGCAGCACAGGTGTTCTCTACTGGCTGTCTCCCTATCAACATTACTGATATACCAACAGCATTTAAAGAAATACAGAAATCATACAAGCAGTATGTTAGAGCCCAATGGGAAGTAGCCAGTTTAGAAACATATCAACAGCAGGGCCTGGTGTTTAGAGGCATGAGAATCAATATTGTCCCCCATTCGCATCAAGACGATGCCACCTTTATAAAGGGTTGGCAGCAACTGTTAACAGAGAATTCATTGCGCATGCAACAATATCTGTTGGACTTCGAGAGACTGTCACTGACGAATACTGTCAGACAATTAGAGCAGGAAATTTCTCAGATTCAAAACCTTAGGTCCCACTCAGACTTTGCTGCACAGGAGTCTAGGCTACAAAAGCATATTGAGTCCTTTCAAGTCGAAATAAAAGAAAGAAAGCATAATAAATACATTAGGGACAAAAGGGATTTTGACACCGGTCAGATATACCATTTAAGGTCCAACGCTGCTAGTACCCAACCGAAAAGATATAACATCAATAGACAACGTGCATCTCAGTCAGATTTTCCGGAGTCTGACTGGTCAGGATCAGAAGGCCGTCCAGCAGGGCATCCTGCGGGGCCTAGACGTAAATATCGAGGTCGGGGACAACCATACCAGAGGAAGGCACCTACTCCCCAGATAGGTACAGGGATTCCAACAGGTCAAATATGGCAAGAAGCGCAAGGATCTGCCCCAATTTCAAATGCAACTATGGTAACATCTACCCCAGTCGCAGTAGCCAGCTCTCAACAACAAGGACAACCGTTACCTCTTATATCATCTGGGTTTTTTTGTGCTCCACCTATGCCCATGTCATCTACAGCAGTGCCCACGAGCCTACCCTCTTTTTTAGGCCAAGGCCCAGCTTTGAGAGACAGGGAGAAGTGGGCATACAATGCCAGAACATAGACGACCCACTTAGAGTGATTAATCTTTCGAGCTTCTCTCTGAGACCAGAGCATCTAAAGATACTTAATAAGGGACTGTCCTACACCTTCCTTTCACTGCTTCAACTGGGTCAAGGATATTAACCTTTTTGCAAGAAAGCTCGCCCTCCATAAACTGTTCAATCAGCAGTCCAGGGAGTTTCAGCGGACGCAGGCCAATGAAAAACAGGCCTTGGCCATTCTAGAATCATTGGATACCCTCGACGAAAGTGCCCAAGACATAGTTGAGGCACCACTCTCAACACTAAAACCGCAATCAAAGTATACCCCCCATTCACCCAGTATGGTAACATCGATACCTTTGTGCAGTTAGTAACAAGGGATCTAAAAACTCTGAGCACCAAAACACCCACTACACATGTCAATCTTGGGGTGGAGGAACAACGGGCTTTAGAAGAACTGAGCCAGAATGAAGAACTGGTAATAAAACCTTCGGATAAGGGGGGAAATGTTGTCCTTATGGACAAACAGGACTATAAAAAAATGGTTGAAGACCTAGTTAAGCAAAATGACACATACCACAAGTTGGACTGTAATCCGACAGACAGGTTTTTGGGAGAATTGAAGGCTATCCTTACCACAGCGAAGGCGGACAAACTCATCTCGAAAGAGGAATATAAATACCTTCTTAAGATGCACCCAACGATCGCCACCATATATGCAATCCCTAAGGTGCATAAACAGAGGCGACCAGTGCCAGGCAGACCAATAGTGTATGGCAACAACAGCCTGACTGAGAATATCAGCCAATATGTTGATGAATTTATAGCACCTTTTGTGCCCAGTCTGCCATCATACATTAGGGACACCAAGGATGTGGTCATCAGGCTCCAGGACATTCAGGTTACTCCAGAAACTAAACTAGCCAGCCTCGATGTTGAGGCTTTATATACAAACATTAGACATGATCTAGGGATCAAGGCAGTCTCCACCTTTCTTTCAACCAAGAGTATCCAGTTTTGTGCACACAATGAGTTCCTTTTAACTCTCCTCCGATTTCTACTCACACACAATTACTTTCTTTTCAACGGCCAATATTATTTGCAATCTGTTGGGACCGCGATGGGAAGTAAATGTGCAGCAAATTATGCTAATTTATTTTTAGGGTGGTGGAAGGATACTATAATTTTCACTCAGCACATATTATTTTGGGGTAGGTACATCGATGATGTGCTAATACTTTGGGAAGGCACTATAGAGAAATTTCACAGTTTTGTTGCAGCACTCAACACTAATGCCATAGGTATGGCATTCACGTCAGAGATACACGAGAGCACTATTAATTTTAACATTTTATTTAACATTCCCCATATGTCTACTTTATGTTGGCATCATTTTGGAAATGTCATTTTATTTTTTTAGGACGTTAGAAGGCTTAGAAGTTTAGAAGCAATTCTTCAAATTTATAAGAAAATTGCCAAAACCCACTTTATAAGGACCAGTTCAGGTCTGAAGTCTCTTTGTGGGGCCTACATAGTGGATACCCCCATAAATGACCCCATTGTAGAAACTACACCCGTCAAGGTATTCAAAACCGATTTTACAAACTTTGTTAACCCTTTAGGCGTTCCACAAGAATTAAAGGAAAATGGAGATCAAATTTTTAAATTTCACTTTTTTGGCAGATTTTCCATTTTAATAATTTTTTTTCTTTAACACATCGATGGTTAACAGCCAAACAAAACTCAATATTTATTACCCAGATTCTGCGGTTTACAGAAACACCCCACATGTGGTCATAAACTGCTGTATGGGCATACGGCAGGGCGCAGAAGAAAAGGAACTCCACATGGTTTTTAGATGCCATGTCCCATTTGAAGCCCCCTGATGCACCCTTACAGTAGAAACTCCCAAGAAGTGACCCCATTTCGGAAACTAGGGGATAAGGTGCCAGTTTTATTAGTACTATTTTTGGGTACATATGATTTTTTGATCATTCATTATAACACTTTATGGGGCAAGGTGACCAAAAAATTGGTTGTTTTAGCACAGTTTTTATTTATTTATTTTTACAGCGTTCACCTGAGGGGTTCAGTCAAGTGACATTTTTATAGAGCAGATTGTTACGGACGTGGCGATACCTAATATGTATACTTTTTCTCATTTATTAAAGTTTTACACAATAATAGCATTTTTGAAACAAAAAAATTATGTTTTAATGTGTCCATGTTCTGAGAGCTATAGTTTTTTTATTTTTTGAGAGATTTTCTTATGTAGGGACTCATTTTTTGCGGGATGAGGTGACGGTTTTATTGGTACTATTTTGTGGGACATACGCGTTTTTGATCACTTGGTGTTGCACCTTTTGTGATGCAAGGTGACAAAAATTGCTTGTTTTGATACAGTTTTTTTTTTTTACGGTGTTCACCCGAGGGGTTAGGTCATGTGATATTTTTACGGACGCGGCAATACCAAATATGTCTATTTTATTTTATTTTTTCTATTTTAAATTTTTTTTTTTTTTTACATGTGAAACTTTTTTTTATTTTATTTTTTCAACCCTTTATTTTATTTTTATTTTACACTTTTCGTCCCCCATAAGGTCATACAAGACCTCTGGGGGACATTTACTTCACTTTTTTTTTAATTTTTTTTCACTGTTGATTTCTCCTGTAACTGGGGCTGACATAGTAGCCCCAGTTACAGAACAAATACACCCCTAGAGAGGCTGTACAGCAGCAATCCAGCGCTGTACAGCCTCACAGCAGGGCTGATCGAGGTCTGTGAAAGACCTCACACAGCCCCTGCACTCTCCGGTCACGGCGGTCACATGACCGCTGGGCCGGAACAGGAAGCGCATAGCGCTTCCTGCTCTGCATACACAGCGCTCGGTGAGCGCTGTGTCTGCAGCGATCCGAAAGGCAGGGACACCTGGGAACTGTCCCTGCCTTGTCTTAGGGTTGCCCTGCTGTCACTGACAGCGGGCAACCCGATCAGCAGCTGCACGATTAGCGTGCAGCTGCTATTTCTGAAAAGACGTTTTAAAACGTGCTTTCAGAAATAGACGTCCACCCATAGGACGTTTATATCCTATGGGCGGACGTAAAGCGGTTAATAAAGAAGATTTTAGAATAGTTTGGTTGATTTTATCGTGTGGGAAATTAGCATTATGGAAGTGTAGGTGTATTGTGAAAAAAAAGAGTTGCTGATAGAGAATTGTATAAAATTATGTTTGAGTTACCTTTACGTCTTCTTTTGGAAAGATAAAATAGAATTGGGAGAAAAGAAAGCAAAAGAAATATGGAAACAAGACAGATGGAATCTACTTACTCTATAGAGAGCTTTATTTCATCTGGTCCTAGGAAAAAAGAAAACTTAAATAATGGGGGGGGGGGGGTAAAGGAAAGGTAAGAAATAATTTTGTTAGGCAAGGAAGAGAGGAAAAAAAAAAATTATAAATAAGCAAATTCCACAAGGACGATTTGAAAAAAATCTAAAATAAATTTTGTATAAATTTAAGAATAAAGACTTAAGATCTGAGTGGAAAAAAAAAATAAAAATTTGTTCTTATCAGTTTAATATCTGATATGTCCCCTATCTGGGAACCATATACTAAATGGATTTTTCAAACTGGGAGATGGAAAAAGGGCCTGCCTGTAGGCTGTCGCCTTGAGAAGTGTTCTGCATTGGGGAGCATCGGCCTTGGCGTTGAGGCCGACCGGGTATCGCTTCTCGGCCTTTTGGCTGAGAACAAGTGTCCTACATTAGATCTTACCAGAGGTGCTCAGTGTACCCGGACCCTCGGCCTTGGGTGAAGGCCACGGTTTATAGCTGTGGTTGGATCCCTTGCTGCTATAGGGGGGATGGCTTAGTCCCTGAGCAACAGGAAGACGATCCTTGTCATGGCCAGTTCACCTAGCACTCCTAATACAGTTCGGCCTTTTATTGCAGAGGAGAAGAGGCGAGACTACGGAATACTCCACATCCAACAGACGGTCCTGGAAGAAGTTTTGAAGATGCCGCATGACTCAATCTTCTGTCTACAGGCCTTTCCGCAGCAGGGATTCTACGACGTGTCCTTTGAAACATTGAGCGACATGAGGACCTGTTATCTGAGGAGCCAAGAACTTGCTGTCACGGGACGCCGAGGCGCTCGCTTTCCTGAGCGCCGTCGGTGTCCCTTTGCTGTACAGGAGAGTTTACGCGCACAGCGTCCTCATCTCCTAGGTAACGGGGCAGGACGGACCGGCCGCGCGGCCGGCATCCTCAGTTCCCCCATTAACCAGGGGAAGTCTGAGCACTGAGCTGGACACTTTGTGCTCGGCTGTTCTCCCTGGTGCAGGTCATGTGGCGCTGGCCACGTCACATGACCTCAGCCTGCCAGTATTTAACAGACAGCCTGCTGGCCACAGGTTGCCTGTTAATTAGGTATCTGGTGTTTGTTTGGTTTCGTTTCCTGCATACTTACCTGATCCTGTGTTCCCTGACGATCCTCTGCCTGCTCATCTCTCCTGGTATTCTGACCCCGGCTTCCACCTGACGATTCTTTGCAGACTCCTGTTGTACTTCGTTTCTCTCCTGGTATTTGACCTTGGCTTTTCCTGACTATTCTCTGCTTATTTCTTGGTATTGACCCGGTCTGTTCACGTTCCGTTATTTGTCTTGTCTGTCCTTAATGCACGTATCCTAAGTTAGGGACTGCCGTCCAGTTGTCCCCTGTCATCAGGACTCGTGAGGCAAGTAGGCAGGGCCAGGGGTGAGGGTGGAGCGCAGTGGTCACTATCCTCCCCCCTATGTGTGTGCGTACGTGACCGTTACACTTGCTCAGCGGCCAGAACTTCAAGGGATTCGCTTTGTTGCCTGCGATACAAAGGAACGAGTTCCTATGATGGTACATATGTACAACCCCTTTGTCCGGGATGAGGAGGTGCAGGCTTTCCTCTGAAGGTACTGTTCCTTTGTTTCTGGGATAGAGAAAAATAAAAATATTCTGGGGACCTTTAATGGTATGAGGAGAGTGTGGGTGGAGTTCCATCCAGATCCCAGTGGGGTGGGCGAGTTATGTCACCCTCCACATAACTTCTCCATTGGCGTAAACCAGGGATATCTACGCTACCCTGGTCAGCCTGAATTTTGCAGGAACTGTTTTGGCTTTGGCCACACCAAAGGACAAGTTTGCAGGAATTGCTTGGAGACAGGACATGCGGCCTCCGATTGTGACTGGGGCCGCAAATGTTATCTGTGTGGCTCCGGGTTGCACTTGGCCAGACAATGTCCATCACTGGATGGAAATGAGGTGCAGGCATCTGGAGAGACCAGGACTTATGCTGCGGCTTTGAGGGGTGATCCTCCTCCTCTTCCTCCTCCTGTAGTGGTACCAGCTCCATTTGAGGAGTCTACCCAAGAGTTAGTACTGGACTTGTTGTGGGCCGAAGGGGAGGAAGTCCAGGGTCCAGGCGAGATGGTTGTGGAGAAAGCGTCCTTGAAAAGAAAACCGGAGGAGGAGAGTTCAACTCCTCCAAGTCAGAAAATTGAGGAGTTCCCGAGTACAGGGGGAGGGGATGAAGGGGAGTCTCTCACTGGCTCCATTGACTCAGACTCCTCTGCCTCTTCATTGGGTGCGCCATACCTAAAAAGAGGATCCATGAAAAAACTGGCAAAGACCTTACACTTTGCAAAAAGCGTGGAGGACAAGTTTAGGGGAGAATCCACCTGTAACTTCCGCAACCTTTGCCCAAGGATTCAGGGGTAAAGGGAGGGGTTTTAGTCGGAAAAAAAAAAATTCTTGATGATGTGATGTGTGTTGCTATTTTCTTTACTTAAAATGACATGCAGTTCACTGTAGGTTCCCTTAATGTTAGGAGCATTCGTACAGCAGTTAGAAGAACTGCAATTTTTTTTATTATTTCTGGTTATTTTTTTGATGTTTTATGTTTACAGGAATGTAACGAATGTGACGAATCGAGAAATGCTGTATGGTCTGGTGGGGAGGCGGTATGGTCGGTATCACAGGAAAGGAATGGGGGGGGGGGGGGGTTGGGGTATTATTTAATGTGAAGAAAGTGATTCATGTTATTCAGGGGAGGGTATTATTCGTTTATTTTGAGTTTAGAGGTGTGAACTATAGATTATTTAATGTATATGCGCCGACTGGAAGGAAGGAAAGGGGTGAAGGTCGATCTTCCTGGTAGGAGATTTTTATTATACTATAGGTGCTGGGGACACGAGTAATTTGCAGGGTGGTGGGGATAGTGGTGTAGATATTACAGGGAAACAACTAAAGCAGTGAGGCTCAATTCACACCTGAGCGTTTCTGAGACGCGCGTTTTACGCGCATATTTATCGCGCGTTTTACGCGCGTTTTTATGCGCGTTTTTTGCAATAGTAAACGCGCGTTTGACGCGCGTTTGACGCGCGTTTGTGTGATTGACTGCAGTGTTGTCCAATGAGCAAATATCCCTGTCTATCTGAAGTTTGGCCAATCATAGGGCATTGTAGGTGTGCAATTCCATGTGTGTTGGTAGAGTGTGTGGTTTGAAGTCATGGAATGCTTTAGACGGCGACGTGTTGCGGCACTTGTTGCAGCTATCGAACTGGAACGCTTGAGGAGAAGGCGGGACAGCGGGCGACGCTTCTGGGTCCACCCTGTCATTGCCAATAGACAGGAGAGGGGCCAGTTCTGGGCACTGTATGCGAAACTCCGTGGCCATGAGGACAAGTTTTTTGACTATACCAGGATGTACATCCCCAGGTTAGTACGTATATGTTGTTGCAATGTTTTTTCAATGGTTAAGCTAAGTGTTTTGTGCTTTTTGTATTGTTAACCCTGAACATTTTATTGTTTCCCAGCTTTGACGAGCTCCTGGTGCTGTTGTCCCCTCATTTGCAGCGTCAGGACACCTTCATGCGGGACTGCATCCCACCAGTGGAAAGACTGGTCATTACTTTGCGGTAAGTCGCCTATTATTGTGGCCATTTTACCCATTTGCAGTGTGTTGTGGCAGGATCAGAGTTTCGCCGTGTTTCTCTTGTTGTTTGGGATGTATGAGTGTTTGTGCGGGGGGTATGTGATGTGTATGTTGACAACGTGTGGCATACATATCCCATACATGCATCATGTATACACATTTGCCCATGTTTTACCCCTCACTTTCCAAAAATACTCCAAACATTTCCTTCCATTTTTTTTTCGTTGGTGAATGTATTAACATCATACATTTCAAAATTAAACAAAGGAGCAATTTTTTGGTATCAACATAAACATATTACAAAGCATTTTCTACATATGTGACCGTTTTTGTCACCCAAACCCTTGAGGCCGAGAATTTCCCTCTTCTCATTTTCACAGGGTTTCATATTGAGGGCCAGAAAACTCTGCCTCGGGATCCCGCCGTGTCTCTCGGGCTCCGCGAGACTGATTGGCGGGTGGCATTTCAGTGGTGGTGGAGGTGCTTGGGCCCGTGCTTGAAGAGGGATATGTGTATGATGTGTGTTGTGTCTGCCATGTGTCATGAGGGTGTTGTATATTACTTTGTGTGTATGTGTGTGCTGGGTATGTGTGAGGGTGTTGTTGTGCTTGTTGGGGATGTAGTGGCCCATATTGTGGCCCATATTGGGGGCAATATTGTGGCCCATATTGGTGCCCATATAGTGCAGGCTGCTGTGGGGCCTGCTGTGGGGCCTGCTGTGGGGCCTGCAGTGGGGCAGTGCTAGATGTTGCGATCTCGTAAGGGATACAATATTTGTCTATGGTCTTCGTCAACTCATCCCTTAGTTTTGTGACCATATTTCGGGGCACATGAAGCATTTTCTCCTCTAGACTGAGGAGAAAATAGGCATCCGAAGAAAGTTTGGGCACAGGATGTGCCAGGGCATCCAGGCAGCCTATTAGCCTGTCCTGTTGCCTCTCTGTTCTCCTCCTTTTTTGTCTGGGCTGCTGACTTGCTTCTGGGACGGCTGGGACAGGCTGCAAGGGGCTCCCCAAACTCGGAGTGGGTGGGGGGCCTGGAGGACTCATTGGCCCCATAGATGGTCCGGGCTCACTGTCCATTGTTGTGCCCTCGTCCTCTTCTTCGTCAACTCGCGCCTGGCTGGGTTCCCAGCTACTATCGGTGCTGTGAAGTGGAAAATCAAGGTATGTTCCCCATATGAAATTGAATGTATGTCATGTCATACCACAGCCTCTCCTCAATGTGTATGGCCTTGACTCACCTCCGCATTTCCATGCATGGAATCAAAAAAGACAGCTGCTGGGCATGCACGTAACTGGAGCGTGCGCCTGGGGACGATCCGCTCCTCTGCTCCCTTTGTTTGCGCCTATGGCGGATAAAGGCGTCTTTGAGGCTTTTCCATTTCCCTTTCATAGTGGTGACTTAGGAAAAAAAAAAACACAAATTAATAATGTCTCTTTATTTTCTTACATTTGTTTCAGATATTTAGCTACCGGACAGTCATTGACCAGTCTACACTTCGCCTTTCTCATCGGGAAGTCCACAGCCAGTATGGTCGTCCGGGAAACCTGCGTGGCAATTTGGGACGTCCTTCATCCTGCTGTGATGGCCCAACCACAGAAGGAGGATTGGCTGCAAATTGCGGATAATTTTTTAGAATACTGCAATTTCCCAAACTGTGTCGGCGCAATAGATGGCAAACACATCCGCGTTCAGAAGCCCATCAGGAGCGGGAGTCAATTTTTTAATTATAAAAAATATTTCTCGTTTGTTCTTTTTGCGGTGTGTGATGCAAACTATTGCTTCAGGTACATTGACGTGGGGTCCTACGGCAGCAGCTCAGACTCAGCTGTTTTCGGCCATTCTGCCTTTGGCCAAATGCTCAATAATAATGAGATGGACCTCCCGGGGAACACCACACTGCCTGGGACCACTTATCCGGCTATGCCCTTTGTTTTTGTGGGGGACGAGGCGTTTGCGCTGGGGGAGCATGTGATGAGGCCGTACTCCAGCCGGGGACTCTCCATTGATAGGCGGGTATTTAATTACCGGCTGACAAGGGCACGCAGGGTGGTGGAGTGCGCCTTCGGCATTTTAGCAAACAAATGGCGCTTTCTCCATTCTCCGATTAATTTAAAATTGGACACCGCCATCTCGGCCGTGAAGGCAGCGTGTGCTCTGCATAATTTTGTACGTGTACGGGATGGCTTTAATTTTGAAGATTCCCTCAGCCATTCCTTGGAGAGTCCTAATCCGAGCGGTGTGCGTGGGAGCAGACACGGTGTGGCTGTCCGGGACCACTTCACTGAATATTTTGTATCACCACATGGGGCGTTACCCTGGCAATGGGAAGCCATCTAAGTTTATGTTAATTTATATTTTTCGTCTGAAAAGAGTGTTTCAATTGGAATTTATTTTGCATTTTGGTGGTTTATTACTATGCCTAAATGACCAAATTTGAAAAGCACTTTTGTGCATTTGTGTTTTTTCACCTATATAGTGCCCCTTGTGGATGCCCCTATAGTGGCCATCAATAGTCGTCTGTTAACACTGGAAAAAAATGTGGGCGAAAACATGTGTCCCATTTAAGTGCCCCATACTCGGCCAGTAGAATATAAGCCCATGTGGGCGAAAGAACGGATTCCATCAAGGTGCCCAATACTGCCACGTTATAAACAGAAGCACCTAAAATATGCCAGCCCACCCATAGCCCACAATCTGTGGATTTGGAAAATGGACACAAGATCAATAACAACTTAGGATTCCAATCCCTCAACCCAAAATTAGGGCTACATTTCAAAATGCCACTACATTTGCGGAGCGCAGTCTGCCACAAGACAGTGGAACCACTGCAAATTGAACATACTGGGCCATTGCATTGTACCAGAATGTGGGGGAGGGTGAACCAGGACAGTACTAAAAACTAAAGGGCTGAGGGGACACTATACAACATGTAATGTGCACATCATTCTTTGTAAACTAAGGCCACTGAGTGTCCATATACAAGAACAGGGATGGTGATGCTGCGTCGTTCTCTCACTGTTGCTAAAATCCCACTCCATGCATGCCTGCACAGGCTCCAGCAAGTAAAATACAGCCCAGCATTTGTGGAGGTGGCGTTTGACAACAGCTGGAGGGCTGCAGGTGGAGCTGGCCAGGGCTATTACATATAGTTGGTACACCACTGCACACAAGGAGTTTACTTTTCACATTACAACACACATGGAAATACCTTTTCCCTTTTTCACTGTCTTTGTGAAAGTTGCCCAATCTGGCCAGATTCTTTTACCAATATCCTCCCAGGCCTGCTGCCTGCTGCTCCTAATTTTATAGTTGGCATCCTGTGTGTCATATAGGCAGCGTTTGGCTTGCACCAGCCTGATCAGGGTCTCAGTGTCACATCCAGACTCCTCCATGCTGGCTTCTCTCCAAAACTGTGCTTTGCACCTGGTGTTGTGCCTTTTCCAGCATGTTGCAAAATCATAAACGCGCGTTCGAACGCGCGTTTTCGGTGTAAAAAACGCGCAAAATACAAGCGTTGCGCGTTCCCATTGAAGTCTATTGGGCCAAAACGCGCGACAAACGCCCATAAAAACGCTCCCGAACTTGTGTATGCGTCTGGCGTTTTACAGCGCGTTCGAACGCGCTGTAAAACGCGAAAATGTGAACCAGTCCCATAGGGAAGCATTGCTTTGCATCGGTTATGCGTTTTACAGCGCGTTCGAAAGCGCTGTAAAACGCTCAGGTGTGAATTGAGCCTTAGTTTAGTTGACCTTAAAGATGCCTTCAGAGAGAGGAATGATGGTTCTATTGGGTATACTTATTTTAATAATACAGTAAGGCTCAATTCACACCTGAGCGTTTTACAGCGCGTTCCTACGCGCTGTAAAACGCTCAACAAGGAGAAACCAATGCTTCCCTATGGGAATGGTTCTCACCTGGGCGTTTTACAGCGCGTACGATCGCGCTGTAAAACGCCCGACGCTCACACAAGTACAGGAGCGTTTTTTTGGGCGCTTGTCGCGCGTTCCCGTACATAGACTTTCGGGAACGCGCGACACTGTGTGCACACTTGTCTCTGTATGCGCGCTTGTAAACGTCCGTACAATCGCGCATACAGAGCGCTCCTTTCAGAACGCTCAGGTGTGAATTGAGCCTAAATGTTTCATCAATAATTGATTTTGTTTTTATTTCCAGATCTATTGCCGTTATGGATTTTAAGGGGAGAACAGTTCCTTTCACGGATCATGCCTGGATTGAATGTCTGGTGAGCAGCAGTGGTATTTATGAATATGGGAAGGGTGTATGGAAATTGAATGTATCTTTGTTAAAGGATGAGTGTATTTGTGAACAATATCGGGAGTGGTTTAGGATTTGGGAATTGAGGAAGGGAAAATTTTATAGTGTGTCTGAGTGGTGGGAATGGGTAAAACAGGAAACTAAGAGTTTTTTTTTTATAAAGAAAGGATGCGAGAAAGGAAGAAAAGAGAGAGTATGAAAGGTGGCAGAGAAGGTTGGATTATTTGTATGGAGTGAAGCGTTTAGGTATGGATGTGGAGCGTGATATTGAAGAAACTAAAGAAACTGTGAAGATGAAAGAGGGAAGAAAATTATTGCACAAGCAAGAGTCGAAGTCAAAGCAAAAGATGTGAAATGTACAAAATTTTTCTTCAAGAAGGCCTTTAACAAAAAACCTGAAATGGTGAGTGTGTTTAGAGAGGGTGGAGTGGAAGTGCTGAGGAAAGATAAAGTGTTGGATGAAGTGTGGAAATTTTATCCTGAGTTGTTTTCGGACAAGAGTCGTGACTGTAGTTTAGAAGAGGAATGTTTGAGTTATGTGGATGGTAATTTGAATATGGTAGATAAGGATTTTTTGAGCAGTGATATAAGGAAAAGGGAAATATGGGATGAAGGGAGTGATGGTTTGCCTGTAGAGTTCTACTGTATGTTTTGGGATGAGATTGGGGATTATGTGTGGGAAGTATGTAAGGAGGTGTTGGAAAAAGGAAAATTGACAAAAAGCATGACGGAGAGTATAATTGTTCTGCTGTTCAATAAGGGAGAAAAGAGGTGTTTAAAAAATTGGAGGCCGATAGCGCTTTTAAATTGTGATTATAAGATCATTGCAAAAGTAATAGCAAATAGACTTAAGAGTGTAGTGGAGTGTATGGTTGGTGAGGAACAGATGTGTGCTGTACCAGATAGAAGAATCTCTGAGTGTTTGTTAGGTTTGAGGGATGTATTGTATGATTGTAAGAATAGAAAGCAAGGTGTGGCTGTAATTGCTGTAGACTTTGAGAAAGCATATGACAGGGTAGTGCATGATTTTATGTTTAAAGTTTTGGGGAGAACGGGCGTTCCTGAGGGAATGATTAGTTGGGTTAGATGTCTGTATAAAGGAATTAGTAAAGTTCAGGTGGATGGGTTTCTTAGTAAAGAAGTGTGCGTTAGATCTGGAGTGAGGCAAGGTTGCCCATTATCTCCGATCTTGTTTATTTGTGTGATTGAACCATTATTAGGGATGTTTAGACGGGTGTGGCCTGTAAAGGAGGGAGGTATTGAAGTGTTAGGGATAATATTTAATGACGACTTGTATGGGAAGGAAATTTGGGAGAGGGCGGTTACAAGAGTGCAGAAAATTACATTGTTTAATAATATCCATATAGTACTGCTGTTTAACCCCTTAAGGACTCAGCCCTATTTCACCTTAAAGAGGACCTTTCACCTTGAAAAACATTGTGAATTAAGTATGCTGCCATGGAGAGCGGCGCCCGGGGATCTCATTGCACTTACTATTATCCCTGGGCGCCGCTCCGTTCTCCCGTTATCCCCTCCGGTATCTTTACTCACTAAGTTATAGTAGGCGGTGTCTGCCATTGTCCTGTGAGCGTCTCCTAGGCTGCAGCGCTGGCCAATCGCATTGCAGAGCTCACAGCCTGGGAGGTTTTTTTCTCCCAGGCTGTGAGCTGTGCGCTGCGATTGGCCAGCGCTGCAGCCTAGGAGAAGGAGACGCTCACAGGACAATGGCAGACACCGCCTACTATCACTTAGTGAGTAAAGATACCGGAGGGGAGAACGGAGCGGCGCCCAGGGATAATAGTAAGTGCAGTGAGATCTCCGGGTGCCGCTCTCCATGGCAGCATACTTAGTTCACAATGTTTTTCAAGGTGAAAGGTCCTCTTTAAGGACTTGGCCATTTTTTGCAAATATGACCAGTGTCACTTTAAGTGCTGATAACTTTAAAACTCTTTGACTTATCCAGGCCATTCTGAGATAGTTTTTTCGTCACATATTGTACTTCATGACACTGGTAAAATGAAGTAAAAAAAATTATATTTTTTATTTATAAAAAAATACCAAATTTACCCCCAATTTTTTAAAAATGGCAAATTTCAATTTCTCTACTTCTATAATACATAGTAATACCTCCAAAAATAGTTATTACTTTACATTCCCCATATGTCTACTTTATGTTTGGATCATTTTGGGGATGTTGCAAGGCTTAGAAGCTTAGAAGCAAATCTTGAAATTTTTCAGAAATTTTCAAAAACCCAATTTTTAGGGACCAGTTCAGGTCTGAAGTCACTTTGTGAGGCTTACATAATAGAAACCACCCAAAAATGTATTAATGATTTCAGCGGGCATCCTGTCACAATTAACCCCCACCGCACCGCAATCTACTTTTAAACTTAGGATGTACCGGTATGTCCTGAGTCCTTAAGGACTCGGCAAATGTGGCGTACTGGTACGTCCTAAGTCCCTAAGGGGTTAAACTCCGGAGTAAAACAGGGATGTCTCCTATCCCCACTGCTTTTTATCTGTGCATTAGAGCCTCTTTTATGTATGTTGCGGGAAGACAAAGAGATCCATGGAGTCCCCTTGCCCGGTGGAGGGGGACTCGAGGACAAAGCAGTGGGGTATATGGATGATGTTGCTGTACTGTGTAGGGACACCCTGTCACTCCGGAGATCACATACCTTTTTATTGCCGTGCTTCTGGTTTTAAAATAAATCTTAACAAAAGTAATATTTTAAACATAGGTAGTATGGTTTTACGAGATATTGACGTTCCTGTGTCTGATTCTATTACCATTTTAGGAGTCTTCTTCAGTGAGCCTAATAACGGTTTTTAAAGCTGGGGTATGGTGGAAAATAAGGTAAAACAAAAAATAAGTATGTGGAGTATGAGGAAACTCACAATGGAGGGGAAAGTTTTAATTATTAAAATGATTATTTTACCTCTTTTATTGTACTTGAGTATGGCGGTTTCCCCTCCCACAAAAAATTACTAAACATTGTTTTACCCTTTTCTGGAACTCCAAGATGGAAAAACTGAAAAGAGAACATGTAATAAAAACAAAAGATAAAGGTGGTAAAGATTTTCCAGATTTTAATAGGTTTTATTAATAAAGTATTTCTGTTTCTGTTTTAATGCTCTTTTTAAGGAACACTTTTGGTCTTATTTTATACGTTTTAATACTGGTTATTTTATGCGTAAATTTAAATGGTTTAATACTGTTTTATCCGTGCCGTACGCTTTTAATTTACCAGATAACTATAAGATTTTAGAAAAAATAATGTTGAATTTTAATTTGAAAGGAAAAAGTATAGAAGAGCTTAAAAACAGTAAAAAATTTATAAAAGATCCTAGAGAAAAAGAGATGACGTGATATTAGTAATTTTAGAGAAGAAACATGTAAAAAAAATCTGGAAAAATATTAATGCATCCTATCTTTTTAATTCCCAAAAGGATTTGGCTTGGGGCTGCGTTCACCAGTGTCTTCCATGCCAGGCATTCCAGCACCGCAAAGGATTCGTAAGGTCTGCCATCTGCCCAAGAGAAAGGTGCCAAGATGATGAATTAATTGAACATTTACTATGGACATGCTACTTCGCAAAAGAATGTTGGAGAAGGGTGCTTCCGCTTTTAAAGAAGATGGCAGGCCTAAGAGACATTACTTAGAATATGATTTTATATGGATGCCTGGAATGGCCAACAGCTTTTGAAAAAGCAGTGGCATGGAAGACGATGAACTGCGTAAAAGAAGCTCTGTGGAAAGCAAGAAATATTTTAGCTTTTAAACATAAAGTTTTATCTGCTGATGATGTTCTAGGTCTTTGTTTTAGCGAAATGTATATTTATTTTTTAATTGATAAAAAGTTAACACCACCGCTGAGAGGAAGCGGTTTTTGAGTGAATGGAACTCTGTTATATAATTTTATTCCTTTTACCATGTACTCTTAATTATTTATATTTCTCTTTTCTGTAATGATGTAAAATTTACTTTGTTATTCTTTTTTTAAAAATGATGTCGCTGCGAAGGGATAGTCAAAAAAAAAAAAAAGTCAGAGGTGGTGGTGAGGGTACCCGACTCCTCGGCCTGGGAGAGGGGCATCAGTTTATAGCCGGTGCCTTACCTCCCTGCTGCTATAGGGGAGCGGATTAGTCCTGAGAGCGATCGTGTGCGGCATTCTGCGTCAAGGAGTTCGGAATACTCTCCGTTTTTCTGGTTAAGCCAGCTTATATGTTCCAGATTGGAAGACAAACCTTGGTGGAGAACGTCATCTTGAAAGCCTTGGAACTCGACTTTGGATACATCCTGTGCCTGCAATATTTCCCGAAGGTTGGGCGTTTCGATCTCACACTCATCGAGGAGGGGATCTGTGTGGATAAAAACAAGAAGGCGAAGACTTTGGAGGAGGACCCCTGGTTGATTCTGCACAAGTTCGATATTTTTCCGGCCTACCTGATGGAGGAAAGAGTGGTAACAGTTCACCTCTTTAACCCCTATACCCCTATGGAGCTGGTTCGTGCTTTCTTGTTGCAGTTTTCAACCACAGTTAGAGGCCCTCAGAAATTGTATGACCGTTGGGGACTGGCCACTGGTAAGCATCGGGTTTGGGTAAGACTGTCCCCCTCCCCTGAGGGGATAGGTGGTGTTAAACACCCACCTGGGATCTTCTCTATTGGGGGCTACAGGGGTTTTTTGTATTATAAAGGGCAGCCAAAATATTGCCGCCAATGTTTCAAATTTGGCCATGTGTTGAGCGAATGCACAGTTGGGAAATGCTGTCATAACTGTGGAGAGCCTGGTCACGAAGCTGGTGCATGTGATAAGGCGCGCAAATGCGATACATGTGGTAAGTCTGGGCATGCATGTAAAGACTGCCCAAAGACCCTAATTCAGGGCACTCCTTCTTTCTCAGATGTGGTAAGGAGAACAACTAGGCTTATTGAGAAAAGGTGGAGCCCGAGTAGACCGGACGGTAACGTTGCGGACCCTGTAGTGGAGGTTGGGGCCCAATCTGAAGGTGAGCAGCAGTCGGGTTCCCAGACTGTAGTTACAGCTCCTGATCAAAGCATAGTAGAAGAGCCTGAAACTATGGAGGCTGCAGGGGATTTTCAGCAGGGCAGGCAGCCCCCTCTTGTCCTCCTGACTGAGCCGGTTATTCCAGGAGCATCTGAGGATATTTTCAAGTTTGGTCAGATCGAAGGAGGTGAGGATAGGTGGGAGAAAGCAAAAGTGGCAAAAAGGCCCAGAAGGGACCCGGTTACAGAGAGTTCAGGGGATGACACTCCCCCTTGTGGTCAACAGCTTCCAGAGTCCCTAGATTTCGTATCAGAAAATCTGTTCTCAGCATTGGAGATGGCGGAGGCAATACTGAGTCCAGTAAGTGGGGCTTCTTCCCCCTACTTGATTGCTGAGGAGGTGGAACAACTTGCAGAGGTGATGCAGATGCCTCATGACTTTGTGTGTTAAGTTCTTAATGTTTAATTTCTACTAATTTTTCAGTTTGTTCCCTCAATGTGCGGGTTTTTAAAAATAAAGCTAGGAGGTCCGCCATTTTGGAAGATTTGGCTAGTAGGCCAGTAGATATTTTTTGTTTGCAGGAATGTGGGTTGGATGAAAGTCCTAAAGAAGTTGAATGGCGATTTGGTGAGTCGGTTTGGTCCACATCATCAAGAAACAAAAATGATGGGGTGGGTATTTTATTTAAAAATAAGAGTTTTGTTATTGACCATTAAGTTAATATTGAACCTGGAAGATGCATTATGTTTTTTGTTAAATTTTGAAATATTATGTTTAGAGTTATTAATATATATGCTCCTGCGGATAGAAACTTAAGGAAGGATTTATTTGAAAAAATGTAACTTTTATTTTACCAGGTAGGACTCCTTGTTTAGTAGTCGGCGATATTAATTGTCAGTTAGATGGTGACAGAATGGATGTCACGAGTAAAATGTTTAATCAAAATATGAATGATATTATTTTGAGGGATGCATGCTGGGAGTTGTAGTTTTGCAACAGCTGGAGGCACACTGGTTGGGAAACACTGTGCTAGAGGATGAGGGTGTGAAAGAGAAATTTAAGAAAATTTACGGTGGATGGTGTCAGAAGAAGAGTGAGTTTGAATGTGTTTTGGATTGGTGGGATTGGATGAAAGAGAGTGAAAGGTTTCTTTAAAAAGATGGGTTATAAATGGGCAGCGAGAAAAAGAAATAGGTATGCTAGATCTAATATGAAGCTAGATTTATTGTACACTATGAGGGAAATGGGGTATGATGTGGATGAGAGATTGTGTGAGGAGAGAAAGGTTTTGAATGATTTATTCCGAGAGATAGGGAAACAAATAATTTATCAAATAAAAATGGATTTGTTGGAGAAGGATGAACGTTGCTCCCATTTTTTCTTTAGGAAGGTAGTAAGGGGAAGGATGGAGTTAGAAAGGGTGAAAGACGTGAATGGGGTGGGGATGGGGTAAGGGGAGTGGTTGAAGATTTCTATAAGGAACTTTATAGGGAAAAGTAGAGGGATGTGGGTTTGGAGGAGGAGGTCCTTGGGGCATTAGAACATAAGATAGGGATTGAAGACTTAGGACGGTTAGTAAAGGAGATCTCTGAGGATGAGGTAAGAAGTGCAGTTGATAGTATGGCTAGGAATTCCAGTGGAATTCTTTATTAAATATTGGGATCTGTTGAGTAACGATTTAGTTGAGGTTTATAAGTATATGTGGAGGGAGGGTGTAATCAGTAAGTCAATGAAGGAAGGGTGGTGGTGTTAATATTTAAGGCTACGTCTACACAACGACATTTGTCGCGCGACATTTTGTTGCACTAATGTCGCGCGACAATTTTTATAATGGCAGTCTATGGTGTCGCACTGCAACATGCTGCGACGCAACAGTCGCAGAAAATCCATTCGAGATTGATTTTTCTGCGACTGTTGCGTCGCAGTCGCAGCATGTTGCAGTGCGACACCATAGACTGCCATTAAAAAAATGGTCGCGCGACATTAGTGCAACAAAATGTTGCGCTACAAATGTTGCAGTGTAGTTGTGCCCTATCTGTCGCGCGACAAATGTCGTCGTGTAGACGTAGGGTGAAAGAAGTGATCTGCGTAATTGGAGACCCATTACGTTACTGAATGTTGATGATAACGAATATGCAAGGTTGATTGCAAAGAAAATGAGTAGGATGATTGGGCAGGTAGTGCAAGAAGAACAAATGTGTGGTGTGCCGGAACAAAGTATATCTGGAAATTTGAGTTTGTTGAGGGATGTTCTGTGGGACGGATTGCAGAGAGATAGGAGTGTGAATGTGTTTTCGTTGGACTTTGAAAAGGCCTTCGACAGGCTCTCTCATATTTTTTTGTTTAGAGTAATAGAAAGAATGGGATTTCCGAGAGTGTTTGTCAGTGCGATCAGAAGTTTGTATGATGGGATAGGTAGTCGACTTTTAGTGAATGGAGTGGAGAGTGATGGAATTAGCGTGAGATCAGAAGTTAGACAAGAGTGCCCGCTTTCGCCGGCAGTTTTTATATGTGCTATGGAGCCATTGCTTTGTTTGATTAGGAACGATAAGTTCATGAGAGGAGTAAGTGTGCCTGGGAGTGGTGGTAAGAGTGTTAAAGTTTTTGGGTATATGGATGATGTATGTGTGATAAGGCTGAGTTGCAAAGGGCTAAGTTGATTACAGATATTTTTTGGTGAGCTTCAGCTTTTAGAGTGAATTGGGGTAAGTGTGAGGTGAGGTGCTTTGGTGGTGGATGTGATGTGTTGGATTTGGGTGTGAAAGTAGTTGATAATATAAAAGTGTTAGGTTTGATGAAAGGATGAAGTAAGGAATAAAATAGATAGAAAATTTGATTACTGGGAAAATATTGGTTATAAAGTGTGTGATTCTGCCAATTTTGCTGTACATAGGGAACATATTCCCACCAATGTATATGGAATTAAGAAAGATCAACAGTGTTGTTTTTGTTCTTGTGGGGTATGAAAATGGAGAGAGTAAAACATATGACTGTGATAAAGTTTAGAAAGAATAGTGGATTGGGGTTTCCAGATGTTGAGTTGTATTTGCATATACATTTTATGGTGAATGTATTGAGATTGTTGAATGGAGGTGATAAGGTGGCTTGCATGTTGAGATATACGGGGGGTTGGCTGTTGTGTCGGTTGGGTTGGTGTGAGATAAATTTGAGGCAACCGGTAGCCTTTATTTGTCCTTATTGGTATGTTAAAATGGAGAGTTTTGTGAAGGAGAAAGGATTGTCTGTTTTGAGTATGAATGATCTAAAAAACAAAAAGAAGGGGGCGTGGCCGGAAGCTGATATGAGCGGACGCATGTAGAAGAGCTCCGGACCCAAATCCCTAACTTCTACTTTATCCTGATACATACCTGCCGCAAAAATTACTTCCGAAACCAGCAGGAGGTCAGGAAAGACCCGTAACATAAATATGTCCAGGAACAAGGCACAGTCCGCTGTAGATTGTCTCTGAGAATTTGCCCGCGAAGATGACCAAGATGGCGCGGGCGCACGCACCTCATCAGCAGAGGTGGTAACGGAGGATCCTGTGCAAATTGGAGTGGAGCAAGCGACCACCGAACCATCCCTAAAGCAAGTTACTGAACAATTACTGAACGCAATAGCTACCTGTCGTACATCGATGGTGGGGAAACTGGAGGAGGTGAAGGTGGACATAGGCCTACTCCGCCATGACATGCAGGCTATCCGGGATCGCGTAAAAGAGGCTGAGACCAGAATTTCTGATGTGGAGGATCGCCTACAACCAATACCCACGAAAATGCAAGAGCTGGAGCAGAAGGTCAGCTTCTGGCAACAAAAGTGTGACGATTATGAGAATCGTACACGCCGTAATAACTTACGGATTATCGGAACGCCCGAAAAAGCAGAGGGCAGCAATCCGTGTGAATTCGTCACTACATGGCTGCGCAGCTCTTTTCCAGAGGCGACCTTCTCAGCAGCGTTTATTATAGAGCGAGCACACCGCGTACCTGCCAAACCTCTTCCACGGCTTCTAAACTCAATGGACAGAGACCATGTGTTGCAGATGGCACGTACCAAGAGAGATCTCAAGTATGAAAACAGCAACATCATGGTTTTCCCAGACTTTTCGTCTGAATTGCAGAAAAGAAGGGCGACGTTTAGTACAGTGAAAAGGAGGCTAAGAGAGAAGAATCTGCCCTATTCTATGGTATATCCGGCTCGTTTAAGAGTGGTGGATGGGGAAGTGAGCCGCTTCTTCAACAACCCTGAAGAGGCCACTGACTGGCTGGACGGAAGGGGGAGAAATGCAAGAGCTCCCAGATGAAGCTATGGAAGATTTGTTGTCGGCATGGCAAGGAGAGCCGGGGACTTAAACATACTGTCAACGGTAAAGTTATATGCATGTGTATGAACTCAGCATTGGGAAAGCTAGGATACTCTTATTTGATGTTATAGTTTATCTTTCCTTTGTTATCTCTCACATATATGTTCATACCCGGACAGGGTCAGAGAGGGGGAAAGGAAAAGTGATAGGAAAAGAATGAGGAGAATAGGTCTATTATTTCCCATGTGTTGGTAGTTGATCAAACGAGCTGAGAGACCCGGACAGGGGTATAGTCTCCCGCTGAATAAGTTACCCTGAGCATGGACCGGCTCCCGCTAGAAGTTAGGGAACGAATTCCCGAGTTACACACGGTTCACACTCATATCAGTTATTAGATTTATAGTGCTACTGGGAAATTACCAAATGCACACCCCGTTTACTTGTGGTGCCACTTAACAAACGTGGTATAGATTTGTTTGTTACATACCAAGAGTGCAGTGTATGCTTCAAGGGTACACCATGTGGGCACTCACAGTTCATGTCAGGAGAAGCCTGACAGTTTACTCGTTATCCGTTATGTGCTGTATCAGTCATGCTGTTGTGAAGGAAGAGGTAAATGAGGTCCTTAGAACCAAATCACCATGTCAGAGCTGCGAGTAATGTCCTGGAACGTGAGAGGATTGGGGTCGGCGAGAAAACGCACCATGGTGTTCTCGGCGGTCAGGAATTTTAACCCACACATTCTATGTTTACAGGAGACTCACCTGACAGCCGAGAATACAGGGCGAATGCAGAAACCTTGGATTCAATGGGCACAACACTTGTGCCATACGACCTTGTCCAGGGGAGTGTCATTGATGGTGCATAAATCCCTTAGATGGGAACTGGAACAGTGTCAGATAGATTCAGCTGGGAGATATGTGTTTGCAGCTGCATATATTAATTGTACATTGTATGTAATCCTTGGTATATATATCCCTCCACCTTTCTCCTTGCAAGTGATGCAGCAGGCTGTAAGCTTTGCAGCCTCTTATCCATCAGCACGCATAGTAGGTCTTGGAGACTTTAATATGACCCTGGACAGGGAGCTCGATAGATACCACCAGGCAGGGACTGGGGATAATCGACTTCATAATAAGACATCCCTGCCAGCACTATTGGAGGAGGTGGGCTGGTTGGATATGTGGCGCCTTAAGTACCCAGATGTCAGGCAATATTCCTGTCACTCGACCAGTCATAACACATTGTCACGAATAGATTATGCACTAGGTAACTCACATATGTGCTCTTTAACATACAACATTGAATACGGATCTAGAGGTATATCCGATCATGCGCCGGTGCTGCTGAGACTGATGTTGGGTGGGGGTGCGATCAGACGCTCAACACGGATCAATCCTTTTTGGCTGACCCTGTTTGGACCGTCTGATCGCATTCCCGATCAATTGGCGGTGTTTCTGGAGGGCCATGGAGAAGAAACAGATAATATGTTATTATGGGAAACCATGAAGGCCTACCTTAGGGGCTGCCTGCGATCCACTATATCATATATTAAAAAGTCGGCGGCTAGACAGGAGGAAGGATTAGCAAAAGAATGCACAAGGTTAGAAACAGCATACATAGCTGATCCAAGTGATGTGAACAGAGATGCTTGGCTGACAATGGGGAGACAATACTTAGCCTTAGGGCTCATTCAGACGGCCGTATGCTGTCCGCAAAAATACTGAATGCTATCCGTTTTTTTGCGGATCCGCAAAAAAAATGAAACATGTCCTATACTTGTCCGTGAAAATCAGGACATGGCCCCATTGAAGTCTATGGGTCCGCAAAAATACTGAATGCTATCCGTTTTTTTGCAGATCCGTTTTTTTGCGGATCCGCAAAAAAACGGATAGCATTGAGTATTTTTGCGGACAGCATACGGCCGTCTGAATGAGCCCTTACTCAGAGAAAAAGCTCAAAGGAAAATGTTTTTTACAAAACAAACAGACTTTGAACTGGGTAACCAATCAAGTAAGCTTTTGGCTCACATTGTTAAACAAAATCAAAACTCTCCTGCGGTATTACGAGTCAAGGCACAAGATGGACAGATACTGTCTGAGCCGGAAACTATATCGAATAGATTTCAGGAATATTACAGGGATCTATACGAATCTAGGGTAAACTACGAGATAGAAGATGTCACACAATATCTTGAGGACCTGGAATTCCCTACTCTGACACAGGAGGCAGTGGAGAACCTGGAAGCCCCGATAACTGCCCTAGAGTTACAGGAATCCATAACACAGTTAGCAAGGGGGAAAGCTTCTGGTCCCGATGGACTTCCACTGGAAGTCTATATTAAATATGCCTTCCATATCAATCCGGTGCTGTTAAATATGTATACAGACGCATTTAAAAATACATGTTTCCCACCGTCACTATATGACGCAACTATAGTTGTATTGTTGAAACCGGGAAAGGATGCGGATGAGTGTGGATCTCATCGCCCGATATCTTTATTAAATATTGATTATAAGATCATTGCAAAGAATTTAGCTATAAGACTCGGCAAGGTAGCCTGCACCTTGGTCCATCCTGATCAATCCGGGTTTTTACCAGGGAGATCCACCCCTGATAACATTAGGAGAGTGCAAGTAGTGACACAGATTGGGCTCCAAAGGCAAGAAAAATGGGCCTTAGCGTCTTTGGACACAGCAAAGGCGTTCGATTCTGTTGAATGGCCTTATTTATTCCTGGTTCTTAAGAAATTTGGTTTTGGACCTAAATTTATACAATGGGTGGAAATGTTGTACAAACATCCAAGAGCGGATATATTGGTGAATGGGATGCTTTCTGAAAGTTTTAGATTAGGACGAGGTACCAGGCAAGGATGTCCCCTATCGCCATTATTGTTCGCCTTAGCTATAGAGCCGTTGGCTATAAGGATCAGGGCAGACTCGCAGTTCCATGGCACCAGAATAGGGGAACAGGAAGATAGAGTGGGGTTGTACGCTGATGACATGGTGCTCTTCATGTCACAGACGGAAACCACACTCCCTAGGGCGATAGCTATAATTGAACAGTTCAGCCAATTCTCCGGATTACGGATAAACTGGTCCAAGTCGACTCTGTGCCCACTATATCAGATGGGGGATGTTGTGGGCCGACAGGACCTACCTATTGTAGAAAGTTATAAATACCTAAGGATATACATAACAAAAGATGTCACATCCTATCATGCCTTAAATATTCAGCCACTTATAACATATTGCAAAGATAAATGCAGGGTGTGGCAGGGATTGCCTCTGTCAGTGTCAGGGAGAATAAATCTGATAAAACGAATTATATTGCTGAAGTGTCTGTATGTCCTACAGCACGCTCCCTACTTGATTCCAAAAGTATTTTTTCAGAGACTCACCTCTCTGATTTCGCCTTTCATCTGGGGGGCAAACAGGCCCAAGCTGTCAATGTTGAACTTAACTCGCTTTAAAAAAGAAGGGGGGATGTCCCTGCCAGACATTCACATGTATTACCTTGCAGGGCAATTAAGGAATATCAAGTCATGGTTAAACCCGGCAGGTTCTCTCTGTAGGCAGGAAAAACAACTTGCTGACTATCTGGGACTCACTAACCTATGGCCGGTTCTGGAGCGGCCAAAGTTATTCCCACGTAGACTGTTGCCAATTCATAGAGTAGCAGTTCAGGTGTGGACAGCATGCAAACGGCTACATAATATGGAGACGGAACTGCTGGAGACCCCGATTTGGGATAACCCCATGTTCCCCGATCTGATGACATTGCAAGGCAGGGCATTCTGGAAGGAACATGGGGTTATCGCAATGGGAAATATCTATAGTAATAATGTTTTCGGTGATTTCGAATCCATGAGCGGTAAATATGAACTTCCGAGACAAGCATTTTATAGATACCTACAATTGAGACACGCTATGCAGACGCACTATAGAGACACCCCGGTCCTCTTGTCCTCATTCCCAATGATTGGTGTAATACGCTCTCAAGGACCACGTGGCTTCATATCAACACTGTATACTCACCTCTTAGATGCCAAGCTGAAAGGTTCCCCGATGCTAGTATTAGATAAATGGAAAGTCCTGATTCCCGATCTGTCCAATGAAGATCTGGAGGGTGTACTGGAATCTCCCACACTTGTGTCTCCGGCCATAAATAATAAATTTATACAAGTAGGTATGATACATCAAAGTTACCTAAGTAGGTATGATACATCAAAGTTACCTAACTCCATCCAGACTATTCAAGATGGGTAGACGTACTCATTCCGAGTGCCATAGATGCACATCAGAGGGTGCTGATTTCTGGCACCTTATTTGGGCATGTCCAGTTATACAATCATTTTGGGATGAAGTAACAAAATTGCTTTCTGATCTACTAGAAAGTACAATCTCATCACACCCGAAAACCTGTCTTTTCGGAATATTGGATGAAACTACATACTCTCATCACACTAGGATATTTCTGAGGGAGACTTTGTTCTTAGCGCGGAAGGCAATAGCCTTGAGATGGATGGGTGATAGGGCACCTACCTTGACGCAGTGGAAACAACTGGTTAATACTATCATTCCATACGAAAACATAGTGTACAAAAACAGAGGCTGCTCGACCAAGTTTCAAAAAGTGTGGGGGGCATGGTGCACGTCTCCTAGGACAGTGTATTCTGTTCGAGGGTTGACTGGAGCTTTGAATGCAGAACAAGTTGAATAGATGCTCACTTTGATAATGAGAAACAGGGGATGTAGGTGAAAGAACTGGTCAAGTAGGTGAATAACAACAGAAGAAACCGCGGCACTTAGAAGGATAAATTCCAATTTCTTTATTTCACCTCTTGTGGCAACGTTTCGACCAAAAGGTCTTTATCAAGCACAATACAATCATGGTATAGTGAACATATATACCTCCCCCTGGCCTCACATTGGCCACAATTCAAACATTCCCTTTTAACCCTCTATGTATATTCTGTGTCATTTCTAATATATACTACAAAGCACAAATCCTCATTAATTCGATTATACAGGTCTTAGCATACCGTGCCACCATGCTGTTCGAGCTCCGTCCGGGTCTCCATCGTTGAAATATGCCAATAAACTGTATAAACTGTGTATTTCCTCGCCGGGCGTCCCTTAGTTCAAACTGCGCCTGCGCCGACCGCGTCACTTCCGCCCTTCTGAGTCACTTCCGCCAGTCCCTCTGACCTGCGACGGAGCTCCCGATTACATGACTAGAGGTCTATAGTGACGTACTCACAGGTTGCTATGCTACCGGACGTCAGGTACCAGTTATACATACAGCCTCAGGGGAGAATCCTTCAGAGACATATTGCGGGCGATCAGGGGTACACCAGGACATCAATTATACCAGTTATTCTACTATATACGAAACGCTGCAATATGGGAACTACCGATGTCATTCAGGGTCCATTTTCATATTCTATTCTATTCTGGGTGAATCACATGGTGCTATTCGATCACTGTCAGGCCTATTCACCATTCAATCTACAGCTGGTATATAGACCATAAGCTCCAGGGGAGTCAACCCCCAGTTCTCATGGCCATCCAGCCCTATAGACACATACATTCTTACGGAGTCAAGGGGATGGAGGACTATAATCCAAAAATTTGGATAAGTCATCTCCCTTACCCCTTTTAATTTTCATGGATAGAATGCCTGTTTCATTAGTCAGACTAGTCACCATCCCACTCCATTTCCATCCCTATCATCCCTAGAATGACAGCAGCAGGTTCCCCGTTTGCAGTCACCAATTGTTAAATCCGTTTTTTATCCGGTATACATCTGGACAGCACCACACAACCTCCCAAGGGCTCTCCAAATAGGTTTTTAACTCCACTGAGAAGGCTTTTATAGATTCCAGGCACGGTACTCACACAGCATGTGCACGGCTGCATCTGAAAATCAAGATAAAAATATAAATGTGAGTAAAAAATGAGGATGCATAAAAATAAATATATTACATATACAGAGAGTATAATTCATATACAAAGAGGTAAAATTATACAAAAAGGGAACACACAGGGCTTTTGGCCAAGCGCGTACATCACACATCCTGACTTAGGTTTCAGAAGAGTGAGCCCACCTTAAATTCCCTATTCAGGCCCTTTGGCTCCATGGTCTCTAGTTCATAGATCCATCGTAGCTCTTTCTTTTTTAGTAGCCTCTCCCTATCACCTCCCCTCCTCAACTTAGGAATACTGTCTATTATTCTAAACCTTAGCTGGGAAACATTGTGCCTATTTTTCCAAAAATGCTCTGGTACCGGCAACTCGACCTCGTCCTCACAGTTCTGATTTTGCTGGCTTTCTTTTTTAGCAAATAGTTTGCGTATAGTGTACCTGTGCTGGTTTATTCTATTTTTACATGGTTGTGTTGTTTCCCCAATGTAAAGAAGCCCACACGGGCACTGCAAACTATAAATAACAAATTCTGTATTACACGTATAGCGCCCTCTGATGTCATATTTTTTTCCGGTTCTCGGGTGGGAGAAGGAGTCGCCCTTGATTAGGTTGCCGCAATTGCAGCAGCCCAAGCAAGGGTAACATCCCCTCTTCCCAACTTCCTTTTTCCTGATTTTTACATCAGCCGTCACCAGGCTGTCCCTAAGGTTTTTTGGTCTCTTATATGACATTAGCGGGGGAGATTGGAATTCTACCACCTTCGGGAAGGACTGTCCCAATATATGCCAGTTTTGTCTTATTATGTTGGAGATCTTATTACTCATATTTGTATATGTGGATACAAAAGGGATTCGACTAGCTTTTTGCTCCTTATTTTTCTCTATTGTACCTAATAGCTGTTGTCGATCTTGATTCCTCACTTTTTCAAGATGTCGATCTATCAACTTTTTGGGATATTTCCTGTCCCTGAATCTTTGCCCAATTTTTGTAGCCTATCCTCAACCATATTCTCATCCGATATTATCCTTCTTGCCCGTAAAAATTGGCTCAAAGGCAGGGATTCCACTGTCCTCCTTGGGTGTGCGCTATCAAAACAGAGCATGCTATTTTTATCCGTTGGTTTAATGAAGAGGTCGGTTTCAAGTCTACCCTCTCCAACATAAACCATTGTGTCTAGGAACTGTAAGGATTCCGCCGAGTGTACCATGGTAAACTTTAACTGGTCATGCAACTGATTCACAAAGTTAAAGAAAACGTGTAAATCTACCTCTGTGCCATTCCAAATGAGGAAAATGTCATCTATATACCTCATCCACCCCCTCACATTCGAGAAGAAGGTGGATGGGTATATAGACAACTCCTCTAAACTAGACATGTATATATTTGCATATGTCGAGGCCACGTTGGACCCCATCGCGGTGCCCCGACACTGCTCGTAATACACATCTTCAAACAGAAAGTAATTGTTGTACAATAGAATTTCAAGGAGGGAGATTAAAAAGGACTTAGTTTCCAGTCCAAAATCAGATCTCTCCAAGGCCCATTTCACTGCCTCCAACCCCAGTTCATGGTCGATACTGGTATACAGGCTAGTTACATCAAACGATACCAATAAATCTCCCTCCTGAAATTCCAGTGCTGCAAGTTTGGATAAAAAATCTGTAGTGTCCCTGACATAGGATCTGGCTTCCATTGCATATGATCTAAGTATTTTATCCAAAAATGTCGCAGCATTTGAGAACACAGATCCTATGCCGGACACTATAGGACGTCCTGGGGGGTCCTTTTAACCCTTTGTGTATCTTTGGGAGGGTATACAAGAGAGGAGTCACTGGGTTTTGTGGAACAAGATAGGTATGTAGATTTACATCAATAAGATCCTCCGCTAAAGCATTATCTGCTATTAGCCTAATCTTACGCATAATGACCTCTAGTCATGTGATCGGGAGCTCCGTCGCAGGTCAGAGGGACTGGCGGAAGTGACTCAGAAGGGCGGAAGTGACGCGGTCGGCGCAGGCGCAGTTTGAACTAAGGGACGCCCGGCGAGGAAATACACAGTTTATACAGTTTATTGGCATATTTCAGCGATGGAGACCCGGACGGAGCTCGAACAGCATGGTGGCACGGTATGCTAAGACCTGTATAATCGAATTAATGAGGATTTGTGCTTTGTAGTATATATTAGAAATGACACAGAATATACATAGAGGGTTAAAAGGGAATGTTTGAATTGTGGCCAATGTGAGGCATATATGTTCACTATACCATGATTGTATTGTGCTTGATAAAGACCTTTTGGTCGAAACGTTGCCACAAGAGGTGAAATAAAGAAATTGGAATTTATCCTTCTGAGTGCCGCGGCTTCTTCTGTTGTTACTTACCACGGGAACCCCCAGACCGGGATCCAACGCTGCAGGCACCACCACGAATTGGAAAGCTGGGATACCAGTGAGTAGTGCTGACCTAACAATATTTTTGGTGCTTATGGAGGTCTGAGGACATGCACACTCGTATAGCATATATTTTCTATATTTTATGCTGAAATTGTAGGAGGAATAAAATGGATTCACCTAAAAGTCTTCTTTATACAAGTGAACAAATTTCGCACATCCTGCGGGGTAATGAAGATGAGGGAGCATTCCTGAATAAACCCACGGTTGATTTAATTAAACGAAAATGGGAGATGGAAAAGAAACAGCTGATTAATACCGAATTACACCTTTCCACACTTAGGCTGGGTTCACACTTGAGCGTTTTACAGCGCGTTTTTCAGCGCTGTAAAACGCTCAACACATGAAAACCAATGCTTCCCTATGGCCCTGGCTCTCACTTGAGCGTTTTACAGCGCTGAAAAACGCGCTGTAAAACGCCCTACGCTCAAACAAGTACTTGAGCTTCTTTGGGGCGTTTTACAGCGCGTTTGCGCCCATAGGAAAGCATAGGAACGCGCATATATGCTTTTTTGAGCGTTTCTGACCATACAAACGCGCCTACGAACGCGCGTTTGGCACATAGCAACAGGCCATAAAAGGACACACCCCCTAGTGAGAGGCTAATGTGCAGCATGAGCAACATGGAGGAAGCAGGCTGTGATAGTGAGACTCTGATCAGGCTTGTGCGTTCAAAACGCTGCCTGTATGACATCCAGGATGCCAATTTCAAAAACAGGATAAGCAGGAAACAGGCATGGGAGGACATTGGCCAAAACATCTGGCCACAGTGGATGAGCTTATCAAAAACTGCAAAAGAAGGGCAAGGTATTGACATGTGTGTTCTGAGTGTAAAAAGGAACTCCTTGTGTGCACTGGTGTAAAAACTATATATGTAATAGTCCAGCTGTGGTCTAACTACAACTCCCAATATGCTGTGCTGTATTTGACTTGCTGTAGCCTGTCCAGGCATGCATGGAGTTGTAGTTTTGCTACAGCTGGAGGGCTGCAGCTTCACCCTCCCTGTTCTAGTATATGGGCAGTCAATGTTTCCCGTCACCCACATTCGGGCACAATGTAGTGGGGCAGTATGCTCAATTTGCACTTGTTCCACTGTGTTTCGCCAGATGGTGCTGTTCCAATCTGGAAATGTATTGGAAATTCAAATTGTGGCCTACATTTGAGGGTCGGATTGGTGGTATAAATTGGATATGGATATTGTCGCCGGTTACACATTATTGTGCTTGTGGGCTATTGCAGCACTGGCACATTATAGGTGAGTGTATGTGTTCAGTCCCAGTATTGGCCACATAAATGGGACCCCTAATTCCGCCCACATTGATTTCCCTGGTTAATGGCCGAGTATTGGGCCCATAAATGGGACCCCTAATTCCGCCCACATTGTTTTCCCTTGTTAATGTAGGAGTATTGGTGGGCACTTTTGGGGCTTCTACAAGGGCCACTATATAGGTCAAAAAAGGCCATTGCACACATTCACTCGTCAAATTTTTTAATGCAGGCATTACACTAATCCAATAAACTAAAATGGAATAATAACTGAAAACGAATCAGTCTTTGCTGGGTGATAAACCAACATATTTGAACATTATATGGCTTGCATTTGCCAAGGTAACTCCCCCTGTGGTGACATGAAATATGCAGTGAACTGGTCCCGAATAGCAGCACCATGTGTGGTCCCACGAACACCGCTGCGAATAGTACTCTCCATTGAATGGCTCAAAGAATGCTCAAAATTGAAGCCATCCCTTTCTCTGACAAAATTGTGAAGAGCACATGCTGCCTTCACAGCCGAGATGGCGGTCTCCAATTTAAGATGTATGGGTGAATGCAGAACTCGCCATTTGTTGGCTAAGATACCGAATGCACATTCCACCACCCTGCGTGCTCTTGTCAGACGATAATTAAAAACACGGCGCACAATGGAGAGACCACGGCTGGAGTATGGCCTCATAAGATGCTCACCTAGAGCAAATGCCTCATCCCCTACAAAAACAAATGGCATAGACGGAGAAGTGGTGCCAGGCAGTGTGGTGTTCCCGGGAAGGTCAAGGGAATTATTACTGAGCATTTGTCCAAAGTCTGAATGGGCAAAAACAGCAGAGTCCGAGCTGCTGCCATAGGAACCCACATCGATGTAACGGAAACAATAGTTAGCATCACATACTGCAAAAAGAACTATAGAAAAGTATTTTTTATAATTAAAGAACTGACTGCCACTCTTCATTGGCTTCAGAACGCGGATGTGTTTGCCGTCAATTGCTCCTACACAGTTTGGGAAATTGCATGTTAGCTGAAAAGTTTCCGATATTTTCAGCCACTCCTCCTTGTTTGGTTGGCCCATGACAGCAGCATGTAGGACATGCCAAATGGCGAAGCAGGTTTCCTTCACGATTACACTGGCTGTGGATTTCCCAATCAGGAAGGTGTAGTGAAGACTGATCAAAGAGTGGCCAGTAGCTAGATAGCTGTAAAAAAAGGTAGTTAAAATGTATATTAAATAAAGTATGATGCATTTTTGTTTCATATAGTCAACCTGTTGAAAAGCAAGTGGAAGAGCCTAAAAGATGCTTTTGTTCGCCATCGGCGAAAGGAGAGGGAGCAGAGGAGTGGAGCTTCTCCAGGTGCACGGTCGAGCTATGTGCACGCCGACCAAATGTCATTTCTGATCCCATGCACAGAAATGCGTAGGTGAGTCCAGTGCATACACATGCAGGAGAGGGTGTGGTATGACATGCATTCACTTTCAAATCTTGCACATACTTATGTATATTTTCATGTTCACAGCACCCATAGTAGCTGGTCCCAGCCACAACAGCTGGAGGAGGAAGCCGGTGAGGGCAACCGAGGCCTCACTAAGTCCTCCACCACCCGATCCCACCCCTACATTCCAAACCCCCACACAGCCTGCACCACCTGTTGCGGAACCGGAAAACATCAGGGTTCACCGCCAAAAACGGAGAAGACCATCACGCCAGGAGGACCGGCTGATAGCTTGCCTGGATGCGCTTGCCCATCCTGCCCCCAAACTGTCGTGTGATGGCCTTTTCCTCTTAAGTTTGGAGGAGAAAATGCTGCAAGTCCCCAGAAATCGCATCAGCGAAGCTAGGGCCACATTAACTCGGGTGCTTGACAGCTTCATCCCAGGTTCAGACATCACACAGGCCAGCAATGCCCCACAACATCCACCACAACATCCACCACCCACTCACACATACACCTCTCAAACATACCCCCAAACTAACATCCCACACCCTCACGACACATGGCACACACAACCCCACTCCTCTTACAGCTATCCCTCCACCAGCATGGGCAACAACCCCTCCACCACCGCTCCAATGCTATCTGGCCAGCATTCGGGTGGACTCAGAGAGGCCATGCGGGATCCGGAGCCACATTTGAGCTTTCCCCATTACCACAATTTATAAATTTGTTGGGTCATGATTTTGTGAGTCGGGTTTGTTTGTCTTTTTTTTGTGGTGGTTGAAACTTGCCGACTAATTTGACGGTCGTTAGCCAAACAGTTTTGTTGTTTCTGTTCAAACACACTATCTGCATTATTTGAGGAACTGGACCATGTTTGGTACCATTTTCCAAAATTAAATTCATTTGCCAAGTTTGTGTGACTCTTATTTTGAAGGGAGTGGGTCCGTATGGTAAAATGTGCGTAAACTAGGTAAGTATGGTATCTATATGTCAAATTTCAAAAGCATACACATCAAATCCACCCCCCGTTAAAACAAACAAACGTCCCAACCAACCGTGGAAAAAAACAAAGGCCACACTAATATCCAGGCACCACACAATGCAAATGCTTTTATAAGGCCACTATTATTAGAGTCTACTTACCGCAAAGTAATAATCAGTCTTTCCGCGGGTGGGATACTGTCCCGCATGAAGGTGTCCTCACGTTCTAAATGGGTGCCCAACAACCCCAGGAGCTCATCAAAGCTGTTCCAAACCCAAATGGCGAGGGTTAACATTCACAAAATACTACAACTAGTACCTTCACAATTGCAACCACACTACTATATGTATTGTATATGTACAAACCTGGTGATGGACATCCGCGTGTATGAAAAAAATTTGTCCTCATGGGCCCGGAGGCCCACGTACAGTGCCCAAAACTGTCCCCTTTCAGTTCGATTGGCAATGACAGGATGGACCCAGAAGCGTCGCCTGCTCTCTCTCCTTCGCCGCAAACGTCCAAGATGTATTGCTGCAACAATTGCCGCAATTGGTCGCCTTTGGGAAAATTCCATGACTGCAAACAATCCACTCTCCCAAAACCCATGAAATTCCACAGCTGCATATATCTATCAATAGACACCTTTCTTCATATAGCCAGGGCCTGATTTTCATAGGTCAACACTGCTCTCCATCATACAAACGCGCGTAAAACGCGCGTTGGCTATGGGCAAAAACGCTCACAAAAACGCGCGTAAAACGCGCATATCAAAAACGCTCAGGTCTGAACCCAGCCTTAGGGAATACTATAAGGCTGAACGTATCCCTAGAGGGCTAAGGACACATTTAAGACCGATTTTGTTCCCTAATAATCCCGAATTCTTAACGAAATTTACGTTTCTGGCAGACAGATTTTCTATGGATATGATGTTGCTAAATATGGACTATTTACAAAAAGATCTGCTAAATATATAAACAAAAATATCTGATTATGAAAAACAACTACAAACCCTCCAGAGTGATCAAGAACATCAATTGATAAAGGAACGGATGGAGCAGGATCTACGGAAGTACCGGGAGAATATTGAAACGACTAAAAGGCAGAAGTGGAGTAGAGATCAGGATGATTATAGTAAAGGCAACATCTATAAAATGACAACAACAAATAGAAATAAGTATGCAAGGACCCAAAGACGGTACAAAACACAGACGTCGAAAGTGAACCGGGGAAATTTGACGGATACGGAATCTTCAGGGGAACAAAGTGAAGTTTTTTTTAGGAGAAAGAATAAGAGAAATACAAGGAGAGGGGGAAGAAAATGCCAACACCGGAGACAAAGGAGAAGAGATGGGGAGAGTCACCCGATCGAGGAGACTACCGACGGGAGCCAGATATCAGAAGAAATGAAAGAGGGACTGAATACTACCTTGGTGGTAAATATTTCCTCCTATGAGTTATCTAGTGATGAAATGACACTTCTTAATAGGGGACTATCTTTCAGCCCTGTGGCTGAGATTGATTGGTTCCAGATTGAAATGGACCTACATAATTTCTTTAGACGAATTAAGCTCAAAGTGCATTTTAGTGAGAGTATACCATCTAAAAATGTAAGTGTTAAAAAAGAAATGTTAACACTTAAGGATGTGGGCCTGTTTGTAAGGATGCAAAAAAAGAGGGTTAGTCAGCACCTCCCAGTGCGCAGGTGCACGCCGCCATGGCAAAGACCTAGAGGAAAAAAAGGAGACAATGCGGCAGCACTCTGCAAATCAGACAAAGTACAACAATGCTTACAAAAATTATGGTGCTAATACTACGCTTAAAAAGCGAGATGCTTGGTCAATGCATTTTGTACAAAACCATCTAAGCCCGTATGCCAAACGTCAAGGCGATCTCTGTTACACGGGTCCTAACACTAAATACTACCTGTTATGCGCCATAATGACCGCCATAAAATTCAGGGAGTGTTGGACCCACATGCATGCTGGATCCACTCTGCCTTTTTCCGTTTTTTGTGCCAAAATGGCCTCCATTACAAGGGATGCAGGTACCAACATGCATGCTGAGCCCACTCTATACCCTTCCTGGTGCTAAACAGCTTCCAATGAATGTAGTGAGAGCAGGCCACAGCTTTATACTGAAAATAATTAAAATCAGCCTATGGGGCAGACAGGCTAATCAGGAGTGCACGACTCGCTGGAGTGCCACATCTCCAGCATTGTAAATCTGCAAAAAAAGAGGGTTAGTCAGCACCTCCCAGTGCGCAGGTGCACGCCGCCATGGCAAAGACCTAGAGGAAAAAAAGGAGACAATGCCTTGACGTTTGGCATACGGGCTTAGATGGTTTTGTACAAAATGCATTGACCAAGCATCTCGCTTTTTAAGCGTAGTATTAGCACCATAATTTTTGTAAGCATTGTTGTACTTTGTCTGATTTGCAGAGTGCTGCCGCATTGTCTCCTTTTTTTCCTCTAGGTCTTTGCCATGGCGGCGTGCACCTGCGCACTGGGAGGTGCTGACTAACCCTCTTTTTTTGCAGATTTACAATGCTGGAGATGTGGCACTCCAGCGAGTCGTGCACTCCTGATTAGCCTGCCTGCCCCATAGGCTGATTTTAATTATTTTCAGTATAAAGCTGTGGCCTGCTCTCACTACATTCATTGGAAGCTGTTTAGCACCAGGAGGGGTATAGAGTGGGCTCAGCATGCATGTTGGTACCTGCATCCCTTGTAATGGAGGCCATTTTGGCACAAAAAACGGAAAAAGGCAGAGTGGATCCAGCATGCATGTGGGTCCAACACTCCCTGAATTTTATGGCGGTCATTATGGCGCATAACAGGTAGTATTTAGTGTTAGGACCCGTGTAACAGAGATCGCCTTGACGTTTGGCATACGGGCTTAGATGGTTTTGTACAAAATGCATTGACCAAGCATCTCGCTTTTTAAGCGTAGTATTAGCACCATAATTTTTGTAAGCATTGTTGTACTTTGTCTGATTTGCAGAGTGCTGCCGCATTGTCTCCTTTTTTTCCTCTAGGTCTTTGCCATGGCGGCGTGCACCTGCGCACTGGGAGGTGCTGACTAACCCTCTTTTTTTGCAGATTTACAATGCTGGAGATGTGGCACTCCAGCGAGTCGTGCACTCCTGATTAGCCTGTCTGCCCCATAGGCTGATTTTAATTATTTTCAGTATAAAGCTGTGGCCTGCTCTCACTACATTCATTGGAAGCTGTTTAGCACCAGGAAGGGTATAGAGTGGGCTCAGCATGCATGTTGGTACCTGCATCCCTTGTAATGGAGGCCATTTTGGCACAAAAAACGGAAAAAGGCAGAGTGGATCCAGCATGCATGTGGGTCCAACACTCCCTGAATTTTATGGCGGTCATTATGGCGCATAACAGGTAGTATTTAGTGTTAGGACCCGTGTAACAGAGATCGCCTTGACGTTTGGCATACGGGCTTAGATGGTTTTGTACAAAATGCATTGACCAAGCATCTCGCTTTTTAAGCGTAGTATTAGCACCATAATTTTTGTAAGCATTGTTGTACTTTGTCTGATTTGCAGAGTGCTGCCGCATTGTCTCCTTTTTTTCCTGTTTGTAAGGAGTGACTTTCAGCCGCCAGTATATAATAAGGCCATTGAGACCTTTGTCTCCCTCATCAGATTGGGGATAGAGAGACTTAAGAGAACCAGAACAAGTGCTGATATCACCAATCTGACTAGGGGCGAGAAAATGGCATTGACGGCACTAAGAAATAGGAGTGAAATTACCATCAAAAAGGCGGACAAGGGAGGAGCCACTGTGGTGATGGATACGGATAGGTATAAAGCTGAGGTGATGAGACAGGTAAATGACAGAGAAGTCTATAAACCACTAAGTCAAGACCCGAAATGGGCCATTATGCGTAAGATTAGGCTAATAGCAGATAATGCTTTAGCGGAGGATCTTATTGATGTAAATCTACATACCTATCTTGTTCCACAAAACCCAGTGACTCCTCTCTTGTATACCCTCCCAAAGATACACAAAGGGTTAAAGGACCCCCCAGGACGTCCTATAGTGTCCGGCATAGGATCTGTGTTCTCAAATGCTGCGACATTTTTGGATAAAATACTTAGATCATATGCAATGGAAGCCAGATCCTATGTCAGGGACACTACAGATTTTTTATCCAAACTTGCAGCACTGGAATTTCAGGAGGGAGATTTATTGGTATCGTTTGATGTAACTAGCCTGTATACCAGTATCGACCATGAACTGGGGTTGGAGAGATCTGATTTTGGACTGGAAACTAAGTCCTTTTTAATCTCCCTCCTTGAAATTTTATTGTACAACAATTACTTTCTGTTTGAAGATGTGTATTACGAGCAGTGTCGGGGCACCGCGATGGGGCCCAACGACATATGCAAATATATACATGTCTAGTTTAGAGGAGTTGTCTATATACCCATCCACCTTCTTCTCGAATGTGAGGGGGTGGATGAGGTATATAGATGACATTTTCCTCATTTGGAATGGCACAGAGGTAGATTTACACGGTTTCTTTAACTTTGTGAATCAGTTGCATGACCAGTTAAAGTTTACCATGGTACACTCGGCGGAATCCTTACAGTTCCTAGACACAATGGTTTATGTTGGAGAGGGTAGACTTGAAACCGACCTCTTCATTAAACCAACGGATAAAAATAGCATGCTCTGTTTTGATAGCGCACACCCAAGGAGGACAGTGGAATCCCTGCCTTTGAGCCAATTTTTACGGGCAAGAAGGATAATATCGGATAAGAATATGGTTGAGGATAGGCTACAAAAAATGGGGCAAAGATTCAGGGACAGGAAATATCCCAAAAAGTTGATAGATCTACATCTTGAAAAAGTGAGGAATCAAGATCGACAACAGCTATTAGGTACAATAGAGAAAAATAAGGAGCAAAAAGCTAGTCGAATCCCTTTTGTATCCACATATACAAATATGAGTAATAAGATCTCCAACATAATAAGACAAAACTGGCATATATTGGGACAGTCCTTCCCGAAGGTGGTAGAATTCCAATCTCCCCCGCTAATGTCATATAAGAGACCAAAAAACCTTAGGGACAGCCTGGTGACGGCTGATGTAAAAATCAGGAAAAAGGAAGTTGGGAAGAGGGGATGTTACCCTTGCTTGGGCTGCTGCAATTGCGGCAACCTAATCAAGGGCGACTCCTTCTCCCACCCGAGAACCGGAAAAAAATATGACATCAGAGGGCGCTACACGTGTAATACAGAATTTGTTATTTATAGTTTGCAGTGCCCGTGTGGGCTTCTTTACATTGGGGAAACAACACAACCATGTAAAAATAGAATAAACCAGCACAGGTACACTATACGCAAACTATTTGCTAAAAAAGAAAGCCAGCAAAATCAGAACTGTGAGGACGAGGTCGAGTTGCCGGTACCAGAGCATTTTTGGAAAAATAGGCACAATGTTTCCCAGCTAAGGTTTAGAATAATAGACAGTATTCCTAAGTTGAGGAGGGGAGGTGATAGGGAGAGGCTACTAAAAAAGAAAGAGCTACGATGGATCTATGAACTAGAGACCATGGAGCCAAAGGGCCTGAATAGGGAATTTAAGGTGGGCTCACTCTTCTGAACCCTAAGTCAGGATGTGTGATGTACGCGCTTGGCCAAAAGCCCTGTGTGTTCCCTTTTTGTATAATTTTACCTCTTTGTATATGAATTATACTCTCTGTATATGTAATATATTTATTTTTATGCATCCTCATTTTTTACTCACATTTATATTTTTATCTTGATTTTCAGATGCAGCCGTGCACATGCTGTGTGAGTACCGTGCCTGGAATCTATAAAAGCCTTCTCAGTGGAGTTAAAAACCTATTTGGAGAGCCCTTGGGAGGTTGTGTGGTGCTGTCCAGATGTATACCGGATAAAAAACGGATTTAACAATTGGTGACTGCAAACGGGGAACCTGCTGCTGTCATTCTAGGGATGATAGGGATGGAAATGGAGTGGGATGGTGACTAGTCTGACTAATGAAACAGGCATTCTATCCATGAAAATTAAAAGGGGTAAGGGAGATGACTTATCCAAATTTTTGGATTATAGTCCTCCATCCCCTTGACTCCGTAAGAATGTATGTGTCTATAGGGCTGGATGGCCATGAGAACTGGGGGTTGACTCCCCTGGAGCTTATGGTCTATATACCAGCTGTAGATTGAATGGTGAATAGGCCTGACAGTGATCGAATAGCACCATGTGATTCACCCAGAATAGAATAGAATATGAAAATGGACCCTGAATGACATCGGTAGTTCCCATATTGCAGCGTTTCGTATATAGTAGAATAACTGGTATAATTGATGTCCTGGTGTACCCCTGATCGCCCGCAATATGTCTCTGAAGGATTCTCCCCTGAGGCTGTATGTATAACTGGTACCTGGCGTCCGGTAGCATAGCAACCTGTGAGTACGTCACTATAGACCTCTAGTCATGTGATCGGGAGCTCCGTCGCAGGTCAGAGGGACTGGCGGAAGTGACTCAGAAGGGCGGAAGTGACGCGGTCGGCGCAGGCGCAGTTTGAACTAAGGGACGCCCGGCGAGGAAATACACAGTTTATACAGTTTATTGGCATATTTCAGCGATGGAGACCCGGACGGAGCTCGAACAGCATGGTGGCACGGTATGCTAAGACCTGTATAATCGAATTAATGAGGATTTGTGCTTTGTAGTATATATTAGAAATGACACAGAATATACATAGAGGGTTAAAAGGGAATGTTTGAATTGTGGCCAATGTGAGGCCAGGGGGAGGTATATATGTTCACTATACCATGATTGTATTGTGCTTGATAAAGACCTTTTGGTCGAAACGTTGCCACAAGAGGTGAAATAAAGAAATTGGAATTTATCCTTCTGAGTGCCGCGGCTTCTTCTGTTGTTACTTACCACGGGAACCCCCAGACCGGGATTCAACGCTGCAGGCACCACCACGAATTGGAAAGCTGGGATACCAGTGAGTAGTGCTGACCTAACAATATTTTTGGTGGTCAAGTAGGTGAAGCCATATCTAGAATGTCTCGTTCATTTAGACAATTACCTCATGTTTGGACAAAGAAAAAAAGGCATGCAAGAGGATACAGCACATTGTTTAATGTATTGTTTGTTATGCAAAGTCATGTACTTTTTATATAACTAATGGGCTATACTGATGTACACTAGGATGTTGAATATGTACAATGATTGTCATTAAATTTGGCTTTGTGTGTTCAATAAAGCGAATAAAAAAAAGAAAAGAAAAAAAGAAGGTTTTGAAGGTATGTAAGAAAGAAGAGGTGGCCCTAGATATTAATTTATTGTCTTCATCAGAAGCGGAGAAATTGTGGGAGAGTATAGGAACGGATGGAATGACAAGTTGGAAGGCTGAAAAGTCAGCCTGAATTTGTGGGAAGGGCATCTAACCTTCATAAGCGCCAGCCCCCAGCTCCTCAGCGCGCTTCTGTTCATAATCTGGATAAGGAGTCGCCTCGCTCTTGTGCTACACCCTTGCACGTCGTGAGCTCTGCTACAACCGCTACGTTCGCGTCCCCAGGACAGGTAACTAATGCATGCTGTTCCGTCCGCTCCACAGGGCTCCTCCGAGCAGCGGTCACATGCTTCCGGCTCGCGGGGTCGGTGTGCGTTCCAGCGTGGAACGCACGTCGATATTGCTCTCATGCGGCGTCAGGATGGGTAAGGTCCGGCCTGCAGGTCACCCCTTCCACAGGGCCTCACCCGACCCATCCTCTGGGCTTTGGTGCGTCCGGTCGCGGGGTCGCGTTCCACGCTGGAACGCACGGCGATACTCGCTCCCGGCCCCGTGTGTCCCTCCACTCCCATGCTGCTTCGGGACGGACATGATCCGTCCTGCAGGGCACCCCCCCTTCCCCACAGGACCCCATCGATCCGTCCTCGGGGTTCTTCCCTGCTTCCGGTTGCAGGTTCGGCGTTAGTTCCAGCGTGGAACGCATGCCGGGAAACACTGTGGTAGCTCTGGTATGGGGCGGTGTGCCCATGTAAGGTGTTTTGTTAAGACCTGTAGGTCACATGTAGCTCAATGAGCCAGACAGACAGCCATGAATGATGGTCTGTATAGTGCTGATTGTTATGTGCTTTTTCGGTGCAGTGACCCGCTGGTCCACTGCTAAAGGGTTAATGCTTTAGTCCACCAAAGGCTTAATGTTATGGTTCATTACTAAGCTGTTAAACTGTTCACTGTGCCACATGTCATGTGCCCCATGAGTTATGCGATCTGGAGGACACGGGTAGATCTAGTCTAGGGCAATTAGTACATGCTATTTGAAATATTTGGGCTGGGGGACACAGGCGGATGTATTCTATGTCAGGGATTCCATGCGGCGTGACATGGGGAGATCAGGAGGGCACGGGCAGATGTAGGCTAGGATATTGAGTCCATGTAGTGTGACATACGGTATGAGTTCTGGAGGACACGTCTAGATGTAGCTGAGACGGTCTCTCGTATCACGGCTCGGTTTTCCTTTTTGAAATTGACCTCTATCGGGTTAACATCAAGCCGGATGTGCTTGTTGTGAATTACAGAGGGTGTCTTGGTTTGGTACTATGTCGTTGCTGCCCGAACTTCCTCTGTGCCTTGTTGTGTTGCTAGGAGCTGCTAATGCAATGCCAAAGCCTTTACGAAGGAGCGCACGCTGGGCAGTGTTTTCCACGAATACGACTCACCCGGGTGGGAGACACACAGCCTCAGCCTAAACTCCATGCGCGGTCACTGCACTCTGACCATTCGCCTGCCGTCATCTGTACGGATACGTAGTGGTAGCAGGACCGTTCTGTATGTGTATGTTCATTTATTGGTATGCTATGTTTCCCTGTTTCCCGCTGATTCGCTCAGGCTCATACCTGCCTCTGTCTCCTGGATCGCCCAGGCTCATACCTGCCTCTGTCTCCTGGATCGCCCAGGCTCATACCTGCCCCCGTCTCCTGGATCGCCCAGGCTCATACCTGCCCCCATCTCCTGGATCGCCCAGGCTCATACCTGCCCCCATCTCCTGGATCGCCCAGGCTCATACCTGCCCCGTCTCCTGGATCGCCCAGGCTCACACCTACCTCTGCCTCCTGGATCGCCCAGGCTCGCACCTACCTCTGCCTCCTGGATTGCCCAGGCCTGTCATCCTCCCCAGCTATTCTCCCTTCCGACTCTTATGGATTTGTTCTCCCAGGAACGTATTCTTGACCGTTTCACTTACCCGACATTTGACCAAGGTCAGGTGACCCAAGACATCAGCACAGGTATTAGCCATTAATCTCAGGTACGTTACCCAGACTGACACAAGCCTTTTCGTGGGCACCGGTCGTGCAACATTCTGGTCACATATAGTTATCCGGGACCATTTCTTTCTTTGCAGGTTAAGCATGTCGCATGCTTCAGATGTGGAGGACACCATGTCACTCCCTGGAACGTCCGTCTCAGGCCAGGCCGGCACCGTGTCCCTGAGAAGCTAGACGATTCCCAGGCTCATCACTGAACTGAATAGGAGAGGCATCCCTCACCCGGCCTCTGCTCGCAAAGCAGAACTATACAAACTATTGATGACCGCCCCGGGTCCGTCAGGTGTCCAGCTAGGGACCACGGACATTCAGCAGTCTCTGACACACCTACAAGCCTCCATCGACTCCCTGGTCTGCGCGGTGGCTGACGCTCAGTCCAGGGTGTCGGTGCTGGAATCTCGGGCCCCGGCCCCCCCCCCCCCCAGATGTCCCACCCTCCAGCTGAGTCCGTTGTTCCTCAGGGGTCCTCGCTAGGTATTGCTATTTTGGCTGGGAAGGATGTGAACCTGGCGTCCATCCTTATTGCCTCACAAGATCTCCCTGAGAACAGGGTCATCAACTGTGGTGACGTCTCCCTCGTCCTGAAGGCCAAGGACGCAAGGCTTAACAGGAAGCTCACCATCCCGGAATTCGTGTTGGCATTTAGCCTGTTCAGGGATATTGTGTGCTCGGCCCAGCCTAGAAGGAGGGAGGAATTAGATTCATACCTTTACTTGGTCACCGACCTGGGGCACAAGTATGGTGGCTCGTCATTTTATGACTACCACCGCTCCTTCTCGGCTAAGGCGGCTGCTGCCCTGGTTCAATTCCAGTTTATCACCCACTGGGCCAACATCTATATGGAGCTGTTTTGCCGCCACTTTGCGGGTCTCGGGGCCCCGTCTTGTTCAGGGTGCGAGTCCATTTTCCATTCCTCGGACTGGTGTCCTAACTTGGTCAATCCCATTCAGGATAGGTCCCTGCCCGGTCCCTCAGGTCTCCAACTGGGCGCCCCCGGGGTTGACAAGCTGGGTCGGCCCATAGTGTACCTGGGTAAGAGCCAGGTCTGCAACAATTTTAACGCAAACGGTTGCGTCTTCAACGGTTGCAGGGCTCTCCACATCTGCTCATTGTGCTTCAGGGCTCACCCTCGTCCCGCCTGTCCCAAAAGGTCTGCGAAACAGTCATGACTAGCCGACATTGACCTCGATCTCCGCGGGATCACCCCGACCGAGGGTTCGTGCAATTTTTTCTGTCTGGCCTTATCGCCCTGCCGCAGACGTCTTGGGAAGGTGGCAACCTGAGGTCTGCTTCTGTGGACCCGGCGGCAGTTGAGGAGTTGCTCCAATCCGAAGTCGACAAGGGTTTCCTCATCGGCCCGCTTGAGTCCATACCATTCTCTTCCTGGCGCATTAACCCCATTGGCCTGGTGTCCAAGAAAAATTCAAATAAAAAGCGGTTAATCTACGACCTGTCTGCGCCTCATGCCTCTGCCGTTCCCAGCCTCAACTCGCTTATCCCATCCGAGGAGTTCTCCATGCAGTATTCCTCTATAGACGAGGCAATTAAGGGCATTGTGAACTCCGGCAGGGGTTCCTGGTTGGCGAAGGCAGACATCACAGACGCCTTCAAGCTCCTTCCCGTTAAACCACACTTATGGGGTTACTATGGGCTTAGATGGGCCGATCGCTATTATTTTGCGAACAGGCTCACCTTTGGTTCGAAAAGTAGCCCATGGTTGTTCGACCAATTTGCCAAGGCCCTGCATTGGATCCTCGTCCACCATGGCGGTTTACCTACGGTCATCCACTACCTCGATGACTTCTTGATCATCGAGGGTCCACACGGCGGGTCGGGCAACCTGGCTACTCTTCTCCAAATTTTTTCCAGCCTGCAGGTCCCGATAGCCCACGCCAAAACAGGGCCCCGGCAATAGGGTGACGTTCCTCGGCGTCACTCTGGATTCCATCCGGATGGAGGCCAGCCTCCCGGAGGAGAAACTGGCAAGTTGCCGAGCGGCAATTTCCCACGCCATGTCCGTGGGCTATCTATCCAGGGTGGAGCTCCAATCCCTGCTGGGGCGTTTCAACTTCGTCTCCAGAATCATGCCCCAGGGCAGGGCATTCACCTCCAGGCTGCTCCAGTTGTTGCCTTCGGCTCCTGACCAGGGCAGCATCGTCCACTTGGACAGCCATGCCAGGGCGGACTTGGCCATGTGGTCCCTGTTCCTATCCTCCTGGAACGGGATTTCTCTTTTTGTGCAGTCATGGGCGCCGTCATGCCCCACCATTTTTTCGGACGCAGCAGCATCCCGGGGGTATGCCGCTATTTTCGGGTCCCATTGGATGGCTGGTCAGTGGCCCGTAGAAGTCTGGCCAGTCCCTAAAAGTCTGAGCTCGTCTTCCCTCCTGGAGCTTTACCCCATTGTGGCGGCGGCTCAGGTATGGGGTCATCGGTGGGCGAACTCACCGGTGATGTTCATAACCGATAACCAAGCATTGGTGGACATTATCTCGAAATGTCGGGCAAAATCTTTCAGGATCATGTCCCTCCTGCGCAGACTGGTGTGGCTCTCCCTCACCCATAACTTCCATGTGTTCTGTAGCCACGGATGCCCTGTTAATTTCCCCCTCTTTTTCCAGGTGCTGCCAGGAGCGGATCCCACGGGGTCCCCTCTCCCGGTCTTCCATTCCCTGGTGATGGATTAGAGTCCCTCCTTGCTCACGCCAGGAACCTGGTACAACATTCCCTCTCCTCCAATACCATCAGGAACTACCAAGCCGGCTTTAAGGTTTATGAAGTTTTCTCCAGGTCCCACCCGCAAGGTTGCTTGGACGATGTCTCCTACACCCTGGCGTTCATAGCCCACTGTCATCGCAACCTCAGGCTGTCATACAACACCATCAAGCTGTACTTAGCCGGGATACAGCACTGCGCTATGCTTCGTAATCCAAACGGAGGTTCCATTTTCTCAGTGCAGGCAGTCAAGGCTGCCCTTAGGGGAATCCAGAAGTGCGTGAATCCCCCTCCCGCCCGTAGACAGCCATACAACATTTGAATAGTACGAATCACATGAACATGAGGTTCACTTTGAATTTCGGCGGTGATTCCTTGGATTTCCTGGATGTGAGGGTCACCACTGAGAATGGGGCCCTTTGCACCACAGGCTTTCGTAAGCCCATTGCCACCAACTTGCTGCTCCTCCAGACCAGCTTCCATCCCTCTGCGGTCCCCTTTGGGCAGTTCATCCGTTTCCACAGAATAAACAGCACTGATGATGGCTATTTTAGTCAGGCCCATCAACTGAAAGAGAGATTCTTAGAAAGGGTGTCGGGTGGTAATAATTCAATTAAGAATTATTAATTATGGTCATAAAAAAAATTAACCATAAAAAAATAAAATTTATAAAGATTGTCATAAATTCTTAAAATCATGACCTGGTGAATTGTAGACAACCGAATTGATACAATTCACTTCTGAGTCCGACTATTTCCTCAGATAAATAAGCTCTTTTTGACGTGAGATGACGTTAATGATAAAATGTAGTTCTGCATTATACAATAATACACAGGTATAAAAATATGCAGATTTATTGGTTACAAGATTACAAACATATATAAGTAAATAAACACAATGATACATGCAAATGAATATATATAGCGTTAATATAAAGCATTACAAGCTTAACAATACATGTGAGTGGAAATAACTTGTCACATTATAACCAAGCTATTATTAGGTTAGGATATCAAAGTAGGAACATAAGTTATATACATTACTTCTGTTCAGAGAAAACCTCATGATATCAGGATGGGCATGTCTAATCCTAGACATCATTATAGAATGCTAAATACATTCTGCCCCCCCTAACCAACTACACATCACATGACTTCAAGATGGGCAAATCCATCCAAGGATATAACTTTGGTAAGACTATTAAGACAAATAACAGGGATCTAGGATCTTAAAATGGGAAGGACTTGACGTCTTTCCGGTGGGAATCCATCACTTAGCTTGGCGAAGAATGTTCTATCAATATCAATATACATATATATAAGCAATCATTTAATGCTTTGCTAGATTATGAGTCTAGATTCTTCTGCAGGTAGAATGAAGCCTCACAATATCCTAAGACTACATCTCAATATGGAGATGATCAATTTATTTAATTATTTATTTATTCGCCAATCTAGATGGTATTATTTCACCCACACTATCAAATTAGTCTTAATAAAATGAAATATCATTTTCTGTGTCTCTTACCAAGTCCTAGCAGGAATCTCACTTCTGCTCCTAGGAAAGCTGGGTGGTCCATCATAGCGCATCTCATTATGGCTTCCATCTTGATAGACCTCAACTTCTCCTCCACTAGCTAGCTTTCTTTTCTCTTGCTAGCTCCTTTCTCTTGATCGCCCTCCTGCTACTCCGCACACGAATAATTATTCCCCCCCTTATCTAAGAATCATCCCCTTTAGATTAGGGATTCCCAATCAGGTAGGGTGGGTGTATTCGCATGCTAATAACCTCATGACGTTATTTCAACTCCTAATATGGCATAGGACAAATAATGAAATAATATAATGTTGCCCATCTGCCTCCAGATGGCACTGCAGTACTGTAGGTGAATATAACAACTTTTTAAGCATTAAAATTAAATATCTAATAATACTTTCACAGGACCTTTTGACCTACCTTACCATAAATTATTGAGGAAGGTCTTTTCCTTACACTTTTAATTACCTATATCCTGGATTTGTCGGTTGACTGTCTTCTCTTATCTTTTTGAAATATGGGTTGACTTGATGAAAATTTTATGTAGCGGCTTTGATGCTGGGCATCGGAACTTGTACATTTAATTTATGTACTCCCATGAATAACTATTGTTTTGAAATCCAATTAACTTAAACTTACTGAGTTGTTTCTGTACCTTCTAAATGGTAAATACATAGTATGACATATATATAAATCGATACATTGTTACACATAGATAACACATTATATGAATTATTGATTAACATATGTTGTAAACTAAATATACCATACAAAGATATATATATATAATATAATTATGTATATATAAATTGAAGCTCATACAGCAGGTGTGCTCCAAGGACATGAGTCCTTATCAAGTAACCACGTCCCCTCCAGACAGACATGTTTCAGGGAGTTGGCTTACTCCTTAACAGATGGTCTCATATCTTTAGCACTAACTTTTTAAATACAATGTTCATCTATGTTCCCAATTATTTTTATTTTTTTATATAGACTGAACTTGCCATGAACTCATCTTGGCTTTTTCAGCCACATAACAAAACTTTGGTTCAGGCTGAATCTTATTCTTAAAGGCAATGAGATGAGCATTCATTTTGATTATAATGTCATTAGATAATATTGTATACGTATGAAAATGCCCAACAAATCCCCCCTTTTCAGCATATTCAATTTCGTTATTAGAAGGTTGAATAGGCTGAAATGCAATAAAGGGCTAAATGTTCCAAACCATTATGGATTGGGGAATGCAAGTTTTACCCTGGAATAAATTTATCACAACTTTGTGTGTACTTTTACGACACAAGTCTAACGCACAAACTTTATGATTAGTTTAACTACAAGTGTGTTACGTTCCTTGTATTAGTGATAAACGCATAGAACGCATATTATACAATTGTTTCGTTCTTTTCTTTTTTTTTTATGACCACTGTAGAGAGAAAGACGTTTCGGTCATTTTCTGGACTTTCTGGAAACGTGTCTCTAGTTAAGATCTTTCTTTGGTCCTCGAAGTAATAGCTTCCTGGCTTGTCAGCAACTTGGCAACTCGATTTAGCGAGCGGTGCTTGGCATCATATCTTCATATCTGCGATCTCGAATACTTTGTCATGTTGCACTGGTGTGATGTACTTTTGCAGCGGCTGTCGAATCTCCTGGGGCTCTGCCCACTTGTCCCTCCTGGATACATCTTGGATACATCTGGGTTGGCTCCGACTGGACGTCTCTTGCGTCACGGATAGCCTTGACCTCAGGTTCTCTTGGTTCCGGATACAAAGACTTTTAGGATTCCGCCATCTGTCCTTCCATCTACACGTGATCCCATCTTGGGTCATCATCTAAGCTTAAGAAAACAACAGACAGTATGAGAAACAACGCAGCATAAACTTTATCAAACATATACCTGCCTATTTTAGGCCTTTGACTTATGCCATACTTTAGCCAGCAGCAAGTTGAGGACTTTTATGTTTTTTTTTTTTCCAAAGAAAAACAAACTACAGGGTACCATGAATAGATATAACTATTCTTCCTCTGCTAGGCTAATATAGCCTTAGGTGTTGTGCCTATTTAGGATAATAACCCAATCAATACTTTGAGACTACCTCAAAACAGAGTAATATATATGCGTCCATGTATCTATATGGAATACAGTGACAACAAGTTAGTCACAATTGATAGACAAACAATATGGTTAGTATAACTGTTCAGTCTCTTTTAAGTCATACAATACCACCACCAATCATATGAAATTTATGATGTGTCTCCATCTTCAAATTTTGGATTTTTCAATCTCAGTTCAGCTCTTGGCGTTTTTAGCACTGAAATAAAACTCTACACAAACATTATGTTAATGATCCTGTGGAAAAAATTGATTAGTAATTAATATCATTAATCATTTATTGACTTGCTATAATTATTAATTTAATGAAGCAGTTTGTTTCGTTTCTTGGACATTTATATCTCAGCAAAATATTAAATAACTTTTCTTTTACTCTTTATTCACTTCATGAGATAAAGAATTTACATTCAATGAAGTTGGGAGAATCTTACTCTTCCTTTACATTAGGCTGACTTAAGAAATCAGCTCGCAGCGCAGCTTTGCGACCTCTGACCTTTTCACTGACATGTAACTAACTTAGGAATGTGCTCATTCCCCCCTCCCATCTTTAAGATGGTGGGCAAAATGTTGGGACACACAGCATCTGCAATAAAACTGATTGTATACATGACACAGCTCTGTGACCCCTGGGAGTATACTGTGGTCTGCTGTTATCGCAAACTACTCCTCACCCCTCCCTTAGGAGACTTTTTAAGGCAATTAGAGTTAGTTAACAGAACTATTTAAATACAATTTTGCGCTTTTCACTACTAAAACAAATTAGCAGGTTCTAGGTATTCTGCTAAAAAAAAATATATATTCACAAACAAATAAAACTAAAAAATCTGAAAAGATTAATCAGAGTGATATAAAAACAATTCCCCCCTTAGGGGATTATCATATCTGCGGCAATTGCAGATTGTACATTAGGATCCTATAAGAAAGCATGGTTACATTAGCATACATAGCAATTATCCTGTTTAAACTGTTCTCTTATAGATTCTATTTATCAATAACATTGGGTCAGACTTTATATATAAAGTTCCTCTATTATCCTGTAACGCCCTGAGCTACTAAACTCAACCTCCCTGTATATGGGGGTAAATCTCCAACTATGGGAGTTAACTGGCCAGGAATTAATAGGAAGGTTCCTGAGTCAAACAAAGGACTAGAACCGGACCCTGTACCGCCTAGGCTAATGAGACCTACATCTGTTCCCTATCTTGGGACAATTTACTATTAATTTCTGGCGATACAAAAACATCAATTGTGTTTAGCATAGACAAACAACTCCTGAGTTGATATACATGTCATGCACTGGTTGCATCCGTGTAATAACACTTTACTGCAACAACTCATCTGTGGTTCTGGTATGGGCTTAACCCCTTCAGTACCAGGACATTAATAATGACTATGTATATATCACGCCCTTCTAAGGGTTGTAAACGTGATCTGGCTGTAGCATTCTAATGCCAGCAACAATATACATCACAATTCATCATTAACATGTCATCTCATCAATCACATCTCGGTGGGAACCTCCATTTATGTCGGGAGGTAATAATTCAATTAAGAATTATTAATTATGGTCATAAAAATAATTAACCATAAAAAAATTAAATTTATAAAAATTGTCATGAATTCTTAAAATCATGACCTGGTGAATTGAAGACACCCTAATTGATACAATTCACATCTGAGTCCGACTATTTCCTCAGATAAATAAGCTCTTTTTGACGTGAGATGACGTTAATGATAAAATGTAGTTCTGCATTATACAATAATACACAGGTATTATAAAAATATGCAGATTTATTGGTTACAAGATTATAAACATATATAAGTAAATAAACACAATGATACATGCAAATGAATATATATAGCGTTAATATAAAGCATTACAAGCTAAACAATACATGTGAGTGGAAATAACTTGTCACATTATAACCAAGCTATTATTAGGTTAGGATATCAAAGTAGGAACATAAGTTAATACATTACTTCTGTTCAGAGAAAACCTCATGATATCAGGATGGGCATGTCTAATCCTAGACATCAATATAGAATGCCGAATACATTCTGCCCCCCCTAACCAACTACACATCACATGACTTCAAGATGGGCAAATCCATCCAAGGATATAACTTTGGTAAGACTATTAAGACAAATAACAGGGATCTAGGATCTTAAAATGGGAAGGACTTGACGTCTTTCCGGTGGGAATCCATCACTTAGCTTGGCGAAGAATGTTCTATCAATATCAATATACATATATATAAGCAATCATTTAATGCTTTGCTAGATTATGAGTCTAGATTCTTCTGCAGGTAGAATGAAGCCTCACAATATCCTAAGACTACATCTCAATATGGAGATGATCAATTTATTTAATTATTTATTTATTCGCCAATCTAGATGGTATTATTTCACCCACACTATCAAATTAGTCTTAATAAAATGAAATATCATTTTCTGTGTCTCTTACCAAGTCCTAGCAGGAATCTCACTTCTGCTCCTAGGAAAGCTGGGTGGTCCATCATAGCGCATCTCATTATGGCTTCCATCTTGATAGACCTCAACTTCTCCTCCACTAGCTAGCTTTCTTTTCTCTTGCTAGCTCCTTTCTCTTGATCGCCCTCCTGCTACTCCGCACACGAATAATTATTCCCCCCCTTATCTAAGAATCATCCCCTTTAGATTAGGGATTCCCAATCAGGTAGGGTGGGTGTATTCGCATGCTAATAACCTCATGACGTTATTTCAACTCCTAATATGGCATAGGACAAATAATGAAATAATATAATGTTGCCCATCTGCCTCCAGATGGCACTGCAGTACTGTAGGTGAATATAACAACTTTTTAAGCATTAAAATTAAATATCTAATAATACTTTCACAGGACCTTTTGACCTACCTTACCATAAATTATTGAGGAAGGTCTTTTCCTTACACTTTTAATTACCTATATCCTGGATTTGTCGGTTGACTGTCTTCTCTTATCTTTTTGAAATATGGGTTGACTTGATGAAAATTTTATGTAGCGGCTTTGATGCTGGGCATCGGAACTTGTACATTTAATTTATGTACTCCCATGAATAACTATTGTTTTGAAATCCAATTAACTTAAACTTACTGAGTTGTTTCTGTACCTTCTAAATGGTAAATACATAGTATGACATATATATAAATCGATACATTGTTACACATAGATAACACATTATATGAATTATTGATTAACATATGTTGTAAACTAAATATACCATACAAAGATATATATATATAATATAATTATGTATATATAAATTGAAGCTCATACAGCAGGTGTGCTCCAAGGACATGAGTCCTTATCAAGTAACCACGTCCCCTCCAGACAGACATGTTTCAGGGAGTTGGCTTACTCCTTAACAGATGGTCTCATATCTTTAGCACTAACTTTTTAAATACAATGTTCATCTATGTTCCCAATTATTTTTTATTTTTTTTATAGACTGAACTTGCCATGAACTCATCTTGGCTTTTTCAGCCACATAACAAAACTTTGGTTCAGGCTGAATCTTATTCTTAAAGGCAATGAGATGAGCATTTATTTTGATTATAATGTCATTAGATAATATTGTATACGTATGAAAATGCCCAACAAGGGGCTACCCACGAAGGGCTGTCCTTGAACCCTTGCATCATGCTAGTCATTATACACGCAAAAATCTTCTAAATGACAGAATGAAAGAACGTGACAGTGACAGATTCACGCTCGCTTTCAAGTTTAGTCCTGCTGCTGATATAGTAAGACGAGCAGTACTAAGTAATTGGGACCTCCTTATAGGTTGACTCTAGTCTGGGGGACCTGGTTTAAAAAAAAAAACATTGATTACGTTTAGAAAATGTCATACCCTCAGAGACAACCTAAACAAATCGATTGGCTACAGAGTAAGAAGCCACTTGGGAACTTCAAATGTGGCACTTGTTCCTTTTGTTCATACAATTCATAGAGCAAGGTGTTGCATCTTGGTGAGGTCACATACAAAGTTAAAGATTTCATTACTTGCCGTACGTCTTTTGTGGTTTATGTCATTATGTGTACATGTCGTATGTTCTATATTGGAAAAAATATGAGACCTCTTTTTGAGCGGGTGCGAGAGCACCTGGGCTCTATCAGAACGGGATGGGGGTCTCCCCGCCTAGTTGAACATCTCTGCGCGGTCCATGGCAGTGATCCGTCGTGCCTCTCTTTTACAGGCATTGACCGCCACCGCCTCTTGCTGCAGCGGGAGGTGCGTTGGATCATTAGAACTAAGGCCATGGGTCAGCATGGCCGTGTTTCTCTGAACATATCCTGTATTCTTGTATATGTACAAATTAATCTTCTCTTTATGTCCTGTTCCCCCATGTATCCCTATCTTGAGCTTTTTTGCGCCGCAAGTTTGCGCACGTGTGGTCTTGTTGTTTTAATTGTATCTCTGTTCACCTGTGGAGCGTCTTGCCGTCACCATAGCGATGGTCGGGCTGACGCCTATTTGTATCACGGCTGTGCGCAGAGACGTTATAGAGGTCCGAGGAAGCGCAAGTTACAGCGTGAAACGGCCGTCACCGCCGACCAGCAGTGAAGGGCATACCCGCTCCCCAACCTGCCAACCTTCATGTTATACAAATGAATAAAGCATTTATGTTTTTTCGCATGACAGTTGTGAGTGCCGCAATCTTTTCTACTTACTACATTATCTTCACAAAGAGTCTGCTTGAGCTCCGTGCTGAGCACCACATGATCCTGCCAGCAGCTGTTGAGCCCTGGTTGCATCCTTTCTATTGGGGTGTTTTTGGGCGTATTGCAGCAGTGCCGCCGATCTTTTCTTCTGTCCTTGTGTGCATTCCATATGTGTTTGTCGGCTTGTGTAGAGAGTGAGGCAGAAAGTTTGTATGGTAGGGGTGTGTGGAAACTTAATACTATGTTGTTGGATGATGAGAGGGTGATGAAAGCACTTAGATGTCAGTATGAAAGGTGGCAGGGGAGGAAGAGTGAGTTTGAGAATATATTATGTTGGTGGGAGTGGGTGAAGTCCAGATTTAAGTTATTTTTTAAGAAATGGAGCTATAGAAGAGCAAGGAGGTTGAAGAACGAGTTTAATAGGTTGCATAGAAAGCTTGAATGGTTGTGGAAGTTGAAGGAGTTAGGGGAGGATATAACAGCTTTACTGGAGGAGGCAAAAAGGGAACGGGCGTTGGTTACTGAAAGAAGAGGGAAAGAAATTATTTTCCGGTCAAAGATTGAGGTTCTTGAAAAGGATGAAAAGTGCTCCAGGTTCTTTTTTAAGAAGATATGTAGTAAAAAGGAAGACATGCAGAAACTACTTAATGGTACGAGTGAGTATATTAAGGGCAAAAGTATTTTTGGAGTTGCTGAAGAATTCTATGGTAATTTGTATAGTAAAAAATGGGTGTATGAAGCTATCAGATTGGATGTAATGAAAGTTCTGGATGAGAAATTAGATGTTGCTGATCAGGAATGCTTGAGTGAGGCTATCTCTGTAGAAGAAATTAGACAGGTTGTGGGGAGTTGTAAGAAAAATAAGACACTGGGGAAGGATGGATTGCCTGTTGAGTTCTATGTGAAAGTGTGGGAGTTGATTGGGGATGATTTTTGTGAAGTGTGTAGATTCATGTGGGGTGATAGGGGCGTCCATGAAAGAAGGGGGGTGGTGGTGCTCATTTTTAAGAAGAAGGGTGATAGAAACAAATTGGAAAATTGGAGACCTATTACGCTTTTGAATTTAGACTATAAGGTGTATAGTAAATTGTTAGCAAACAGAATGCGTAAGGTGGTTGGTAAAGTTGTGAATGAAGATCAAGTATGCGCAGTGCCAGGGAGAAGGATGAGTGAAAATTTGTTTTTATTAAGGGATCTGATTGGTGATTGTTTGGCAAGGATACAAAAATGTATGTTGTTGGCGCTTGATTTTGAGAAGGCCTACGATAGGGTGGCTCATCAGTTTATGTTTGGTGTATTGGTAAAAATGGGATTCCCCAAGAAATTTGTGGATGGTATCAGGAGCTTGTATGATGATGTGTCGAGTGAGATATTAGTGAATGGATGGCTGAGTGGGAAGGTGAGAGTACAGAGTGGCGTGCGACAGGGGTGTCCACTATCCCCTGTTCTGTTTATTTGTGTAATTGAAGTGCTTTTTTGTCTTTTGAGGAAAGATAAAGTGATGAAAGGCCTACTAGTGCCAGGTAGTATGGGCAAAACTGTGAAAGTGTTAGGATACATGGATGATGTGGTCATTGTGAGTGATAACCTGGCTACTATGAGAAGGGGCAAGTTATGGTTGGATCTCTTTTGTGGTGCATCTGCATTCAAAGTTAATTGGGGTAAGTCAGTTTTTAAATGTTTCTGGGATAACAGGGTTTGTTTGGAAGATGTGCAGAATGAGAAAGGTGCGGTAAAAGTGTTAGGAGTCTGGCTGAATGATGATCTGAAAGGGAATGAGAGCTGGGACGAATGTGGGAAGAAGGTAGAGCGAAAATTAAACTTCTGGAGGCTGAGAGAGTTATCCTCGACAGGGAAAGTTTTGATTATTAAGGCGGTGATCTTACCGATTGTTCTTTTTGTAGCGGGTGTCTATCCGGGGTGTAATAGGAACATCGTGAGGGTTGAGAAGTTAGCATTTACCTTCCTTTGGGGGAGTCGGTGGAGAAACTTAAACTGTTATATGTATACAAGAAGCCAGAAAATGGAGGTCTAGATTTTCCAAACTTTGAGATTTTCCTTGGACTTAATTACATTAAGATGTTCGTACTGCTATCAGGTCGCAGCCAGAGCTCCGGCCAGCGGGAACCCCACCACAGCCCCGACTCTGGCAGTGACCAAACCCAAGGCGAATCCACCCAGGAAGGAGGGTAAGCAGACACCTGCCCTAGGCCATGCTCCCCCCCCTCAACCGCCCCGTCGTCACCACCACTGAGGACCCATTACCCCACCCCATCGCCACCACTGCAGCAGCATTAACCTCTTCTCCAGCTGCTGCAGCCCTCTCTATGGAGGAATTTCCCCCTCAAATCCCCAGGTGTCAGCCAAAGAAAGGGGAAAAGAAAGGTGAGGGACAGCCCAGCCGCTGACCACTCCAAGGAAAAGATGGTCGAGGCAGTGGAAATCCCCCTGCCTTACAAAGAAGAAGAAAGGGAGCAGCAGGTGGAAGACCCGGTAGCCACCAACGAGGCCCCCCGAACAGCAAAACCTACACACCACAGAGAGCCTCGAGGAGACCAATGTGGAGGTAACAGTGGCCAGCTGAGAAACCACCAAGCCGCAAGAACAGTGCCGGCTGTTGGAGAGGTCACTCACAGACAGCAGGCAAGATGAAGAGAAACCGCCGGACGTCCGGAGTGGTAACTAAGATGTATCGTTTCCGCTAACCTCTTTCTTTCTCTTACATGATGGCAAATTTTTACCTTTTTTCCATCAATGTTAGGAGTATCAGGGACAGGTTCAGACATCAGACGGTACTAACCTTTCTTACTTCACAGGTCGCCGACGTGTTTATGTTGCAGGAGTGTACTTTGCCCCCTCTAGGTCATACAACCATCTGGCCAGGGAGTGGTCCCAAGGCCCCTCCTACTGGTCCGGTGGTGGCGATTGTAAGTCGACCGGAGTTGCCATCCTCCTCAGGGGAAACGCGTTCATACTTGATTCCGTCCAGGAGCTCGTCTGCGGCAGACTTCTTGTCGTAGACGGTCCTGGGTGGGAGAGCCGGTTAGGCTCATCAACATGTACGCCTCCCCTGACAAGGGTGAGCTACTGGAGCTCTTCCAGGCCCTCCGACAACAACTCGCTACCACTAGGACTGTAGTGATGGCCGGGGATTTCAACTGCCCGATTGAGGAGGACGGACGAAGCTCCGGGACTTCAAGCAGGCTTGACGTCACTTCCAAACTGTTTATTGAGATGGTGACCGAGCGTCCCTGCAGGACGTTGTGGGCTCCATGGGAAAAGGCTCCATTAATTATATGTGGTGCCGACCCGATGGCTCACTCCGTTCTAGGATCGACTTTGTGTTTACCTCTCGGGCAGTCAGTCGGTGTAGGCACTCTATGGTCCCTTGCTTCTTCTCCGATCACAGGGCCGTTCAGGTCTGGTTTACCCCCGGCCGCTGAACTGTAGAGATGGCCCGAACTATCCGACGGCGAACAGTTCCCGGCGAACATAGCTTGTTCGCGTTCGCCTCTGCCGGGCGAACACATGCGATGTTCGGTCCGCCCCCTATACATCATCATTGAGCAAACTTTGACCCTGTACCTCACAGTCAGCAGACACATTCCAGCCAATCAGCAGCATACCCTCCCTCCCAGACCCTCCCACCTCCTGCACAGCATCCATTTTAGATTCATTCTGAAGCTGCAGTCTTAGTGAGAGGAGGGAGACTGTAACTGCTGCTGATTTAATTGGGAAATCGATAGCTAGGCTAGTGAATTCAGTGTCCACTCCAGTCCTGAAAGACTCATCTGATCTCTGCTGTAAGGACAGCGTCCTGACAGCACCCCAAAAAGCCCTTTTTAGGGCTGCAACATTAGTCTGCTTTTTTTTTTTCCTTTATATACATATTGCAGTTGCCTGGCCTGCCTGTGTGTGAGGAGCTGCAGGCCCACAGACTGTAGTGTGCCCACTGCCAGTGCTCACCCCTGTCATCCCGTGTGGCACAGGACTTTGCTTAAAAAAAAGGCACTTCATTTTTACACTTTAATCTAAGGTTAGTTGCCTGCCAGTGTGTGTCAGGCCGACTTCAACTGACTGTAGTGTGCCCACTGCCAGTGCCCACCCCTGTCATCCCGAGTGGCACAGGACTTTGCTTAAAAAATAGGCACTTAATTTTTACACTTTAATCTAAGGTTAGTTGCCTGCCAGTGTGTGTCAGGCTGACTTCCACTGACTGTAGTGTGCCCACTGCCAGTGCCCACCACTCATACCGGCTGGCACAGGACTTTGCTTAAAAAAGGCATTTAATTTTTACACTTTAATGTAATTTCAGCTGCTTGCCTGCTGCTAGTGTGTGTCAGGCCGACTTCAACTGACTGTAGTGTGCCCACTGCCAGTGCCCACCCCTGTCATACCGAGTGGCACAGGACTTTGCTTAAAAAATAGGCACTTAATTTTTACACTTTAATCTAAGGTTAGTTGCCTGCCAGTGTGTGTCAGGCTGACTTCCACTGACTGTAGTGTGCCCACTGCCAGTGCCCACCACTCATACCGGCTGGCACAGGACTTTGCTTAAAAAAGGCATTTAATTTTTACACTTTAATGTAATTTCAGCTGCTTGCCTGCTGCTAGTGTGTGTCAGGCCGACTTCAACTGACTGTAGTGTGCCCACTGCCAGTGCCCACCCCTGTCATACCGAGTAGCACAGGACTTTGCTTAAAAAATAGGCACTTAATTTTTACACTTTAATCTAAGGTTAGTTGCCTGCCAGTGTGTGTCAGGCTGACTTCCACTGACTGTAGTGTGCCCACTGCCAGTGCCCACCACTCATACCGGCTGGCACAGGACTTTGCTTAAAAAAGGCATTTAATTTTTACACTTTAATGTAATTTCAGCTGCTTGCCTGCTGCTAGTGTGTGTCAGGCCGACTTCAACTGACTGTAGTGTGCCCACTGCCAGTGCCCACCCCTGTCATACCGAGTGGCACAGGACTTTGCTTAAAAAATAGGCACTTAATTTTTACACTTTAATCTAAGGTTAGTTGCCTGCCAGTGTGTGTCAGGCTGACTTCCACTGACTGTAGTGTGCCCACTGCCAGTGCCCACCACTCATACCGGCTGGCACAGGACTTTGCATAAAAAAGGCATTTAATTTTTACACTTTAGTGTAATTTCAGCTGCTTGCCTGCTGCTAGTGTGTGTCAGGCCGACTTCAACTGACTGTAGTGTGCCCACTGCCAGTGCCCACCCCTGTCATCCCGAGTGGCACAGGACTTTGCTTAAAAAATAGGCACTTAATTTTTACACTTTAATCTAAGGTTAGTTGCCTGCCAGTGTGTGTCAGGCTGACTTCCACTGACTGTAGTGTGCCCACTGCCAGTGCCCACCACTCATACCGGCTGGCACAGGACTTTGCTTAAAAAAGGCATTTAATTTTTACACTTTAATGTAATTTCAGCTGCTTGCCTGCTGCTAGTGTGTGTCAGGCCGACTTCAACTGACTGTAGTGTGCCCACTGCCAGTGCCCACCCCTGTCATACCGAGTGGCACAGGACTTTGCTTAAAAAATAGGCACTTAATTTTTACACTTTAATCTAAGGTTAGTTGCCTGCCAGTGTGTGTCAGGCTGACTTCCACTGACTGTAGTGTGCCCACTGCCAGTGCCCACCACTCATACCGGCTGGCACAGGACTTTGCATAAAAAAGGCATTTAATTTTTACACTTTAGTGTAATTTCAGCTGCTTGCCTGCTGCTAGTGTGTGTCAGGCCGACTTCAACTGACTGTAGTGTGCCCACTGCCAGTGCCCACCCCTGTCATACCGAGTGGCACAGGACTTTGCTTAAAAAATAGGCACTTAATTTTTACACTTTAATCTAAGGTTAGTTGCCTGCCAGTGTGTGTCAGGCTGACTTCCACTGACTGTAGTGTGCCCACTGCCAGTGCCCACCACTCATACCGGCTGGCACAGGACTTTGCTTAAAAAAGGCATTTAATTTTTACACTTTAATGTAATTTCAGCTGCTTGCCTGCTGCTAGTGTGTGTCAGGCCGACTTCAACTGACTGTAGTGTGCCCACTGCCAGTGCCCACCCCTGTCATACCGAGTGGCACAGGACTTTGCTTAAAAAATAGGCACTTAATTTTTACACTTTAATCTAAGGTTAGTTGCCTGCCAGTGTGTGTCAGGCTGACTTCCACTGACTGTAGTGTGCCCACTGCCAGTGCCCACCACTCATACCGGCTGGCACAGGACTTTGCTTAAAAAAGGCATTTAATTTTTACACTTTAATGTAATTTCAGCTGCTTGCCTGCTGCTAGTGTGTGTCAGGCCGACTTCAACTGACTGTAGTGTGCCCACTGCCAGTGCCCACCCCTGTCATACCGAGTGGCACAGGACTTTGCTTAAAAAATAGGCACTTAATTTTTACACTTTAATCTAAGGTTAGTTGCCTGCCAGTGTGTGTCAGGCTGACTTCCACTGACTGTAGTGTGCCCACTGCCAGTGCCCACCACTCATACCGGCTGGCACAGGACTTTGCATAAAAAAGGCATTTAATTTTTACACTTTAGTGTAATTTCAGCTGCTTGCCTGCTGCTAGTGTGTGTCAGGCCGACTTCAACTGACTGTAGTGTGCCCACTGCCAATGCCCACCCCTGTCATACCGAGTGGCACAGGACTTTGCTTAAAAAATAGGCACTTAATTTTTACACTTTAATCTAAGGTTAGTTGCCTGCCAGTGTGTGTCAGGCTGACTTCCACTGACTGTAGTGTGCCCACTGCCAGTGCCCACCACTCATACCGGCTGGCACAGGACTTTGCTTAAAAAAGGCATTTAATTTTTACACTTTAATGTAATTTCAGCTGCTTGCCTGCTGCTAGTGTGTGTCAGGCCGACTTCAACTGACTGTAGTGTGCCCACTGCCAGTGCCAACCACTCATACCGGGTGGCACAGTAGCTTGCCGATAAATAAGGCATTTAATTTTTACACTTTAGTGTAATTTCAGTTGCTTGCCTGCTGCCAGTGTGTGTCAGGCCCGCTTCTACTGACTGTAGTGTGCCCACTGCCAGTGCCAACCACTGATACCGGGTGGCACAGTAGCTTGCCGATAAATAAGGCATTTAATTTTTACACTTTAGTGTAATTTCAGTTGCTTGCCTGCTGCCAGTGTGTGTCAGGCCCGCTTCCACTGACTGTAGTGTGCCCACTGCCAGTGCCAACCACTGATACCGGGTGGCACAGTAGCTTGCCGATAAATAAGGCATTTAATTTTTAGACAGTAGTCTAAATTCAGTTGCTTGCCTGCTGCCAGTCAGTGTGTCAGGCCCTCTTCCACTGACTGTAGTGTGCCCACTGCCAGTGCCAACCACTCATACCGGGTGGCACAGTAGCTTGCCGATAAATAAGGCATTTAATTTTTACACTTTAGTGTAATTTCAGTTGCTTGCCTGCTGCCAGTGTGTGTCAGGCCCGCTTCTACTGACTGTAGTGTGCCCACTGCCAGTGCCAACCACTGATACCGGGTGGCACAGTAGCTTGCCGATAAATAAGGCATTTAATTTTTAGACAGTAGTCTAAATTCAGTTGCTTGCCTGCTGCCAGTGTGTGTCAGGCCCGCTTCCACTGACTGTAGTGTGCCCACTGCCAGTGCCAACCACTGATACCGGGTGGCACAGTAGCTTGTCGATAAATAAGGCATTTAATTTTTACACTTTAGTGTAATTTCAGTTGCTTGCCTGCTGCCAGTGTGTGTCAGGCCCGCTTCCACTGACTGTAGTGTGCCCACTGCCAGTGCCAACCACTGATACCGGGTGGCACAGTAGCTTGCCGATAAATAAGGCATTTAATTTTTAGACAGTAGTCTAAATTCAGTTGCTTGCCTGCTGCCAGTGTGTGTCAGGCCCTCTTCCACTGACTGTAGTGTGCCCACTGCCAGTGCCAACCATTCATACCGGGTGGCACAGTAGCTTGCCGATAAATAAGGCATTTAATTTTTACACTTTAGTGTAATTTCAGTTGCTTGCCTGCTGCCAGTGTGTGTCAGGCCCTCTTCCACTGACTGTAGTGTGCCCACTGCCAGTGCCAACCACTGATACCGGGTGGCACAGTAGCTTGCCGATAAATAAGGCATTTAATTTTTAGACAGTAGTCTAAATTCAGTTGCTTGCCTGCTGCCAGTGTGTGTCAGGCCCACTTCCACAGACTGTAGTGTGCCCACTGCCAGTGCCAACCACTCATACCGGGTGGCACAGTACCTAGCACGCGTAGTACCACTTATCTAAAAAAAAAATGACAGGCAGAGGCAGGCCACCCCGCAGGGGCCGTCGTGGTCGTGGTGCTGTGATTTCCACTGTCCCTGGAATAATGCCCAGTTTTCAGAGGCCACGTACCCTGAACCCGAAAAATTCAGAGGACGTAGTTGACTGGCTTAGACAGGACACCCAATCTTCAACAGCTTCCGCTAAGAACCTTGACGCACCATCCTCCTCCAACTCAGCTTCGGTCACCTGCTCTCAAGTTACCACGCACCCGCCCGTCGCCACTACCACCACAGCCACCACAGCCGCTTCACTTGATCCGTCAGAGGAGTTATTTACACATCAGTTGGATGCAATTAGTGATGCGCAACCATTATTGCCAGATGATGTAGATTACGGGGATATGTCTCAGTCAGGCAGGATTACACACATGGACGTACAGTGTGATGATGATGATGTTGTACCCGCTGCTGCTTCCTTTGCTGAGGTGTCAGATACAAGTGAAGCGGTTGATGATGACGATGTGTCCACGGATGCCACGTGGGTGCCTGCTCGAAGAGAAGAAGAGGGGGAAAGTTCTGAAGGGGAGACAGAGAGAATGAGGAGACGAGTTGGAAGCAGGGGGAGGTCGTCGCAAGGAGTTAGTGGCACAGTCAGACAGCATGTATCGGCACCTGGGGTCAGCCAGACAGCACGCCAGTCAACGCATGCTGTTGCCACCACTAGAATGCCGTCATTGCAAAGCTCAGCAGTGTGGCATTTTTTTTGTGTGTCTGCCTCTGATAAAAGCAATGCCATTTGCAACCTGTGCCAAAAGAAACTGAGTCGTGGGAAGTCCAACACCCACCTTGGTACAACTGCTTTGCGAAGGCACATGATCTCACATCACAAACGCCTATGGGATCAACACACAAACTCAAAGCCACCATGCTCCTCCTGGTCCTGCATCTTCAGCCACGTCAACCACTGCTGTCCTCCCTGCCCCCTCTCAACCACCCGCCACTCCATCTCTCACCTTCAGCAGTTCCTGCTCATCTGCCCACAGTCAGGTGTCTGTCAAGGACATGTTTGAGCATAAGAAGCCAATGTCACAAAGTCACCCCCTTGCCCGGCGACTGACAGCTGGCTTGACGGAACTCTTAGCCCGCCAGCTTTTACCATACCAGCTGGTAGAGTCTGAGGCCTTCAAAAAATTTGTCGCTATTGGGACACCACAGTGGAAGGTACCCGGACGAAATTTTTTTTCAAAAAAGGCAATCCCAAACCTCTACCATGTCATTGAAAAGGAAGTCATGGCATCTCTGGCATACAGTGTTGGGGCAAGGGTCCATCTGACCACTGATACCTGGTCTGCAAAGCACGGTCAGGGCAGGTATATCACGTATACTGCGCATTGGGTCAACCTGCTGACGGCTGACAAGCATGGAATGCGTGGCTCTGCAGCGGAGTTGGTGACACCACCACGACTTGCAGGCAGACCTACTGCCACCTCCTCTACTCCTACTCCATCCTCTTTAATTTCCTCCTCGGCTGAGTCCTCTTCTGCTGCGGCGTCTGGCTGCACATCAACTGATTCCCCCCAGCTCCCCAGGGGCTATTCCACATCCCGGATACGACAGTGTAACGCTATCTTGGGGTTGACTTGCCTGAAAGCAGAGAGCCACACAGGACCAGCACTCCTGTCCGCCCTGAACGCACAGGTGGATCAGTGGCTGACCCCGCACCAACTGGAGATCGGCAAAGTGGTGTGTGACAATGGAAGCAATCTGTTGGCGGCATTAAATTTGGGCAAGTTGTCACATGTGCCGTGCATGGCACATGTGTTGAATCTCATCGTACAACGTTTTGTGTCTAAGTACCCAGGCTTACAGGACGTCCTCAAGCAGGCCAGGAAGGTGTGTGGCCATTTCAGGCGTTCCTACACGGCCATGGCGCACTTTTCCGATATTCAGCGGCGAAACAACATGCCAGTGAGGCGCTTGATATGCGACAGCCCGACACGTTGGAATTCAACACTCCTAATGTTCGACCGCCTGCTCCAACAAGAAAAAGCCGTCAACGAGTATTTGTATGACCGGGGTGCTAGGACAGCCTCTGCGGAGCTGGGAATCTTTTTGCCACGTTACTGGACACTCATGCGCAATGCCTGTAGGCTTATGCGTCCTTTTGAGGAGGTGACAAACCTAGTCAGTCGCACCGAAGCCACCATCAGCGACCTCATCCCATTTGTTTTCTTCCTGGAGCGTGCCCTGCGAAGAGTTCTGGATCAGGCTGTAGATGAGCGTGAAGAGGAAGAGGAAGAGTTGTGGTCACCATCACCACCAGAAACAGCCTTGTCATCATCGCTTGCCGGACCTGCAGCAACGCTGGAAGAGGAGTATGAGGAAGAGGAGTCAGAGGAGGAATGTGGCGGCTTTGAGGAGGAGGAAGACCAACCACAGCAGGCACCCCAGGGTGCTCGTTGTTGTCACCTATCTGGGACCCATGGTGTTGTACGTGGCTGGGGGGAAGAACAGACCGTCAATGACATCAGTGAGGACGAGGAACGGGAAATGAGAAGCTCTGCATCCAACCTTGTTCAAATGGGGTCTTTCATGCTGTCATGTCTGTTGAGGGACCCACGTATAAAAAGGATAAAGGAGAACGATCTGTACTGGGTGACCACGCTACTAGACCCCCGGTATAAGCAGAAAGTGGCAGAAATGTTACCAAATTACCGAAAGTCGGAAAGGATGCAGCAGTTCAAAACCAAACTAAAAAATATGCTTTACACAGCTTATAAGGGAGATGTCACAGCACAACGGGAATCTAACAGGGGAAGAGGTGAGTGTAATCCTCCTCCTACCACGGCGGCAAGGACTGGACGATTTACAGATGTGTTGTTGATGGAGGACATGCGGAGCTTTTTCAGTCCTACTCATCGCCACAGCCCTTCGGGATCCAGCCTTAGAGAACGACTCGACCGACAGGTAGCAGACTACCTCGCCTTAACAGCAGATATCGACACTCTGAGGAGCAATGAACCCCTTCACTACTGGGTGTGCAGGCTTGACCTGTGGCCTGAGCTATCCCAGTTTGCGATAGAACTTCTGGCCTGCCCTGCTTCAAGTGTCCTGTCAGAAAGGAGCTTCAGTGCAGCAGGAGGCATTGTCACTGACAAGAGAAGTCGCCTCGGTCAAAAAAGTGTTGATTACCTCACCTTCATAAAGATGAATGAGGCATGGATCCCGAAGGGACTGACAGTGGGGGATACGTTTGACTAACAAAAGGCCTGATTACATGCCTTGGCCTCAAAATGGTCCCCACGCTGCTGTATTTAATGTCTGCATACCGGATGACTTTCGTGAATTCTCCACCACCAACTAGGGTTCAAGCCGTAATGTTTTAGTCACTTTTCTGCCTGGAAAACATAAATTTTTCCGGCCGCTGCTACAATAGCGTCTGCAACAGTGCCATTATTTTTCAGGCATGTGTACATGCCTAATTTTTCTGTCCTATGGTGCAGCACTGTGGCTGCAAAAACAAACCAAAAAAAAAAGGCACATACAAGTGTCAATTCCCCTTCGTGATCGTTACCTTGTTGTGGTGAAGGGGCTTGCGTATCACAATGAAGCAATCATCATCACCTCTATAAAAGTGTGTTGGCAATGTTGCCACACCCCAGATGATAAGGCCGTTGCTTCATTATGGTCAGACCAAAAGCGATCGGGTGGCCACGCTACTAGACCCCCGGTATAAGCAGAAAGTGGCAGAAATGTTACCAAATTACCAAAAGTCGGAAAGGATGCAGCAGTTCAAAACCAAACTAAAAAATATGCTTTACACAGCTTATAAGGGGGATGTCAATGGGGGATTCGACAATGGTTAATCAATTCGACCGGATAGGGTCCGTAACAGGGATTAAACTGATAGCAATAGTACTAGTTAAGACACCACTCATATAGGGTGTCACAGCACATTGCTCTGTGCACGCGCAGTGCCCCAATTTGGGAGTAAGAGGACCGACCAAGCTGCTTTTTCCATCTCCCGGTTCCTGAAATCAATTCAGTTTAGTGTATGAGAGTTTGGTCTGTCACTGTGAAGGCAGTCGAAGGTACCCGGCCTAAATTTTTTTTCATAAAAGGCAATTCCTGATATGGGACGTAACAGGGATTAAACTGATGAGAATAATACTACAGAAAATACCACTCATATCGGTGGAGGGAGCCAGCGTTTTTTTAACCATCTCCCCGTTCAAAAAATCTATTTAATAAATGGCCCCCAGATTGGGGATGTTAGAGGGATTAAACTGATGAGAATAGTACTACAGAAAATACCACTCATATCGGGTGTGACAGTAAATTGCACGGCGCAGATGCAGTCACCGTGGTTTAAAACAGAGTGGAGGGAGCCAGCGTTTTTTTAACCATCTCCCCGTTCGAAAAATCTATTCAATAAATGGCACCCAGATTGGGGACGTTAGAGGGATTAAACTGATGAGAATAGTACTACAGAAAATACCACTCATATCGGGTGTGACAGTAAATTGCACGGCGCAGACGCAGTCACCGTGGTTTAAAACAGAGTGGAGGGAGCCAGTTTTTTTTTAACCATCTCCCCGTTCGAAAAATCTATTCAATAAATGGCACCCAGATTGGGGACGTTAGAGGGATTAAACTGATGAGAATAGTACTACAGAAAATACCACTCATATCGGGTGTGACAGTAAATTGCACGGCGCAGACGCAGTCACCGTGGATTAAAACAGAGTGGAGGGAGCCAGCGTTTTTTTAACCATCTCCCCGTCCGAAAAATCTGTTTAATAAATGGCCCCCAGATTGGGGAGTCGGGGACGTTAGAGGGATTAAACTGATGAGAATAGTACTACAGAAAATACCACTCATATCGGGTGTGACAGTAAATTGCACGGCGCAGACGCAGTCACCGTGGATAAAAACAAAGGGGAGGGAGCCAGCGTTTTTTTAACCATCTCCCCGTTCGAAAAATCAATTCAATTGACCTTTCGGGGACCCTTGGTGTTGTACGTGGCTGGGTGGAGGAAGAAACCTTCAATGACATCACCGGGACGTGGCTAGCTTGGTATCCAACCTTGTGCAAATGGGGAGTTTGCGGTTGTGCAAATGAACTGTTTGCGGTGCATTAAAAGGGGAGTTTGGTCTGTCAATGTCTGTGATGCGGGCGTAACCCTTACACTACCTGATCGATACAACATCATACCTGATCGTATACACACACTGGATGTTTTAAAGCACGTTATTCCAAACAATTTAGGAATGTTAGTTGATTTATGCCCTTTATGGATTAAAACCCGACTCTGCGTCCACTACGTAATTTTCCATGGGAGTTTTGCCATAGATCCCCCTCCGGCATGCCACAGTCCAGGTGTTAGACCCCTTGAAACAACTTTCTCATCACTATTGTGGCCAGAAAGAGTCCCTGTGGGTTTTAAAATTCGCCTGTCTATTGAAGTCTATGGCGGTTCGCCCGGTTCGCCAGTTCGCGAACATTTGCGGAAGTTCGCGTTCGCTGTTCGCGAACTGAAAATTTTATGTTCGCGACATCACTACTGAACTGCGACCTGCTGAATCGCGAGGACGTGCTTGCGGAACTTAGAGAGGTCTACATAGCCTGGCGGAATGACAAATTCTTGTTTAAATGGACTAGTGACTGGTGAGAGTATGTTAATGCCCAGTTTTGTTGTTTCTTTCAGGCCAAGCAAAAACATCAGGCGTGTGAGAAGAAGAGAGCCTTCAGAACACTTCAACGTGAGTTGCGGTCCCTGCAAAACCTTCACCGGTGCGGCTGGAAAGTTAGAGTGGAGCTGGAGGAGGCCAAAAAGAGCCTGAAAAGGCACTTTGAGGAGGAGTCCAGGCGAATCGTCTTCTGTTCCAAAGTGGAGAACCTGGAGAAGGGTGAGAAGTGTAACTCAGGAAACTCCAAGCCGGCCACACGCCCCTGAGTGAACTTCGAGACAAAGACGGCGACATGTGTTCGGGGAAGGAGGAAGTAATGGGAGTCGTGACAGACTTCTACAGCGACCTCTACTCCCTGAAGAACACAGACCAAACGGCCACCGATAGAATCCTGTCAGGTATAACTAACTATCTTGACCCGGCAGGTGCGGAGGCCATGGATGACCCTCTGACGGTTGGGGGAAGTGCTCTCTGCCGCTAGATCCTTTAGGTCCGGCAGGACCCCGGGCAGTGAGGGCCTTCCAGCGGAGCTCTATGTAGCGCTGGGGGACCTGATCTGTCCGGACCTGCTGGAGCTCTATGAGGAGATGGTGGTGGAGGGTACAACACCTCCATCGTTGAGGGAAGGAATAATCACGATCCTGTATAAGCGGAAGGGGGAGAGATGTAATTTTAGAAAGTGGCGTCCCATCTCACTACTGAACGTGGACTACAAGATCCTCGCCAAGGTTTTGGCCAACCGGTTAAGGGTCATCATCGGCAGGATCATCCACCCGGACAAGACCTGCGGCATTCCAGGCCGCAGGATCGCAGACAGTTTTGCTCTCGTGAGAGACACGGTACACTACATCCAGTAACGACGTGTTCATGCCGCCCTGGTCAGCCTGGACCAGGAGAAGGCATTCGACCGGGTCTCTCATTGTTGACCCAATGTACCTTGACATTTGCAGCACGGTGTTGGTGAATGGTTGGAGGACTGACCCCTTCCCTGTCCTCTCGGGTCAGGCAAGGCTGCCCTCTTTCACCTCTCCTTTTTTTTGTGTTATAGAATCCTTAGTGGAGGCTATCCGGCAGAATGGAGAGATCAGAGGGATCACCACACCAGACGCGGGACACTACGAGGTCAAGTGCTCGCTGTACATGGACGACGTGACCGTCTTCTGCGCTGACTGGCGTTCGGTGACTGCACTTGTCCAGACCTGCGAGGAGTTCGGACAAGCTTCAGGGGCCAAAATCAACTGTGGCAAGTCAGAAGCCATGCTCTTCGGGGACTGGCAACTGGCCTCTTCTGCCCCCTTTCCATTCAACATCAAATAAAAATCCTTGGAGTCTGGTTCGGGAAGGAAGCAGCCCTCAAGTCTTGGGAAGAATGCTTGGCCAAGGTCAATCAAAGAATCGGACTGTGGAGCCTCAGACACCTCACAGAGTGAAGCGAGCCATCATGTAAAAAGAGCCCCGCAAGGGCGGAAAGGGCATTCCGGATCTGCCCACTTTACTGCCTTTGTTAGTGACAGCGTTCGTCGGACTCTGAGAACTGCCAACGGCTCTGCGGGCAAGGCTATGTCTCGCTTCTTCCTCCTGCTCCTCTGGAGGGGCATGGGCTGGAACAAGTGGGACAGCTCCATCCCGTACAACTGGCACGCTCCCTGGTTCTACGGAGACGTCGTCGAGTTTGTAAGGGAACATCAGCTGGAGGGCCTCAAACCCGACTTGTGGAAGCCAAAGACTATCCACAAACTTATCAGAGCAAAGGATGTGGTGGAGTCAATTCCAGGGATCCATGACGACACCGTAGAGACAGTTTGGACTAATGTGTCGTCAGACAGGTTAAGCAACGGGCACAAAGACTTGTCATGGATGGCCATACAGGGCGGACTGCTAATTCGGTCATTCATGCACGACCGCAACTTGAGCAAAACCCGGTACTGCCCCAGGTGCCCTTTTAATGAGGAAACATCATACCACTTGTTTTGGGAGTGCCCCTTTGCTCAGGGCCTGTTGGATGCCCTGGAACATGAACTCAAAGACTCTGTGCCCAGGAACAGCCTGCAATACACTTCGGTGCTGTACGAACTATTTCCTGGGATTCACACTGTCGAGGCCATCCAAGAGGCCTGGCGCCTTATGAACTGTTTTAAGGACACTATATGGCTTGCTAGGAACCGGCTCGTACTCAGGAGGGAGAAGATGTCTGTCCTGGACTGCCGCAGACTTATCCACAGTCTGCTGCGGGATTACAACATCCTGGACGTCGACGACGAAGAGGAGGACTAAACCTCTCTCCTTCCCCCTCTCCCCATGTTTGTTTCTGTCTTCTCAATAAAGCTGAGGGCATGTGATTACCCCCTCCTTCCCATCTCCCCATCCCTCATCACTGTCTAAATGCTTTGTTGGAAGATTTTGTGATTGAATAGGTATGCTAGTGTAGAATTCATTGCGATGTATAGTGTAGGTTAGCCTGTGTGTTACATAACAATGCCATGCACGCAAAGATGACTGTAAGTAATTTATTAAGTGCTGACTCGTGGCCTGTGCTGTGTCACAGTACTAAATTATGTATGTATGACGATTGATTGTAATAAAGGTGTGTCAATCAAAAAAATTTTGAGGTCCGGTTGAGCTACGCTCCCGGCTGTACTCCAACTGTGAATTTTGACATGGTTGTTGAGCGGAACGGAGAACCACACAGTAACCCTGGGTTGCGGAGCATGGGTGCAGTACTGTCGCCTATGCAATGTAACCTTTGGGGTCTGCTGAATCAAAGCCATGAGGCTGGGTAAAGTATGTATGCATGACGATTATAATAAAGGTGTTTCAATCAAAAAAATCTGTTCTTATCAGGACATCTTGGACGTCGACGATGAAGAGGACTAAACCCCTCTCCTTCCCCTTCTCCCCCCTTTTGTTTCTGTCTTCTCAATAAAGCTGAGGGCATGGCGAGTTCCCGAGCGCACCAAATACAGCACGGCTGTTTGTTCCAGAGGATAAGAAGGAAGTTTGGGGTGTCGTTGAAGTCCAAGGAAAAATCATCGAGGAGACTTTGAAGATAGAGCTGGAGCAAATCTACTGCGTTCAAGTCTTCAAGAGCCAAGGTTTTTATGACATCTGCTCTGTGAACCAGGATGCTCTGATGACCTGCATGGCAAGGAGCCAAGAGCTGAAGGACCACCTGAATCTGCAAGGGGTAAGGCTAGTGACCTCTAGCCCTAGAGAAAGAGGGTAAAGGCGGAGACGAACCCCTATCACCGTCCAGATGTACAACCCCTTTGTTTCTGATGAGGAAATCATCGCTTTCCTGAAAAGGTATGCAGACTATGTATCACCTGGGGAGAAAAAGCTAAATGTTTTGGGGACTTTTACTGGCCAACGCCGTTTCTGGGTAGAGTTGTCTGCAGATGGTGACGGTTACATGGGGGTGTGCCACCCAACCCAGTCCTTTTCAATTGGGTCCAATCAGGGTTTCCTTTTCTACCCGGACCAACCCACTTTCTGTCGGGACTGCTTTTGTTTTGGCCATACTAAAGAGGACTGTTCTACTGGATCTGTGTGCCGCAATTGCTTCAAAGGCGGTCATAGAACCGCAGACTGTACAGAGGCCAGGAAATGCCACTTCTGTGGTTCCGTGGAGCACCTGGCCAGGAACTGTTTCAAAGTTAACCTACCTAAAATTTATTTTGCTGATGTGATTGGTGGGCGGAGGGAAACTCCCATAAGATTTTGGGCTTCCTTGGAAGTCCCTTCGGACATTGAGTCTCAGGGGGTCCAGACCACTGTGCCGAAAGCTATTCCGGATCCCCTGGTTGTGGAAGGGGAGGAGCTTCAACCAGAAGCAGCTAGTGATGTGGTGGAGGAAACTCCAGAGATGGAGATTGACAAGGCTTCCCTCAAAAGGAAGTCAAGGGTGGGGGAACCCCCTGTGGAGGGAGGAGGGGCCTCTCCAAAAAGTCAGGTTGGTGGGATGGAGAGCTGTGGACTCTGATGCTTCATCCATGGAGCAGGGGTATTTCGATAAAGGAAGTGTTACTAAACTTGCCCGTACCCTGAATTTTGTAAAAGGAGTTCGAGGCAGAGTGGAAGGAGATGCAGGGAGTCCATAGTCCCAGCTCCTCCACCTCTCTCCAGAAAGATGGCAGGGAAAGGGTCAAAAGACCAAAAGAAAAGGAAAAGGAGAAATATTGAAATTTATGATTGTAATAAATGTTCTTTCCCCCCCCCCTCGCCTATGACAGCACCCTTGGATAGTGTCCGCCCCCTCCTCAGGACAGGAAACACAAACACTTGAAAAGGAGGTACCGACCCCTTCATGCCAGTTCTTGGATTCACACCACACCACAAAGGAGAGCTGCGGGCGCCCCATGTGAGTAACTTAAGAGGAGGGCCTACCCGGCGGTGTAAGTCTTCTTTAAGAAGCCGCTGCAGAAGTCTGGACCTCTGTCTCTTCCCCCCGCTCCGGCCCCTTCTCTGTCGGGAGGCTTGTTTCAGGTCTCCTGAGTGGTGAACCTCTGTGGCCGTGTTCCACATGTTCGGCTGCCAGCGTCTGACGTCACTTCCGGTTTCGGTGGTTGGCGCTTATTTCTTATGGGGCTTTTTTTTATGTTTAGGTGTCCAAAGAAAGTAGAAGGGTCTCCAGATCCAGAGATAAGGGGTGTGCCATTTGTAAGAAAAAGCTACCCTCCGGCTGCGGGAAGCCTATTTGCCAAGTCTGCGTGGCCAAGCTATTAGAGGATGAGGCCCCATCTCTTATGACAAGTCTTAAACAGATGATCCGGGACGAAGTAAAAGAGTCGGTTAATAGCCTCCTGGAGAACCGCCCCAGCACCTCTGCAGCCGCGTCTATTCCCCCCTCCAGCGACCATGAATTATTGTCAGGATTAGAGGAAGAGGGAGAAGGACCATCATCGGATGAATCCTTTGATGATCATATAACGGGAAGACCACTGTTTCAGACAGAAAATATTAGCTCCTTACTTAGAGTAGTTCGAGCTACCATGGGGCTAGATGATTATAAGGAACCACAGTCTGTTAGACACTCCATGTTTGAAGGTCTGGGCCCAAAAAAGATAAAAGGCTTTGACGTCCACGAAAATATTTCTGCAGTTATTAAAAAGGAGTGGAGCAGACCAGATAGAGAGTTTTCTATTCTCTCGGCCTTGAAACGTAAATACCCGTTTGATGAGGAAGTTTCGGCGGCGTGGGATAGAGCCCCAAAATTAGACGCCCCTGTGGCTCAAATTTCTAGAAATGCAGCCGTTCCCTTTGAAGACTCTGGGAGTTTAAAGGATCCTATGGATAGAAGGGCTGAGATTTACTTAAAAAAAGAGCTGGGAGGCAACGGCGGATGCCTTTAGACCTGCTATTGCTGCCACCTCTGTGGCTAGGTCACTTAAGATTTGGATAAAGGAGCTAGAGGAGCATATTAAAGAGGTAACCCCAAGGGAAGAGTTGCTTTCCTCCTTTCCAACCATATTTAACGCAATAGATTTCCTTGCGGATGCTTCTGCGGACTCTTTGAAGTTCTCGGGACTGGAAGGGTGACTCTAAGGCTAAATTATGCGCAATACCTTTGAAGTTCAGTTGAAGGACTGGAAGGGTGACTCTAAGGCTAAATTATGCGCAATACCTTGCCATGGTGAATTCCTATTTGGCCCTGTGTTAGATGCTTGAGAAGGCTTCAGATAAAAATCAACAGCAGTCTCATAAAAGACCTTTCCGCCCTCAACCAAATAAAAATACCTATAGAAAGCGGGAGGTATCCAAGCAGGTTCCAGGTGCTGCCAGAAAGTCCAAGGATATCTTTTTTTTGGTGCAGAAGCCTCCAAAAAGCAGCAGCAATGACGCCAGAGCCCCGGTAGGAGGTCGGCTTTTACTTTTCGCAGGACATTGGAGGAGAATATCAAACAGCCCTTGGATAATCTCTATCCTTTCAGAAGGCTACAAGATACATTTTCTGAGACTTCTGCCAGAAAGATATGTTGTAACAGACTATCGTTCCAGTCCCCAAAAGCAAGCGGCCTTGGTTTCAGAAGTTTCTTCCCTTCTAGCAAAAAATGTTCTGTCAGAAGTCCCAGTTCAGGAAAGAAAAAGGGGGTTTTATTCAACTCTCTTTTTTGTTAAAAAAACAAAAACGAATGGCTCTTACAGTACAATAATAAACCTAAAATTGCTGAACAAGTTCCTAGTGTACGAGAAATTTTGTATGGAAACAATCAAGTCTATGATACTAAATCTGTTTCCAGAGTGTTTCATGGCATCCCTAGATCTCAGGAATGCATACTACCACGTCCCCATACATCCCAATCATCAGAGATACCTGAGAGTAGCGGTTCAGTTGGAGGACAGAATACTTCACTTACAATTTCGGGCTCTTCCCTTTGGACTATCTCAAGCTCCCAGTGTATTCACAAAAATTGTGGCGGAAATGATGGCCCATCTGAGAGAGAGGGATCTGGTGGTCATTCCTCCTCTCTCAGACGTCGGAACAGCTAATGGGGCAGATTTCAGGCTTCAGACAGATTGGGTTGGGACCTGAACCTAGAGAAGTCAAATCTTGTGCCGAGTCAGTTGTGCACCTTTTTAGAGATGACCCTAGACTCAAGGCAGCAGATTTGTTCTCTTCCCCTTCACAAGGCTCGCCTAATCATATCCCAGGTTCAGGGACTTGCCTTTCGACAGTCAGTATCCCTAAGGGAGGCCATGTCAGTCTTAGGTCTATCCCAGGAGTAGAGTGGGCGCAATTCCATTCCAGACCTCTCCAGCTACAAATTCTGGAAGTCTGGGACAAAGATCCCTTATCCCTAGACTCGATTATCCATCTATAACCTCATACCCTCTCCTCCCTAGATTGGTGGACCAACCTGTCAAATCTTCAGGGAGGTGTCCTGTGGCAGAGACAGGAGGTCTTATTTCTCACCACGGATGCAAGCCCCTTTCGGTTGAGGGGCTCATATGCAGTCTATTCTGCTACAGGGTCAGTGGGATCGAAAGAGTCAGGATCAGTCTCACAATTTCAGAGAATTTAAAGTTATATTGATGGCCCTGAAGGGGAGTCTTTAGTTAATAAGAGGCAGAAATGTTCAGATTTATTCAGACAACATGACAGCTGTGGCATACATCAACAGGCAGGGAGGTACCAGATCACTGAGTCTTATGTCCCTCAGTCAGGAAATATTTCAATTGGCAGAAGATTCTCTACTATCAATTTCTGCAGTTCACTTGAGAGGAAAGCAGAACGTGACAGCAGACTTCCTAAGCCGACATCTAATCCAACAGGGAGAATGGTCTCTAGACCAACAGATATTCGACAAGATAACTGCGTTATGGGGCCGCCCTGTCATCGATCTTTTTGCCACAAGGGAAAACAGAAGGGTAAAGAGGTTCTTCTCTCTTTTTCCAGAGGAGTGTCTGTCTGTTGTGGATGCCCTAGCCCAGTCTTGGAGAGACAGACTTCTTTACGCCTTTCCCCCGTTAAAACTACTGCCAAGGGTATTGAGAAAGATAAGGGAAGAGAATGCCTTGGTGATTACAATAGCTCCCTTTTGGCCAATGAGGGTTTGGTTCTCTTGGCTACGCAAGATGTCAATAGCCTCCCCGTGGGTCCTACCAGTCTTCCCGGGACTTCTAACTCAGGGGCCCCTCCTTCATCCAGAAGTGGAGAGCTTGGATGTTGAAAGGCAGATTTTAAGGCTTTCCGAAGAAGTAGTTAATACCCTTTTAGCCAGCCGTAAAACAGTCACGTCAAAGATCTACTTACGAGTTTGGAAAGCCTTTTGTGTCTTTGCAAACAGGCCTGTCAATGTATTTGAAACCCCTGACTTACCTTTAATTTTAGATTTTCTACAGGAAGGGTGGAGAAAAAAGCTTAGACCCAGTACTCTAAAGGTGCAGGTCTCAGCCTTGAGTGCTTTATTCGAGTTCAGGCTAGCCGACCATCCATGGATGAAAAGGTTTATTACAGCAGTCTCTAAATTAGCCCCAGTGCAGAAAATTAAAATTCCTCCTTGGGATCTAAATCTTGTCCTGTCTGCCCTTACGTCAGATCTCTTCGAGCCCATTGAACAGATCTCCATAAAAGTCCTAACATTGAAGTTGGCCTTTTTAGTAGCTATTACATCGGCCAGGAGAGTTAGTGAGATCTCTGCCTTCTCTATGGAAAGACCATATTTGAATATTTTGGACGATAGAGTTATTTCACCGGACCCTTCCTTCCTTCCATCGCTCTCAGAAAGTCATCTTACCTTCTTTTTGCGCCTCTCCAAAAAATAAAAAATGTTAGATGTGAGGAGGTGTCTTTTGCAGTACTTAGAAGTCACCCAAGCTTGGAGAGCTTCCTCAAAGCTCCTTATTTCCTTTCAGGGCAGGATGAAGGGGTCGGGTGCTTCCTCACAAACTATAGCTAGATGGATAAGGCAGGCTATCCTTTTAGCCTATTCCTCTAAGGGGGCTCCCCCGCCCTCAGAATTTGGGGCCCACTCTACCTCCTGGGCGGAGAGAGCCTCTGCCTCCATTTACCAAATATGTAGGGCAGCTACCTGGAGTTCCCCTCATACTTTTTTCAGGCATTACAAACTTCAGTTACCCTCTCAGAAGGGCCTGGTATTTGGACAGAAAGTCCTTCAGGCAGTTGTCCCTCCCTAAAATCTCATCTCGCTGATAAATCCAAGGGTGCTGTCATAGGTGAGGGGGGAAATATGGGATTACACTTACCGGTAATCTTTTTTCCTTGAGCCTATGACAGCACCCGCTTACTTCCCTCCCAAAAAAAGGTCTATATAGATATACAGTATGACTAGTAGTGCTATAAGATGTTTGTTTCCTTAGTTCTTGAAATAGTACTGGCATGAAGGGGGGTCGTTACCTCCTTTTCAAGTGGTTGTGTTTCCTGTCCGGAGGAGGGGGCGGACACTATCCAAGGGTACTGTCATAGGCTCAAGGAAAAAAGATTACCGGTAAGTGTAATCCCATATTTTCTTATAACAAATGGTACCGCTTAAAAGAGGTTCCTTTAATGTAAGGAGTATAAGATCTGCTTCGAGGAGGGCTGCAATTTTTTCTGTTATTTCCGCTTATGTTAATGATGTAATTTGTTTACAGGAGTGCAGTCTTCAAGAGGAACCTTCAATAGCTGGGTGGTCGGAGGGCCCTTGTGTCTGGTCCACATGTACTCAAAAGAATGGTGGGGTGGGAGTTTTATTTAGGGGTTTTGATGTGCAAATAAAAGAAATTAGTCATATAGTCCCAGGTAGGGTGTTATTAGTTGAATTTGAGAAAAAAGTGTTTTGTTCAGATTAATAAAAGTCTATGCGCATCCTTGTAGGAAAGAGAGGGAGGAGTTGTTAGAGAAGTTATATTTTTTCTTGGGTGGGAGGGGACATACGATTCTAGTCGGGGACTTTAATTGTATAATTAGGAATGGGGATAGAACTGGTAGTGGGGATAAAAAGGTTGATAAGTCTGGAAAGCAACTTAAAGAGATTGTCTATTTTGTTTACAAGATGCTTTTTTTTACAACAAAATAATAATTCTGACGGGTTTACCTTTTTTTCTGATAAGGAAAATGTGAATTCTCATATTGATTTCTGTTTTTTTCCAGGTTCTTTGAGGTTAAGCATTTTACTTTAAGACGATTTCCGTTCTCGGATCATGCCTGGCTTGAATGTGTCGTAAGTATTGATGAAGAATGTCCATATGGAAGAGGGGTGTGGAAGTTAAATGTGTCCCTGTTGGAGGATGAATGTGTGTGCGAAAGTTATTGTGAGTAGTTCAGAAAATGGGTGGAGAAGAAAAGTGAGTTTGCGAGTGTGAGTGATTGGTGGGAGTGGGTGAAAGGAGAGGCAAAAAGTTTTTTTTATTAGAAAAGGTTGCGAAAAAGTGAGAAAGGATTGTGAAGCGTATGAGAGATGGCAGATTAGGCTGCAATATTTGGAATATTTACAGAAACATGGCTGGGATTTGAAAAATGAAATTCAGCATGAGAGAGGAAAAAGAATTGTATCACAAGCGAGGATGGTAGTGAAAGAGAAGAATAAAAGGTGTACAACATTTTTCTTTAAAAAAGTTTATGGGAAGAAAGTTGTTTTTGATAGTGTACTTAATGATGACGAGGATGAAGTAAAGGGGAAAGATGGTTTGCTTGAGGAAGTATGGAAGTTGTATTCAAAGTTGTTTGCAAGGAAAGAGAGAGATAAACTTGGAAGAAGAATGTTTGGAGAATATTGAAAAAATATTAGGTAGAGTTGAGAAAGAGTCTGAGTGAATATGTTAGTATGGATGAAGTTATAAGTGTGTTTAAAAGTATGAAGAAAGGGAAAGTGGCTGAAAGTGATGGTTTGCCTTTGAAATTTTATGATAAATTTTGGGATCTGATAGGAAATTTTGTATATGAGGTATGCAAGGAAGTTTTGGAGAATCGGAGATTAACTGAAAGCATGAGTGAAAGTGTGGTAGTGTTGTTGTATAAAAAGGGTGATAAGAGAAATCTCAAGAACTGCGACTATAAAATTATTGCGAAGGTGATAGCTAATAGACTGAGGAGAGTGATAGATAAGATGGTGGGAGAAGAACAAGTGTGTGCTGTACCTGGTAGACAGATTTGTGATAGTTTAGTGTGCTTGCGTGATGTGATACAGTCCTGATCAAAAGTTTAAGGCCACTTGAAAAATGGCAAAAAAACATATTTAGCATGGCTGGATCTTAACAAGGTTCCAAGTAGAGCTTCAACATGCAACAAGAAGAAATGAGAGTGAGACAAAACATTTTTTGAGCATTCAATTAATGGAAAATAACGATTAAACTGAAACAGGCGGTTTTTCAGCTGATCCAAATTTTAGGACCACATGCCTTTAAAAGGCCAAATCTGTGCAAAGATGTGGATTCATTGTCATTTTCTGTCAGGTAGTCACACGTTGTGATGGCAAAGGCAAAAAAAAACTCCCTTTTTGAACGTGGTCGGGTTGTTGAACTGCATAAGCAGGGTCTCTCACAGCGCGCCATCGCTGCTGAGGTGGGACGCAGTAAGACAGTGATTTGGAATTTCTTAAATGATCCAGAGGGTTATGGAACAAAAAAGTCAAGTGGAAGACCCAAAAAAAATTCATCAGCACTGAGCCGGAGGATCTAATTGGCTGTCCGTCAAGACACTGGACGATCCTCGACCCAAGTTAAGGCCCTTACTGGTTCTGACTGCAGCCCCATAACCATCAGACGGCATCTGAGACTGAAGGGCTTCAAAAACAAAAAACGTCTTCAAAGACCTCGTCTCCTTGAACGCCACAGAACTGCTCGTTTGGACTTTGCAAGAGAGCACCAAACATGGGACATTCAAAAGCTGGAAGAAAGTTTTATTCTCTGATGAGAAAAAATTTAACCTTGATGGTCCTGATGGTTTCCAACGTTACTGGCATGACAAGCAGATCCCACCTGAGATGTTTTCTACGCGCCACAGTGGAGGGGGCGCCATAATGGTCTGGGGTGCTTTTTCCTTTAGTGAAACAATGGAGCTTCAGGAAGTGCAGGGGCGTCAAACGGCCGCTGGCTATGTCCAGATGTTGCAGAGAGCATTCCTCATGACTGAGGGCCCTCGTCTGTGTGGTAACGAGTGGGTTTTTCAACAGGACAACACTACAGTACACAATGCCCGCAGGACAAGGGACTTCTTCCAGGAGAATAACATCACTCTTTTGGCCCTGCGTGTTCCCCTGATCAAAATCCAATTGAGAACCTTTGGGGATGGATGGCAAGGGAAGTTTACAAAAATGGACATCAGTTCCAGACAGTAGATGGCCTTTGTGCGGCCGTCTTCACCACTTGGAGAAATGTTCCCACTCACCTCATGGAAACGCTTGCATCAAGCATGCCGAAACGAATTTTGGAAGTGATAAACAATAACAGCGGAGCTACTCATTACTGAGTTTATGTTTGGAAGTTGGATTTCTGTTTTGGGGGGGTTTTGTTTTTTTTGGAGGTGTGGTCCTAAACTTTTGATCAGCTGAAAAACAGCCTGTTTCAGTTTATTCGTTGTTTTCATTAAATTGAATGCTCAAAAACACGTCTCACTCCCATTTCTTATTGTTGCATGTTGAAGCTCTACTTGGAACCTTGTTAAGATCCAGCCATGCTAAATATGATTTTTTGCCATTTTTCAAGTGGTCTTAAACTTTTGATCAGGACTGTATGATTGGTGACTGTTTGACTAGGAAGCAAAGATGTATGTTGTTGGCAATAGACTTTGAAAAAGCGTATGATACAATGGCACATCAATTTATGTTTGCTGTTTTGGGGAAAATAGGGTTTCCTAAGAAATTTGTGGATAGTGTGAAAAGTGTTTATGGTGATGTGTCAAGTGAAATCATGGTAAATGGATGGTTGAGTAAAAAGGTGAAAGTACGGAGTGGAGTGAGACAAGGGTGCCCGATGTCTCCTGTACTCTTCATTAGTGTAATTGAAGTATTATTATGCCTAATAAAAAGGGACTAAGTGATCAAAGGTTTTTTAATACCAGGGAGCATGGGAAAATGTGTGAAAGTGTTAGGCTATATGGATGATGTCATTATTGTAAGTGATAACTTAGCCACTATGAGGAGAGGAAGGTTATGGTTGGACATGTTTTGTGGTGCGTCTGCGTTCAAAGTCAACTGGAGTAAGTCTGTGTTTAAGGCTGGGTTCAGACCTGAGCGTCTTTGATATGCGCGTTTAACGCGCGTTTTTGACGAGCGTTTTTTGCAATAGTAAACGCGCGTTTGACGCGCGTTTGTGTGATTGACTGCAATGTCCTATGGCCACAAACGCGCGTCAAAACGCCCCAAAGAAGCTCAAGTACTTGTTTGAGCGTAGGGCGTTTTACAGCGCGTTTTTCAGCGCTGTAAAACGCTCAAGTGAGAACCAGGGCCATAGGGAAGCATTGGTTTTCATGTGTTGAGCGTTTTACAGCGCGTTTGAACGCGCTGTACAGGGAGTGCAGAATTATTAGGCAAGTTGAATTTTTGAGGATTAATTTTATTATTGAACAACAACCATGTTCTCAATGAACCCAAAAAACTCATTAATATCAAAGCTGAATATTTTTGGAAGTAGTTGTTAGTTTGTTTTTAGTTTTAGCTATTTTAGGGGGATATCTGTGTGTGCTGGTGACTATTACTGTGCATAATTATTAGGCAACTTAACAAAAAACAAATATATACCCATTTCAATTATTTATTTTTACCAGTGAAACCAATATAACATCTCAACATTCACAAATATACATTTCTGACATTCAAAAACAAAACAAATCAGTGACCAATATAGCCACCTTTCTTTGCAAGGACACTCAAAAGCCTGCCATCCATGGATTCTGTCAGTGTTTTGATCTGTTCACTATCAACATTGCGTGCAGCAGCAACCACAGCCTCCCAGACACTGTTCAGAGAGGTGTACTGTTTTCCCTCCTTGTAAATCTCACATTTGATGATGGACCACAGGTTCTCAATGAGGTTCAGATCAGGTGAACAAGGAGGCCATGTCATTAGATTTTCTTCTTTTATACCCTTTCTTGCCAGCCACGCTGTGGAGTACTTGGACGCGTGTGATGGAGCATTGTCCTGCATGAAAATCATGTTTTTCTTGAAGGATGCAGACTTCTTCCTGTACCACTGCTTGGAGAAGGTGTCTTCCAGAAACTGGCAGTAGGACTGGGAGTTGAGCTTGACTCCATCCTCAACCCGAAAAGGCCCCACAAGCTCATCTTTGATGATACCAGCCCAAACCAGTACTCCACCTCCACCTTGCTGGCCTCTGAGTCGGACTGGAGCTCTCTGCCCTTTACCAATCCAGCCACGGGCCCATCCATCTGGCCCATCAAGACTCACTCTCATTTCATCAGTCCATAAAACCTTAGAAAAATCAGTCTTGAGATATTTCTTGGCCCAGTCTTGACGTTTCAGCTTGTGTGTCTTGTTCAGTGGTGGTCGTCTTTCAGCCTTTCTTACCTTGGCCATGTCTCTGAGTATTGCACACCTTGTGTTTTGGGCACTCCAGTGATGTTGCAGCTCTGAAATATGGCCAAACTGGTGGCAAGTGGCATCTTGGCAGCTGCACGCTTGACTTTTCTCAGTTCATGGGCAGTTATTTTGCGCCTTGGTTTTTCCACACGCTTCTTGCGACCCTGTTGACTATTTTGAATGAAACGCTTGATGATCACGCTTCAGAAGCTTTGCAATTTTAAGAGTGCTGCATCCCTCTGCAAGATATCTCACTATTTTTGACTTTTCTGAGCCTGTCAAGTCCTTCTTTTGACCCATTTTGCCAAAGGAAAGGAAGTTGCCTAATAATTATGCACACCTAATATAGGGTGTTGATGTCATTAGACCACACCCCTTCTCATTACAGAGATGCACATCACCTAATATGCTTAATTGGTAGTAGGCTTTCGAGCCTATACAGCTTGGAGTAAGACAACATGCATAAAGAGGATGATGTGGTCAAAATACTCATTTGCCTAATAATTCTGCACTCCCTGTAAAACGCTCAAGTGTGAACCCAGCCTAAATGTTTTGGGAATAGGATTGTGTGTCTGGAAGATGTGAAGAATGAGAAGGATGAGGTGAAGGTGTTAGGTATTTGGTTGAATGAGAGTTGGGATGAATGTGGAAGGAAGATTGAGAGAAAACGTAATTTCTGGAGGATGAGAGTTTTGTCTCTAACGGGAAAATACTAATTGTTAAGGCAGTAATTTTGCCTATTATTCTTTTTGTGGCAGGGGTATTCACGGAAAGTAATGAAAGCTGAAAAATTTGTTTTCACTTTTCTTTGGGGGAGCCGCATGGAGAAGCTCAGGCGAGAATATGTGTACAAGAAAAGGATGAACGGAGGATTAGAGTTTCCTAATTTAGAAATTTTTCTGGGATTAAATTATATAAAAATGTTTGTGACGTTAGTGGAAAAACACAGTAAGGGCTCGTTCACACGAACGTTTATTGCGTTCCGTATACGGAACCATTAATTTCAATGGGTCCGCAAAAAAAACGGAATGTACTCTGTGAGCATTCCATTTCCGTATGTCCGCAATTCCGTTCCGCTAGATTTTGAGTCTTGTCCTATTCTTGTCCGCAAATCACGATCCGTGGCTCCATTCAAGTCAATGGGTCCGCAGAAAAAACGGAACACATACAGAAATGCATCCGTATGTCTTCCGTATCCGTTCCGTTTTTTTGGCGGAACCATCTATTGAAAATGTTATGCCCAGCCCAATTTTTTCTATGTAATCACTGTATACTGTATATGCCATACGGAAAAACGGAACCGAAACGGAACAACGGATCCGGAAAAAACAGCCCGCAAAACACTGAAAAAGCCATACGGTCGTGTGAAAGAGGCCTAAGGGTGCTTGTATGGCGAGATATATAGCTGGGTGGTTGATGTATGGTTTGAAGTGGTGTGAAAGGTATGCGAGAGTGCCTGTGTCTTTTAAATGTCCAGTGTGGAAGTGATTGAAAGGTCCAGACTACAGTGTGTGGTGAGCACGCGCGGGATTTGAAACAGGCTCAGGGATTACGTCTTTCTGTTTGGCACGCTTTGGCACCAGGGCGTACGTGTGAAGAAAAGGCGTGGCCAAAAGTGGGCGTGCAACGGGTGGGCAGTGCTATGCAGATCGAGAACCCGAAGAGGAGCATGATGGTGATTGCAGAGCGGAGGACGCACATTCTCCCTGGAATGTGACTGGGGCCTGTAGGCTGTCGCCTTGAGAAGTGTTCTGCATTGGGGAGCATCGGCCTGGTTGTCGAGGCCGACCAGGTATTGCTTCTCGTCCTTTTGGCTAAGATCATGTGTCCTGCATTGGATCTTACCAGAGGTGCTCAGGGTACCTGGACCCTCGGCCTTGAGTGAAGGCCGCGGTTTATAGCCATGGTTGGATCTCTTGCTACTATAGGGGAGGAGGATTAGTCCCTGAGCAACGGAAGGCGATCATTATGGGCGTTAAAATTCGTCATGCTTGGGCCGGAGAGAACCGGGTGCGAATTGACGTGGATGTAGGATTGGAGAAGGTCTTTTCATTGAGCCATTGGTGAAGAACATCCTATGCGGGATTCTAAAAGTGGAGAAGAGGGAGATCCTGTGCCTTCAAGAGAACAAGGTGGGTCAATTTACCCTAGTCTAACAATTTGGCTGCCTGCCAGGCCTTCTATTACAACCCTAAGGAGACTGTGGAGAATCCTGAACTTCTGGGACTTTCCTTTGTTTTACTTTTTGAAGAAGTGGAAGTTTTCCTTGTTGTCTTTATGTATAACCCCCATGTGGAAATGAGTATTATCAAAGCCTTTTTATCTAAGGGGGGTCTACCCTGAATCGGTGATCTCGTCTGAGGAACCTTTTTTAGAAGAAGGAGTAGGGGGCTTTGGCTTTACATAAAGTCCCCCGCCTCCAGACGGAGTTGGTTGAGGAAGAAGACGTCTGGCATGTATACAATTAAAACCCTTGTATGGCGGGTAAAAACAATATTAATATCGCATCCTTGAATGTTAGATTGATTAAGTCAAGAGCAAGAAGGACTTGTATTTTAGATTTCTTTAAATCCCATGGTGCGGATATTTTGTGTTTGCAAGAATGCGGTATAAGTGAGTCTCTGAGCAGAAAAGACTGGCCTCATGGACAATTTGTTTTCTCTGGTTCTGAGAAGAATCAAAATGATGGTGTTGGGGTATTATTAGGAAACAAAGACTTAAGGATTAAAAGTTATACTGTGGTGGAGGTGGGGAGGTGTGTAATAGTTATTGTGGGAGGGAATGGGTGGAGGGTCAGAATTGTTAATACTTATGCTTCTACGAAGAAAGAAGATAGGTTGGCTTTGTTTGAGAAACTAGCTCTCTTTTTGCCTGGTAGAATCCCTATGATATGAGTGGGAGATCTCAATTGTGTTATAGAAGGGAATAAGTTAGATGCGTCTGGGAGGAAATTAGGTTTTCTGGTTAGGGATTTTTCTTTAGCAGATTGTGCAGTGTGGCAGATGGGGTTAACAGCGCCCGCAACTTACAAATCAGATAGGGGGGATGTAATGTCTAGAATAGATTATGTTTTTTTTCTAGGAATTTAAAATGCCTAAGTATACAACAATCTGATGTTTTCTTTTCAGATCATAATGATGATCAGTGCTGCCTTTGAAGTGGATGGGAGAAGAGTGCATGGAAGAGGAATATGGAAGCTTTATGTGTGATTAAAGGATGAAAGAATTATGAGTGAGTTTAGATGTATGTATGAAAGGTGGAAAATGCGAAAGAATGACTTTAGGAATGTGATGTTGTGGTGGGATTGGGTGAAGGGGGAGATTAGGGGTTTCTTCAAGAAATGGGATTATAAGAGAGCCACCATGAATAGGAATAATTATAGAGAGTTAAATGTTAGGATTGAGTGGTTGAGGAAAATGAGTGCTTTGGGGATAGAGGTGGATGATTTATTGAGGGAAGCTAGAGGTGAAATGAAGAAGATAATGGAGGAGAAAGGGAAATAAATTATCTTTAGGTCAAAGGTGGAACATTTAGATATGAATGAGAAGTGTACGAGTTTCTTTTTCAGAAAAGTATGTGGGAAGAGAGGATATGGATGTGATTGTAAATGGGGATGGAGAAAGTGTTAGTGGGGAAGAGGTGTTGGGTGAGGTAGAATTGCTCTACAAAGAATTGTATAGTGATAAGTTGTATGATAGGGGTCTGATGTATTGAATAGTTTGGAAGGAGTGCTTGAGAAGAAACATAATGATAGCTTATGTGATGATATAAGTATGGATGAGCTTTTGAGTGTAGCGAAAAGTGCTAAAAATAATAAGACTCCAGGAAAAGATGGGCTTCCCATTGAATTGCATGAGGAGATGTGGGATTTGATAGGAATAGACCTCTGTGAGGTGTGTAGGTTTATGTGGAATAATGGGGTTATGTGTGACAGTATGAAAGAATATAGGTAATTTGAGGCCGATTACTTTGCTTAATGCAGATCATAAGGTTTTTAGTAAGGTATTGGCAAATAGGATGAGGGATGTGATTGGGAAAGTTGTGGGTGAGGACCAAGTGTGCTCAGTGCCTGAAAGGAATATGACTGATAATTGGTTGCTATTGAGAGACTTGATTGGTGATTGTGCAGATAGGAAGCAAAAGTGTATGGTGTTGAGTGTAGATTTTGTGAAAGCGTATGATAGGGTGTCACATGGGTTTATGTTTCGTATGTTAGCTAAAATGGGTTTTCCAAAGAAGTTTATTGATGCGGTTACGGCCGGGGTTTGTATGGTAATGTAATGAGTGAGTTTTTGGTTAATGGTGTATTGAGTAGGCAGGTTAATATTAGAACAAGCCTGCCTCACACCTGACCTATGTCCCCTGTCTTCTTTATTTGTGTAATTGAGGTGTTGATTTGTATGATTAGGAAAGATAAGATTATAAGAAGATTGTTGGTTCCAGGAAGTCAGGGTAAGACAGTGAAAGTACTTTGTTATATGGATGATGTGGTGATAGTGAGTGAGAGTGTAGCGGGGATGAGTAGGACAAAGTTATTGTTAAGTCTTTTTTGTGCTGGATCTGTCCGGACCTGCTGGAACTCTATGAGGATATGCTGGTGGAGGGTAGAATGCCCCCATCGTTGAGAGAAGGAATGATCACGATCTTGTATAAGCCGAAGGGGAAAAGATGTGACTTGAAAAACTGGCGTCCCACCTCTCTCCTGAACGTGGACTACAAGATACTCACCAAGGTGCTAGCCAATCGGCTGAAGGTTCTCATCTGCAGAATCGTCCACCCGGATCAGACCTGCAGCATTCCTGGCCGTAGGATTGCAGACAGCCTTGCTCTCATGAGAGACACGGTACAATACATCAAAGACCGCCGTGTACACGCGACCCTGTTCAGCCTCAATCAGGAGAAGGCCTTTGACCGAGTGTCTCATGAATTCATGGGCAAGGCTTTGCGCAAGCTGGGTCTAGGCAGGAGGTTCTGCTAGTTTGTTAACCTGATGTACCTTGACATTTACTGCACGGGGCTGGTGAAGGGCTGGAAGACTGACACTTTTCCGGAGCGCTCTAGGGTCAGACAAGCCTGCCCTCTTTCACCTCTCCTTTTTGTTTGTGTTATAGAACTCTTTACGGAGTCTATCCGGCAGAATGGAGAGATCAGAGATATCACCACACCTGGAACAGGACACTACGAGGTCAAGTGCTTCTGCACTGATCGGCGTTCGGTGACTGCACTCGCCCAGACATGCGAGGAGTTCAGACAAGCTTCAGGGGCCAAAGTAAACTGCAGGAAGTCAGAAGCCATGCTCTTCGGGAACTGGTAACTGGCTTCTTCTGCCCCCTTCCCATTTACCATCAAATAGGACTTCATCAAGGTTCTGGGAGTCTGGTTCGGGAAGGAAGGCGCAGCCCTCAAGTCTTGGGAAGAACACTTGGCCAAAGTCAACCAAAAAATTGGACTGTGGAGCCTCAGACAACTCACGATTGAGGGCAAAGCACTCTTCCTGTGTAACAAAGTTCTGCCTGTGCTTCAGTACACTGCACAGGCATTGCCCCCTCATGCCATCACCGGGACAGTGTTTCACTTTGTTTGGGGGTCCAAGATGGACAGAGTGAAGTGAGCCATCATGTACAAATAGCCCCGCAAGGGTGGAAAGGGCATTCTGGACCTGCCCACTTTGCTGCGGATTGCCTTTGTTTGTGACAGCGCTTGTCGGACTCTAAGAACACGTCAGCTAACGGCTGGGATTATTAGTCATGGAGAGCTGCGCTTAGGAAGGGACAGATAGTGTAGGGAGTGTGATCGCAATCTATTTTGTTGAAAAACGTTTCAAAGACCCAAAACTACTGTGTGTGGTGGCAGCAATATGATATAGCCATAGTTTTTTTTGTGGTTTTTTTTCATACTTTTACGTATTTTTCCTATAGAAGGGTGCAGTGATTTCTGACATCTGTGCAATACCTTGTGTGTGTCAGGGCCAGAGATAGAAAAAATATAAGTGAAATCTATTTTCCTTTTTCCATATACTGTGCTTGCTGTGAACTGTGACATCTGTGCCACATCTTGTGTTTTTCAAGCATGCATATAACATTTAAAATGAAGAAGGCGAGCATTAAGGGACGGGGAAGTGGCCGTGATGCTGATGGTGCACGCAGAGGCCGTGGCTCTGGGCCGTTAAAACTGTGCCTGCTGCCAGAGCACAAGAAAAACAATCATCCATGATACCTAGCTTCATGTCCCAGTTTGTAGGGCGTTGCAGGACAAAACTCTTGAAGTCAGACCAGGGCGACCAGGTGGTCGGTTGGATTGCAGCAGATAATGCTTCCAGTCGGTTAAGCACCACCCTGTCTTCCACCAAGTCCAGTCTCAGTAGCCAAGAGTCTGGTCAACAGAATCCTCACCCTGATCCTCCTTCCTCCCACCATGGAGAGTATGGCCAAACAAGTGATCCCACACTCGGATATTCCAAGGAGCTCTTTTCATCGCCATTACTTGATTTGGCCCTCTCGCCAAGCACGTTTGAAGAGGAGCATGAGATCTTGTGCCCTGATTCCCAACCTCTACAGCATCCATAGTCACAAGTAGTGTTGAGAGGGAGGTGCCATATTCGATTTCGCGAATATTCGATTGAATATTCGTCATTATTCTATTTATCTTGAATAATATGCGATTTAATTATTCATGTATTGCGATTTTCTTTACACTGTATAAGGCAACTTTCATATTGGTTGGCCATATCTATGGCTAATACGAATATTCTCTATATTGCTATAACTTTGATTTTTAGAATATTACGAATATTCTAAAATACGAAGTTATAGCAATATCACGAATATTCGTAAAATACACATAATTTAGCTAATATAGTGTTCTAAACTTTTTTTTATAGTCAAATTTTTTGGTCTCTTCTGAACTTAATTTTTTTTAAAAAATGTACACTATTAAAAAAAAATACTACAGCACTATATTAGCTAAATTGCTATAACTAAATTTTTTAGAATATTCTTCATATTCTAAAAAACGAAGTTATAGCAATATAGAGAATATTCGAAAAATACACATATAGACTGCAATTTAGCTAATATAGAGCTATAATCTTTTTTTATAGTCAAATTTTTTTGTCTCTTCTGAGCTTTAGAAGAGACAAAAAAATTAGACTATAAAAAAAAGATTATATCACTATATTAGCTAAATTGCAGTCTATATGTGTATTTTACGAATATTCGCTATATTGCTATAACTTTGTTTTTTAGAATATGACGAATATTCTAAAAAACGAAGTTATAGCAATATATAGCGAATATATTCGTTACTTAGAATATTCGTATATATTTTTTTCAATCTGTACTGTTATTCCACTTTTGCATACTGCTCCCCGACAAGCGTCCCCGTCACCATGGTAACGGCTGTGGGTTAGAATATACCATCAGATCTCAGGGAAAATTCAGATCCGATGGTATATTCTAACCCACAGGCGTTCCCATGGTGACGGGGACGCTTATGCCGAAGTTGATTAAATAACGAATATATTCGCTATATTGCTATATATTCGTTTTTTCGAATATTCATGATTATTCCAATAAAAAGAATATATGGCAATATTCAGCCGATCTCCAATAGTTTGCTAAAAGAAAATTTGGCTAGACGTGCTTAGATGATTACCTCGGTCAGGCAGGCCAAGCAGGAAGAAGCACCAGTACGGCAACGGCCGGGTAGAATAATCGAAATCTTTATTTTTTTTTTGTTCCGAATAATTTTAGATGATTATTATTTTTTTTATTCGCTATCACTGTCCCTAATTTAAATAAAGCGGATAACGTAAATGTGCGTGAAAAAGCGTATGACGTAATTTACAGTACTAGAACCGCCCAGTGACTGTGACCAGTGTCTATAAAGCATTAGAGTTGAGCAAACACCTGGATGTTCGGGTTCGGCCAAACTTCCCGGAAATGTTCTGGTTCGGGAACCGAACCCGACCCGAACTTCGTCCCGAACCCGAACCCCATTGAAGTCAATGGGGACCCGAACTTTTCAGCACTAAAAATGCTGTAAAACAGCCCAGGAAAGGGCTAGAGGGCTGCAAAAAGCAGCAAAATGTAGTTAAATCCCCTGTGAACAAATGTCAGCAGAGAATCAGTCTTCATGTCATATCAGAGAATCAGGCTTCACGTCACCCACCACTGGAACAGTCCATTGTCAGATATTTAGGCCCAGGCACCCAGGCAGAGGAGAGAGGTCCCATAGCAGAGAATCTGGCTTCATGTCAGCAGAGAATCAGTCTTCATGTCATAGCAGAGAATCAGGCTTCACGTCACCCAACATTGGAACAGTCCATTGTCATATAATTTAGCCCCCGGCACCCAGACAGAGGAGAGAGGTCCCATAACATAGAATCTGGCTTCATGTCAGCGACTCAGCAGAGAATCAGTCTTCATGTCATAGCAGAGAATCAGTCTTCACGTCACCCACCACTGGAACAGTCCATTGTCAGATATTTAGACCCAGGCACCCAGGCAGAGGAGAGAGGTCCCATAGCAGAGAATCTGTCTTCATGTCATAGCAGAGAATCAGGCTTCACGCCACCCACCACTGGAACAGTCCATTGTCAGATATTTAGACCCAGGCACCCAGGCAGAGGAGAGAGGTCCCATAGCAGAGAATCTGTCTTCATGTCATAGCAGAGAATCAGGCTTCACGTCACCCACCACTGGAACAGTCCATTGTCAGATATTTAGGCCCAGGCACCCAGGCAGAGGAGAGAGGTCCCATAGCATAGAATCTGGCTTCATGTCAGCAGAGAATCAGTCTTCATGTCATAGCAGAGAATCATGCTTCACGTCACCCACCACTGGAATAGTCCATTGTCAGATATTTAGGCCCAGGCAGAGGAGAGAGGTCCCATAACATACAGGGAGTGCAGAATTATTAGGCAAATGAGTATTTTGACCACATCATCCTCTTTATGCATGTTGTCTTACTCCAAGCTGTATAGGCTCGAAAGCCTACTACCAATTAAGCATATTAGGTGATGTGCATCTCTGTAATGAGAAGGGGTGTGGTCTAATGACATCAACACCCTATATCAGGTGTGCATAATTATTAGGCAACTTCCTTTCCTTTGGCAAAATGGGTCAAAAGAAGGACTTGACAGGCTCAGAAAAGTCAAAAATAGTGAGATATCTTGCAGAGGGATGCAGCACTCTTAAAATTGCAAAGCTTCTGAAGCGTGATCATCGAACAATCAAGCGTTTCATTCAAAATAGTCAACAGGGTCGCAAGAAGCGTGTGGAAAAACCAAGGCGCAAAATAACTGCCCATGAACTGAGAAAAGTCAAGCGTGCAGCTGCCAAGATGCCACTTGCCACCAGTTTGGCCATATTTCAGAGCTGCAACATCACTGGAGTGCCCAAAAGCACAAGGTGTGCAATACTCAGAGACATGGCCAAGGTAAGAAAGGCTGAAAGACGACCACCACTGAACAAGACACACAAGCTGAAACGTCAAGACTGGGCCAAGAAATATCTCAAGACTGATTTTTCTAAGGTTTTATGGACTGATGAAATGAGAGTGAGTCTTGATGGGCCAGATGGATGGGCCCGTGGCTGGATTGGTAAAGGGCAGAGAGCTCCAGTCCGACTCAGACGCCAGCAAGGTGAAGGTGGAGTACTGGTTTGGGCTGGTATCATCAAAGATGAGCTTGTGGGGCCTTTTCGGGTTGAGGATGGAGTCAAGCTCAACTCCCAGTCCTACTGCCAGTTTCTGGAAGACACCTTCTTCAAGCAGTGGTACAGGAAGAAGTCTGCATCCTTCAAGAAAAACATGATTTTCATGCAGGACAATGCTCCATCACACGCGTCCAAGTACTCCACAGCGTGGCCGGCAAGAAAGGGTATAAAAGAAGAAAATCTAATGACATGGCCTCCTTGTTCACCTGATCTGAACCCCATTGAGAACCTGTGGTCCATCATCAAATGTGAGATTTACAAGGAGGGAAAACGGTACACCTCTCTGAACAGTGTCTGGGAGGCTGTGGTTGCTGCTGCACGCAATGTTGATGGTGAACAGATCAAAACACTGACATAATCCATGGATGGCAGGCTTTTGAGTGTCCTTGCAAAGAAAGGTGGCTATATTGGTCACTGATTTGTTTTTGTTTTGTTTTTGAATGTCAGAAATGTATATTTGTGAATGTTGAGATGTTATATTGGTTTCACTAGTAAAAATAAATAATTGAAATGGGTATTTATTTGTTTTTTGTTAAGTTGCCTAATAATTATGCACAGTAATAGTCACCTGCACACACAGATATCCCCCTAAAATAGCTAAAACTAAAAACTACTTCCAAAAATATTCAGCTTTGATATTAATGAGTTTTTTGGGTTCATTGAGAACATGGTTGTTGTTCAATAATAAAATTAATCCTCAAAAATACAACTTGCCTAATAATTCTGCACTCCCTGTAGAATCTGTCTTCATGTCATAGCAGAGAATCAGGCTTCATGTCACAGGCCACTGTCAGATATTTTTAGGCCCCGGCACCCAGACAGAGGAGAGGTTCATTCAACTTTGGGTTGCCCCGCAATATAATGGTAAAATTAAAATAAAAATAGGATTGAATGAGGAAGTGCCCTGGAGTACAATAATATATGGTTAAGGGGAGGTAGTTAATGTCTAATCTGCACAAGGGATGGACAGGTCCTGTGGGATCCATGCCTGGTTCATTTTTATGAACGTCAGCTTGTCCACATTGGCTGTAGACAGGCGGCTGCGTTTGTCTGTAATGACGCCCCCTGCCGTGCTGAATTCACGTTCAGACAAAACGCTGGCCGCCGGGCAGGCCAGCACCTCCAAGGCATAAAAGGCTAGCTCTGGCCACGTGGACAATTTGGAGACCCAGAAGTTGAATGGGGCCGAACCATCAGTCAGTACGTGGAGGGGTGTGCACACGTACTGTTCCACCATGTTAGTGAAATGTTGCCTTCTGCTAACACGTTCCGTATCAGGTGGTGGTGCAGTTAGCTGTGGCGTGGTGACAAAACTTTTCCACATCTCTGCCATGCTAACCCTGCCCTCAGAGGAGCTGGCCGTGACACAGCTGCGTTGGCGACTTCTTGCTCCTCCTCTGCCTTCGCCTTGGGCTTCCACTTGTTCCCCTGTGACATTTGGGAATGCTCTCAGTAGTGCGTCTACCAACGTGCGCTTGTACTCGCGCATCTTCCTATCACGCTCCAGTGTAGGAAGTAAGGTGGGCACATTGTCTTTGTGCCGGGGATCCAGCAGGGTGGCAACCCAGTAGTCCGCACACGTTAAAATGTGGGCAACTCTGCTGTCGTTGCACAGGCACTGCAGCATGTAGTCGCTCATGTGTGCCAGGCTGCCCAGAGGTAAGGACAAGCTGTCCTCTGTGGGAGGCGTATCGTCATCGTCCTGCGTTTCCCCCCAGCCACGCACCAGTGATGGGCCCGAGCTGCGTTGGGTGCCACCCCGCTGTGAACATGATTCATCCTCATCCTCCTCCACCTCCACTTCCTCCTCATCCTCCAGTAGTGGGCCCTGTCTGGCCACATTTGTACCTGGCCTCTGCGTCGAAGAGACTGGCCTGAAAGTGCTACAAATGAACCCTCTTCCTCCTCCTCCTCCTGGGCCACCTCCTCTTCCATCATCGCCCTAAGTGTTTTCTCAAGGAGACATAGAAGTGGTATTGTAACGCTGATAATGGCGTCATCGCCACTGGCCATGTTGGTGGAGTACTCGAAACAGCGCAACAGGGCACACAGGTCTCGCATGGAGGCCCAGTCATTGGTGGTGAAGTGGTGCTGTTCCGCAGTGCGACTGACCCGTGCGTGCTGCAGCTGAAACTCCACTATGGCCTGCTGCTGCTCACACAGTCTGTCCAGCATGTGCAAGGTGGAGTTCCACCTGGTGGGCACGTCGCATATGAGGCGGTGAGCGGGAAGGCCGAAGTTACGCTGTAGCGCAGACAGGCGAGCAGCGGCAGGATGTGAACGCACGGCCTGCACTTTATGCAGCAGCTCTGACATGTCGGGGTAGTTACGAATGAACTTCTGCACCACCAAATTCAGCACATGCGCCAGGCAAGGGATGTGCGTCAAACCGGCTAGTCCCAGAGCTGCAACGAGATTTCGCCCATTATCGCACACCACCAGGCCGGGCTTGAGGCTCACCGGCAGCAACCACTCGTCGGTCTGTTGTTCTATACCCCGCCACAAATCCTGTGCGGTGTGGGGCCTGTCCCTCAAACATATGAGTTTCAGAATGGCCTGCTGACGTTTACCCCGGGCTGTGCTGAAGTTGGTGGTGAAGGTGTGTGGCTGACTGGATGAGCAGGTGGAAGAAGAGGAGGAGGAAGCAACAGGAGGCAAAGAATGTTGCCCTGCGATCCTTGGCGGCGGAAGGACGTGCGCCAAACAGCTCTCCGCCTGGGGCCCAGCCGCCACTACATTTACCCAGTGTGCAGTTAGGGAGATATAGCGTCCCTGGCCGTGCTTACTGGTCCACGTATCTGTGGTTAGGTGGACCTTGCAACAGATGGCATTGCGCAGTGCACACTTGGTTGTGCAGGGAAGTCACGGCTCTCTTGGAGAAGTAGTGCCGGCTGGGAACAACATACTGTGGGACAGCAAGCGACATGAGCTGTTTGAAGCTGTCTGTGTCCACCAGCCTAAATGACAGCATTTCATAGGCCAGTAGTTTAGAAATGCTGGCATTCAGGGCCAGGGATCGAGGGTGGCTAGGTGGGAATTTACGCTTTCTCTCAAATGTTTGTGAGATGGAGAGCTGAACGCTGCCGTGTGACATGGTTGAGATGCTTGGTGACACAGCTGGTGGTGTTGGTGGTACATCCCATGTTTGCTGGGCGGCAGGTGCCAACGTTCCTCCAGAGGCGGAGGAAGAGGCCGAGGCGGCAGCAGCAGAAAAGGTAGCAGGGGGAGCCTGAGTGACTTCCTTGTTTTTAAGGTGTTTACTCCACTGCAGTTCATGCTTTGCATGCAGGTGCCTGGTCATGCAGGTTGTGCTAAGGTTCAGAACGTTAATGCCTCGCTTCAGGCTCTGATGGCACAGCGTGCAAACCACTCGGGTCTTGTCGTCAGCACATTGTTTGAAGAAGTGCCATGCCAGGGAACTCCTTGAAGCTGCCTTTGGGGTGCTCGGTCCCAGATGGCGGCGGTCAGTAGCAGGCGGAGTCTCTTGGCGGCGGGTGTTCTGCCCACTGCTCCCTCTTTGTCTTTTGCTACGCTGTTGGCTCGCTCTCACCACTGCCTCTTCCTCCGAACTGTGAAAGTCAGTGGCACGACCTTCATTCCATGTGGGGTCTAGGACCTCATCGTCCCCTGACCTCCTGTTCAGTCTGCACACTGCAGAAAGACGCAGCAGTTGGCACCTGTGTTTCGTCATCATCAGAGACGTGCTGAGGTGGTATTCCCATGTCCTCATCATCAGGAAACATAAGTGGTTGTGCGTTAGTGCATTCTATGTCTTCCACCGCTGGGGAAGGGCTAGGTGGATGCCCTTGGGAAACCCTGCCAGCAGAGTCTTCAAACAGCATAAGAGACTGCTGCATAACTTGAGGCTCAGACAGTTTCTCTGATATGCATGGGGGTGATGTGACAGACTGATGGGCTTGGTTTTCATGCGCCATCTGTAGAAGACTGGGTGGGAGATAATGTGAACGTGCTGGATCCACTGTCGGCCACCCAATTGACTAATGCCTGTACCTGCTCAGGCTTTACCATCCTTAGAACGGCATTGGGCCCCACCAAATATCCCTGTAAATTCTGGCAGCTACTGGGACCTGAGGTAGTTGGTACACTAGGACGTGTGGCTGTGGCAGAACGCCCACGTCCTCTCCCAGCACCAGAGGGTCCACTAACACCACCACGACCATGTCCGCGTCCCTTACTAGATGTTTTCCTCATTGTTACCGTTCACCACAATAAGAAAAATATTATTTGGCCCAATGTATTGAATTCAAATTCAGGCCTTTTTTTTACAGACACCTAACACTATCTGGCTATCTATTTAGGTACCGTATTACACTAATTCAGGCACAGCAGTAATGACAGATTTAGCTGAATATAAATTTGAGGCCTATTATTTAGGCGCTGGGTGACAGGTATACGTTTACGGACAGAATTAGACTTGGATATGCACAGTAGCGTGTGTGAAGTTATTGAGAATTACCCTATCAGCACCTTGAATCTAATATACCCTTTTAGGGATAGATTTAAATAACCACACTATTGATGGTTAAATGGACTTGGTGGCAGCTTGCCCCTGATGTAGGATATAGCCAAAAAATAACCACACTATTGATGGTTAAATGGACTTGGTGACAGCTTGCCCCTGATGTAGGATATAGCAAAAAATAACCACACTATTGATGGTTAAATGGACTTGGTGGCAGCTTGTGCTGGCGCACCACAAGCCACAAAATGGCCGCCGATCACCCCAGAAAAAAGTGACTGAAAAACGCTCTGGGCAGCCTAAAAACAGTGAGCAATTGAATAGCAGCTGTAGATCGATCACTGCCTTATCTCGCCCTAACGTCGCAGCTGCAACCTCTCCCTACACTTGTAACAGCAGAGTGACGTGCAGCGCTACGTGACCCAAGCTTATATAGAGGCTGGGTCACATGCTGCACTGGCCAATCACAGCCATGCCAATAGTAGGCATGGCTGTGATGGCCTCTTGGGGCAAGTAGCATGACGCTTGTTGATTGGCTGCTTTGCAGCCTTTCAAAAAGCGCCAAGAAAGCGCCGAACACTGAACCCGGACTTTTACGAAAATGTTCGGGTCCGTGTCACGGACACCCCAAAATTCGGTACGAACCCGAACTATACAGTTCGGGTTCGCTCATCCCTACTTGTGACATTTTAGGTTTGAGATCGGATGAAACAATAGGAGTGTGGGAAAAAATTTCTATGACAGGTGTGACGAATAGACAAAAAGATATTGCGTGCATGAGTTGTCATAATATTTTGCCTGTAAGTGAGAGCAAAAGAGAAGGGAATTAATTAAGTCTGAAGTGTGTGGAGAAAGTGAATCTGTTAGACATTTATTGTGGGGATGTGATTATGCCAAAGAAGTATGGAAGAAACTCGGAGGATTGATTAAGGAATTGACGGGAGTTGGTAATGTAAAGGCAAAAAATGCTATGTTCGGAATGTGAGCTTGTGGAAAATTAAAAGTGAGGATGATGTGGTTTATTATGATGTGTGTAATATAGAGTTTATGGGATTTACGGAATTTGATTGTTTTTAAGAAAAAGGATGTACCAGTTTTTGAATGTGTAAAATTAATCTTATCTAGATTGTATGTAATTTACGTTTGGGATTGTCAGAAAGGTGGTGTGGAATCTCAAAAAGTGGAGGTTTTTGGTAAAGGATTGACTTTTCGAATAAATAAAAAGAAAATACCACGATGATGAGGTGATAAAAACTATTTTGAAGATACGCTGATCTTTTATATTAGGTTTCTTGTATTGTACCCTGAGTGGTAAAAAATAAATAAAAATATCTGTTCTTATCAGTTTAATATCTGATACGTCCATTATCTGGGGACCATATATTAAATGGATTTTTTGAACAGGGATATGGAAAAAGAGCTTGCTCTGTCCACTCCACGCATTGACCTGGTATTGCAGTACCTCCAGGACCGGTGCACCCCTTCCTAATCCAGTATAAAAAAACAGAATGAAATTGGCTGCAAGCACCCTTCCTACTTCCAGCAAGCAAGTGGAAAGTTATGTGTGTCCTGCTTCAGTCTGCACTTCAGCTTTTCCTCTCTCTGCCCAGTGCTGTGCTGCTTGCTGCATCTAGTCTGTCAATCTCCTAATGCTGCAGCTGTAGGTTTGTTCAGGTACCTGCCCAGTCTGCTCACACCCCAAATCCAATTAAGACTGACTGACGGATTAATTGGCTTATTTATCAACTGAATGAAGTGTTTGGAACTCCACATACCTTGGGTTTGATTGTCCTGTTGTGCACATGGGATCCTCTGTTGTTCCTGGAAAATGACGTTTGGAGAAAGTTGGCGGGATGTAACCATTTTTCTTTTCCAGTCCTTTAGTAAGTAATGTATGCCTGTGTCTCCCTCTTGTGGTTCTTCTGAACTGGATTACTTGGAGGCGAGAAAGTAGTCCAGCACTTTCTATGTATCAGCAGCAGCTGGATCTACCTTGTCTGGACAATGGATGAAACACTGCACGTGTCACAGGAGCCTGGTTAGGTCAGGTCACTGGATGACATCACAAGGGGCCCTGACATCACAATCAACAATGCCATTTTTTTTTCTCACTACTGTTCACTTCTCCATTCCCTCCTCCTATCTGTCTTTCTGTTTGACATGCTTTGGCACCAGGACATACATGCGAAGAAAAGGTGTGGCCAAAAGTGGGTGTGCACCGGGTGGGCAGTGCTATGCAGATGGAGAACCCGAAGAGGAGCATGATGATGATTGCAGAGCGAAGGACGCTCGTTCTCCCTGGTTTGTGAGAGCAAGAAGCCTCCTGGACTGTGGCTGGGGCCTGTAGGCTGTCGCCTTGAGAAGCGATCTGCATTGGGGAACATCGGCCTGGTCGTCGACCGGGTATCGCTTCTCGGCCTTTTGGCTAAGATCAAGTGTCTTGTCAGAGGGCCATGGATCCTGGACCATCCTCTTGAGGAGAAGGCGGGGAACCTGTGAAGGCGATCACAGATGCAAGATGGGCGTCAAGATTGACTACGCCGGGACCGATGAATATCGGGTCAGAAATGCTTTTGGGATTTATGTATCTGAAGACAAGAAAGCGAAGCTTACAGAGGAATACCTAGTGAAAGAAGTACTTTTCAAGACCCTTCATGTGCAAAAAGCTGATGTTTTATGCTTGCAAGACCATATTGAAGGACGATGTACCCTAGTGCTTACTACTATTGCAGCATGCCACAACTTGTACCTTTTTTTGGAAGCCAACAAAAATAACCCTGAGCTGGATGGACTGACTTTCACTGTTTTGTACAACAGAGATGTGCATCTTATTGTCTTCATGTTTAACCCTTACGTGGATATTGATGACATCTTTCTTTTTCTGACCAAGTGGTTTATTCACATAAGATAATGGGAAGCCACGGCCTCTGGACTGGCAAGTATACGTTTTTTTACCCTGAGGGTTCCGGGGGGTGTGCGGCATCCGCCACAAACCTTCACTCTGGGAAAAGATGGAGGATTCATATTTTTCCAGGACGCTCCAAGCTACTGCCGGAGATGCAAAGTGTATGGACATGTGCAGGAGAACTGTACCCAGACAGAGAAAGTATGTCAGAAATGTCAGAAAAGCGGGCATGTAGCGAGAGACTGTACTAATCCCCTGGTCTGCAACTTGTGCGACAAGGAAGGACACGCTTTCAACAGCTGCCCCCTCAGGGGGTATAGAGCGAGCAGGCCGAGTTCGTATGCCGACGCAACACGAGCTGGGGCTGGAGAGCCGACTCGGCCGCCTCACCGGGTACCGCACAGAGCAGCGCAAGTATCTCAACCGCCCAGCCAACCACCGCAGGGGGCGGAGCAGCAGCGTTTAGCGCCTCTCAGTGAGCAGGAGAATGTGCAGCATGGCGCCGCTTCCCGGCGGAGGAGCTTGCCCAGATGCTAGATCTACTCGTGGATCTTAAAGGAGAAGGTGAGGTGGATTTGTCTTTGACAGGGACCCCCGAACCCCTCAGGTGGCATGCGGTAGTGGAGTCACAGGAGGAGGGGGCGGGGGGTCAAGGAGACTTCGATTCTGTGGTTTCACTGACAAGGTCAGCAGATGAGGCCAGTGCCGTTACAGTTAAAAGGCCACATCTGTTGCCACCTGCTGGTACCCTGGACAGGAGAATTATCCCCAACCTGCGATTCTGGAGAACACTGCGTCTTTTTTAGACGAGGACGGCTCCCTGTCCTTCTGCACAGGAGGAAGACAGCCTCCAAGAGGGATCGGTTAAAGAAGCAATGGGGTATTTATAACTATACCTGGAACAAAATTTTACAATGGGGGGACAAGTTAAAATCAATGTCCTATCCCTAAATGTGAGACTGATAACGTCAAAAATACGTAGAACTGCTCTTTTTGAGTATGTTAAAAATCATAATCCTGATGCTGCCTATTTGCAAGAATGTGGGATTACGGTTCCTGTTTGTGCAAGAGAATGGCCATATGGCGATACAATATGGTCAGGCTCTTGCTCTAATAAAAATGACGGGGTGGGGATTCTGTTAGGTCAAAGGGATATTGTTTTTGAGGTGGGGAGGTGCATTATTGCAGTTATTAGTTATAAGGGGTGGCGGTTTAGAATAGTTAATGTCTACTGTCCTACGGGTAAGAAGGATAAATTGAGTTTTTATTTAGCAGGCAGGTTGCCAACTTTTCTTTTAGGGGACTTCAATTTTAGTATTGAGGGTGGGAAGGTTGATGTAACTGGGCATAAGTTACAAAAAATTGTTAACGATTTTTCCTTTTTTGATGTTGGGCTTGCTATAGGGAAACCACCGCCGGTTACTTTTAAGTCAGATAGAGGGGATATCACTTCTAGAATAGATTTTATTTTCATTTCCCAAAATTTGAAGTGTACAAAGCTGTTGCAATATGATGCAATTTTTTCTGACCATATGTTTTTGTTCGCTTGTGTAGAGAGTGAGGCAGAAAGTTTTGTATGGTAGGGGTGTGTGGAAACTTAATACTATGTTGTTGGATGATGAGAGGGTGATGAAAGCACTTAGATGTCAGTATGAAAGGTGGCAGGGGAGGAAGAGTGAGTTTGAGAATATATTATGTTGGTGGGAGTGGGTGAAGTCCAGATTTAAGTTATTACAGCTTTACTGGTTGAGGCAAAAAGGGAACGGGCTTTGGTTACTGAAAGAAGAGGGAAAGAAATGATTTTCCGGTCAAAGATTGAGGTTCTTGAAAAGGATGAGAAGTGCTGCAGGTTCTTTTTAAAGAAGATATGTAGTTGTAAAGGGGGAGTATTAATCACCAATATTTATGCAAATATCGACAATTAATATTCATAAATGGGAGGAGCCATCTAGTGATAACTCCGCCCATTTATGCCTTTATATAATAATAACAATAATACCTTCGCTATACTTTACACTGATCACTATGCTAGCTGCATGCGCCTTACTAAACTAACTATCGCCAATAACCACATGCCACACAGATAGTTATAAACCAAACACAGTATTTATTACTAACAATACAATACGCACGCAATACTAACAATACAGCACTAAATATACAATCCTAAACTACACTACACAGCACAATCCCAAATTCCACCCCACACACTATCTATATAATACAATAATACATTCGCATACACACAAATATCAGCAACCCACCCGCCTGACTAATCACTGTCCCTAAGGGGTACAAGGAGTTAAACACAATGGTGGCTCTGCAGGGGTTATTACCTGCAGGCCAAGGGACACAGGGTTATGAGTTATCAGGACAGTGGTAGCAGGGATCAGGCATTCACAGTCTAATATTTGCTTATAATTATATATATCTATATCAATGGAATAGATATATATATTTATAGCAGCACACCACAATATAAGTAACAATACTAACTACACTAACACATTCCCATTTCCACCCATCAACTAACTATACAATTCACACATTCAATATCAACAATCCACCCCACCTGACTATTCACTGTCCCTACGGGGTACGACGAAGGGTTAAAAGGATTTGTTTGCAGAGCAGAAGCATGCTCTACAAAGGAACCAAGGCAGGGAAACAGGGGTTATTCAGGGTACAGGGGTCTATGGGGGGTGAACCAGGGGAGAGCAGGTACACAGGGAAACAGGGGTAACCAGGGGAGACCAGGGGTGTACAGCAGGGATCAGGGACACAGCAGGGAGTGGGGTTAATCAGGGGTACTAATAGGGGTACAACAGGGGTATACAATAAGGCAAGGGTTTGGGGATCAGGGTGTCCAGTAACACGGCAAGGGTAAATCAGGGCCCAGGGTACACATCAGGGACACAAATATAGGGGTTACAGGACCAGGGGTGTGGGTTAACCAGGGGAGAGATATAGCGGTCGGGGGTCAGGGGATATACTTAATCCTTCCAGCGTTAGTAGGCCATTTCCAGGCGGTCATCATGGAGCTGCACTCTCCCATGTATCTAGTCTGGTTGCAAGAGACCGCATGTCTGCCATGCTGGGGGTTTTATCACAAAAGCAGCCCCCCCCTCCTCCTTCTTCAACAGGAGGGTGATGACATCATCGTGGGGTCGTGTGACGGAATGCTAGAGCTGAAACAAAGGACTTCCTGCACAAGCTGTAAGCCCCCAGCTGCTGCCACATAACATTACACACTCCCACGTCATAAACGAACCAGGCTGATCAATACATATATATATATACTACCCAACCTGGGGGCACTTATATATACTAATATAAGGGGGATTATAAGGGGGCACAGCTTCCAGGGACCACATATTTCCCACAGGGGCCACCATGAGCCCCTGGGGATCACCATGGGCATCACCCCATGATGTGGTGGTTAATGTATGCATATATATACCATACATGCCCGCACGTGTTTGCAGGCATGCATGGATATATATGCACACGTCTCAACCGTTCCTCAACAATCCCCCTGTTGTCGGAATATAATACGACAATATAATGGGGGAACGGGTTGAGATATGTTTGCCCCCCTTCAACCCCATCTTTGGTGGAAGTTCAGGAAGAACTGTAGTGCACACTGATCTTTAGGTACTTAGACATCCCCAATCCAGCTTCCTCCGACCTGCCCTTCTGTCTTCTTCTTGACATCTTTAGGATACCACACACCCACAGTCTCTTGGTTAGCTGGTCTTTCTTTAACAATCTTAGTGTCGGCCACCCCCACTTTGGAGTGACCACACCCCCACAGTCTCTCGGTAATTCTGCCGATCTTCAGGTATCTTCGTCCCCCCCCAATTCTGGAGTGGGTTCACCCTTACAGTCTTTAACTGGCCTTTCTATAACAGTCTCTTGGTGTCGGCCACCCCCACTTTGGAGTGGCCACACCCCCACAGTCTCTCGGTAGTTCTGTCGATCTTCAGGTATGGCCCACCTCCAAGGCATCTGGAGCGGGTTCACCCTCACAGTCTCAGTCCCAACTTTCTTCTATCCAACGTCTGTTTCCATCTTGATGGGTGCGGTTCTCCCGTGGACAGATTAATAGGTCTTTACAAGGCAGGTCAGACTCTCAAGCGGCGATGTCACAGTACCTAAATTCTACTGCGGAGAACACCTCCGCCACACTACACCTCCAGCCCTTCCCTTAAGAACCTCACCGTTCCAGGGTTCAAGGTGGCAAATGAATGATGCCTGTCCCTATCGTGACCTAACCTTATCCCCATTCACACAAAACACATGTCACATCCCTCCCAACACCACCAAAATCATTATATGTATGTGTACCCATAGAGACTCATGCAACCTGGCATATCTCTACACCTCCAAAGACACAGGTAGGTCGCAGACCCCTGTGTCAATGGGAAACGACTATAGGATGCAAATGTGTACAGCCGAATATAGGCTGTCACACATTTGTACCTAGAGTGTCCATGGGTACACAATCAACCAACAAACATAATCAATATATATACAATACAATGTGCTATGGGGTTTCAGGGTAGTACATGTTATACGTTCCGAACCCTCATAGGAAACAAAGTGTCCATAAAATATTTGGCTACAGGACAAAGTTGGAGTTATGTCCTGAGCCTCCTCCTCTGGATAGTTCTGTAAAGTTCTGTCTGGTTCTGGTGTATTTGGTCAGTAAGTCCCTTGACCCTCCGATTACGATGACCAGAACCAGAAGAAGTTTCACTGGGTGAAACAGGTGATAAGTTCTTCCACCCGAACGTCTCCCAAGTCTTCCTCCAGAGCCTAAATAATGCTCCCGCTGGATTGTGGCAGTCTTCTATAACACCTCTAGGCAGAGGTCGCTTTGTTGCCAAAATCCAGTGGGATCCTCTGGAGCTTCACAACAGTGTCAGGGGGAATAGCTGGTCTCTTCTGTGGCGTCTCCTGAGTTTTTCTTCCGCTCCATATAAAATCACACCTATGGCAGAAGAAAATACCAGGCGCTCCCAGGGGAATTTCTCCCCTAACAGTGCAATTAATGTGAAAATTTCCAGCACCAATACCTTTGACCCATGGGTAGAGAAAGGCATTGAGCTGCCCTTTATCTCACAGGACCCCTCGTTATCCCAACACTGGTGTCTTAACACCGTACCTTCAGAGGATTGCATCCTCTGCTGCACATCCCTCTGCACCAACAGATAAGGATGGCCACCCTACTAGGTTGGGATAACTGGAGCTCTGTGGACAAAGCACCATCTTGTTATTGATGGCACCGTATCCCCGTCCGCTCGTGTGTACCCAGGCCGATTTCCCCCTGTGATCCCATCTTGTGGAGGCCCGCAGAACCAATGGCATAGGCATGCCCTGGCTCCCCAGGACCCCACAACACAAGAACACAGTCCACACTCTGCTGCCAAACACTCTGCGTCCAATCCCTATCAGAGCTGTGCTACCTGACCGGACTAGAATTAAGTGCGCAGCACAACATTACACCAATGTTGTCTGTCCGCCCCAGTCCCCAGCGCAACACAGCCCTACCGAAAACCTGGAGCACAACAGTGCTATCTGTATCGATCTGAGACCCTGGTTGCCCAGAATAATATCACATCATCCTTTGTGTGCTGCATGGAGAAGGTCCTTATGCCTTCTCCCGACCAGCAGGATTTCCCGTGTGATATTATCTGCTCGCGAACCTATACGTTCTCGATCCACAGTATAACACTGTTCCACTCCAAGGGGACACAGAATGAAACAAAGACAGCAGACGGGACTTACAACACTACATAAATCAGCATGGTAGAACACATCTGTAGACAAGGACTACCACCATCAACATCAAGAAGAACGTACAAACAGATAACAAAAACACACAACATGGACATACACAGGGAACAAACTGTGTAACAAATAGTACAGGGGTGTCAAATGTTGCCTAGCCTAGCTTGGCCACTCTGACCTCTCAGCAGCTGGTGATGCTGCCGAGAGGTAACCCCGTTATGGCCAGGCTGACTAGACCCCACTGCACAACTTGTTACCTGGCTGATACTGTTGGACACATTGCAATTACTTGCACAAGGGCAATTCCTTGCAATGTGTCCTTTGTTCCTACACCTGAAACACGTGACTTGGTTTCCTGTCCTGTGTGTTATGTTCCCATCTGTTTCGCAGTGTCTCGCTATGTGACCTAGGCCACCACATGCAAAACATCTGATGTTTGCTCTGCATGGCCCAGGTCCATCTACACTGCATCCGTGCTCCCTTCTCCTGAATTGTTCCATCCTCAGGGACGCACTCTTCACCACAGTTGTTTTTCCCAAAGTCAGGGAAAAATCTCTGTTAGCCTGGACCGGCTTGACCTGATGATCAGACCGGTCACAGACTACTCTCCCCCCTTGTGGCCCTGCACAGGGCAACGTTTTGGGAGATTCCAACCCTGGCTTTACGGAAAAAGAAAGGGCCGGCACCAACTTGGTGATAACCTGTTGCATGCCAGACATTAGCTGGGACCTTACAGCAACCTGAGCCTTCAATTTGGCTACCGTCACGTCAGTAGAGGCAGTCCGCTCCTTGAAGGCATTGACTTCAGTATAAGACTGAGTCAACTTAGCCTCAATTTCCTCCTTCTGCCTCTGCAGCTCTACCAACTGTGACTCTATCCTAGCCACCTGCGCATCTTGCTCAACAGTAGACTGCACATTCTCTGCCAGCTGTGCCTGCAATGTCGAAACCTGGTCCGAATTACTGGCACAGCACTGGCAGTGAATGGCCGGAGGAATTGTCTCCGTTGACCGAGACACCAGCGCAACTTCCTTTGGCTTACAGATGCTAGCCTCAAACGTATGAACGAGTTTGGCCAGCATCCGAAGCCGTTTGGTGGCCTTGTTCAAAACCGTCCGTTTGTTAACACAAAGCTTGTCGTAACTACAAGCCTGTGCTAACAAATCGGACCACAGCATTTCTGCTGACTTGTATGTAGTGGGGAGGATGGGGTTAAATGTGCTGTGTTTGCTCAAGTGTTGCAGTGTGGGGAAGTCCATACTCACCGTTTGATGAGTGTCCATCTTCTTCTTGGCGCCGTACCTCGCAGCTGCTTGGAAGAAGTCCATTTTCCCGGATCGCCTCTTCCCGACCAGCCTGACTTGTACGCTGCTCCCACGAAGATGGATCTCCTTCAGTGACGTGTCTTCTTCTCCCTTGCAATCACTTGAGCGATGCAGTGACCGTGTAAAGCAAACAGCAAAATATTAATACACAGATAGACAATAGATTCTCTGCTAAAGATTTTGATCCGTGTTTGGTGCTGTGAGGTAGAGCCGCGTTACCTGTCCGAATTATCAGGTCCTAGACGCTCAGACCACTGACCGCGTCTCTCTTGCCTGATAATTGACAGTATAACCGAACTATAGCCTCAAAACCAAACACAGATTTCAAAATCTAAGCAGTGGGCCTGACTCGCCAATGTAAAGGGGGAGTATTAATCACCAATATTTATGCAAATATCGATAATTAATATTCATAAATGGGAGGAGCCATCTAGTGATAACTCCGCCCATTTATGCCTTTATATAATAATAACAATAATACCTTCGCTATACTTTACACTGATCACTATGCTAGCTGCATGCGCCTTACTAAACTAACTATCGCCAATAACCACATGCCACACAGATAGTTATAAACCAAACACAGTATTTATTACTAACAATACAATACGCACGCAATACTAACAATACAGCACTAAATATACAATCCTAAACTACACTACACAGCACAATCCCAAATTCCACCCCACACACTATCTATATAATACAATAATACATTCGCATACACACAAATATCAGCAACCCACCCGCCTGACTAATCACTGTCCCTAAGGGGTACAAGGAGTTAAACACAATGGTGGCTCTGCAGGGGTTATTACCTGCAGGCCAAGGGACACAGGGTTATGAGTTATCAGGACAGTGGTAGCAGGGATCAGGCATTCACAGTCTAATATTTGCTTATAATTATATATATCTATATCAATGGAATAGATATATATATTTATAGCAGCACACCACAATATAAGTAACAATACTAACTACACTAACACATTCCCATTTCCACCCATCAACTAACTATACAATTCACACATTCAATATCAACAATCCACCCCACCTGACTATTCACTGTCCCTACGGGGTACGACGAAGGGTTAAAAGGATTTGTTTGCAGAGCAGAAGCATGCTCTACAAAGGAACCAAGGCAGGGAAACAGGGGTTATTCAGGGTACAGGGGTCTATGGGGGGTGAACCAGGGGAGAGCAGGCACACAGGGAAACAGGGGTAACCAGGGGAGACCAGGGGTGTACAGCAGGGATCAGGGACACAGCAGGGAGTGGGGGTAATCAGGGGTAGTAATAGGGCCACAGGATCAGGGGTACAACAGGCAGGGCCGGCGTCATAACCCGGCATCCCCGGGCAAGTGCCGGGGCCCAATGCTCCTGGGGGGGCCCACTGAGCTGCTATGAGCACTTCTATCAATACAGATGGGAGCTCTCACTGCTGTCCTTTCACATACGCAGTACCCCTCTGGTGGGCCCTCTGAGCTGCAGAGACTCAGGACACGCCCCCTCTACACAGGACACATGCTGCCTGAGGAGAGAGACCGAGAGAGACCGCACGGCTGGAGCTGAGAAGTGTGGAGACAGTCTGTGAGTGAGTCTGCACTGTGACTGTCTCTTCTCTGTGGGACAGAAGGAAAGGGGGGGACACTGCTGCTTCATTCTATTTAGTTGTGTTACTGTTTTATTAAGCTGATTGTCTCTATGACACCTGCCCCCCCCCCCCCCCCCCATATCCTGTCCTATATCATCCTCATGGAGCCCCTGCTGTCTCCTTTCCTCCCTCATGTATCCAGAGCTCCTGTTTCACCCTCCTGTCTCCTATTGCTGCCCTGCACAGACCTCCTGCCACTACTTGTATGAATCCCCCTCAGAGCCCCTTCAACCTACTTGCTGTGTCCACCCCTCCTGTCCATCCAGGGCCCCGGGCCCCTGTCTCACTCCTCTGCCTCTCATTATGGTGGCATCTGAACCGCATTCACCATAAGGACCTTCTAACATCACAGGGTCATGTGACTGTGCCCCCCACCCCGTACTGTGCCCCTTTATACCCTGCATTGTGCCCTCTTACCACACTCTGTGCAGTGCCCATAGTCATTCCCTGTACTGTGCCCTCTTATACCCTTTTATCCGGTCACTGTATGGTGGTTTTATCCTTGTATGGCGGTGTTATCACTATATGGCGGTGTTATCACTATATGGCGGTGGTATCCAATAACTGGATGGCCATAACTGTATCCCCTTCCTTTCCCACACCACTTTTTTTAGACCTGGCATGAGCGGGAAAAGATACAGATTGCGGTGTTAAGGACCTTTGCGCCACATCTGTGTCAGAAATACGCCTAATATAGACGTATTTCTATATAATAAATGACCCCCTAATCGTATGATTATTCGGGGGGTGGGGCTAATATCTTTATATTATATAGATTCTAGTGTATTATACTGTGCCCTGTATTTTCCAGTAGAAAATGATCCTTGGGAAGCACAGTCCCCATCCCTGACCACCAGGACCAGGTAGCGCTCTGTCAGTACATGGCGGCCTCCCCTCTCCTCCATGCTGCTCCGCTGTGTACTGGTGCTTACTCTGACACTAGGGCTGGGTTCACATCACATTTTTGCCATCCATTTAATGCATACTGAAAATGTATGCATTGACAGATGCCTCAGACTGATGCCGTACAGTGGCGTCCGTTCACCATACAGTTCCATGGTAAAAAAACATATACGTTAACGTATGCATTTTTTACTTGACTCTGCAGGATACAAAAACGTGGAGTGCTGCACATGTGTATACATCAAACCGATAGGAAAAACGTAATGTGAACACACATTGGGGGGGAGGGGGGCGTACTAAATTTCGCTGTGGGGCCCAGTCAGTTCTAGCTCCATCACTGCACATCTCCTTCTCTCCTCCAGGCCTGGCTCACTGCTGCAGCGGGCCGGAGGAGAGAAGGAGCGCAGGGAGCTGCGGTTAGTGAATGACAGGACCACCAGCTCCCCTGCAATGATAGGTATGTGAGGGGGCCACTGGGGGGTCATTCATCACATTGTGAGGGTCCCTTACACAGTATAATGACTCCCAGTGCCCCCCATTTAGTATAATGATCCCCATTGACCCTCCATTTAGCATAATGACCACCAGATCCCCCATTAAATATAATAACCCCTCGTGCCCCCTCCATACAGTATAACCCCCAGTGTGGGGGCGACTGGGGGTCATTATTCTAAATGGAGGGTCACTGTGGGGTCATTATACTGTGAGGGCCCTTTACATAGTATAATGACCCCCAGTGTCCCCCATTTAGTATAATGATCACCAATGACCCTCCATTCAGTATAATGACCCCCAGAGCCCCCTCCATACAGTATTCCCCCCGTGTGGGGGCTACTGGGGGTCATTCAGGGCCGGCTCCAGGTTCATGTGGGGAGCTGGGAGCTGCGGTTAGTGAATGACAGGACCACCAGCTCCCCTGCAATGATAGGTATGTGAGGGGGCCACTGGGGGGTCATTCATCACACTGTGAGGGTCCCTTACACAGTATAATGACTCCCAGTGCCCCCCATTTAGCATAATGACCACCAGAGCCCCCATTAAATATAATAACCCCTCGTGCCCCCTCCATACAGTATAACCCCCAGTGTGGGGGCGACTGGGGGTCATTATTCTGAATGGAGGGCCACTGTGGGGTCATTATACTGTGAGGGCCCTTTACATAGTATAATGACCCCCAGTGTCCCCCATTTAGTAATGATCACCAATGACCCTCCATTCAGTATAAATACCCCCAGAGCCCCCTCCATACAGTATTCCCCCAGTGTGGGGGCTACTGGGGGTCATTATTCTAAATGGGGGCGACTGGGGGTTATTATTCTGAATGCAGGGCCACAGGTGGTCATTATACAGTGGGGGGGAATTGGGGGTTCATTATACTGTGTGAAGGGCCACTAGTAGTCATTATACTGTATAGGGGCCACTGGGGGTCATTATACCGTGTAGGAGCCACAGGGGGACATGTCAATGTAAAAAAATGCCTCATGGGGGCCCACTGGGATTTATCGCCCAAGGGCCCACATGAACCTGGAGCCGGCCCTGACAACAGGGGTATACAATAAGGCAAGGGTTTGGGGATCAGGGTGTCCAGTAACACGGCAAGGGTAAATCAGGGCCCAGGGTACACATCAGGGACACAAATATAGGGGTTACAGGACCAGGGGAGAGATATAGCGGTCGGGGGTCAGGGGATATACTTAATCCTTCCAGCATTAGTAGGCCATTTCCAGGCGGTCATCATGGAGCTGCACTCTCCCATGTATCTAGTCTGGTTGCAAGAGACCGCATGTCTGCCATGCTGGGGGTTTTATCACAAAAGCAGCCCCCCCCCTCCTCCTTCTTCAACAGGAGGGTGATGACATCATCGTGGGGTCGTGTGACGGAATGCTAGAGCTGAAACAAAGGACTTCCTGCACAAGCTGTAAGCCCCCAGCTGCTGCCACATAACATTACACACTCCCACGTCATAAACGAACCAGGCTGATCAATACATATATATATATACTACCCAACCTGGGGGCACTTATATATACTAATATAAGGGGGATTATAAGGGGGCACAGCTTCCAGGGACCACATATTTCCCACAGGGGCCACCATGAGCCCCTGGGGATCACCATGGGCATCACCCCATGATGTGGTGGTTAATGTATGCATATATATACCATACATGCCCGCACGTGTTTGCAGGCATGCATGGATATATATGCACACGTCTCAACCGTTCCTCAACAGTAGTAAAAAGGAAGACATACAGGAACTACTTAATGATATGGGTGAGTGTATTAAGGGCAAAAGTATGATTGGAGTGGCTGAAGATTTCTATGGTAATTTGTATAGTAAAAAATGGGTGGATGTAATGAAAGATCTGGATGAGAAATTGAATGTTGCTGATCAGGAATGCTTGAGTGAGGCTATCTCGGTAGAAGAAATTAGGTTGTGGGGAGTTGTAAGAAAAATAAGACACCAGGGAAGGATGGATTGCCTGTTGAGTTTTATGTGAAAGTGTGGGAGTTGATTGGGAATGATTTTTGTGAAGTGTGTAGATTCATGTGGGACAAAGGGGTGATAGGGGTGGTGGTGCTCATTTTTAAGAAGAAGGGTGATAGAGACAAATTGGAAAATTGGAGACCTATTACACTTTTGAATGTAGACTATAAGGTGTATATAGTAAATTGTTAGCAAACAGAATGCGTAAGGTGGTTGGTAAAGTTGTGAATGAAGATCAAGTATGCGCGGTGCCAGGGAGAAGGATGAGTGAAAATTTGTTTTTGTTAAGGGATCTGATTGGTGATTGTTTGGTGAGGAAACAAAAATGTATGTTATTGGCTCTTGATTTTGATAAGGCCTACGATAGGGTGGCTCATCAGTTTATGTTTGGTGTGTTGGTAAAAATGGGTTTCCCTAAGAAATTTGTGGATGGTATCAGGAGCTTGTATGATGATGTGTCGAGTGAGATATTAGTGAATGGATGGCTGAGCGGGAAGGTGAGAGTACAGAGTGGCGTGCGACAGGGGTGTCCACTGTCCCCTGTTCTGTTTATTTGTGTAATTTAAGTGCTTTTTTGTCTTTTGAGGAAAGATAAAGTGATGAAAGGCCTACTAGTGCCAGGTAGTATGGGCAAAACTGTGAAAGTGTTAGGATACATGGATGATGTGGTCATTGTGAGTGATAACCTGGCTACTATAAGAAGAGGCAAATTATGGTTGGATTTCTTTTTTGGTGCGTCTGCATTCAAAGTTAATTGGGGTAAGTCAGTTTTTAAATGTTTTGGGGATAATAGAGTTTGTTTGGAAGATGTGCAGAATGAGAAAGGTGCGGTGAAAGTGTTGGGAGTCTGGCTGAATGATGATATGAAAGGGAATGAGAGCTAGGACGAATGTGGGAAGAAGGTAGAGCGTAAATTAAACTTCATGAGGGTTGTGAAGTTAGTATTTACCTTCCTTTGGGGGAGTCGGATGGAGAAACTGAAACGGGAACATGTATATAACAAGCGAGAAAATGGAGGTCTAGATTTTCCAAACTTTGAGATTTTCCTTGGACTTAATTATATTAAGATGTTCGTGCTGCTAATTGAAAAGCAGAGTAAGAGTGCGTGCATGGCAAGGTATATGGCTGGATGGATGTTGTACGGTTTGTGTTGGTATGCCAGGGATGCGAGAGTGCCTGTGTCGTTTAAATGTCCAAAGTGGTACGAAGTCATTGAGAAGTTTGTTAGGAAGTATGACTTGTTGTCTAAAGAAATTAAGGATTTTAAGGATAAAAGGCGGATGTTGGCTGGACGTTTGTCCGAGAGATGGTTGTGGAGCAAATGAATCGGTAAAATATTTATTTTTGGATTGTGAGTATGCGCAGGGGGTCTGGTGACAGCTTTGACGGGTGTGGCATCCATGAGATGGAAGGTAGCTATGTATGGTATAGGTGCGCGGGGTAGGATGAACACTAGACTGTTGTGGTGTGATGGAAGGTCTGTGGGATGCCAGGAATTTGTTGGTTTTTAAGAGGGATGAGGTGTCTGTGAATGTATGTGTTAACATCATTTTGTCGAGACTTTATGTCATATATTGGTGGGATTGATGCTGAGGGGATTGATGGAGATCATGCTTATGTAATTGAACTGTTACATGCAGATGGTTAATATGTTGTGATTATTCCGCTTCTGCTGTATGTACTTTTTTGCTGATGTAAATTTATTACTATTAAAATAAAAAAAAATCTGTTCTTATCAGTCCAGTTGAGCTTGCTCCTGGGCTGTAAACTCTGTCCATACAGGGCATACCTGAGGGCTTGCAGTGTGGTATGGAGGAGAGCAGTGAACCACACAGCATCCCTAGCGTGTACAGCTAGGGTTTAAAGGTACCCTTGCTAGGTGACGAAGGGCTCTGCTGAATCGAAGCCATGGGCTGAGTTGTTTGGAAGCCTGAGGTGGAGCGGTGACCCTGGGTTTGCCTGAACGCACTGGGGGTGGGATCCCACTGAGTGATGGCCCATTTGCTCGGCTTCGGCCTTGACGAGACAAGGAATTTTTATAATTCCGGTCGAATGTCCTGGCCGTCTCACATTTACTTTATTTATTTTTGTGTTCACTATGTGCACTTTACACAATGTTTGTCACTAGGATTTTCAGGGTTGCGTCGCTCTTACAGGTACCCCCTCTCTGGAGGTATGGGGGGGGTGTGGCCATATTGGTTCCTCACCCCCCTGCCAAACCCTGTGGGCTCTCCCTCTGGGGAGAGTCCAGAACTTTGTTGAGGCTCCTGGCTGACGGCTTGGGTGGGAAAGCCGGGAGCATAGATGGGCGTACCCTTGGCTTCGGGTGAGTGTTGACATTTGTCCCAGTCCCTTGCAGGAGCTTCGGCCCCGGAGGGATAGGGAATGGTTTGTGGGGGGGCCCTTCTCTTATGGAGAGGGCCTGCGATAGACCGCGACCTAGTCCACGTTTTTGTGTGGCACGCTGCACGATTTTGTTGCACGGGTGTAGAAGGCACGCTCTTCGGTCTTCTAAGAAAAAAATATATATTTTTGTCAGAGATGTCAAGGGAGGGCATCGGTTTATAGCCGGTGTTTTACTCCCATGCTGCTATAGGAGAGCGGATTAGTCCAGAGACAACAAGGAGTGATCATTTGCTGCCTAGGTCCTGCTATGGAGCGTCAATGAGTTCAGAATACACTTTGTTTCCTGGTTAAGCCAGCTTTTTTGCACCAGACTAGAAGACAGACGATGGTGGAGGACGTTATCGTCAAGGCCATGGAGTTGGACTTCATCTTTTTTTTTTGACTGCAGGATTTTCCTAAGGTTGGTCAGTTTAATCTCACCCTGATAGAAGAGGGTTTGTGTTATGATGTCTTCGAAAAAGTTAAGTCTTTAAAGGAGAAGGATCCGGCTTCTATTTTGCACCGTTTTGACATTTTTACTGGAGAGAACAGTCACCGTACACCTCTTCAACCCCTACACGCCAATGGACTTGGAACGTGCCTTTTAATTTGCTGTTTCAGTTAAAGGCCCTCAGAAACTTTATGACCGATGGGGACTGGCTACTGGAAAGCATAAATTTAGGGTTAGACTTTCCCCCTCTTCTGATGGTATTGGAGGAGTTAAACACCTTCCGGTAAATTTTTTTGTTGGTGGTTACAGAGGATTTTTAGATTATGAAGGTCAAACAAAGTATTGTTGTCAGTGTTATAAATTCGGACATGTTGCAAGTGATTGCACAATGGGGAGATGCTGTCGGAATTGTGAAGAGCCAGGACACGAGGCAGGTGATTGTGTTAGGGCTCGTAAATGCGACGCTTGTAGCTAGACTGGGCATGCGTGCGGGGATTGCCCAAAGCTTTTCATCCTGGGGCGTTCTTATGCGTATGCCCGCTAAGCTGTTTGAGAAGCGGTGGAAGCCTAGTAGACCAGACAGTGACTTGGTTGATCCTCAAGATGTGTCTGGGTCCCACCCTGAGCGCGAGCAGCCGACGGGATCCCAGTTGGTAGCCATCGATTCTGTTCAGGATCAAGGAGGTGGGTCGGAGCCTATGGAAGCTAGTGGGGGAAGTCAGCAAGGGCAGGTAGCCCAACCCCCTTTAGTCCTCTTAGACTTGCCTGCGATACCAGAAAGTTCATCTGGAGAAGTTTTTCATTTTGGCCAGGACAATGAAGAGGAGGATAGGTGGAAGGATGTGGCTGGGAGGGCTAAAAAGAAAAGACAGAAGAGGCACCCAGTCCAAGAGGATTTGGGGGATAATACCCCCCTTGTGGTCAACAACTTCAAGAGTTCCCTGATATTCCAACGGAGAATCCTTTTGAGGTGTTGGATCGGTTGCTGAGTCCTGCAAGTGGAGGCTTCTCTCCCTTTTTGGACCCAGAGGCAGTTGATCATTTAACAGATGCCATGCAGATGCCGCCAAATTCGTGATTATTGTCTTTAATGTGTAATTTCTAATAAGTTTTCTGTTTACGCACTTAATGTGAGGGTCTTCAGAGACAAAGCTAGAAGATCAGCTATTTTGGAAGACCTCGCTTCTAGGCCATGTGATATATTCTGTTTACAGGAGTGTGGGTTGGAGGAGGCTCCTAAAAAAGTGAATGGCTACGTGGTGAGTCAATTTGGTCTGCCTCGTGTTATAAATATGATGGGGTGGGTATTGTTTAGAAATAAGAATTTAGTTTTAGATCGTTATGTTATTATGGAGCTAGGAAGATGTATTATGGCTTTTGTTAAGTTTAAAAATGTTATGTTTAGGATTATTAATATTTATGCTCCTGCAGAGAAGAATCTGAGGAAAGAATTGTTTGACAAAATTTTATTTACCGGGTAGGATACCATGCATATGTGTTGGAGACATTAATTGCCACCTTCAGGGTGATAAAATGGACATCACAAGTAAGATGTTTTTGAAAAGTATGAATGATAACAGTATGAGAGATGTGGTTAAAGTGTGCAAGATTAATCCAGTTTCTGCTAAATATCATGCAGATAGAGGGGGTATCCACTCTAGATTAGATTATATTTTTGTTTCTGGATTTTGTTGTTAAAAATTATTCACAAGTGCGTGTGGGGTATTCAGATCACGAATGTTTGAAGTGTGAAGTAGAAATGGAAGGTGTGAGGAAATTTGCAAGAGGGGTGTGGAAAATGAATGTGAGTATGCTTGATGATGGAGATGTGAAAGAGAACTTAAAAAAAAAATGTATGCTGAATGGTGTCAGAAAAAGAATGAGTATGTGTGTGTTTTGGATTGGTGGGATTGGGTAAGAGAAGGTGAAAGTGTTTTTAATAGGTTGGGTTATAGATGGGCAGTGAGAAAGAGAAATGGGTATGATAGATCCAATGTGAGGTTAGAATTTTTGTATAAGTTGGGGGAATTGGGGTATGATGTGGATGAGGAGTTGTGTGCGGAAAGTAAAGTTATGAGTGATTTATTGCGTGAGAGGGGTAAGCAAATTATTTACCAAGCAAAGATGGATGTTTTAGAAAAGGATGAAAGTTGTTCTCGTTTTTTCTTTTAAAAAGTGGTGAATGCAAGGATGAAAGATGTGAATGGTGTTGAAGTGTGTGGTGACGAGGTGAAAGAGGCGGTGGAATATTTCTATAGAGAGTTATATAGGGAAAAGGAGAGGGATGTAGGATTAAAGGAGGATGTTCTTGGGGCTTTGAAAGATAAGACAGGGTTTGAGGATGTGGGGGGATTAGTTAGAGAGATTTCTGAGGCAGAAGTTAAGGGTGTAGTAGATATTATGGCAAAGAATAAAACTCCAGGTAGAGATGCAATTCCAATGGAGTTCTATATAAAGTATTGGGATATACTGGGTAAAGATCTAGTAGAAGTTTATAAGTATATGTGGGCAAATGGCAAGATTAGTAATTCAATGAAGGAAGGGATAGTAGTTTTAATTTTCAAAAAGGGTGAGAAGAGTGATTTGCGTAACTGGAGACCAATTACGTTGTTGAATGTAGATTATAAGGGGTATGCAAGGTTGTTAGCGAACAGAATGAGTAGAGTGATTGGTCAGGTAGTGCAAGAGGAGCAAGTGTGTGGTGTGCCTGAAAGGAGTATATAAAGGAATTTGAGTTTGTTGAGAGATGTCATACGGGGTGGATTACAGAGATAGGAGTGTTAATGTTTTTTCGTTGGATTTTGAGAAAGCCTTCAACAGATTTTCCCATAGGTTTTTGTTTAAAGTGTTAGAAAGAATGGCTTTTCCGAATGGTTTTGTTAGAGCTGTGAGAAGTCTGTATAATGAGATAGAGAGTCGTTTGTTGGTGAATGGGTATGAGAGTAGTAGAATTAAGGTAAGTTCAGGGGTTATGCAAGAATGACCGCTTTTGCCGGCAGTCTTTTTTTGCGCAATTGAGCCGTTATTATGTTTATTTAAGAAAGATAAGTTCATGAGAGATGTGAGTATCCCAGGGAGTGGTGGTAAGAGTGTGAAAGTTTTTGGATATATGGATGATGTATGTGTGTTAAGTGAGAATAGAGCTGAGTTGCAGAGGGCCAAACTGCTCACAGATATCTTCTGTGGAGCTTCAGCTTTTAGAATAAATTGGAATAAGGGTGCATTCACACGTCAGTATTTTTACCTTTCCAGATAAACGTTCCTGTTTTTTGCGGATCCGTTTTTCAGTTCAACCTTCCGTTTTTTTTTTAATAAAGTGCTTCCGAATCCGTTCCGTGTTTCCGTGATTTCGTTTTTTTTTCAAAACAAAAAAGAGGAGGAGGAAAAGATGTTGCTAGGGTACCAAAAAAAAAAAAGTGGTGAAAACAGAGGACATCTTCAAGAACAGGTGCCATTTTATTGTTCTATTGGTGTAGTAGGAGCTGTGTTAGAAATCTCTGCCTTGCTAGCTTAGTTTTCTACAGTTATCTCACCGATCGTCATGTCTGAATACTTGAATAATGTACTCCTTCACTGGCTTATTTCTCGGCGATCCGGACGGCAATCAGCTATGTTGGACGAAGAGCCGGGGACAAAGAGGAGACGACACTGGGTACATCCAATTATTGCTCAGAGACTTCAGAAAGGTCAATTCCACACATTATTTAATGACCTGCGACAGGACCCCTATAAGTTCAAATCTTACTGCCGTATGTCCATGGAGGCTTTTGACCATCTTCTGGTCTCTCTCCACCCTGACCTCAGTTTCCAGGACACAAGTATGCGGCGCTGTATATCTCCAGTGCAAAGGTTGATTTACCAATCAGCGCAGTTTCCTAACTACATTGGGGCACTGGACGGTAAGCATATCCGTGTGAAGAAGCCGCCTCACTCAGGGTCCCGGTACTTCAATTACAAGCAATATTTTTCTGTAGTGCTGATGGCCCTTGCAGACAGTAACTACAGGTTTGTAATTGTGGATATCGGGGCCTATGGGAGCACTGCAGACGCCCGCATCTTTAGTTCTTCCAGAATGGGTGAACGGCTTCAGACAAACCAGCTTGCCCTGCCAGAGCCCAGTAGACTACCCGGATCTGCAGGTCCGCCGGCTCCATTTGTGATTGTGGCAGACGAAGGATTCGCATTGTCACCCCACATTATGCAGCCCTTCCCTAGACGCGATCTAGATGACAGGAAGCGCATCTTCAACTATCGCTTGACTCGCGCCCGTCGGTATGTGGAGTGCGCTTTTGGAATACTGTCCACTAAGTGGAGAGTATTCTTGTCATCTATACAGATGAATCCGGAGAATGCCACCCTGGTGATACAGGCTTGTGTACTACTACACAACTTCACCAGGATCCATGATGCCTCCACAGATGCAGAATTGGGCCTAAATATGACTTCTCCTGTCAGTTTAGACCTGAGCTGGCCTGGACGACCTGGAACAGCTGGACTAGCTGTTCGGGAACTCTATGCCGACTACTTCTGCAGCCCTGAGGGGGCATTATCGTGGCAGGTGGATGCCATCCGTGGAAGACGTTGATTTCAGCTGGAATCTGGTTTAAATTTTTCCCAAATTTTAAAAATATTAGTTTAGTTAGATCCCCTGTTGTTAGTTTAGATTAGGGACTCGCAAGGGCTTGCGGGCTGAGGTATTTTGTAAAAACCCAATTTTTGGTGAAAATACCTTCTAATACCTCATTTTAAATTACGTCTCATTTCATAAATTTCAAGTTGTCCAGGTTCAGAGCTGAACTCTAATATGTCCCATATTTAATAATTTATAAATGGAATATGTCTGGGTTCATATCTGAATTTGAACAACACGTGATGTAATCAGACCCACAATCCACAAAGAATGAACTTCTATGCATACTAGGTAAGTATAGAACATCAGCATTTAAAGGGGACAGCACATGTTTTTTTTTTTGTTTGTAGTAAGCTACATTCTGTACATGCATTCTAGTGTTTTAAACAATGCAAGTCATCATGTACTGTTTAATTTAAACCAGAAATTTCACCGAGATTTTTTTTGAAAAAAAAATTATTATTTTATGTTATTGACCTACACTAATAGTAGTTCATTAATATAAAATGTATTTTTTTTTTAAAAAAAATCTGCATGTTCCGTTGATGGAACAGCCGGCCAATTCCGTGCAGAATCTATACAACTGTTCTGCTACTTTTCTGCTCCAGCCCCATTCATTGTATAATGTAATTGTGCACAACTGAATGGGGCCAGTGCAGAAATATAACACCAGATTGATCTTCATAAATGGATTGTCAAGACTGATCCCATGCAGGAACACGGGTCCTGCACACTCCATTGTGAATTTTTAATTTATTTTTTATCTTAAAAAAAGATGTACAATATCATTGAAATTTTTTTTTTAATTAACAGTTAACATTTTAACCATATATTATTTAAATGTAATAAAATAAACATGAAATATAAAGTTTTTTTGTATAAACCAATATTTTATATGTCAAATAATTCCCTGGTAAAGGGGCCCGGGGTATGTATCACTGGAGGTTGTGGCCTATTTAGCCTGTAAACAGGCGTTTCTATATTTAGTTGCTGATCTCGTAGCAGCTCCATGCGATGAACAATTTCAAATGGTTCACTGTGTCGATATAAATCAAATAATAAGCACAGTGAGGAGAGACAACGTGTTTGCCGTTCCTCAGGCACACGAGAAAGACTTGAGGCCAGACTTCTTATGGTTCGTTCTTCTAAACTGTCCGACCGATTCTGATTTAGAAATTGTAGAATCCGAGAATCAATCAAGTTCCTAACTTCTAAATCAGAATAGGCCGCGTGTCTGCGCCGTCGTCTGCCTGAGGAAGGGCGAACAGCGGTCTTTTAATGCCCGGTCCTGATACTGGTCCTTTCTGGAATCCCACAAGGATGGCCGCTCCTGGATCATGATGATCAGACGCTCGACCTCATATGCCATTTTTGCAATTACTTTTCATTAAGCAGACACTCTGCACAGCAGACAGGATACAGGATACAGCTTTCCCTGGTGCTGAAAGCACATGGCACAGGGGGCTGGCCTATTATTTTTTTATTTCCTGTCAACGGATCCGAAAATCTGGATGACATGAGGATGCTTTTAGCATGTCATCCGATTTTTTGACGGATCCATTGACTAGAATGGGATGACGGAACGCAAAATCGGACAAATAGTAGGACAGGGTATATTTTTTTCCAGGATCCGAATAACGGAACCCACGGAACGGAATCGGAGAGCACCATGTGTGCTGTCCGATTATTTGCGGATTCCATTGAAAATGAATGGATCCGCATAACGTTCCGTTTTTAATCGGAACGGATGCGGAACACCAAAACGGACGTGTGAATGGACCCTAAGTGTGAGGTGAAGTGTTTTGGGGATGGATGTGATGTTTCTGATTTGGGTCTAAAAGTGGTTAAGAGTATAAAAGTGTTGGGTATTAAGTTTGATGAAAGGTTGAATGGTCATGAGAATTGGGAGAACGTGAGAGGTAAAGTTGCAAGGAGGTTAGACTTTTGGAAGTTGCGTGAGCTGTCTTATACGGGAAAGATCTTGATCGTTAAATGTGTTATCTTACCCATATTGCTTTACATAGGGAATATTTTCCCTCCATCGTATATGGAATTGAGGAGAATTAACAGGGTGTTGTTCTTGTTTCTGTGGGGAGTGAAAATGGAGAGAGTTAAGTGTGCGACTGTTGTAAAGTTTGGAGAGAATGGGGGTTTGAATTTTCCAGATGTTGAGTTGTATCTGTGTATAAATTTTTTGTTGAATTTATTGAGGTTGTTGAAAGGGATTGGTAAGGTGGCTTGCATGGTGAGATATACTGGGGGATGGTGCGAGAGGAGTTTGAGGCAGCCTGTGACCTTTATTTGTCCTTTTTGGTATGTGGGCATGGAGAGGTTTGTAAAGAAGTTTGGTTTGTCTGTTTTGCATGAGAATGATTTAATGAATAAGTGGAAAGTGTTGAAAGGGTGTAAGAAAGAGGAGGTGGCAGAAGACATTAATTTGTTATCTTCATTAGAGGCAGGGAAAGTGTGGAAAAGTTTAGGTATGGATGCAATGACAAACAAGCAGAAAGATATGGTATGGTTAAGCATGCATGGGGCGTTGCCAGTTAGGGAAGTCCAAAAAAGAAGAGATTTAGTGCAAAGTGATGTGTGGGGACAGAAAGCATTTTACATCTGTTTTGGAATTGTGGGTTTGCCCAAAAAGTATTTAGAAAGGTGGGAGGTTTGGTCAAAGAATTGAACGGTTTAAGTTTTTTAACCTTTGCTTTTGTTTTGTTATGGCTTGCAATGACGTGTCTCAAAGAAGTCTTATAGGATGCCAGAAACATTTATGTATATAAGAGGGAAGTGTGGGACATGAATGATTGTGTTAAGTTGTTTCTGAGTCATCTTTATGTTTGTTATTTAAGAAAAAGTGCTAAGTTTGATGCCGAGGGGGGTGTGGAAATAAAAAAAATGGAAACAGCTTGTATTTTTGTCATTTGTCTGTTATCCTTTTGCAATTAAATAGCCATATGATGATTTGGTTAAGGTGCTAGTTTTAACCAAACCTGATGGTTAAATAAAAAATAAATCTCTATATTATGTTTCGGTTGTTTCCGATGACTTTTCGTATTATTGTATATGTCGAGTAAGCAATTTTGAAGATATGCTGATTTTTTATATTAGGTTGCTTGTATTGTACCCTGAGTGGTATAAAAAAAATCTGTTCTTATCAGTTTAATATCTGATACGTCCCCTATCTGGGGACCATATATTAAATGGATTTTTTGTACAGGGAGATGGAAAAAGAGCTTGCTCTGTCCACAACACGCATTGACCTGGTATTGCAGTACCTCCAGGACCGGTGCACCCCTTCCTAATCCAGTATCAAAAAACAGAATGAATTGATTGCAAGCATCCTTCCTACTTCCAGCAAGCAAGTGGAAAGTTGTGTCCTGCCTCAGTCTGCACTTCAGCTTTTCCTCTCTCTGTCCAGTGCTGTGCTGCTTGCTACATACCTGCATCTAGTCTGTCAATCTCCTAATGCCGCAGCTGTAGGTTTGTCTCGGCACCTGCCCAGTCTGCTCACACCCCAAATCCAATTAAGACTGACGGATTAATTGGCCTATCAACTGAATGAAGTGTTTGGACGTCCACGCACCTTGGGTTTGATTGGCCTGTTGTGCACATGGGATCCTCTGTTGTCCCTGGAAATTGACAAGTTTGGAGCAAGTTGGCTGGATGTAACCATTTTGCTTTTCCAGTCCATTAGTAGGTAAAGTATGCCTGTGTCTCCCTCTTGTGGATCTTCTGAACTGGATTACTTGGAGGTTAATAAGTAGTCCAGCACTTTCTATGTATCAGCAGCAGCTGGACCTGCCTTGTCTGGACAATGGACGCAACACTGCATGTGTCACAGGAGGCTGGTCAGGTCAGGTCACTGGATGACATCACAAGGGGCCCTGACGGAACACTGAACAATGGGGCCCTGACGGAACACTGAACAATGGGGCCCTGACATCACAATCAACAATGCATTTTTTTTTTCTCACTCACTACTCTTCACTTCTCCATTCCCTCCTCCTATCTGTCTTTCTGTTTGGCGTGCTTTGGCACCAGGACTTACGTGCCAAGAAAAGGCGTGGCCAAACGTGGGCGTGCACCGGGTGGGTGGAGCTATGCAGATGGGGAACACGAAGAGGAGCCTGATGGTGATTGCTGAGCGGAGGACGCACCTTTTTCCCTGTTTTGTGAGAGCAGGAAGCCTCCCGGGCTGGGGCCTGTAGGCTGTCGCCTTCAGAAGTGTTCTGCATTGGGGAGCATCAGCCTGTACGGCAAACCCTTTTCAAGGTTATCGCTTCTAGGCCTTTTGGCTAAGATCAAGTGTAGATCTGGCTGAAGGGCCATGGATCCAGACTCATCCCCGTGAGGAGGCGCTGGGAGCCATTTGAAGATGATCAAGGAGCACCATGGGTGTCACCATAGACTTTGCTGGGACCGATGAATATCTGGTCCGAAATACTTTTGCTATTTACGTAGAAGAAGCAGAAATTCATTGACGAATATTTGGTCAAGGAAGTTTTATTCAAAACCTTACATGTTCAGAAGTCGGACATTCTTTGTTTTCAGGACCAGATTGGAGGACGCCGTACTCTTGCACTTACGTCAATTGCTGCCTGCCATAACCTCTACCTCTTTCTAGAGGCGAACAGAACCAATCCGGATTTGGATGGACTTACCTTTACAGTGCTGTACAACAGGGATGTACATCTAATAGTGTTCATGTATAACCCCTATGTGGACATTGATGATATTTACCTCTTTCTGACGAAATTCTGTGAGAAGGTCGTATACTCGCACAAAGTCATGGGAAGTCATGGACTGTGGACAAGGAAGCATAAATTCTTTGTCCGTTTTTTGCCTGACCCTGCTGGACCTGGCGGTGTGAGACATCCACCGCAATGTTTTACCCTGGGAAAAGACTGTGGACTGATCTTTATACAGTCATATCCAGGAAAACTGCACCCAAGTGGACAGAGTTTGCCAGAAATGTCAAAAAAACAGACATTGTCCCAACCCGCTTGTATGTAATTTGTGCGACAAAGAGGGACATGCGTTCAACAATTGCCCTGTCCGGGGGTACAGAGCGCCGTCCTATGCAGAGGCTGCCAGATCCAGGAATGAAGAACCATCCCAGAGGACTGCCAGAGGGACCCAAGGTACCGAGGACAACCTGATCCATACCCCCAGACAACTGCGGCAGGGTGCCGCTCAGCGCCAGCCCTTACAGTGGAGGAACAGAGGAGCGCGCCTGCAGGAGTGAGCACACAGCCAGAGCTGCCACAAAACAATCCCCCTGTACTTCTCCAGCAAGAGCAGCAGACGTCCGGACCGCTCACTTCACACACAGAGCGGCAGGAGGGAGCGCACGTCGGCTCCCATACAGAGCTTCAGGAAGGACCCCTCTTCACAGCAGCGCACACTGCCGGTCCTCTCACAGGCAGGACGGCAGGAGCGCTTCCTGTCTGTAATTACACAGGCTGACATGCGATCTTAACCCACACAGTTACAGGCTGGATCGCAGCCTGCCAGGGAGACACAGCAGCAGGAGAGTGACTTCAACACAGCAGAGGATTACATCGCTCCTTCTACAGAACACGCAGTAGCCCAGGTGGCTGAAGAATTGGCTCTGCTGTTAGAGCCCAACGCTGATCTTCAAGGGGAAGGTGAGAGTATGCACCTATCAGGTACCCCTGAACTTTTAAAATGGCATGCTATAGTGGAGGAGGGGAGAAGGGGGTCAGGGAGACTTTCCAGCCACTAGTGAGTTGCCCCTATCCCTCACAAGATCAGCTGAGGATAATAGTGAAAACTCTGTAAAGAGACCTCGCTTGCTCCCACCAGAGAGTGCCCCAGGTATCCACAGCCCTTTCCGTCTGGAGGTTTACCCCCAGGCCATCATTGCTGAGAACACCATGTCTTTTTTAGACGTAGCAGGGCCACTAACCTTCTGCACAGGAGGAAGCAAGCCTCCAGGAGGGATCGGATAAAGCTCAGATTGGGTATCTACAACTATACCTTTAATACAATCCTACAATGGGGGGACAAACTGAGCTCACTGTCCTATCCCTGAACGTTAGACTTTTAACATCAAAGGTTCGTCGAACTGCCATTTTGGATTTTGTCAAAAATCAAAACCCGGACATTGCCTGCTTGCAAGAGTGTGGAATTAATGCACCTATATGCGCAAGGGAATGGCCATATGGTGACACAATATGGTCGGGCTCATGTGATAATAAGAATGATGGGGTGGGAATTTTGTTGGGGAACAAAAGTTATGTTGTTGATAGTTACATTGTGGTGGAGGCAGGTCGTTGCATTATCGCTGTCATTAAGCATAGAGGATGGCGATTCCGTATTGTTAACGTATACTGTCCTACGGTTAGGAAGGACAGGATGGAAATTTTTGATAAGTTACAATTTTATCTAGTTGGCAGATTGCCCTCGTTTTTGTTAGGGGATTTCAATTGCACCATTGAGGGGGGGAAAGTTGATGGCACTGGCCACAAATTGCAAAAGATTATTACTGATTTCTCTCTGTCAGATGCGGGGCGGGTGATGGGAAATCCGCGGTTGTTCACATTCAAGTCTGATAAAGGTAGGATTACTTCCAGGATTGATTTAATTTTTCTTTCTAGAAATTTGAAATGTACCCAGATGTCGCAATGTGATGTTATTTTTTCAGATCATGTGTGTTTGTTAGCCCGTGTGGAAAGTGACGTGGAATGTATGTATGGTAGGGGTGTGTGGAAGTTGAATACGAGATTGTTGGATGAGGAGAGAGTGTTGAAGGATTTTAAGTGTCAGTATGCTAAGTGGCAGGAGCGAAAGCGTGAGTTTGCGGATGTACTTGTTTGGTGGGAGTGGGTTAAATGGCGGTTCAAACAGTTTTTCAAAAAATTTAGCTATAGGGGGGCGAGGGAGTTAAAACGACAGTTTACGTCGCTGCATCAGCGACTGGACTGGTTGTGGCGGTTGAGGGACCTGGGGGAGGACATTTCTGAGATGTTGGAAACAGTCAAAAGGGAGAGGGCTTCAGCAATAGAAAAAAGAGGGAAAGAAATAATTTTCCGCTCTAAAATTGAGATACTGGATAAAGATGAGAAGTGTTCTCGTTTCTTCTTTAAAAAAGTGTGCAGTAAGACTGAGGATATGGAAGAATTGATTAACTGTGTGGGTGAATGTGTCACGGGTAGAGATATGGTTGGCGTGGCGGAGGAATTTTATAGTAATTTGTATGCTACAAAATGGGTGGATGAATCTCTTAGAGTGGATGTGATGAAAGCGTTGGATGCAAAATTAGTGAAGGATGACCAGGATGTATTGTGTGCTGATTTTTCTGAGGATGAGATTAGATGTGTGGTGCATGGATGTAAGAAAAATCGCTGGGTAAGGATGGTTTGTCTGTTGAGTCTTATGTGAAAATGTGGGATGTGATTGGTGAGGATTTTTGTGCAGTGTTTAAGTTTATGTGGGAGCATGGGGTGATTTCCTGCATCTATGAAGGAAAGTGTAGTGGTTCTTATTTTCAAGAAAAAGGGAGATCGTAACAAGAATTGGCGACCGATTACGCTGTTGAATGTCGACTATAAAGTGTACAGTAAGTTGCTTGCAAATAGAATGCGTCGGGTGGTTGGTACTGTAGTGGATGAGAATCAAGTTTGTGCGGTGCCTGAGAGACGGATGAGTGAAAATTTGTCTTTGTTGAGAGATTTGATTGGAGACTGTCTGGTGAGGAAGCAGAAGTGTTGGAGCTTGATTTTGAAAAGGCGTATGATAGGGTGGCTCATATTTTCATGTTTGGGGTTCTTGAGGCTATGGGACTTCCTCAAAAGTTTGTGGATGGGGTTAAAAGTCTGTATGATGAAGTGTCAAGTGTGATTTTGGTGAATGGGTGTTTAAGCGGAAAGGTGCGAGTGGGTAGTGGTGTGAGGCAGGGGTGCCCGCTGTCCCCTGTTCTGTTTATCTGTGTTATTGAGGTGTTGTTGTGTTTGTTGCGGAAGGATAAAGTGATGAAGGGATTGCTTGTGCCGGGAAGTATGGGTAAGACTGTGAAAGTGTTGGGATATATGGATGATCTGGTGATTGTGAGTGATAACCTGGCGACTATGAGGAGAGGAAGGTTGTGGTTGGATTTTTTTTGTAGTGCGTCTGCGTTTAAGGTCAACTGGGACAAGTCTGTTTTTAAGTGTTTTGGGGATGAGAGTGTGTGTTTGGAAGAAGTGCAGAATGAAAAGGGTGCGGTGAAAGTGTTGGGTATGTGGTTGAATGATGACCTTAAAGGAATAGAGAGTTGGGATGAATGTGGTAAAAAGGTGGAACGAAAGTTAAATTTTTGGAGATTGCGACAGTTGTCATTAACTGGGAAGGTCCTGATTGTCAAAGCGGTTATTCTGCCTATCATACTCTTTGTGGCGGGTGTGTATCCCGGCCGTTCAAGAAATATCAAAAAAGTAAAAAAATTGGTCTTTACGTTTCTGTGGGGGAGTAAAATGGAGAAATTAAAAAGGGAACATGTATATAAAAACTACAAAATGGGGGTTTGGATTTTCCGAATTTTCAGGTGTTCTTGGGGCTAAATTATATAAAAAGGTTTGTGATTTTACTGGATAAAAAGAGTAAAAGTGCGTGTATGGCGAGATATTTGGCTGGATGGATGTTGTATGGGTTGCGTTGGAGTATGAGGGATGCGACTGTGCCTGTGTCCTTTAAATGTCCTGAGTGGTATGAGGTGATTGAAAAGTTTGTTAGACAGTATGATTTGTTGTCAAAGCCGATGAATGAGTTTAAGGATAAAAAGCGGATGTTGATGGGAATGAGAGAAAATGAGATTGTGTGCGACTTGATGGGTTTGCGTGTGACTGAGGCAATGAGTGTCTGGAAGAAAATGTCAATTAAGGGCGTCTCTAATAGACAAAAGGATGTTGTGTGGATGGGTTTTCAGAATGTGCTGCCTGTGAGAGAGGTGCAGAAAAAGAGGGACCTGGTTAGAGTAGAAGTGTGTCCAAGGGTTGGGTGTGGTGAGGTTGAGTCACTTATTTTGGGAGTGTGTGGAAAAGAATGAGTGGACTTGTGACTAGTGTGACGTCTTTAAATTGGAAAGTGGCAATGTATGGGGTTGGTGCGCGAGGTCATGTAAATGTCCAGATGTTGTGGTTCATAATAGTATGTGTGATGGAAAGTCTGTGGGATGTTAGGAATTTGTTTGTTTTCAAAAGGGAGGAAGTGGCGGTGGAGGTATGCGTTAATATTGCCTTATCTAGACTGTATGTCATATATTTATGGGACAAGCGGAAGGGAGGGTATCTGGAAAGCAAAAAAATGGAGGTCATTCCTATGTAATTGATATGTATACCATGTTTGTACTATTTCTGACCTTTTGTTGTTTTAACAGTCATTTATTTCATGTATGTATATACTTTTTTCTTTAAATAAATACAAAAATGTATTTAAAAAAATAAATGTCCTTTTAAATCTAGGTCCAAGGCACAGTCAGGGCAGCAGAGGCGGCCAGAGGAACAGACGGAACCCGAAAAAGAAGACAAAACCGAAGCAGATGGACACGACAAGCAGACCCCCCCCTAATCAGGTGAACCGAGGAAAAAGCGGAATAAGAGGAAATCCAGTGATCAGCCGACGAAAAGGCCCCCTCCAGAAATGGAAGACAGGGGCCGATCGGATGAAGCTGATTCGCCTGGGCAGCAAGACGACGCCCCAGAGGATCCAGGTGGAGCCGCGGCGTCTAAAAAGAGGAGAGACTGGGTATCAGTGGTAAAGGGGAGGAAGTCAACTGGGGGACCAGTGGCGGATCCCGAAGGCCTCCAGCAGGGTCTCTCCTCTCACCCAAGGGGTGATACTCAACAGACAGTACCCGAAACAATACTGAGTGGGACCTCTGCCCCGCAGAGGGAGAGGGATGACGCCGTGGCTCCGATATCTGATGTAGCACCTATGAGCTCCGTGTGGGGGGGTCAGCTGAGCAACGGAAGCTCCTCTCCTGATTCAATGAACACCGTGACATCTGGGGTACTAGGTGGCAAGGAAAGTGGAAGCGAGTACTCTGGCATTGCCGATGCTGTGCCGAGGTAAGACGAAAATAGAACTCCCTTTTTAATCTTTTATCATGGCTGTTTTAAAAGGCATCTCTCTAAACACCAGAAGCGTGCACGCTAAGGCTAGAAGAGTTGCCCTTTTTAATTATTTATCAGTTTTATCTGCTACGGTATTTTTTTTACAGGAGTGCTGCATCCCCCACTGTCAAAAATATAAAAAATACAAAGACGACTGGAAACATGGACTGGTCTGGCTCAAATGAAAGCAAGTCTGGGGGTGTAGCCATTTTATTTAGAGGGAATGTTTTTATAGACCATGTGAATGAGATTTTACCAGGGAGAATTTTATTAGTTAAAGCTTTTATTGATGGTACGAGATGGCAGTTTTTGAATTTTTATGGTTTTACTGACAAAAAAAAAAGGTTTGAAATGTTACGCCTTTTTATAAACGATTCAGAACCATTTTTTTTAGCAGGAGATTTTAATTGTATTTTAAGAGGTGAACGCTGGCTCTCTAACGCAGTGAGCTGAAACTATGATAAGTCCTCCTCTCTGCTGAAAAATATTATCTTAGATTTCAAGCTCACTGACGTTTTAAAAAAATGCAATAGTCATCTATCTGAAGAGGCCGGCGTTACCTGGGGGAATCGATTTTATCTTCTGCTCTTATCAAGTACTGCCTTTTAATTGTAAGCTTTTAACTAATGTCTTTTAAGACCATAAGTTATCTTTTAAGGTGCAGTTTGGCGGCAAATACAAAAAGAAAAAAACATGGAAACTAAATGTCTCCCTTTTAAAAGACCCCAAAATTTTATCTGATTTTATTGTGTTTTACAAGCGCTGCAGGCGGGTAAGGAACCCCAGAAGACCTATTACGGAATGGTGGGAAACAATGAAGAAAAAAATTAATAAAGGTTAAAGTAAAGCCCAAGAAAAAAAGGAATTTTATGATGAGCTAAATACCAGTCTGCAGACACAATACAAGCTCCGAGATCTGGGTATTGAGCAAAAAAGAAATATCACAGTGCCTGGAGCAGCAAGGTAAAGAGATCATGTTCCGGTCAAAAGTGAAACACCTAGAAAAAAACGAGACCTGCGCCAGGTACTTTATCAAAAAAATACAGTATAAACATACCCAGATTGAGGAGCTTGGGGGGGGGAGTATAAAAGGGATTTTAAAGAAAGTGCATTAATTTTATTCAGATTTGTTCAATGGGAAGAAAATAGATAAATATTTTATGAAAGACTCACTGAAGGGGATTGAGAATGTTTTAGATCCTTACAGGAGATCACTGAACGAGAGGTTTTAGAAACAATTAAAAGTTTTAAGAAGGAGAAAGTGCCTGGCCCCGATGGTAAACCTATTGAGTTTTATATTACTTTTTATGGTATTTTGAAAGAACACCTATTTTCTCTTTTAAAAGAAGTTTTTAGATCCAAGACTCTCCCGGGCTCCTGGAAAAAAGGTGAGGTATCCCTATTGTACAAAAAAAGGGGATAAAACTGATATAAAAAATTGGAGACCTATCACTCTACTGCAGTGGTTCTCAACCTTTCTAAAGCCGTGACCCCTTAATACAGTTCCTCATGTTGTGGCGCTGTGTTGTGGGGGATCTGTGCAGGGCGCTGTGTTGTGGGGGATTTGTGGAGGGCGCTGTGTTGTGGGGGATCTGTGGAGGGCGCTGTGTTGTGGGGGATCTGTGGAGGTTGAGAACCGCTGGTCTAGACTGAATACATTGTAACGAGCTCCCAGCAGTGAGAAGTAGGAAAAGTTTACACGTGTAATGGGTCAATCCTAAAAGCCAAGCATTTCAACCAGCTGCCTCCTATTTAGCAGGACCCTTCCCCTCACCTTGTGCTGCCCGGCAAGGCATGGACTCCGCAAAACCTGTGAGGAGTCCTGCGTTATCTGGTAGCGGATCCGGTAAGCTGCTCAGTGCGGCCTCCATGGATCGGACTTGTATTCCAGCACATGGTGATCTGGGAATCTGGAGAGGCCATCACTTGGGTCTGTCATGGAAAATCTCAGGGGAGTTCAGCTTTACACCGGGACACTGCGCATGCGCAGGAGAGCCTTAGTAGGGAAATATTACGGCCCAGTGTGCATGCGCAGTGTCCCGGTGTGAAGCTGAACTCCGCTGAGATTTTCTATAAACTGTCGGTTTGCGCATGCTCAGATCGTCAAAACTCAGGAACGCCTCCTCACGTCATTAGCAGTGGGACGGGAAGTCAGGAGGTAGGGAAATCTCACGAAGTAGGGTAATGTAACGCTACAATCGTGCAGCCCTAATAGAAAGCCTAAGGCGACCCCCAAAGGGGTCGCGACCCCTAGGTTGAGAACCGCTGCTCTACTGTGTTGCGACTACAAGATCATGGCGAAATGATGTGCAAACAGGCTAAAGAAAATTATTCATAAGATTATCCATCAAAACCAGGTGTGTGGAGTACCCGGGAGAAGTATCTGGGATAACTAAAATCTTTTAAAAGACGTGATTAATGATATTAATGAAAGGAAAGCAGCCATTTTATTTTTAGACTTCGAAAAAGCTTTTGACCATGTATCATACTTTTATCTTTTTCAGGTTTTAAAGAAAATGGGTATACCAAAGGGGTTTGTACAATCTTTGAGAGCTTTTTACCACCAGTGTACAAGTAAGGTTTTAGTCAATGGTTTTAAGACTCAGGATGTCATTTCAAAATCAGGTGTGAAACAGGGGTGTCCCTTGTCCCCACTGCTTTTTATCTGCGCTCTGGAGCCTCTTTTAATCGCACTCAGAAAGGACAAACAAGTACGTGGAGTCCCCCTGCCGGGCAGAGGGGGACTAGAGCCAAAAGTAGTGGGGTACATGGACGACGTCGCAATAATTTGCAGGGACACCACTGCAATCCAAAAAGCTACCAAGCAAATAGAGCATTTCTGTTGTGCCTCCGGTTTTAAGATTAATTTTAATAAAAGTAGTATTTTAAATATCGGAGATATGGTTTTAAATGATATTGACATTCCTGAGTCTGAATCAGTAAAAATTTTAGGAATCACCTTCAGTGAGTCTAACGATGGCCTCAGGAATTGGGATACGCTGACAGAAAAGGTTAATAAGAAACTGTGCATGTGGAATCTTAGGAAGCTGACGATGGAGGGAAAGGTTTTAATCATAAAAATGATAGTTGTGCCGATTTTATTATATTTAAGTATGGTGTTCCCTCCATCGGACCGTATTTTTAAAAAAATTAATAAAGCATGTTTTAACTTCTTCTGGGGTTCCATGATGGACAAATTACAGAGAAATACGGTAATGCTTCCTAAGTACAAAGGTGGAAAAGACTTTCCCGATATTAAAACCCTTTCTTTTAATTAAGTATTTTAGCTCCTGTTTTAATGCCCTTTTTAAAGATAATTATTGGTCATATTTTACTCGTTATAACACTGGATATTTTATGAGGAAAAAAGGTTGGTTTAAAACGGTTTTAAATTCTCCATATTCCTTTAATCTGATTAAGATTTTAGAAAAAATTACGAATTCTTTTAATTTAGGCCAAAAGAGGGTAGAGGTTTTAAAGAACAGTAGAGTGATTTTAAAAGAAATTAATGAGGAAAAAATGATGGCCCCTATAAAGAACTTTAATGAAACCAAATGCAAACAGATATGGAAAGATGTTAATATAAATTATCTTTTTAATACACAGAAGGACCTGGCCATGAGCTGCGTACACGAGTGTCGGGGATTCCAGCACCGAAGAGGACTGTCAAGCACCGCATGCAGAGAGGAGGAGGACGTTTTCCATCTATTCTGGTACTGCTACTGCACAAAAAATATGGATAAAGATGCTCCCCTTGATGAAGAAAATTACAGGACTAAAAGAGCTAAAAATGGACGGTGTGTTTTATGGGTGCCTGGAATGCCCATCAAGAATCAAAAAGACTATGGCATGGAAGATCACGAACTGTGTCAAAGTAGCTCTATGGTCAGCTCGGAATATTTTATGTTTTAAACATGATGTTATTACCGAAGAAAATGTTTTAAAGATGGTTTTAGATGAATTATACAAATATTACCTTGTTGATAAAAAGAATGCGCCTTTTATGTGCCACAAGTGGTTTTTAAGGGAATGGAGGTCTGTTATATGATTTTATAAAACCTGTTATTTAATAAGTTTCTTTGTAAAATGGTTTTATTATAATTATGTAAATGTAATACTTCAATGGTTTTAATAAAAGATTTTTACCCCTAAATGGGTAAATATCAACTTAAAAAAAAAAAAATCTGTTCTTATCAGTTTAATATCTGATACGTCCCCTATCTGGGGACCATATATTAAATGGATTTTTCGAACAGGGAGATGGAAAAAGAGCTTGCTCTGTCCACTCCACGCATTGACCTGGTATTGCAGTACCTCCAGGACTGGTGCACCCCTTCTAATCCAGTATGGAAAAACAGAATGAAATTGATTGATTGCAAGCATCCTTCCAGCAAGCAAGTGGAAAGTTGCGTGCGTCCTGCCTCCCTCCGGAGTCTGCACTTCAGCTTCTCCTCTGTCTGCCCAGTCAGTGCAGTGCTGCTTTCTGCCTAGAATACCTGCATCTAGTTTGTCAATCTCCTAATTGCATCAGCTGTTGGTTTGTTCCAGCACCAAGCAACCAAGCCAGCCAGCCAGTCTCCTCACACCCTAAATCCAATTAAGACTGATGATTGGTTAATTGGCTTATCACCTGAATGAAGTGTTTGGACCTCCACGCACCTTAGTTTTGCTTTGGGCGGGCCTGTTGTGCACACTTGGGATGCTGAGTTGTTCCTGTGAATTGACCATTTAGTATTGTTGTAGCAAGTTGGCTGGATGTAACCATTTAGCTTTTCCAGTGCCGCAATAATAAATGAGTAAAGTTTGCCTGTGTCTCCCTCTTGTGGATCTTTTGAACTGGATTACTTGGAGGCTAAAAAGTAGTCCAGCACTTCCTATGTATCAGCAGCAGCTGGACCTACCTTGTCTGGACAATGGACGGAACACTGCACGTGTCACAGGAGGCTTGTCAGGTCAGAGGTAAAGTCAGGTCAGTGGATGACATCACAAGGGCCCTGACATCACAATCAACAAAGCATACCCTTTTTTTTTTCACTCACTCCTCCTATCAGTTTTTATGCTTGGCGTGCTTTGGCACCAGAAAAGGCGTGACCAAAAGTGGCGGGTGGGGGTGGAGCTATGCAGATGGAGAACACAAAGAGGAGCATAATGCTGGTGACTTCTGAGCGTAGGACGCACGTTTTCCCTGGTTTGTGAGAGAAAGAAGCCTCCCGGACTGTGTCTGGGGCAGGGGCCTGTAGTCTATCACCTTCAGAAGTGGTCTTTTCAGGTTATCGCTTCTCGGCCTTTTGGCTAAGATCAAGTGTAGATCTAACTGAGAGGCATGGATCCAGGATCACCCCGCTGAGAAGGGACTGGGAGCCAGTGACTGGCGATCACCACGCACCATGGGTGTGAATATTGAATTTGCTCGGACCGAGGATTTTCGGGTCCGCAACGCGTTTGCTATTCATGTCGCTGATGAACAGAAACAGAAGTTTACGGAAGAATATCTTGTAAAGGAAGTCTTGTTCAAGACACTTCACGTACAGAAGTCCGACATACTCTTCTTGCAAGACCAGATCGGAGGCCGCCGTACGCTGGTGCTGATGTCTGTTGCCGCCTGCCACAACCTATATCTTTTTCTGGAAGCTAACTGGAATAATCCGGAACTGGAGGGGCTCACCTTCACTGCCCTTTATAACCGTGATGTCCACCTTATTGTTTTTATGTACAACCCGTACGTGGATGTGGACGATATCTACTTATTCCTCACAAAATTCTGCGAGGTGGTGTATTTCCACAAGATTATGGGCAGCCATGGACTATGGACGGGGAAACACAAGTTCTTCGTCCGTTTTCGCCCGGACCCAGCTGGACCTGGCGGCATGCGCCGCAGTCGTTTACTTTGGGCAAGGATAGAGGTCTGATCTTTTTCCAGGATGCCCCCAGCTATTGTAGGCGGTGTAAGCTGTATGGTCATATACAAGAACACTGCACGCAAGTGGACCGTGTATGCCAAAAGTGCCAGAAAACCGGACACATTGCGAGGGACAGTACAAATGAACTTGTCTGCAACTTATGTGACAAAGAAGGTCATGCCTTTAATAATTGCCCTGCCAGAGGATACAGAGCACGGTCTTATGCTGAGGCCGCAAGATCCAGCACAGCAGAACCGACCCAGAGGAAGGCTACTGAGCCCCAGGCTACAGGAGAAGACCGGAACCATATCCCCAGACCTGGGCAGCAGGGCGCCGCTCAGAAGAGCCAAGTGTCAGCTTCTAACTGTGAGGAACAGAGGAGCACGTCTGCAGGGGCCTGCTCACAACCAGAGCTGCAGCAAAACGAGCCCCCAGTGTCAGCTTCACAGAAAGAGCGGCAAGAGACAGGGCGGGACCGCCCCTCCACAGAGCGCCCGGTGGCCACGCCCCCCGCCTCACAGCAGCGCTCTCAGTCTGTGATTACACAGTCTGAGCACCGATCTACAGCTTCAGCGTCACAGGCAGGATCGCAGCCTGTCACCAGCCAGGAGGAACAGCAGGAGAGCACATTCAACCCTGCTATGGATTACATCGCTCCCACCCAGGATCAGGAGGTACAGAAGGTCGCTGCTGAACTGGCCCTGCTCTTTGATGCCAGGGCTGACATCCAGGGGGAAGGTGAGAGCATCCATATGTCTGATACCCCCGAGTTATTAAGGTGGGATACAGTGGTGGAGACCCCTGAGGGGGAAGGTGGGGGGGAGCAGAGTGATTTTGCTGGGAGCAGTGACATGCCCGTATCTTGCAGCAGAGGAGGATCCAGTTAATGTTGTTAAGAGACCTCGCCTGCTGCCACCAGAGGGCGCTCCTAATGTCCAGAGCCCAATTCGTCAGGAGGCATATCCTCAACCTATGATAGAGGAAAATTCCACGTCTTTTTTAGATGTAGCCGGACCTCTAAGCTTTTGTGCCTCCGGAAGGATGTCTCCAGGAGGGATCGGCTGAAAATCCGTTGGGGTATATATAACTATGCCTTCAACAAAATGCTCCAATGGGGGGACAAACTATCCACAAAGTCTTATCCTTAAACGTTAGATGCATTACCTCAAAAGTTCGGCGTACTGCCGTTTTGGACTTTGTTAGGAACCAACACCCGGACGTTGCCTGTCTACAGGAATGTGGGATTTCTGCACCTGTTCCTGCTGGAGACTGGCCATACGGTGACGCAGTGTGGTCAGGTTCCAGTATTAATAAAAATGATGGGGTGGGTATTCTGTTGGGGAATAAAAATTACGTTATTGACAGTTATACAATTGTTGAAGTGGGACGATGTATTATCGCTGTGATCAAACACAAAGGTTGGCGATTCCGTGTAGTAAATGTGTATTGTCCAGCTGTTAGAAAGGACAGAATGGAGCTGCTGGACAAATTACCGTTCTATCTTGTTGGCAGGTTGTCTACGTTGTTAATTGGGGATTTTAACTGCACAATTGAGGGGGGGAAGGTTGACAGCACAGGCCATAAGTTGCAAAAATTGATTGCTGATTTTTCTCTGATTGATGCGGGGAGGGTGATGGGGAGTCCGCCGCCTCCCACTTTTGTATCTGATAAAGGTGGGATTCGGTCTAGAATTGATTTTATGTTTATGTCAAAAAATTTGCAATGTTCTAAAATGTCACAAAGTGAGGTAATATTTTCGGACCATGTGTGTTTGACTGCGCGTGTGGAGAGTGATGTGGACAGTATGTATGGTAGGGGTGTGTGGAAGTTAAATGTGAGATTGCTGGAGGAAGAGAGAGTGATGAAAGATTTTATGGGTCAGTATGTGAAGTGGCAGGAGCGTAAGTGTGATTTTGCTGATATTCTGTTGTGGTGGGAATGGGTGAAATCACGGTTCAAGTTATTTTAAAAAAAATTGAGTTTTAGGAGGGCGAGGGAGGAGAAACGACATTTTAAGTCGCTTCATCAGCGCTTAGATTGGTTGTGGAGGTTGAGGGATATGGGGGAAGATGTGGCTGAGATGCTGGATAATGCCAGGAAGGAGAGGGATTTGATGATTGATAAAAGGGGGAAGAGATCATTTTCCATTCAAAAATTGAGATTTTGGACAAAGACGAAAAATGTTCGCGTTTTTTCTTTAAGAAACTGGCTCAGTCTATGAAAAAAGGGGATAAGACATTCTTCAGATATATAAATGAAAAAAGGAAATTAAAACAAGGAATAACTAAATTAAAAACAAAGGACGGAAGGTATGTAGAAGAGAATAAAGGGCTAGCCGACTGCCTTAATGAATACTTCTGTTCAGTTTTTACAAAAGAAAAAGGAGAAGGACCTCCACTAGAAAGAATGACTATTAAATCGTTTGATGCATGTATCTTTACAGAGGAAGATGTTCTAAGTTTGCTGTCTAAGGTGAAGACAGATAAGTCACAGGGGCCTGATGAGATACACCCAAAATTATTAAAAGAGCTTAGTGGTGAGCTGGCAAAACCGTTAACAGATTTATTTAACCAATCATTAGTAACAGGAGTCGTCCCGGAAGATTGGAAATTGGCAAATGTCGTGCCCATTCACAAGAAAGGTAGTAGGGAGGAATCGAGCAACTATAGACCAGTGAGTCTGACATCAATAGTAGGCAAATTAATGGAAACCCTATTAAAGGATAGGATTGTGGAACATCTAAAATCCCATGGATTGCAAGATGAAAAACAACATGGGTTTACTTCAGGGAGATCATGTCAAACAAATCTTATAGATTTTTTTGACTGGGTGAATAAAATAATAGACGGTGGAGGTGCAGTAGACATCGCATATCTAGATTTTAGTAAGGCTTTTGACACTGTCCCACATAGAAGACTTCTCAATAAACTGCAGTCATTGAGCATGGACTCCCATATTGTTGAGTGGATTAGGCAGTGGCTGAGTGACAGACAACAAAGGGTTGTAGTCAATGGAGAACATTCAAAACAAGGTAATGTTACCAGTGGGGTTCCACAGGGATCTGTACTGGGACCGATTTTGTTTAATATCTTCATAAGTGATATTGCAAAAGGCCTCGCTGGTAAGGTTTGTCTTTTTGCTGATGACACAAAGATATGTAACAGGGTTGATGTTCCTGGAGGGAAACGCCAAATGGAAAAGGATTTAGGAAAACTAGAAGAATGGTCAGAACTCTGGAAACTGAAATTTAATGTGGATAAGTGCAAGATAATGCACCTGGGGCGTAAAAACCCAAGGGCAGAATATAGAATATTTGACACAGTCCTGACCTCAGTATCTGAGGAAAGGGATTTAGGAGTAATTATTTCAGAAGACTTAAAGGTGGGAAGACAATGTAATAGAGCAGCACGAAATGCCAGCAGAATGCTTGGATGTATAGGGAGAGGTATAAGCAGTAGAAAGAGTGAAGTGCTTATGCCGCTGTACAGAACACTGGTGAGACCTCACTTGGAGTATTGTGCGCAGTACTGGAGGCCATATCTCCAGAAGGATATAGATACTCTAGAGAGAGTTCAGAGAAGAGCTACTAAACTAGTACATGGATTGCAGGATAAAACTTACCAGGAAAGGTTAAAGGACCTTAATATGTATAGCTTGGAAGAAAGAAGAGACAGAGGGGATATGATAGAAACTTTTAAATACATAAAGGGAATCAACTCGGTAAAGGAAGAGAGCATATTTAAAAGAAGAAAAACTACCACAAGAGGACACAGTTTTAAATTAGAGGGGCAAAGGTTTAAAAGTAATATAAGGAAGTATTACTTTACTGAGAGAGTAGTGGATGCATGGAATAGCCTTCCTGCAGAAGTGGTAGCTGCAAATACAGTGAAGGGGTTTAAGCATGCATGGGATAGGCATAAGGCCATCCTTCATATAAGATAGGGCCGGGGGCTATCCATAGTATTCAGTATATTGGGCAGACTAGATGGGCCAAATGGTTCTTATCTGCCGACACATTCTATGTTTCTATGTAGTAAGACTGAGGATATGAATGAATTGCTTAATTGTGCGGGAGAATGCGTTACAGGAAAGGATATGATAGGGGTTGCGGAAGAGTTTTTTAGCAAGTTGTATGAGAATAAAAGGGTGGATGAGTCTTTGAGAGCGGATGTAATGAAAGCTTTGGATGTGAAGTTGCAAGGGGCTGATCAGGATGTGTTGTGTGCAGAGTTTTCTGCGGACGAGATACGGTGTGTGGTGCACGCGTGTAAAAAAACAAAACTCCTGGTACGGATGGTTTGCCTGTGGAGTTCTATGTAAAAATGTGGGATGTGATTGGTGAGGATTTTTGTGAGGTATGTAAGTTTATGTGGGAGCATGGTGTGATTGGTGCGTCCATGAAAAAAGGGGTGGTGGTGCTTATCTATAAGAAAAAAGGGGACCGGAATAAGCTTGAAAATTTGCGACCAATTACTTTGTTAAATGTGGATTATAAGGTGTATGCTAAGTTGTTGGCGAATAGAATGCGACGAGTGGTTGGTACGGTTGTGGATGAGGACCAAGTGTGTGCGGTGCCTGAGAGACGGATGAGTGAGAACTTGTTTTTGTTGAGAGATTTGATTGGGGATTGTCAGGTGAGAAAGCAGAAGTGTATGGTGTTGGCGTTGGATTTTGAGAAAGCATATGACAGAGTGGCGCATGTTTTTATGTTTGGGGTTCTTGAAGCAATGGGGTTTCCTCAAAAGTTTGTGGATGGAGTTAGAAGTTTGTACTTTTAGTGAATGGATGTCTGAGTGGTAAGGTGAGTGTTGGCAGTGGTGTGAGGCAGGGGTGCCCGCTGTCCCCTGTTCTGTTCATTTGTGTGATTGAGGTGCTGTTGTGTTTGTTCCGGAAGGACAAGGTGATGAAAGGTTTGCTTGTGCCGGGTAGTAACGGTAAGACTGTGAAGTGTTTGGGATATATGGATGATGTGGTGATTGTCAGTGATAATTTGGCGACTATGAGGAGAGGACGTTTGTGGTTGGATTTGTTTTGTGGTGCGTCTGCGTTTAAGGTAAATTGGGATAAGTTTGTATTTAAATGTTTTGGGGATGATAGTGTGTTGCTAGAGGATGTGCAGAATGAAAAGGGTGCGGTAAAAGTGTTGGGTATGTGGTTGAATGATGACCTTAAAGGGACTGAAAGTTGGGATGACTGTGGTAAGAAAGTGGTACGGAAGTAAAATTTTTGGCGACTGCGCCAGCTATCTTTGACTGGTAAGGTCCTGATAATAAAAGCTGTCATTTTGCCTATTGTTCTATTTGTGGCGGGAGTTTATCCTGGCCGTACAAAAAATGTTAAAAAAGGTGGAAAAATTGATTTTCACATTTCTGTGGGGGAGTAAAATGGAAAAGCTGAAGAGGGAACATGTTTATAAAAAGTTGCAAAATGGAGGATTGGATTCTCCAAATTTGGAAGTGTTTTTGGGGCTCAATTATATTAAAATGTTTGTTGTCTTGCTGGATAAAAGAACTAAAAGTGCGTGTATGGCGAGATACTTGGCTGGGTGGATGATATATGGGTTGCGACTGTACCTGTGTCTTTTAAATGTCCTGAATGGTATGCTGTGATTGAGAAGTTTGTTAGGAAATACGCTTTACTGTCTAAACCAATGAAAGATTTCAAAGATAAGAAACTAATGTTGCAGGGTATGAGAGAGGGTGAGATTGTGTGTGATTTGACGGATTTGTGTATGGAAGAAACGGTCAATTAAAGGGGTGTCCAATAGGCAGAAGGATGTTGTGTGGATGGGATGGCAGAATGTGTTGCCTGTGAGGGAGGTACAGAAGAAAAGGGATTTGGTAAGAGTGGATGTATGTCCGAGGCCTGGATGTGGTGCGCCTGAATCAGTTAAACATTTATTTTGGGAGTGTGTGGAAGAAAATGGGTGGACTGGTGACTGCTCTGACTGGTGTGACAGTTTTAAACTGGAAGATGGCGATGTATGGACTGGGTGCGAGGGGTCGGGTAAATGTTCGTATGCTGTGGTTTATTATAGTGTGTGTGTTGGAAAGTCTGTGGGATGTAAGAAATATTTTTCTTTTCAAACGGGAGGAAGTGTCAGTAGATGTATGTGTGAATATAGCGTTATCTAGGCTGTATGTTATTTACATGTGGGATAAACGGAAAGGTGGGGATTTTGATGCAGAGGGCATATGGAAAGCGAAGAAGTGGAGAGAATTCCTCACTAAATGATATGTACTACATTAAAGTACTCATTTTGTACTATGTTTTGTTTCTGTTTATTGCTTTGAAAGGTTTTTCTTATGTATGTACATGTATTTTATTTTAAATAAAATAATAAAAAAAATAATAATAATCTGGCTGAAGGACCATGGATCCAGACTCATCCCCGTGACGGGGTGCTGGGAGCCTTGTGAAGACGTTGAAGAGGAGAAGAAACAGAAATTCACGGACTAATATTTGGTCAAGGAAGTTTTATTCAAAACCCTACATGTCCAGAAGTCGGACATTCTTTGTCTTCAGGACCAGATCGGAGCACACCGTACTCTTGTACTTACGTCAATTGCCGCCTGCCATAACCTCTACCTGTTTCTGGAGGCGAACAGGAACAATCCAGATTTAGATGGACTTACTTTCACAGTGCTGTACAACAGGGATGTTCATCTGATCGTGTTCATGTATAATCCCTACATGGACATTGATGATATCTACCTCTTTCTGTGAGAAGGTCGTATATTCGCCTAAAGTTATGGGCAGTCATGGACTGTGGACAGGGAAGCATAAATTCTTTGTCCGTTTTCGCCCTGATCCTGCTGGACCTGGCGGTGTGAGACATCCACCGCAATCTTTTACTCTGGGAAAAGACTGTGGACTGATCTTTAAGACGCACAGAGTTACTGCCGTAGGTGCAAATTATACGGTCATGTCCAGGAAAACTGCACCCAAGTGGACAGTGTGCCAGAAATGTCCAAAAACCGGACATGTGGCCAGAGATTGCCCCAACCCATTGTGTGTAATTTGTGCGACAAAGAGGGACATGCTTTCAACAATAGCCCTGTCCGGGGGTACAGAGCGCGGTCTTATGCTGATGCTGCAAGGTCCAGTGCTAAAGAACCGACCCAGATGGCGCCAAGTGGATCGCAAAGCACAGAAGACAACAGACTGTATACCCCCAGACAGATGCGGCAGAGACTTTCCAGCCACTAGTGAGTTGCCCCTATCCCTCACAAGATCAGCTGAGGATAATAGTGAAAACTCTGTAAAGAGACCTCGCTTGCTCCCACCAGAGAGTGCCACAGGTATCCACAGTCCTGTCCGTCAGGAGGTTTACCCCCAGGCCATGATTGCTGAGAACACCATGTCTTTTTTAGACGTAGCAGGGCCACTAACCTTCTGCACAGGAGGAAGCAAGCCTCCAGGAGGGATCGGATAAAGCTCAGATGGGGTATCTACAACTATACCTTTAATAAAATCCTGCAATGGGGGGACAAACTGAGCTCACTGTCCTATCCCTGAATGTTAGACTCTTAACCTCAAAGGTCCGTCGAACTGCCATTTTGGACTTTGTTAAAAATCAAAACCCGGACATTGCCTGCTTGCAAGTGTGTGGAATTAATGCACCTATATGCGCAAGGGAATGGCCATATGGTGACACAATATGGTCAGGCTCTTGTGACAATAAAAATGATGGGGTGGGAATTTTGTTGAGGAACAAAAGTTATGTTGTTGACAGTTACATTGTGGTGGAGGCGGGTCGTTGTATTATTGCTGTCATCAAGCACAGAGGATGGCGATTTCGTATTGTTAATGTATACTGTTCTACGGTAAGGAAGGACAGGAATGAACTGTTTGAGAAGTTGCAATTTTATCTAGTTGGCAGATTGCCCACGTTTTTGTTAGGGGATTTCAATTGCACCATTGAGGGGGGGAAGTTGATGGCACTAGCCACAAAATTGCAAAAAATTATTACGGATTTCTCTCTGTCAGATGCGGGGCGGGTGATGGGAAATCCGCCGCCTTTCACTTTCAAGTCTGATAAAGGTGGGATTACTTCCAGGATTGATTTATTTTTCTTTCTAGACATTTGAACTGTACCCAGATGTCCCAATGTGATGTTATTATTTTAGATCATGTGTTTGTTAGCACGTGTGGAAAGTGACGTTAAATGTATGTATAGTAGGGGTGTGTGGAAGTTGAATACGAGATTGTTGGATGAGGAGAGAGTGTTGAAGGATTTTAAGTGTCAGTATGCTAAGTGGCAGGAGCGTAAAAGTGTGAGTTTGCGGATATACTTGTTTGGTGGGAGTGGGTTAAATCAAGATTCAAATTGTTTTTTTAAAAATGAAGCTATAGGGGGGCGAGGGAGTTAAAAATACAGTTTACGTCGCTGCATCAGCGACTGGACTGGTTGTGGCGGTTGAGGGACATGGGGGTGGATGTTTCTGAGATGTTGGAAACAGTCAAAAGGGAGAGGGCTTCAACAATAGAAAAAAGAGGGAAAGAAATAATTTTCCGCTCTAAAATTGAGATTCTGGATAAAGATGAGAAGTGTTCTCGTTTCTTTTTTTAAAAAGTGTGCAGTAAGACTGAGGATATGGAAGAATTGATTAACTGTGTGGGTGAATGTGTCACAGGTAGAGATATGGTTGGCGTGGCGGAGGAATTTAAATACAAAATGGGTGAATGTGCTGAAAGCGTTGGATGCAAAATTAGTGAAGGATGACCAGGATGTATTGTGTGCTGATTTTTTGAGGATGAGATTAGATGTGTGGTGCATGGATGTAAGAAAAATAAAACGCCGGGTAAGGATGGTTTGCCTGTTGAGTTTTATGTGAAATTGTGTGATGCGATTAGGGAGGATTTTTATGCAGTGTGTAAGTTTATGTGGGAGCATGGGGTGATTAGGGCGTCTATGAAGGAAGGTGTAGTGGTTCTTATTTTTAAGAAAAAAGGAGACCGTAATAAGCTAGAGAATTGGCGTCCGATTACGTTGTTGAATGTTGATTATAAAGTGTACAGTAAGTTGCTTGCAAATAGAATGCATCGGGTGGTTGGTACTGTAGTGGATGAGGATCAAGTGTGTGCGGTGCCTGAGAGACGGATGAGTGAAAATTTGTTTTTGATGAGAGATTTGATTGGTGACTGTCTAGTGAGGAAGCAGAAGTGTATGTTGTTGGCGCTTGATTTTGAAAAGGCGTATGATAGGGTGGCTCATATTTTCATGTTTGGGGTTCTTGAGGCTATGGGTTTTCCTCAAAAGTTTGTGGATGGGGTTAAAAGTCTGTATGATGAAGTGTCAAGTGTGATTTTGGTGAATGGGCATTTGAGTGGAAAGGTGCGTGTGGGGAGTGGTGTGAGGCAGGGGTGCCCGCTGTCCCCTGTTCTTTTCATTTGTGTTTGTTGCGGAAGGATAAAGTGATGAAAGGTTTGCTTGTGCCGGGTAGTATGGGTAAGACTGTGAAAGTGTTGGGATATATGGATGATGTGGTGATTGTGAGTGATAACCTGGCGACTATGAGGAGAGGAAGGTTGTGGTTGGATTAGTTTTGTAGTGCGTCTGCGTTTATGGTCAACTGGGACAAGTCTGTTTTTAAGTGTTTTGGGGATGAGAGTGTGTTTTTGGAAGAAGTGCAGAATGAAAAGGGTGCGGTGAAAGTGTTGGGTATGTGGTTGAATGATTATCTTAAAGGAATAGAGAGTTGGGATGAATGTGGTAAAAAGGTGGAACGAAAGTTAAATTTTTGGAGATTGCCACAGTTGTCCTTAACTGGGAAGGTCCTGATTGTCAAAGCGGTTATTCTGCCTATCATACTTTTTGTGGCGGGTGTGTATCCTGACCGTACAAGGAATATCAAAAAAGTTGAAAAATTGGTCTTTACGTTCCTGTGGGGGAGCAAAATGGAGAAATTAAAGAGGGAACATGTATATAAAGAACTACAAAATGGGGGTTTGGATTTTCCGAATTTTGAGGTTTTCTTGGGGCTAAATTATATAAAAATGTTTGTGATTCTACTAGATAAAAAGAGTAAAAGTGCGTCCATGGCGAGATATTTGGCTGGATAGATGTTGTATGGTTTGCGTTGGAGTGTGAGGGATGCGACTGTGCCTGTGTCCTTTAAATGTCCTGAGTGGTATGAGGTGATTGAAAAGTTTGTTAGAAAGTTTGATTTGTTGTCAAAGCCGATGAGTGATTTTAAGGATAAAAAGCGGATGTTGATAGGAATGAGAGAAAATGAGATTGTGTGCGACTTGATGGGTTTGCGTGTGACTGAGGCAATTAGTGTCTGGAAGAAAATGTCAGTTAAGGGTGTCTCTAATAGACAAAAGGATGTGGTGTGGATGAGTTTTCAGAATGTCCTGCCTGTGAGAGAAGTGCAGAAAAAGAGGGACCTGATTAGGGTAGAAGTGTGTCCGAGGGTTGGGTGTGGTGAGGTTGAGTCCGTTAATCATTTATTTTGGGAGTGCGATTATGCAAAAGGTGTGTGGAAAAGAATGAGTGGACTTGTGACTGCTCTGACTGGTGTGACATCTTTAAATTGGAAAGTGGCAAGGTATGGGGTTGGTGCGCGAGGTTGTATAAATGTCCGTTTGTTGTGGTTCATAATAGTATGTGTGATGGAAAGTCTGTGGGATGTTAGAAATTTGTTTGTATTCAAAAGAGAGGAAGTGGCGGTGGAGGTATGCGTTAATATTGCCTTATCTAGACTGTATGTCATATTTATGGGACAAGCGGAAGGGTGGTGATATGGATTCAGAGGGTATCTGGAAAGCTAAAAAATGGAGGTCATTCCTATGTAATTGATATGTATTACAATTATGTACCATGTTTGTACTTTTTCTGACTTTTTGTTGTTTTAAAAGTCATATTTTTTCATGTATGTATATACTTTATTCTTTAAATAAATACAAAAAAAACGGTGTTGGTGAACGGCTGGAAGACTGACCCCTTTTCGGTCCACTCCGGGGTCAGACAAGGCTGCCCTCTTTCACCTCTCCTTTTTGTTTGTGTTATAGAATCATTCGCAGAGTCTGTCCGGCAGAATGGAGAGATCAGAGGGATCACCGCACCAGGACTGGACACTACGAGGTCAAGTGCTCGCTGTACATGGACGACGTGACCGTCTTCTGCGCTGACTGGCGTTCGGTGACTGCACTCATCCAGATGTAACAGTCCTACAGGCTCACCTGAGTCAGAGGACCGCTGGCTGGAGGTAGGAGTGGAGCCCAGTGGCAAAGACCGCAGGCAGGTAGTAGGTGCAGGAAGTCTGGCAGAGGCGTAGTCGGTAGGCAGGCGGTGGGTCAGGGCAGGCGGCAGTAAGCGTGGTCAGACAATCCGGATGGCAAAGGTGGTAGCAGTTCAGTAGGTAGGGACGAAGCAGAAAAGTAGTCGGTAGGCAGGCGGTGGGTCAGGGCAGGCGGCAGTAAGCGTGGTCAGACAATCCGGATGGCAACGGTGGTAGCAGTTCAGTAGGTAGGGACAAAGTAGTCGGTAGGCAATTCCTGGTCAGCAGAGGACTTCCAGTAGTAGCAAGAGCAGCAGATGAGGAGAAGCTTGATCAAGGCTCAGGAGCTCAATAATCAGCAAGAGTGCAAGGGGCTGGACTTATATAGGGAAGTACCAGGTGTGGGGAATCAAGGGTGATGAGCAAGGCTTGGCAAGACTGAGGTTACATAATAGGTTTTAGGGAGGAATGTCCAGAGAGGACAGTAGCCTAGTAAGCAGGGCTACCGCCTGCGATGTGGCTGGTCACGGGTTCGAATCCCGACAGTACTCCCCCCCTTCCAAGGTGACCTCTGGGCACCGCAGGGGCAGGCTTACCGGGGTGCTGTTGGTGGAACTCTCTTACCAGTCTGGGGGCGTGGACATTTTCTTCTGGCTCCCAGGAGTTATCCTCGGGAGGGTAACCCTCCCACCCAATTAGGTATTGTAGTCTTCCCCGGTGGATCCTGGAGTCGAGGATCTTTGCAACAACGTATTTTTCTTCACCCTGTACCCTCACGGGTGGTGGAGTGGCGGCCTGTGAAGGTGTTCTCCACGTATGGCTTGAGGAGTGAGCAATGGAAGACAGGCTGCACCCTAATGGAGTCCGGAAGGTCGAGCCGGAACATGAACTCGTTGATTTGTGCGGTGATCCGGTACGGACCTTTGTATCTTTGGGCCAACTTTTTGGAGGGGACCTTCAATCTGAAGTTCCTGGTGGACAGCCACACCTTGTCTCCCACATGGAAGCCCGGGGTGGGTTTGCGACGTCTGTCTGCTCCCTGTTTAAAGCGCCTCTGGGCGAGCTGGAGGTTGTCTATAATGTTCTTTTGTGCCTCCTGTAGGGTTGTTAGGCGGCCACTGCTGGGAGGGTGGAGGCGACGGGTAGGTGGGGAATGAACACCGGGTGCGAGCCTGTGTTAGCAAAGAAGGGGCTGGTCTTGGTTGAGATGTGCTCAGCATTGTTGTAGGCGAACTCGGCCGTGGGGAGATGGTCAAGCCAGTCATCCTGCAGGTGGGAGCTAAAACAGCGTAGGTACTGCTCTAGGGTCTGATTAGTTCTCTCAGTCTGCCCGTTTGACTGAGGGTGGAAAGCGGAGGATAGGTTCACTTTAACCCCAAACGCCAGGCAGAAGTTCTTCCAGAACCTTGAGGCAAATTGTACGCCTCGGTCGGAGACCACGTCGTCCGGGATCCCATGCAGCCTGAAGAACTCTCTGAGAATAAGATTGGCCGTCTGTTTGGCGGTGGGTATGCCTTTGTAGGGGATGAAATGGGCCATCTTGGTGAGACGGACGACCAGGATGGTGTTCATCCGTTTTGAAGGAGGAAGGTCTACCACAAAGTCCATTGAGATCGAGCCCCAGGGGCGGGAGGGAATATGGAGGGGTTGTAACAGACCCACGGGAGAGGAACGAGGAGTCTTATTGCGGGCACAGACCGTGCACGAGGAGATGTACCTCTTGATGTCCTCCTTTTATTTTTGCCACCAGAAGAAGCGGGAGAGAAGCTCCTGGGTCTTTCTTGTGCCAAAATGGCCGGCCAGCTTGGAGTCATGGTTGAGTTTGAGCACTTCGAGCCGTGCGATTTCTGGTACATATAGTTGTAGGTCCTGATGAAACCAATGACCATTCTTAAACGTAAGGCTGATATTCCCTGTGGGGTGGGCGAGGAAGGGGTCATTTTCGTATCCTTCTTTGATTGTGCCCAGGAGTTTTTTAGAGTAGGTGACCCCTACGACCCTTCTCTCGGGTAAGATGTTATTTTGGCCCTTGTTACTCTGTGAGGGCTCGGAAAGCATTCTGGAGAGGGCGTCAGCCTTGCCGTTTTTTGATCCGGGGCGATAGGTGATGAGAAAGTTGAAGCGGGAAAAGAATAGGCTCCATCTGGCCTGTCTGGCTGAGAGTCTCTTAGCGCTGCGGATGAACTCGAGGTTCTTGTGGTCAGTTAGTACTATTATGGGGTTGGTGGCTCCCTCCAGCAGGTGTCTCCACTCGGAGAAGGCATCCTTGATCGGCAGTAGTTTTGTTCCCGATGTCATAGTTCTTCTCAGAGGGGGACATCTGGCGGGAGAAATATGCGCACGGGTGTAATAGCATCCTCTCCCCTGTCCGTTGTGACAAAACTGCCCCCACCGCGGAGTCTGATGCATCCACTTCGACTGTAAATGGGAGCTCGGGGTTCGGGTGGATTAGGATTGGGGCAGAAGTGAAGAGGAGTTTCAACTTGGTGAAGGCCTCGGGTGTCCAGGAGAAGGGGACTGCCTTCTTGGTGAGTTGGGTGATTGGTGCTATGACCTTGGAGAAGTTCCGGATAAACTTCCGATAGAAGTTGGCGAAGCCAATGAATCTTTGTATCTCCTTCTCGTTTCTCGGAACGGGCCAGTTCATCACAGCTTGGACCTTCCCCGGGTCCATACTTAGGCCCTCTGGGGAGATGATGTATCCGAGGAACTGAGTGGTCGTTTGCTCAAACTCGCATTTCTCTAGCTTGATATAGAGAGAGTTCTGTCGGAGTCTCTGCAGTACCCTGCGGACGTGTTCGCGGTGCTGCTCGAGGTCTTCAGAGAAGATCAAGATGTCGTCCAGGTAAACGACTACAAACAGATCCAGCATGTCCCTGAGGACGTCGTTAATGAAGTGCTGGAAGGTGGCGGGAGCATTGCAGAGTCCGAAAGGCATGACCAGGTACTCGAAATGACCATAACGTGTCCGGAAGGCGGTCTTCCATTCGTCCCCATGGCGGATTCGGACAAGGTTGTAGGCCCCTCGAAGGTCGAGTTTAGTGAAGATCTTCGCTGCCCGGAGTTCTGAAATCAGTGGGAGCGGGTACCGTTTTTTTACGGTTATGTCGTTAAGCTTTCTGTAGTCTATGCAAGGAGGAGTCTTTTTCTCTACGAAGAAAAAGGGGGCTCCCGCGGGTGAGGTAGAGGGCCAGATGAACCCCTTCCTCAGGTCCTCGTCCAGGTACTTTTTCAGAGCCTTGAGTTCAGGCTCTGAGAGGGGGTAGATACTGCCAAAGGGTATTTCGGCCCCGGGCAACAGTTCTATAGGGCAGTCGTAGGGTCGGTGTGGTGGCAGCTTGTCTGCGTTTTTCCTGTCGCAGACATCCTGGAACTCGCGGTATTGAGGGGGTAGCAGATCCTTGACGGATAGTTTTGAGATGGTGGTGTCTTCGGGTTGAAGGACGGGTTTGTGGGAGCAATTTAGCGAGCAGAACTCGGACGGGAATCATATGCAGCGGGTTTCCCAGTCCACCGAGGGGTTGTGGGTTGCCAACCATGGGATGCCCAAGATCACTGGGAACTTTGGGGAGGCGATCAGCGAGAAGTGGATCCTTTCACGGTGATCTGGTTCTATGAGGAGTTGTAGTTCGTTGGTCTCGTGAGTGGCCGGCCCCGAGGAGAGTGAGGATCCGTCGACTGTTTCCAGGTCAACGGGGGCTGCCTTGATTGTCAGTGGAATGTTCTTTTCGCGGGCGAAGGTTAGGTCCATGAAGTTGCCTCCCGCCCCGGAGTCTAACATCGCTAAACAGGGGAGTTGTCGCCCCTCAATGTCGATGAGGATGGGGACGATGAAGTGGGATCCATGAGCCGCCGTGTTGTTATTTTCAGGAGCTGCTGGCGGGGTTGGAGTCTGTGGTTGCTCCTTTAGCTCCGTGACGGCAATAGTCTTTCGGATCTTATGAGGACATTTGATGGCAAAATGACCCGGCTCCCCACAGTAGAGGCAGAGGTTTTCGGCCAGCCTTCTCTCCTTCTCAGCTGTGGATAGAGACCAACGTAGAGCGTCGACCTGCATAGGTTCAGTTACTGACTGGGGGTCGCGCTGGGCAGTGGAAGAGAAGGAGTAAGTGGGTCTGTGGTCCAAGGACCAGAGTCTTTCTTTCTTCCTCTCGGAGAGTCTTTGATCTATCCGGATGCATAACTGTATGAAGTCATCCAGATCATCCGGGGCCTCAACTCTGGCGAGTTCATCCTTTATTAATTCGGACAGGCCTCGCCGGAATTGGCTTCTCTGTGCCGCTGGGTTCCAGGTGGTGTCCGTGACCCAACGGCGAAACTCGGCGGTGTATTCGGCGACGGAGCGTCTCCCTTGCCGCAGACCATGTAGTCGCGCCTCGGCTGTCGCACAGTGGTTGGGGTCATCGAAGACTTGGCTCATGGTGGTGATGAAGTTGTTTAGGTTGTCCAGGAGCTGACTGTTAGTCTCAACGTAAGGTGATGCCCATGCTAATGCTTCATCCGTCAGGAGATTGACCAAGAATAGCACCTTCTTTTTCTCTCGGTGGTGAAGGGGGCCGGGTACATCTGAAAATAGATGCGGCATTGGTTTAGAAACCCCAGATACTGGCGTCTATAGCCGCTGAATCTTGATGGGAGTGGCATGCGGGTGTCTGCGGGAGTGGCATGCGGGTGTCTGCGGGCGCGCCGCGGACGTCCAGGAGTTGCCTCTGTAGTTCAATAATCTCCCTCTGTTGGCTTTGGACTACACCTTGGAGCTGGGCAAATTTCTCCTGATATGTAGTACCAAATTCTTAAAGTCCGGAGACCTGCTTACGCAGAGTGGCCATTGCGGACTCCATAGTGAGGCTGATTATTCTGTAACAGTCCTACAGACTCACCTGTGTCAGAGGACCGCTGGCTGGAGGTAGGAGTGGAGCCCAGTGGCAAGGACCGCAGGCAGGTAGTAGGTGCAGGAAGTCTGGCAGAGGCGTAGTCGGTAGGCAGGCGGTGGACCAGGCCAGGCGGCAGTAAGCGTGGTCAGACAATCCGGATGGCAAAGGTGGTAGCAGTTCAGTAGGTAGGGACAAAGCAGAAGAGTAGTCGGTAGGCAGGCGGTGGGTCAGGGCAGGCAGCAGTAAGCGTGGTCAGACAATCCGGATGGCAACGGTGGTAGCAGTTCAGTAGGTAGGGACAAAGCAGAAGAGTAGTCGGTAGGCAATTCCTGGTCAGCAGTGGACTTCCAATAGTAGCAAGAGCAGCAGATGAGGAGAAGCTTGATCAAGGCTCAGGAGCTCAATAATCAGCAAGCTGGAGTGCAAGGGGCTGGACTTATATAGGGAAGTACCAGGTGAGGGAATCAAGGGTGATGAGCAAGGCTTGGCAAGACTGAGGTTACATAATCGGTTTCAGGGAGGAATGTCCAGAGAGGACGGTAGCCTAGTAAGCAGGGCTACCGCCTGGGATGTGGCTGGTCACGGGTTTGAATCCCGACACCAGACCTGCTTCAGGGGCCAAAGTCAACTGCGGCAAGGACTGGCAACTGGCCTCTTCTGCCCCCTTCCCATTTACCATCAAATTGGCCTTCATCAAAATTCTGGGAGTCTGGTTCGGGAAGGAAGGCGCAGCCCTCAAGTCTTGGGAAGAACGCTTGGCCAAAGTCAATTAAAAGAATGGGTCAGTGGAGCCTCAGACACCTCACGATTGAAGGCAAAGCACTCGTCCTGCGAAATGAAGTTTTGACTGTGCTCCAATACACCGCACAGGCATGGCCCCCCTTTTGCCACCGTTTCCAGGGCCATCACCAGGACAGTGTTTCGCTTCATCTGGGGATCTAAGATGGACAGAGTGAAGCGAGCTATCATGCGGAAAGGGCATACCGGACCTGCCCACCTTACTTCGGATCGCCTTTGTTTGTGACAGCGTTCACCGGACTCTGAGAACTGCCAACGGCTCTGCGGGCAAGGCTATGTCTCGCTTTTTCCTCCTGCCCCTGTGGAGGCGTCTGGGCTGGGACAAGTGGGACAGCTCCATCCCTTATAACTGGCACGCTCGCTGGTTCTATGGGGACGTCATCAGGTTTGTGAGGGCCTCAAACCCGACTTGTGGAAGCCAAAAACTATCCACAAACTCATCAGAGCAAAGGATGTGGTGGAGTCAATTCCAGGGATCCACGACGACACCGCAGAGACAGTTTGTGTCATCAGACAGGTTAAACAAAGGGCATAAGGACTTGTCATGGATGGCCATACAGGGAGGACTGCCAATTCGGTCATTCATGCACGCCCGCAACCTGTGCAAAACCCGGTACTGCCCCAGGTGCCCCTTCGTGGAGGAAACATCGTACCACCTGTTTTGGGAGTGCCGCTTTGCGCAGGGCCTGTTTTATGCCCAGGAACAGCCTGCAATACACTTCGGTGCTGTATGGACTATTTCCTAGGACTCATACTGTTGGAGCCATCCAGGAGGCCTGGCGCCTTATGAACTGTTTTAAGGACGCTATTTGGTTTGCTAGGAATCGGCTCATTCTCAGGAGGGAGAACAAGTCCGTCCTTGACTGCCGCAGACTTATCCATAGTCTGCTGCGGGATTACAACATCTTGGACGTCAACGACGAAGAAGAGGACTAAACCCCTCTCCTTCCCCCTCTCCCCCGTTTGTTTCTGTCTACTCAATAAAGCTGAGGGCATGTGATTCCCCCTCCCTACCACCTCCTTCCCACCTCCCCTTCCCTCATCACTGTCTAAATGCTTTGTTGGAAGGTTTTGTGATTGAATAGCTATGCTAGTGTAGCATTCATTGCGATGTATAGTGTAGGTTAGCCTGTGTGTTACATAACAATGCCATGCTCGCAAAGACGATTGTAAGTAATTTATTAAGTGCTGACTCGTGGCCTGTGCTGCGTCACAGTACTAAAGTATGTATGTATGACGACTGATTGTAATAAAGGTGTTTCAATAAAAAAAAAAATCTGTTCTTATCAGTTTAATATCTGATACATCCCCTATCTGGGGACCATATATTAAATGGATTTTTCGAACAGGGAGATGGAAAAAGAGCTTGCTCTGTCCACTTCACGCATTGACCTGGTATTGCAGTCTCCTCACACCCTAAATCCAATTAAGACTGATGGGTTAATTGGCTTATCTATCACCTGAATGAAGTGTTTGGACCTCCACGCACCTTTGGTTTGATTGGGCCTGTTGTGTACCTGGGATGCTGATTTGTTCCTGGAAATTGACCCTTTTGTAGCAAGTTGGCTGGATGTAACCATTTAGCTTTTCCAGTGCTTTATTAAATGAGTAAAGTTTGCCTGTGTCTCCCTCTTGTGGATCTTTTGAACTGGATTACTTGGAGGCTAAAAAGTAGTCCAGCACTTCCTATGTATCAGCAGCAGCTGGACCTACCTTGTCTGGACAATTGACGGAACACTGCACGTGTCACAGGAGGCTTGTCAGGTCAGAGGTCAAGTCAGGTCAGTGGATGACATCACAAGGGCCCTGACGGAACACTCAACAATGGGCCATGACATCACAATCAACAAAGCATACCCTTTTTTTTTTCTTCACTACTTCTCCATTCACTCCTCCTATCAGTTTTTATGCTTGGCGGGCTTTGGCACCAGGAATTGCGTGTGAAGAAAAGGCGTGACCAAAAGTGGCGGGTGGGCGGAGCTATGCAGATGGAGAACACGAAGAGGAGCATGATTGTGATTGCTGAGCTTAGGACGCACGTTTTCCCTGGTTTGTGAGAGAAAGAAGCCTCCCGGACTGTGTCTGGGGCTGGGGCCTGTAGTCTATCGCCTTCAGAAGTGTTCTGCATTGGGGACCATCGGCCTGTACTGCGAACCCTTTTCAGGTCATCACTTCTTGGCCTTTTGGCTAGATCAGGTAGGGGAGTACCTTGCTTGGTCTGGTCAGAGGGTGTCTTCATAGGGTCCTCCTTTCGGGGGGGGCCCTGGATGTTTTCCGGGTTGGGATCCCTTTACAAGTGGCAAGATGGCATCTTTTTGCGGCGGACAGGATACTATCCGATTCCAGGTGAAGCCTGATTACAAGAAAGAGATATCCCTGAAGATGATTGTGGAGGACATAATTTTCAAGGTACTGCAATTGAAAGCAAAGGATGTTGAATGTTTGCAGGGGATATATGACTTAACTTTGTACTCTGAAGCTGATTGTTTGAACGCAGTAAGTAAAATCTTGGCAAGTAGAGATCCCATTCTACAGAAGGTTGACGTGGAGCCTTGCTTCAAACAATTTCGGAGAAAGTTAATAGTGCATATGTACAACCCCAGAATCAATATAGACATAGTTAAAGCATATCTCTATAGATTCTGTGAGATAAAATGCTAAATAAGTGGGGGATGCACAATGGCAAGTGGAAATTTCTTGTTGTCTTCAAAAAGGACTCTGCTGTTTTAGAAGGTTATATTTGTCCCCCTGCTAACTTTACTATTGGTGGTGAAAGAGGTTACTGTTTTTTGAGGGGCAAACCTCATACTGCCGAAATTGTAACCAATATGGACATACAAAAGACCTTTGTGATAAAGGAGTTGTGTGCAAAAATTGTGGGAAATCAGGGCACAAGTCAATTGATAGAATATTCGCGATCAACAATATTCACACATCGCACCCCAATAAAAATAAAAATGGCCCGTCTGTCCCAACGAGTATACTCAGCTAAAAAGGCATACGCCTTGCTTGCCTTCAATACTGATGTCTGCCAGTGAGGGAGAAGAGGATGCCACTTTCCTCTACCCCCTCATCATCCGCTGATGAGGGACCCTCTAGAAGGCACCCCCCCAGAGTAAGCCCATATGGACCCCACCGCCTGACGACTATCAGCCCCAAATTGCGGATTTTGAGGGCAGCTCCAGAATACAGATAGACTGTGCAGGCTTCACTGACCTAGATTTTTTCAAAATCTTCTTCTCTGAAGATTTAGTAAATTAAATGGTGGCCCAAACCAATTTATATACCCAACAATTCATTGATCAGAATCCTACATCGGCATATGTTGGACCCCAGTAAGTGCAGCAGAGATAATTAAGTTTTGGGGACATTTTCTACCAGACTCCAATTTACAATAAGGCCATGACCCAGAAGTGTTTTGAGTCAATTAGGAAATTCCTACATAACATTGACAATGCACGGAGCCCACCCTAAAAGGACCCAACATTTGACCGTCTGTTCAAGGTTAGGCCTGTCATTGACCACTTTAACACCAGGTTTGCTGAGGTGTACAACCCAGATAAAAATGTCTGTGTAGATGAGTCCCTATTACTTTTCAAAAGGAGGATAAGATTCCGCCAGTACCTGCCTAGCAAACGAGCAAGGTATGGCATAAAGATATACAAACTTTGTGAGAGTAGCTCCGGGTGCACCCAGAAGTTCCGCATTTACGAAAGGAAAGATTCCCGAATAGAACCCCCAGAATGCCCCCCCAACCTAGGAGTTAGTGGGAAGATCGTGTGGGATTTACTGCACCCACTGCTGGATAAGGGTTACCACCACTATGTGGATAGTCTGGAAGTCATGGTGCCTGTGTCGTACCAGGGCATGGGCGGGGCAAGTGCCTCCCCTGGGGCCCTGGAAATCTGTGAACTGAGTTCTGCCTCTGCTGCACTGCGCAGCACCGCAGAGTGAGGAGCGGTATCTATCAGGAGCATGCACGCGCCCTGATGAATCACGAGGGCCGGGCGCGCACGGCAGTACGAAGCTCCGGCCACATTCCGGCCATTGCGGAGCCGAAGCAAGAAGAGCCGCCCGCAGTGTGCCAGCTGCTTCAGGACTCCACAACCACAGGCAGCCTGAATGAATGAGCGAGAGCGACACTAACACAGTGAGTGACAGTCAGTGTCACAGACCAGTCAGTGTAACAGTACTCCCTGAGTGTTAGGTGTGGGGTGACCAGGCGGTATATGAAGGGGCAATACTGCCTGGTATTATATGGACAGCAGATATGGCATCCTCTGGGCAGTACTGTCTATGGTCAATTCATCCTTCACAAGCACCCTGACTGCCACCTGCTTGGCTATCAGTGAGTGACAGTCAGTCAGTGTCACAGTGTGACTACTGAGTCACTCCCTGACCCTGAGTGTTAGGTGTGGGGTGAGTCACTGATAGCCAAGCAGCAGGCCAAGCAGGTGGCAGTCAGGGTGCTGGTGAAGGATGACCATAGACAGTACTGCCCAGAGGATGCCATCTCTGCTGTCCATATACCAGGCAGTATTGCCCCTTCAATCATATACCGCATAGTGTATTAAAAGCGCCTCACAGGGTGTCCAGGTGTGTCAAACTACAAGAGAATAGTTATAAAGTGCTTTCTCAATGGTATTACACTCCACAAAAAATTAACCGGATGTTTCCTGAAAGTAGCCCGTTCTGTTGGAGGTGTGAGGCGGAATTAGGCACTCACTGCCATATATGGTGGAGCTGCTCTAAAATTGCATCCTACTGGCAAAAGATATGCAGAGTCATTTCTGATGTGTGTAAAATAAGCTTTCCGGTTTCTTCAAAAATGTGCCTCTTTGGGGTGTTCGGGGATCTCAGATGCTCCAAGGACACACAAAAGCTGGGTCAGATTTTATTGGCAGCAGCCAGACTACTCATTGCAGTATACTGGAAAAAAGTAGAGACACCCCAATTAAAACATTGGATTCAAAGATGTGACCAATTGTATCGCCTTGAACAGATGGCTCACTGGGAGGCCCGAACACCTCACAGATTTGAAGCAATTTGGAAACCTTGGAAAGATTTTAGGGGTTTTACGAAATGATAACCTTAAGTATATTGTTTTGTGATCTCGTATGATATTGTTCAAACTAAATATCCGTATCCAAGTGCTAACATTTTGCACCAAAAATGGGGCCATTACCCCCTCCCACCTTCCTTCCCCCCTCCCTCTTATTCTTTGTTCCTTTAATCTTATTATTATTATTATTTTTAAAATTTTATATAATTTGATTGTTACCAATCTGATTGTACGGTATCAGCTGTATCTTTCTCATTGGCGCCCTGTTAGGGCATTTCAATAAGTGTATGATCCTTATGTTGTAAAACAATAAAAACTATTTTAAAACAAACAATCATATACCGCCTGGTCAGGGTGACCAGGCAGGCGGTATATGAAGGGGTAATACTGGTGGTAGGCCTGGTATTCTGCAGACCATCTGCTTGTAAGTTACATATGACAAAAGTCTGGAAGCGTTCAGGTACAGAACACAACATTTCATTTGTTGGCGACAAAATGCAAATTAACATATTGCTGAATGCTGAGACTATAACAAAGGGGTGCAAAAATAATATCAAATTAATAGACATTCAAGTGAAATAAGAAGAATTGGTCTTTCCTTTTGTGGTGGCTTCCTATTTTAAAGTTTAGTCCCTGTACACAAAACGGGGTTCTGTTCCACCCTCTTATATCTGCAGTTAGGCTTCATACACGTTCCCATTTTATAATTCCATGTAGGAAGTTGCATTCTGCATGAAAGTTTTTTTCCCCCAAAGCTCGTTTTTGGAAACCATTTTTTGGTTCCACTTACAGTATAGGAAAGCATTATCGGTAATTAAGAAATATCTACTGTAGCTGTCTATCAAATAATTTATGGAAAATAAATGTAATGGAGTAACGCAGGAACATACTTTCTTTATGTCCATGGAGACATGGTATGTAGCCTGGGTTTTCACCATAGAAAGAGGCATCTTGCTGTATAGGGAGCAAAGTGGGAATTTGTTGGCCTACAATGAAAATTGGGGTTTCAAGAGTTTGAAAAAGATAAAGATGTGGACAAATGTACCAGTGATTCTCTCTTCCAATTAGCTTATTACGTTGGTAAATATCCATCCTCTCAAGGGTCTATTATATTATAAGGGGCTATTATAATAAAGAGGTGGCCAAAATAATACAGAGAGGCCATTATAATAAAGAGGGTCCATTATAATAAAGAGGGGGCCATTATGATAATACAGAGGGACTATTATAGAACCGAACACAGCCGGTCATGGCTGGTCCAGCAGTGTTCGGGAGTTTCAGTGTATGAATATATACTCACCTAAAGAATTATTAGGAACACCTGCTCTATTTCTCATTAATGCAATTATCTAGTCAACCAATCACATGGCAGTTGCTTCAATGCATTTAGGGGTGTGGTCCTGGTCAAGACAATCTCCTGAACTCCAAACTGAATTTCAGAATGGGAAAGAAAGGTGATTTAAGCAATTTTGAGCGTGGCATGGTTGTTGGTGCCAGACGGGCCGGTCTGAGTATTTCACAATCTGCTCAGTTACTGGGATTTTCACGCACAACCATTTCTAGGGTTTACAAAGAATGGTGTGAAAAGGGAAAAACATCCAGTATGCGGCAGTCCTGTGGGCAAAAATGCCTTGTGGATGCTGGAGGTCAGAGGAGAATGGGCTGACTGATTCAAGCTGATAGAAGTGCAACGTTGACTGAAATAACCACTCGTTACAACCGAGGTATGCAGCAAAGCATTTGTGAAGCCACAACACGCACAACCTTGAGGCGGATGGGCTACAACAGCAGAAGACCCCACCGGGTACCACTCATCTCCACTACAAATAGGAAAAAGAGGCTACAATTTGCACGAGCTCACCAAAATTGGAATGTTGAAGACTGGAAAAATGTTGCCTGGTCTTATGAGTCTCGATTTCTGTTGAGACATTCAAATGGTAGAGTCCGAATTTGGCGTGAACAGAATGAGAACATGTATCCATCCTCTGATGGCTACTTCCAGCAGGATAATGCACCATGTCACAAAGCTCGAATCATTTCAAATTGGTTTCTTGAACATGACAATGAGTTCACTGTACTAAAATGGCCCCCACAGTCACCAGATCTCAACCCAATAGAGCATCTTTGGGATGTGGTGGAATGGGAGCTTCGTGCCCTGGATGTGCATCCCTCAAATCTCCATCAACTGCAAGATGAAGAAATTGTAGGTGAATTATTTAAAATTTACAATCTCATTTTTCCAATAAAGCTATGTATTATGCAAGGACAGGCTGGACAGCTTGATTCTAATGTACAACGTGTTCCATACATGTTTATTGAATCCAGCTAAGTATTTTGATCCCCATTTATTTTTAGAAATGGACATCCGCACATTTTTTGAAAAAAGAAAATTGGATAATCTTGAATCTGATAAAGAAGCAAGAGAAGAATCCGGACTTGATGAACAAGAGGCAGTACCAAGCACAAGCAGTTCTGCAGATTCAGTTACAGCTGCAGCATCAACCGAATGTAGCCATCTCGATGCTCCGGTAAATGATATCGGATTGTATTTGAATTCATCCAAAAGGTAACAGATGATCGTAAATACAATCTGTTAATACATAGATACACCCCGCCAGAAAATTATGACTTCAAAAAGGATTCTAGTGGACCACGCTGTTTCCGTTGGGTATGGTTAAGTCAATATTTACTGTGGCTTAGCTACTCTCCACAACTAAAAGGTGCACTTTGCAAATATTGCACAGTTTTTCCTCAGCCGGTATATCGTGGGACACAAGGAGCTTTCACAACGACACCTTTCACCAAATTGAAAGATTTGCATGAAAGTGCACGCAACCATATATCAACATCATGGCATAAAAATGCTCGTGTGAATGCAAATACCTTTCTGGAGATCAGAAAGAAACCGGAAACCAGTATTGTTTGCCAAATAGATAGCGCTGTGAAGCGTCAAGTTGAAGAAAATCGAAGAAAGTTATTTCCAATTCTGTCCACTATCTTATTTTGTGGCACTCATGACATAGCTTTGCGTGGGAAAAAAAGTACAAGCGGAGATGTAGTCCTAAAGAACCATCTGGAGAATGCACCATTAAACGCACGGTATACATCAGTTTGAGTTGAAAATGAATTGATATCGTTGTGCGAAGAAACTTTAAGAGATGACCTAGTTAACCTAGTCAATAGGTCAAATGGTTTTTCAGTCATTGCTGATGAAAGTGCTGACATATCTGGAAAAGAACAGATGTCAATTGGAGTACGTTTTGTAGACACAAGTAGCACCTTAGCTGTCATCAAAGAAGAATTCCTTGGATTTGCAACCTTAAAAGAAATGGATGCTGCCTCAATTGCAAATATGATTATGGACCCATGTTGGAAATTTGGATTAAACTTAGAAAAACTCCATGGCCAAGGATATGATGGATGCTCTACAATGGCAGGAAAGGAAGGTGGCATTCAAGCCATAATAAAAAGAAAATATCCTAAAGCTACTTTTGCTCACTGTGCTGCACAAAAGTTTAATTTGGTTGTGAATGACCTGAATGCTGTTCCTGATATACAGAATTCTGTTGGCAAAGTGAAGGCCATCATCAAGTTTTTCCGTTAGAGTCCAAAAAGATCTCTTATTCCCAATGTGCAATTGCTGAGTGAAACACCCTGGACAGCAAAATATAAGAGCATTAGAATTTTTAGCTCTAATTTTGAAGACATTTTTCAACAACTAAGCTTTCTGGTCACTACAGCATGTGGCAAGACACATCAGGACGCATATCAATTGCAATGTTCCTGTAGCACAGTGATCTTCCTCTTTTGCTTGAATATCATTGCACAATACTCCTCAAGATTAGAAGCTGTAAGCCAGGCTCTCCAAGTTGTTCAGCTTGATATTCTCCAAGTATGTGATCATGTACAAGACCTCCTGATCGTGTTCCATGAACGAAGAGAAATTCACAGAAATATTTTCAAGCGTTCAAAGAATGGCAGAAAACTTGAACATCGAACTTTCTGTTCCCAGACTGTGTGGCCGACAAGTTTTTTGTTCTAACTTTATTTGCTCTTCAGTGGAAGAATATTATCGACAATCCATATATGTGCCATACATGGACTCTATTATTTCAGCATTAGAAAGTCGGTTTGGGAATGAAAGTAAGAAAAATTTCAGCCTGTTTTCACTTTACCCAAAACAAATGGCAAAAATGACACTTGAGCAATACAAATTCCAGATTGCAAACATCAGAGAAATTTACAACTTTGAAAATCTGGAAGCCGAAGCAATCACGTGGTATGAGATCTGGTCAACAAAGGTAGAACAGTTTGATAATGGATTTTTAGATTTGTTAAACCACACAGATTTATTTCCATCACTCCGGCAAGTAATTCTTGTTGCTCTCACATTGCCAGTGACCACCTGTACAGTGGAATGGTCATTCAGCACTATGAGGAGGGTGAAAACCTGGTTGAGGTCGACCATGGCAGATGACCGCTTATCGGGTTTGTGTATGATGAGCATACATCGAGCAAAAATTGAAGAAAACAAACAGCAGATGATTAGAAAAGTAATTGATAAATTTGCACAAGACCACAGACGTTTGCAGTTCCTTTTTCGAGATCAAACCTACTCATTGAAAAATGGCTTGTGCTGGCTCTGCCCTGATCTGTCTCCTTGACAGTCTCAGCAAATCCTATGCTTTTCTATGGGAAAACATTGTGATTGGCTTTTGATCAACATGTCTGACTCTGATGATGTCAGGCAGGCAGATTAGAGGCCGAGCCAGCAGCAGCTGACTGTAATAAAGTTAATATTTTATTATATTAAAGGCTTAGCAGGGGGACTAGGGGATGTTTTTAACACTATAAGTTCAGGAATACATGTTTGTGTTCCTGACCCTATAGTGATCCTTTAAATTTGAGAGTAGGTGTTTACAGTTCCTAATCTACAACCGTTATTCTGTTAAAGTTTATATGTTTATTTTCCAATTTGGAAGACAATTGTTATCTCTAGTCCAGTCAAATTCATCCTAAAGGTGTTCAATGGGGTTGAAGTCAGGGCTCTAAGGGGCCAGGCCAGTCAAGTTCTTCCACACCAAATAAATCTAACCATGTCTTTGAGGACCTTGCTTTGTACTCTGGGGCACAGTCATGCTAGTTAAAGTGAAAACAGACTTCCTCAAATTATTCCCACATCATGGCTGGAAGCATAGCATTTTCTTGGTATGCTGAAGTATTAAAATGTCCCTCCAATAGAAGTAGCCCAATCCCTGAAAAACAGCCACATACCAGTATCCATCTTCCATCAAACTTTACAGTTGGCACTTGGCACAATGCAGTCAGAAGTAACATTCTTCTTGCATCCGCCACACCTAGACCCAACTATCAGACTGCCAAATGGAGATGTGCATGCACTGTGTATATGTATATATAATTAGTATATTTAATGTTATTTATTTAAATACAGTTGTCAATATTTTAGTTGTCATATTTTTTGTTTATGTTAACACCAAATGCAGTTTCTACATTATTTATTCGGTTATAGTGCCTTGATCATAGGTGTATGACTAATGTGGTGCTTTGAATAATGTTTACATAAAAGGCACATTATAGTCACCAGGTCCAGAACAACTACAGCTTATTATATTAGTTCTGGTGAGTATAATCAGCCCCTTCAAGCTTTTTGTAGTAAACCCTGTGTTTTCAGAGAAAATCCAGTGTTTGCATTACTGCCTAGGAATACATCCACTGATCACTCCTCATATGGCAGCTAGAGGTACTTCCTGGGGCAGTGCTGCACACTGTGACTGCAGACTGGAATAAAAGTAAGATTTTATTATATATGAGGGGGCAAGGAGGGAGAGGGGAGGCAGAGGGAGCTATAGAACCAGGGATACAACTTTGTATTCCTGGCACTTATAATATACATTTAAAGAGGACCTTTCACCAGAATAAAGTATGTAAACTGACTATACAGACGTGTAGAGCGGCGCCCAGGGATCCCCCTGCACTTACTATTATCCCCGGCTATGAGCTGAGCGCTGCGATTGGCCAGCGCTACAGCATAGGAGAAAGAGACGCCAGCAGGTTCCACTGGGTGGAGCCTAACTATGACTATACCGGAGGCTATAACCGGAGAACGGAGCGGCGCCCGGGGATAATAGTAAGTGCAGGGGGATCCCTGGGCGCCGCTCTACACGTCTGTATAGTCAGTTAAATACTTTATTCTGGTGAAAGGTCCTCTTTAAGCTTTTCCATCACGTTGCACAGCTCATGCGTTATTATACAGTTCTGATCAAAAGTTTAAGACCACTGATTGCCTGATTGGAGTCGGGAAGTAATTTTTTATTCCCCTAAAGTGAGGAAAATTAGCTTCTACCTCACAGGTTTTTTTTGCCTTCCTCTGGATCAACTTGCAGGGTGACAGGCCGAACTGGATGGACAAATATCTTTTTTCGGCCTTATGTTACTATGTTACTTAAAAAATGGCAAAAAATGATATTTCACATTGTTGGATCTTAACAAGGTTCCAAGTAGAGCTTCAACATGCAACAAGAAGAAATGAGAGTGAGACAAAACATTTTTTGAGCATTCAATTAATTGAAAATAACGATTAAACTGAAACAGGCTGTTTTTCAGCTGATCCAAATTTTAGGACCACATGCCTTTAAAAGGCCAAATCTGTGCAAAGATGTGGATTCATTGTCATTTTCTGTCAGGTAGTCACACGTTGTGATGGCAAAGGCAAAAAAACTCTCCCTTTTTGAACGTGGTCGGGTTGTTGAACTGCATAAGCAGGGTCTCTCACAGCGCACCATCGCTGCTGAGGTGGGATGCAGTAAGACAGTGATTTGGAATTTCTTAAATGATCCTGAGGGTTATGGAACAAAAAAGTCAAGTGGAAGACCCAAAAAAATTTCATCAGCACTGAGCCGGAGGATCCAATTGGCTGTCCGTCAAGACACTGGACGAACCTCGACCCAAATTAAGGCCCTTACTGGTGCTGACTGCAGCCCCATAACCATCAGACGGCATCTGAGACTGAAGGGCTTCAAACACAAAAAACATCTTCAAAGACCTCGTCTCCTTGAACGCCACAGAACTGCTCATTTGGACTTTGCAAGAGAGCACCAAACATGGGACATTCAAAGGTGGAAGAAAGTTTTATTCTCTGATGAGAAAAAAATGTAACCTTGATAGTCCTTATGGTTTCCAACGTTACTGGCATAACAAGCAGATCCCAACTGAGATGTTTTCTATGCGCCACAGTGGAGGGGGCGCCATAAGGCCCCTTTCACACGAGCGAGTTTTCCGTGCAGATGCGATGCGGGAGGTGAACGCACAGCACCCACACTGAATCCTGACCCATTCATTTCTATGGGGCTGTGCACATGAGCGTTGTTTTTCACGCATCACTTGTGCGTTGCGTGAAAATTGCAGCATGCTCCTCTTTGTTCGTTTTCCACGCAACGCTGGCCCCTTAGAAATGAATGGGGCTGCGTGAAAATCGTAGTGCATCCGGATGTCATGCGTTGCGTTTTAAACGCAAGTAACTTAGCAACCCAGAATGGATTTCAGACAGGAAGTTGAGTTGCTCAGTGTGTGACTGAAGGCAGCACATGAGGCAGGAGTTGTGGTTTCATCAGCACACACTCTTCCAGCCCTTGCGGAGCTTTGATTTTAATTGCAAAAGCCATGTCAAAGACACCACGGCCAATGGATGTTGGTAGGCTGATAGTCCTTGTGCAAGAGAGGCCATGCATCTGGGATACGCACAGTGATGACTACCACGATCGGTATAAAAAAAGATCAGGCCTGGGTGGAAATAACCAAGGAGCTTTTTGAATCCAGCTGGGAAAAAACACATGGCAAAAGCCGCCAGAATTTGGGTAAGTAGGCAATGTATACCTGTGTGATCCTTGCTGTCCTCCCTAACATAGCACATGTCGTCTTTAATCCTCCCTAGCAGGGACGTGCACAGATATTTAGAAGGGCAGGGGCTTTTAAGTTATTCAAAAAACCACAAATATAACTTTTTGGGTTTCACCGTACATATTATGGTAAAATGATGTCATTACAAGACTCTACAGACTCAAATATGCAAAGAGACCAAGCACTACAACCCCCAGTATGCAAAGGGACAAAGCACTACAACTATTGTTCCTTTGCATACTTGTTTTGTTTTAGGACTTTAAATTATATACAATATATTACCAGGGCAGGCACTGAGGGCAGACAGGCAATAAAGGAACTTAGGCAGCAGAAGGATTCATACAGGCCGGCGCTTGCTCCCCTGCATTCATTCCGCTGGGGGGGTGTGACGTGTCGTTGCAGACATGCATCATGCATGTCCGTGACCCAGGCAGCCCCTGCGCTAGCCTTTAAAGGACCCTGTCACCCTGATCCTGCACTAGTGAGCGTGCGGACTGGTGAATAAATTGTGCTTTCCCTGGGGGAATGGATGGAGGCATTAAAGAGGCAGGGGCAGAAGGGGGCAGGGGCTCAAGCCCCCTTATCGAGCAGTATGTGTGCACGTCCCTGCTCCTTAGCATAGCACATGTCATATGTTATAATTTGTAGTACTGTTTATTTTAGTTAATAAATGTTCTTTTTTTTTATTTTTTTTAAAGTGGAAGATGTCAAGAATCGTTGGCGGAGCTGCACGGACCAGTTCCGCAAGGAAATGCTTCAACATGCGAGGAGTGGGTCCGGGGCCACCAAGAAAAGGCCATATATGTTCCGGAACTAACTGATGTTCCTCCGTGAGGTCATGGAGCTGCGTCCGTAAGTTTATTTTACGCAATGACCACTAGATGTTTATCCATATACACTGTTTGTAGACTATGTAATTAAAGGGGTATTCCCATCTTAACACAATGGGGGCATATCACTAGGATATGCCACCATTGTCTGATAGCAGCTATATCAAGAACACATAATTTTGCATAATTTTATGTATTTATGATTTTAAAGTATAAATTATAAGTTTTTAGTTCTAATAAACAAATATATGAGAAGATAGCTTATCGAATATGAGATCTGTTTTTTCTGTGGATTAAACATTTTGAAATAAGACAACTGCAAATTTGACATAAAATTACACCTGGAGAAAAAAACGCAGAGAAATCATGGGTGCAAACAGCATGTCAAATTACTAGCCTGATCCTGAAAGAGACTTCTCAAGATCCAGTCCGATTTTTGCTAATGATTGGCACTAGTATAAATTTCACTGACTCATAAAATTGGGGTATGCCACTGAGGAAGAGGAAAGCGTCTCCCCGAAACGCGTCTGGCGTCATAACCTTGGATAAATACCCCATCGTTTTATAAAGTGCACTATAAAGAAAAGAAAGAACCCTTTGGATTCAGTGTTAAACTGCAACGAATACGTCATCTATCAGCGCCGACGGAGAGAAGTCAGTGATCTTCACATTCAATCCAAACCATCTGTGGAAGACACGTGGGACGCGAGCGGCTCCATAGCCGGGACGCCGGCTGCTGTATCGGAGCAAGAGCTCGAATTCAAGTCCCGACTCACTCAACGGTGCAACCAAAGGTAAGCCCACAAGTAGTGGGTATTATAACCTAAAATACCCCAGGGAAAATAACAACTGAAGCAATTGCTTTTTCAAGTGAAGTACCCGTTTGTATTGCGGCCACAATCACAGCCACCACATGTTTCTGGAGCAGATTTCCCCCCCCAGCCCTTTGGCTCTACCCAGCAGGCCCAGACGACGGGCAACCACTCCTGCCGATACAAGTGTAAATACGCAGGTTATGGATTATTTAGCTAGAGCCCGGCATGAGGATGAATTTGATCATTATGTGCGTAGTATGGCCTCATATTTGTGCAGGCTGCCTCCAGAACGAGTTTTGCGCATCAAAGCAGCTCTAAATATCGTTTTGGATGCAGCCACTCCCCCCAATGAGCCAAATGTCATTTTCGAGGGCCTTGAAAATTGGCGCCTCCATGGGAACTTGTTTGGCCCCCAACCAATGCCAGTTTCCCAGCCCTCACAGCCTTCACTGCCGGCTCCTCCACAAATGCAACCTCCAAGGGGCCACCTACTCGCCCATATGGACAACATTATAATGTTGAGTCGGCATATGGGCAGTCTGCACCCATCTCTTCTCAGCCTGGCTCATCGCAGTACTCTGGCCCCCCTTCACAACCCCCCTACCCTGGGCCACAGTATCAGGCCCCACCATCACCATCTGGCCATTATACAAATTTATAAAAGTTTTAATATTTTTAATTTCTGTATGAAAAGATTTTTATTTTGAAAAAAGTCGATATGACTCAGAAGTTTATGTTCAAATAAACCGAGTTTGATTTCACCAAGTTAAATTGTTACTTATCTTTATTAAAGACATAGCATATTTATATATCAGCAACACATACACAACATTAATAATAGTGTACTCTATAGTGTTGTACTGTTTTTTAATGAAGTCCAATACTATAGTACTGACAATATATGGTATTGTAAGATATACTGTATAGTAATATACTATACAGGTATCTTAGCCAAAAACAGTTAACGATATACATATATATATATATACACACTCTATATACACACATTGTGTTGATTGTTTGGACGATAACAGTACCCAGACTATTTAAAATGTATATTTCAGATAGATATTTTAATTGAAACACTTTAGGCTACTTTCACACCTGCGTTCAGGTGTCCGCTCGTGCGCTCCGTTTGAAGGAGCTCACGAGCGGTCCTGAACGCAGCCGTCTGGCCGCAATGCATTCTCAATGGAGGCGGATCCACTGAGAATGCATCCGCCTGCCAGCGCTCAGTGAGCGGACACCTGAACGCTGCTTGCAGTGTTCGGGTGTCCGCCTGGCCGTGCGGAGGCGAGCGGATCCGTCCAGACTTACAATGTAAGTCAATGGGGACGGATCCGCTTGAAGATGACACCATATGGCTCAATCTTCAAGCGGATCCGTTCCCCATTGACTTACAATGTAAAGTCTGAACGGATCCGCTCAGGCTACTTTCAGACTTAGAAAATTTTCTAAGTTTTAATGCAGACGGATCCGCTCTGAACGGATGCGAACGTCTGCATTAAAGGAGCGGATCCGTCTGATGAAACATCAGACGGATCCGCTCCGAACGCAAGTGTGAAAGTAGCCTTATTCAACATATTTTTATTTCTATTATACATATATACATAACATGGTCTCCAGAATTAAATGTCCTTTTAGACACACATGTTACTGCGATTTTAGTGGGACCTCAAAATGCAGCAAAATAAAACTTTATTAACTGATGATGGGAAAGCATGCATACATGTGTTGTGAAATTTCTAAAATGTGTAGGAATGAGGTATTAGTACATATTTCACATACTGTGTTTAAAACAGTATATATTTAAGCAAAATATGTAAGCTCGCAACCCACATCAAGTGTCCTCATTATCTTGCGAGTCCCTAACTAAAAGATATCCATCCAGGTAAAAATCAGCAAAAAATGTTAATAAAAAATTCCATGAGTCACGGTCTACTGGTGAAAAGGTAAAGAACCTATAGGGGACATAAAATAATCAGAAAATAACTCCCGCACTCTCAGTCCAGCAGATCCTGATCCTCCAAGTCGTAAAGTGTCTCTACCTGATGGCGGACTGTAGACTTGGGCGTCCTCATCAGGTATTGACTCATAGGTGCGTATGTAGTTGTGCAGCACTACACACGCCTTGATCACCATATTCACATTTTGTGGGGCCAGCTGGATGGGCGACAGGAAAACACGCCATTTATGGGGAAAAATGCCAAAGGCGCACTCCACTAACCTTCTAGCTCTACTTAAGCGAAAATTTAAATTGCGCCTCTTTGCATCCAAACCTCGTTGAGGAAAGGGGCGCATGAGGTGGCTTGAAAGGGCAAAACCCTCATCCCCTACAACCACATAAGGCGCTGGTGGCCCAGTAGAGCCAGGAAGGTTTGCTGGCTGTGGTACGTCCAGTTGGTTGGACTGAAGCCAGCGACCCATTCTGGAAGCCCTGAAGATGCTCGCATCTGCAGTACTTCCATAGGACCCGATATCTACAATTATAAACCTGTAGTTTGTGTCAGCCAAGGCCAACAAAACTACAGAGAAATACTGCTTATAATTATAGTATCGGGACCCTGAGTTTGGTGGCTTCTTAACCCGTATGTGCTTCCCGTCAAGGGCACCAATACAATTTGGGAATTGCGCCCTCTCCTGGAAGCCCTGGGCTATATCAAGCCACTGCTGCTTGGTTGGAGGTGGCAGCACTGAAGCCTTCAGTGTCAACCAAATGGCGGCACACGTAGCCCGTACCACGCCAGCAATTGTGGAGGTCCCCATTCTAAAAACAAAATGTAAGGACGAAAAAGAATTTCCTGTCGCAAGATATCTGAAATGAGAAAAAAAAAATATATGAATACACTACTTTGCACAATAGTTAAAATCAATGTATTTCATTAACATAATTTTATTGCAATGTGTCTGGCAAGTTGAATTTTTAATAACCTATACTCCAAGATTAGAAATCAATAGGATATATTCATACATATTTATAAAAAAATTAAGAGCATTTAGCAAAAACAACTTCCAGACCATTACCAGATACACACAGGTGAAGTATCATCATCAGGCACAATTTAATTTATTAACCCCCACGGAACATGTATCTTGTGTGACTATAATCAATTACTTGTTACCACACAAAGTGCAACCAGTCTGCATAAAACTGCAATTTCAGTATTCTGTTAAGTTGGCCGCCACTGCCCTCACCCGGAGGCTAATCCCGCCTGCCCTCACTAGCCAGTAACAATAGCCCCCCAAAAGTGTCAGTAACCAGAGGCCTCCCCCTAAAGGGTTAATCTCCTGCAGCACAAAGGGGTCCTATTACCACATGTTGCTTTCATTTATACACTGAGCAGACGGCAGATCTCCCTTCCCTGTTATGCGCAGATTCAACTCTGCATTATCCAGCTCTGCTGACTGAGGGAGCGTCTGCCATAGCGCAGGGACAGGGAGAAGTGCACACAGCCCAGGCACTGTTATCAGCTGCTGGGGAGGACCTGCCTTTAATCTTTTAGACACAAAAGCACAAACAGTTTTCTGAATTAAAAATACAATATATACAATAGTTAGGGACTACTATTAAGTACCTATATACATAGAAGATGTATAATTCTGAAGACACAGGCCATAGATCAAACAGCTATGTATTGGCAAACAGTGGGTCATTCATGTATCAGTCAGATAATATATAGTCTTACCTTAAAGTAATAATGAGACGTTCCTCAGGTGACACACTCTGCCGCATGTTGGTGTCCTGGAAAGTCAAGGCAGGCCTCAACTCCCCCAACAGCCGATCAAAGGTAGCCACCGACATACGACAAAAATTGAAGAACTTTGCAGGGTGCGCACGGAGCTCTGAGTACAAGCCAACAAAGAGACCTTTGCTGGGCCGCTGTGAAATTATAGGATGCACCCACATACGCTTCCTCCGCGGTTCCTCCTCAATCATTTCTGGCTGCTCTCCAAAATAGCGGGAGACCAGCCAGTGCAATAACACATGGTCAGTTGATGACAGGGTGAAAGTGGACATCCTGCAAAGGAAAGTCCAAAACCAGACACAGACACACAACTACCACATGACAAACAGTCCACCAAAAAATGGAGATGTCCACTAAAACTATGCATGCTGGAGTTACTTATGTCTTTGTAATCACAGGTGAATGTAATCACGCGCGGAAAAACCGCATGCCATCCGCATGTCACACGCGCGGGGAAAACGCAACAACACGACACAATAACATACAAAACTGAAGCACTCGCAAGCAAAATCGCACGATTTTCCCTGAACGCATCCGGCCAAAAAACATGACGCTAGTGTGAAAGAGGCCTGAGGGTGCTTTTTCTTTCATTGGAACAATGGAGCTTCAGGAAGTGCAGGGGCGTCAAACGGCTGCTGGCTATGTCCAGATGTTGCAGAGAGCATTCCTCATAACTGAGGGCCCTCGTCTGTGTGGTAACGAGTGGGTTTTTCAACAGGACAACACTACAGTACACAATGCCCCCAGGAGAATAACATCACTCATTTGGCCGCGATGCATGTTCCCCTGATCTAAATCCAATTGAGAACCTTTGGGGATGGATGGCAAGGGAAGTTTACAAAAATGGACAACAGTTTCAGACAGTAGATGGCCTTCGTGCGGCCGTCTTCACCACTTGGAGAAATGTTCCCACTCACCTCATGGAAACGCTTGCATCAAGCATGCCAAAACGAATTTTTGAAGTGATAAGCAATAACGGCGGAGCTACTCATTACTGAGTTCATGTTTGGAAGTTGGATTTCTGTTTTAGGGGGGTTTAGTTTTTTTTTGGAGGTGTGGTCCTAAACTTTTGATCAGCTGAAAAACAGCCTGTTTCAGTTTATTCGTTGTTTTCATTAAATTAAATGGTCAAAAAATGTTTTGTCTCACTCCCATTTCTTCCTGTTGCATGTTGAAGCTCTACTTGGAACCTTGTTAAGATCCAGCCATGCTAAATATGATTTTTTGCCATTTTTCAAGTGGTCTTAAACTTTTGATCAGGACTGTACTTTGTGATAATGAATATGCCCCTCCCCTTCATTACATTCTCAGAAACAAGCAGAGCATGGATGTCAATAAAATTATGCCCCCCCCCCTGGAAAAATTTCTGCGGACGCCCATGTACCAGGGCAACATTTTCCAGGTCAAGTCCCTCAGAAAGCAAGAAAGGGAAGGACCCAAAAAACATGCAGAGTGTTTTCCAAAAGGTGGATAAGGAAAGACACCATTTACCACTGTGAAACCTGCCCTGAAAAACCTGGCCTGTGCATGCAGGAGTGTTTTAAAATCTACCACTCATCCATGGAGTATTAATTTAATTTGATCCATGTGTACCCTGTAGTTTTACCACCTTATATCTCTGATTTCCAAAATTCTGCATATCATACAGATCCCCTTTTTACCACTACATACTCTGCTCAAAAAAATAAAGGGAACACTTAAACAACACAATGTAACTCCAAGTCAATCACACTTCTGTGAAATCAAACTGTCCACTTAGGAAGCAACACTGAGTGACAATCAATTTCACATGCTGTTGTGCAAATGGGATAGACAACAGGTGGAAATTATAGGCAATTAGCAAGACACCCCCAATAAAGGAGTGGTTCTGCAGGTGGTTACTACAGACCACTTCTCAGTTCCTATGCTTCCTGGCTTATGTTTTGGTCACTTTTGAATGCTGGCGGTGCTTTCACTCTAGTGGTAGCATGAGACGGAGTCTACAACCCACACAAGTGGCTCAGGTAGTGCAGCTTATCCAGGATGGCACATCAATGCGAGCTGTGGCAAGAAGGTTTGCTGTGTCTGTCAGCGTAGTGTCCAGAGCATGGAGGCGCTACCAGGAGACAGGCCAGTACATTAGGAGACGTGGAGGAGGCCGTAGGAGGGCAACAACCCAGCAGCAGGACCGCTACTTCCGCCTTTGTGCAAGGAGGAACAGGAGGAGCACTGCCAGAGCCCTGCAAAATGACCTCCAGCAGGCCACAAATGTGCATGTGTCTGCTCAAACGGTCAGAAACAGACTCCATGAGGGTGATATGAGGGCCCGACGTCCACAGGTGGGGGTTGTGCTTACAGCCCAACACCGTGCAGAACGTTTGGCATTTGCCAGAGAGCACCAAGATTGGCAAATTCGCCACTGGCGCCCTGTGCTCTTCACAGATGAAAGCAGGTTCACACTAAGCACATGTGACAGAGTCTTGAGACGCCGTGGAGAACGTTCTGCTGCCTGCAACATCCTCCAGCATGACCGGTTTGGCATTGGGTCAGTAATGGTGTGGGGTGGCATTTCTTTGGGGGGCCGCACAGCCCTCCATGTGCTCGCCAGAGGTAGCCTGACTGCCATTAGGTACCTAGATGAGATCCTCAGACCCCTTGTGAGACCATATGCTGGTGCGGTTGGCCCTGGGTTCCTCCTAATGCAAGACAATGCTAGACCTCATGTGGCTGGAGTGTGTCAGCAGTTCCTGCAAGACGAAGGCATTGATGCTATGGACTGGCCCGCCCGTTCCCCAGACCTGAATCCAATTGAGCACATCTGGGACATCATGTCTCGCTCTATCCACCGTCACGTTGCACCACAGACTGTCCAGGAGTTGGCAGATGCTTTAGTCCAGGTCTGGGAGGAGATCCCTCAGGAGACCGTCCGCCACCTCATCAGGAGCATGCCCAGGCGTTGTAGGGAGGTCATACAGGCACGTGGAGGCCACACACACTACTGAGCCTCATTTTGACTTGTTTTAAGGACATTACATTAAAGTTGGATGCCTGTAGTGTGTTTTTCCACTTTAATTTTGAGAATGACTCCAAATCCAGACCTCCATGGGTTGAAAAATTTGATTTCCATTTTCTTATTTTTGTGTGATTTTGTTGTCAGCACATTCAACTATGTAAAGAACAAAGTATTTCAGAAGAATATTTAATTAATTCAGATCTAGGATGTGTTATTTTTGTGTTCCCTTTATTTTTTTGAGCAGTGTATTAATTTCTGTGAAACACTTGTTAGGTCTAAAGTGCCCTTTCCACCCCTTAAAATGTTCGTAAGGGGGTGCGCTTTCCAAAACAGGGTCACTTCTTGGGGTTTTTAATTTCTGGGGACCTCAGGAATTTTTTAAATGCGACATGGTAACTAAAAACTAACTCAAATATGGCCCTTGTAGGGACCCTCGGGATACAACACTATTTATACTGCGGTCAGAGATCCAAAAATTCCCTTTAGGGGTCCTAACAAAAATTATATATAAAACTACATCTTTATTGTCACTAATCTAAAACCTTGAGAATAAAAGACTATGTATGTGTTAAAACTTTCAGGGACTAGCAATTCCCTTATACACTTATTTCATAACATGTAGGTTGGGACGGAATATATACTTTATTGTTCTGTGTCCCCAATGGCCACTATTGTCAATGGGCTATGTGATGTACTTTGACATTCCACTAATGTATATGCTTTATGTCACTTGACAATTCGTGGTCTGTTGGCCAGTATGTTATATGGACCCTCAAACGTCCATTTATTGTTTTTTATATATAACACAGTATATACTGGGTAAATGGAGGAGCGAGGATCAGAGGAACCCCTTGTGCTGAATTGTTGCTATATAATGTCTAGAAATGGTATATTTATGCTGAACACATGCTATATAGCTGTATAGCTATCCACAAAACTGATTGGACACTGTGGATTAGTTATAACCTCAGTGTCGATGTCAGTATTCTCTGCGCTTATATTAGACCTTGTATGGTAACAACAAACAATGGGGACTTTCTCCTTCTCCTCCCACTAAACCCCCCAGGTAATCATCACTGGGGGTGGAGGAGACTTTGCCAAGGAGCCCCTATTATCAAGTTGTTGATACTTTGTGTCTATATGTAGCGCTTAATCAATTGCTTATATCACACGTGCTTTGTAGCAAATTCGTTGACTTTAACCACAGCGGCTTGCCACAGCCACACTGTTAGTTGCCAGTCTGTATAATGTTTCATTTGGATCTTAATTGCTCACATTGCTAAGGTTGATACAATGTGGCAAACATTAGGTAACATGCACGGAGCTCTCTTCTGTCACTCACACACCTCTGCCAGTATACATGTACACCGTCCCTCAATCTTTCCTACATGTATAATTGTAACTAATGCTAACACTGTCTAAAACCACACAAACTAGCACACTACCACTCCCGACATGTTTCGTCGCACATGCGACTTCGTCAGGGGAAATGGGGTATAGGTGTTCGCGCGCTGTATATCGCCCTATTAAATAAAGATTTCACTCCCTCCCCAACTAACATCCACCAATAACTACCCCTTGTTTTGGCCGGCAGCATCACTTCGCTTACCTAGGGAGGGAGCGGTGCACATGTCATCTGGTGCTGCTGCTCTCTCATTGCAAGTACGGAGAATTACGCTATACAATCCTGGGCAGGACTACGTATTGGTCATTGGTTAACTCTTCATGGGCTTTTTTTCCATCAATGTATAAGTCCATTATCTGCCACCAAAGATTATATATTGCATTTGGGACTATAAATAACAGCACCAGATTTGCTCAAATTGTAAGGAACGCATATAGTTGTTATGAAAATGTGCAGCTATATTTAATTGCTGAAACCAGACATAGAATGAATATAATTAATCCAGAAATAATATGAAAAAATTGACCACCATAACAACTTTCATGCCTTATTTGTTACCACCAAACTTTATATCCTCTTGTCATTTTAACTCATACACTCATGACTATAAGGGCCATTGGTGCTATATTGATTTAATTTGCTGTGCAAGGGGCTATATCTCCTATGAAGACAGAGAGGGGGGGGGGGGGAGCTATATTTATCTAATTATATTAGTGGATAGTCAAGAAGGGAAGAATAAATGGGTGTACACCATAATCAAAATATCTCTAATTTATTCCATAAATCATATTAACCTGATTTAATATTTCATGGCAAGGGACTATATGAAGGCAGTATATGAAAAGCCTTCATTTAGGCCGTTAGGGCTCAAGTATTGTAACCTGTGGATCCATCTTGCCTCCTCCTGTAACAATTTCTGGTCCAAGTTGCCACTTCTAGGGCATAACTTAATTTTCTTTCATAAATTTTTTAATGGTACCTAAAATCAAAGTGTGCCAATTCAGGTCAGCAAAATCCATCTTTTGCTGTTTGACTCTAGAGCCCTGCTGTGTGCCCATACATAATTTTTTGAGCACATATGGGGTGTTGCCGTATTCGGGGGGAAATTTGTGGTGCATTTTGTCCTGTTAACCTTTGTGAAAGTGAAAAATGTGGGTGTAAAGCAACTTTTTCTATAAAAAAAATTAAATTTTTCATTTTCACTGCCTAGTGTTTCCTAATTCTAGCACTCTGTTACTTCCTCCCTGTCCGGCTCTCCTCCCCTTAACACTCTGAGTAAAGTTCTGTGTAGAATTGTGATAGGGCGGAATCCCTCTACTTGATGTCAGGACTTCCCAGGGTCTGTTTCGAGTATTACTATGAAAAACGCATTGAAAACGCGGTGAAAACGCATCCGACCGCATGTGCGCTTCCTTTGCGTTTTTTTTATTTTTTATGTAGAGCCATGCATTTTCCATGTAGAGCCTTATATTTTATCTATGTCTTTTTTTATATATATGTTTTTGTATATACTTAGGGCTCTTTCACACCTGCGTTATTGTCTTCCGGCATAGAGTTCCGTCGTCGGGGCTCTATGCCGGAAGAATCCTGATCAGGATTATCCTAATGCATTCTGAATGGAGAGTAATCCGTTCAGGATGCATCAGGATGTCTTCAGTTCCGGTACGGAACGTTTGTTGGCCGGAGAAAATACCGCAGCATGCTGCGCTTTTTGCTCCGGCCAAAAATCCGGAACACTTGCCGCAAGGCCGGATCCGGAATTAATGCCCATTGGAAGGCATTGATCCGGATCCGGCCTTAAGCTAAACGTCGTTTCGGCGCATTGCCGGAGCCGACATTTAGCTTTTTCAGAGTGGTTACCATGGCTGCCGGGACGCTAAAGTCCTGACAGCCATGGTAAGTGTAGCGGGGAGCGGGGGAGCAGTGTACTTACCGTCCGTGCGGCTCCCCGGGCGCTCGAGAGTGACGTCAGGGCGCCCCAAGCGCATGGATCACGTGATCGCATGGATCACGTCATCCATGCGCATGGGGCGCTCTGACGTCATTCTGGAGCGCCCCGGGAGCCGCACGGACTGTAAGTATACCGCTCCCCCGCTCCCCGCTCCTACTATGGCAACCAGGACTTTAATAGCGTCCTGGGTGCCATAGTAACACTGAAAGCATTTGGAAGACGGTTCCGTCTTCAAATGCTTTCAGTACACTTGCGTTTTTCCGGATCCGGAGTGTAATTCCGGCAAGTGGAGTACACGCCGGATCCGGACAACGCAAGTGTGAAAGAGGCCTAAGTGATGGACTTCTCTATTGGAAGACTATTTGACCCAATGATTGGGGGCTGATCAACAATATGTGAGGTGTGAATCTGGTTCTTATGTGGATCATAATGGGAGTAAAACTCCAGATCGGACATTCCAGGGTTCCAATTAGGCCAGTTCCACCTACAGCCTGCCTCTGGAGTTGTATAAAAGGGTGCTAAGTGCTCACTGTCACCACCACTGAGGAACGGGTGTATACCCTGAAACGCGTCTGGTTCTGTTGGGACAGTGAGCCGTTTCCCATTTACCAGGATTTACCTACAGAAGATACCTACATTCGTGAGGATTATTCCCTTATGGACTGTTCACATTGTCTCTAATTGGGTCCGATCCCCGGAGAAGAGGCAGGATCACAGGAAGCGTCTGACACTACACCACTGCTAAGCCGAGGAGTCACGTGAGACGTCAAGTTAGAGACGCCGCGTAGGGTAAGATCGGCAGGAGGATTGAGCGAAAGATCCAGCAGGTGACGACATGTGGTAAGGGACATCCTCCACGATTATTATTACCTGGCTATTCGATTGAGCTAGTGGGACATATCCTGGACATTGTGTGGTGCTATTACTGCCTTGAACACGGAGTCCTTCCATTCTGTTTGGTTGAAGCCTCCTATTGGGCTGAAGATAAGGACTGCCATTCTGCGATTGCTTGCTAGTAGAGTTGCATTGCGATTTTTTCACGATTGTTTGCATTGCGATCAATTCACGATTGTTTGCATTGCGATTTTTTAGCGACTATTTACAAATAGAGCTGTATTGGGATCCTATTCAGTATTTGAGGTCCAGACTTACAGTATACAGGGAGTGCAGAATTATTAGGCAAGTTGTATTTTTGAGGATTAATTTTATTATTGAACAACAACCATGTTCTCAATGAACCCAAAAAACTCATTAATATCAAAGCTGAATATTTTTAGAAGTAGTTTTTAGTTTGTTTTTAGTTTTAGCTATTTTAGGGGGATATCTGTGTGTGCAGGTGACTATTACTGTGCATAATTATTAGGCAACTTAACAAAAAACTAATATATACGCATTTCAATTATTTATTTTTACCAGTGAAACCAATATAACATCTCAACATTCACAAATATACATTTCTGACATTCAAAAACAAAACAAAAACAAATCAGTGACCAATATAGCCACCTTTCTTTGCAAGGACACTCAAAAGCCTGCCATCCATGGATTCTGTCAGTGTTTTGATCTGTTCACCATCAACATTGCGTGCAGCAGCAACCACAGCCTCCCAGACACTGTTCAGAGAGGTGTACTGTTTTCCCTCCTTGTAAATCTCACATTTGATGATGGACCACAGGTTCTCAATGGGGTTCAGATCAGGTGAACAAGAAGGCCATGTCATTAGATTTTCTTCTTTTATACCCTTTCTTGCCAGCCACGCTGTGGAGTACTTGGACGCGTGTGATGATGCATTGTCCTGCATGAAAATCATGTTTTTCTTGAAGGATGCAGACTTCTTCCTGTACCACTGCTTGAAGAAGGTGTCTTCCAGAAACTGGCAGTAGGACTGGGAGTTGAGCTTGACTCCATCCTCAACCCGAAAAGGCCCCACAAGCTCATCTTTGATGATACCAGCCCAAACCAGTACTCCAACTCCACCTTGCTGGCGTCTGAGTCGGACTGGAGCTCTCTGCCCTTTACCAATCCAGCCACGGGCCCATCCATCTGGCCCATCAAGACTCACTCTCATTTCATCAGTCCATAAAACCTTAGAAAAATCAGTCTTGAGATATTTCTTGGCCCAGTCTTGACGTTTCAGCTTGTGTGTCTTGTACAGTGGTGGTCGTCTTTCAGCCTTTCTTACCTTGGCCATGTCTCTGAGTATTGCACACCTTGTGCTTTTGGGCATTCCAGTGATGTTGCAGCTCTGAAATATGGCCAAACTGGTGGCAAGTGGCATCTTGGCAGCTGCACGCTTGACTTTTCTCAGTTCATGGGCAGTTATTTTGCGCCTTGGTTTTTCCACACGCTTCTTGCAACCCTGTTGACTATTTTGAATGAAACGCTTGATTGTTCGATGATCACGCTTCAGAAGCTTTGCAATTTTAAGAGTGCTGCATCCCTCTGCAAGATATCTCACTATTTTTGACTTTTCTGAGCCTGTCAAGTCCTTCTTTTGACCCATTTTGCCAAAGGAAAGGAAGTTGCCTAATAATTATGCACACCTAATATAGGGTGTTGATGTCATTAGACCACACCCCTTCTCATTACAGAGATGCACATCACCTAATATGCTTAATTGGTAGTAGGCTTTCGAGCCTATACAGCTTGGAGTAAGACAACATGCATAAAGAGGATGATGTGGTCAAAATACTCATTTGCCTAATAATTCTGCACGCAGTGTACATTGTTTTATTTCATGTATGTTTTTATGATTGTCATGTAATTTTATGAATTGGCTCACCATATTAAATATTTGATTTATTCATATAGTATTTGCTGCCATTTCCTAAATTTGGAGTGCCCCTCATTATCTATTGTTATTCCATTTTGTTCAGACGGTCTGGGTGGACCGAGAGGTGTGCACCCTGATCCATTCGGTCGATAGGTCGAGTCGCTGTTTTCCACTTTTGTTACATAAGTCCATTATCTGCCACCAAAGATTATATATTGCAATTGGGACTATAAATAACAGCACCAGATTGGCTCAAATTGTAAGGAACGCATATAGTTGTTATGAAAATGTGCAGCTATATTTAATTGCTGAAACCAGACATAGAATGAATATAATTAATCCAGAAATAATATGAAAAAATTCAAGAAAAAAATAGAAAAAAAAAATGTATACAGTACAAAAATATAAATTACCACCAATAAAGTGCATGTGTGTATGAAAGTGAATGTATATAGTATATTTCATATTCCTTAATTTAATAAACAATATAAATTTATATAATGGTGTGAATTTACATTAATAAATTGGGTATAATAAATAATCAAAAATATCTCTAATTTATTCCATAAATCATATTAACCTGATTTAATATTTCATGGCAAGGGACTATATGAAGGCAGTATATGAAAAGCCTTCATTTAGGCCGTTAGGGCTCAAGGATTGTAACCTGTGGATCCATCTTGCCTCCTCCTGTAACCATTTCTGGCCCAAGTTGCCACTTCTAGGGCATAACTTAATTTTCTTTCATAAATTTTTTAATGGTACCTAAAATCAATGTGTGCCCGTTCAGGTCAGCAAAATACATATTTTGCTGTTTGACTCTAGAGCCCTGCTGTGTGCCCATACATCATTTTTTGAGCACATATGGGGTGTTGCCGTATTCGGGGGGAAAATTGTGGTGCATTTTGTCCTGTTAATCTTTGCGAAAGTGAAAAATGTGGGTGTAAAGCAACTTTTTCTATAAAAAAAAATGCAATTTTTCATTTTCACTGCCTAGTGTTTCCTAATTCTAGGAAACACCTTTGAGGTGAAAGTGCTCACTACACACCTTGAAAGATTCCTTGAGGGGTGTAATTTCCAAAATGGGGTCACTTTTTGGGGGCTTCCACTGTAGGGCCACCTCAAAGTGTCTAAATATGCGACATAGCTCCCAATTACCATTCCAGCTAAATATGCTCTCCTAAAGCCATATGGTGCTCCTTCCACTCTGAAGCCTGCTGTGCGCCCATACATCCGAGTACATATGGGGTGTTTCTTTAAACTCCTGAATCAGGGTAATAGATTTTAAGTTTTGTTTTGCTGTTAACCCTTGATGTGTTGCAGAAAAAAAAGGATTAAAATTTAAAATGAACAAAAAAAAAAGTTACATTTTGAAATTTAATTTCCATTTTCCTTTAATTTTCGTGGGACACCTAAATGGCTAACAAAGTTTGTAAAATCAGTTCTTAATAGCTTGAGGGGTGTAGTTTCTAAAATGGGGTGATTTATGGGTGGTTTCTAATACGTAAGCCCCACAAAGTGACTTCATAACTGAACTGGTCCTTTAAGATTTGCTTCTAAATTTCTAAGCCTTCTAACATCCCAAAAACATAAAATGTCATTTTCAAAAATGATCCAAACATGAAGTAGACATATGGGGAATGTAAAGTAATAGTATAATAACTATTTTTGGAGGTATTACTATCTATTTTAAAAGTAGAGAAATTGAAATTTGCTAATTTGTCAAATGTTTTTGCAAATGTGGTATTTTTTTTATAAATAAAAATGAAATATTTTGACTCAAATTTACCACTGTCATGAAGTACAATATGTGACGAGAAAACAATCTTAGAATGTCCTGGATAAGTAAGAGCGTCTTAAAGTTATCACCAAATAAAGTGACACCTATCAGATTTGCTAAAAATGTCCTGGTCCTTAAGGTGAAAAATGGCAGGGTCCTGATGGGGTTAATCTCAAACTGAAATACACAAAAACCATATACACTGCTCAAAAAAATAAAGGGAACACCTAAACAACACAATGTAACTCCAAGTCAATCACACTTCTGTGAAATCAAACTGTCCACAGTGACAATTGAGTGACAATCAATTTCACATGCTGTTGTGCAAATGGGATAGACAACAGGTGGAAATTATAGGCAATTAGCAAGACACCCCCAATAAAGGAGTGGTTCTGCAGGTGGTAACCAGAGACCACTTCTCAGTTCCTATGCTTCCTGGCTGATGTTTTGGTCACTTTTGAATGCTGGCGGTGCTTTCACTCTAGTGGTAGCATGAGACGGAGTCTACAACCCACACAAGTGGCTCAGGTAGTGCAGCTTATCCAGGATGGCACATCAATGCGAGCTGTGGCAAGAAGGTTTGCTGTGTCTGTCAGCGTAGTGTCCAGAGCATGGAGCCGCTACCAGGAGACAGACCAGTACATCAGGAGACGTGGCGGAGGCCGTAGGAGGGCAACAACCCAGCAGCAGGACCGCTACCTCCACCTTTGTGCAAGGAGGAACAGGAGGAGCACAGCCAGAGCCCTGCAAAATGACCTCCAGCAGGCCACAAATGTGCATGTGTCTGCTCAAACGGTCAGAAACAGACACCATGAGGGTGATATGAGGGTCCGACGTCCACAGGTGGGGGTTGTGCTTACAGCCCAACATCGTGCAGGACGTTTGGCATTTGCCAGAGAACACCAAGATTGGCAAATTCGCCACTGGCACCCTGTGCTCTTCACAGATGAAAGGAGGTTCACACTGAGCACATTTGACAAACGTGACAGAGTCTGGAGACGCCATGGAGAACGTTCTGCTGCCTGCAACATCCTCCAGCATGACCGGTTTGGCATTGGGTCAGTAATGGTGTGGGGTGGCATTTCTTTGGAGGGCCGCACAGCCCTCCATGTGCTCGCCAGAGGTAGCCTGACTGCCATTAGGTACCGAGATGAGATCCTCAGACCCCTTGTGAGACCATATGCTGGTGCGGTTGGCCCTGGGTTCCTCCTAATGCAAGACAATGCTAGACCTCATGTGGCTGGAGTGTGTCAGCAGTTCCTGCAAGATGAAGGCATTGATGCTATGGACTGGCCCGCCCGTTCCCCAGACCTGAATCCAATTGAGCACATCTGAGACATCATGTCTCGCTCTATCCACCAACGTCACGTTGCACCACAGACTGTCCAGGAGTTGGCAGATGCTTTAGTCCAGGTCTGGGAGGAGATCCCTCAGGAGACCGTCCGCCACCTCATCAGGAGCATGCACAGGCGTTGTAGGGAGGTCATACAGGCACGTGGAGGCCACACACACTACTGAGCCTCATTTTGACTTGTTTTAAGGACATTACATCAAGGTTGGATCAGCCTGTAGTGTGTTTTTACACTTTAATTTTGAGTGTGACTCCAAATCCAGACCTCCATGGGTTGAAAAATTTGATTTCCATTTTTTAATTTTAGTGTGATTTTGTTGTCAGCACATTCAACTATGTAAAGAACAAAGTATTTTAGAAGAATATTTAATTAACTCAGATCTAGGATGTGTTATTTTTGTGTTCCCTTTATTTTTTTGAGCAGTGTATATTAAGTATGATATACAAGTACCATGATGCGGATCCGCAAAACATGTATACAGGCCATGTGCGTTCCGCATTTTGTGGAACTGAATGTCCTGCCCTCCGTAGAACTGTCCTATCCTTGTCCGCAAAATGAACTAGAATAGGACACGTTCAATGTTTTTTGCCGAATGCACATGAAGTTACGGACAGTACATGTTGTGCTAACCGCATCTTTTGTGGCACCCATTGAAATGAATAGATCCGTATCCGATCCGATGCGGACAAGAACAATGGTCGTCTGCATGAGCCCTAAGCATAAGAGAAGGGTTTGTATTGTCAATATTTAAAAAAGGAGCTAGAAATTATTTTCGCAACTAGAGACTTTATTTTCGCAACATGTGGTAAGAACTTTAAAACGCTTTTACTTATACAGGCCATTCTGAGATTGTTTTCTCGTCACATATTGTACTTCATGACACTGGTGAAAAGGAGTCAAAAAAATTATTTTTTATTTATAAAAAAAAAACTAATTTCAATTCCTCTACTTTTATAATAGATAGTAATACCTTCAAAAATAGTAATTACTTTACATTCCCCATATGTCTACTTCATGTTTGGATCATTTTGAAAATGACATTTTATATTTTTGGGACGTTAGAAGGCTTAGAAATTTAGAAGCAAATCTTAACATTTTTAACAATATTTCCAAAACCCAAATTTTTCAGGATCAGTTCAGTTATGAAGTCACTTTCTGGGGCTCACATATTAGAAACCACCCATAAATCACCCCATTTTAGAAACTACACCCCTCAAGGTATTCAAAACTGATTTTTACAAACTTTGCTAACCCTTTGGCCTCTTTCACATGTGCGGGTGCGTTGCGGGAACACTTTCCGCGCGAGTGCAAAACATTGTAATGCGTTTTGCACTCGCGTGAGAAAAATCACGCATGTTTGGTACCCAAACCCGAACTTCTTCACATAAGTTCGGGCTTGGGATCAGTGTTCTGTAGATTGTATTATTTCCCCTTATAACATGGTTATAAGGGAAAATAATAGCATTCTGAATACAGAATGCAAAGTAAAATAGCGCTGGAGGGGTTAAAAAAAAATAAAAAATTATTTAACTCACCTTAGTCCACTTGATAGCGCAGCCGGCATCTCCTTCTGTATTCTTTCTTTAGGACCTGGGTAAAGGACCTTTGATGACGTTACTCCGGTCATCACATGATCCATCACCATGGTAAAAGATCATGTGACATACCATGTGATGACCGGAGTGACGTCATCAAAGGTCCTTTACCCAGGTCCTAAAGAAAGAATACAGAAGTAGATGCCAACTGCGCTATCAAGTGGACTAAGGTGAGTTAAATTATTATTTATTTTTAACCCCTCCAGCGCTAGTTTACTATGCATTCTGTATTCAGAATGCTATGGGAAAATAATAATAATGATCGGGTCTCCATCCCGATCATCTCCTAGCAACCGTGCGTGAAAATCGCACCGCATCCGCACTTGCTTGCAGATGCTTGCGATTTTCACGCAACCCCATTCACTTCTATGGGGCTTGCGTTGCGTGAAAAACGCAGAATATAGAGCATGCTGCGATTTTCACGCAACGCACAAGTGATGCGTGAAAATCACCGCTCATGTGAACAGCCCCATAGAAATGAATGGGTTGGTATTCAGTGCGGGTGCAATGCGTTCAACTCACGCATCGCATCCGCGCGGAATACTCGCCCGTGTGAAAGGGGCCTTTAGGTGTTCCACAAGAGTAAATGGCAAATGGAGATGAAATTTCAGAATTTCACTTTTTTGGCAGATTTTTCATTTTAATCCATTTGTTCCAGTAGCAAAGCAAGGGTTAAAATCCAAACAAAACTGTATGTGCGCACAGCAGGCTTCATAGTGGAAGGAGCATCATATGGCTTTTGGAGAGCGGATTTAGCTGGAATGGTAATTGTGAAGACACTCTGAGGTGGTCCTACACTGGAAACCCCCAAAAAGTCACCCCACTCTGGAAACTACACCCCCTCAAGGATTATTTCAAGGTGTGTAGTGAGCACTTTGACCCATCGGGCGTTTCACAGAATTAGCAAACACTTTGCTATGAAAAATGAAAAATTTTTCCATAAAAAGTTGCTTTACACCCACATTTTTCAATTTCACAAGGGGTAACAGGACAAAATGCACCCCACATTTTGTTCCCCATTTCCCCCCGAATACGCCAACACCCAATATGTGCTCATAAAATGATGTATGGGTGCATGGCAGGGTCCAAAAGGGAAGTAGCGCCATAGGGCTTTTGGAGGACAGATTTTGCAGGATTGGCTTTTGGGATCTATGTCGCATATAAAGACACCCTGAGGCACCCCTAGAGTGGAAATCCCCAAAAAGTGACCCCATTCCGGGAACTACACCCCTCAAGGAATATTTCAATGTGTGTAGTGAGCACTTAGACCCATTGGGCGTTTCACAGAATTAGGAAACACTTGCCTGTGAAAATAAAAAATTTAACATTTTTCCAAAAAAAGTAGCTTTACACCCACATTTTTCACTTTCACAAGGGGTAGCAGGACAAAATGCACCCCATATTTTGTTCCCCATTTCCCCCCGAATACGCCAACACCCAATATGTGCTCATAAAATGATGTATGGGTGCATGGCAGGGTTCTAGAGTCAAACAGCTAAATATGGATTTGGCAGACATGGATTTTAGCTGCCATGTCACATAAAAAAAATTTCCAGAGGTCCCCAGAAATTAAAAATCCCAAAAAGTGACCCCATTTTGGAAAGAGCACCCCCTTATGGACATTTTAAGTGGTGGAACGGGTACTTTTTACTAAACAGGTGTCTCACAGAAGGCAGAAATACTAGAGAGAGGATTTCAAAGCACACATTTGTAAAAATGAAAAAGTACTAGCAGACCCCAATTTTTCACTTTCACAAGGGGTTAAAGGAGAGAATGCACCGCAGTATATGTTCCCCATTTTCTCCCCATTTTGCAAACACCCAATATGTGCTCGTAGCCTGCTGTATTGGCGCATAGCAGGTCGCTGCAGGTAAAGTACAAAATATCAGAGCAAAAATGTATAGGACGGCTCACCCCTGTGATGGTGATGTATAGGTGCTCCAAACTAGTGCGACACCCTACTCACCAGGTTAAACGAATGATAGATGGAGTCACATACAGAATCAATACCAAATTGAACAAATTTAATTAGATTACACAATGTAAAACACTATAAGTATAAAAATCCTGGCATGGATAACCACATGGCATATAATAAAATGTAAAATATTATAAAAATATTGGCACTAAATATGATAATATAATAATAATTAAAAGAGGGGCCATAGTCCTTCTAGAAACGGCAAAATATAATGAGGAATGCCTTAGACAGCTGACAGACGAGACAACCTATAAAAAACTGAAAAAAGACCCCACAGAAGAATATTCTGAATTGTTGGTCAAATACTGTGATAGAGGTTTGGAACAAGATATTCTGACTAAACAAGAATACGATTATATTTTGGGGACCCAATGGAGGCTACCAATGTATTACTGTTTGCCAAAGATACATAAAAATCTGACAGAACCCCCAGGACGTCCGATCATATCCGGAATTGGGTCTCTAACAGCTAATCTTTCACAGTATATTGACCGCCTTATTCAGCCAGCTGTAAAAAAGACCAACTCGTACATTAAAGATACCACACAGATTGTACAAATTCTGGAGAGCCTGAAAGTACAACCGAACTGGATAATTGGTACATTGGATGTACAATCATTGTACACAATTATAAGTCATGAGCAGGGAATAGCAGCTTTGAAGGATCAATTAGTAAAAAATGGAGACATGAATCAGAAACAGGTTGAATTTTTGGCAGAAGGTGTCAATTTCATACTGACCCACAACCATTTTTTCTTTGGAGGCGACCATTACTTGCAGATTCGGGGCACTGCGATGGGCACCAGATTCGCCCCCAGCTACGCCAATTTATTTATGGCTCAGTGGGAATGCGAGACCATTGAGCCTAGGCTGGGGACGGATCTGGTGCTTTGGAACAGATATATAGATGATGTCGTGTTTATCTGGCAAAAGGGAGAGCCCGAATTAAATATCTTCCTGGAAGAAATCAATAAAAATTCTCATAATCTCATTTTTTCCTCCAGTGTTAATAAAGAAAATACAGAATTTTTAGATTTACAAATTACCAAAGATAAAGACAAATATATGTGCAATACCTATAACAAGCCAGTAGCAATAAATAGTTTTATACCCTATTCCAGTTGCCATTTGCCAACATGGTTGCTAAATATACCGTATGGACAGTTCCGAAGAATTAAAAGGAATTGCACTGATAGGGATAAATTTGAAAAAGAAGCCATTAAGATGAGGTCAGAATTCCAACTTAAAAATTATCCTGAAAAACTGTTGGATGATGCATTAAACAAAGCAAGAGATTTAGATAGGAATACATTCTTCTCTTCCGATCCAGGGAAAATAAAGAACAAACGAGATGAAGATACTCTTCGCATAATACTCCCTTACAATGCACAACATAAATCCATCGAGAAAATTATAAGGAAACATTGGCACCATATTAAGAAAGATAAAGTGATAGGTGCTCTCATCCCTATGGCCCCTGAGATAGTCTACACCAAAGCTCCAAATTTAGGACTCAAAATAGCTCCCTCAATTAAACATCACAAAAAAGAAAACCAATCAATCAATACATGGCTGAACATGAGTGGCTTCCATAGATGTGGAAGCTGCATCAATTGTAAAAATACTTCATTTCCTAGAAAAATTACAAAAGTACAATCAACGCAAAACTCATTTGTATGGGAAATAAAAATTTTTATGACCTGTAACACCTCCAATGTGATCTATTTAATACAATGCACCTGCTCTAAACAATATATCGGAAGAACAAAAAGACCATTGAAGGTCAGAATAGCCGAACACATCAACAACATAAAAAAAGGCTATGAGAAACATACATTATCTAAGCACTTCAAATTAGTGCATAATCAAGATCCCAAACATCTGAGTTTTGTGGCATTGGAACAAATAACATGCCATTGGAGAGGAGGAGACCATGTATCAAGAATGTCGAGAGCAGAGTCCAGGAGGATTTTTCACTTTGGCAGCCTGGTGCCAGACGGTCTAAATGCCGAACTAGAAATATTCGGCTTCTTATGAAGGGATGGGTGCCCCGGTCTGACGGGGGATCACAGTCAGGCTGTTTTTCCCAGCACTGTGACCCTCTCTCGGACCTGGGCCCCCATCACACAATCATCATAATCATCACATTTATCATCACAAATTCATTGACTAACTGTACATTAATAAACATATTTATTTATGACCTCACAAATATATATATATACATCCAATAATTGTATAGTAATATAGTCACCTATAGAGATTCACATAATTTTGGGACACATTGATAATAGATATTACACAGGTATCCACAAAATAAAAATAATAAAAAATAAATATAAATATAATTAAAAATATAAATAAAAATATAAATAGACACAATCGAATTACTTCACGTTTCAACACGTTTCATCACGACTACACTTTGAGCTGTCACATAATGTTATGGAATATAAAATGTAATATAAAATTAAATATATAAAAGAATCTCTCTCTCTTTCCTTTACACATGCACAAGCCGACACCTTTTTTCAAAAAACTATACACCTGGACCATATGACACAAATGTGATAGAATCATGATTAAAAGGAATATTAGAGCTTCACTATAATAGTTATAGATTTGATGCACTAAAAACTCAGTAATCTATTAAAAATGCTCATTAGAAATACATATACATTGCCAAACAATTGTCAGAGCATCACTAAACCTGCGCTTTATCTTGCACTAAATTGGTCACGGCAATGTATCCATATCAAACAGACATCTTATATGATATATGTAGTGCTAGATAAATCTAGCAATTCCAGTTCAGAGAAAAAAGAAAGATTTCAGATAGAAGTTAATGTATTTAAAAACGCATACATACCGCAAGACAACTGCAGCGGTAGGAATCCAGGAGGAAGTAGGAGATCACCAGATAAATAGCTTGTTCTATATGGGAAGTTGATATGTCCACAATGTCCATGTGGTTCACCCTTAATAGAAAAAAGAACCAAACGGTATAACAGAATATAGTAGACAATCAACATATAATTTACGATTGAACTAAAAACCCTTTACGAAGTATGACGTACATTATATATATTTTTTAGAATTATTTTGTATAAGTATTTTTATAAATGTATATCTTAATGATTCCAGACATTTATCGTACTTTTTGTATATTGATTTTATATTGATATTTACCTTAGACTGTATTTTACACGATATTGGCAACTTTCTATAATGTCCAATAATGTTTGAACACTCCACTATTTTAGATACAATGGGCTGTATAAATGTTAAATATTGATTGTAAATAACTCACAGAAACTGGAGGAACAAGAGACGTAGACTTCTCTGGCCCCAATAAAACATATTAAACCATAGAAAGACGCACATATACCGCATCGACAGGGCGAGCCAATTACAAAGATATACTAACATTGACTCACTATGGATTCTTAGTCCACTTTTTCCAGACAATCCAGAGAGGAAACGTATAAAACCCGGCTACATACAGAGACCGAACATAGCCACTGAGGAAGGAGACGAGTATAGTCCCCGAAACGCGTCTGGCGGTAACCTTCGGTCATCAGACTCAAACAGCCGGTCATATGTTGGACAACATCGACTAGATGGCCCACAAGTGAAGCGCTTCACTAAAGAGATCCACTGGCGGAATCCACAGTCTGCAAATAACCGGCTCACAGCAGGTATTTCAGCAAACACTGAGGCTCCGCACACTTGGAGACACGTGGAACGCCAAAAGAAATCAGCTCAAATATCGGGACCGCGTGTGTTACAGCTCCACACAGCCATGTTCTAACAGAAAGAATAAAGATTCGGTACACCAACCGTATGAAAAATCTTTAAACAAGAAGCAACCTCACTATACAAGGACAGCTCGTGGGACGCCACGAATCGAGGCTGCTAACTGTGAGTAATAGCTGCTCATACCGAGAGCTGAGCAAAATCTGTGTAATCACTACCTGCTGTTATCTAGAAAAATTTATAATATTCTTGGAAAGACCAAATATCATTATATATGAACCGTCTGTGTGCAAATATCCGTGCGGTATCACCAACATATACCACTGTGTATCAAGAATAACAATAACAATTATTACTATCATCATTGTCTGCCAGACCAATGTGAGTCTGCACAACAGTATCAATCCATATCCACATTGAGGAACTTTGGATTCTTTTCTTCTTTTTTGTATGAACATTAATCATTCGGTGTCTCAACATACTAGAGACCATTGAACAATTGTGACGATATTATATGTGCTAACATTTGCTATATTTGCCGGATGTCACTATGTGCTAACCATGCTTAGTTTGTAATCGACATTTAATTATTATTATATTATCATATTTAGTGCCAATATTTTTATAATATTTTACGTTTTATTATATGCCATGTGGTTATCCATGCCAGGATTTTGATACTTATAGTGTTTTACATTGTGTAATCTAATTAAATTTGTTCAATTTGGTATTGATTCTGTATGTGACTCCATCTATCAGAGTGCCCATTCACTTTATATACAAAGTACAAAATATGGTTTTTGCAGGCCTGAATTGGCAGACATGGATTTTAGCTGCCATGTCACATTTAAAAAATTTCCAGAGGTCCCCAGAAATGAAAAGCCCCAAGAAGTTACCCCATTTTCGAAAGAGCACCCCCGTACGGACATTTTAAGTGGTGGAAAGGGTACTTTTTACCAAACAGGTGTCTCAAAAATTGGATTATGTAGTGGTTGTTGGAAAGTGGGTATGCAAGTGAGGTGGACTAAATCAGAGATATGGAAATATTACAGGGAGCATAAAGGATGAAATTAAAAATCCATGGATGAGTGGTAGGTTCGGAAGCATTCTTTCATGCAGAGGTCAGGTTTATCAGAGCAGGTGTCGCACTGATAAATGGTGTCCTTTTGTATTCCCCTTTTGTAACAAACCCCGACATCTTTTTTGGGTCTTTCCCCTCTTTACTGTTTGTGGGACTTCACCAGGGAAATGTTGTCCTGGTACAACACGGGCACCATGACCTCCTGAAGTACTCAGGCCCTCCCCTTCCTGACTTTGGAAAATTAGGGCCTTGATTACCGCCTCTTGGAACTGAAGGAAAGTTCCTGTCTGGCCTGCAGTTCTATGTAAAATGTATGCATTTTACATTGCCATCTGTATAATGTATACGGCAAGCTTTTTACCACACCTTAGTTTTCCGCATGGCACTGTAGGGCTTCAGAACTTGATCGGACAGATCAACCCCTCCCATGTGCCTGTTGTAATCAAGGATGCAGTCAGGCTTGTTGACAGGGGTAGTGGTACCTCGCACTTGGGCAGGAGAACTGGTGTTTGTGTGAATGGTGGTTAGTACAAGGACATCCCTCTTGTCCTTGTACTTAACCGCCAGCATGTTCTCATGGAGGAGAGCCTTAGGCTGGGTTCACACTTGAGCGTTTTACAGCGCGTTAGAACGCGCTGAAAAACGCCCTACGCTCAAACAAGTTCTTGAGCTTCTTTGGGACGTTTTGTCGCGCGTTTGTCGCGCGTTTGCGGCCATAGGATTGCATAGGAACGTGCATATATGCTATTTTGAGCGTTTGTGAACATCAAAACGCGCATACGAACGCGCGTTTGGCACATAGCAACAGGCCATAAAAGGACACACCCCCTAGTGAGAGGCTAATGTGCAGCCTGAGCAAGATGGAGGAAGCAGGCTGTGATAGTGAGACTCTGATCAGGCTTGTGCGTTCAAAACGCTGCCTGTATGACATCCAGGATGCCAATTTTAAAAATAGGAGAAGCAGGAAGCAGGCATGGGAGGACATTGGCCAAAACATCTGGCCACAGTGGATGAGCTTATCCAAAGCAGGGAAAGAAGGGCAAGGTATTGACATGTGTGTTCAGAGTGTAAAAAGGAACTCCTTGTGTGCACTGGTGTAAAAACTATATATGTAATAGTCCAGCCCAGCTCTACCTGCGGCCCTCCAGCTGTTGTCTAACTACAACTCCCAATATGATGTGCTGTATTTGACTTGCTGTAGCCTGTCCTGGCATGCATGGAGTTGTAGTTTTGCTAGAGCTGGAGGGCTGCAGCTTCACCCTCCCTGTTCTAGTATATGGGCAGTCAATGTTTCCCGTCATCCACATTCTGGCACAATGTAGTGGGGCAGTATGCTCAATTTGCACTTGTTCCACTGTGTTTCCCCAGAAGGCGCTGTTCCAATCTGGAAATGTATTAGATTTTCAAATTGTGGCCTACATTTGTGGGTCGGATTGGTGGTATAAAGTTGATATGGATATTGTCTACGGTTAAACATTATTGTGCTTGTGGGCTATTGCAGCACTGGCACATTATAGGTGAGTGTATGTGTCCAGTCCCAGTATTGGCCACATAAATGGGACCCCTAATTCCGCCCACATTGTTTTCCCTTGTTAATGGACGAGTATTGGGCCCATAAATGGGACCCCTAATTCCGCCCACATTGTTTCCCCTTGTTAATGGAGGAGTATTGGTGGGCACTATTGGTGCTTCTACAAGGGGCACTATATAGGTGAAAAAAGGGCATTGCACACATTCACTCTTCAAATTTTTTAATGCAGCCATTACACTAATCCAATAAAATGGAATATTTAAAGATAACGAAACAATCTTTGCTGGGGGAAAAAACAAAATATTTGAACATTATATGGCTTGCATTTGCCAAGGTAACTCCCCCTGTGGTGACATGAAATATGCAGTGAAGTGGTCCCGAATAGCGGCACCATGTGTGGTCCCACGAACACCGCTGCGAATAGTACTCTCCATGGAATGGCTCAAAGAATCCTCAAAATTGAAGCCATCCCTTTGTCTGACAAAATTGTGAATAGCACATGCTGCCTTCACAGCCGAGATGGCGGTCTCCAGTTTAAGATGTATGGGTGAATGCAGAACTCGCCATTTGTTGGATAATATACCGAATGCACATTCCACCACCCTGCGTGCTCTTGTCAGACGATACTTAAAAACACGGCGCGCAATGGAGAGACCACGGCTGGAGTATGGCCTCATAAGATGCTCACCTAGAGCAAATGCCTCGTCCCCAACAAAAACAAATGGCATAGACGGATAAGTGGTGCCAGGCAGTGTGGTGTTCCCGGGAAGGTCAAGGGAATTATTAATGAGCATTTGACCAAAGTCTGAATGCCCAAAAACAGCAGAGTCAGAGCTGCTGCCATAGGAACCCACATCGATGTAACAGAAACAATAGTTAGCATCACATACTGCAAAAAGAACTATAGAAAAGTATTTTTTATAATTAAAGAACTGACTGCCACTCCTCATTGGCTTCAGAACGCGGATGTGTTTGCCGTCAATTGCTCCTACACAGTTTGGGAAATTGCATGTTAGCTGAAAAGTATCCGAAATTTTCAGCCACTCCTCCTTGTTTGGTTGGCCCATGACAGCAGCATGTAGGACATGGCGATGCAGGTTTCCTTCATGATTACACTGGCTGTGGATTTCCCGATCAGGAAGGTGTAGTTAAGACTGATCAAAGAGTGGCCAGTAGCTAGATAGCTGCAAAAAAAGATTGAAAATCTGGATTTAAAATAATGGATGATGCTTTTTTTTTAATATAGTCAACGTTTTGAAAAGCAAGTGGAAGAGCCTGAAAGATGCTTTTGTTCGACATCGGCGTAAGGAGAGGGAACAGAGGAGCGGAGCTTCGCCAGGTGCACGGTCGAGTTATATGCATGCCGAGCAAATGGCGTTTCTTATCCCATGCACTGAAATGCGTAGGTGAGTCCAGTGCATACACATGCAGGAGAGGGTGTGGTATGACATGCATTCACTTTCAAATCTTGCACATACTTATGTATATTTTCATGTTCACAGCACCGATAGTAGCTGGTCCCAACCTCAACAGCAGGAGGAGGAAGAGGGGGAGGTCAACAGAGACAGTGAGGCCTGTGCGTCAACGGGGCCACTAAGTCCTCCTCCACCCGATCCCACCCCTACATTCCAAACCCCCACACAGCCTGCACCACCTGTCGTGGAACCCGCAAACATTAGGATTCACCGACCAAAGCGGAGAAGGCCATCACGCCATGAGGACCGGCTAATAGCATGCCTGGATGCACTTGCCCATCCTGCCCCCAAACTCTCGTGTGATGGGCTTTTCCTCTTGAGTTTGGAGGAAAAAATGCAGCAAGTGCCCAGAAGTAGAATCACCGAAGCGAGGGACACATTAACAAGGGTGCTAGACAGCTTCATCCCATGTTCTGATATCACACAGGCCAACAATGCACCACAACATCCACCACCCACTCACACATACACATCACAAAAATACCCACAAACTAACATACCACACCCTCACGACACAGGGCACACACAACCCCACTCCTCATACACCTATCCCTCCACCAGCATAGGCAACAACCCCTCCACCACTGCAATCGGGCGGACTGAGAGAGGCCATGCGGGATCCTGAGCCACATTTCAGCTTTCCGCACTACCAAAATCTGTAAAAATCTTTACGGACATAATTTTGTGTGTCCGGGGTGTTGGGCATTGATTGTTTTTGGTTGAAATTTGCCGAATAATTTTACGTTCGAAAGACAAAGAGTTATGTTGTTTCTGTAAAACACACTTTGTGCATTTTTGGCGGAACTGGAACATGTTCGGTACCTTTTCCCCAAATTAAAAACATTTGCTAAGTTTGTGTGACTCTTATTTGGAAGGGAGTGGGTCCGTATGGCAAAATGTGCGTAAACTATGTAAGTATGGTATCTATATGTCAAATTTAAAAAGCATACACATCAAATCCACCCCCCGCTAAAACAATCAAACGTCACAACCAACCGTTGAAAATAACAAAGGCCACACTAATATCCAGTCACCACACAATGCAAATGCTTTTATAAGGCCACTATTAGAGTCTACTTACCGCAAAGTAATAATCAGTCTTTCCGCGGGCGGTATACTGTCCCGCATGAAGGGTGTCCTGACGTTCTAAATGGGTGCCCAACAACCCCAGGAGCTCATCAAAGCTGTTCCAAACCCAAATGGCGAGGGTTAACATTCACAAAATACTACAACTGGTACCTTCACAATTGCAACAACACTACTATAACTATTGTATATGTACAAACCTGGTGATGGACATCCGCGTGTATGAAAAAAATTTGTCTTCATGGGCCCGGAGGCCCACGTACAGTGCCCAAAACTGTCCCCTTTCAGTTCGATTGGCAATGATAGGATGGACCCAGAAGCGTCGCCTGCTCTCTCTCCTTCGCCGCAAACGTCCGAGATGGATTGCTGCAACAATTGCCGCAATTGGTCGCCTTCTGGAAAAATGTACAAGGGACTCGTCTATGCTAATTTCTTTTGCTGGAGTAAATTTTGAGTTGAGGTGCTCCAGAAGGGGTCTTATTTTGAATAGACGGTCAAAATTTGGGTCATTTGGGGGGGGGGGGGTGGCACTGTGCATTATCATTGTAATGTAGGAATTTCATGGTCATATTGTAAATTGGAGTGTTGTACAAGACATCTGAACTCCAATATTGTCTCATTTCAGTTTTTTTTTACAAGGCCCATATGCAGCAACAGTCCCAAAAACTTTATAATGTCTGCTGCATTTACAGGGGTCCAACTTAGGGGTCATGCATATGAGGATGTTGGGTTTTGAGAAATAAACTGCTGGGCGTACAAATTTGTTTGGGTCACGATCAAATTTATGAATTCGTCAGAGAAATAGATTTTGAAAAAGTCAATCTGGATTGCAGAGTTTACCAAAAACTCTGGAATTTGGGGCTCATAATCCTCAGGCGGTGTGGACCATAGGGAATCACTGGGGGGGGGGGGGGGTACTTCATCTCTACTGGGGTGTCTCCTTGAGGGTCCCTCATCACCGGATGACGAGGGAGTTGAGGTGTAGAGGAATGTGGCATCCTCTTCCCCCTCACTTGCACACTCGTTTCAGAGGCAAGGATGGCGTATGCCTCTTCAGCGGAGTACATTTTCTGGGATGAACTGGACATTTTAATTGATGTATGTAAAGTGAAAAGTGTCAGGGGGGTGTATGTAGTGATTTTACACGTGAGGGGACTTGTAATAAATTAATTAAAATAAAATTTATGATAAAGAAAGAAAAGAGAAAAAGATAAGTGAAAGAACTGAGTAAACGCAGTCAGTAATTGACAGTACTGACCGGCGCTCAGCAGCTACAGGATCCACGCACACAGACGGCACGTGTGCGGGTTCAAAATTCTAAAATACTACTAACTAAAAGTGACATATATATATACATACATACAGTCAGGTCCATAAATATTGGGACATCGACACAATTTTAAAATTTTTGGCTCTATACTCCACCAAATAAATTTGAAATGAAACAAACAAGGTGTGCTTCAACTGCAGACTGTCAGCTTTAATTTAAGGGTTTTACATCCAAATCAGGTGAACGGTGTAGGAATTACAACAGTTTGCATATGTGCCTCCCACTTGTTAAGGGACCAAAAGTAATGGGACAGAATAATAATCATAAATCAAACTTTCACACAGCCTGAAGTCTGGAACGCATAGACATCAGCAGACGCTGGGTTTCATCCCTGGTGATGCTCTGCCAGGCCTCCACCGCAACTGTCTTCAGTTCCTGCTTGTTCTTGGGGCAATTTCCCTTCAGTTTTGTCTTCAGCAAGTGAAATGCATGCTCAATCGGATTCAGATCAGGTGATTGACTTGGCCATTGCATAACATTCCACTTCTTTCCCTTGTGTGTGTTATTCCCTCAATATCCCAATTACAATGAGCAGATAAAAGGTCCAGAGTTCATTTCAAGTGCGCTGTTTGCATTTGAAATCTGTTGCTTTCAACTCTCAAGATGAGATCCAAAGAGCTGTCACTATCAGTGAAGCAAGCCATCATTAGGCTGAAAAAACAAAACAAACCCATCAGAGAAAGCAAAAACATTAGGCGTGGGCAAAACAACGGTTTGGAACATTCTTAAAAAGAAGGAACGCACCGGTGAGCTCAGCAACACCAAAAGACCCGGAAGACCACGGAAAACTGTGGTGGATGACCGAATTCTTTCCCTGGTGAAGAAAACACCCTTCACAACAGTTAGCCAGATCAAAAACACTCTCTACGTCTAGGAGGTAGGTGTATGCAGTGGCGTACCGCCCATAGAGGCAGACCACGCCGTTGCTATGGGGCCCGCGGCACAGGGGGCCCGGAGCACATGGAAGGCCCCGCCCCCTATGTCTCTGCACAGACAGTTTATTAATACACTACAGGCATTGAGGCGGCCTGTGCCCCGCCCACTTGTTTTCTCCCTCGGGCCCCCCTCCTCCCTCCTCCCCCTGCTCCATTTCTAACCTCCGTGATCCGGGCTCCCTCCCTGCCAGGCACTGCGTCCGGCCGCTCTGCTGCATAATTACACACTGGCCAATCAGTATTTAGCAGCGCAGAGAGGCTGCTGCTGATTGGCCAGTGTATCGCTGGAAGGCTGCAGGAGCAGGCACACATACAGAGGCGCGCACCAGAGTAGCGTCCTGTGCACTCACGTCTGCCCCAAGTCTTGTCATCAGCCCCCCTTCACCACGCCGCCCCCCCCGGCCGCCCAGACTAAAGCACCGCTCTGGAGTCCACACAGTGAGTGAACACAGACAAAACACACTGTTGTCTGTAGTGTGCCACTGCCACAGTAAGAAGTCAGCAGTCTTGATGGGGGAGGGCAGCAGCAAGCAGTGTTTTTTTTGTTTGTTTTTTTTTTGAGGGGGGGGGGGGGCGGCTGTAAGCTTATAAAGGACTCAGGAGGGCAGTGTGCTTTCCTGCTACTCCTCACCCCCACCCTGGGCATTTTGGGGGGCATTTTAGGGATTGGATAACCCCTTTAACTCGCTGATGCTGAGTATGCACATAGCCACCAATCATATTTCCCCCCAGCACAGAAGTCACCTTTGGGGGGCGGGGGAATATGATTGGTGGCTATGTGCACACTTAGCATAGGCAGCACAGAGTTAAAGGGGTTATCCAATCCCTATAATGCCCCCCTGCCAACCCCTCCCGTCACGCAGATTAAAACATTCGCCGACATGGGGGGCAGCCAATAGCAGGCCACGATGGGAACCAGCCTCCCTATCATTGCGGGTGATGCTAGGGAGGCTCATTTCTGACACGGCCTGCTAGTGGGAAGCGGGCAAAAAAATTACAAATGGGGTAGAATTTTTTTTAAAAAGTGTAAAAATTACCGTAATTAAAACTTTTTTACATCACCATATTCTGACCCCCATAACTCTTTTTATAGTTATGATCCCTGCCATGCTACTTCTTTTGACTTGGACTTTTAGATGCAGAACCATGTCACCTTCAAAGTAAGTTAATAATTTTTATATATATATTTTTTTTTTAGTAGCTTAGCCTACTTTCACACTAGCGTTTTTTCTGGATCCGGCAGGGTTCAGCAAAAACGCTTCCGTTACTGATAATACAACTGTCTGCATCAGTTTGAACGTATCCGGTTGTATTATCTTTAACATAGCCATAACGGATCCGTCATTAACTCCATTGAAAGTCAATGTTGCGGTTTGCTCTCCGGTATAGGAGCACAACTAAATGGAATGAAATTTATTTTGGAGCGCTCCATTCTGTTCAGTTTTGTCCCCATTGACAATGAATGGGAACAAAACTGAAGCATTTTTTTCCCGCTTTTGAGTCCCTATGAGGGATCTCAATTCCGGAAAACTTTAACGCTACTGTGAAAGTACCCTTATCTATAATATTTGATTTCTGTTTTATTTCACAGAATAAATCCTTATTGGAAAATACGTATACATTTTTTTAAATTACTGTAACAAAGTTGGTTAATAAAAAAAAAATATGAAAAAGATTTTTCCCTAACGGTTTCAGTAGGTCATGCGTACATTTCTTTATTAGCAAATGAGGTTGTGGCAGGGGAGGAGCCATGACAAAAGGTGGGATGGGCCAGGGGCGGGTAGTGGGCGGGGTTAGGGGGCCCAATTTAGATTCTTGCTATGGGGCCCAGTGATTTCTATGTACGCCCCTGGGTGTATGTGTGTCAAAGTCAACAATCAAGAGAAGACTTCACCAGAGTGAATACAGAGCGTTCACCACAAGATGTAAACCATTGGTGAGCATCAAAAACAGGAAGGCCAGATTAGAGTTTGCCAAAACGACATCTAAAAAAGCCTTCACAGTTCTGGAACAACATCCTATGGACAGATGAGACCAAGATCAACTTGTACCAGAGTGATGGGAAGAGAAGAGTATGGAGAAGGAAAGGAACTGCTCATGATCCTAAGGCCGAATGCACACGGCCGTGGAACACAGACGTGAGCTGTCCATGGTATCCCGGCCTGGCACCCTGCTGACAGCAGGAGCGCATGGCGTCATTGGTTGCTATGACGCCGTGCGCTTCATGCCGTCGCTGCACTACAGAAATACACTTGTATAGATCATACCAGTGTATTACTGTAGTAAGCGCACAGCGTCATAGCAACCAATGACGCCGTACGCTCCTGCTGTCAGCAGGATGCCAGGCCAGGATACCACGGACTGCTCACGTCCGTGTTCCACGGCTGTGTGCATTCGGTCTAAGCATACCACCTCATCAGTGAAGCATGGTGGTGGTAGTGTCATGGCGTGGGCATGTATGGCTGCCAATGGAACTGGTTCTCTTGTATTTATTGATGATGTGACTGCTGACAAAAGCAGCAGGATGAATTCTGAAGTGTTTCGGGCAATATTATCTGCTCATATTCAGCCAAATGCTTCAGAACTAATTGGACGGCTCTTCACAGTGCAGATGGACAATGACCCAAAGCATACTGCAAAAGCAACCAAAGAGTTTTTTAAGGGAAAGAAGTGGAATGTTATGTAATGGCCAAGTCAATCACCTGACCTGAATCCGATTGAGCATTTCACTTGATGAAGACAAAACTGAAGGGAAAATGCCCCAAGAACAAGCAGGAACTGAAGACAGTTGCAGTAGAGGCCTGGCAGAGCATCATCAGGGATGAAACCCAGCATCTGGTGATGTCTATGCGTTCCAGACTTCAGGCTGTAATTGACTGCAAAGGATTTGCAACCAAGTATTAAAAAGTGAAAGTTTGATTTATGATTATTATTCTGTCCCATTACTTTTGGCCCCTTAACAAGTGGGAGGCAGATATGCAAACTGTTGTAATTCCTACACCGTTCACCTGATCTGGATGTAAATACCCACAAATTTAGGGTCCATTGACACGTCCGTAAGTGTTTTGCGGATCCGCAAAACATGGACACCTGCAATGTGTGATCCGCAATTTGCAGACTGCACATCACAGACACTATAATAGGAAAATGCCTTTTCTGGTCCGCAATTGCGGACAAGAATAGGACATGTTCTATTTTTTTCAGAGAACAAATTGAAAGTGAATGGTTCCGCAAATTGCAGAACGAATGCGGACCCAAATTATGGACGTGTGAATGGACCCTAAAGCTGACAGTCTGCAGTTAAGGCTCCTTTCACGTCACCATTTCTCCTTTCCGTTCTTCGGCTCCGTTGAGGAGTATGGGAACGGAAAGGACGGATTCTGCAGATAACTGAGCGTAACGGAGCCTGAAGACCCCATAGACTATAATGGGGTCCGTTCGGTGTCCGCTCAGAACATGATTTTTGAGCGGAGACTAAAGTCCTGCATGTACAACTTTAGTCTCCGCTCAAAAATCATGTTCTGAGCGGACACCGAACGGACCCCATTATAGTCTATGGGGTCTTTAGGCTCCGTTATGCTCAGTTATCTGCAGAATCCGTCCTTTCCGTTCTCCTACTCCTCAACGGAGCCGGAGAACGGAAAGGAGAAACGGTGACGTGAAAGGAGCCTAAAGCACATCTTGTTCGTTTCATTTCAAATCCATTGTGGTGGTGTATAGAGCCAAAAGAGTTAGAGTTGTGTCGATGTCCCAATATTTATGGACCTGACTGTATGTACTGTGTCTGTTATGTCCCTCTATTACATGTAGTCAGTCCCAGCAGTCTCCTAGTTCTGTCTCTTTACTACATGTAATCAGTCACAGCAGTCTCATAGTTCTGTCTCTTTACTACATGTAACCAGTCACAGCAGTCTCATATTTGTCTGTTCTGTCCCTCTATTACATGTAACCAGTCACAGCAGTCTCAGTTCTGTCTGTTCTGTCTCTTTACTACATGTAATCAGTCACAGCAGTCTCATAGTTCTGTCTCTTTACTACATGTAGTCAGTCACAGCAGTCTCATATTTGTCTGTTATGTCTCTTTACTACATGTAATCAGTCAGTCCCAGCAGTCTCATAGTTGTCTGCTCTGTCTCTTTACTACATGTAATCAGTCACAGCAGTCTCATAGTTGTCTGTTCTGTCTCTTTACTACATGTAATTAGTCACAGCAGTCTCATAGTTCTGTCTGTTCTGTCTCTTTACTACATGTAATTAGTCACAGCAGTCTCATAGTTCTGTCTGTTCTGTCTCTTTACTACATGTAATTAGTCACAGCAGTCTCATAGTTCTGTATGTTCTGTCTGTTTACTACATGTAATCAGTCACAGCAGTCTCATAGTTGTCGGTTCTGTCTCTTTACCACATGTAATCAGTCACAGCAGTCTCATAGTTGTCTGTTCTGTCTCTTTACTACATGCAGTCAGTCCCAGCAGTCTCATAGTTGTCTGTTCTGTCTCTTTACTACATGTAATCAGTTACAGCAGTCTCCTAGTTGTCTGCTGTCTCTTTACTACATGTAGTCAGTCACAGCAGTCTCCTGGTTGTCTGCTCTGTCTCTTTACTACATGTAGTCAGTCACAGCAGTCTCCTAGTTGTCTGCTCTGTCTCTTTACTACATGTAGTCAGTCACAGCAGTCTCCTAGTTGTCTGTTCTGTCTCTTTACTACATGCAGTCAGTCCCAGCAGTCTCATAGTTGTCTGTTCTGTCTCTTTATTACATGTAGTCAGTCACAGCAGTCTCCTAGTTGTCTGCTCTGTCTCTTTACTACATGTAGTCAGTCACAGCAGTCTCATAGTTGTCTGCTCTGTCTCTTTACTACATGTAGTCAGTCACAGCAGTCTCCTAGTTGTCTGCTCTGTCTCTTTACTACATGTAGTCAGTCACAGCAGTCTCCTAGTTGTCTGTTCTGTCTCTTTACTACATGCAGTCAGTCCCAGCAGTCTCATAGTTGTCTGCTCTGTCTCTTTACTACATGTAGTCAGTCCCAGCAGTCTCCTAGTTGTCTGCTCTGTCTCTTTACTACATGTAATCAGTCACAGCAGTCCCCTAGTTGTCTGCTCTGTCTCTTTACTACATGTAGTCAGTCACAGCAGTCTCCTAGTTGTCTGCTCTGTCTCTTTACTACATGTAGTCAGTCACAGCAGTCTCCTAGTTGTCTGTTCTGTCTCTTTACTACATGCAGTCAGTCCCAGCAGTCTCATAGTTGTCTGCTCTGTCTCTTTACTACATGTAGTCAGTCCCAGCAGTCTCCTAGTTGTCTGCTCTGTCTCTTTACTACATGTAATCAGTCACAGCAGTCTCCTAGTTGTCTGCTCTGTCTCTTTACTACATGCAGTCAGTCCCAGCAGTCTCATAGTTCTGTCTCTTTACTACATGTAATCAGTCACAGCAGTCTCCTAGTTGTCTGCTCTGTCTCTTTACTACATGTAATCAGTCACAGCAGTCTCCTAGTTGTCTGCTCTGTCTCTTTACTACATGCAGTCAGTCCCAGCAGTCTCATAGTTCTGTCTCTTTACTACATGTAATCAGTCACAGCAGTCTCCTAGTTGTCTGCTCTGTCTCTTTACTACATGTAGTCAGTCACAGCAGTCTCATAGTTGTCTGCTCTGTCTCTTTACTACATGTAATCAGTCCCAGCAGTCTCCTAGTTGTCTGCTCTGTCTCTTTACTACATGTAGTCAGTCCCAGCAGTCTCCTAGTTGTCTGCTCTGTCTCTTTACTACATGTAGTCAGTCCCAGCAGTCTCCTAGTTGTCTGCTCTGTCTCTTTACTACATGCAGTCAGTCCCAGCAGTCTTAGTTGTCTGCTCTGTCTCTTTACTACATGTAGTCAGTCACAGCAGTCTCATAGTTGTCTGCTCTGTCTCTTTACTACATGTAGTCAGTCCCAGCAGTCTCATAGTTGTCTGCTCTGTCTCTTTACTACATGTAATCAGTCACAGCAGTCTCCTAGTTGTCTGCTCTGTCTCTTTACTACATGTAGTCAGTCCCAGCAGTCTCCTAGTTGTCTGCTCTGTCTCTTTCCTACATGCAGTCAGTCCCAGCAGTCTCATAGTTGTCTGCTCTGTCTCTTTCCTACATGTAGTCAGTCCCAGCAGTCTCATAGTTGTCTGCTCTGTCTCTTTACTACATGTAATCAGTCACAGCAGTCTCCTAGTTGTCTGCTCTGTCTCTTTACTACATGTAGTCAGTCCCAGCAGTCTCATAGTTGTCTGCTCTGTCTCTTTACTACATGCAATCAGTCCCAGCAGTCTCATACACAGGGAGGTCTGCCCCATGTGCTCTGTGTCTCCTGCCCCAGAGCTCATTAGTCCTCCAGCTGATGTCTCGGCCTCTCATTTACCACACGGCCGGACACTCTTCTAGAACAGCAGTCTCCTGAGCCCCACACAGCACTCTCACACCCCCATGTCTATGCTTTTACATGGACTCTCTCATTGTCCCTGCTCACAACATGGAGCCCCCAGCACCAGCACATGGCTACAGCCACCTGCCCACACCCAGGCTTCTTAACAGGTCAGCTCCTCCCTGCGGGTGTCACCCAATTGTGAGGGACCAGTCAGGAAGGTAGATGGATCTCAGGACACGCCCCTGACCAGGCTCTATCTCCACTCATCATATTAACCCATGGAGAGACGCTCCCGGCATCACTGCAGGAAAATGATGGCACTTCACACACTGCAGCTTTTATTGCAGATATTTCTACTTAGGGCTCATGCACACTAACATATGTTCTTTCTTTGTCTGTTCCGTTTTTGTTTTTTTTGCGGACCGTCTGCGGAACCATTCATTTCAATGGTTCCGCAAAATCAACAGAGGCGACTCCGTGTGCATTCCATATCCGTATGTCCGTTCTGAAAAAAATAGAACATTTCCTATTATTGTCCGCATTACGGACAAGGGACTGTTCTATTAGGGGCCGGCTGTTCTGTTCCGCAAAATACGGAATGCACACGGACGTCATCTGTACTTTTTGCAGATCTTTTTTTTTTGGACCGCAAAATACATACGGTCGTGTGCATGTGCCCTTAGGTTGCTTTCACACGCGGCCGATTTTGTGGCAGAAAATTCAGTAGCCTTAGGCCTCATGCACACGGACGTTTTTTTTTGCGGTCCGCAAAACGGATTCCCGTTGTTCCGTGATCCTTTACGATTTTTTCGTCCGTGGGTCTTCCTTGATTTTTGGAGGATCCACGGACATGAAAAAAAAGTCGTTTTGGTGTCTGCCTGGCCGTGCGGAGCCAAACGGATCCGTCCTGACTTACAATGCAAGTCAATGGGGACGGATCCGTTTGACGTTGACACAATATGGTGCAATTGCAAACGGATCCGTCCCCATTGACTTTCAATGTAAAGTCAGGAGTCCCTATTATACCATAGGATCTGAGTTTTCTCCAATCCGATGGTATATTTTAACTTGAAGCGTCCCCATCACCATGGGAACGCCTCTATGTTAGAATATACCATTGGATTTGAGTTAGATCGTGAAACTCAGATCCGACAGTATATTCTAACACAGAGGCGTTCCCATGGTGATGGGGACGCTTCAGGTTAGAATATACTAAAAGAACTGTGTACATGACTGCCCCCTGCTGCCCCCCTCCCCTGTATTTAACACATTGGTGGCCAGTGCGGCCGGCCCCCCCTCCCTTGTATTTAACACATTGGTGGCCAGTGCGGCCAGCCCCCCCTCCCTCCCTTGTATTTAACACATTGGTGGCCAGTGCGGCCGCCCCCCCCCCCCTCCCTTGTATTCAAAAATCAGATCTAAAAAGCTTTTATGCAGACGGATCAGCGGATCCGTCTGTGTGAAAGTAGCCTACGGACAAGGATGACGGACGCGGATGGCAATCTTGTGTGCATCCGTGTTTTTTCACAGACCCATTGACTTGAATGGGTCCGTGAACCGTTGTCCGTCAAAAAAATAGGACAGGTCATATTTTTTTGACGGACAGGAAACACTGATCACGGATGCGGCTGCAAAACGGTGCACTTTCCGATTTTTCCACAGACCCATTGAAAGTCAATAGGTCCGTGAAAAAAAAACTGAAGACGGAACAATGGCCGCGGATGCACACAACGGTCGTGTGCATGAGGCCTTACAATTAGTTCTATTCGTCTGAATGGGGATGTTTTGGCAGCGAGGCCGTGGATGTCTGCAAGCTCCATTCAAATGGACTGATTTTCAGTCATAGAAATTTCTGCAACAAAATCTGCAGAGTTTCATTTAGGGCTCATGCACACAAACGTATTTTCTTTCCGCTTCCGTTCCGTTTGCATTCCGTTTCCGTATTTCCATATTTCCGAGGCTCCATTCAAGTCAATGGGTCCGCAAAAAGTAAGGCACGCACATGGAACACATTCGTATGTCATCCGTATTTTGCGGATCCATACTGTAGAAATGCTATGTCCAGCCCATATTGCTCATGTGTTTGGTGATTAATAAGTTACTGTTTCAGTTTCCGATCCGCAAATAACGGATCGCATACGGATATGTTTTGTGGAATAACAGAACGGAAGAGGACTTAAATCAGAGAAAAAATAAAAACTCAGATACGGAACAACGGATCCGTGAAAAACAGTCCGCAAAACAACAACGGTCGTGTGCATGAGCCTTTACAATGACCGGCTTTATATGCCGGTCTTTGTTTCCCCTCTGTACTGCCACAGAATTCATTAACCCCTTCCCAACAAGTGCCGCACATGTACGGAGCTGTTGGACGTGACTTGCTGCCCGTACTGTAAATGTACAGTGGGCTGATTGGGCGGGTGCAGAAACTTTGCCCGCTCTGTCAGCAGGGGTCTGGCTATTCCTGACAGCTGAGCCCCTGCTGTATATGCCAGCATCCGTGAATACATAAATGCCGATGCATTAACCCCTTCTATGCCGCTGTCAACGCTGACCACGGCATATACGGGGTTTGTGGAGGAAGGGGGCTCCCTCCCTGTCCCCATCGGGTCCCGGCGCTGCAGTGAAGGGGAACCGATAGCGGGTAAGGCAGCTCGGGCCAATGCCTAAGAGGGCCACCCAAGCCCTACTCATGGCTGCCAGCCTTAATTATGTTGCCCCATCTTCTGTCAGTTTGGACCCATCTGTAACATGGGGCCACTTTTACCTCTTTTTTTTTAAGGCCACTTTTAGTTCCCAGTCCATCCCTGCACTGACAGTAATACACTGACAGTCTATGTATTACATCACACATGTATTATAAGGCATTGTAGAGGGGATCAGACCCCCAAAAGTTGAAGTCCCACAGTGGGACAAAAATAAAAAGTTAGAAAAAAAAGTATATTTCATAATAAAAAATAAAATAAAAATTCCAATTAAAAATATGCACCCTTTTCTCATAATTGTCATCAAAATTTGTTAAAAATAGGGAAAAAAAGAAAAATAGACATATTCGGTATCACCATGTCCATATCGACTTGCTCTATAAAAATATCCCATTATCTACCCCGTCAGGTGAATGCTTTAAAATCGCAAAATATGTAATACCAAGTGATCACAAAAAGTTGTATGTACCCCAAAATGGCACTAATCAACAGTCATCCCATCCCGCAAAAACTGAGCCCCTACCTAAGACAATCGCCCAAAAAATTGAAAAAAATGGCAACACAAAGACAAAAATGTTTTTTTTTCAAAAATGCTTTTACTGTGTAAAACTTAAAAATAAAAAAAATTGTCATATTAGGTATCGTTGCATCTGTACCAACCTGCTCTATAAAAATATCACATTATATGCCCTGTCAAGTGAATGCTATAAAAATAAATAAATAAAAACAGTGCCAGAACAGTAATTTTTTTGCCACCTCACCTTACAAAATTAGTAATATCAGGTGATCAAAAAGTCATAAGTACCCCAAAATGGTACCAATTAAGTCACATCATCCCCCCAAAAATGAGCTCCACATAAGACAATTGCCCAAAAAATAAATAAGTATGGCTTTCAAAAACGGTTGATGCAAAAACATGATTTTTCTTTATATGTATAACGTAAAACAAACTATATAAAATTGGTATCTCTGTAATTGTACAGACCAGCAGAATAAAGAAAATGTGTCACTTTTCCCGCACAGTGTACCCAAAAAACAATGGCAGAATTGTTGAATTTCTTTATCCTGCTCCCCAAAATGCAAAATAAAAAGTGATCCAAAAGTTGCATGTGCCACAAAATAAAATCAATCATGACGGCAAGTCATACCACAAAAAATAAGTCCTCACACAAATTTTTTTTTATGGTTGTCAGAAAATAGCTGTACTTGTACCCCAGAGACTGTTCGATACCAACATGGTGGCTGTAAACCAATCCATGAAAATCTGCGCTGCAAATGCTATATGGCGCTCCTTCCCTTCTGAGTCCTGCGGTGTGCCCTTGCAGCAGTTTATCACCACATATGGGGTGTTGGAGTATTCAGGAAAAAATGGGTAACAAGTTATGGGGCGCTTTTTCTCCTGTTACCCCTTGAGAAAATGAAAAATCTGGGGCTAAAGCAATATTCTATTGGAAGAAATTAAATTTTTAAATTTTCACAGCCAAGTGTTTCTAAATTCCATAAAACGTCTGTGGGGTCAAAGTGCTCAGTACACCCCTTACTAAATCCCTTCAAAGGTGTAGTTTCTAAAATCGGGTAACTTTTTTGGGATTCCATTGTAGGGGTACCTCAGGGTCTCTTCAAATACAACACGGTATCCATAAACCATTTCAACAAAATCTGCCCTCCAAAAACCATATGACGCGCCTTCAGTTCTGACCAATGACATGTGCTCATAAAGCAGTTTATGACCACATATTGAGTGTTTCTGTAACCTGCAGAATCGGGGTAATAAATATTATGGTTTATTTTGCTATTAACCCTTGTTGTGTTGCAAAAAAAATAAATTAACATACAAAATAAGCAAAAAAAATAAAAAATAAAAAATCTAATTTTGAAATTTCACCTTAATTTTCCTTTTATTCTTCTGGAACCTCTAAAGGGTTAACAAAGTTTCTAAAATCAGTTTTGATGGGGTCACTTATGGGTGGTTTCTAAAATTCTAAGGCCCCTTTCACACGAGCGAGTATTCCGCGCGTGTGCAATGCATGATGCCAACGCATTGCACCCGCACGGAATCCAGACCCATTAATTTTAATGGGTCTGTGTACATGAGCGTTGGTTTTCACGCATCACTTGTGTGTTGCGTGAAAATCGCAGTATGTTTTATATTCTGCGATTTTCACGCAATACTGGCCCCATAGAAGTGAATGGAGCTGCGTGAAAATCTCATCGCATCTGCAAGCAAGTGCGGATGCAATGTGTTTTGCACGGATGATTGTTAAGAGATGTTGTTTGTATACCTTCAGTTTTTTATCATGCGCGTGCAAAACGCATTAAGGGTACTTTCACACTAGCGGTTTTCTTTTCCGGCATAGCGTTCCATCACAGGGGCTCTATACCGGAAAAGAACTGATCAGGCATATCCCCATGCATTCTGAATGGAGAGTAATCCGTTCAGGATGCATCAGGATGTCTTCAGTTCAGTCTTTTTGACTGATCAGGCAAAAGATAAAACCGTAGCATGCTACGGTTTTATCTCCGGCGAAAAAAACTGAAGACTTGCCTGAATGCCGGCATTTTTCACCATAGGAATGTATTAGTGCCGGATCCGGCATTCAAAATACCGGAATGCCGGATCCGTCCTTCCGGCCTGCGCATGCGCAGACCGGTAAAAATGTGAAAAAAGGTACAAGATGGATCCGTCTGTCCGCATGACAAGCGGAGAGATGGATCCGTTCTTGTAATGCATTTGTGAGACGGATCCGCATCTGGATCCGTCTCACAAATGCTTTCAGTCACAGCCAGATCGGCGGATCCGGCGGGCAGTTCCGACGATGGAACTGCCCGCCGGATCACACTGCCGCAAGTGTAAAAGTAGCCTAAATCGCATTGCACCCGCGCAATAAAAACTAAATGCGATCGCAGACAAAAGTGAATTACTTTGTTTGCGAAATAGCGCATTCTTCACTGAACGCATCCGCAACGCATCCAGATCTTATCCGCACACGCTCGTCTGCAAGGGGCCTAAATCCCCCTAAATTCCTCTCAGGGTCATGTGAGAAGCATTCCTAGGGCTTTTCCCCCACTAACATGCAGTAAAATGGCACCATTTTAATGCACGTTGCGCCACTGTTTGTCATTTTACCAAATTTGTTCATTACGGACCTGAAATTTTCAGTCGCTCATCTATAATATAAATGTTTTTTGTATTATGGATTTTAATTTTTTAAAATAAACTGCATTTTCAATTATAATTATTCACAGTAGCTAACTGAATTGTATAACATTATTGAACTCCTAATCCATGAGAGTGCCAGTCTAAATAGATGTATTATTTCACTTTCTGATATCGGCCTATCAGTAAGACTCCTAGACTACTATCTCTTGGACGAGGTGAGCCACTTGTGTTTGTTTTTAGATCAGTGTCGCTTTTAGATCACGAATGCTCTATTGGCGTTAAGGAGCTTGAAAGGGGTTGGATATAGTACTAGGAGACCTCTGAGGGCCATACCCAAGTTTTTCGAGAAATTGGGGCACTTTAGATTCGGATTGACTTTATTTGTACCTGAATTGAAAAGGGGCGATCAATCTGTCAAAATAATTTGTTCATCTCTTCTCAGCCTGGGCCTGGTCCATAAACTGCTCCTGCACTGCGGAGCAATATTTCCATGGCACAGTCAGGAAGGGGTTAATAAGCTAGAACTAATGTAGCTAAGCTCCCTCTTGCTTTTTGAAGACCGACACTACATAAGCAGCTGACTCGTCATCCAGTCAGTCCATTTGCAATATCTGTTCAAAAGTTTTAGGTTACTGCCACACGTGGTTCTTTTTTTCCTTAGCTTTTCTCGGTTTTTGGTAAATTCTTCTGCTGGTGTTTTTGTAACATGTAATAAGCAAAAAGGGGCAGAGGGCACATTCCTTCTCTGAACACTGGGTATGCAAAAAAGCCAGGTGCTAATATAGGCAATATCTGAACGGTATTCAGTCAGGTCCATAAATATTGGGACATCGACACAACTCTAACATTTTTGGCTCTATACACCACTACAATGGATTTGAAATGAAACAAAGATGTGCTTTACCTGCAGACTGTCAGCTTTAATTTGAGGGTATTTACATCCGAATCAGGTGAACGGTGTAGGAATTACAACAGTTTGTATATGTGCCTCCCACTTGTTTGAAAATCTGACATGTGTGACTTTATGTGGTAATAACTTTAAAACGCTTTTACTTATACAGGCCATTCTGAGATTGTTTTCTCGTCACATATTGTACTTCATAACACTGGTGAAAAGGAGTAAAAAATTTTTTTTTTTTTTATAAAAAAAAAAAAAAATTCAATTCCTCTTCTTTTATAATAGATAGTAATACCTTCAAAAATAGTAATTACTTTACATTCCCCATATGTCTACTTCATGTTTGGATCATTTTGAAAATGACATTTTATATTTTTGGGACGTTAGAAGGCTTAGAAATTTAGAAGCAAATCTTAACATTTTTAACAATATTTCCAAAACCAGTTCAGTTATGAAGTCACTTTCTGGGGCTCACATATTAGAAACCACCCATAAATCACCCCATTTTAGAAACTACACCCCTCAAGGTATTCAAAACTGATTTTACAAACTTTGCTAACCCTTTGGCCTCTTTCACACGGGCGTTGCGGGAACATGCGCGATTTTTCCGTGCGAGTGCAAAACATTGTAATGCGTTTTGCACTCACGTGAGAAAAATCACGCATGTTTGGTACCCAAACCCGAACTTCTTCACAGAAGTTCGGGCTTGGGATCAGTGTTCTGTAGATTGTATTATTTCCCCTTATAACATGGTTATAAGGGAAAATAATAGCATTCTGAATACAGAATGCAAAGTAAAATAGCGCTGGAGGGGTTAAAAAAAAATTATTTAACTCACCTTAGTCCACTTGATAGCGCAGCCGGCATCTCCTTCTGTATTCTTTCTTTAGGACCTGGGTAAAGGACCTTTGATGACGTTACTCCGGTCATCACATGATCCATCACCATGGTAAAAGATCATGTGACATACCATGTGATGACCGGAGTGACGTCATCAAAGGTCCTTTACCCAGGTCCTAAAGAAAGAATAAAGAAGTAGATGCTGGCTGCGCTATCAAGTGGACTAAGGTGAGTTAAATAATTTTTTTATTTTTTTTAACCCCTCCAGCGCTAGTTTACTATGCATTCTGTATTCAGAATGCTATTATTTTCCCTTATAACTATGTAATGGCAGCGCGATGCGCTTGATTACAATTCAGGCAATGTGTACAACTGGACAATTAACCATCAATCTCAACAGCGGTCTCAAAAAATTGGGAAAAAAATCCCACGAGGGACTTGGTTCAAACACAACAAAACAATACTACTGTGGAGCCTTTTTTAGAATTTACGATGAATTCAGCAAGAAGAAACGAACGCGACGTGGAGGACGCAAACGTCACCGCTTCCGACATAAAGACAAGGAGCAAAAAACCATTGGTCAAAAAACGCAACTAAATGATACCAACATTGTGGTAAATATTTCCTCCCATGTCTTATCAGTTGTACAGTTGAATGTCTTGGCCAAGGGACTAAGCTTCTGCCCTAATAGTAACACGGATTGGTTACAATTAGAAGCTGATCTTTATCAGTTTTTCCGTAGGCTGAAGCTTAGAACCTGGTTTTCAACACGTCCAACTAGGACAAACACATGTATTAATACTGAATTGAAACTGAGTGATTACAATTTATTTAACAAAAGTGATTTCATTCCACCGGCGTCTTCTCCTGCAATTGATTTATTTGTTGATGCGGTAATGAAAGATGTCAATATGCTTAAGTTGAATGAAAAGAAAAGGTTTTTGCACCCCAACATCACACAAACTGAGTGGCGAGCTGTTGATGAGTTAGTCCATGACCACAGTCTCACCATTAAGCCTGCTTACAAGGGCGGTGCGATTGTGGTCATGGACACTCATCAATATATCGCAGAGGCCAACCGACAGTTGGAGGATTGCGAGGTGTACCAAAAACTACACACTGATCCCAAATGGGACATTGAAAGGCGGATTCAGAGCTTGCTACAGGAAGCCAGCACAGCTGGCAACATTGATGATAAGCTCAGAACCTTCCTTTCTGTCTCACATCCCATCACACCCCTCTTGTACCTATTGCCCAAGATACATAAATGTCTCAAAACCCCTCCGGGTAGACCAATCGTGTCTGGTCGCGGTTCCCTGTTGTCCAATATTTCTATTTTTTTGGATAGAATATTGAGACAATATGCACTGTCAGCCCAGTCCTATATCCAAGACACTTCAGATTTTTTGAATAAGTTGGCTGAGGTTTCTTTGACATCTGATGTGATTCTAGCATCGCTAGATATCACTAGCCTATACACCTCAATCAGGCACTCCTTTGGGATTGAGGTAGTTACCAAGGCTTTATCTCAGTCCACTTTTTCAACTGAATGCCAAGACTTTTTAATACAACTTCTACATTTGGTGCTGACTTGCAATTATTTTTTATTTGGGGATCATTTCTATCTCCGGAGGAAGGGGACCGCCATGGGGTCCAATGTGGCCCCTACTTACGCCAACATGGCGGTCTCCTTCCTCGAGGAGACATACATCTATGTATCGCCCCACTTCCGACATGTTCTGAAGTGGTGGCGATACATAGATGACATTTTTTTGATTTGGACAGGGTCAGAGGAGGCTCTTATGGAGTTTTTTCAATTTCTGAATACTATTGATTCTGACATTAAATTTACGTTGGAACACTCAAATGAACAACTTCATTTTTTGGACACTGTTGTGACCTTACATGATCAGGTGCTATCGACGGGCTTATACTCTAAGCCCACCGATCGCAACACATTATTGAGATACAACAGTGCACATCCCAGGGCCATGGTCAAATCCCTTCCCTTGAGTCAGTTTTACCGCGCCAAACGCATAGTCAGCAATAATAATGAATTATCTGACACTCTTAAATGCATGACACAGTCCTTCATAGATAGGGACTATCCTGTATCGTTACTTAAACAACATCTCAACTCTATACAATACAAAACACGTACAGAGCTTCTTACCAAGAAAAATAAAAATAGTGACAAACAAAGCAAGAGAATTCCTCTGGTAACTACTTACACACAAGACAGTACACACATTCGGCAAATTATCCTGAAACACTGGCCAGTTTTGAAAAGTGGTCATGAGGGGATTGAGGAATTTCATCTCCCTCCCCTCATGTCGTACAAAAGAACTAGGAACCTTAAAGACAGATTGATCCTTACTGACATAGGTACACAAAAGGAGTTGGGCCAAACCTTTCTGCGTAGTCCCAAATTGGGTAGCTTTCCATGCTTAAATTGTATTAATTGTCGATACATGCAAAAAGGCAGCTTTTTTCTGCATCCACGTACGCAAAAGAAGCACTACATCAAGCACTTTTTGACATGTGAATCCTCTTTTGTTATATATATCCTTTGGTGTCCATGTCAGTTATTATACATTGGGGAAACTTCACTGGATTTTAAAAGTAGAATCAATCAACATCGATATACCATCCGTAAAAAACGGATGGACCTTCCAGTCCCGAAGCATTTTACTGACATGGACCACAAGGAGCGGGACCTTAAATGTATGCTGGTCAACCATATCCCTACACCACGGAGGGGGGGGAACAGACTTGCCCTTCTCAAAAAATGTGAGATGAGATGGATTGCTAAACTAAATACTTTAAGACCACAGGGATTAAATGTTGATTATAAGCCCTGGTTATTGTCCTAGGTGATTGTGCTCTTGACTCTGCTCGCCTGCTCTTATGTTGAGTTTTAAGTGGTTGTGCCCCTTGTTTATACAACAAGGTGATCTTATATATTGTTTTTATTACCCTCAGGATTATGGTGAATATTGTGTGTACCCACAATAAAGGGTGAGCGCTGGAAGACTCATCCACTGGATCATGATGGGACCTATATATATACACCGCTTACCTTATTGCCATATACAATACTATTTGTATTTTCCTTAGAAAGAAATGCCTTTATAACAAGATAGGTGGGATCATGTTTCTGTGCACAGCAGGTTATACGGTCATGCCTTATGCATAGCATGACATATGATTGTTCACCGCACTGATGCACGGATATATTGATTTCCTAGACACGTTTTTCTATTTTCGAATTGTATGCGGGCATTTGATTATACACAGGTGGTGTTGGATTACCTGAGATGGTTTAGTTGCTATACCCATGTGCTCGGATTTACATTTGGACAGGCCTTTTGAGCCATCAGTCTCGAGGAGAAGATTGACATATTTTATGGATATACACTGCTCAAAAAAATAAAGGGAACACAAAAATAACACATCCTAGATCTGAGTTAATTAAATATTCTTCTGAAATACTTTGTTCTTTACATAGTTGAATGTGCTGACAACAAAATCACACAAAAAAAAAAAATGGAAATCAAATTTTTCAACCCATGGAGGTCTGGATTTGGAGTCACACTCAAAATTAAAGTGGAAAAACACACTACAGGCTGATCCAACTTTGATGTAATGTCCTTAAAACAAGTCAAAATGAGGCTCAGTAGTGTGTGTGGCCTCCACGTGCCTGTATGACCTCCCTACAACGCCTGTGCATGCTCCTGATGAGGTGGCGGACGGTCTCCTGAGGGATCTCCTCCCAGACCTGAACTAAAGCATCTGCTAACTCCTGGACAGTCTGTGGTGCAACGTGACGTTGGTGGATAGAGTGAGACATGATGTCCCAGATGTGCTCAATTGGATTCAGGTCTGGGGAACGGGCGGGCCAGTCCATAGCATCAATGCCTTCATCTTGCAGGAACTGCTGACACACTCCAGCCACATGAGGTCTAGCATTGTCTTGCATTAGGAGGAACCCAGGGCCAACCGCACCAAAATATGGTCTCACAAGGGGTCTAAGGATCTCATCTCGGTACCTAATGGCAGTCAGGCTACCTCTGGTGAGCACATGGAGGGCTGTGCGGCCCCCCAAAGAAATGCCACCCCACACCATTACTGACCCAATGCCAAACCGGTCATGCTGGAGGATGTTGCAGGCAGCAGAACGTTCTCCACGGCGTCTCCAGACTCTGTCACGTCTGTCACATGTGCTCAGTGTGAACCTGCTTTCATCTGTGAAGAGCACAGGGCGCCAGTGGCGAATTTGCCAATCTTGGTGTTCTCTGGCAAATGCCAAACGTCCTGCACGGTGTTGGGCTGTAAGCACAACCCCCACCTGTGGACGTCGGGCCCTCATATCACCCTCATGGAGTCTGTTTCTGACCGTTTGAGCAGACACATGCACATTTGTGGCCTGCTGGAGGTCATTTTGCAGGGCTCTGGCAGTGCTCCTCCTGTTCCTCCTTGCACAAAGGCGGAGGTAGCGGTCCTGCTGCTGGGTTATTGCCCTCCTACGGCCTCCTCCACGTCTCCTGATGTACTGGCCTGTCTCCTGGTAGCGCCTCCATGCTCTGGACACTATGCTGACAGACACAGCAAACCTTCTTGCCACAGCTCGCATTGATGTGCCATTCTGGATAAGCTGCACTACCTGAGCCACTTGTGTGAGTTGTAGACTTGTAGTCTGTGGTGACCACCTGCAGAACCACTCCTTTATTGGGGGTGTCTTGCTAATTGCCTATAATTTCCACCTGTTGTCTATCCCATTTTCACAACAGCATGTGAAATTGATTGTCACTCAGTGTTGCTTCCTAAGTGGACAGTTTGATTTCACAGAAGTGTGATTGACTTGGAGTTACATTGTGTTGTTTAAGTGTTCCCTTTATTTTTTTGAGCAGTGTATATTAATGTGCCCCCGGAATCTAGAGGATGATCCCGGGTCTGCCATGTTGGATTTCCAGGGATGGTATCCAACGGACAGGGGGGACTAGTCAGGTTGGGACTTTGTGATAACCACATAAGTCGCATATACTGAATTCCTCGTTTAGACTAGGGGGCTACTCAACAACTAATAAACTAAGTCCTTATATAGCAAGGAAAGCGGCGGTACTTCCGCACAGTACATATAGCTTTCCTGTACACAACAATGGTACTTCCAGTTGTATACAGTTATTTTCTCTCCCCGATTGATGAGTGACTCATAAATGGTACTGTCCATGTGATTCGATGCGCCTGGGTCGGCAATGATCCTATACCGGGTGCCCACACTGTCATATGTACTCCACTACTGCTTATGCCTGCATACATATCCTTATATTTGTAAGATGACATATTTCTTTATACTTTGCATATTTATAACTTACTTTAGGTGTTATATATATGTCCCCTATAATGATTTTTGGAAATATAGCTGTGGAATCATGCTTTCCTATGTGTTTTGAATACCACTGAACACTTGAATCTTTAAGTTTGTTTATTCCGATCATGTGACACACTGAATCACATGACCGGATGATTTACCTGAACACATGACCGGAAGAGTGATCACATGCTGTGATCACATGCTCACAGGTCCTGCGACATGCGCACTACATCGAATGACCAGAATGGGTGATCATGTGATCGGAATCCCCAGGAAGGTCCTTGAGACATGCGCATTGGCATGTCTGAGACGCCGTGACCCATGTGTTCTGACTCCATCGCACACTCCTGTGATCTAACTCATCATTCTACTGAGGTACACCTGCACATTTTTGGTTATTATAATGGCATACACCTGAATTAATCATGATTGTTAGTAAAGTATTTTGCCTGTACACTGTACGTTGGATTTGATACAGGTATCGTTTGCACTGTAACACTGTATGTAATTTTATGAAATGCTATTTTGTAATGATAACACTGTTGTTGTCAGTTTTTTTAATATATCACTTTAAATGCTTGTAATTTACTCATTGATTGTTTAATTATGTCAATGTGTTTAAATATGTACTGTGCACTGCCCACAATGTCACTGCTTGAGAAAAATCCCATTGAGAGGATTGAAACGTCGCATGCTTGGTGAATAAAGCTTCTTTTACTTCTTCACTACTCGGATGTGCTGCGGAGTTCATTTATTCTATACTGTTTGGAGGTGGATCGCCGACTCAGCCGCTGGCACTCCGTCTGTACTCTTCAGACAGTGGTGCTGCCCACATTCGTTGATTTATGTTATAAGGGAAAATAATAATAATGATTGGGTCTCCATCCCGATCATCTCCTAGCAACCGTGCGTGAAAATCGCACCGCATCCGCACTTTTTTCACGCAACCCCATTCACTTCTATGGGGCCTGCGTTGCGTGAAAAACGCAGAATATAGAGCATGCTGCGATTTTCACACAACGCACAAGTGATGCGTGAAAATCACCGCTCATGTGAACAGCCCCATAGAAATGAATGGGTTGGTATTCAGTGCGGGTGCAATGCGTTCAACTCACGCATCGCATCCGCGCGGAATACTCGCCCGTGTGAAAGGGGCCTTTAGGTGTTCCACAAGAGTGAATGGCAAATGGAGATGAAAGCTGGAATGGTAATTGTGAAGACACTCTGAGGTGGCCCTATAGTAGAAACCCCAAAAATGTCACCCCACTCTGGAAACTACACCCCTCAAGGAATATTTCAAGGTGTGTAGTGAGCACTTTGACCCATCGGGCGTTTCACAGAATTAGGAAACGCTTGGCTATGAAAAATGAAAAAAATTTCCATAAAAAGTTGCTTTATACCCACATTTTTCAATTTCACAAGGGGTAACAGGACAAAATGCACCCCACATTTTGTTCCCCATTTCCCCCCGAATACGCCAACACCCAATATGTGCTCATAAAATGATGTATGGGTGCATGGCAGGGTCCAAAAGGGAAGTAGCGCCATAGGGCTTTTGGAGGACAGATTTTGCAGGATTGGCTTTTGGGAACTATGTCGCATATAAAGACACCCTGAGGTACCCCTAGAGTGGAAATCCCCAAAAAGTGACCCCATTCCGGAAACTACACCCCTCAAGGAATATTTCAATGTGTGTAGTGAGCACTTAGACCCATTGGGCGTTTCACAGAATTAGGAAACACTTGCCTGTGAAAATAAAAAATTTAAATTTTTTCCAGAAAAAGTAGCTTTACACCCACATTTTTCACTTTCGCAAGGGGTAGCAGGACAAAATGCACCCCATATTTTGTTCCCCATTTCCCCCCGAATACGCCAACACCCAATATGTGCTCATAAAATGATGTATGGGTGCATGGCAGGGTTCTAGAGTCAAACAGCTAAATATGGATTTGGCAGACATGGATTTTAGCTGCCATGTCACATTAAAAAAAATTCCAGAGGTCCCCAGAAATGAAAAATCCCAAAAAGTGACCCCATTTTGGAAAAAGCACCCCCTTACGGACATTTGAAGTGGTGGAACGGGTACTTTTTACTAAACAGGTGTCTCACAGAAGGCAGAAATACTAGAGAGAGGATTTCAAAGCACACATTTGTAAAAATGAAAAAGTCCTAGCAGACCCCAATTTTTCACTTTCACAAGGGGTTAAAGGAGAGAATGCACCGCAGTATATGTTCCCCATTTTCTCCCCATTTTGCAAACACCCCATATGTGCTCGTAGCCTGCTGTATTGGCGCATAGCAGGCCGCTACAGGTAAAGTACAAAATATGGTTTTTGCAGGCCTGAATTGGCAGAAATGGATTTTAGCTGCCATGTCACATTTAAAAAATTTCCAGAGGTCCCCAGAAATGAAAAACCCCAAGAAGTTACCCCATTTTGGAAAGAGCACCCCCGTACGGACATTTTAAGTGGTGGAAAGGGTACTTTTTACCAAACAGGTGTCTCAAAAAATGGATTATGTAGTGGTTGTTGGAAAGTGGGTATGCAAGTGAGGTGGACTAAATCAGAGATATGGAAATATTACAGGGAGCATAAAGGATGAAATTAAAAATCCATGGATGAGTGGTAGGTTCGGAAGCATTCTTTCATGCAGAGGTCAGGTTTATCAGAGCAGGTGTCGCACTGATAAATGGTGTCCTTTTGTATTCCCCTTTTGTAACAAACCCGACATCTTTTTTGGGTCTTTCTCCTCTTTACTGTTTGTGGGACTTCACCAGGGAAATGTTGTCCTGGTACAACACGGGCACCATGACCTCCTGAATTACTCGGGCCCTCCCCTTCCTGACTTTGGAAAATTAGGGCCTTGCTTACCGCCTCTTGGAACTAAAGGAAAGTTCCTGTCTGGCCTGCAGTTCTATGTAAAATGTATGCATTTTACATTGCCATCTGTATAATGTATACGGCAAGCTTTTTACCACACCTTAGTTTTCCGCATGGCACTGTAGGGCTTCAGAACTTGATCGGACAGATCAACCCTCCCATGTGCCTGTTGTAATCAAGGATGCAGTCAGGCTTGTTGACAGGGGTAGTGGTACCTCGCACTTGGGCAGGAGAACTGGTGTTTGTGTGAATGGTGGTTAGTACAAGGACATCCCTCTTGTCCTTGTACTTAACCGCCAGCATGTTCTCATGGAGGAGAGCCTTACTGTCACCTTTTCGGAGTAGTTGCCCTACCAGGGATCTAGGGAGCCCTCTCAGATTTTTTCGCACTGTGCCGCAAGCCACAGTACCTCAGGCTTTTAGGGACATGAATAGGGGTATGCTGGTTTAATAGTTATCTACATAGAGGTGATAACCATTATCCAGCAGTGGGTGCAGTAAGTCCCACACAATCTTGCCAGTAACTACTAGGGTGGGGGGGCATTCAGGGGGTTGTATCCGGGAATCTTTCCCCTCATAAACCCGGAACCTGTAGGTGTACCCAGAGGTACTCTCGCACAGCTTGTACATTTTTATTCCGTACCGTGCCCGCTTGCTGGGCAGGTACTGGCGAAATTTAACCCTTACTTTAAAATGTACAAGGGACTCGTCTATGCTAATTTCTTTTGCTGGAGTAAATTTTGAGTTGAGGTGCTCTAGAAGGGGTCTTATTTTGAATAGACGGTCAAAATTTGGGTCATTTTGGGGGGGGGGGGCACTGTGCATTATCATTGTAATGTAGGAATTTCAAAATGGATTCAAATCTTGAGCGGGACATGGTCATATTGTAAATTGGAGTGTTGTACAAGACATCTGAACTCCAATATTGTCTCATTTCAGTTTTTTTTTACAAGGCCCATATGCAGCAACAGCCCCCAAAACTTTATAATGTCTGCTGCATTTACAGGGGTCCAACTTAGGGGTCATGCATATGAGGATGTTGGGTTTTGAGAAATAAACTGCTGGGCGTACAAATTTGTTTGGGTCACGATCAAATTTATGAATTCGTCAGAGAAATAGATTTTGAAAAAGTCAATCTGGATTGCAGAGTTTACCAAAAACTCTGGAATTTGGGGCTCATAATCCTCAGGCGGTGTGGACCATAGGGGATCACTGGGGGGGGGGGGTACTTCATCTCTACTGGGGTGTCTCCTTGAGGGTCCCTCATCACCGGATGACGAGGGAGTTGAGGTGTAGAGGAATGTGGCATCCTCTTCCCCCTCACTTGCAGACTCCATTTCAGAGGCAAGGATGGCGTATGCCTCTTCAGCGGAGTACATTCTCTGGCATGAACTGGACATTTTAATTGGTGTATGTAAAGTGAAAAGTGTCAGGGGGGTGTATGTAGTGATTTTACACGTGAGGGGACTTGTAATAAATTAATTAAAATAAAATTTATGAGAAAGAAAGAAAAGAGAAAAAGATAAGTGAAAGAACTAGATAAAAGTTTAGAAAAAAAGGCTAAAAAAATAAATAAATCTATATATAAGAAAAAAAAAAAAAGGCACTAAACCTGAGCAAACGCAGTCAGTAATTGACAGTACTGACCGGCGCTCAGCAGGTGCAGGATCCACGCACACAGACGGCACGTGTGTGGGTTCAAAGTTCTAAAATACTACTAACTAAAACTGACATTATATATATATATATATATATATATATATACAGTCAGGTCCATAAATATTGGGACATCGACACAATTCTAAAATTTTTGGCTCTATACTCCACCAAATAAATTTGAAATGAAAACAAGATGTGCTTCAACTGCAGACTGGCAGCTTTAATTTGAGGGTATTTACATCCAAATCAGATGAACGGTGTAGGAATTACAACAGTTTGCATATGTGCCTCCCACTTGTTAAGGGACCAAAAGTAATGGGACAGAATAATAGTCATAAATCAAACTTTCACACAGCCTGAAGTCTGGAACGCATAGACATCAGCAGACGCTGGGTTTCATCCCTGGTGATGCTCTGCCAGGCCTCTACTGCAACTGTCTTCAGTTCCTACTGTTGTGAAGGGTGTTTTCTTCGCCAGGGAAAGAATTATTCGGTCATCCACCACAGTTTTCCGTGGTCTTCCGGGTCTTTTGGTGTTGCTGAGCTCACCGGTGCGTTCCTTCTTTTTAAGAATGTTCCAAACAGTTGTTTTGGCCACGCCTAATGTTTTTGCTATCTCTCTGATGGGTTTGTTGTGTTTTTTCAGCCTAATGATGGCTTGCTTCACTGATAGTGACAGCTCTTTGGATCTCATCTTGAGAGTTGACAGCAACAGATTCCAAATGCAAATAGCACATTTGAAATGAACTCTGGACCTTTTATCTGTTCATTGTAATTGGTATATTGAGGGAATAACACACACAAGGGAAAGAAGTGGAATGTTATGCAATAGCCAAGTCAATCACCTGACCTGAATCCGATTGAGCATGCATTTCACTTGCTGAAGACAAAACTGAAGGGAAAATGCCCCAAGAACAAGCAGGAACTGAAGACAGTTGCAGTAGAGGCCTGGCAGAGCATCACCAGGGATGAAACCCAGCGTCTGGTGATGTCTATGCGTTCCAGACTTCAGGCTGTAATTGACTGCAAAGGATTTGCAACCAAGTATTAAAAAGTGAAAGTTTGATTTATGATTATTATTCTGTCCCATTACTTTTGGCCCCTTAACAAACGGGAGGCACATATGCAAACTGTTGTAATTCCTACACCGTTCACCTGATCTGGATGTAAATACCCACAAATTTAGGGTCCATTGACACGTCCGTAAGTGTTTTGCGGATCCGCAAAACATGGACACCTGCAATGTGCGATCCGCAATTTGCAGACTGCACATCACAGACACTATAATAGGAAAATGTATTTTCCGGTCCGCAATTGCGGACAAGAATAGGACATGTTCTATTTTTTTCAGGAACAAAATTGCGGATCCCGAAAAAACGGATGCGGATCCTGAAAATGAGGATTCGCATTCGGTCCAGCCAAATTGAAAGTGAATGGTTCCGCAAATTGCAGAACGAATGCGGACCCAAATTATGGACGTTTGAATGGACCCTAAAGCTGACAGTCTGCAGTTAAGGCTTCTTTCACATCACCGTTTCTCCTTTCCGTTCTTCGGCTCCGTTGAGGAGTAGGAGAACGGAAAGGACGGATTCTGCAGATAACTGAGACCTCACTAAGCGTAACGGAGCCTAAAGACCTCATAGACTATAATGGGGTCCGTTCGGTGTCTGCTCAGAACATGATTTTTGAGCGGAGACTAAAGTCCTGCATGTACAACTTTAGTCTCCGCTCAAAAATCATGTTCTGAGCGGACACCGAACGGACCCCATTATAGTCTATGGGGTCTTTAGGCTCCGTTACGCTCAGTTAGATCTCAGTTATCTGCAGAATCCGTCCTTTTCGTTCCCATCTCCTCAACGGAGCCGAAGAACGGAAAGGAGAAATGGTGACGTGAAAGGAGCCTAAAGCACATCTTGTTCGTTTCATTTCAAATCCATTGTGGTGGTGTATAGAGCCAAAAGAGTTAGAGTTGTGTCGATGTCCCAATATTTATGGACCTGACTGTATGTACTGTGTCTGTTATGTCCCTCTATTACATGTAGTCAGTCACAGCAGTCTCCTAGTTCTGTCTCTTTACTACATGTAACCAGTCACAGCAGTCTCATAGTTCTGTCTCTTTACTACATGTAACCAGTCACAGCAGTCTCATAGTTCTGTCTCTTTACATGTAATCAGTCCCAGCAGTCTCATAGTTGTCTGTTCTGTCTCTTTACTACATGTAGTCAGTCCCAGCAGTCTCCTAGTTGTCTGTTCTGTCTCTTTACTACATGTAATCAGTCACAGCAGTCTCATAGTTGTCTGCTCTGTCTCTTTACTACATGTAATCAGTCACAGCAGTCTCATAGTTGTCTGTTCTGTCTCTTTACTACATGTAATCAGTCACAGCAGTCTCATAGTTGTCTGTTCTGTCTCTTTACTACATGTAGTCAGTCACAGCAGTCTCATAGTTGTCTGTTCTGTCTCTTTACTACATGTAGTCAGTCACAGCAGTCTCATAGTTGTCTGCTCTGTCTCTTTACTACATGTAGTCAGTCACAGCAGTCTCCTAGTTGTCTGCTCTGTCTCTTTACTACATGTAGTCAGTCCCAGCAGTCTCATAGTTGTCTGCTCTGTCTCTTTACTACATGTAGTCAGTCCCAGCAGTCTCCTAGTTGTCTGCTCTGTCTCTTTACTACATGTAATCAGTCCCAGCAGTCTCCTAGTTGTCTGCTCTGTCTCTTTACTACATGTAATCAGTCACAGCAGTCTCGTAGTTGTCTGTTCTGTCTCTTTACTACATGCAGTCAGTCACAGCAGTCTCATAGTTGTCTGCTCTGTCTCTTTACTACATGTAATCGGTCAAAGCAGTCTTATAGTTCTGTCTCTTTACTACATGTAGTCAGTCCCAGCAGTCTCCTAGTTGTCTGTTCTGTCTCTTTACTACATGTAGTCAGTCCCAGCAGTCTCATAGTTCTGTCTCTTTACTACATGTAATCAGTCACAGCAGTCTCCTAGTTGTCTGCTCTGTCTCTTTACTACATGCAGTCAGTCACAGCAGTCTCATAGTTGTCTGTTCTGTCTCTTTACTACATGTAATCAGTCACAGCAGTCTCATAGTTGTCTACTCTGTCTCTTTACTACATGTAGTCAGTCACAGCAGTCTCATAGTTGCCTGTTCTGTCTCTTTACTACATGTAGTCAGTCACAGCAGTCTCGTAGTTGTCTGTTCTGTCTCTTTACTACATGTAATCAGTCACAGCAGTCTCCTAGTTGTCTGCTCTGTCTCTTTACTACGTGTAGTCAGTCACAGCAGTCTCCTAGTTGTCTGCTCTGTCTCTTTACTACATGTAGTCAGTCACAGCAGTCTCCTAGTTGTCTGTTCTGTCTCTTTACTACATGCAGTCAGTCCCAGCAGTCTCATAGTTGTCTGCTCTGTCTCTTTACTACATGCAGTCAGTCCCAGCAGTCTCATACACAGGGAGGTCTGCCCCATGTGCTGTGTGTCTCCTGTCCCTGAGCTCATTAGTCCTCCAGCTGATGTCTCGGCCTCTCATTTACCACACGGCCGGACACTCTTCTAGAACAGCAGCTCCTGAGCCCCACACAGCACTCTCACACCCCCATGTCTATGCTTTTTACATGGACTCTCTCATTGTCCCTGCTCACAACATGGAGCCCCCAGCACCAGCACATGGCTACAGCCACCTGCCCACACCCAGGCTTCTTAACAGGTCAGCTCCTCCCTGCGGGTGTCACCCAATTGTGAGGGACCAGTCAGGAAGGTAGATGGATCTCAGGACACGCCCCTGACCAGGCTCTATCTCCACTCATCATATTAACCCATGGAGAGACGCTCCCGGCATCACTGCAGGAAAATGATGGCGCTTCACACACTGCAGCTTTTATTGCAGATATTTCTACTTAGAGCTCATGCACACTAACATATGTTCTTTCTTTGTCTGTTCCGTTTTTGTTTTTTTTGCGGACTGTCTGCGGAACTATTCATTTCAATGGTTCCGCAAAATAAACAGAGGCGACTCCGTGTGCATTCCGTATCCGTATCTCCATTCTGAAAAAAATAGAACATTTCGTATTATTGTCCGCATTATGGACAAAGGGACTGTTCTATTGGGGGCCGGCTGTTCTGTTCCGCAAAATACGGGGTCATGAGTAAGGGCTAAGATCACTGTGCCCGAAACATGTAGACTCTGCTTTCTGTACCTGGATTTTATACTGAATATTCAATAAAGAAGCCTTTGGATTACCACAACTACAAGCTGGACAAAACCTCTTTTTCTCTATAGTTCTTTTAGTATATTCTAACCTGAAGCGTCCCCATCACCATGGGAACGCGTCTGTGTTAGAATATACTGTCGGATCTGAGTTTTCACAAAGTGAAAAATCAGATCTAAAAAGCTTTTATGCAGACGGATCAGAGGATCCGTCTGTGTGAAAGTAGCCTACGGACAATGATGACGGACGCGGATGGCAATCTTGTGTGCATCCGTGTTTTTTCACAGACCCATTGACTTGAATGGGTCCGTGAACCGTTGTCCGTCAAAAAAATAGGACAGGTCATATTTTTTTGACGGACAGGAAACACGGATCACGGATGCGGCTGCAAAACGGTGCATTTTCCGATTTTTCCACGGACCCTTTGAAAGTCAATGGGTCCGCGAAAAAAAACGGAAAACGAAACAACGGCCGCGGATGCACACAACGGTCGTGTGCATGAGGCCTTACAATTAGTTCTATTCATCTGAATGGGGATGTTTTGGCAGCGAGGCCGTGGATGTCTGCAAGCTCCATTCAACAAATGGACTGATTTTCAGTCATAGAAATTCCTGCAACAAAATCTGCAGAGTTTTTATTTAGGGCTCATGCAATCTAACGTATTTTCTTTCCGCTTCCGTTCCGTTTCCGTATTTCCATATTTCCGTTCCGCAAAAAAGTAGTGCATGTCCTATTATTTCCGCAAATCACGGTCCGAGGCCCCATTCAAGTCAATGGGTCCGCAAAAAGTACGGAACGCACACGGAACACATTCGTATGTCATCCGTATTTTGCGGATCCATACTGTAGAAATGCTATGTCCAGCCCATATTGCTCATGTGTTTGGTGATTAATAAGTTACTGTTTCCGTTTCCGATCCGCAAATAACGGATCGCATACGGATATGTTTTGTGGAATAACAGAACGGAAGAGGGCTTAAATCAGAGAAAAAAAACCCCTCAGATACGGAACAACGGATCCGTGAAAAACAGACCGCAAAACAACAACGGTCGTGTGCATGAGCCTTTACAATGACCGGCTTTATATGCCGGTCTTTGTTTCCCCTCTGTACTGCCACAGAATTCCTTCCTCCCTGTCCCCATCGGGTCCCGGCGCTGCAGTGAAGGGGAACCGATAGCGGGTAAGGCAGCTCGGGCCAATGCCTAAGAGGGCCACCCAAGCCCTACTCATGGCCGCCAGCCTTAATTATGTTGCCCCATCTTCTGTCAGTTTGGACCCATCTGTAACATGGGGCCACTTTTACCTCTTTTTTTTTAAGGCCACTTTTAGTTCCCAGTCCATCCCTGCACTGACAGTAATACACTGACAGTCTATGTATTACATCACACATGTATTATAAGGCATTGTAGAGGGGATCAGACCCCCAAAAGTTGAAGTCCCACAGTGGGAGAAAAATAAAAAGTTAGAAAAAAAGTATATTTCATAATAAAAAATTAAAAAAAAGTTCCAATTAAAAATATGCACCCTTTTCTCATAATTGTCATCAAAATTTGTTAAAAATAGGGAAAAAAAGAAAAATAGACATATTAGGTATCACCATGTCCATATCGACTTGCTCCATAAAAATATCCCATTATCCACCCCGTCAGGTGAGTGCTTTAAAATCGCAAAATATGTAATACCAAGTGATCAAAAAAAGTTGTATGTACCCCAAAATGGCACTAATCAACAGTCATCCCATCCCGCAAAAATTGAGCCCCTACCTAAGACAAACGCCCCAAAAATGCTTTTACTGTGTAAACAATGCTTTTACTGTGGAACATTGCTAAAAAGAAGGAACACAGCGGTGAGCTCAGCAACACCAAAAGACCCGGAAGACCACGGAAAACAACTGTGGTGGATGACCGAAGAATTCTTTCCCTGGTGAAGAAAACACCCTTCACAACTGTTGGTCAGATCAAGAACACTCTCCAGGAGGTAGGTGTATGTGTGTCAAAGTCAACAATCAAGAGAAGACTTAGGGCTCTTTCACACCTGCGTTATTGTCTTCCGGCATAGAGTTCCGTCGTCGGGGCTCTATGCCGGAAGAATCCTGATCAGGATTATCCTAATGCATTCTGAATGGAGAGTAATCCGTTCAGGATGCATCAGGATGTCTTCAGTTCCGGTACGGAACGTTTGTTGGCCGGAGCAAAAAGCGCAGCATGCTGCGGTATTTTCTCCGGCCAAAAATCCGGAACACTTGCCGCAAGGCCGGATCCGGAATTAATGCCCATTGGAAGGCATTGATCCGGATCCGGCCTTAAGCTAAACGTCGTTTCGGCGCATTGCCGGAGCCGACATTTAGCTTTTTCAGAGTGGTTACCATGGCTGCCGGGACGCTAAAGTCCTGACAGCCATGGTAAGTGTAGTGGGGAGCGGGGGAGCAGTGTACTTACCGTCCGTGCGGCTCCCCGGGCGCTCCAGAGTGACGTCAGGGCGCCCCAAGCGCATGGATCACGTGATCGCATGGATCACGTCATCCATGCGCATGGGGCGCTCTGACGTCATTCTGGAGCGCCCCGGGAGCCGCACGGACTGTAAGTATACCGCTCCCCCGCTCCCCGCTCCTACTATGGCAACCAGGACTTTAATAGCGTCCTGGGTGCCATAGTAACACTGAAAGCATTTGGAAGACGGTTCCGTCTTCAAATGCTTTCAGTACACTTGCGTTTTTCCGGATCCGGAGTGTAATTCCGGCAAGTGGAGTACACGCCGGATCCGGACAACGCAAGTGTGAAAGAGGCCTTAACCAGAGTGAATACAGAGGGTTCACCACAAGATGTAAACCATTGGTGAGCCTCAAAACAGGAAGGCCAGATTAGAGTTTGCCAAGCAAAATCTAAAAAAGCCTTCATAGTTCTGGAACAACATCCTATGGATAGAGATGGCCCGAATAGTTCGCTGGCGAATAGTTCCCGGCGAACATAGCTTGTTCGCCGCGGCGGGCGAACATATGCGATGTTCGGTCCGCCCCCTATACATCATCATTGAGTAAACTTTGACCTGTACCTCACAGTCAGCAGACACATTCCAGCCAATCAGCAGCAGACCCTCCCTCCCAGACCCTCCCACCTCCTGGACAGCATCCATTTTAGATTCATTCGGAATCTGCATTCTCAGTGAGAGGAGGGACAGTGCTGCTGCTGATTCAATAGGGAAAGCGTTAGCTAGGGCAGTGTTTTGTGTCCACAGACTCATCTGCTGTAAGGACAGCGTCCTGACAGCACCCCAAAAAGCCCTTTTCAGGGCTGGTACATCAGTCTTCTTTTTTTTAATTTTATATATATATATATATATATATATATATATTGCAGTTGCCTGCCCGTGTGTGAGAAGCTGCAGGCTCAGTCACAGACAGTACTGTGTGCACACCATTCATACAGGGTGTGACAGAAAATACCTCGCAGATAAAAAAAAATTCTATTTAATATTTTTCTGTGATATAATCCCATTTGCAAGCCAGTGTGTGTCAGGCCCACACAGACTGTATTGTGGCCACTGGCTAGTGGCTAGGCCTCCACTTACACCGTTACAGGGTGTCACTCACTCACAAATACCCTGCAGATAAAAAAAAATATATATTTAATATTTTTCTGTAATATAATCACAGTTGCAAGCCAGTGTGTGTCAGGCCCACACAGACTGTACTGTGTCCACTGCCCACCACTTATATAGGGTGGCACAGTACCTTGCACGCATAGTAACACTTATCTAATAAAAAATGACAGGCAGAGGCAGGCCACGCCGCAGGGGCTGTCGTGTTCGTGGTGCTGTGATTTCCACTGGCCCAGGAATAATGCCCAATGTTCAGAGGCCACGTACCCTGAACCCAAAAAATTCAGAGAAAATAGTTGACTGGCTTACACAGGACACCCAATCTTCAACAGCTTCCGCTAAGAACCTTGACGCACCATCCTCCTCCAGCTCAGCTTTGGTTACCTGCTCTCAAGTTACCACGCCCGCCGCCACCACCACCACTACCACCACAGCCGCTTCACTTGATCCCTCAGAGGAGTTATTTACACATCAGTTGGATGAAATTAATGATGCGCAACCATTATTGCCAGAGGATGTAGATAACAGGGATATGTCTCAGTCAGGCAGCATTACACACATGGACGTACAGTGTGATGATGATGATGATGATGATGTTGTACCCGCTGCTGCTTCCTTTGCTGGGGTGTCAGATACAAGTGAAGTGGTTGATGATGACGATGTGTCCGTGGATGCCACGTGGGTGCCTGCTCGAAGAGAAGAAGAAGAGGGGGAAAGTTCAGGAGGGGAGACAGAGAGAAGGAGGAGACGAGTTGGAAGCAGGGGGAGGTCGTCACAAGGAGCTAGTGGCACAGTCAGACAGCATGTATCGGCACCCGGGGTCAGCCAGACAGCACGCCAATCAACACATGCTGTTGCCACCACCAGAATGCCGTCATTGCAAAGCTCAGCAGTGTGGCATTTTTTGTGTGTGTCTGCCTCTGATAACAGCGATGCCATTTGCAACCTGTGCCAAAAGAAACTGAGTCGTGGGAAATCCAACACCCACCTAGGTACAACTGATTTGCGAAGGCACATGATCACACATCACAAACGCCTATAGGATCAACACATGATGACGAGTAGAAGCAGCACACAAGCTCAAAGCCACCATCCTCCTCCTGGTCCAGCATCTTCAGCCACGTCAACCACTGCTGTCCTCCTTGCCCCCTCTCAACCACCCGCCACTCCGCCTCTCGCCTTCAGCAGTTCCATCTCTTCTGCCAACAGTCAGGTGTCTGTAAAGGAAATGTTTGAGCGTAGAAAGCCAATGTCACAGAGTCACCCCCTTGCCCGGCGTCTGACAGCTGGCTTGACGGAACTCTTAGCCCGCCAGCTTTTACCATACCAGCTGGTGGAGTCTGAGGCCTTCAAAAAATTTGTCGCTATTGGGACACCACAGTGGAAGGTACCCGGACGATTTTTTTTTTCAAAAAAGGCAATCCCAAATCTCTACTCAGTGATTGAAAAGGAAGTCATGGCATCTCTGGCATACAGTGTTGGGGCAAGGGTCCATCTGACCACTGATACCTGGTCTGCAAAGCACGGTCAGGGCAGGTATATCAATACACTGCGCATTGGGTCAACCTGCTGACGGCTGACAAGCATGGAATGCATGGCTCTGCAGCGGAGTTGGTGACACCGCCACGACTTGCAGGCAGGCCTACTGCCACCTCCTCTACTCCGCCTACTCCATCCTCTTCCATAACCTCCTCGGCTGAGTCCTCTTCTGCTGCGGTGTCTAGCTGCACATCAACTGAATCCCCCCAGCTCCCCAGGGGCTATTCCACATCCCGGATACGACAGTGTCATGCTGTCTTGGGGTTGACTTGCCTGAAAGCAGAGAGACACACCGGACCAGCACTCCTGTCCGCCCTGAACGCACAGGTGGATCAGTGGCTGACCCCGCACCAACTGTAGATCGGCAAAGTGGTGTGTGACAATGGAAGCAATTTGTTGGCGGCATTGAATTTGGGCAAGTTGTCACATGTGCCATGCATGGCACATGTGTTGAATCTCATCGTACAACGCTTTGTGTCTAAGTACCCAGGCTTACAGGACGTCCTCAAGCAGGCCAGGAAGGTGTGTGGCCATTTCAGGCGTTTCTACACGGCCATGGCGCACTTTTCAGACATTCAGCGCCGAAACAACATGCCAGTGAGGCGCTTGATTTGCGACAGCCCGACACGTTGGAATTCAACACTCCTAATGTTCGACCGCCTGCTCCAACAAGAAAAAGCCGTCGACGAGTATTTGTATGACCGGGGTGCTAGGACAGCCTCTGCGGAGCTGGGAATTTTTTTGCCACGTTACTGGACGCTCATGCGCAATGCCTGTAGGCTCATGCGTCCTTTTGAGGAGGTGACAAACCTAGTCAGTCGCACCGAAGGCACCATCAGCGACCTCATCCCATTTGTTTTCTTTCTGGAGCGTGCCCTGCGAAGCGTGCTGGATCAGGCTGTAGATGAGCGTGAAGAGGAAGAGTTGTGGTCACCATCACCACCAGAAACAGCCTTGTCATCATCGCTTGCCGGACCTGCGGCAACGCTGCAAGAGGAGTATGAGAAAGAGGAGTCAGAGGAGGAATGTGGCTTTGAGGAGGAGGAAGACCAACCACAGCAGGCATCCCAGGGGAGGAGGAAGACCAACCACAGCAGGCATCCCAGAGTACTCGTTGTTGTCACCTATCTGGGACCCGTGGTGTTGTACGTGGCTGGGGTGAAGAACAGACCGTCAATGACATCAGTGAGGATGAGGAACGGGAAATGAGTAGCTCGGCATCCAACCTTGTGCAAATGGGGTCTTTCATGCTGTCATGTCTGTTGAGGGACCCTCGTATAAAAAGGATGAAGGAGAACGACCTGTACTGGGTGGCCACGCTACTATACCCCCGGTATAAGCAGAAAGTGGCGGAAATGTTACCAACTTACCGAAAGTCAGAAAGGATGCAGCAGTTCAAAACAAAACTAAAAAATATGCTTTACACAGCTTATAAGGGGGATGTCACAGCACAGCGGGAATCTAACAGGGGAAGAGGTGAAAGTAATCCTCCTCCTACCACGACCACGACGGCAAGGACAGGACGCTTTACAGATGTGTTGTTGATGGAGGACATGCAGAGCTTTTTAAGTCCTACGCATCGCCACAGACCTTCGGGGTCCACCCTTAGAGAACGACTCGACTGACAGGTAGCAGACTACCTCGCCTTAACTGCAGATATCGACACTCTGAGGAGCGATGAACCCCTTGACTACTGGGTGTGCAGGCTTGACCTGTGGCCTGAGCTATCCCAGTTTACAATAGAACTTCTGGCCTGCCCCGCTTCAAGTGTCCTGTCAGAAAGGACCTTCAGTGCAGCAGGAGGCATTGTCACTGACAAAAGAAGTCGCCTCGGTCAAAAAAGTGTTGATTACCTCACCTTCATTAAGATGAACGAGGCATGGATCCCGAAGGGACTGACAGTGGGGGATACGTTTGACTAACAAAAGGGGTGTATTTCTGGACCTTATGGATCTATTGAAGGAGAATGAATGTGAAACAGGTAGGCGTTCATTTAAGCCACGAAAACCGTCGATTATCACCCCAACGCTCAATCTTTTCCCTAATATCCAATTATTTTTTCAGGTTATGGTGGCGGAGATTAGGAAACTCCAAGTGAATAAAATTCACAATAAAAACTTGACCAGGGCAGAACTGGTGGCAATCCAGAATTTGCAGAATAACGCGGCTTTTATCATCAAGGAGGCTGATAAAGGAGGTAATGTTGTATTGTGGGAGACCGGATTATATCTAGCGGAGGCTAGGAGACAGCTGAATAACTGTCACTTTTATACTCCATTACCTACAGACCCCACTATAACTTTTAAGAAGAAATTGGACAGACTTTAGACCTCCGCTTGGCAACTCAATATCATTACCAAAAAAGAAAAAGAGTTTATGGAAGTTAAATTTCCTACCACCTCGACCTTCTATATGCTCCCCAAGGTGCATAAAGACCTTTCTGTGCCTCCAGGACACCCAATTGCGGCGGGAAAAGGTGGGTTGTGTGAACAGGCGTGTATTTACCTTGATTTCTTTTTACAGCCATTTGTCTTGGGTCTCCGGTCACATCTCAGGGACTATGCAGTTGGTACAACGCCTACAAGAGATTCGACTTCCCCCGGGTACCATGATACTCACGTGCGACGTAGAGTCTCTTTACTCGAATATCGCGCATGGTGATGGGATACGAGCCACTCAATACTTTCTACATAGATCAACTTCTGGTGATCCGGTGCATCATACATTTTTGGTGAGCTTGTTGGAATTTGTACTCCATCACAATTATTTCGTATTCGATCGTGTCTTTTACAGACAGGTCTCGGGGACTGCGATGGGGGCACGCTGTGCGCCCTCCTACGCCAACCTATTTTTAGGATGGTGGGAGGAGACACAGGTGTACCCCATGGCCACGTACAACGAACATGTTCTCGCATGGTTTCGTTATATTGACGATCTTTTGATTTTCTGGCAAGGCACGGTGGAACAATGTACAGAATTTGTCCATGTGCTAAATACCAACTCGTTTAATATTTCCCTCACCTATAGGATCTTGGAGACCACTGCCGATTTTTTGGACTTACGACTGAACCTAGACGATCAGGGTATACGAACATCACTATTCCGTAAGGAAACGGCAACTAACAGCCTGTTACACTTTGACAGTTTTCAATAAAAGTCTGGGGTTCAGCATTCGAATTTTACTCAATTGGGTTGTTAACCCTTATTCATGAATATTGAGTCATGGTGGTTAATGTGGAGTGGACTCAATCACCTCACTAGGGCTGGGCACCTATGGTGCCGGCTAACCCGTATACATATTGATGAGTTGCTCTGTTAGTAGTCGATTGATGTTGGTGATTTAATGCAGATATGGGGGCCTAAGTCTGCGATTATAAATTCGCGGAATTAGACACTATTGTCTGATTCAGTTATAAATGTATATGTTGACCCGGTGGTATTTGTGATCTAATGCAGACATGGGGGTTCAATTTGGTGATCAGACTCCGCAGAATTGGGCACTATTGACTGTTTCTATGGTACATGTGGATCGTTTGATCCGGTTATTTCTGTATGGATTTATTTGCTAATTATTTAATTCAATTTATCTTCTACAGGTCTTCTTCACTTTTCATTTTCTTCACACATCACGGTGCACATTTCTTTTCACTATCCTTTTCACTCACACTTGTGGTCTTTCCCACATCATATCCTAATTAGCGCATTTTTGCTTTTTTTTTAAAATAATTTTTTCCTTTTAGGTTAGATACACGGTTGGACCTGAGAATAGGGTCCTCATCACGACACTTTGTGATTCCTTATATATTTCTGATATATATATAATCTCAAATTTTTATGATTATCACATCAGTTTATCCTGTGGGGGCTTATATTGCTGCTGTTATGGTCATAACATCCGTACATATAGTTACCTAACTGTGTGTTAATATTCTGTATACGGAGTGTGTATATATTCCCTGTATGCTTATCACTGTTATTATTATTATTCCTTATTGATTACTCAGTCATACCATTATAATTTGATATGTATAACGGCATGCCCTCGTCTCAGGCATGACATCACCACATCGTATTGACCCCCACTGCCTTACATAATAATATGGTGTTACACATTGAATGCATTCATGACTTTGCCCCCTTATTCAATAGGTCCTTTCTTTCCCTCTTCCCCTTCATGTCATATAGTGTCCAGCTCCTTCTGCTTATTCCATCCCTCCTCTTCCGTATGACGAGCGGACCGTGCGCTCCACCATTCACAGTGGAGCGCACAATGCGTTCCACCATGCGGTCCATTGCGGCATCCGGCTTCCGGTCATGTGTTTCTCACATCTGGTGCCGGAATGCTGCATATTCGGACACTCTGCTGCGTGTCCGCCTCCACATCGGGGCTCCCACTGGTAATAACACTATTAGGGTACTTTCACACTTGCGGCAGGACGGATCCGACATGCTGTTCACCATGTCGGATCCGTCCTGCGGCTATTTCGCCGTGCCCCCGGGCCGCCGCTCCGTCCCCATTGACTATAATGGGGACGGGGCGGAGCTCCGGCGCAGCACGGCGAAAGCCGCCGGACTAAAATTACTGCATGTCAGGTTTTTTAGTCCGGCGGCTTTAGCCGTGCACCTCCGTGCTGCGCCGGAGCTCCGCCCCCGTCCCCATTATAGTCAATGAGGACGGAGCGGCGGCCCGGGGGCACGGCGAAATAGCCGCAGGACGGATCCGACATGGTGAACAGCATGTCGGATCCGTCCTGCCGCAAGTGTGAAACTAGCCTTATTTATATATGTACCTATTTCATGTTAATATGGGGTATGATGCCAGTGAACCCCCTGCTATTTCTCACATATAGCTGCGATTCGACAGGTGGAACGCATGTGCGTTCCCCTGCTAACTATGTGGACTTCCGGTTTCCGGCCATGCCTCGTCCTGCACGCCTGTACATGGCGTTCATTGAATTTTGCTGCACAGGTGAATATTATTTGAATTTTACTCATTACCCCATATAAAGTGATGCCCCAGAAGTTACTCTCTACCCCTGAGGAAGCCGGATTGCTCCGGCGATATGCGTTGGGCGCTTTCTCATTTCCCCAGGTCCACTGTACCAGCTGCTCATGTAGGTTTGGCTCCTTTATTGTGACCCTATTCAGGTCTGTCTGTACTTCTAGAGGTCTTACCTTATGTTACATTTGCTTTATGCTCTACATTGAAATTCTTATATGCTGGTTTTTAACATATGTGCCTATGGTGGGGCAACTCAGTGGACCTGTATGTGCTGGTTACATATTATTTACTGCATACCGCACTTTGTTCTAATTGTATACAATTTTTTAATGTGTCTGTTGGTGTGTCTAATAAACTTTATATATTTTTGATACTGATTTACTGTCGGATGTGCATTCATGGGGTGGTTCTGGTGACCCTCTCTTGGGTTAGGTTACATTGTCTAATGCTCGTTTTTACCGCCCCCTGCACTCCGTATATTATTTGGTGTGCCCCCTAACTTCGTTACTTCATAACAAAAGGCCTGATGACATGCCTTGGCCTCAAAATGGTCCCCACGCTGCTGTATTTAATGTCTGCATACCGGATGACTTTTGTGAATTCTCCGCCACCAACTAGGGTTCAAGCCGCAATGTTTTAGTCACCTTTCTGCCTTGAAAACATCAATTTTTCCGGCCGCTGCTACAACAGCGGCTGCAACAATAACATTATTTTTCAGGCATGTGTACATGCCTAATTTTTCTGGCCTCTGGTGCTGCACTGTGGCTGCAAAAACAAAACAAAAAGGCACATACAAGTGTCAATTCCCCTTCGTGATCGTTACCTTGTTGTGGTGAAGGGGCTTGCGTATCACAATGAAGCGATCATCACCTCTATGAGTGTGTTTGCAATGTTGCCACACCCCAGATGATAAGGCCGTTGCGTCATTATGATCAGACCAAAAGCGATCGGCTGGATAATTTTTCATAGAAAAATTAAGTTGTATGGGTGGGTTTTTAATACATAAAATAAAAAAAATCATAATAAAGTCTCTTAATAGTTTATTAGAAATAATGCAGACAATTTAAAAAATCCCCATCAATTCCAATACAAAGCAAGTACAAAGCTCAGAACTAAATTATTCCAGGATGTCGTAATGGTTCGTTAATTCAACAATGGTTAATCAATTTGACACACGTCCCCGGATAGGGGACATAACAGGGATTAAACTGATAGGAATAGTACTAGTTAAGACACCACTCATATAGGGTGTCACAGCACATTGCTCCGTGCACGCGCAGTGCCCCAACTTGGGAGTAAGAGGACCGACCAAGCTGCTTTTTCCATCTCCCGGTTCCTAAAATCAATTCAATTTGGTGTATCAGAGTTTGGTCTGTCACTGTGAAGGCAGTCGAAGGTACCTGGCCATTTTTTTTTTCCACAAAACGCAATCCCTGATATGGGACGTAACAGGGATTAAACTGATGAGAAGAGAGAACTACAGAAAATACCACTCATATCGGGTGGGGCAGTAAATTGCACGGCACAGACGCAGTGACCGTGGATTCAAACAAAGGGGAGGGAGACAGCGTTTTTTTTAACCATCTCCCCGTTCGAAAAATAATTTCAATTCACCTTTCGGGGACCCTTGGTGTTGTACGTGGCTGGGTGGAGGAAGAAACCTTCAATGACATCGACGGGACATGGCTAGCTTGGTATCCAACCTTGTGCAAATGGGAAGTTTGCGGTTGGGCAAATGGACTGTTTGCGGTTGTTTGGTGCATTAAAAGGGGAGTTTGGTCTGTCAATGTCTGTGAAGCGGGCGTAACCCTTACACTACCTGATCGATACAACATCATACCTGATCGTATACACACACTGGATGTTTTAAACCACGTTGTTCTAAAAAAAAAAATGGATTGTTAGGTGATTTATGCCATTTATGGATTAAAATCCAACTCTGCGTCAACTATGTAATTTTCCATGGGAGTTTTGCCATGGATCCCCCTCCGGCATGCCACAGTCCAAGTGTTAGTCCCCTTGAAACAACGTTTCCATCACTACTGTGGCTAGAAAGAGTCCCTGTGGGTTTTAAAATTCACCTGCCTATTGAAGTCTATGGCGGTTCGCCTGGTTCACCCGTTTGCGAACATTTGCAGAAATTCGCGAACGGAAAATTTTATGTTCGCGACATCTCTACCTATGGACAGATGAGACCAAGATCAACTTGTACCAGAGTGATGGGAAGAGAAGAGTATGGAGAGGGAAAGGAACTGCTTATGATCCTAAGGCCGAATGCACACGGCCGTGGAACACGGACATGAGCGGTCCGTGATATCCCGGCCTGGCATCCTGCTAACAGCAGGAGCGCATGGCGTCAATGGTTGCTATGACGCCGTGCGCTTCATGCCGCCGCTGCACTACAGTAATACACTTGTATAGATCATACCAGTGTAGTTCATCAGTGAAGCATGGTGGTGGTAGTATCATGGCGTGGGCATGTATGGCTGCCAATGGAACTGGTTCTCTGGTATTTATTGATGATGTGACTGCTGACAAAAGCAGCAGGATGAATTCTGAAGTGTTTCGGGCAATATTATCTTCTTTGGTCTCCGCTCAAAACAAAAGTTGTGCATGCAGGACTTTAGTCTCCGCTCAAAAATCATGTTCTGAGCGGACACCGAACGGACCCCATTATAGTCTATGGGGTCTTTAGGCTCCGTTACGCTCAGTTAGATCTCAGTTATCTGCAGAATCCGTCCTTTCCGTTCTCCTACTCCTCAACGGAGCCGAAGAACGGAAAGGAGAAACGGTGACGTGAAAGGAGCCTAAAGCACATCTTGTTCGTTTCATTTCAAATCCATTGTGGTGATGTATAGAGCCAAAAGAGTTAGAGTTGTGTCGATGTCCCAATATTTATGTACCTGACTGTATGTACTGTGTCTGTTATGTCCCTCTATTACATGTAATCAGTCACAGCAGTCTCATAGTTCTGTCTCTTTACATGTAATCAGTCACAGCAGTCTCATAGTTGTCTGTTCTGTCTCTTTACTACATGTAATCAGTCACAGCAGTCTCATAGTTCTGTCTGTTCTGTCTCTTTACTACATGTAACCAGTCACAGCAGTCTCATAGTTCTCTCTCTTTACTACATGTAATCAGTCACAGCAGTCTCATAGTTCTCTCTCTTTACTACATGTAATCAGTCACAGCAGTCTCATAGTTGTCTGTTCTGTATCTTTACTATATGTAATCAGTCAGTCACAGCAGTCTCATAGTTGTCTGTTCTGTCTCTTTACTACATGTAATCAGTCAGTCACAGCAGTCTCATAGTTGTCTGTTCTGTCTCTTTACTACATGTAATCAGTCAGTCACAGCAGTCTCATAGTTGTCTGTTCTGTCTCTTTACTACATGTAATCAGTCACAGCAGTCTCATAGTTCTGTCTGTTCTGTCTCTTTACTACATGTAACCAGTCACAGCAGTCTCATAGTTGTCTGTTCTGTCTCTTTACTACATGTAATCAGTCACAGCAGTCTCATAGTTGTCTGTTCTGTATCTTTACTATATGTAATCAGTCAGTCACAGCAGTCTCATAGTTGTCTGTTCTGTCTCTTTACTACATGTAATCAGTCAGTCACAGCAGTCTCATAGTTGTCTGTTCTGTCTCTTTACTACATGTAATCAGTCAGTCACAGCAGTCTCATAGTTGTCTGTTCTGTCTCTTTACTACATGTAATCAGTCAGTCCCAGCAGTCTCCTAGTTGTCTGTTCTGTCTCTTTACTACATGTAGTCAGTCACAGCAGTCTCATAGTTGTCTGTTCTGTCTCTTTACTACATGCAGTCAGTCCCAGCAGTCTCCTAGTTGTCTGCTCTGTCTCTTTACTACATGTAGTCAGTCCCAGCAGTCTCATAGTTGTCTGCTCTGTCTCTTTACTACATGTAATCAGTCACAGCAGTCTCCTAGTTGTCTGCTCTGTCTCTTTACTACATGTAGTCAGTCCCAGCAGTCTCCTAGTTGTCTGCTCTGTCTCTTTACTACATGCAATCAGTCCCAGCAGTCTCATACACAGGGAGGTCTGCCCCATGTGCTGTGTGTCTCCTGCCCCTGAGCTCATTAGTCCTCCAGCTGATGTCTCGGCCTCTCATTTACCACACGGCCGGACACTCTTCTAGAACAGCAGTCTCCTGAGCCCCACACAGCACTCTCACACCCCCATGTCTATGCTTTTTACATGGACTCTCTCATTGTCCCTGCTCACAACATGGAGCCCCCAGCACCAGCACATGGCTACAGCCACCTGCCCACACCCAGGCTTCTTAACAGGTCAGCTCCTCCCTGCGGGTGTCACCCAATTGTGAGGGACCAGTCAGGAAGGTAGATGGATCTCAGGACACGCCCCTGACCAGGCTCTATCTCCACTCATCATATTAACCCATGGAGAGACGCTCCCGGCATCACTGCAGGAAAATGATGGCGCTTCACACACTGCAGCTTTTATTGCAGATATTTCTACTTAGAGCTCATGCACACTAACATATGTTCTTTCTTTGTCTGTTCCGTTTTTGTTTTTTTTGCGGACTGTCTGCGGAACCATTCATTTCAATGGTTCCGCAAAATAAACAGAGGCGACTCCGTGTGCATTCCATATCCGTATCTCCATTCTGAAAAAAATAGAACATTTCGTATTATTGTCCGCATTACGGACAAGGGACTGTTCTATTGGGGGCCGGCTGTTCTGTTCCGCAAAATACGGAATGCACACGGACGTCATCTGTACTTTTTGCAGATCTTTTTTTTTTGGACCGCAAAATACATACGGTCGTGTGCATGTGCCCTTAGGTTGCTTTCACACGCGGCCGATTTTGTGGCAGAAAATTCAGCGACTTTAAATCAGTTCACCTTTTTGGGGCTTGCAGAAATCCATGTGCTTAGGGCCCCGTTCAAATGGACAGAACTGATCTCAGTCTGGCGCATGTGAAAGCGGCCTTACAATTAGTTCTATTCGTCTGAATGGGGATGTTTTGGCAGCGAGGCCGTGGATGTCTGCAGGATCCAGTCAAATGGACTGATTTTCAGTCATAGAAATTTCTGCAACAAAATCTGCAGAGTTTCATTTAGGGCTCATGCACACGAACGTATTTTATTTCCGCTTCCGTTCCATTTTTTTTTGCGGACCGTATGCGGAACTATTCACTTCAATGGCTCCGCAAAAACAACGGAAGGTACTCCGTGTGCATTCCGTTTCCATATTTCCATTCCGCAAAAAAGTAGTGCATCTCCTTTTGTCTGCAAATCACGGTCCGAGGCCCCTTTCAAGTCAATGGGTCCGCAAAAAGTACTGAACGCACACGGAACACATCTGTATGTCATCCGTATTTTGCGGATCCATACTGTAGAAATGCTATGTCCAGCCCATATTGCTCATGTGTTTGGTGATTAATAAGTTACTGTTTCCGTTTCCGATCGGCAAAAAACATATCGCATACGGAAACCATACGGATATGTTTTGTGGAATAACGGAACGGAAGAGGACTTAAATCAGAGAAAAAAAAAACCTCAGATACGGAACAACGGATCCGTGAAAAACGGACCTTAAACAACAACGGTCGTGTTCATGAGCCTTTACAATGACCGGCTTTATATGCCGGTCTTTGTTTCCCCTCTGCACTGCCACAGAATTCATTAACCCCTTCCCGGCAAGTGCCGTACATGTACGGAGCTGTGGGACGTGACTTGCTGCCAGCGCCGTAAATGTACAGTGGGCTGATTGGGCGGGTGCAGAAACTTCGCCCGCTCTGTCAGCAGGGGTCCAGCTGAGCTGGAGCCCCTGATGTATGTGCCAGCATCAGTGAATACATAAATGCCATTGCATTAACCCCTTCTATGCCGCTGTCAGCGCTGACCACAGCATATACGGGGTTTGTGGAGAAAGGGGGCCACTTTTAATTCCCAGTCCATCCCTGCACTACTGCCAGTCTATGTATTACTTTACACATGTATTATAAGGCATTGTAGAGGGGATCAGACCACCAAAAGTTGAAGTCCCACAGTGGGACAAAAATAAAAAGTTAGAAAAAAACGTGTATTTCATAATAAAAAAAAATATATAAAAGTTTCAAGTAAAAAAAAGCGCCCTTTTCCCATAATTGTCATATAAAATTGTAAAAAATAGGGAAAAAAAGAAAAATAGACATATTAGGTATTACTATGTCCATATCGACTTGCTCTATAAAAATATCCCATTATCTACCCCGTCAGGTGAATGCTTTAAAATCGCAAAATATGTAATACCAAGTGATCAAAAAAAGTTGTATGTACCCAAAATGATACTAATCAACAGTCATCTCATCTCACAAAACTGAGCCCCTATCTAAGACAATCGCCCAAAAAATTTAAAAAATATAGCTCGCAGAAAATGGCAACACAAAAACAAGATTTTTTCTGTTCAAAAATGCTTTTACTGTGTAAAACTTAACAAAAATTTAAAAAATTGTCATATTAGGTATCGTTGCATCTGTAACAACCTGCTCTATAAAATATATATCACATTATATGCCCTGTCAAGTGAAGGCTATAAAAATAAATAAATAGAAACAGTGTCAGAAGTACCCCAAAATGGTACCAATTAAAATGTCACATCATCCCCCCAAAAATGAGCTCCACATAAGACAATCGCCCAAAAAATGAAAAAAAGTATGGCTTTCAAAAACTGTTGATGCAAAAGCATGATTTTTTTTATATGTATAGCGTAAAACAAACTATATAAAATTGGTATCTCTGTAATCGTACAGACCAGCAGAATAAGGCCTCATGCACACGACCGTTGTGTGCATCCGCGGCCGTTGTTCCGTTTGACGTGATTTTCTGCGGTCCCATTGACTTTCAATGGGTCCGTTGAAAACTCGGCTACTGCACCGTTTTTCACCCGCGCCCGTGACCCGTGTTTCCTGCCAGTGAAAAAAAATATAACCTGTCCTATTTTTTTCACGGCTAACGGTTCGCGGCCCCCTTCAAGTCAATGGGGCCGTGAAAAACGCGGTTGCACACCCGTTTGACATCCGCGCCCGTTTTATTTATTTCTTCTGCCATGTGCAATCTGTCTGGCAAAACTTGTGCCAATAAAATTTTAAAAAAATATGTACAGGAAGTTTAAGGTCACAGGTTATGCTAATTTCTAGCCATCTGCCATTAATTTTTTTGGCTCACAATTGTTTATTATGTCATTTTTTAACAGTAAAACAAACTAAAACCCGCTGGGCCAGTTGCCAGGACCAATTCCGGCGGGAGGTCTCAAGTAAAGGCCGGAGTGGGGAGGGTACCTCAAGGAAGCGGCCCTACATACACACTCAACAGTTGCAGTTTTTAAGACCTGTTATGGATTTGAGGCCGTAAGTTTATTATATTTTTTATTTGCATCTCAAATTTTGCATACACTTACGTTTGGATCTTGGTGAGCTAAAGTGTACACAAAAGTAATGGGTTGAGTTGTGTTGTACTATTGAAGACATATACTTTCAGTAGGCCTGCTATGTCATAACTGACTCCACCCAGCTCTTTTAAAACTGAAACTCCAAGTATGCCAGAATAGCTGTAAGCTAACCAGTCCTGCTTGGAGTTGTAGTTGTGCATCAGCTGGTGGGCAACAGTTTGTACATGCCTGGTGTTGGTTGTCTCCATCATTTCTGTGGGGCAGTCACACCAGGCACCACCGCTGATGAGCTGTATGATGAGACGACACGTGCAGTGCACAGATAGCGCCTCCCCTCTCTGTTTTGTTCCTGATGAATCAATTCATTGACGGTCCTGGAACATAGATGTTTGCAATCTGAACAAGAATAGAGATGCGAGATGCCACGTGCGCACTGCATGCATTATCTCCTCATACAGATGTTCAGCGTGTTTGTCGGCTGTTGGTCACACACCAATATATTCTTTCGTACATATCCTCTGGATTGGTGAGTTTTTAAAAAAAAATGTGCTAAAGCCTCCCGTTTTTATGGGAGTCCAGAATAGTGTATAATTTTTTGTTTTATAGGGTGACGTAATATTTTTCACATAGATACCTATTATCTTCCTTTTGTAAGCTTTGGAATTTGTTACCCATTAGGTATTGGCAATGTCATTTCTAATGGTTTAATGGTATAGCACCAACCACAACATGGATTCCTTACATTGCTCATATAAAATGACAATACCCAAATCCTATGATAATGGATTATAATGATGTTCCAACAACGCTTGACCAGCCAGCTTAAAACGACTACTCTCGCCATGCTCAAGTGTGGCCTAGTACATGTTCTTTTTTAGCCGTAAATGAGGTTCTACAAGGTTAACATTACATCTTGTATGTTTGGATGGTTGAAGCAGGCCACATACTGTCGAGATGGCCTGAATATCCGCACTGGTTTTGTCCCTTGAATGAGTAATCCTCTTTTGACGCTGGACAGCTGCAAACGGCAAGCAATGGTTTCCAATTACATTAACATTAGGCCCTTTACAAGACTTGTCCCATCGTTGCATTTAAAATGGAATTAAATTAGGAATTGCACTATTCACATAGAAGCTGTTGTTCATTGTGTAAACTCAAATATCTGATGTATGCTGCCACTCCGTATATATATTATATACACACGGTTGGTTACACCTAATATAAATGATGTACTTTTGTAATGTGGAAATAAAATGATCTAATTTTTACTTTTGTTTCTTTTAAATACAGTACTGTGGACAGTCTGGATCCTTCTGAAGAATCTGACACGGTTGGGAGTGAAACCCCTGCGGTTTTTTCCCCAGCAACCAGTCCAGCACCTACGCCGGCAGAGGACCCGGACGACTCAACGCTGGCCCAGGCCCCCCTACCACTGGCCAGTCCATCCCGTATTATTCAGCCCCAGCCCAGATGTCGCCGCCAAGTCCCTCCCTCTACCTCTGGGCAAGAGAGCACGCATCATAGATTTTCTTGCCCAGAGGCGGAGTGATGGTGTGGAGGAGAAGATGCTAAGGGGACTAGGGCCCCTAATGAAGCAGGTAACTCCAAACGAGCATCACGAGTGCCTGGCTTCATTAGCAGTGGTCCTCAAAATGTTCGCATTACCAAATCATGGCGACATTCTAGGAAAATTGAATGGTATGAAGATTGATTTAGAGAATGCCGGCCAGCACCAAACACCTGGACCCTTTCAATTTCAAACCCAACCCACCCAACCACCTTCTTTCCCCCCACACCACCAGTACGGCCTACCCCAGGGCCAAATGCAAGGTGTGGCTCAGCCCCTTTACCCGGGCAGTTTGCAAACTGGACCACCACAGCAGGCCCAGAGAAGGCCACGGTCCTCTTTTCCAGCTGGTTCCTTTACTCAGGACTTTCTGGATTTGTGATTTTTTTTTTTATAAAATTGTTTTATGTTCTTAAATTGTTTTGTGCATAATATACAAACCATTGCCTTACATTACCTATCGTTAAGCCCAATAGTTTTCATAAATTTGGTTTGGACAAAAACTTCGCAGAGACATACTTCTAGTCCCCAAAAAGAAGCAGGAGATGGACAAAAAGATAAGGTTTATAACCACATTTGATGGCTCAGCCAATAAGTCAAGAGAGATCCTTGATCGCCATTGGCCCATTCTCCTGATGGACCCTGATGTGAGTGATGTCCTATATGATTACCCACAGGTGACATATAGGCGAGGCAAGAGCCTCAAGGATTTGCTGGTACATAGCCACCTTTTACCACCCGCTGCCCCTGACACCTGGCTTAGCCGTCGGCCTGTGGGCAGTTTCAGGTGCAGCGGCTGTGTGGCCTGTAACAGCATCGCTACAGGAAAGACTTTTTTCAGCAACAATCTCAGGCGTACATTTGACATTAGGGATTTCATTTCTTGCAGAACGGTAGGCGTAATATACAAAATCACGTGCATTTGTGATAAAGAGTATATTGGCAAAACCAAACGTGAGTTACGTAGGCGGATAGGAGAACATCTCCTCGACATAGATAAACGACGAGATACGGCTGTTGCCCATCATGTGTGTGATTTCCACCAAGGTGATCCGCGTGCCATTAAAGTTAATGGTATTGAAGCAGTCGCCCCCCCTAAACGTGGAGGTGATTGGGACAAGATCCTTCTACAGCGTGAAGCCCGCTGGATCTTTCTTTTACGAACAGTCACACCAACGGGCTTAAATGAACAGTTGAATTACAGCTGTTTTCTGTGATGGATTCAGCTATGCCCCTCCCTACGTATAGGTATAGACCTTGTCTATGGTTCTTTCCATTATACTTTGACTTTTCTGTAATCATCAGTAATATGACTCTTTCTATTTTTCTGTGTCAACAATATATCTACTAGTCATAACATCATTGTATTTGTTTTTGTCAAAGTCCAGAGATTTAATCTTAGTCTTTATCTGACTAGTAGCCCAAATACTGTACTTCACTGACGGTCCGATTCTGGGCTAATATGCTGTGATGGCGGGGTGAGTTCCGATCGCCCTGCCACCTTGCAGCATCAATAGACAATCGTTATTAGTCTTTGTCTACAGTGCCGCTGTCAACTCAGCTGGCAGCCGCGGAATCGCGAGAACAAACGATGCCGCGCATGCGCAGGAAGGAGCCGGCATCCAGGGCACTTCCGTGCGCTTCAGACCTCGCTCCTGTCTCTGCAATGGGCGCATGTGCGGCGCTGACGTGCGAGCGCACGAATGCGCCCATTGGCCTTGCTACACCGTGGGCGGCGGAGGCGGCAGCCAGGTTACTATTTAAATATGGTGGGAATGCCAGACAGGTTGGCGTCCCATGTGCAGTTCTTCTTGCATCATATTACTGCATGTTCCATAGTCTCTTTATCTATAGAGACCGCCCTAGGAGGTATCCATTATCTGGTTATACCCCCATTACTGGCTGACGTATCTAGTCAGGCTGGTCTCTAGGGATGAAGGGCCTATCTTATACCTATCCCTAGTACATTTTCCCTCATCTCCCCTGATGAATTGCCTTTAATTTGTTTTTCTAGGCAGTGAAACATGCGTGTAGGGAGTTCTTTTTAGATCCTTTAGGGACATATAGTTTATTCTTTGTAAGGGACAGGTTCCGGACGGGGTCGTCCTTGTAAGGACGAGTGCCCTGTGGTGAGGCTGCTACATATATCTAGTATTAGGGACACTCACGTTAGTCAGCCATAGGGACTTTACAGGGACCCTGCACACATGTGCATCACTGCCTGACATTATTTTTTCATTTTTTACATTTATTTGGAGAAACCTCAATCGGAGGTCTGTCGGTGGTGAACGATCCGTATCCTGTTCCGCGGTACCGGTAGGACAAATGGTTACTGGTGCTGCCGTGCACTATTTTAGTGTATTTTTGTTATTTTCATTTGGGATAGACACCTAGGTGATTCCTAGGGTCCATATACATTTTCTATCCCAAGGTTTGTCTTATGCACACTTTATTTAGGAAAATATTTTATCTGCATTATTAATAAATGTTATATTTTAAATTACCCACTTTCTGAATAATGCAAAAACATTTTCCTTTAAAATTGTATTGTTAAAAAAAACACACGCACAGTAGCTCACAAAGCAACACTTTATTTGGATGAACAACACCTTTATTTTGGGGTACTTTGATGATGAGGTATTAGAAAAATATTTGGACAATATACTACAAATATAAAGATGTTTGAGTCAATTAACATTTAGACCAAAGCATCATTTAAATTTAGTTATATGCAGATTTAAATATGTGATGTCCAAAAAATCTCAGCCCGCAAGCCCACGTCAAGGGTCCTCATTATCTTGCGAGTCCCTACACTCAACTACCATAATAATTATTAGTAATCTATCTACAAAATAAAAAAATACTAAAGAGCCCAGAAGATTTCAAAAACTGCCACGAATAGCGTCCCTCTGCCATGGCACGGACCCCTCTGGGCTGTAAAAGTAGTCTGCATAGAGTTCCCGAACTGCAATGCCTGCAGTCCCAGGTCGTCTATGCAGGGTCCATTCCAAACCCAAATCTGAAGATGTAGGAAGATCTTCCAGGTCAACAGAAGAAGAAGCCTCGTGAATTCTAGTGAAGTTGTGTAGAACAACACAAGCTTTAATCACCAGGGTAGCATTCTCCGGATCCATCTGTATGGATGACAAAAACACCCTCCACTTGCTAGAGAGAATCCCGAAAGCGCACTCAACATACCGACGGGCACGAGTCAACCGTTAGTTGAATATACGCCTCCTGACATCCAAACCACGCTTTGGAAAGGGCCGCATAACATGTGGAGTCAATGCAAACCCTTCATCCGCCACGATGACAAATGGAGCCGGCGGACCTGCATATCCGGGCAGTCTTCTGGGCAAGCTGGTTGGCACGAAGCCGCTCACCCATTCTAGAAGCACTAAAGATGCGAGCATCCGCAGTGCTTCCATAGGCCCCGATATCAACCATTATAAACCGGTAATGACTGTCAGCAACAGCCATAAGCACTACCGAAAAATATTGTTTATAATTGAAGTAACGGCTCCCTGAGTGTGGCGGCTTCTTCACACGGATGTGCTTGCCATCCATTGCCCCGATGCAGTTTGGAAACTGCGCTGAAATTTGGAAGCCCTTAGCAATCCGAACCCAATCGCCCGCCTTGGGCTGCGGCATCACCGTCTCTCTGAGTTGCTGCCAGATGACATGGCAAGTGTGTCGTACAATTCGCGAGATCGTCGAGGTTCCTAAAAGAAACTCAAAATGCAGTGATGCAAAAGAGTTCCCAGTGGCAAGGAATCTGTTGAGAAAAACAAAATTAAAAAAAAACAGCAAATCTAAGGGAACAACAGATTCATGATTATAGTATAATGTTGTATACACTACATGATTGTAAACACCCTATGTCTAGTGGAGCGGGAACCTATGGGACAGGTGCCAGAGGTGGCACTCAAGGCCCTCTCTGTGGGCACCCACACCCATTGAAAAGTCTAGGGTTTACAAATATACACCCTAGACTTTCCAAAGCATTCATTAGCACAGGGCACACTATGAAAACGACAGGCAGCACGGAATTTAAAGAGGCATTTAGGGCAAAATGCTAAAATGCATTAACGCTAAACTATATTGGACTACAGTATTCATGCTAAATTGACGTGTGGACATTTTGCATTAAACTGTACGGATCTGGGTTGATCATTCGCAACTCTGTCTGAAAACGGCTCGCCATCACTGCCCCATGTACATGGTTGATTAAACTTCCTTTCACAAAAAAAGTGTATATGAGCAAAACAATAACAGCAATTGGGGTGTGGCCAGTACTACCACAAGTAAGTTACATCAACTGTGTTTAGCCCCTTTGAAATGCAGATAGTCATGTGCAAGTTCAAAAATATGAGAACATTAGGCATAATGAGGACGTTAGCTGAAAATCTCAGGGGTTGGCAGCAGCACAATCCTACAAAATAGGGAACAGACTGGTATATAGACTTCAAATAGGGTGGTACACGCAGCTAGAGATCCTGACAGAGGAACCCAATTCTTACAGACACTACAAAAATCAAACGCGCCCAACAGCAATTGACTAAAAATATTAAATTATTCACTCAGACAGGCAGGTTACAGCCTGTTGTAACATGGCTGACTGACTGACTAAAACAACATTTTAAACAAACTACTGGCGAGTGCTGAGGATTCATGGAGTGTCTGGAGGCCGTTAGCTGAACACACGTTTAAAACTTGCACAAAAGAAAAAAAACACATCAATAATAGAATCTTATGTGGCAGGGATTAACCACCTCAGCCCCCAGTGCTTAAACACCCTGAAAGACCAGGCCACTTTTTACACTTCTGCACTACACTACTTTCACCGTTTATTGCTCGGTCATGCAACTTACCACCCAAATGAATTTTACCTCCTTTTCTTCTCACTAATAGAGCTTTCATTTGGTGGTATTTCATTGCTGCTGACATTTTTACTTTTTTTGTTATTAATCGAAATTTAACGATTTTTTTGCAAAAAAATGACATTTTTCACTTTCAGTTGTAAAATTTTGCAAAAAAAACGAGATCCATATATAAATTTTGCTCTAAATTTATTGTTCTACATGTCTTTGATAAAAAAAAATGTTTGGGTAAAAAAAAAAATGGTTTGGGTAAAAGTTATAGCGTTTACAAACTATGGTACAAAAATGTGAATTTCCGCTTTTTGCAGCAGCTCTGACTTTCTGAGCACCTGTCATGTTTCCTGAGGTTCTACAATGCCCAGACAGTACAAACACCCCACAAATGACCCCATTTCGGAAAGTAGACACCCTAAGGTATTCGCTGATGGGCATAGTGAGTTCATAGAACTTTTTATTTTTTGTCACAAGTTAGCGGAAAATGATGATTTTTTTTTTTTCTTACAAAGTCTCATATTCCACTAACTTGTGACAAAAAATAAAAAATTCTAGGAACTCGCCATGCCCCTCACGGAATACCTTGGGGTGTCTTCTTTCCAAAATGGGGTCACTTGTGGGGTAGTTATACTGCCCTGGCATTCTAGGGGCCCAAATGTGTGGTAAGGAGTTTGAAATCAAATTCTGTAAAAAATGGCCAGTGAAATCCGAAAGGTGCTCTTTGGAATATGGGCCCCTTTGCCCACCTAGGCTGCAAAAAAGTGTCACACATCTGGTATCTCCGTATTCAGGAGAAGTTGGGGAATGTGTTTTGGGGTGTCATTTTACATATTCCCATGCTGGGTGAGAGAAATATCTTGGCAAAAGACAACTTTTCCCATTTTTTTATACAAAGTTGGCATTTGACCAAGATATTTATCTCACCCAGCATGGGTATATGTAAAATGACACCCCAAAACACATTCCCCAACTTCTCCTGAATACGGAGATACCACGTGTGACACTTTTTTGCAGCCTAGGTGGGCAAAGGGGCCCATATTCCAAAGAGCACCTTTCGGATTTTACTGGTCATTTTTTACAGAATTTGATTTCAAACTCCTTATCACACATTTGGGCCCCTAGAATGCCAGGGCAGTATAACTACCCCACAAGTGACCCCATTTTGGAAAGAAGACACCCCAAGGTATTCCGTGAGGGGCATGGCGAGTTCCTAGAATTTTTTATTTTTTGTCACAAGTTAGTGGAAAATGATGATTTATTTTTTTTTTCTTACAAAGTCTCATATTCCACTAACTGTTCCTGTAATTAATGCTCACCACAGGTCCTATTCAACAAAGGAGACAGAAGGAGATGCCGGGCCGCGATCAAGTGGACTAAGGTGAGTTAAATGTGGGCCCCTTTGCCCACCTAGGCTGCAAAAAAGTGTCACACATGTGGTATCTCCGTATTCAGGAGAAGTTGGGGAATGTGTTTTGGGGTGTCATTTTACATATACCCATGCTGGGTGAGAGGAATATCTTGGTCAAATGCCAACTTTGTATAAAAAAATTGTAAAAGTTGTCTTTTGCCAAGATATTTCTCTCACCCAGCATGGGTATATGTAAAATGACACCCCAAAACACATTCCCCAACTTCTCCTGAATACGGCGATACCAGATGTGTGACACTTTTTTGCAGCCTAGATGCGCAAAGGTGCCCAAATTCCTTTTAGGAGGGCATTTTTAGACATTTGGATACCAGACTTCTTCTCACGCTTTGGGGCCCCTAGAATGCCAGGGCAGTATAAATACCCCACATGTGACCCCATTTTGGAAAGAAGACACCCCAAGGTATTCAATGAGGGGCATGGCGAGTTCATAGAAAATTTTTTTTTTTGCCACAAGTTAGCGGAAATTGTTATTTTTTATTTTTTTCTCACAAAGTCTCCCTTTCCGCTAACTTGGGACAAAAATTTCAATCTTTCATGGACTCAATATGCCCCTCACGGAATACCTGGGGGTGTCTTCTTTCCGAAATGGGGTCACATGTGGGGTATTTATACTGCCCTGGCATTCTAGGGGCCCTAAAGCGTGAGAAGAAGTCTGGAATATAAATGTCTAAAAAATTTTACGCATTTGGATTCCGTGAGGGGTATGGTGAGTTCATGTGAGATTTTATTTTTTGACACAAGTTAGTGGAATATGAGACTTTGTAAGAAAAAAAAAAATAAAATTCCGCTAACTTGGGCCAAAAAAATGTCTGAATGGAGCCTTACAGAGGGTTATCAATGACAGGGGGGTGATCAATGACAGGGGGGGTGATCAATGACAGGGGGGTGATCAGAGAGTCTATATAGGGTGATCACCCCCCTGTCATTGATCACCCCCCTGTAAGGCTCCATTCAGATGTCCGTATGTGTTTTGCGGATCCGATCCATGTATCCGTGGATCCGTAAAAATCATACGGACATCTGAATGCAGCCTGACAGGGGGGTGATCAATGACATGGGGGTGATCAGGGAGTCTATATGGGGTGATCACCCCCCCTGGAAGGCTCCAGGGAGACGCCTGTATGTGTTTTGCGGATCCGATCCATCTATCAGTGGATCCGTAAAAATCATGCAGACATCTGAATGGAGCTTTACAGGGGGTTGATCAATGACAGGGGGGTAATCAATGACAGGGGGGTGATCAGGGAGTCTATATGGGGTGATCACCACAGTCATTGATCACGCCCCTGTAAGGCTCCATTCAGACGTCCGTATGCGTTTTGCGAATCCGATCCATCTATCAGTGGATCCGTAAAAATCATGCGGACATCTGAATGGAGCTTTACAGGGGGTTGATCAATGACAGGGGGGTAATCAATGACAGGGGGGTGATCAGGGAGTCTATATGGGGTGATCACCACAGTCATTGATCACGCCCCTGTAAGGCTCCATTCAGACGTCCGTATGCGTTTTGCGGATCCGATCCATCTATCAGTGGATCCGTAAAAATCATGCGGACATCTGAATGGAGCTTTACAGGGGGTTGATCAATGACAGGGGGGTAATCAATGACAGGGGGGTGATCAGGGAGTCTATATGGGGTGATCACCACAGTCATTGATCACGCCCCTGTAAGGCTCCATTCAGACGTCCGTATGCGTTTTGCGGATCCGATCCATCTATCAGTGGATCCGTAAAAATCATGCGGACATCTGAATGGAGCTTTACAGGGGTGTTATCAAAACAGCGTCTAATATACTTGTTAGGGGTTAAAAAAAACACATCTCCAGCCTGCCAGCGAACGATCGCCGCTGGCAGGCTGGAGATCAACTCTCTTACCTTCCGTTCCTGTGAGATGACGCGTATATGCGTGATTGTGCGCAGCGCTGCCACCTCCGGAACGCGAATCTGCGTTAGGCGGTCCGGAGGTGGTTAAAGGGGTAAAACAAAAAACACCCAAAAAAAAAAACCATACTCAGGTGCCCTTCATTTATACCAGTATCCTGGGTGGAGTTATTAAAATTAAATTTTTTTCACCATTCCTTGTTTTCTGACGGTCCGCAAAAAAAAAACGGACACACGGTGGCACATTGGAAGGAAAAACGGACACGGATCACGGAACTACGGAACCCCGTTTTGCGGACCGAGAAAAAATGCTGTCGTGTGCATGAGGCCTTACCCCAAGATATTCCAAAGATTCTGTAGATTTTAATACCCTGATTCCTAGGGAGTTACCTGGACGAGCAGTAGCAATACTGATTTGACCCAATTGATTTTATATCCCGAAATGTCACTAAACTTGTTTATTAGTTCCATAAGATAAGACACCTGAGATGTTGGGTTCTCCAAAAAGATTAAGATGTCATCGGCGTACATACTTATCTTATGAGAGGTCCCATTCATGCCGAAACCGCTGATCTTTTTATCCGATCTAATTTTAGCTGCCAGCGGTTCTATAAATAGAGAAAACAATAAAGGAGACAGGGGCATCACTGTCTTGTTCCTCTGCACAGCTCTAATTGTTCAGACCATACTCCGTTAACATTAATTCTAGCTTTGGGGTGGTTATACAAAATCAGGGCCCACTTAATAAAGTGTTGGCCCAGGTTCATCTTGTGCATTACTTGCCATAGATATTCCCACTCTACCCTGTCAAACGCCTTCTCAGAGTCTAAAGACAGGATGGAGCGGGAACCTCCCCCCTCCTCAACCTGCGTATTCAGGAAAGCTCTACGTATGCTAGATTGTACCAGTCTCTTGGGTATAAACCCCGTCTGGTCTGGCTGGATTAGCCTATCAATAACACCCTTTAGGCCCCTTTCACACGGGCGAGTATTCCGCGCGGATGTGTGAGGTGAACGCATTGCACCCGCACTGAATACCGACCAATTCATTTCTATGGGGCTGTTCACATGAGCGGTGATTTTCACGCATCACTTGTGCGTTGCATCAAAATCGCAGCATGTTCTATATTCAGCGTTTTTCACGCAACGCAGGCCCCATAGAAGTGAATGGGGTTGCGTGAAAATCGCAAGCATCCGCAAGCAAGTGCGGATGCGGTGCGATTTTCACGCACGGTTGCTAGGAGACGATCGGGATGGAGACCCGATCATTATTATTTTCCCTTATAACATGGTTATAAGGGAAAATAATAGCATTCTGAATACAGAATGCATAGTAAACTAGCGCTGGAGGGGTTAAAAAAATGTTAAATTTTTTTTTTAACTCACCTTAGTCCACTTGATCGCGTAGCCCGGCATCTCCTTCTGTCTCCTTTGTTGAATAGGACCTGTGGTGAGCATTAATTACAGGACCTTTGATGACGTCACTCCGGTCATCACATGGTACGTCACATGATCTTTTACCATGGTGACGTACCATGTGATTACCGGAGTGACGTCATCAAAGGTCCTGTTCCTGTAATTAATGCTCACCACAGGTCCTATTCAACAAAGGAGACAGAAGGAGATGCCGGGCCGCGATCAAGTGGACTAAGGTGAGTTAAATTATTTTTTTTATTTTTTTTAACCCCTCCAGCGCTAGTTTACTATGCATTCTGTATTCAGAATGCTATTATTTTCCCTTATAACTATGTTATAAGGGGAAATAATACAATCTACAGAACACCGATCCCAAGCCCGAACTTCTGTGAAGAAGTTCGGGTTTGGGTACCAAACATGCGCGATTTTTCTCACGCGAGTGCAAAACGCATTAAAATGTTTTGCACTCGCGCGGAAAAATCGCGGGTGTTCCCGCAACACACCCGCACATTTTCCCGCAACGCCCATGTGAAATAGGCCTTAGTCTGTTAGCGAATATTTTTGCGCAGATTTTATAGTCTGTGTTTAACAGAGAGATTGGGCGGTACGCACCAGTCTCTCTTTCGTCCATACCCTTTCTTTAAATGAGGGTGATCACAGCTTCAGACAGAGATGGAGGGAGTTCACCGGTCTGATACGTGTTGTTTAACACCTGTAATAGCATTGGCAGATTTATCTCTCCATGCTGACGATAAATTTCAAACGGGAGCCCGTCAATCCCTGGATATGAGTTTCCCCGAAAAGTCCTAACAGCCTCAAATAATTCCTTTAAGTCTAAAGGTCGATTTAGTATTTTACATTCCTGTTCTGATAATTTAGGGAGATTAATTTTCTCCAGGAACTTTTCAACGTCTCCACCCTGATGGTTTTTATTATTTGTGTATAAGATTTTATAATACCTGACGAACTCTCGCTCAATCTCCTCCGGGCGCATAGTAACCACCCCATTTTCCAATCTAATATTTTTTATCCTTTTAATATTCTTTTGGTTTTGAATCAAGGATGACAAAATGTTTCCAGGTTTCCAGGCTTGAGAGAAATATTTAGCTCCTGTAAAGAAGATCCTATGTTGTGCTTTTTCTATTAAGTATTTCTTATACTCCAATTTATCTTCTTCAAGCTGTAGTTGTATAACTGAGTTTTGATTTTTAAATATCTCTCCCAGTAAGGACTGAACCCTTGTTTTTAAGACCAATTCTTTTGCAGCATATTCCCCCGTTAATTCTGGCTATGTACACTCCATGCAGAAACGCTTTAAAAGAACCCCATACAATATGCATGGGTGCTGATGGAGCGTTTTTACAGCGAGAATTCCCGGATCTCCTTGGCTATATTTTCCTGATCCTTAACCAGCTTCATCCAGTGATTTAATCTGAAACTTCTAGTTTTCTTCTCCATATACCCCATTTTGATCGTTACTAGGGTAGGAGAGTGGTCAGATATCGTATATATTTCATTTTTATTACACAATCGAAAAAGTCAGAGTTAGCTAAAGCAAGGTCTATTCTGGACATAACCGTATTCGCCCGACTAAAACAAGAAAATACTATTTTTTCCCCATACACAGCAGGGCTCTAAAGTAAAACAGCAAAATGTGGATTTTGCTGACCAGAATTGGCAGACATTGATTTTAGGTGCCATGTTGCATTTAAAAGATTCCTGAGGTCCCCAGAAATAAAAAAAAAACTAAGAAGTGACCCCATTTTGGAAAGAGAACCCCTGTACAAACATTTTAAGTGGTAGAAAGGGTACTTATCAGCAAACAGGTGTCTCACAGAAGGCAGACCCCAATTTTTTTTCCACAAGGGGTTAAAGGAGAAAATACACCCTAGTATGTGTTCCCATTTTCTCCCCATTCAGGAAACACCCCATATGTGCTTGTAGCCTGCTGTATTGGCGCACAGCAGGCAAACAGCAAAATATGGATTTTGCTGAAAGGACTGAATTGGCAGACATGGATTTTAGGTGCCATGTCACATTAAAAAAATTCCTGAGGTTCCCAGAAATTAAAAACCTCAAAAAGTGACCGCATTTTGGAAAGAGAACCCCTGTACAAACATTTGAAGTGGTGGAAAGGGTACTTTTCATCAAACAGGTGTCTCACAGAAGGCAGAAACACTTGTTAAAGGATTTCAAAGCACACATTTGTGAAAAAATAAAATTAGTAGCAGACCCCAATTTTTTTCCCCACAAGGGGTTAAAGAAGAAAATGCCCCCCAGTATGTGTTCCCATTTTCTCCCCATTCAGGAAACACCCCATATGTGCTTGTAGCCTGCTGTATGGGCGCACGTCAGAGCGGAAGAAGAAAAAAGAGGGTTAATCACCAGACCTTCTATTTGAGGGTCCGAGAAAAACTTTTGAAGGGCGCCAAAGGAGGGCAGAGATAGGAATAGAGGTCTAATAGATATAGGTGGGCCGGCTGCCACTGGTCACCACCTAACGCTGATGGACACAGGGTAGGTGGTTTGGAAGAGAAGTGGTTGTGCGTGAGAACACTAAAAAAGACCAGGTGGATGGCGCCAAAGACCCTTAGATACAGATAAGGGATAAGAGTGGATCTCTTTACGGACCCTTGGTGTTGACACACTTTAAATAAGTGTGTGCCCAAAGAGTATATAGAATCACGTGTTAAAATAAATGATATCATATAAAGATTGTATCATATAAAATCACATATGACCACATAAAAGTATAAAAAATATATATATAAAAAATTATATATATTAAAGATGACTCACTTCACCCAGGAGGGTAATGTGGGATAAAGCTCAAGACACCCACACCACACCTCCTGCGCCTGGGTCGCCCGTAGAGATGTCAGATTCGGATCAAAACACACTCAGGAGTCTTATCCTTTTTCTTTCTCTTTATTCCAAAGCCAGGGTGTGGGGAGTGGACGGCTCAACGCGTTTCGGGGCCTCTGTATGGGTCCCCTTCATCAGGAGCAGATACAATCAACATATACAGTGATCATCTTTAAATAACAGAAAAAAAACGCTAAAGATACACTTACAATGATGTCACTTCCGGTGTCAGTATGCGTTCCAGGGTGGAACGCATTGGAAGTGACACTCAGAGATGATGCAGTCAAGAAATATGTATCAGGTCAGAGTTATTATAATCAGAAAGGAACAACACACAAAATATATATATGAGACTGTAGTCTGGTGTCCCTTATTTTGTGGGGTGCCGTTTACTGTGCTCTTTTATTATATTCATTTGCGTTCCCCATGGAACGCAACATAGAACTTCCGGTGCGTCCCCACAGTGGAACGCAAACAAACCGGAAGTGGAACCTGAAAGGATGCTGCATGTTCAATACCAGAGTCAAGTAGATATGGATAACCGATAATAGTCGGTATACTAAATTGGATGCGCAGAGTGTCTAGAAACGAAGGAAAGCATGGCATAGAGCCATGCGCCCGAAGTCTCCAATCTAGAGTGCATACTAGACTTCCGGTGCGTTCCACAGTGGAACGCATCTAGACCCGAAGTGCACTCGGAGGAATGATGAAAATGATAAAACTTATTTCTAGTGTACTTTTCTCATTGCGATCAGCAAGAGTATATTCTAAGGGGTCCCACAGAGGGGGTTCGATTGACTAACTCTTTGATGGGGGAAAGAACATGCATGACATCACGTGATTGAGCCCCGATCACGTGATTGGATCCCAGCATCCCAGTCTGGGGCTCTATTGATAGTAAACTGTGATCCTATGTGTTGGATGATGATGGGTGATAAAAAATTGTTCATCTTCAGCAGATGTTAGTAGGGGCTCTGGTGAACTAGCCTAGGGTGGACAGACATGGGTGCACAGCAGGCAAACAGCAAAATATGGATTTTGCTGAAAGGCCTGAATTGGCAGACATGGATTTTAGGTGACATGTCGCATTTAAAAAATTCCTGACATCCCCAGAAATTAAAGACCCCAAGAAGTGACCCCATTTTGGAAATTGCACCCCCGTACGAAAATTTTAAGTGGTGGAAAGGGTACTTTTTTTTTAGCAAAAAGGTGTCTCACAGAAGGCAGAAACACTTGTTAAAGGATTTCAAAGCACACATTTGTGAAAAAATAAAATTACTAGCAGACCCCAATTCATTCCCCACAAGGGGTTAAAGGAGAAAATGCACTCCATTATGTGTTTCCCATTTTCTTCCTATTCAGGAAACACCCCATATGTGCTTGTAGCCTGCTGTATGAGCGCATAGCTGGCAAACAGGAAACTAAGGATTTTGCTGACAGGCCTGAATTGGCATGCCATGTCGCATTTATAAAAAATTCCTGAGGTCCCCAGAAATTAAAAACCCGAAGTAGTGACTCCATTTTGGAAAGAGCACCCCCGTACGAACATTTTAAGGGGAAAAGGGTACTTTTGACCTTATAGGTGTTTCACAGAAATTAATATGTAATGGTTGCTGAAAAGGGGATCTGTAAGCTAAGCTGACTAAATCAGAGATATAAGGTGGTAAAACTACAGGGTACATCATGGATGAAATTAAATTAATAATGTATGGATGAGTGGTAGATTTTAAAACACTCCTGCATGCACAGGCCAGGTTTTTCAGGGAAGTTTTCACAGTGGTATATGGTGTCTTTACTTATCCCTCTTTTGTAACACACCCTACATCTCTTTTAGGTCCTTTCCTTCCTTGCTTTCTGGGGGACTTGACCTGGAAAATGCTGCCCTGGTACAACACGGGCACCATGACTTCCTGAAGTACTGGGATCCTCCCCGGCCTGGCTTTGAAAAATTAGGGCCTTGATAACCATCTCTTGGAACTGAAGGAAAGTTCCTGTGTGGCCTGCAGATTGAAATAGCACGTACACATTGTCATCTGTACAATGTGTACGGCCAGCTTTTTGTACCACACTTTCGTTTTTCGTGTGGCATTGTAGGGCTTCAGAAGTTGATCGTAAAGATCCACCCCTCCCATGTGCTTGTTGTAGTCCAGGGTACAAACTGGTTTGGGGGTAGTGGTACCTCGTACAGGAGCAGGGGAGCTGGTGTTAGTGTGAATGGTGGTCAGTACAAGGACATCCCTCTTGTCCTTGTACTTAACCACCAGCATGTTCTCATGGAGGAGAGCCCTACTTTCACCCTTTCTCAGTGGTTGCCCTACCAGGGATCTACCAGGTCTCTCTGATTTTTGCATACTGTTCCGCAAGCCACAGTACCTCTGGCAGTTAGGGACATGAATAGGGGTATGCTGGTATAATAGTTATCCACATTGAGGTGGTAACCCTTATCCAGCAGTGGGTGCAGTAAGTCCCACACGATCTTCCCACTAACTCCTAGGATGGGGGGGGGTATTTCGGGGGTTCTATCCGGGAATCTTTCGGAACTTGTGGGTGTACCTGGAGCTACTCTCACAAAGTTTGTATATTGTTATGCCATACCTTTCCCGTTTGTTAGGCACTGGTGGAATCTAATCCTCTCTTTGAAGAGTAATAGGGACTCATCTACACTGACATTTTTTATCTGGGTTGTACACTTCAGCAAACTTGGTGTTAAAGTGGTCAATGACAGGCCTTACTTTGAACAGATGATCAAATGTTGGGTCGTTTTGGGGTGGGCACTGTGCATTTTCTCTGTAGTGCAGGAATTTCCTAATTGACTCAAATCGCCTCCTGGTCATGGTCTTACTATAAATTGGAGTCTGGTAGAAAATGTCCAAACTCCGATATTGTCTAACATTTGTTTTTTTTTTACAACGCCCATATGCAGCACGAGTCCCCAAAACTTCATCATCTCTGCTGCATTTACTGGGGTCCAACCTAGGGGTCTAGCGTATGGCGAAGTAGGGTTCTGATCAATAAATTGTTGGGCGTGGTTTGGGCCACCGTTAAATTTTCTAAATCTTCAGAGAAAAAGATTTAGAAAAAAATCTAGTTCAGTGAAGCCCGCACTATCTGTTATGTATATCTGTATTCCTAACCTGCCCTCAAAATCCGTAATTTGGGGCTGATCATCATCAGGGGGTGGGTTCCATAAGGGCTCACTCTGGGGGGCTGCCTCCACTGCTACCCTGGGGCGCCTTATAGAGGGTCCCTCATCAGTGGATGATGATAATGATGAGGAGGTAGAGGAGTAGAGGAAAGTGGCATCCTCTTCTCCCTCACTGGCAGACTCAGTATCGGAGGCAAGCATGGCGTATGCCTCTTCAGCTGAGTATACTCGTTGTTCCAGCCAATTGCAGCACTGGCAGGGGACCCAAACACTGGTGTCCCCTGCCTTACTTAGGAGGTGACCAGTGCTGACCAGTTCAGCACCGGCCACCTCCCACTGACCTCCCAGTGGATTTAGGGCGCATGCGCGAGATTACGGCGCACCATCGGCGATGAGAGAAGTGCATAATTAGCAGTGGGGCGGCGCTGGGCTACGAGATAAGGGGCGTGGCTGGGCACAAACGGCCGGAGAGACAGACCCTTGGGCACGCTAGTAAGGCAATTAGCATATTAATAAAACCGATCTTTATCCAAAATGAAAGGACAGGTGGGGGTAAAACTAGTATATTTTTAATTAGATAATGGAGACTGAGAGGATGATATGAACAGCTCCATATAAAAAATCTTGATGACAGAATCCCTTTAAGAATGCTATTATTTTCCCTTATAACCATGTTATAAGGGAAAATATTAAAATCTACAGAACACCTAACCCAAACCCGAACTTCAGTGAAGAAGTTCGGGTTCGGGTCTGGGTACCACAGTCAGTTTTTTATCACGCGCGTGCAAAACACATTGCACCCACGCAATAAAAACTGAACATCGGAACGCAATCGCAGTCAAAACTGACTGCAATCGCGTACCTACTCGCACGATTTTCCCTGATCACAGATGCAACGCATCCGGACTTACAATGGACACGCTCGTCTGCAAGGGGCCTAATAGTGCAATGAAATGAGAAGCTGGCAACAAATTCCCAATGGGGTGGTATTGGGGAAAAACTGAATTCTACCATAGTTTTATGGGTTGTGTTTTTACAATATTCATTTTATGGTAAAACTGACCTGGTATCTTCATTCTCTGGGTCAGTACGATTACAGCAATACCACACTTGTATAGTTTTTTTGTGTTTTAATAGTTTTAAAAAATTTTAAGTTTGGAATTTTATTTCTTTTCAAACCATATTCTGACCCCCATAGCCTTTTTATATTTATGTCTAAGAAGCTGTGTGAGGGCTCATTTTAGGGTGTGCTCAATCACTTTTTATTCAATTTATTATGGAGGTGAAGCAATGAAGAGACAGGGAATCTGCTGAATAGATATTTTAATATTTATTAATTTGGCTATTTTGGGATGTGGCGATGCCCATGATGTTTTTATTTATTTTTATTATTGGGAAATGGGGTGAATTAAATTTTTATTAATTTTTATATTTATAAAAAACTTTTTTCCTTTTTTAACACTTTTTAAAAGTTACTCTAGGGAACTTTATCAAGCGATGATAAGGTCGGTTCTCGCACAGACGCCAATGTATTAGCATTATAGTCTATGAGAAATTTGCTTGTACATAGCCTGCACATAGCTATGGCTGCTTCGGATCACTCAAAGGGACCAAGGCTCCCTGATCACAGCATGGGGAGAGCTGTTCCATACCCAGGAGTGCAGCACTCTTGGGTTTTCAGAGGGCGTTAGATGTCTATGATCGGTATTAGCACCGATTGCAGACATTACTCTCCTCTATGAAACAGCAGAAATCCAGCGACTATGGTGCTTGCTCCGATCCTAAGGGCTCATTCACGCGACCTTATGGCTGCCGTGCCTGAGTTGTGGACCGCAAATAGCGGTCCGCAGTAAACGGGCACCAGCCTTGTGAATCCATAATCTGCAAATTAATGCAAAAGCTAGGACGTGACCTATCTTTTGCAGTGTGGAAGCATGGACCCTAAGCGCTTCCGATTCGTGCCTCCGTCCTGCAAAAGATAGGACATGTCCTATCTTTCGCCGTATCTTGCCAGATCAAGGACCCATTCAAGTCAATGGACCAGTGGCACGGAGAGCACATGGGTAGTGCCCGTATATTGCGAACCGACTGTTTGTGGTCTGCAATATGGGCACAAAGCCCTTAAAGTCCATGTGTATGAGCCCTTATAGTGTGGACATCCGCTGTATATGTATGACTGATGTCCTCAAAGGGTAATATTGTCCAAAGACTTCCATGAAACATCTGGAGGTACTGTTCTTTTGCTTAAGAAATTCACCATTAGGCCTCATGCGGCGGCCGGGATATATTGAGACTCATTCAACTTGAATGGGTCAGTGATCCATCTGCACAGCAAAAAAATGGAACATGTTCTATTTTTATGCGGTGCGGAGGCACGGACAAAAACACCACGCACCACGTTCCGCACCTCAGCTCCGGATTGCGGACCCACTCAAGTGAATTGGTCCACATCCGTGATGCAGTGAGCACACGGCCGGTGCCTGCATATTGCGGACCCGCTTTTTGCGGCCTGCAATACGTCCACGGCTGGGCAACGGCCGCGTGCATGAGGCCTTATATGTAGGATTTTTCAGCACATTTTTTTTTTAGTTCCAGATGCTAGTTGGAGGCCTGTGTATAATATGCTGTACCTTTTGGTGTTTTTCCACACATTTTGACAACACCTTCTCTAAACGAGAAAAATGCAATTAAAAAAACACAAGTTGTAAGCTATTTTTTGTAATGATAGTCAATGGTGTCGCACTGTGACATGCGACATGCTGTGACTGCGACATTCGCCAAAAAATGTTGTGCGGCTTTTCAACAAGAAGTCGTCCAACACATGTTGCTGTGTAGCTGCACACTGTTTTGTCACACAACCTGCTGTCGTGCGACACATATCACCTTAAGCCTACATTCAGACGACCGTGGTGTTTTGCAGATCTATGATGGCGGCACATGCCGCCGCCATCATAGAAAAGGCCTATTCTAAAATGTTCTATTTCTTTACGGGCCCGCGCAATGGAACTACGGATGCAGACAGCACACGGTCTGCTGTCCGCATCTTTTGTGGCCCAATTATATTGAATGGGTCTGCAACTGTTCCGTAAAATCGCAGAACGGATTCGGACTCATTCATACAGTCGTGTGAATGTAGCCTAAATAGGTGCAAATACTACTCCAGTCAGGGGCTAAAGTAGTTTTACTCCAGAACTGCCGGAGGTGGGCCTACATTGTAATGATGTGCACGCCTCGTCATAAATCAGGCGAATCCTCCGGCAGTGCAGAGGGGAAACAAATAAATGAAACACTGCAGATTTAGTTGCAGAAACTTCTGTAACTGAATATTAGTTCCATTCATTTGACTGGATCTTGCAGAAATCCAAGTGCTTTCTGCCAAAACATCCCCATTCAGGTGAATAAAACAGTTTTGCAATAAAAGCTGCAGTGTGTGAAGTGCCATCATTTTCCTGCAGTGATGCCGGGAGCGTCTCTCCATGGGTTAATATGATGAGTGGAGATAGAGCCTGGTCAGGGGCGTGTCCTGAGATCCATCTACCTTCCTGACTGGTCCCTCACAATTGGGTGACACCCGCAGGGAGGAGCTGACCTGTTAAGAAGCCTGGGTGTGGGCAGGTGGCTGTAGCCATGTGCTGGTGCTGGGGGCTCCATGTTGTGAGCAGGGACAATGAGAGAGTCCATGTAAAAGCATAGACATGGGGGTGTGAGAGTGTTGTGTGGGGCTCAGGAGACTGCTGTTCTAGAAGAGTGTCCGGCCGTGTGGTAAATGAGAGGCCGAGACATCAGCTGGAGGACTAATGAGCTCAGGGGCAGGAGACACAGAGCACATGGGGCAGACCTCCCTGTGTATGAGACTGCTGGGACTGACTACATGTAGTAAAGAGACAGAGCAGACAACTAGGAGACTGCTGGGACTGACTACATGTAGTAAAGAGACAGAACAGACAACCATGAGACTGCTGTGACTGACTACATGTAGTAAAGAGACAGAGCAGACAACTAGGAGACTGCTGGGACTGACTGCATGTAGTAAAGAGACAGAGCAGACAACTGAGACTGCTGGGACTGACTACATGTAGTAAAGAGACAGCGCAGACAACTAGGAGACTGCTGGGACTGACTACATGTAGTAAAGAGACAGAGCAGACAACTAGGAGACTGCTGGGACTGACTACATGTAGTAAAGAGACAGAGCAGACAACTGAGACTGCTGGGACTGACTACATGTAGTAAAGAGACAGAGCAGACAACTAGGAGACTGCTGGGACTGACTACATGTAGTAAAGAGACAGAGCAGACAACCACGAGACTGCTGTGACTGACTACATGTAGTAAAGAGACAGAGCAGACAACTAGCAGACTGCTGGGACTGACTACATGTAGTAAAGAGACAGAGCAGACAACTAGGAGACTGCTGTGATTGACTACATGTAGTAAAGAGACAGAGCAGACAACTATGAGACTGCTGTGACTGACTACATGTAGTAAAGAGACAGAACAGACCACTAGGAGACTGCTGTGACTGACTACACGTAGTAAAGAGACAGAGCAGACAACTATGAGACTGCTGTGACTGACTAAATGTAGTAAAGAGACAGAGCAGACAACTAGGAGACTGCTGTGACTGACTACATGTAGTAAAGAGACAGAACAGACCACTAGGAGACTGCTGTGACTGATTACATGTAGTAAAGAGACAGAACAGACAGAACTAGGAGACTGCTATGACTGATTACATGTAGTAAAGAGACAGAACAGACAACTAGGAGACTGCTGTGACTGACTACATGTAGTAAAGAGACAGAACAGACACATATGAGAGTGCTATGACTGACTACATGTAGTAAAGAGACAGAGCAGACACATATGAGACTGCTGGGACTGACTACATGTAGTAAAGAGACAGAACAGACAACTAGGAGACTGCTGTGAGTGGTTACATGTATTAAAGAGACATAGATCACATAGGGCTGAGCAGCTTCTGTCCCCAGACCTCCCTGTGTATGAGACTGCTGGGAATAACTGAATGGGGGTCATTTACTTAAAAGGTTACACCTTTTCTGTGTTAAAGAAAGTCAGAATACTCACTTTTGTGGCTTTTTAAACACTTTTGAGGCAATATTTGTATGCCGTCCTCCCCACTGGGGAGGCCCCTCCATATTCACAAACATTTAGTCCTCTCTCACACAAGTGAGTTTTCCCGTACGGGTGCAATGCATGAAGTGAACGCATAGAACCTACGTTGAATCCTGACCCATTTATTTCAATGGGTCTGTGCACATGTGTTTTTCACGCATTATTTCTGCATTACTGAAAAATCACAGCATGTTCTATATTCACGCAGCCCTGGCCCCATAGAAGTGAATGGGGCTTCAGTGAAAAATGCATTGCATCCGGATGCAATGCATTTTTCAATGATGGTTGCTAGAAGATGTTTTTTTTTTTTTAAATGCATCAAAACTGCATCAAAACTGATTGCATCCGTGCAGAAAAAACTGAAACACTGAACTTGGTCACAATCTGTATCATTCGTGGGAAAGAGGCCTTACACCATTTCCAGGCATGAAAGTTTTTCCAGGCGCAAAATGTCTGAGCATGCGCATAATTTATGACGAGGCACATCCTCCAGCAGCTCGGGGGCCATCAAAGAGCTGCATAAAAAGCATGTTTTGATATGTGACCCCCGATAAATGTAGTAAAGGGACAGAACAGACATATATATGAGACTATATCAGTTTTTTTTTCAACTCCCCGAAAGAACTCCTGACTTGAATAACCTTTTTTTTTTCTTTTTTTACAGCATTTTTGTTTTTTAGTCGTTCTTTTTAATTGTTTTTTTCAGATATCGCACGTGTTAGCAATTTGATGTTTTTGCATGCCTACTGTTTGGAGAATGCATGTGCCCTCTGTAGAGCTGCTATGGAAAAACATTGGTTAAAAAAAAGCAATACAAAGCACCATTAGAAAACCCCAAAACACAGAGCACGTGTTTTTTTTTTTTCAGTAGCGAAAAAACTATTATTTAGACTTTTTACAAGAGTATTTCGTTGAGGTGTCCCATCTTTTCCATTGAGTTCTATGATATGTTGAATCAAATCTGCTTCCAAGAAGTAACACATCACTTCTCAAGCATTTTTCAAACCAGCTACTGAAAAAACCTACCATTTTACAATGTGTGCACAAGGTGGGGTTTTGAACATTAATGGAGGAAACTGTTAGTGAGTTTTGAATGTAGATTTAGCAACTTAAAATTTGCCACAGCTAAATAAGTGGCAGGGTTTACCCTGAGGTTTCCTAGGACTATCCAACCCTTTAAAGCTCCTTGATGCCAGGACAGCATTAGTAATCTAAGGGCTCATACTCAGGAACGTTGTTGTTTTGCGATTCGCAAATCACAGATATCAGCCATGTGCATTCCGCATTTTGTGGAACGGAACAGTTGGCCCCTAATAGAACAGTCCTGTCCTTGTCCATAATGCGAACAATAATAGGACATATTTTATTTGCAGAACGGACATATGGGTGCTGAATGCACATGGAGTCATTTGTCTTTTTGCAGTGAATGGTTCCGCACATGGGCAAACAAAAAAAAACTAATGTAACGGACACGGTCAAAAAATAAGTTTGTGTACATGAGCCCTCAAAGTGACACTGATCTACAAACACAGGTGGCTCACCGCGTCCAAGAGAGAGAGATGTGGATGATGTAGTCTTACTGAAAGCCGATATCAAAAAGTGAAATAAAAGTTAAATATATTTAGACTGACACTTCCATAGAGTACCGTATCTCACAAGTGATTTTTCTAAATATTCTATCTTTTCATGGACAAAACTGAAGATATGACACTCTGATACAATGTAAAGTAGTCAGTGTACAGCTTGTATAACGGTGTACATTTGGTGTGCCCTCAAAATAACTCAGCACATAGTCATTAATGTCTAAACCACTGGTAACAGAAGTGAGTACACCCCTAAGTGAAAATGGGCACATTGTGCCCAAAGTGTCAATATTTTGTGTGGCCACCATTATTTTTTCAGCACTGCCTTAACTTTCTTGGGCAGGGAGTTCACTCTAGCTCAAAATTAGTAAAATCCAATTATTTAAAAAATTGCTTCTAAATGTGTACAGTCGTGGCCAAAAGTTTTGAGAATTAGATAAATATTGGAAATTGGAAAAGTTGCTGCTTAAGTTTTTATAATAGCAATTTGCATATACTCCAGAATGTTATGAAGAGTTATCAGATGAATTGCATAGTCCTTCTTTGCCATGAAAATTAACTTAATCCCAAAAAAACCTTTCCACTGCATTTCATTGCTGTCATTAAAGGACCTGCTGAGATCATTTCAGTAATCGTCTTGTTAACTCAGGTGAGAATGTTGACGAGCACAAGGCTGGAGATCATTATGTCAGGCTGATTGGGTTAAAATGGCAGACTTGACATGTTAAAAGGAAGGTGATGCTTGAAATCATTGTTCTTCCATTGTTAACCATGGTGACCTGCAAAGAAACGCGTGCAGCCATCATTGCGTTGCATAAAAATGGCAAGGATATTGTGGCTACTAAGATTGCACCTCAATCAACAATTTATAGGATCATCAAGAACTTCAAGGAAAGAGGTTCAATTCTTGTTAAGAAGGCTTCAGGGCGTCCAAGAAAGTCCAGCAAGCGCCATGATCGTCTCCTTCGGAGTGCCACCAGTGCAGAGCTTGCTCAGGAATGGCAGCAGGCAGGTGTGAGCGCATCTGCACGCACAGTGAGGCGAAGACTTTTGGAAGATGGCCTGGTGTCAAGAAGGGCAGCAAAGAAGCCACTTCTCTCCAAAAAAAAACATCAGGGACAGATTGATCTTCTGCAGAAAGTATGGTGAATGGACTGCTGAGGACTGGGGCAAAGTCATATTCTCAGATGAAGCCTCTTTCCGATTGTTTGGGGCATCTGGAAAAAGGCTTGTCCGGAGAAGAAAAGGTGAGCGTTACCATCAGTCCTGTGTCATGCCAACAGTAAAGCATCCTGAGACCATTCATATGTGGAGTTGCTTCTCATCCAAAGGAGTGGGCTCACTCACAATTTTGCCCAAAAACACAGCCATGAATAAAGAATGGTTCTAAAACACCCTCCAATAGCAACTTCTTCCAACACTCCAACAACAGTTTGGTGAAGAACAATGCATTTTCCAGCACGATGGAGCACCGTGCCATAAGGCAAAAGTGATAACTAAGTGGCTCGGGGACCAAAACGTTGACATTTTGGGTCCATGGCCTGGAAACTCCCCAGATCCTAATCACATTGAGAACTTGTGGTCAATCCTCAAGAGGCGGGTGGACAAACAAAAACCCACTAATTCTGACAAACTCCAAGAAGTGATTATGAAAGAATGGGTTGCTATCAGTCAGGAATTGGCCCAGAAGTTGATTGAGAGCATGCCCAGTCGAATTGCAGAGGTCCTGAAAAAGAAGGGCCAACACTGCAAATACTGACTCTTTGCATAAATGTCATGTAATTGTCGATAAAAACCTTTGAAACGTATGAAGTGCGTGTAATTATATTTCACAACATCACAGAAACAACTGAAACAAAGATCTAAAAGCAGTTTAGCAGCAAACTTTGTGAAAACTAATATTTGTGTCATTCTCAAAACTTTTGGCCACGACTGTACACAACCTTTAACCCCTTAAGGACACAGCCCTATTTCACCTTAAGGACCAGGCCATTTTTTGCAAATCTGACCAGTGTCACTTTAAGTGCTGATAACTAGGGATGAGCGAACCCGAACTGTACAGTTCGGGTTCGTACCGAATTTTGGGGTGTCCGTGACACGGACACGGACCCGAACATTTTCGTAAAAGTTCGGGTTCGGTGTTCGTCGCTTTCTTGGCGCTTTTTGAAAGGCTGCAAAGCAGCCAATCAACAAGCATCATACTACTTGCCCCAAGAGGCCATGACAGCCATGCCTACTATTGGCATGGCTGTGATTGGCCAGTGCAGCATGTGACCCAGCCTCTATTTAAGCTGGAGTCACGTAGCGCCGCACGTCACTCTGCTCTGATCAGTGTAGGGAGAGGTTGCAGCTACTGTTAGGGCGAGATTAGGCAGTGATTAGCTCAGCGATCGATCTACAGCTGTGGATCATTGAACTGCTGCTATTTAATTGCTCACTGTTTTTAGGCTGCCCTGAGCGTTTTTATGTCACTTTTTTTTTCTTGGGTGATCGGCGGCTATTTTGTGTCTTGTGGTGCGCCAGCACAAGCTGCCACCAAGTCCATTTAACCATCAATAGTGTGGTTATTTTTTTGCTATATCCTACATCAGGGGCTTGGCTGTGCTTGCTATTTTATTGAGGGGTAAAATACAATTGCCAAAATCGCAGTACCCTAAATCTAGTGTTTCAGCTGTGGCTAGCCAATTGCAATACTGTCTGCTGTCTGGCAAAGGATATATTTTTGTTCTGGGTTGAAATACAATTCCCAACTTAGCAATTCCCTAACTCAGTGGTTTCTGCTGTATCAAGCCAAGTTTAAATCGATCCATAAAAGGGTATATTAGATTGAAGGTGCGGATAGTGTCATCCTCAATAACTTCACACGCTACCGTGCATTTCCAAGTCTAATTCTGTCCGTAAACGTATACCTGTCATCCAGCGCCTAAATAATAGGCCTAAAATTTATATTCAGCTAAATCTGTGTTTATTGCTGAGGCTGGTCAATTCATTTAGTGTCCGCCAAAGCACAGTTTTTGTTCTGGGTTGAAATACAATTCCCAACTTAGCAATTCCCTAAATCAGTGGTTTCTGCTGTATCAGGCCTACTTTAAATCTATCCATAAAAGGGTATATTAGATTGAAGGTGTGGATAGTGTCATCCTCAATAACTTCACACGCTACCGTGCATTTCCAAGTTTAATTCTGTCCGTAAACGTATACCTGTCATCCAGGGCCTAAATACTAGGCCTACAATTTATATTCAGCTAAATCTGTGGTTACTGCTGTGCCTGTATTAGTGTAATACGGTACCTAAATAGATAGCCAGATAGTGTTAGGTGTCTGTAAAAAAAGGCCTGAATTTGAATTCAATACATTGGGCCAAATATTTTTTTCTTATTGTGGTAAACGGTAACAATGAGGAAAACATCTAGTAAGGGAGGCGGACGCGGACATGGTCGTGGTGGTGTTAGTGGACCCTCTGGTGCTGGGAGAGGACGTGGCCGTTCTGCCACAGCCACGCGTCCTAGTGAACCAACTACCTCAGGTCCCAGTAGCCACCAGAATTTACAGCGATATTTGGTGGGGCCCAATGCCGTTTTAAGGATGGTAAGGCCTGAGCAGGTACAGGCATTAGTCAATTGGGTGGCCGGCAGTGGATCCAGCACGTTCACATTATCTCCCACCCAGTCTTCTGCAGAAAGCGCACAGATGGCGCATGAAAACCAAGCCCATCAGTCTGTCACATCACCCCCATGCATATCAGGGAAACTGTCTGAGCCTCAAGTTATGCAGCAGTCTCTTATGCTGTTTGAAGACTCTGCTGGCAGGGTTTCCCAAGGGCATCCACCTAGCCCTTCCCGAGGGGTGGAAGAGATAGAATGCACAACCACTTATGTTTCCTGATGAGGACATGGGAATACCACCTCAGCACGTCTCTGATGATGACGAAACACAGGTGCCAACTGCTGCGTCTTTCTGCAGTGTGCAGACTGAACAGGAGGTCAGGGAGGAAGACTGGGTGGAAGACTATGCAGGGGACGATGAGGTCCTAGACCCCACATGGAATGAAGGTCGTGCCACTGACTTTCAGAATTCAGAGGAAGAGGCAGTGGTGAGACCGAGCCAACAGCGTAGCAAAAGAGGGAGCAGTGGGCAAAAGCAGAACACCCGCCGCCAAGAGAGTCCGTCTGCTACTGGCCACCGCCATCTGGGACCGAGCACCCCAAAGGCAGCTTCAAGGAGTTCCGTGGCGTGGCAGTTCTTTAAACAATGTGCTGACGACTAGAACCGAGTGGTTTGCACGCTGTGCCATCAGAGCCTGAAGCGAGGCATTAACATTCTGAACCTTAGCACAACCTGCATGACCAGGCACCTGCATGCAAAGCATGAACTGCAGTGGAGTAAACACCTTAAAAACAAGGAACTCACTCAGGCTCCCCCTGCTACCTCTTCTGCCTCTTCCTCCACCTCTGGAGGAACGTTGGCACCTGCCGCCCAGCAAACAGAGGATGTACCACCAACACCACCACCTCCGTCACCAAGCATCTCAACCATGTCACACGGCAGCGTTCAGCTCTCCATCTCACAAACATTTGAGAGAAAGCGTAAATTCCCACCTAGCCACCCTCGATCCCTGGCCCTGAATGCCAGCATTCCTAAACTACTGGCCTATAAAATGCTGTCATTTATGCTGGTGGACACAGACAGCTTCAAACAGCTCATGTCGCTTGCTGTCCCACAGTATGGGACAGCAAGCGACTGCCCTGCCGTGTGGCTATATAGCCATTTACGACCACATATGGGGTGTTTCTGCAAACTACAGAATAAGGGCAATAAATATTTAGTTTTGTTTGGCTATTAACCCGTGCTTTATCACCGGAAAAAAAGGATTCAAATGGAAATTTTGCCCAAAAATTGGTGTTTTGGCACAGTTTTTATTTTATATTTTTAACGCTGTTCATCCGAGGGGTTTGGTAAAATGTTATTTTTATAGGGCAGATTCTTACGGACGTGGCGATACCTAATATGTCTACATTTTAAAATATATTTAAATTTTACACTATATTATTATTTTAGGAACCCCAAAAAATCATTTTAGTAACTCCATAGCCTTGGAGCTACATTTATTTTTTTTTTTTGTTGGGCGACTATCTAATGTAGGGGCTCATTTTTTGCGGGAGGAGATGGCGGTTTTATTGGCACTAATTGGGGGTGCATATGACATTTTGATCGCTCGCTATTACACTTTTTGTGATGTTAGGTGACAAAAAATAGCTTTTTTTTTAACGCTGTTCATCCGGGGGGGGGGGGTTGGGTTAAATGTTATTTTTATAGAGAAGATTTTTACGGAGACACTAAGCAGGCATCCTCAAACTGCGGCCCTCCAGATGTTGTAAAACTACAATTCCCACCATGCCCTGCTGATGGCTGTAGGTTGTCTGGGTATGCTGGGAGTTATAGTTTTACAACATCTGGAGGGCCGCAGTTTGAGGATGCCTGCACTAAAACTAATATTTTTTGGGGAAAAAAAATTGTTTCCGTGTCTCCAAAGTCTGAGAGCCATAGTTTTTTGTGTTCTCTAGTGGACTGTTGGGGATTATAAAAATGTTGTACTCCATGGAAGTGTGATACTCCCTGAAGCAATCGATTACGCAGAGGCACGGATGATCGGGGCAAGTTTCACATTGAGTGGTGGTGTCCTTCCATATCCCCCTCTTGTGAAACACTCTGCATCTTTTTTGGGTTCGTCCCGTCTTTCCAGTATGGGGGACCACACCTGGAAAGTGTTGGCCAGGGACGATCTGGGCGCCTCCAGTTCCCGAGGTACTCCGGCCTGCTCTTTCCCGGTCTGAAAAAATCAGGTCTTTGAGGACTGCCTCATAGAATTGGAGGAATGTCTCTGTGCTGCCAGCGCTTCGGGATAGTACAAAAGCGTTGTACAAGGCAACCTGTACCAAGTAGACCGCAACTTTTTTGTACCATGCCCGGGTTTTGCGCATGGCATTATATGGCTTGAGGACTTGATCAGAGAGATCAACTCCTCCCATATATCGATTGTAGTCAACGATACAATCGGGCTTGAGGACCGTTGCCGCTGTACCTTGCACAGAGATGGGGGTGGTGCTGTTACCATGAATTGTGGACAGTACAAGGACATCCCTCTTGTCCTTATACCTGACCAGCAACAGGTTTCCACTGGTAAGGGCACGGGTCTCACCCCTGGGAATAGGTACCTGGAGGGGGTAGGCAGGGAGGCCGCGCTGATTTTTCCGCACGGTCCCACAAGCGAACGTGGATCTGGCGGGACCTGAACAAGGGAATGCTAGTATGACAGTTATCCAGTTATCTAGCAGTTGGTACATAAGGTCCCACACGAGTTTTCCGCTAACACCCAGAGTGGGGGGACATTCTGGGGGTTGAATACGGGAATCTCGCCCCTGGTACACACGAAATTTGTAAGTGTACCCTGAGGTACTCTCACAAATTTTGTACAGCTTCACGCCATACCTCGCCCGCTTAGTGGGAATGTATTGGCGGAAACTGAGTCTCCCTTGAACGCAACGAGAGACTCATCAACCGCGACCTCCCTTCCAGGTACGTAGGCCTGCGCAAATTTGGCCCCGAAGTGATCGATCACCGGCCGTATCTTATACAGACGGTCATAGGCAGGATCACCTCGGGGGAGACATGCTGCATTATCGGAATAATGCAGACATTTCCGGATGGCCTCAAATCGGGAGCGTGTCATGGCCGTACTGTAGAGTGGGGTCTCAAAGCTAAAAAACAATAAATTTAAATAAATTTTTTTTTTTTTTTCTAACTAACTTTTCCTTTCTATCCCTGCCTAACGGTGCCTCTCCCTCACTGACCCTAACCTACCTGGAGGGTGATGGGTGCCGATGGGGGGATTGCAGGAGCCTGGTGAGGACGGTGCAGGTGCTGGAAGAGGAGGGGAGAGAGGAGCGCCTGGAGTTTGAATCTCCCGCCTCTCTCCAGCACCAATCAGCACCCTGGACAGTGGCCATCAGCACCACAGCCAGCACCGCCTCTCCCAAATGCTCGGACTGTGATTGGTGGTGTGTAATCACACCACTGATCACAGTCCTTTTCCGGTTCATCGGATCACCGGAAACCCGAATGGAATGAATTGACCTGCGGTTTGCTGCGATCGCCGATACGGGGGCATCGCTCATACAGCAGGCATCCTGTTCCGATTAACCCCCGCCGCGCCGCAATCGCGTTTTAAACCCATGACATACCGGTACGTCATGTGTCCTTAAGGACTCGGGAAACATGCCGTACCGGTACGTCATGTGTCCCTAAGGGGTTAAGCTTCTTTACTGATGTATCCATCGGTGTGAATATTACTTGTAGATACAGAGTTGCAGGTATTCAGAAGGACCAAACAATTCCATGTGAAAAGCATTTCAAAATGATATACTTATTTAGATTGTGATCTCTCCAAAAATCTCAAGTGGACATATTTACCACTTGCTGGTATCTCTTGCACCAACTCTGGTTATAAATACTGTAATATCTTAATCTCACTACTACTTGTAAAAGATCAAAGTTTCTGTATTTTAATAAGTTTTTTTAAAATACAATTATATCGGCTGAAACAGCAGAAAGGCGCAGTTATGCAGAGCAACATAGAAACGGTTGGGCGCTAGACGTGCGTGTGTGGAGGAGACTTAGGCAAGATGTTATGAGCTAGAATAAGTTGAATGTTCATAGGGTGGGTGAATCATGAAAAAATAAAGATCAAAACCGCTGAAGGACGGGTGGATACTGATGAGCAGATCGTGTGCTTTGGGTGTAAAACATTTAAATGATGAGGATTGATGTGTCAAAAATCTAGCTAAATGGATATGGTGGATCATTCTAAGAGAAGGCTAACAATGATTAGGAGTTAACTGTAATTGGACATTCAGTGCATAACTGTATACAGGATATAGGAAAAATGAATAAGAAAGTGTGACTGAGTGTATGTAGACGAGATAAAAAGGGTAATTCTGACTAAGAAACTGTATGATGTATGGAAGCCTATGAGACTCCGCCCCCTGTTGTTGCAAATATTCGATGGCCCTGAAACTAGGGCGCCCTCATAGTCTGCGGGTACCAAATTTGAAGAGGAGTTCTCCCCCAAGGGGTGGTAAGGAAATTGCTGGCCAGGAAGAGACAAAACAAAGCACACACATGATGGGTGTTCAATAGAGTCCCTTATCCATGCGATCTCAGTTGCTTTATTTATAGTAAAATAACCTGGACCTGCCTCTTACAGCGAAAAGATAACATAGGACTTTACCATATATAACAAAACCTGAGACCAAGCAGCATCTGTCTGCAATAGTGGACATGTTAAAGACTATGGCCCATGTGTTCATATATAGCAAGTAGAGTTGAGCGAACCCGAACTTTAGGATTTTTGGACCGCGGACCCAAACCCGAATATTTCCGTAAAAGTTCGAGTTTGGGTTCGGTGTTCGGCGCTTTCTTGGCAGGCTGCGGAGCAGCCAATCAACAAGCGGTTAACTGTCTGACCTTAGAAGACATCACAGCCATGCCTACTAATGGTGATTGGCCAGAGCAGCATGTGACCCAGGCTCTATATAAGCTTGAGTCACGTAGCACTGCACGTCACTCTGCTGTTACAAGTGTAGGGAGAGAATGCTGCTGGACTTTTGATTTCAGGGAGAGAATAGGAGAGAATCTAACTCAGCGATCTACAGACAAATAGTTGTGTGGGTGCAGGGCACAATCGTTTTACCCTGCCCTGAGGCCATTGACCAAAAAATACTAACTTTTATAATTCTGTTAGTTAGGTGGGTGGCGGCGGCGGCCATTTTATGCAAGCTCAGTGCACCAGCACTGCAACTGAGCTTTTGGGACATTGCAAATCACCATTTTTTTTTAGCAAACTACAACATCTGGATTACTCAGTGTGCAATTTAAGGTAGAAATACACCCATCATTTTCTGGGGTTTTAAAAACATACTTCTTTGCCAAAAAACAGTTTTTTCCTGATCTGCAAGTGTTAAATTCAAGTTTAATATATACAGCTTTCATATTCTGTTACCAAAAAAAATGACTTTTTGGCAATCTACAACATCTGGATTAGTCAGTGTGCAATTTAAGCTAGAAATACACCCATCATTTTCTGGGGTTTAAAAAACACACTTTTTTTTGACAAAAAACACTATTTTCAGGCCTTGCAGCATCAGAACGTGTGCAATTACAGGCTTATATACTGCTGTCAAATTCAGTTGTTAAACATACACTTGTTTGGGCCAAAAAAATGTAGTTGCCAGCCTTTAATGCAGATGTCATTGTTAGATACACCCTTAATTTCTTTGGGTTAGATTCAGAGATTTGAAATACCGCCATTTGGTGCACCAATATTGAATTCAGCCCTACACTGGTTTAGGCCCTTTGAAATACCCCCTCTACATACAGGGGTTTGATTCAGGGATTTGAAATACAGCCATTTTGGGCAAAGAAATATTTACTTCAGGACTACACTGGTTCATGCCCTGTGAGATACACCCTCTACATACAGGGGTTTGATTTAGGGATTTGAAATACAGCCATTTGAAATACAGCTATTTTGGGCAAAGAAATATTTACTTTAGGCCTACACTGGTTCAGACCGTGTAAGATACCCCCTCTACATACAGGGGTTTGATTCAGGGATTTGAAATACAGCCATTTTGGGCAAAGAAATATTTACTTCAGGCCTACACTGGTTCAGACCGTGTGAGATACACCCTCTACATACAGGGGTTTGATTCAGGGATTTGAAATACAGCCATTTTGGGCAAAGCAATATTTACTTCAGGCCTACACTGGTTCAGACCATGTGAGATACCCCCTCTACATACAGGGATTTGAAATACAGCCATTTTGGGCAAATAAATATTTACTTCAGGCCTACACTGGTTCAGACCGTGTGAGATACCCCCTCTACATACAGGGGTTTGAATCAGGCATTTGAAATACAGCCATTTTGGGAAAGAAATATTTACTTCAGGCCTACACTGGTTTATGCCCTATGAGATACACCCTCTACATATAGGGATTTGAAATACAGCCATTTTGGGCAAAGAAATATTTACTTCAGGCCTATACTGGTTTAGACCATGTGAGATACACCCTCTACATACAGGGGTTTTATTTAGGGATTTGAAATACAGCCATTTTGGGCAATGAAATATTTACTTCAGGACTACACTGGTTCATGCCCTGTGAGATACACCCTCTACATACAGGGGTTTGATTCAGGGATTTGAAATACAGCCATTTGAAATACAGACATTTTGGGCAAAGAAATATTTACTTCAGGCCTACACTGGTTCAGACTGTGTGAGATACACCCTCTACATTCAGGGATTTGAAATACAGCCATTTGAAATACATCCATTTTGTGCAAAGAAATATTTACTTCAGGCCTACACTGGTTCAGACCGTGTAAGATACCCCCTCTACATACAGGGGTTTGATTCAGGGATTTGAAATACAGCCATTTTGGGCAAAGAAATATTTACTTCAGGCCTACACTGGTTCAGACCGTTTGAGATACCCCCTCTACATACAGGGATTTGAAATACAGCCATTTGAAATTCAGCCATTTTGGGCAAAGAAATATTTACTTCAGGCCTACACTGGTTCAGACCGTGTGAGATACCCCCTCTACATACAGGGGTTTGAATCAGGCATTTGAAATACAGCCATTTTGTGCAAATAAATATTTAATTTAGGCCTACACTGGTTCAGACCATGTGAGATACACCCTCTACATACAGGGGTTTTATTTAAGGATTTGAAATACAGCCATTTGGGGCAATGAAATATTTACTTCAGGACTACACTGGTTCAGACCATGTGAGATACAGCCTCTACATACAGGGGTTTGATTCAGGGATTTGAAATACAGCTATTTGAAATACAGACATTTTGGGCAAAGAAATATTTACTTCTGGCCTACACTGGTTCAGACTGTGTGAGATACCCCCTCTACATACAGGGTTTTGATTCAGGGATTTGAAATACAGCCATTTTGGGCCAAGAAATATTTACTTTAGGCCTACACTGGTTCAGACCGTGTGAGATACACCCTCTACATTCAGGGATTTGAAATACAGCCATTTGAAATACATCCATTTTGTGCAAAGAAATATTTACTTCAGGCCTACACTGGTTAAGACTGTGTAAGATACCCCCTCTACATACAGGGGTTTGAGTCAGGGATTTAAAATACAGCCATTTTGGGCAAGGAAATATTTACTTCAGGCCTACACTGCTTCAGACTGTGTGAGATACCCCCTCTACATACAGGGGTTTGAATCAGGCATTTGAAATACAGCCATTTTGGGAAATAAATAATTACTTCAGGCCTACACTGGTTCATGCCCTGTGAGATACACCCTCTACATACAGGGATTTGAAATACAGCCATTTTGGGCAAAGAAATATTTACTTCAGGCCTACACTGGTTCATGCCCTGTGAGATACACCCTCTACATACAGGGATTTGAAATACAGCCATTTTGGGCAAAGAAATATTTACTTCAGGCCTACACTGGTTCAGACCGTGTGAGATACCTCTCTACATACAGGGGTTTGATTCAGGGATTTGAAATGCTGCCATTTTGGGCAAAGAAATATTTACTTCAGGCCTACACTGGTTCAGACCGTGTGAGATACCCCCTCTACATACAGGGGTTTGAATCAGGCATTTGAAATACAGCCATTTTGGGAAATAAATATTTACTTCAGGCCTACACTGGTTCATGCCCTGTGAGATACCCCCTCTACATACAGGGATTTGAAATACAGCCATTTTGGGCAAAGAAATATTTACTTCAGGCCTACACTGGTTCAGACCGTGTGAGATACCTCTCTACATACAGGGGTTTGATTCAGGGATTTGAAATGCTGCCATTTTGGGCAAAGAAATATTTACTTCAGGCCTACACTGGTTCAGACCGTGTGAGATACCCCCTCTACATACAGGGGTTTGAATCAGGCATTTGAAATGCAGCCATTTTGGGAAATAAATATTTACTTCAGGCCTACACTGGTTCATGCCCTGTGAGATACACCCTCTACATACAGGGATTTGAAATACAGCCATTTTAGGCAAAGAAATATTTACTTCAGGCCTACACTGGTTCAGACCGTGTGAGATACCTCTCTACATACAGGGGTTTGATTCAGGGATTTGAAATGCTGCCATTTTGGGCAAAGAAATATTTACTTCAGGCCTACACTGGTTCAGACCGTGTGAGATACACCCTCTACATACAGGGGTTTGATTCAGGGATTTGAAATACAGCCATTTGAAATACAGCCATTTTGGGCAAAGAAATATTTACTTCAGGCCTACACTGGTTCAGACCGTGTGAGATACACCCTCTACATTCAGGGATTTGATTCAGGGATTTCAAATACAGCCATTTGAAATACATCCATTTTGTGCAAAGAAATATTTAATTTAGGCCTATACTGGTTCAGACCGTGTGAGATACCCCCTCTACATACAGGGGTTTTATTCAGGGATTTGAAATACAGCCATTTTTGGCAAATAAATATTTACTTCAGGCCTACACTGGTTCATGCCCTGTGAGATGCACCCTCTACATACAGGTGTTTGATTCAGGGATTTGAAATACAGCCATTTTGGGCAAAGAAATATTTACTTCAGGCCTACACTGGTTCATGCCCTGTGAGATGCACCCTCTACATACAGGTGTTTGATTCAGGGATTTGAAATACAGCCATTTTGGGCAAAGAAATATTTACTTTAGGCCTACACTGGTTCAGACCGTGTGAGATACACCCTCTACATTCAGGGATTTGAAATATAGCCATTTGAAATACATCCATTTTGTGCAAATAAATATTTACTTCAGGCCTACACTGGTTAAGACTGTGTAAGATACCCCCTCTACATACAGGGGTTTGAGTCAGGGATTTAAAATACAGCCATTTTGGGCAAGGAAATATTTACTTCAGGCCTACACTGGTTCAGACTGTGTGAGATACCCCCTCTACATACAGGGTTTTGATTCAGGGATTTGAAATACAGCCATTTTGGGCCAAGAAATATTTACTTTAGGCCTACACTGGTTCAGACCGTGTGAGATACACCCTCTACATTCAGGGATTTGAAATACAGCCATTTGAAATACATCCATTTTGTGCAAAGAAATATTTACTTCAGGCCTACACTGGTTAAGACTGTGTAAGATACCCCCTCTACATACAGGGGTTTGAGTCAGGGATTTAAAATACAGCCATTTTGGGCAAGGAAATATTTACTTCAGGCCTACACTGCTTCAGACTGTGTGAGATACCCCCTCTACATACAGGGGTTTGAATCAGGCATTTGAAATACAGCCATTTTGGGAAATAAATATTTACTTCAGGCCTACACTGGTTCATGCCCTGTGAGATACACCCTCTACATACAGGGATTTGAAATACAGCCATTTTGGGCAAAGAAATATTTACTTCAGGCCTACACTGGTTCAGACCGTGTGAGATACCTCTCTACATACAGGGGTTTGATTCAGGGATTTGAAATGCTGCCATTTTGGGCAAAGAAATATTTACTTCAGGCCTACACTGGTTCAGACCGTGTGAGATACCCCCTCTACATACAGGGGTTTGAATCAGGCATTTGAAATACAGCCATTTTGGGAAATAAATATTTACTTCAGGCCTACACTGGTTCATGCCCTGTGAGATACCCCCTCTACATACAGGGATTTGAAATACAGCCATTTTGGGCAAAGAAATATTTACTTCAGGCCTACACTGGTTCAGACCGTGTGAGATACCTCTCTACATACAGGGGTTTGATTCAGGGATTTGAAATGCTGCCATTTTGGGCAAAGAAATATTTACTTCAGGCCTACACTGGTTCAGACCGTGTGAGATACCCCCTCTACATACAGGGGTTTGAATCAGGCATTTGAAATGCAGCCATTTTGGGAAATAAATATTTACTTCAGGCCTACACTGGTTCATGCCCTGTGAGATACACCCTCTACATACAGGGATTTGAAATACAGCCATTTTAGGCAAAGAAATATTTACTTCAGGCCTACACTGGTTCAGACCGTGTGAGATACCTCTCTACATACAGGGGTTTGATTCAGGGATTTGAAATGCTGCCATTTTGGGCAAAGAAATATTTACTTCAGGCCTACACTGGTTCAGACCGTGTGAGATACACCCTCTACATACAGGGGTTTGATTCAGGGATTTGAAATACAGCCATTTGAAATACAGCCATTTTGGGCAAAGAAATATTTACTTCAGGCCTACACTGGTTCAGACCGTGTGAGATACACCCTCTACATTCAGGGATTTGATTCAGGGATTTCAAATACAGCCATTTGAAATACATCCATTTTGTGCAAAGAAATATTTAATTTAGGCCTATACTGGTTCAGACCGTGTGAGATACCCCCTCTACATACAGGGGTTTTATTCAGGGATTTGAAATACAGCCATTTTTGGCAAATAAATATTTACTTCAGGCCTACACTGGTTCATGCCCTGTGAGATGCACCCTCTACATACAGGTGTTTGATTCAGGGATTTGAAATACAGCCATTTTGGGCAAAGAAATATTTACTTCAGGCCTACACTGGTTCATGCCCTGTGAGATGCACCCTCTACATACAGGTGTTTGATTCAGGGATTTGAAATACAGCCATTTTGGGCAAAGAAATATTTACTTTAGGCCTACACTGGTTCAGACCGTGTGAGATACACCCTCTACATTCAGGGATTTGAAATATAGCCATTTGAAATACATCCATTTTGTGCAAATAAATATTTACTTCAGGCCTACACTGGTTAAGACTGTGTAAGATACCCCCTCTACATACAGGGGTTTGAGTCAGGGATTTAAAATACAGCCATTTTGGGCAAGGAAATATTTACTTCAGGCCTACACTGGTTCAGACTGTGTGAGATACCCCCTCTACATACAGGGTTTTGATTCAGGGATTTGAAATACAGCCATTTTGGGCCAAGAAATATTTACTTTAGGCCTACACTGGTTCAGACCGTGTGAGATACACCCTCTACATTCAGGGATTTGAAATACAGCCATTTGAAATACATCCATTTTGTGCAAAGAAATATTTACTTCAGGCCTACACTGGTTAAGACTGTGTAAGATACCCCCTCTACATACAGGGGTTTGAGTCAGGGATTTAAAATACAGCCATTTTGGGCAAGGAAATATTTACTTCAGGCCTACACTGCTTCAGACTGTGTGAGATACCCCCTCTACATACAGGGGTTTGAATCAGGCATTTGAAATACAGCCATTTTGGGAAATAAATATTTACTTCAGGCCTACACTGGTTCATGCCCTGTGAGATACACCCTCTACATACAGGGATTTGAAATACAGCCATTTTGGGCAAAGAAATATTTACTTCAGGCCTACACTGGTTCATGCCCTGTGAGATACACCCTCTACATACAGGGATTTGAAATACAGCCATTTTGGGCAAAGAAATATTTACTTCAGGCCTACACTGGTTCAGACCGTGTGAAATACCTCTCTACATACAGGGGTTTGATTCAGGGATTTGAAATGCTGCCATTTTGGGCAAAGAAATATTTACTTCAGGCCTACACTGGTTCAGACCGTGTGAGATACCCCCTCTACATACAGGGGTTTGAATCAGGCATTTGAAATACAGCCATTTTGGGAAATAAATATTTACTTCAGGCCTACACTGGTTCATGCCCTGTGAGATACCCCCTCTACATACAGGGATTTGAAATACAGCCATTTTGGGCAAAGAAATATTTACTTCAGGCCTACACTGGTTCAGACCGTGTGAGATACCTCTCTACATACAGGGGTTTGATTCAGGGATTTGAAATGCTGCCATTTTGGGCAAAGAAATATTTACTTCAGGCCTACACTGGTTCAGACCGTGTGAGATACCCCCTCTACATACAGGGGTTTGAATCAGGCATTTGAAATGCAGCCATTTTGGGAAATAAATATTTACTTCAGGCCTACACTGGTTCATGCCCTGTGAGATACACCCTCTACATACAGGGATTTGAAATACAGCCATTTTAGGCAAAGAAATATTTACTTCAGGCCTACACTGGTTCAGACCGTGTGAGATACCTCTCTACATACAGGGGTTTGATTCAGGGATTTGAAATGCTGCCATTTTGGGCAAAGAAATATTTACTTCAGGCCTACACTGGTTCAGACCGTGTGAGATACACCCTCTACATACAGGGGTTTGATTCAGGGATTTGAAATACAGCCATTTGAAATACAGCCATTTTGGGCAAAGAAATATTTACTTCAGGCCTACACTGGTTCAGACCGTGTGAGATACACCCTCTACATTCAGGGATTTGATTCAGGGATTTCAAATACAGCCATTTGAAATACATCCATTTTGTGCAAAGAAATATTTAATTTAGGCCTATACTGGTTCAGACCGTGTGAGATACCCCCTCTACATACAGGGGTTTTATTCAGGGATTTGAAATACAGCCATTTTTGGCAAATAAATATTTACTTCAGGCCTACACTGGTTCATGCCCTGTGAGATGCACCCTCTACATACAGATGTTTGATTCAGGGATTTGAAATACAGCCATTTTGGGCAAAGAAATATTTACTTCAGGCCTACACTGGTTCATGCCCTGTGAGATGCACCCTCTACATACAGGTGTTTGATTCAGGGATTTGAAATACAGCCATTTTGGGCAAAGAAATATTTACTTTAGGCCTACACTGGTTCAGACCGTGTGAGATACACCCTCTACATTCAGGGATTTGAAATATAGCCATTTAAAATACATCCATTTTGTGCAAAGACATATTTACTTCAGGCCTACACTGGTTCAGACCGTGTGAGATACCCCCTCTACATACAGGGATTTTATTCAGGGATTTTAATTACAGCCATTTTGGGCAAAGAAATATTTACCTTGTACCGGCATCCTGGGATAGTAGTTTCTTTAGATTTCAAAGCTCAACGGCCGTGTTAGAGACCGGCGATCACTGAAGGAACCTTCGCCCTAAAGCTCCGGTCATATGAGCTTTAACAAGTCACGTGAGCGGACATTTAGTTGGCTCCTGGTTCATTGTGAACATTTCAAGTTCCCGTAAGTATAAGAAGACACCGGCTGGACTTAGGTGAAATTGATACAGTTGCGTTAATAGGTGGGACACCACCTCGATATACTATCGCACTGTGTCTGTTCGATACCCTAAGTTCCTGTGATTAATTGCTTACGTTCTGTTTGCCTGAAACCTTTGGTAGGAGCAATATACGGGACTGACCACCCTATTGAAGCTGAACGCAACCATTTGAAAGTAATATACCAATATATGAATTGCAGTTCTACATTTTAACATATTTGGACCTTCTGATGTACATCAATTGATTGTGGTCTTTTTTTTTTTTTAATATGTTTTATTTTCCAAAAGATAGAAATCGACAATCTTCCATTTCAATGTCACAAAGCAATAGAATAGGAATACAATAGTAAATTCATCTCATCTTATGCTAACTTTCCCTTTTTTTGTTTTTTTTTTGTTGTTTTTTAACCCCCCTATCCCTCCCTCCATCCCCCTTTTCTTTCCGCGGAGCTGCCGTATCTACACCAAATGTCATTGTTTCCAGTTGCCCCAAATCCGCGACCAGGCTGCCTTTTTCCCCGCTGTTTGAGCTAGAATATATTCATACTGCCTAACCCTATTCATCCGCTCCATCCACTCCTGTAAATTAGGGTATTTCATGGTGCCCCAGTATTTAACGATTATTATTTTGGCCAGGGCAATGCCCCGAAACCAAAGTATCTGCTCAGTTTTATTTTTAGCTGTCTCTGGGAAAGTGCCCAGGATTGCATAATCAATGCATGCTTGATACTTCATAAGGGAGCAATCCTGCAATTTCCGGAATATTTGATTCCAATATTCATTTATCCCTGGGCATTCCCACAGCAAATGTTTATAATCTCCTCTGTCTTTATTACATTTATAGCAGTTCTGTTTTCTGTCTTTATAAATGATATGCAGTAATGCTGGTGTATAATAGAGACGGTGTATGATTTTTAAAAGAATCCATGCATGGGCGGGTGAAACAGTCGATCTTTTAATATTTCTGTACACGGTATTCCACGGAATGGGTTCCCCCTTTTGTAGATCTCTTTCCCATTTAACCTCACCCCTAAATGTGATAATTTTCGTGTGTTCATGTTTTAACTTAGCATAAATATGTGATATAGAAGTGTTAACTGTCATATCTTGACAAAGGTCTAAAAAAGTTTTCCTTACAATATGTAAATAGTTCTTATTCTCCGTGTAGTTTATAGCGTGACGTAGTTGTTCGTATCGAAATTTATCAATAAATCCTAATTTAATGTCTGGTAGAATTTCATTTAAGGGCTTAATCTGTCCTTTATGAAAAACCTGTGCAATTAAATATATCCCATATTTTTCCCAATATTCAGCATCACCCAGTTTCATAACTTGTGGTAAGTGTGCATTCCCCCACAATGGGGTGTACTGAACTGCTTCAGATACGCCCACCATATATCTAACTTGTTGCCAGATATACCCAAGCATTCTACTAAACGGGTTTATTATTATTTTCTTCTTGAGAATACCAGTTTCAAGAATATGAAAAAGATCCGACCATGGTCTACAGTGCTCCCCAAAAAGAGGCCGAATGCATTTATTCTTTCGATTCCTCACACACCATCTCAATTGGACAGCTATATAATATCCTTTTAGAAAAGGGATGGACATTCCACCCTCTTCTTTATACAAAAATTGTATCTTAATTCTAACTCGTTTGCGGCCCCATATCAGTTCATTGAAGAGGGTCTCTAACTTATTAAAAAACTTATCTTCTATTGTAATTGGGCTAGTATTGAATACATATAATAACATTGGTAGTAGTGTCATTTTTATAAGTGCTATGCGGTTGATTTGTGACAAGGGGAGTTTTAGCCATATTCTAATTTTTTCCTTAACTCTATCTATTATTGGGAGTATATTCAATTTCGTATAATGTTCCAGTTTGGTCCCTATCTGGATGCCTAGATATAATAAGGAATCTGCTGGGGTCAATATGCTAACCCGAAAATTATGGCCCAGTGGGACCGGACGTCTTAATGGGAGAAATTTGGATTTCTCCCAGTTTATCTCATATCCAGATAGGCATCCAAACTCATCCAGACTTTCCATAACCCTGGGCAAATTCATATACCCCCTCCCCAGAAAAAGCAACATATTGTCCGCATATAGACTTATTTTGTCAACTTCTCCCTCGCACCCAAAGCCCGATATTTCCCCGTCTGCTCTAATTTTGCATGCAATTGGCTCCAGAAACAGCGAGAAGAGCAAGGGGGAGAGGGGGCAGCCCTGGCGTGTTCCTCGGGTCAGGGGGAAGGGGACAGAGTATTCACCATTGATTTGGACCCCGGATACCGGATTTTGATACAAAATGCGAACCCATCTGGAGAAATATTCACCTATTTTCACCCGAGACATTACTCTCCAGAGGAAGGGCCACTCCACCCTGTCGAAGGCCTTAGCGGCGTCCAAGGACAGGATGGAGCAGTCCCCCCCATCCCCCATCTGAACGTTCAAGAAAGCCCTCCTTATGTTGTCCTGTATGTTCCTTTTGGGAATGAACCCAGTTTGGTCTGCATGGACGACTTTGTGGATAACTGTTTTTAATCTATTAGCTAGGATCTTATAATCTGTGTTCAATAGAGAGATGGGGCGATAGGATGTGACTGACAGCGGGTCTTTCCCTCTTTTGGGGATTAATGTGATGGTTGCTTCCATCCATGAGGGTGGTAGAGAACCCATTGTCCAGGATTGGTTTAGTACCTCCAACATTTGGGGAAGGATAGTTCCCTCATGTTTCCGGTATAGTTCGAATGGGAAGCCATCCACCCCTGGTGATGTATTACCCTTGATAGATTGCAGCGTAATCTGTAGCTCGGTCAGTTGAATAGGTCTATTCAGCCAGTCAATTTCTTGTTGGTCAAATTCAGGGATCTTAATATTATCTAGATATTGATCTATTTTTCCTCCCTGATTTTTAGACCCGGCTTGATATAACGTCGAGAAATATCGGGTAAATTCCCTTAGAATATCATCAGAGTCTTGTAGGATGTTTCCTGCCTCGGTCCTAATTCCGATAATGTTATTGCTCCCCCTTTGATTTTGTACTATCATGGATAACAATCTGCTTGGTTTGCCAGACTCGCTGAAGCTTCTCAACCCTGAGAAGAACATTTTGTTCTGTGCTTTTTTATATAAATATTGTTTATATTCATCTTGTACTTTTTTTAGTTGAAGTTGTTTTTCTGGGGTGTTTACGTGGGTGATCTCGTTCATTATCTGGTTGAGCATCCCTTCTATTTCTTTTTGAGTTTGGGCAAAGGCATTTTTCTGTTTCCTAATTTCATGTGAATATATACCCCGAAGGTATGCCTTAAGCGAGTCCCAAACCATATGGATATGTGTTGAGTTAACGTTATCGCTCCAAAAGAGCTTTATTTCTTCATTAATCTTATCCAAATCCCTTATTAATGTCATCCAGTGGGGGTTAAGTTTAAAAGTTCTATTTTGGTTTGGTTTATTAGGACTATCCAGTATTACCATAACCGGACTATGGTCAGAGACACCGTGACATTCATAATTCATTTTTTTAACCCTATTAATGAGCTCGGGGCTGGCGAGGGCCAGATCAACTCGGGACATGGTCCTGTATGTGTTACTAAAACATGAAAATACTTGCTTATTTCCATAAATAGATCGCCATATGTCAACCAATGCCATTTCTTTACAAATTCTAGATAGTACGGTACTTGAACCAAAATTTGACTCATAATTAGTTATAGTGGAAATCCTATCTTTTTTAATGTCCATGACCGAGTTGAAGTCGCCCATCACCAGGCACGGGCACTCCTCTCGTGCTGCAATATAATCCATCAATTTACATAATACAGTTGTTGTGAAAGGGGGTGGAATGTATATAAAAGCGATAATTCTCCTTTGCCCCTGCCAATAACAGTGCAGAAAAATATACCGGCCCTCTTGATCAATTAGCTGTTCTATTGGGTCATAGTCTACCTGTCTGTGAACATAAACGCTAATTCCACGAGAATATGTGGAGTAACAAGAATGGTATTCGTGAGCGGCCCATCTCCTTCCACCCAGCGCTGCCACTTTTTCCACCTGTAAGGTGTGTTTCTAGCAGGGCCACTATTGCTGGTAAATGTCTAGAGACCAAATCGAACACTACGCATCTCTTAATTTTATCCGCAAAACCGCGGATGTTCCATGTCAATATTCTGGACATTTTTTAATAGTCCCCCCTGACTTTGGGGCAGCACTGGGCGGAAGAGCAGGGGCACCCCCAATGGTATACCCTCAATACCCCGACAGTTCCCCGCGGAAAAAAAGCCCCCTCCCCCAACCCCCCAAACCCCTATCCCATTCTGACCTGCGAGTCGCAAACTGCGGCTCATAGGTCTTTAACTATAGACTATCCCGCCTCCCCCGCCGTCGACCCCCCCAGCTCCCCCTCACTGCAACCACGAGCAGGTTATTTAATGCCCTGAGAGTCCATCCAATCAGCTGCATCCCCTGGGTTGGAAAAAAATGGAAAGTTTTCTTTGTGGACAACCCGTAGTTTTGCAGGGTACATCATGGAGTATTTTAGTTGGGCTTGTATCAGTCTCTTTTTAACATCCTTATATTCTCTTCTTTTATCTTGCGTAACTTTAGAGAAGTCCGGGTATATCTCTATATTAGCATCGTTGTATTTCACCGTTTGTATCTCTCTTTTCCACCTAAGGATATAATCCCGATCCCTTGAGGAGGTCATTTTAATTAACAAAGGCCTTGGTGCTAGCCCTGGTAGAGGTTTTCTTGTTGGGATGCAGTGTGCTCTCTCCACTGTGAGTGCTACGGCCACTCCTGTGGCTGTTACATTATTTGACAGCCATTTTTGTATGAAACTTGTGGGGTCGTCTTTTTCTGCTCCTTCCGGGAAACCCACTAATTTAAGATTGTCTCTCCGGGATCTGTCCTCCAAATCCGCCATTTTTTCCTTCAGTGCCTTATTATCACTCTGTACGGTTGCCATCCTTTTTTTAATCTGACTGGATTCTTTTTGCAGTTCTGTGGTCAGAATTTCGTACTCTTTAACACGTTGCCTCATTTTATTTAGATCGTCCCGGATTACCGAGATGTCGGTCTGCACTGCTGCCACCGTTGTCGTCAAAGTACTTAATGATTGATTGGTTGTTTTAACTGCCTCCAGTATACCCGCTAATTTATGATCAATATTACTCATCTGGTTGTCTGCTTCTGCTGCCCGGTTTTCTCCCACCTTATTTAGAGGGTTTTCGTTCTCTTCATAATCCCCCATCTGTGGTGTTTGTTTCTGATCACCCCTTGTCTTGGTTAATGGAGGTGGGGATTTAAGATATTTATCAAGCTGCGTCCTTACAGCGCCCCCTTTGGGTGAAGAGGTTCCGATGGACTTTCTGTTATGTAGTTTTGAGGCCATATTTTTTTTCCCCCTTTCCCCTTTTATTCCCTTCCCCTTCCCTCCTCTCACACGGTTACTTCAGGGTTAATATTGCGCAGATCTCAATATTTCTACAAACACAGTCATGAATATCTTGTGGAACCCAAAAAGGTTAAATAAATCAGGGAATCTTGCATATAGGCCCCCCGGTATCCTGAGTCACGGATAACTCCAAGGTGAGATTGTCCTGATTCTGGGGCTCATAGGTTCCGGGGTCTAGGGCTCAGAGGGGTGATGGAGCAGTATTCACCACACAACAGTGCAATGTCCAGCAACGGAACAGAGGCAACGCTAGTATACACTGGTGTGGCTGGTATAGCGCCCAGAAAAAAGGCTGTTTAATCCTAGCAACTGTCACAGCAGCCCCACAGGTAGGTCAGGTAAAGCAGCTGGCAAGTAAAGCAGCGTATAGTGGAACAGCCGATGCAGTGTCAGCAGTGATAAGGGAGAGAGGTAACCTCTCCCAGCCCCCCTCTCTTCAGGACCACCCAGCAAACAGGGCAACAGGGCAGATGAGGCAGAGGGAACGGCACACAAACGACCGCTCCTAGCAGACAGCACCAGGCAGACGGGGCTCCCAAGAACGGTGACACACAGGAAGACGTCTACTCACACCGCGACTCCCAGACTCCAAACAGCGCGTGGAGCCTCCAGCCTTGAGCAGCCCAGAGCAGGCACAGATGGAACAGCCTGAGACAGCAAGGACCCCTGGTGAGGACCCCGGACATCCAGCCTCCGAAGCCGACTCAGCGGGGAGAACGGCGGCGCTCCACAGTAAGGGGATAGACCAGCGGGCCCAACAGATACATCGGCAGGTAAATCAGCCTCTCAGCAAGGGGTCGGGTGACTCATCAGCGGCATTACCGCCCGTGCCGTAGCGAGAGCAGGAGCCGGCGTTGTGGGAGGGGGAGGACCGCTGCACGCCCGTCTGCTCACGTCATGCCGCAGCGCCTCCCCGAAGATCTTGATTGTGGTCTTAAATGCCTTATCCATTGCTGCTATTGTGTAATTAATGCGATTTTATTTATGTATTGCTGTTATTGTGTGCATTTAATGATATTTGCTATTTTATTCATTTTTTATACTGCCATTTTAGGGAGTACAACCTCTATTAAACAGATATCTCATCTGATTCCATATTTGAGTGCCTGGTCCTATTTTCAATACTATATTTCTTGCTTTCTATGACTGGGTGGGTCACAAAGGCTAAGAGCACCTTATCCTGATTACTCAGCTGTAGCGATCCACAGTCATTTTGTTTGGATTTGCGTCTGGGTATAAGTTGAATCAATTGATTAATGATTTTTCTTTTGTTGATACGGCTGAAAGGATATTGGGGAAACCACCACCGAATACCTATAAATCTGATAGGGGGGAATAGAATCAAGAATAGATTATATTTTTACGTCCTAAAATATTAGTTGTATAAGTTATTCACAGAATGTTTTTTTTTTTCTCGGATCATGAATGTTTAAAAATTGGTGTGGAAGGTGAGAGTAAAAATGTGTATGGTAAAGGTGTGTGGAAATTTAATGTAAGTTTGTTAGAAGATGAAAATGTAATGAAGGTTTTTAGATATCAGTATGTAGAATGGAGAAAAAAGATGGTTGATTTTGAAGATATTCTGAAGTGGTTGAAAGGGAAGATAAAAGTGTTTTTCAGGAGATGGGGTTGTAAAAAAATGAGTATGATGAAGAATAAATATAATGAGATGAATAAAAGACTGAATTGGTTGAGGAAATTGAAAGGTATAGGTGTGGAAGTAAATGATCTAATTAGGAAAGCTAAGGAGGAACAGAATCAATTTATTGAGAAAAAAGGGAAATAAATAATTTTTCAGTCGAAAGTTGAATGGATTGAGAAAAATGAAAAATGTACAAGATTTTTCTTTAAGAAAGTGTGTGGTAAGAAGGAAGATATGTGTGAAATTTTGAATGATGAAGGGGTTTGTGTGAGTGGGGTTGATATGATGAGAGAGGTAGAGGAGTTTTATGATAAGTTGTATGCAAACAAATGGACAGATAAAAGTTTGATGAGTGAGACGTTGAAAAGCATTGAAGATAAATTAAGTAAGGAAGATAGTGAATTGTTGTGTGTGGATATTTCTGCGGATGAGATTAAGAAGATTGTGTTTTGGGCAAAAAAGAATAAAACACCTGGGAAGGGTGGGATTCCGGTAGAATTGTATGTTGCTGCATGGGATTGGATGCGAGAGGATTTCTGTAATGTATGCAAATATATGTGGGCGAATGAAGGTGTGGTTGTGTTGATTTTTTAAAAAGGTGAGAAAAAGTGTTTGGGTAATTGGAGACCAATTACTTTGTTAAATGTGGATTATAAACTTTTCAGTAAGATGTTGGCGAATCGTATGCGAGAAGTGGTTGGCAAGGTTGTGCTCCTGCGGTTTGGTGTGCTGACTGACCCCCTTTTTTGGTTTTTCTTTGCAGTCTGTACTGGAGGTGTGGCTGCCTCCCCAGTCATGCACTCCTGACCACCCTGTCTGCCTTACAGGCCGATTTTAATTAGTGTCAGTACATAGTCAGGCCAGCTCCACTTCACTCACTGAAGCCATTGCACCAGGAGTGAGATAGTTTGTGGACTCTCACTGCAAACCTTGGTATCCATTATCGGCGGTGATGCTGTGGAGTGGGCCTGCTGTGTAACCTACACTCCCTGAAGTGTATGGTAGCCGTCATGGCGCCTAACAGGTAGAATTTAGCGTAGGAACCCGTCTAATAGAGATTGCCTTGACGTTCGGCAGACGGGCTCAGATTATTTTGTACAAAACGATTTGCCAAGTATCTCTCACTTATAGTGTAGCACTTGTAATTTTTATGCAATTTTGTACTCTATATTGCAGTGAATTGTCGCATTTCATGTTTTCGTCTTTTTAAGGTTGTGCAAGAAGAACAAGTGTGTGCAGTGCCAGGGAGAAGTATGATAGAGAATTTGTTTTTACTAAGAGATATGATTGGGGATTGTAAGGATAGGAAGCGCAAATGTATGTTGCTATCTGTAGATTTTGAGAAGGCCTTCGATAGGGTTGCGCATGCGTTTATGTTTGAGGTACTAAGGAGGATGGGGTATCCTGAGAAGTTTTTGAAGTGCGTGAAAATCTTATATGAAGGACTGGGAAGTGAGATATTAGTGAATGGAAATTTGAGTCGAAACATAAGGGTTAGTTCCGGAGTTAGGCAAGGGTGCCCAATGTCTCCAGTACTGTTTATTAGTGTGATTGAGGTATTGATGTGTATGGTGAGGAAGGATAAAGTGATGACAGGGATGTTAATTCCAGGAAGTATGGGGAAATGCGTCAATGTGTTGGGTTATATGGATGACACTGTGATAGTGAATGATAATATGGCGGCGATGAGGAGAGAAAGATTGATTTTGGATTTGTTTTGTGGAGTTCAGGGTTTAAAGAAAATTGGAATAAATGTTCATTTAAATGTTTTGGGGATAGTGAAGTAAGAATGGAGGATGTGAAATATGAGGAAGGACCGATTAAAGTATTGGGGGTGTTATTTGATGATAAAATGAAAGGAGATGAAAGTTGGGAGGAGAATAGAAAGAAAGTTGAACTTTTGGAAGAGAGTGAACTCTGACTGGTAAGATTGTAATTGTGAAATCAGTAATATTGCCGATTGTAGGGTTTGTATATGGAGTGTATCCCAGGAATGTTATGAAATTAAAAAAAGTGGAGAAAATGGTGTTTACCTTTTTATGGGGGAGTAAAATGGAGAAAGTGAAAAGAGAATATGTGTGTAAGTTAAGAGACAATGGAGGGATGGGTTTTCCAAATTTTATTTTTGGTATAGGTTATGTCAAAATTTTTGTAGTTTTGATTGGGAAAGAGCAAGTGTGCGTATATGATGAGATATATGGCAGGGTGGATGATATATGGTCTGAGATGGAAGAAGAGAGACGCAAGAGTTCCAGTTTCCTTTGTATGTCCAAAATGGTACGCGATAATACAGGGCGGGCCATTTATATGGATACACCTTAATAAAATGGGAATGGTTGGTGATATTAACTTCCTGTTTGTGGCACATTAGTATATGTGAGGGGCGAAACTTTTCAAGATGGGTGGCGGCCATTTTGAATCCAACTACGGATACTAGAAGCCTGTGCTAGCATTTCTCCTGCGGTGTTGCTATCAGTGTGTGAAGAGTGGGAGAAGAGGGTTGCATTGACAATCCAACACAATGGGCAGCACATTGAACACATTTTGTAAGTGGTCAGAAACTTGTAAATAACTCATGAAAGAATAAAGTTACGTTAAAACCAAGCACACCATTGTTTTTCTTGTGAAATTCTCAATAAGTTTGATGTGTCAAATGACCCTCTTCCTATTGAAAAAACAAAAGTTGGATTCAAAATGGCCGACTTCAAAATGGCCGCCATGGTCACCACCCATCTTGAAAAGTTTCCCCCCTCACATATACTAATGTGCCACAAAAAGGAAGTTAATATCACCAACCATTCCCATTTTATTAGGGTGTATCCATATAAATGGCCCACCCTGTAGAATCTTTTATTAGGAATCATGATTTGTTAAATAAGAAGTATATGATGAATATATTGCAGAAGAATGAGATTGCATGTGATATTAGGGGTCTGAGATTATGTGAGGCTGAGAAAGTATGGTCAAAATTCTTAATTAAAGGTACGTCAAATAGACAGAAAGATATCGTGTGGTTGGGGTTGCAAAATGCGTTACCTGTGAGAGAAGTACAGAAAAGGAGAGGTTTGATAAGGTCAGAGTTGTGTCCAAAGGAAAGGTTGTGGGGAGAGAGAGTGTGAGACACTTGTTTTGGGAATGTAGGTATGCACAAGAGGTTTTGAGGTCTGATAAAATTGCTGACGAGTGTTACATTTATGAATTCGAAAGTGGCATTGTTTGCTATTGGTGCATGTGGAAAACAGAATATTAGGGTATTGTGGCTTATAATGTTTTGTGTGAGGAATTTGTGGGTGTTTAAGAGAGAATTGTTATCTGTAGAGGAATGTGTGAAACTTTTTTTGTCTAGATTATTCTTTGTTTATAAATGGGATAGTCAGTATGGTGGTGGTTTAGACAGTGAAGGGGTGTGGAAGTATAAAGAATTTTGATTTCTTGTCAATTTGTAATTAACTCCTTAAGGACACAGCCTTATTTCACCTTAAGGACCAGGCTATTTTTTGCAAATCTGACTAGTTTCACTTTAAGTGGTGATAACTTTAAAACGCTTTGACTTATCCAGGCCATTCTGAGATTGTTTTTTCGTCACATATTGTACTTCATGACACTGGTAAAATGGAGTCAAAAAAATTCATTTTTATTTATAAAAAAATACCAAATTTGCAAATTTCCAAATTTCAATTTCTCTATAATACGTAGTAATACCTACAAAAATAGTTATTACTTTACATTCCCCATATGTCTACTTCATGTTAGGATCATTTTGGGTATTACATTTTATTCTTGGGTGACGTTGCAAGGCTTAGAAGTTTAGAAGTAAATCTTGAAATTTCTCAGAAATTTTCAAAACCAACTTTTCAAGGACCAGTTCAGGTCTGAAGTCACTTTGTGAGGCTTACATAATAGAAACCACCCAAAAATGACCCCATTCTAGAAACTACACCCCTCAAGATATTAATGGAAAATGGAAATTTCTAAATTTCACTTTTTTGGCAGATTTTCCATTGTAATATTTTTTTTCCAGTTACAAAGCAAGGGTTAACAGCTAAACAAAACTCAATATTTATGGCCCTGATTCTGTAGTTTACAGAAACACCCCATATGTGGTCGTAAACTGCTGTACGGGCACACAGCAGAGCTCAGAAGGAAAGGAATGCCATACGGTTTTTGGAAGGCAGATTTTGCTAGACTGTTTTTTTTTACACCATGTCCCATTTGAAGCCCCCCTGATGCACCCCTAGAGTAGAAACTACAAGAAAGTTACCCCATTTTAGAAACTACGGGATAGGGTGGAAGTTTTGTGTGTACTAGTTTAGGGTACATATGATTTTTGGTTGCTCTATATTACACTTTTTGTGAGGCAAGGTAACAAGAAATAGCTGTTTTGGCACTTTTTTTGTTATTTACAACATTCATGTGGTATTTTTATATAGCAGGTTGTCACGGACGCGGCGATACCTAATATGTATACAATTTTTTTATTTATGTAAGTTTTACACAATGATTCCATTTTTGAAACAAAAAAATAATCATGTTTTAGTGTCTCCATAGTCTGAGAGCCATAGTTTTTTCAGTTTTTGCGCGATTATCTTGGGTAGGGTCTCATTTTTTGCGGGATGAGATGACTGTTTGATAGGCACTATTTTGGGGTGAATATGACTTTTTGTGATGTAAGATGACCAAAAATTGCTTTTTTTACACCATTTTATTTTTTACGGTGTTCACCTGAGGGGTTAGGTCATGTGATATACTTTTATAGAGCCGATCGATACGGACGCGGCGATACCTAATATGTATACTTTTTTTAAATTTACTTACGTTTTACACAATAACGGCTTTTTTAAAACAAAACAATTATGTTTTAGTGTCTCCATATTCTGAGCCATAGTTTTTTTTATTTTTTGGGCGATTGTCTTAGGTAGGGTCCCATTTTTTGCGGGATGAGGTGACGGTTAGATTGGTACTATTTTGGTGGGCATACACCTTTTTGATCGCTTACTGTTGTACTTTTTGTGATGTAAGGTGACAAAAAAATGGTTTATTTATTTTTTATTTTTTACGGTGGTAGGGGTTAGGTCATATGATATGTTTATAGAGCCGGTTGATACGGACGCGGCGATACCTAATATGTCTACTTTGTTTTTTTAACTTTATTTGGGGAAAATGATGTTTTTGTTTATTTTTACTTGAAACTTTAAATTTTCGGGGGGGGGGGACTTTACGCGGCGGTGATCGGAAATACACAGGGCGTACCTGTACGCCCTGTGTCCTTAAGTACCAGGACATAAGGGCGTACCTGTACGCCCTGTGTCCGGAAGAGATTAAATAAAGAACCATGATGATGAAGTAGAAAGTGCTCATTATAGATTTGGTATGATACCCAGATGACGTATGCTAAGTACTAAATACTAAACTGAAATGGTTATAAAAAATTAAAAAAAAAACCTGTTCTTATCAGTTTAATATCTGGGACCATATATTAAATGGATTTTTCGAACAGGGAGATGGAAAAAGAGCTTGCTCTGTCCACTCCAAGCATTGACCTGATATTGCAGTACCTCCAGGACCGGTGCACCCCTTCTAATCCAGTATCAAAAAACAGAATGAAATAGATTGATTGCAAGCATCCTTCCTACTTCCAGCAAGCAAGTGGAAAGTTGTGTGTGTCCTGCTTCATTCTGAACTTCAGCTTCTCCTCTCTCTGCCCAGTCAGTGCTGTGCTGCTTGCTGCGTACCTGCAACTAGTCTGTCAATCTCGTAATTAATGCAGCAGCTGTCGGTTTGTTCCAGCACCAACCAACCCAGCCAGTCTCCTCACACCCCAAATCCAATTAAGACTGATGGATTAATTGACTTATCACCTCAATATAGTGTTTGGACATCCACACACCTTGGGTTTGATTGGCCTGTTGCGCACCTGGGATGCTGAGTTGTTCCTGGAAATTTACCCTTTTGTAGCAAGTTGGCTGGATGTAACCATTTTGCTTTTTCAGTGCTTTAGTAAAGTATGCCTGTGTCTCTCTCTTGTCGATCTTTTGAACTGGATTACTTGGAGGCTAGAAAGTAGTCCAGCACTTCCTATGTATCAGCAGCAACTGGACAATGGACGGAACACTGCACGTGTCACAGGAGGCTGGTCAGGTCAGGGGTCAAGTAAGGTCAGGTCACTGGATGACATCACAAGGGCCCTGTCGGAACAGTCAACAATGGGGCCCTGACATCTCAATCAACAATGCATGCCCCTTTTTTTCTTTTCTTTTTTTCTTCTCTCTCACAACTCTTCACTACTTCTCCATTCACTCCTCCTATCTGTCTTTCTGCTTGGTGTGTTTTGGCACCAGGATTTGCGTGCGAAGAAAAGGCGTGGCCAAAAGTGGGCATGCACCGGGTGGGCGGTGCTATGCAGATGGCGAAAACGAAGAGGAGCATGATGGTGATTGCTGAGCGGAGGACGCACGTTCTCCCTGGTTTGTGAGAGCAAGAAGCCTCCTGGACTGTAGGCTGTTGCTTTGAGAGGTGTTCTGCATTGTGGAGCAGCGGCCCAGTTGTCGAGGCCGACCGGGTATCGCTTCTCGGCCTTTTGGCTAGATCAAGTGTAGGAATACGTTTGTGTCTAGCTGAGAGTCCCTGGGTACCCGTCTCCTCGGCCTGGGAGGAGGGCGCAGGTTTATAGCCTGCGTTCTACCTCCCTGCTGCTATTGGGGAGCGGCCTAGTACCGGGGAACCGTGAGGCGATCGTCTATTGCCTTTTTCCAGAAATGGAGCGCCAGGGTGTGAGGAACACACTACGTTTCCTGGTTTTGCCAGAATTCATTCCGCAAATTGGAAGACAGATGATGATTGAGGAGGTGATCATCAAGACACTGAAGCTGGACCTATCCTATATCCTTTGCTTACAGGACTTTCCGAAGTCAGGACGCTTTGACCTAACTCTGGTGGAAGGAGGAATCTGCTGCAATCTATACGAAAAGATAAAGACTATAAAGATGGAAGATTCCTCGTCCATTATGCACAAACTTTCTATATTCCCAGTCTACTTGATGGAAGAAAGAACTGTGACTGTCCATCTTTTCATCCCATTCACGCCAATGGATCTGTTAAGAGCTTTCTTATTACAATTTTCAACAAGCCTAAGAGGGCCCCAAAAACTTTTTGACAGATGGGGTGTTGCAACTGGTAAACACAGATACTGGCTCAGACTATCTCCCTCGCCAGGTGGCATTGGGGGTGTGAAGCATCCACCCTCCAACTTCACGATTGGTGGCTATAGAGGCTATTTATACTATGATGGCCAGCCCAAATATTGTAGGAAATGCTTTAACTTCGGCCATGTGGTTGACGAGTGCACAGTGGGTCAATGCTGCCGGAACTGTGGAGAACCTGGCCATATGGCGGGAGAATGCGACAAAGCCAGGAAGTGTGACACTTGCGGCAAGACTGACCACACGTGTAAAAATTGCCCAAAAATGCTGATACCTGGTCGTAATTATGCTGATGCTCTGAGCAAAACTACAAAGTTAATTGAAAAAAGGTGGAAACCCAGTAGGCCTGATGGGAACTATGATGCTTATTGTGCTGAACATAGTGGTTTGGAGGCAGAAGTGCTGCCAGGGGATGCCCAGCCGGGTATTGTTGATCATGTACAGGATGTCCCCTCCCCTTGTGTTCTCCTGGAGGAACCAGTCATTCCAGAGGGTTCAGGAAGAAATTTTGTTTTTGGAGAAGAAAATGCAGAAGAGGATGGTTGGAGTAAGGTATCTGCAAAAAGGGCTTAAAGGGAGCCTGCCATAGAACCCTTTGAGGTTGCAACCCCTCTGTGTGGGCAACCTCCACCTGCTTCGCCGGATTTTGTCTCTGAAAATGCCTTTGCTATTCTGGGCCCGGCTGTTGATTTATTGAGTCCCATGAGTGGGGCTTCCTCATCATATCTGATTGAGGAACAGGTGGATCAGATGGTACAGGTTATGCAGATGCAGCCTAATTCATGATGTTATGTTTTTCTTTAATCTTTTCCTTTCCTTAAGTTTTCTGTGAGTTCCCTCAATTTGAGGGTATGTCAAGATAAGGCAAGAAGAGCTGCCATACTTGAGGATATTGCTTCTAGACCTGGGGACCTTTTTTGTCTGCAAGAATGTGGATTAACAGAAATCCCTCTGAAATCTGAATGGTCATTGGGGGAATCTCTTTGGTCTGCCTCTTCCTCTAACAAAAACGATGGGGTTGTTTTTCTTGTAAAAAATAAGTCCTTTATCAACCCGGGCGGTGTTTGATGATTTACGTTAAAGTTAAGGATTTTTGTTTTAGAATTATTAATATTTATGCCCCTGCTGATAAAAATCTAAGGAAAGATTTGTTTGAAAAATTAACCTTTTTTTGCCAGGCAGGATTCCAAGCATTGTTGTTGGAGATATAAACTGCCACTTACATGGGGCCAAAATGGACGTTACCAGTGGTATTTTTTTGCAAAGCATGCAAGATAATGCTTTGAGGGATGTTGTGAAAATTTGTAAAATTGATCCTGTACCTGACACTTTTCATGCTGATAGGGGTGGAATACATTCCCGTTTAGACTATGTTTTTGTTTCAAAAAGTTTTTTTGTAAAAAGTTATTCGCAATCACGGGTGGGTTTCTCTGACCATGAGTGTTTACATTGTGTATTGGAAGTGGAGAGTGTAAGGAAATATGGAAGAGGAATATGGAAAATGAATATAAGTATGCTGGATGATGAGATGATAAGAGGGAAATTTGAAAAATTGTATGATGTATGGAAATGGAAAAAGATTGAGTTCGAGTGTGTTTTGGATTGGTGGGACTGGGTGAAAGAAAAGGTGAAAGGTTTCTTTAAAAAGATGAGTTATAAATGGGTGAGAAGAAAGAGGAAGAGGTATGATGAGTATAATTTGAGACTGGATTTGTTGTATGAAATAAGAAGACTGGGTTTTGATGTGGATGAGGATTTGTGTGAAGAAAGAAAAAAGATGAGTGTTTTGTTGAGAGAGAGGGAAGAAAATTATATATCAGGCTAAAATGGAGGTAATGGAGAAAGATGAAAGTTGTTCAAGGTTTTTCTTTAAAAAGGTGGTGAATGTTAAAACAGATCTAGATAGAGTGTTGGACTCGAATGATGTTGAAGTTTGTGGTGAAGAAGTTATGAATGTTGTAAAAGGTTTTTATAAGGAATTGTATAAAGAAAAATGGAGAGATATGAGTTTGGAAGAAGTATTAGGGGTATTAGAGGGGGAAATAAAGTTAGAGGACAGGGGGGCTTTAGATAAGGATATTTCTGAAGGGGAAGTTAAGGATGTTATTTTTAGTATGGCTAGGAATAAGACGCCGGGGAGGGATGGGTTACCGGTAGAATTTTATGTGAAATATTGGGATTTGTTAAGTAGTGATTTGTTTGAGTTATATAAATATATGTGGGGAATGGGTAAAATTTGTAAAACTATGAGGGAAGGGGTGGTGGTTTTAGTGTTTAAAAAAGGGTCTAGGAATGATTTGCGTAATTGGAGGCCGATAACCTTATTGAATGTTGACTATAAAGGATATGCAAAGATTGTTAGCAAAAAGGATGAGTGGTGTTGTAGATCAGGTAGTACAAGAGGAACAAGTGTGTGGAGTGCCTGGGCGTAGTATTTTTGGTAATTTGTGTTTGTTGAGAGATATTTTATGGGACGGGATGCAGAGAGGGAGGAATATAAGTGTGCTTTCATTGGACTTCGAGAAGGCCTTTGATAGACTTTCGCATGAGTTTTTGTTTAGTGTTCTTGAGAGGATGGGTTTTCCAAATATGTTTGTTAATGCTGTGAGAGGTTTGTATGTAGGCATTGGGAGTCGAGTTTTGGTGAATGGGTTTTAAAGTGGTTGGATCTCGATAGGTTCAGGTGTGAGGCAAGGATGCCCGCTATCATCGGTTGTTTTTATCTGTGCCATAGAGCCTTTGCTTTGCCTGTTTAGAAAAGATAAGTTTATGAAAGGGGTGAGTGTTCCTGGTTGTGGTGGGAAATGTGTGAAGGCTCTTGGTTATATGGATGATGTGTGTGTGATTAGTGAAAGTAAAGCAGAATTACAGAGAGACAAAATACTTACAGATCTGTTTTGTGGTGCATCTGCTTTTAGACTAAATTGGAATAAATGCGAGGTGAAGTGCTTTGGGAATGGATGTGTTGTGTCAGATTTGGGTGTGAAAGTCGTAGATAGTATTAAGGTGTTGGGTATAAAATTTGAGGAGAGTTTGAATGGTCATGAAAATTGGGAGGAGGTGAAAAATAAGATTATTAGGAAAACAGAAATGTGGAAATTGAGGGATCTAAACTTTTCAGGGAAAATATTAATTATTAAATGTGTTATTTTACCTATTTTGCTTTTTGTTGGGAATGTATTCCCCCCCTACAAATATGGAAATCCGGAAAATTAATCGTATTTTGTTTTTGTTTCTTTGGGGGGTTAAAATGGAAAGAGTGAAGCGTATGACTGTTATGAAAAATAGAATGAATGGGGGTTTAAATTTTCCAGATATTGAATTGTATTTAGGGATTAATTTTTTAGTTAATGTTTTGAGATTGCTTAGTGGGAGTGGGAAAGTAGCGTGTATGTTGAGATATACAGCTGGTTGGTTGCTGTGTCGTATGGGATGGTGTGAAAGGAGTTTGCATCAACCTGTTGCTTTTACATGTCCTTTGTGGTATTCAGGTATGGAACTTTTTGTGAAAAAGAAGGGTCTGTCTGGTTTGAGTGTGTGTGATTTAAAAAATAAAAATAAAGTGTTAGAGGTCTGTAAGAAGGATGAGGTGATTGAAGATATTAATTTGTTGTCCACTTCTGAGGCGAAGAAAGTATGGAGGAATATAAGTATGGATGGAATGACTAACAAACAGCGGGATATGGTATGGCTGAGTATGCAAGGGGCGTTGCCTGTAAGAGAAGTACAGAAGAGGCGTGACTTAGTGAGGAGTGATGTTTGTCCGAGGCAGAGTTGTGGAGGGACTGAGAGTATTTTACATATTTTTTGGAATTGTGAGTTTGCGCAACAAGTGTTTAAAAAGTTAAGAAGTTTAATTAAGGAGTTGACCGGTTTGAGTTTTCTGACATATGCTTTTGTTTTGTTTGGGATTGGTTTGAATGAGAAAGGAAAGAATACACTACGTGCAGAATTATTAGGCAAATTAGTATTTTGACCACATCATCCTCTTTATGCATGTTGTCTTACTCCAAGCTGTATAGGCTCGAAAGCCTACTACCAATTAAGTATATTAGGTGATGTGCATCTCTGTAATGAGAAGGGGTGTGGTCTAATGACATCAACACCCTATATCAGGTGTGCATAATTATTAGGCAACTTCCTTTCCTTTGGCAAAATGGGTCAAAAGAAGGACTTGAAAGGCTCAGAAAAGTCAAAAATAGTGAGATATCTTGCAGAGGGATGCAGCACTCTTAAAATTGCAAAGCTTCTGAAGCGTGATCATCGAACAATCAAGCGTTTCATTCAAAATAGTCAACAGGGTCGCAAGAAGCGTGTGGAAAAACCAAGGCGCAAAATAACTGCCCATGAACTGAGAAAAGTCAAGCGTGCAGCTGCCAAGATGCCACTTGCCACCAGTTTGGCCATATTTCAGAGCTGCAACATCACTGGAGTGCCCAAAAGCACAAGGTGTGCAATACTCAGAGACATGGCCAAGGTAAGAAAGGCTGAAAGACGACCACCACTGAACAAGACACACAAGCTGAAACGTCAAGACTGGGCCAAGAAATATCTCAAGACTGATTTTTCTAAGGTTTTATGGACTGATGAAATGAGAGTGAGTCTTGATGGGCCAGATGGATGGGCCCGTGGCTGGATTGGTAAAGGGCAGAGAGCTCCAGTCCGACTCAGACGCCAGCAAGGTGGAGGTGGAGTACTGGTTTGGGCTGGTATCATCAAAGATGAGCTTGTGGGGCCTTTTCGGGTTGAGGATGGAGTCACGCTCAACTCCCAGTCCTACGGCCAGTTTCTGGAAGACACCTTCTTCAAGCAGTGGTACAGGAAGAAGTCTGCATCCTTCAAGAAAAACATGATTTTCATGCAGGACAATGCTCCATCACACGCGTCCAAGTACTCCACAGTGTGGCTGGCAAGAAAGGGTATAAAAGAAGAAAATCTAATGACATGGCCTCCTTGTTCACCTGATCTGAACCCCATTGAGAACCTGTGGTCCATCATCAAATGTGAGATTTACAAGGAGGGAAAACAGTACACCTCTCTGAACAGTGTCTGGGAGGCTGTGGTTGCTGCTGCATGCAATGTTGATGGTGAACAGATCAAAACACTGACAGAATCCATGGATGGCAGGCTTTTGAGTGTCCTTGCAAAGAAAGGTGGCTATATTGGTCACTGATTTGTTTTTGTTTTGTTTTTGAATGTCAGAAATGTATATTTGTGAATGTTGAGATGTTATATTGGTTTCACTGGTAAAAATAAATAATTGAAATGGGTATATATATTTTTTTTGTTAAGTTGCCTAATAATTATGCACAGTAATAGTCACCTGCACACACAGATATCCCCCTAAAATAGCTAAAACTAAAAACAAACTAAAAACTACTTCCAAAAATATTCAGCTTTGATATTAATGAGTTTTTTGGGTTCATTGAGAACATAGTTTTTGTTCAATAATAAAATTAATCCTCAAAAATACAACTTGCCTAATAATTCTGCACTCCCTGTAGAGTATTGTGGATAATGATGACTTGTTTGAAGGAAGTTTTATGGGATGCAAGGAACATTTATGTTTATAAGAGAGAGGTGTGGGATGTGAATGAATGTGTTAAAATTTTTATGAGTCGATTATATGTTTGTTATCTGTGGGCTCTTAGGAAGGGTGAGGACTTTGACGCTGAGGGAATATGGAAATTTAAGAAATGAAAGAAGTTGGTTGTATTATAATTTGTTTTTTTTGTGTTGTTGTTATGTTTTCATATGATTTATATACTTAAGGTTAAAGATGGTCAGTCAGGAGAGGCAGTAGTGTCTCCCTGAGTACTGCTCAATTAAATAATCAGGAAAAAACTATGGGGGGCAGTAAACTTGATAAAATATCACTTTTATTAGAATATAGGAGATAAAAGACAGCCCCTACAGACAAACAACGAGTAAGGCCTCATGCACACGACAGTATTTTTTCGCGGTCCGCAAAATGGGCTTCCGTTGTTCCGTGATCCGTGTCCGTTTTTGCTTCCGTTGTGTTTCCGTGTGTCCGTGTTTCCGGTTTTTTTTGCGGACCGTCATTAAAGAAGGAATGGTGTTCAAAATTAAATTTTAATAACTCCACCCAGGATACTGGTATAAATGAAGTTCATCTGAGTTTGGTTTTGTGGCCATTTTCTGGAGTCTTCACAGAGTACAGAGGTTATTTTGGTTGCTTGTCTTTGCTGTTTCACCATGGATGATGCATGTGAGGACGAGGTCTTAATGCATTGGCTTGTTTCTCGGCGATGGGGACCGCGCACTCCTTTGTTGCCTGAGGAACCTAGTAGAAGGCGTAGATTTTGGGTCCATCCGATTGTTTCGCAACGTTACTGGAAAGGACACTTTCATACCCTCTACAAAGATCTGCGGCTGCATCCAGAGAAGTTTTTCTCCTTCTGCAGGATGTCAGTCAATACATTTGATCGCTTGCTGTCGTCTCTACGTACTGTCCTTACTTTTATGGACACCAATATGAGGCGCAGCATTTCTCCTGTGGAAAGGCTCATCGTCACGTTGAGGTAAGCAATATTTAATTTGTCAAGCTTCAGCAGTAATGTACACTGCTTCTGTCAGGAGGAACATGTCTTTTAAAATGGCTGCTGTTAGACATGTGCTTCTGTTTGCTGAAGTAACCTTTCTTTGGCCCTAATGTTTTGTGCTATTTAATTGTTTGTTTTTGGTTTTAATAACCGTTAATCCCTGACACAACAGCCAAATATTGAAGGTTGTCTATTCTTTTGTGCAAGTTTCAAACTTGGGTTCAGCTAACGTCCTCAAGACACTCCAGTAATTCACAGCACTTGCCAGTATTTTGCGACAAAATGGAGTTTTTAGTCAGTCAGGCAGCCAGGTTACAGCAGCCTGTATCCTGGCTGTGTGAGTGACGAAATATACATTTTTTAACAAACTATTGTGGACTGCATCGGATTATTGGAGTGTGTTGAAGCTTTGGTACCCTCACTCAGGATCACTAGCTGCATGCAACACCCTGCTTGAAGCCTATATACCGGTCTGTACCCTATTTTGTGGGATTGTGGTGTTGGAAAAACCCAGTGTTTTTCAACTATCGTCCTCATCATGCATAATGTTCCCATAATTTTTAAGTCACCAATACCTTACAGCATTTCCAAGGTGCTAAAGACAGTAGTTGTAACTTAGTTGTGGTCGTACTGCCCACACCCCATTAGCTGGTAGTGTTTTGCTCCTAGACCCCAAATTATTTCTTTACATTTTGGATAAGTCCACAATGGACATAGGGTGTTTCAAATCATATCTTGTGTACAACATTATACGTCATTCATGTATCTGATGTTCCCTTTGATTTGCTGTTGTCTGATTTTCTTTGTTTCCATTTTTCGACAGATTCCTTGCAACGGGGAACTCTTTTGCATCCCTGCATTTTGAGTTTCTTTTGGGAACCTCGACGATCTCGCGAATTGTACGACACACTTGCCAGGTCATCTGGCAGCAACTCCGAGAGACGGTGATGCCGCAGCCCAAGGTGGACGATTGGCTTCGGATTGCTGAAGGCTTCCAAATTTCGGCGCAGTTTCCAAACTGCCTCGGGGCAATGGATGGCAAGCACATCCGTGTGAAGAAGCCTCCTCACTCAGGGTCCCGATTCTTCAATTATAAGCAATATTTTTCGGTAGTGCTGATGGCTGTTGATGACAGTAACTACCGGTTTATAATGGTTGATATCGAGGCCTATGGAAGTACTGCTGATGCTCGCATCTTTAGTTCTTCTAGAATGGGTGAGCGGCTTCGTGCCAACCAGCTTGCCCTGCCCGAGTCCAGAAGACTGCCCGGATCTGCTGGTCCGCCGGCTCCATTTGTTATCGTGGCGGATGAAGGGTTTGCATTGACTCACCATGTTATGCGGCCCTTTCCAAAGCGTGGTTTGGATGTCAGGAGGCGTATTTTCAACTACCGGTTGACTCGTGCCCGTCGGTATGTTGAGTGCGCTTTCGGGATACTCTCTAGCAAATGGAGGGTGTTTTTGTCATCCATACAGATGGATCCGGAGAATGCTACCCTGGTGATTCAAGCTTGTGTTGTTCTACACAACTTCACCAGGATTCACGAGGCTTCCTCTTTTGTTGACATGGAAGATCTTCCTACGTCATCAGATTTGGGTTTGGAAAGGACCCTGCATAGACGACCTGGGACTGCAGGCATTGCAGTTCGAGAACTCTATGCAGACTACTTTTTAAGCCCAGAGGGGTCCTTGCCATGGCAGAGGGACGCGATTCGTGGCAGTGTTTGATTTCTTCTGTGCTCGCTAGTTTTTTATTTGTTTTCTAGATAGCTTCTGTAATTTCAGACATAGTTGAGTGTAGGGACTCGCAAGACAATGAGGACCCTTGACGTGGGCTTGCGGTCCGAGGTTTTTTGGAACTAAAAGTTAATCAATCTATTTTATCCAAAAAAAGATGTTTCTGTTTTCAAATATTGAAACATCATTAATGAATTTGCTATATGTTTCTAAAAACCTTCTAATACCTCTATAATTCGCTTTTTTAAAGTGGGCCACACCATGTAAAATAAACTTTGTTTACTACTACAAGTATTGTTTGTGTCTTTTGGAAGTGTCTTATTAGATTGGAATGTTATAGATTTCATAACAAGCTGTAATTTATCAATTAACACTATCACATTCTACATGTATTCCATGTACATAATCATGATATGTTTTTTTGGCACACAAACACTCAATAGTAAGTGTTGTTAGGCGAAAAATCACATATCCAATAGGATTTCCGTACAACCATTAGAATATTATTATATTTTTCAACCAACCAAATCGAACTAAAAGGGAGGTTTGTGCATTTGTGCCTTCTACTCTCAACTATTATTAGTTTCCATTGCTCCCCATACAAACTGATGTTGGGATGAACACCAATTCAAATGGTCTATCACAGTGATGGCTAACCTTGGCACTCCAGCTGTGTTAAAACTACAACTCCCAAGATGCCCCCCTTGCTTCGCTGCTTTCCAAACCCGTTAGAAAAAAATGGATCATGCTGGGTGTTGTAATTTGACCACAGCTGGAGTGCCAAGGTTAGCCATCACTGCCCTATATAATTTGTATTGCTACTACACCATCCAAAGGTTAAGTTGGTTGTAAAGCCACATCACATAGTTATTTGGGTTTTGGTTTCAGTCAAAATTCTTTTTGCTTGTAAAAAAAAAACAAGATACATTGTGTTGTAGTAAATTTTTTAAGATAGGAAACACAATGTCTCCATAGAGATTATACCGAATGCAGGATAGCCCAAATAAGGCAATAAAACAATAATAAACACAACATAAACTTTAACATAATTGGAACTCTAAAGCTCAAATAAATCCCTGGTAAAGGGACCAGGCTGGAAAGAACTCCCTGGCCTAACCTGGGGTTGTTGCTGTGGGGCAGTGGCATAGGTGGCAGCCTGCGGATAAAAATGGGATGGTTGGCGGCTGGGTTCCTGTGCCACCTGGTAAGATGGGCCAGGTACAGGTGGGCCATGGTGTTGGGGTTGTGGTTGGCTTGGCATCGAAGCCTGGTGTGAGCACGCTGCAAGGATGTTGCACCTCACATTATAGATTTCCGCAACAATGTCTTCCTCGTAGGGGGAGGAAAACTATTCGATAATCATCGCAAGCCCTGCCAAACAAGGGCTCAATCTGTGGGCAGGGACGCCCCTTAGTAAAGGACCCAGGCCCCTCACCACTGCTTCTTCAGGTCCCTCACTCCTCCTCTTGGCCAGAAATTCTATGACTCGAGAGTCAATTTGCTCTCGAGTATCTTGGCCCGAGGAGGCCTGGGGGACACTTAGACGCCGCCTTGGGTGAGGCTGCTGTGTCGTCTCCATGGTCCCCTGGGAAAGGGTTGGCGGCGCAACTGTTGGCGTCTCCGTCTCCTCAGCCTGTGTATGGGTGGGGCTACTTTCTGGGGAGAAAACAGCTGGTGTGTCGCTCCTCCCCACATCCGAATCCTCTGGCTCATCATCCAAGCTGTCCACAGTACTGTATGGAAACATTCGAAAGAAACATATATTAAATCTATGTATTTCCAAATTTTGGCTTTTACATTAGGTTTAAATCAAAACAAAAAATTAAGTTGTGCTCTAGTCGTAGTGTCTACAAGTCTAAATTGGTAAAATGTGGAAAATCCGCGTGAGATGATAATTTAACACATCCATCTAAACACAAATTCTCTGAGGATTCCTATTGGGAGCAGCAACACAATTTTCAGAAAATAATCTAAGCTCAATGATAGTAGTTTGGGTATGTCCTGGACGAAAACTGGTGGACACATTCTAGGAGCTAACCAAGTGCTGAAATTCGGAACATCTGCATTGGACGTGTTTGTACACAGTCACACTCGTTTATGTATATTAAAGTTTAAAAAATACAACTTCCTGAACATTTCTATTGCTTCATAAGGCCATGGTGGAAGTTTATAATCTAATTGTGCAGCAGGAACGCAGTTGGTCCATCATTAATCAATGTATAATAGTACAAAGTATTGTGCCTTTTTATTATAATCTGATCACAAACAGATTTTTCCCTTGAAATAAAACTTGAGAATACTGTTAAACGAAATATCCATTGCGACGAGGTCCTGTTTTCATTTTTTTTAAAAAACAAACAAACATTTAGGTACAAAAACAAAGGAATACAGAGAACAATACCAAAATGGGAACACTATTCAGGCACCTAGTTTTGCTAAGGCCTTGGACAATCTTTATCATATTTTGAAGATATCCAATGTAAAGGTACACATTATGATATTGACGATGTACAAACACCTGGCAAAATATATGCCAATCAGCTGTATGATGAGAAAATACGTGCAGTGCACAAGTGGCATCTCCCTTCTCATTTCCAGCACTGATAGTACTCTATTCCATCAAATATCTGTGACTATATTTAACATAAAGTGCCACACAGGAGGAAGAGAGACGGCAGAGGGCAGGGCAGGTGTGATGTGCTTGTGTTGACTCGTCAGACTGCTGAAGAGCGTGGGTGTTCGTTGGTGTGTTTTTTTGGGTTTGAAAAAATTGGACCTACACAGAGGTGAGAGATGATCAATAGTCAAACACCATAATAAACATACTTACGGCCTCAAATCCATGACTGGTTTCAGGAATTCCAATTGGGCCGTGTATATATAGGGCATTTTTCTGGCTCCACCTTCACCACTGCGTCCCCGATCATTTAGCTCCCGCCTAAACTGATCCCGGCAGCTGTTCCACCGGGTCTTGGTCTGCTTTACTATTGGGAAAATAAAAAAATTCAAGTTTAGATTTTTTTACGGAAAAAAAAACATTTAAAAAAATGGAGTAAAAGTATAAAATGGATGAAAATACACCACATGCTACAGTAGTGGCAGTGTAGCTATACTAAGGAAATACGTTCATGAAAGCATTGAAAAATTGTGCTAGCCTGGTATGTAAATTTAGGCACAATATGCGTTAAGTACCAACAATTGTATGCTCAATTAAAACTCGAACAAATGCCACCAACTAGCAGGTGCACATGCATAGTATCCATTACTACAGTTTACAGTATCATAGCTAGGGCCAGGCATTTAAAATACACCCAATGGTAGTAGTATATGGTATATATTTTACAATTCTTTTGTATTATCCATATATAGACGTTTATAAATTAAAGCAGGCAATTTAAATATACAGTTTAGGAACATGGAGCTAAGCGTTCCGCCGTAACACTGCCTAGCATCCTGTTGAGAACAGGAGTTCACACCATCATTGGTTGCTATGACGCCGTGCGCTTAGTCCCGCCACTGCAGTACCATTATACACTCGTATAATCTATACCAGTGTCTGACTGTACTTCATTGTCGACACAAAGCACACCGCATCATAGCAATAAAAGAGGATGCCAGGCTGGGATACGGCAGAACGCTCACCTCCGTGTTCCACGCTCGTAAGCAGTTGTTAAGACATCATGGAATTAATAGCAAGTTCAAAAGTGACAAGAATGGGGCCAGGACAGTGCAATAACATTGCTGGCACTTACCTAAATCTGCCCGGACTCTGGCATCGGCTTTTTGCCATTCCACACGCCTCATGGAACGGGCCACTTTCTCCCACGAGACCTTCTTGCGGACCTTGTCATGGTAGACATTAAGCCTGCTGTCCCAAAGCTCTGGCCTCTCCTGTACCAGAGTAATAAATTTTTCGACATTCCATTTTGGCATGATGAAAAAAATTTGGAATATGCTCCACCAAACACCACACAAGCAGTATCACCACAGGTCACTAGCAAACTGCTATGAGGTAACCTATGACCTGAAGCTTCCTTCCTGTATTGAAATTATTTTATTTTTATTTTATTTGGCACAAATCTGGCAGACAGTTTTACCATGTTAAAGATTAATAAAACGGACGCGGACGCGGATGACAAACGGTTGTGGATCCGCGATTTTCGCGGACCCATTGATTTGAATGGGTCCGCGAACCGTTGTCCGTGAAAAAATAGGACAGGTCATATTTTTTTGACGGACTGCAAACACGGATCACGGACGCGGATGACAAACGGTGCATTTTCCGAGTTTTCAACGGACCCATTGAAAGTCAATGGGTCCGCAGAAAATCACGGAAAACGGAACAACGGACACGGAACCCAACAACAGTCGTGTGCATGAGGCCTAAGACATATATACACTCAAACTAGTATAGTGAGTGAACAGTTACATAACAAACAAAATGTGGGTGGTGGGCTGGACCAATGGTGGCAATGCGGGCAAGGCTGTGTCAAAATGAAGTCAACTAGCCCTATTGCCTCCCTGCTTGTCCTGGTCCGCCCTACAAAGTGTATCCACGGGACGAGGTCCAAAAAAGCCCCGCAAGGGGTGGCCCAGACTGGAACTCTCCTCCTGTATAGGTGACCCTAATGAGGCCCTAACACAGGGAAGAAAAAGAAAGGGAAGCCTGTCCAGGGGAACCACACATGTACAAGTAATAATAGAGTCGTAACCCCACAAAAAAAAAAAAATCCACTACAAGGGGATAGGGTGAGGGATATACTCATGTGTTATATACTTAATCACAGTGTTATGTTTTGCATATATGTTTTTATGTAATATTTTATTATTTCTTTAATAAAAAATGGACCATAAGGATGAATGGGAAGTAATGTAGTTTTATAGCACATGCTGTGGATTATATTACCAACCATACTGAATGGTTTAAAAATAAATAAAAAATAATCTTGTGTGCTCCACTTGGTCTGACATCAGAAGGTAGCTCTCGGGTACCCTCTCTCTCGGCCTGGGGGGATCGTCCAAGGTTTATTGCCTGGACTTCACCCCCCTGCTGCTATTGGGAGAGAGGCTTAGACCCGGGGGCATCGGGTTTCGATCCCCGTTACCCCTAGTGGTCTCCGGACAGCTAGGGGAGCATCGTTTCTTTACGTTAGAGACGTAAGAAAAAGTGCCAAAGTACCAGCTATGGCAGATGACCCAGGAGGAGGACCTGGAGGAGGAGAAGTTGGAGGAGTCGGAGGAGGAGAAAGACCTGTTGGAGGAGGAGGAGAGGAATCCAGAGAAACCAGAGGAGATGGAGCGACTAGAAGGGATGGAGCCAGAGATGATGGAGAAAGAGCCAGAGAAGGAGAACCAAGACGAGAAACCAGAGGAGCAGAGGAAAGTGCAATACCAGAGTATGCCCGAACTAAAAATTCTGTACGGTTATATGTAACCGCAAGGAAGAAGGAGCAGTATGATGTAAATTATTTAGTAAATGTGGTTTTAGTTAAAGTATTTTGTATTCAGAAAAGGGAAATCCTTGCCATCCAGGACTATCCAAACTGTAGAGTGTATGATGTTAATTTTACTGATACAGGCATTTTTAAAGATTTTGTGGCAGCCCTTCCTTCTAAACTAAGTGATCCCAAGGTTGATGGTATAGAATTTTATAGACATGAAGTTGATGACAGTAAAATTGTTGTGATAAAAATGTATTGCCCCTTTGCAGATGAGCATGTGGTGAGATCGTACTTGGCAAATTATTTTAAAACTGTTATTTTTATGGGGAAAATCATTAATTCAGCAGGGATATGGACCTCAAAATGGAGATATAAAGTAACATGTTACCATGACCCAAACTCTTCAATAGGGATTGTTTTACCACTGGCACGTTTTAAATTGGGAGATATGGTGGGAGACATGTTTTTTTCCAATATGCCACCATACTGTAGGAGATGCAAAAATTATGGTCATATCGCAGAAAATTGTTTTAGTACCTGTAGGAATTGCGGAAGCACAGAACACGATGCTAGTGAGTGCAGTGCAGGAAAAAAAATTCATTTTTGTGGAGCAATAGGTCATCTTTTCCGTGATTGTCCTAGTAGGTGTGCTGGTCCAAGGCGTCCAACGCAACCAGAGGAACCAGAGGTACGGGATGACCACCAAGCTGGCCCCCAAGGAGAGGAGCAAGAGACGGAATCTGAACGGATGGATACCAGCAGACCCCCCCAACAAGGTGAACTGAGAGAACAGAGACGCGGTAAAAATAAGCGGAAGTCCAGTGATCAGCGGACGGACAAGCCCCCCCCCGAGATGGGGGACCAGCTGTTGATCCCCCTGACCCGCAAGAGAGCCCCCCCCCATCCTGTTGGGGGGGTGAGCAAACGGAGCCCCCCTCAGAGCAGTATGTTTCGGAAACAGCTCTGGATGAAACCCCTGCCCCGGAAAGGGAGGGGAGTGACACTGTGGCTCCGACACCCGAGACACTACCTGTGAGAACAGTGTGGGGTCCCGTACAGGTTGCCATATATGAGGGGGGTCAGCTGAGTGAAGGCAGCTTCTCTCCGGCCGGCTCTATGGAAACAGTACATACGTTGGAGTCCGGAGTATTTGGCGACAAGAGCGACAGCGAGATCTCTGGTTCTGCTGAGGCTGTGCTTGGGTAAGAGGACAATAACTCCCTTTTTAATTTTTTATCATGGCTTTTTTAACAGGAATTTCCCTCAACACCAGAAGTGTGCATTCTAAAACAAGAAGAGCTGCACATTTTAATTTTTTATCTGTTTTTACGGCCACTGTTTTCTTTTTACAGGAGTGTAGTATACCTCATAGACAGAACTATAAAAAGTATGAAGAAGATTGGAAATCCGGACCCTCAGTGTGGTCCGGATCAAATGAATCGAGGTCAGCAGGTGTTGCGATTTTATTTAAGGGAAATGTTTTAATTGAGTCAGTGAATGAAATTTTACCAGGGAGGATTTTATTAGTTAAAGCTTTTATTAAAGGTATGAAATGGCAGTTTTTAAATTTTTATGGGTCTCCTGATAAAAAGGAAAGGATAGAGATGCTGGAGATTCTACCCCTTTTTATCAATGATTCAGAACCCTTGATTTTAGCAGGGGATTTTAATTGTACACTGCTCAAAAAAATAAAGGGAACACTTAAACAACACAATGTACCTCCAAGTCAATGACACTTCTGTGAAATCAAACTGTCCACTTAGGAAGCAACACCGAGTGACAATCAATTTCACATGCTGTTGTGCAAATGTGATAGACAACAGGTGGAACTTATAGGCAATTAGCAAGACACCCCCAATAAAGGAGTGGTTCTGCAGGTGGTGACCCCAGACCACTTCTCAGTTCTTATGCTTCCTGGCTGATGTTTTGGTCACTTTTGAATTCTAGTGGTAGCATGAGACGGAGTCTACAACCCACACAAGTGGCTCAGGTAGTGCAGCTTATCCAGGATGGCACATCAATGCGAGCTGTGGCAAGAAGGTTTGCTGTGTCTGTCAGCGTAGTGTCCAGAGCATGGAGGAAATACCAGGAGACAGGCCAGTACATCAGGAGACGTGGAGGAGGCCGTAGGAGGGCAACAACCCAGCAGCAGGACCGCTACCTCCGCCTTTGTGCAAGAAGGAACAGGAGGAGCACTGCCAGAGCCCTGCAAAATTACCTCCAGCAGGCCACAAATGTGCATGTGTCTGCTCAAACGGTCAGAAACAGACTCCATGAGGGTGATATGAGGGCCCGACGTGCACAGGTGGGGGTTGTGCTTACAGCCCAACACCGTGCAGGACGTTTGGCATTTGCCAGAGAACACCAAGATTGGCAAATTCGCCACTGGCGCCCTGTGCTCTTCACAGATGAAAGCAGGTGCACACTGAGCACATGGGACAGACGTCACAGGGTCTGGAGACGCCGTGGAGAATGTTCTGCTGCCTGCAACATCCTCCAGCATGACCGGTTTGGCATTGGGTCAGTAATGGTGTGGGGTGGCATTTCTTTGGAGGGCCGCACAGCCCTCCATGTGCTCGCCAGGGGTAGCCTGACTGCCATTAGGTACCGAGATGAGATCCTCAGACCCCTTGTGAGACCATATGCTGGTGGGGTTGGCCCTGGGTTCCTCCTGATGCAAGACAATGCTAAACCTCATGTGGCTGGAGTGTGTCAGCAGTTCCTGCAAGACGAAGGCATTGATGCTAGTTCCTGCCAGACCTGAATCCAATTGAGCACATCTGGGACATCATGTCTCGCTCTATTCACCAACGTCACGTTGCACCACAGACTGTCCAGGAGTTGGCAGATGCTTTAGTCCAGGTCTGGGAGGAGATCCCTTAGGAGACCGTCCGCCACCTCATCAGGAGCATGCACAGGCGTTGTAGGGAAGTCATACAGGCACGTGGAGGCCACACACACTACTGAGCCTCATTTTGACTTGTTTTAAGGACATTACATCAAAGTTGGATCAGCCTGTAGTGTGTTTTTCCACTTTAATTTTGAGTGTGACTCCAAATCCAGACCTCCATGGGTTTAAAAATTAGATTTCCATTTTTTTATTTTTGTGTGATTTTGTTGTCAGCACATTCAACTATGTAAAGAACAAAGTATTTCAGAAGAATATTTAATTAACTCAGATCTAGGATGTGTTATTTTTGTGTTCCCTTTATTTTTTTGAGCAGTGTATTTTAAGAGGGGAGCGCCGGTTCTCGAATGCGGTGAGTAGGAATGTTGACAAAACTTCCTCTATGTTAAAGAATTAGATTTTAGATTCACCGATGTTTTTAAAAAATGTAACAGTAATTTACCAGAAGAGGCCGGCGCTACCTGGAGCAACGCAAGTTGTAGCTCTAGAATCGATTTTATCCTCTGTTCTTATCAGATACTGCCTTTTAATTGTGAGCTTTTAACCAATATTTTTTCAGATCACAAATTGTTGTCCTTCAAAGTACAGTATGGTGGCAAAAGCAAAAAGAAGAAAACTTGGAAATTAAATGTCTCCCTTTTAAAGGATCCCAAGGTTTTATCTGATTTTGAAATGATTCAAGAGATCCGCTCACCTCTGTTACCCCTTAGGGTAGGTGCACCAACCAAAGCTTGAGATCACCCCTCAAAAAATGGTTAAATTGTAGAATAAATATGGCTGGGCACTCATATAAGGAGGTATAGGACACAATTTATTAATAAAATTTACAATAAAAATACAATATAAGCATGAAAAAAAAATAAAAAAATATTCTATTGAATTAAAATACAAATGGAGAACAATCAATCCTGATTTGTAGCCGCGGCTGGCGGTCCAATAGCCCGCAATGTAATGCCTAGTAACAAATCCTAGTTATAGGAAAAGGGTAACTGAAACAGCCAGCCTCCGTCCAATCAGGCAAATGTTCTCTATAGTTAAGTGCATAAAAGTTGTCAAACACATAGAATAATCAACACATTTGACTATACAAGATAAAATGCTATGCTTGGTCCTATATTTTGAAATGCACGGTAAGTGCTAAATTGTCACTGGGTACTCAGTAGGTTTGGCTTATATCCAGAAATAACGTTCCATATGTATAGCAGTCTCTGTAGAATATATATACTTCCTTTTGTATCTATAATACTGTTATATTTGTATCAAAGTTCAATCTTTGAGTGCAAGTCTTATTATCTTTTCTCCCGGTGTCTTGACGTTATAGCTTCACAAGTTTTGACCCACTGTGTGGGCTTACCTTTGCCTGCGTTCCTCTGCTCGCTGAGTGGGTTCGCACTCCACAATGTGTGCCGGCGTCCCGGCTCTGGAGTTAACCGCGTCCCACGTGTCTCTCAGCTGGCTGCAGGGTATGACTCAGTGGGAGGATTGCGTACCTCTCCGGCGCAGATTGGTGACGTCTTAGAGTCTTTTTCTTGCAAAGTAGAGAAATTCTTTTTCCTTTATAGTGCACTATTATTTGTGGATGATGAGGTGTTTGATCCAGGGTATTCCGCGAGACGCGTTTCGGGGAGACGCTGTCCCCTTCCTCAGTGCCACATTGTGGAGTGCGAACCCACTCAGTGAGCAGAGGAACGCAGGCAAAGGTAAGCCCACACAGTGGGTCAAAACTTGTGAAGCTATAACGTCAAGACACCGGGAGGAAAGATAATAAGACTTGCACTCAAAGATTGAACTTTAGTGGTAGGTTGTGGTGGCTCACTAGCAAGTAGTTAAGGTATGGTGCTGCAAGCTCATATAGAGGGAATTACCCCACCCTCTCTTAAAGGCAAATGTAGTAATAGAGTAATGAGCGAGCACTCATACACTTGGCAACCAAATTGACATGTGCAGAAAATATTTATTATATCCCCATAAAATACAAGTAATAAAATTTATAAGAACAATGTAGCAATAATATACAACATTACAGTCACATATTGTGGTAGATATGATCAACACTATATTCATATGCCTCAATAGTGTCGATAAATTCAATAATATATATCACACCAAGAAACTTCAAGTATATGCTGTTATTTGGGAAGAGGGGGTATTATCTTCTAGCGCTCTATCCCAATTTGGGAAACTGAATGTCACTGAAAATGTTGTAGGTGTATTCACTGGGAGCGCAATATGTTCATAAAGTGTCCACAGGAATCCTGATAATGTGAAAAGTCTCTTATAGCTGATCATTTTAAGCTCGATATGAGCTTTGGATTGGAGAAAACTTTAAATCGATGTTTGGCTTACCGTCTAGCGTCTGCTGTCTCCCTATTGCTTCAATGGAGCTTTAAATATTTGCCGGCTTATTCAGTCGCTCCATACAGCAAGCTGGTTTAAATTTCGCAGGAGTTCCAAAGATCGCAGGAGTTGCCACTCTGTTCCGCAATTTCCTTTGGTGCAGCTTTCGACGATAAGAATAGTTAATCCTTTACTGTAGAGATTTTCTTCTGTATGGCCATACAGTATTATCGGAGGCTTTTCAATGCAGGTACATCACTTGTTTCACCATACGCGTTACGGGTAGATTCACTCTCCCTTCCTCAGTGGTCAAGTGTCTGCCTGCTCTGCCTCCATTTTTATCCATTCCTTTGATTGCTTCCCAAATCTCGGACACCTGTTGTTCATGCTACTCCCAGTTTGCAAGGGAATCCTCCCACATAATCAAGGGATAATTCTATACAGCCTTGATTTAAAAAAAAAAAAAAAAAATTTTTTTTTTTTTCCTCTTGCAGTTTCCATGCGTTTTTTATGCGTTTTTTAGGGACACATGCGTTTTTTGGCCCAGATGTCCCAATTGGTGTGATATATCATTATGTGAAATATAAACTTGATATCTGATTGCCAACACTTATAAAATGACTTTTTATAATAAAATATTATTAAACAAATTTTCAAGATTAAAATATCAATATAAGAATATAAAACAATAAATAATAAATGTGAGGAATCTTGAAAGTTTCATAGGAATCCTAGAGTTTGATACAATTATTCTCCTTTACAGTAGATTATGGACATTTGGCACCACATTGAAAGCAAAAAGGCGAAAGCAGAAAATTTTAAATTTGATGATATGCAGGATGATGTTTTTAGTAGCGATAAAGCTATGGCAGATGTCTTTAGAGAATTAGAGGGACTGCTACAGAAACAACTCAGACAGTATTGGGAGATAAGGTCCCTACAGCAGTATATAGAGCATGGTAAAATTCCTAAGGGGTTAATTTTGAATAAAACCCCAGCACAAGATCTCCTGGATGAGGAGTTTGAGGTGGAATGGAACAGATTACAATTCTCCTGTTCCATTTCACTCATGCAACTCATAATAAAAAGGAGAACAGCACTATTGGAAGTGCTGAATCAAAAAATTGGAAAATTAAAAGACCACCTTGAAAAATTCTCTAGAAATAGTGAATTTGAAATGTGGCAACAAAGACTCTGTAGTGGATTAGATAAAATTGAGAGTGAGATCATTAATAAAAAAACTAAAAAACACCAGAATACACAGAGAAATCACCAGGGTGAAAGATCTGGGGAACAAATTCCCTTATCACAGAATGAGATCCCAAAAGGGAAGAAAAGGGAAGGGGATAGGGATCGGCAGGGCTTATCAGACAGCTACTCAATCTCTGTGACTAACAGATATGAGGAGCTGTCTGATCGGCATTTTTTAGATCATACCCCAGCACATCACAGAGCACGAATACGGCACAGAGAAAGGACACCTCCCAATCACAGTTTAGAATCACCGACACATCACTACAATTTAAGACCCAAGAGCACTTATCAATACCAGAACACAGGGAAGGGACAACATCACATATCACAGAGACAGGATCACCATGCACCCCAAAAGATGAACCACATAGAACAAGTAAGATACCAACACTCAAGACACAGAGGAGGGTCAGAAAGACAAGACGAAGTAAGAGGAAGAGACACATATCACAAAAGACATCACTAGCAACGGATCTCAGCGCAATAATTAACTTAAGTTCAACCACCCTGACTAAAACCCAAAATAATCTGTTAGAGAAAGGTCTGAAGTTTGCCCCCACCAATAAGATGGATAAATTCTCTACGTATATAGGAGTACAAAAACTAATAAGGAATATCTGCCTCAAAAAATATTTTATCAAAAATCCAATTGTGAGGAATGAGAAAGTGATAGTTGAAAAAAACGTAAAAAAGACAAAAAACCCTAACAAAAACCTCCTAAAAAATAAATCAAATATGTTCCCAAGGAGTGAAATCAGTAAAGAAATAGGAGCCTTTCAGAAGTGTGTAGAGGAAGATATTTGCAAACTAAAAGCTAGACCAAGAGCCACAAACAATCTTACCAGAGGAGAGTTTGAGGCATTGAAACTACTACAAAAAAACCACTCCATCACTATACGCCCCGCGGATAAGGGAGGTGCGGTAGTGGTGATGGACACAATTAATTATAATAGGGAATGTCTCCGACAACTCTCAGATGGGGAGACCTATCAAAAATTGGGGGGAGACCCCCTTGAGAGATTTGAGTTGGAGCTCAGGAGATACAGTATGGACGGATTGGATAATGGTACGATATCACAGCAGGAACTGGATTTCATTTTGGGCACACAGAGGAGGCTACCATGCTTCTACTGCCTGCCCAAGGTGCACAAAAATCCGAATGATCCCCCAGGACGCCCTATCGTCTCAGGGATTGGATCTATCACATCCAACCTGTCCAAATATATAGACGTACAGTTACAGCCAATAGTCAAGAAAACCAATTCCTATATTAAAGATACGACCCAAATCATACAGATTCTGGAAAACTTAGATGTCCAGACTGGATGGATTATGGGTACACTTGATGTTCAGTCACTTTATACTGTGATTGAACATCAGCAAGGAATTGATGCTGTAAAAATGCAATTTATAAGAGATGGCTCGTATGGAGCAATAAAAAAAGAGTTTATAACGAAAGGAATAGAGTATATCCTGAGCCACAACTACTTCTTTTTTGAGGGGGAATTCTTCCTGCAGAAGCGGGGTACCGCCATGGGGACCAGATTCGCCCCCAGCTATGCTAATTTATTCTTGGCCGAGTGGGAATATAACCACATCAAGCCAAGGCTGGGGACGGATCTGGCCCTGTGGCGCCGTTATATAGATGATGTGATCTTCATCTGGAAAAAGAGTAAAGAAGAATTGGAAAAATTCCTAGAAACAATCAATATTAATAATTTAAATCTGGTCTTTACCTCAAACATACAGGAGAGCACCGAATTCTTGGATTTATTAATCACACAATCTGATAATAAATATATATGTGAGACATTTTGTAAATCCACAGCTAGAAATAGTTATATTGATTTTTATAGCTGTCACCTGCCGAAATGGCTGACAAATGTTCCCTCTGGTCAGTTCCGTAGGATTAAGCGGAACTGCACAGAGGGACATACTTTTGAGATGGAAGCCATTGAGATGAAAAGACAATTTATTGAGAAGGAATATCCTGAAAACTTAGTGGAGGAGTCACTCAACCAAATTAGGAAATTAGATAGAAGAGAGTTCTTTAATAAGGAGGACAATAAAGATAAAAATGAGATGGATAATGAGGAAGATAAAACACTAAATAAAGAAGCCATGAGAGTTGTTCTTCCATTTAATGAGAATTATAGGAAGATTCAGAAAATTATTAAAACCCATTGGCACCATGTGTTGAATGACAAAATTGTGGGACACTTACTCCCGACTGTTCCGACGATTACCTTCACTAGGGCACCCAATCTAGGTATCAAGGTGGCCCTTACCGTAAAACCGTGGAAACAGAATAAGTTGAGTTTTTCAGGAACTTGGCTGAGTTTGAAGGGTTTTTATAAATGTGGAAGGTGTATGGGTTGTAGAATGAATAAAAAACCCCGCCTGACGACTAATGTCCCCTCGACTCAGAACAACTATAATTGGGAGATAGAAGATTGTCTTACATGTGACTCCAGTGGAGTTATCTACCTTCTCCAGTGCCCCTGTAACAGACAATATATAGGACGTACCAAGAGGCCATTCAAAAAAAGAGTGTCCGAACATATTGCCAACATCAGGAAGGGGTACGATAAACATTCCCTATCTAAACATTATAAAGAGATGCATAATCAGGATCCATCAAGTCTGGTGTTTACGGCACTGGAGAAGGTGGAGAAACACTGGAGAGGCGGTGATTTTATCAGACAAATGTCTAGGATAGAATCCAGACGCATTTATGAATTTGGATCTCTACAACCGAAAGGCCTTAATTCGGAGTTGGAAATTTTTGGATTTATGTAGGTTGGATGTCTCGAGGCCGACGGCACGTCGCATGCTAGGCCGTCTATCGGCGCTGCGACGTGTCCTTGGCTCCGAGATACCCACCCTTCTTTCTCTATCAAATCCGAATAATTGTATCAAACTCTAGGATTCCTATGAAACTTTCAAGATTCCTCACATTTATTATTTATTGTTTTATATTCTTATATTGATATTGAAAATTTGTTTAATAATATTTTATTATAAAAAGTCATTTTATAAGTGTTGGCAATCAGATATCAAGTTTATATTTCACATAATGATATATCACACCAATTGGGACATCTGGGCCAAAAAACGCATGTGTCCCTAAAAAACGCATAAAAAACGCATGGAAACTGCAAGAGGAAAAAAAAAAAATTTTTTTTTTTTTTTTTTTTTTTTTAAATCAAGGCTGTATAGAATTATCCCTTGATTATGTGGGAGGATTCCCTTGCAAACTGGGAGTAGCATGAACAACAGGTGTCCGAGATTTGGGAAGCAATCAAAGGAATGGATAAAAATGGAGGCAGAGCAGGCAGACACTTGACCACTGAGGAAGGGAGAGTGAATCTACCCGTAACGCGTATGGTGAAACAAGTGATGTACCTGCATTGAAAAGCCTCCGATAATACTGTATGGCCATACAGAAGAAAATCTCTACAGTAAAGGATTAACTATTCTTATCGTCGAAAGCTGCACCAAAGGAAATTGCGGAACAGAATGGCAACTCCTGCGATCTTTGGAACTCCTGCGAAATTTAAACCAGCTTGCTGTATGGAGCGACTGAATAAGCCGGCAAATATTTAAAGCTCCATTGAAGCAATAGGGAGACAGCAGACGCTAGACGGTAAGCCAAACATCGATTTAAAGTTTTCTCCAATCCAAAGCTCATATCGAGCTTAAAATGATCAGCTATAAGAGACTTTTCACATTATCAGGATTCCTGTGGACACTTTATGAACATATTGCGCTCCCAGTGAATACACCTACAACATTTTCAGTGACATTCAGTTTCCCAAATTGGGATAGAGCGCTAGAAGATAATACCCCCTCTTCCCAAATAACAGCATATACTTGAAGTTTCTTGGTGTGATATATATTATTGAATTTATCGACACTATTGAGTCATATGAATATAGTGTTGATCATATCTACCACAATATGTGACTGTAATGTTGTATATTATTGCTACATTGTTCTTATAAATTTTATTACTTGTATTTTATGGGGATATAATAAATATTTTCTGCACATGTCAATTTGGTTGCCAAGTGTATGAGTGCTCGCTCATTACTCTATTACTAAAGATTGAACTTTGATACAAATATAACAGTATTATAGATACAAAAGGAAGTATATATATATTCTACAGAGACTGCTATACATATGGAACGTTATTTCTGGATATAAGCCAAACCTACTGAGTACCCAGTGACAATTTAGCACTTATCGTGCATTTCAAAATATAGGACCAAGCATAGCATTTTATCTTGTATAGTCAAATGTGTTGATTATTCTATGTGTTTGACAACTTTTATGCACTTAACTATAGAGAACATTTGCCTGATTGGACGGAGGCTGGCTGTTTCAGTTACCCTTTTCCTATAACTAGGATTTGTTACTAGGCATTACATTGCGGGCTATTGGACCGCCAGCCGCGGCTACAAATCAGGATTGATTGTTCTCCCTTTGTATTTTAATTCAATAGAATATTATTATTTTTTTTTTTTCATGCTTATATTGTATTTTTATTGTAAATTTTATTAATAAATTGTGTCCTATACCTCCTTATATGAGTGCCCATCCATATTTATTCTACATTTTATCTGATTTTATTGCCTTTTATAAGCGCTGCAGACGGGTAAGACACCCCCGAATATCTATTACGAAATGGTGGGAAGAAATTAAAGTTAAAATAAAAACCTTTTTTATTAGAGTGGGTATGACTAAGGCCCAAGAAAAAAGAGATTTTTACGAGAAACTGAATACCCATCTGCAGACACAGTACAAGCTCCGAGATCTGGGTATAGAGATTGAGAAAGAAATTATTGAAACAAGAAAAGAGATAACACAGTGTCTGGAGCAGAGGGGAAGGGAAATCATCTTCCGCTCTAGAATTAAACATCTAGAGGAAGATGAGACCTGCTCCAGATACTTCTTTAAGAAGATGCAGGAGAAACGTACCCAGATTGAGGAGCTTGAGGGGGAATAAAGTATAGAAGGAATTTTATATAAAGCGTATAATTTTTATTCAGAACTTTTTAATGAGAAAAAGTTGATAAGTATTTTATGAAAGACTCACTGAAGGTGATTGATAATATTTTAGATAATGACTCTCAAAGATTTTTATTACAAGATATTACAGAACAAGAGGTTTTAAAGACAATTAAAAGTTTTAAAAAGGAAAAAGTTCCTGGTCCAGACGGTTTACCCATTGAATTTTATGTTACGTTTTATGGTGTTTTAAAAGATGACTTATTTAATCTTTTTAAAGAGGTTTTTAGGTCAAAGATCCTCCCGGGCTCCTGGAAGAAGGGAGAGGTATCATTATTATACAAGAAAGGGGACAAAACAGATATCAAGAACTGGAGGCCAATTACCCTGCTGAATTGCGATTATAAGATCATGGCCAAGATTTGCGCAAACAGACTGAAAGGAATAGTACATAAGATAATACACTCAAATCAAGTCTGCGGGGTGCCCGGGAGAAGTATTTGGGATAACGTTAATCTTTTAAAAGACGCTATTAATAATATTAAAGATAGAAAAGGAAACGTAGCAATTTTATCTCTGGACTTCGAAAAAGCTTTTGATCGCGTGTCACATTTTTATCTTTTTCAGGTTTTAAAGAGAATGGGTATTCCGGATGTTTTTTTTTGCAATCTTTGAGAGCTTTTTATGATCAATGCACAAGCAAGATTTTAATTAATGGTTTTAAGACTCGGGATGTTCTTTTAAAATCAGGAGTGAAGCAGGGGTGTACCTTGTCCCGAATACTTTTTATCTGCGCCCTTGAGCCTCTTTTATGTTCAATAAGACAGAAGAAACAGGTCCGTGGAGTCCCCTTGCCAGGCGGGGGGGGGGGGGGGGGACGACGACGACGACTAGAGGCTAAAGTAGTGGGGTACATGGATGATGTTGCGGTACTTTGCAGGGACACCCCGTCAGTCCAAAAAACCTCCAAGCTGATTGAATATTTTTGTAGCTCCTCTGGTTTTAAAATAAATTTTAATAAAAGCAATATTTTAAACATCGGAGATATGGTTTTAAGAGATATTTCTATTCCCGAGTCTGAGTCTGTGCAGATTTTAGGTATTACCTTCAGTGAGTCTAATGATGGATTGAAGAGTTGGGACACGGTAACTGAGAAAATAAATAAAAAAAATAAGTATGTGGAATCTTAGGAAGCTAACAATGGAAGGGAAAATTTTAGTTATTAAAATGATAATTTTACCGGTTTTACTTTATCTTAGCATGGTTTTTCCTCCGCCAGATCGTCTTTTAAAGAAAATTATTAAAGTATGTTTTAATTTTTTATGGGGATCTAGGATGGAGAAATTAAGAAAAGAAACGGTAATGCTTCCTAAGTACAAGGATGGTAAGGATTTCCCTGATATTAAAGCCTTTCTTTTAATAAAGTATTTTAGTTTATGTTTTAATACCCTTTTTAAAGAGAATTATTGGTCCTATTTTATCCGCTACAACACAGGTTATTTTATGCGTAGGAATAATTGGTTTACAACGGTTTTAAATTCCCCATATGCTTTTAACCTGCCTAGTTATTATAACATCTTAGAAAAAATAGTGACCTCTTTTAATCTAAAAGGAAAAAGGGTAGAAGAATTTAAAAATAGCAAATCAATATTAAAAGGAATAAAAGATGAAAAAATGGTTACCCCTATAAGAAATTTTAGTGATACAAAATGTAAGAGATTGTGGAAGGATGTGAGTATTAACTATCTTTTTAATTCACAGAAAGACCTGGCCTGGAGCTGCGCACACGAGTGTCTTCCATGCCGGGCATTCCAGCACCGCCGAATGTCCCAGAGGAGGATGTGTTCCATTTACTCTGGTATTGCTTCTTTGCGAAAAAAATCTGGCTGAAAATGTTCCCTCTAATAAAGAAAATCACTGGACTATCGGTTTTAACTATGGACGGTGCGTTTTATGGTGAACTGGAATGCCCATCAAGGACTAAGAGGACTATGGCATGGAAGATCACTAATTGTGTTAAGGCAGCTCTGTGGATGGCCAGGAACATCTTGTGTTTTAAACATGATCTTATTTCAGAAGAAAATGTTTTAAAAATGGTTTTAGACAAGATGTACAAATATTATTTAATAGACAAAAAACATGCTTCTTTTATGTGTAATAAGTGGTTTTTAAGAGAATGAGGGTCAGTCATTTAATGCTATTTTAAATTTGTCTTTTATATGTGTGTAATTTGAATTTTATAATTGATTATAAGACTATTTATGTAAATATAGAATTTTAATAAATATACCCCTTTGGGGTTATCAACAAAAAATAAATAAAAATCAGGTGGTGGTGAGGGTACCCGACTCCTCGGCCTGGGAGAGGGGCATCGGTTTATAGCCAGTGTCTTACCTCCCTGCTGCTATAGGGGAGTGGATTAGTCCTGAGTCACCAGAGAGCAATCAATTTTCCTACGTCTCGTCATGGAGCGTGAGGGTCTGCGCAATACGCTGCGTTTCCTGGTTCGGCCAGAGTTCATCGCCCAGATTGGAAGAACGACCGTGGTGGAGGACGTCATTGTGAAGACGCTGGAGCTGGATCTGCGCTATATTCTCTGTCTCCAGGATTTCCCCAGGACTGGACGGTTTGATCTTACCCTCATCGAGGAAGGAATTTGCCTGGACGTCTTTTGAAAGGGTGAAAGCCATAAAAGACTCGGATTCCGCTTCATTTTTTGCACAAGTTCGACGTCTTTCCCTTATTTCTGATGGAGGAGATGGTGGTTACGGTAAATCTCTTCAACCCCTATACCCCTATGGAACTGGTACGTGCCTTTTTGTTGCAGTTTTGTGTTTCTGTTAGAGGCCCAACTAAAGTCTTGGACCAGTGGGGACTGGCTACTGGTAAGCACATGTACTGGGTCAGATTGTCCCCCTCTCCGGATGGCATTGGAGGTTACAGGGGGTTCCTGTCTTATGCTGGACAGCCAAAATACTGTCGTAAGTGTTTTAGGTTTGGGCACATTGCAGATGAATGTACTGTCGGCAAATGTTGTCGCAATTGTAGAGAACCAGGACACGAGGCATGGCCCGTAAATGTGACACCTGTGGAAAAACCAGGCATGCATGCAGGGAGTGCCCTAAGACCTTGGTCTTTGCCCTTTCCTATGCAGAAGCACTGCGCAAAACTGCCAGGATGGTACAGAGGAGATGGAAACCCAGTCGCCCTGATGGCAATTATGACGAACCGCAGGGGGTGTCTGGTGCCCAATCTGGGAGCAGTCAAATACAGAAGCTCAGGTGGTAGTTGATGCCCCATTTCAAAATCCGAATGGTGGTCCAGAGGCTATGGAAGCTAGTGGGGGAGATCAGCAGGGGCAGGTAGCCCAACCTTCGCCCCCTCTAGTTTTGCTTGATACGCCTGCTATCCCAGAAGGGTCTGGAGAGGGCGTTTTTCAGTTCGGACAGGACAATGGAGATGAAGATAGATGGCAGGAGGTGGCCGTCAGGTCAAATAGACCTAAAAGGGACCCTGGTCTAGAGTGCTCGGGGGATGTGACGCCCCCTTCCGGGCAACAGCTGCCAGAGTCACAGGTTGTTGTGTCGGAGAATCCTTTCTCGGCGTTGGAGGATATTGCGGAGGAGCTCCTTCTCCTTTTTTGGACTCTGATGCAGTGGAGCAGCTTGCCGACGCGATGCAAATGCCACCTAATATGTGACTTTTATGTTATAACCTTAATGTCTAACCTTGACTAAATTTTCTGTTTGTTCCCTTAATGTAAGTGTCTTTAAGCATAAGGCGAGAAGAGCTGCCATCTTAGAGGACCTTGCTGCCAGACCTAGCGATATTTTCTGTTTACAGGAGTGTGGGTTGGAGGTGGCTCCCAAAAAATCCGAATGGGTACATGGTGAGTCAATTTGGTCCACCTCATCACGTAATAAGAATGATGGGGTTGGTATTTTGTTTAAGAATAAGAATTTTGTGTTAGAGCGTTATGTTATTATTGAACCCAGTACATGTGTCATGGCCTATGTTAAGTTCAGGAACATTTTGTTTAAAGTTATAAATATTTATGCTCCAACCCTGAAAAACCTGAGAAAGGAGTTGTTTGAGAAGGTTCAGTTTTATTTGACAGGTAGAACACCATGTATAGTAGTAGGAGACATGAATTGTCACCTTCAAGGGGATACAATGGAGTTATTTTGTCAAAGTATGGATGATAATTTGCTGAGAGATGTTGTTTGTGTTTGTAAAATTAAACCTTTGCCGTTCACGTATCATGCTGACAGAGGGGGCATACATTCTAAGTTAGATTATATCTTTGTTTCTAGGGATTTTTCTGTTAAACATTATTCTGATCATGAGTGTTTGCGGTGTGAATTTGAATTAGAGGGAGTAAGGAAGTATGGAAAAGGCGTGTGGAAGTTGAATGTGCGTATGTTGGATGATAAGAAAGTAAAGGAAAGATTTCAAAGTATGTATTGGATATGGTTTTTAGAATAAGAGAGTATGAGTGTGTTCTGGATTGGTGGGATTGGGTGAAGGAGAATGTGAAGGTGTTTTTTAAAAGAATGGGTTGTAGATGGGCGGCAAGAAAGAGGAATATGTATGCTAGATCTAATCTTAGGTTAGATTTCTTGTATAAAATGAGAGAATTAGGGCATGATGTGGATGAGGAATTGTGTGCAGAACAGAAGGTGATGAGTGAATTATTGCATGAAAGAGGTAAACAGATTATTTATCAAGCAAAGATGGATGTATTGGAAAAAGATGAACATTCTAGTTTTTTCTTTAAAAAGGTAGTGAATGTAAGGGGGGATCTAGAGTGGTTGAAAGATGGGAATGGTGTTGAGGTTCGTGGACAAGGGGTAAAGGAGGTAGTGGAGGACTTCTATAGCTTGGAAGAAAGACGAGACAGAGGGGATATGATAGAAACTTTTAAATACATAAAGGGAATCAACAAGGTAAAAGAGGAGAGAATATTTAAAAGAAGAAAAACTGCTACAAGAGGACATTGTTTTAAATTAGAGGGGCAAAGGTTTAAAAGTAATATCAGGAAGTATTACTTTACTGAGAGAGTAGTGGATGCATGGAATAGCCTACCTGCAGAAGTGGTAGCTGCAAATACAGTGAAGGAGTTTAAGCATGCATGGGATAGGCATAAGGCCATCCTTCATATAAGATAGGGCCAGGGGCTATCCATAGTATTCAGAATATTGGGCAGACTAGATGGGCCAAATGGTTCTTATCTGCCAACACATTCTATGTTTCTATAGGGAGAAGAGTAGGGATGTAGGTCTGGAGGAGGAGGTGCTTGGGACTTTTGGGGATAGGGTTGGGAATGATGAGCTGGGAGGCTTAGTAAAAGAGATATCTGAAGAGGAAGTCAGGAGTGTGGTAGATAGTATGGCAAGGAATAAAACTCCAGATAGGGATGGGATCTCAGTGGAATTTTATATTAAATACTGGGATATTTTGGGTAAGGATCTGGTGGAGATTTACAGGTATATGTGGGAAGAAGGGAGAATTAGTAAGTCTATGAAGGAAGGAGTAGTGGTTTTAATTTTTAAGAAAGGAGAGAAGAATGATTTACGTAATTGGAGACCAATCACGTTATTGAATGTAGACTATAAGGGTTATGCTAGGTTGATAGCGAAAAGGATGAGTAGGGTGATTGGTCAAGTTGTGCAGGAGGAGCAAGTGTGTGGTGTGCCTGAAAGGAGTATTGCAGGGAACTTGAGTTTGTTGAGGGATGTTATATGGGATTGTTTGCAGAGAGATAGGAGTGTGTATGTGTTTTCGTTAGATTTTGAAAAGGCTTTCGATAGGCCTTCTCATAGTTTTTTGTTTAAGGTATTAGATAGAATGGGTTTTCCGAGTGTTTTTTGTCAGAGCAGTGAGAAGCCTGTATTAGGAGATAGCTGTTGGTGAATGGTTTTGAGAGTAATAGGATTAGCGTATGTTCAGGAGTCAGGCAAGGATGCCCGCTTTCGCCGGCAGTCTTTATTTGTGCAATGGAACCTTTATTGTGTTTAATTAGGAAAGATAACTTTATGAGAGGAGTGAGTATTCCGGGAAGTGGTAAGTGTGTAAAAGTGTTTGGGTATATGGATGATGTATGTGTGTTTAGTGAAAACAAAACAGAATTACAGAGGGCTAAGTTGCTTGCAGATATTTTCTGTGGAGCTTCAGCATTTAGAGTAAATTGGAACAAGTGTGAGGTGAAGTGTTTTGGGGGTGGATGTGAGGTTTCGGATCTGGGTGTAAAAGTGGTTAATAGTATAAAAGTTTTAGGTATTAAGTTTGATGAAAGGTTGAATGGACATGAGAACTGGGAGGAGTTGAGAGGTAAAGTTTCAAGGAAGTTGGATTTTTGGAGACTTAGAGAGCTGTCATATACAGGGAGAATTCTGATTATAAAATGTGTCATTTTGCCGATGTTACTTTATGTAGGGAATGTTTTTCCACCTACTTATATGGAACTGAGGAGAATAAATAGAGTTTTGTTTTTGTTTCTGTGGGCAGTTAATATGGAGAGGGTAAAGCGTTCAACTGTAGTGAAGTTTAGGGAGAAGGGTGGACTGGGTTTCCCAGATGTTGAGTTATAGAAAGCTGTGTATGATTTCTTCCTTTGTGTGCACAATATCTTTATGCCTTAGGTCCGGACCGGTCACAGAGAATATAGAAGCTGGTGACTAGATGCGTTTCAAGGCTATTTGCCTCTTCCTCAGTAGCACAGTGAACAGTGCACCCACCGCTATCTACCGTCCAGGTGTTGAGCCTTCCATTTTTACTTTTAGAGATATGATTTGGTTGAGTATGCATGGGGCTTTGCCAGTTAGGGAAATTCAGAAAAGTAGGGACCTGGTGCATAGTGATCTGCCCTAGGCCATGCTCCCGTCACCCCCCTCTCCCGCCATCACACCACTGAGGATTTCCATATCCAACTACCCATTACCTCAGGACCCTGGTCCTGTAAGCTGAACTGCACCCTGCTGAATCACGAGGACGTGCTTGCGGAACTTAGAGAGGTCTACATAGCCTGGTGGAATGACAAATGCTTGTTTAAACGGACTAGTGACTGGTGGGAGTATGTTAAAGTCCAGTTTCGTTGCTTCTTTCAGGCCAAGCAACAACATCAGGCGTATGAGAAAAAGAGGGCCTTCAGAGCGCTGAAACGTGAGTTGAAAGACCTTCACCGGTGCGGCTGGAAAGTTAGAGAGGAGCTGGAGGAGACCAAAAAGAGCCTGAAAAGGCACTGTGAGGAGGAGTCCAGGTGAATCGTCTTCCGTTCCAAAGTGAAGAACCTGGAGAAGGGTGAGAAGTGTAACTCACTTCTTTTTCAGGAAACTCCAAGCCGCCTCACGCCCCTGAACGAACTTCGAGGCAAAGACGGCAACATGCGTTTGGGGAAGGAGGAAGTAATGGGAGTCGTCACAGACTTCTACAGCGACCTCTACTCCCTGAAAAACACAGACCAGACGGCCACCGATAAATTCTGTCAGGTATCACTAACCATCTTGACCCGGCAGGTGCGGAGGCCATGGATGACCCTCTGACGGTGGGGGAGGTGCTCTCTGCCGCTAGATCCTTGAGGTCCGGCAGGACCCCGGGCAGTGACGGCCTTTCAGCGGAGCGCTGGGGGACCTGATCTGTCCGGACCTGCTGGAGCTCTATGAGGTGATGGTGGTGGAGGGTACAATGCCCCCATCGTTGAGGGAAGGAAAGATCACGATCCTGTATAAGCGGAAGGGGGAGAGATGTGATCTGAGGAACTGGTGTCCCATCTCTCTCCTGAACATGGACTACAAGATCCTCGCCAAGGTTTTGGCCAACCGGCTGAAGGTCATCATCGGCAGGATCATCCACCCGGACCAGACCTGCGGCATTCCAGGCCACAGGATCGCAAACAGTTTAGCTCTCGTGAGAGACACGGTGCACTACATCCAGGACCGTCGTGTTCATGCTGCCCAGGTCAGCCTGGACAGGAGAAGCCATTCGACCGGGTCTCTCATGAGTTTATGGGCAAGGCGCTGTGCAGGCTAGGTCTAGGCAGGAGGTTCTGTTCTTTTGTTGACCACATGTACCTTGACATTTGCAGCACGGTGTTGGTGAACGGTTGGAAGACTGACCCCTTCCCTGCCCTCTCTGGGGTCAGGCAAGGCTGCCCTCTTTCACCTCTCCTTTTTGTTTGTGTTATAGAATCCTTTGCAAAGGCTATCCGGCAGAATGGAGAGATCAGAGGGATCACAGCACCAGGACCAGGACACTACGAGGTCAAGTGCTCGCTGTACATGGACGACGTGACCGTCTTCTGCGCTGACCGGTGTTCGGACAAGCTTCAGGGGCCAAAGTTAACTGTGGCAAGTCAGAAGCCATGCTCTTCGGGGACTGGCAACTGGCCTCTTCTGCCCCTTTTCCATTCAACATCAAATCGGACTTCATAAAAATCCTCAGAGTCTGGTTCGGGAAGAAGGGCACAGCCCTCAAGTCTTGGGAAAAACGCTTGGCCAAGGTCAATCAAAGGCAAAGCACTCGTCCTGCGTAATTAAGTTTTGCCTGTGCTACAGTACACCGCACAGGCATGGCCCCCTCTTGCCACCACCTGGACAGTGTTTCGCTTCGTCTGGGGATCTAAGATGGTCAGAGAGAAGCGAGCCATCTTGTACAAAGAGCCCCGCAAGGACGGAAAGGGCATTCCGGATTTGCCCACTTTACTACGGATCGCCTTTGTTTGTGACAGCGTTCGTCGAGCTCTGTGGGCAAGGCTATGTCTTGCTTTTTCCTCCCGCCCCTCTGGATTGGCATGGGCTGGGACAAGTGGGACAGCTCCATCCCTTACAACTAGCACGCTCCCTGGTTCTACGGGGGGGACGTCAGGTTTGTGAGGGAACATCAGCTGGAGGGCCTCAAGCCCAACTTGTGGAAGCCAAAGACTATCCACAAACTCATCAGAGCAAAGAATGTGATGGAGTCAATTCCAGGGATCCATGACGATACCTCAGAGACAGTTTGGACTAATGTGTCGTCAGACAGGTTAAGCAACGGGCACAAAGACTTGTCATGGATGGCCATACAGGGCGGACTTCCAATTCGGTCATTCATGCACGCCCGCAACCTGAGCAAAACCCGGTATTGCCCCAGGTGCCCATTTAAGGAGGTAACATCGTACCACTTGTTTTGGGAGTGCCCCGTTGGATGCCCTGGAACATGAACTCAAAGACTCTGTACCCAGGAACAGCCTGCAATACACTTAGGTGATGTACGAACTATTTCCTGGGATTCATACTGTTGGAGCCATCCAGGAGGCCTGGAGCCTTATGAACCGTTTTAAGGACGCTATATGGCTTGCTAGGAACCGGCTCGTACTCAGGAAGCAAAGATGTCCGTCCTGGACTGCCGCTGGATTACAACATCTTGGACTAAACCTCTCTCCTTCCCCCTCTCCCGCCGTTTGTTTCTGTCTTCTCAATAAAGCCGAGGCATGGGATTCCTCCTCCCCCCCCTTTCTTTTTTTGTCTAAATTTTGTGAGAAGGTTGTTTACTCACACAAAGTTATGGGCAGCCACGGTCTATGGACCGGAAAACACAAATATTTTGTCCGTTTTCGTCCTTACCCACAGGGACCGGGAGGAATGAGTCATCCCCCTCAAAGCTTTTCCATTGGTAAGGACAGGGGTCTCATCTTTTTTGAAGACGCACCATCTTATTGTCGGAAATGCAGGATGTATGGTCATGTACAGGAGTCTTGCGATCAAACAAGAGACTGTCCGAAGTGTCATAAAAGTGGGCATGCTGCAAAGGACTGTGAAAATGCTATTGTCTGCAACCTATGTGAAAAGGAAGGACATGCGTTTAAGAATTGTCCTGCTCGTGGAAAAATCAAGCAGATCCTATGCTGATGTTACCAGGGTAAAGGCTGCAGGGCCATTCCAGTCTTCAGTCCAGCCACCGATTCGGACTTCAGTCCTCCCGCCTCAAGGTTCAACTATGCCACCCCAAGCTACAGTTTAGCCACCTGAAGTTTAAGACCAAGCATCTCAGAGTGCAGTACAGTCACAGACCAGTTTACAAGAAGTGGAAAATACTCAGCAGTTGACTCCTGAAGGAAGTCGTGAAAATGAAGGGATGGACATTTCCCAAGTAGTGGAGGTTTTCCCGCAACTTTTCGGAAATAACCTAGATTATCGTGGAGAAGGGGAGACAGATTCATCCCTAGCCAGATCTCCAGATTTCAGATGGGATGAGATGGAGGAGTTGCAGGAACAAGGAAAAGCTGACCAGGGTGATTTTGCTACTACCAGCAATTTTGCAACAGGCTCCACAAGATCGGCGGAGAAAGTCCTGGATTCGGTAGTCAAGAAACCCAGTTTGTTGCCGCCACATTTTAGCGGAGAAGAACAAAGCTCAATAAGATAGGAGGTGTATCCAGAATCCTGTATCTCTGACAGTTCCTCTTTTCTCGACGAGACAAGCTCCAGAAACTTCTGCTCCGGAGGCCAACCTCCCGGCGGGATCGGTTGAGGAAGCAATGGGGTACTGGGAGCTACGTCCGTGATTTCTTTTTACAATGGGGCAAAAAATTGCGGTACATGTCTTATCCTTGAACGTGAGATTACTTAAGGCAAAGACTAGACGAACCGCAATTTTTGATTTTGTTAAAAAACTTAACCCAGATATTGCATGCCTGCAAGAATGCGGTATTCAGGAATCTGTGTGTGCTGGGGAGTGGCCATATGGCGATTCAATATGGTCAGGCTCATGCACAAATAGAAATGATGGTGTCAGAATTTTATTGGGACGTAAGGATTTTTCTTTTGAAAGTGTCACTGTGGTGGAGGTGGGGAGGTGTATTATGGCTTTAGTTAATTATAAAGGGTGGCGTTTTAGGGTTATAAATGTGTACTGTCCTACAGGAAAGAAAGATCGTTTAGAGCTTTTGGATAAATTAGACATTTTTTTGGTAGGCAGAATGGTGGATAAAATGGATGTGACTGGGAATAAGTTGCATAAAATAATAGCAGATTTTTCGTTACATGACTCTGCTTTGATTTTAGGTAAGCAGCCGCCAGCTACCTTCAAAGCAGACAAAGGAGATATATTTTCCAGAATTGATTTTGTCTTTCAAAAAATCGGGTTTGTAGGAAAATGTTACAATACGATGTCTGTTTGTGTGGAAGGGGATGAAGAAATAACGTATGGTAAGGGTGTATGGAAGTTAAATACAGTTTTTTTGGAGGTTGCGCGAGTGATGAGGGCTTTCAGATATCAGTATGAAAGGTGGAAATTGAGAAAGGATGAATTTGGGAGTGTGTTACTTTGGTGGGAGTGGGTTAAATCTAGGATTAAGCTTTTTTTTCAAGAAATGGGGATGTAAGAGAGCGAGAAGATTGAGGAATGAATATAGTGAGCTAAAAAGGAGGTTGGAGTGGTTATGGACGTTGAATGCTATGGGTGTGGATGTGAAGTGTCTGTTGGATTAAGCAAGAAAGGAGAGAAAGTTGTTTATGGAGAGAAAGGGTAAAGAGATAGTTTTCAGATCAAAAGTGGAGATGATTGAGAAGAATGAAAGATGTTCTAGATTCTTTTTCAAAAAGGTATGTGGTAAAAGGGAGGAGATGCTGGAAGTAGTCAATAATTTGGGGGAGTGTGTTAGAGGTAAGAGTGTGATTGGGGTAGTTGAGGATTTTTATGAGAATTTGTATGCGGAAAAGTGGATTGATAAAGGCTTAGTGAGGGAATTGTTGAGTGTGTTGGAGAGAAGACTGAATGTGGAAAGTCAAATGATTCTGTGTGAGGACATTTCTGTAGAAGAAGTTAAAAAGATTGTCTGGAGTTGTAAGAAAAATAAAACTTCGGGTAAGGATGGATTTCCGATTGAGCTGTATGCGAGAGTGTGGGATTGGATAGCGAGTGATTTTGTGGAAGTATGTAAGTATATGTGGGAGAATGGTGTGATATGTGACACGATGAAAGAAGGTGTAGTGGTCCTGATCTTTAAAAAGGGGGACAGGAACAGATTAGAGAATTGGAGACCGATTAGTCTATTGAATGTAGATTATAAGATTTTTAGTAAATTGTTGGCGACCAGGATGCGAGAGGTGATTGGTAAGGTTGTGAATGAAGACCAGGTGTGTGCGGCACCAGGGAGATGTTTGATTGAGAATTTAGTTTTGCTGAGAGATTTGATTGGGGACTGTATGAGTAGAATGCAGAGATGTATGTTATTAGCTATTGATTTTGAGAATGCTTTTGACAGAGTGGCATATTTTTTTATGTTTGCTGTGTTAGAGAGGATGGGTTTCCCAAGAAAGTTTGTGGATGGTGTGAGGAGTCTATATAAAAATGTATCGAGTGAATTCATGGTGAATGGCTGGCTAAGTAGAAAGGTGAATGTTAGGAGCGGTGTGAGACAGGGGTGCCCGATATCACCAGCGCTTTTTATTAGTGTGGTTGAAGTGTTAATGTGTTTGGTGAGAAAGGACAAAATAATGAGAGGTGTGTTGATCCCAGGGAGTATGGGGAGATTTGTTAGTTTGTTAGGATATATGGATGATGTGGTGATTGTAAGTGATAATTTGGTTGCTATAAGGAGTGGAAGACTATGGTTAGATATGTTTAGTGGAGCGTCTGCGTTTAAGTGTTTCGGGGATAAAAGTATTTATCTTGAGGAAGTGAGGAATGAAAGTAGTGAAGTGAAAGTGTTTGGTATTTTTTTCAATGATGATTTAAAAGGGAGTGAAAGTTGGAATGAATTCGTGAGAAAGATGGAGCGAAAATTAAATTTTTGGAGGTTGAGGGACCTTTCACTTGTAGGGAAAATACTTATCATAAAGACAGTGATATCAGGGGTATATCCGGCATCCTCAAGGAATGTTAGGAAAGCCAAAAAATGTGTGTTTACTTTTCTTTGGGGGAGCCGCATGGAGGGGCTAAAGAGAGAACATGTGCATAAAAGAAGTGTGAATGGTGGTTTGGATTTGCCTAGTCTGGAAGTTTTTCTTGGTTTGAATTATATTAAATTTTTTGTGTTCTTGGTAGGGAAGAACAATAAGAGTGCTTGTATGACGAGATACATGTCTGGATGGATGATGTATGGTGTGAAAGGGATGCGAGAGTGCCTGTGTCTTTTAAGTGTCCAGTGTGGTATGAGGTGATTGAAAGGTTTATCAGCAATTATGATTTATTGTCAATAAGAATGGAAGAGTTTAAAGATAAGAGAAAGGTGTTAGCTAAACTAAGAGAGAGAGAGAATGTAAGTAATATAGTGGGTTTAAAGAAAATGGGTGGCCAAAAGTGGGCGTGCACCAGGTGGGCGGTGCTATCTAGATGATGAACACGAAGAGGAGCATGATGGTGATTGCTGAGCGGAGGACACACGTTCTCCCTGGTTTGTGAGAGCAAGAAGCCTCCTGGAGTGTGGCTGGGGCCTGTAGGCTGTTGCCTTGAGAAGTGCTCTACATTAGGGAGAAGCAGCCTGGTCGTCGAGGCCGACCGGGTATCGCTTCTCGGCCTATTGGCTAAGATCAGGTGACTTGTTGCCTGGTCTTGGCTGAGAGAGCTTGCGGGTACCCGGATCCTCGGCCTTGGATGAAGGTCATGGTTTATAGCCCTGATTGGATCCCTTGCTGCTATTGGGGGGACGGATTAGTCCCAAAAGCAACTGAAGGTGGTCAAAATGGGCGTAAGGATCCGACATGCTTGGGCCGGTGAGAACATCTCGTGAGGAACATCCTGCTGTATTTGCTGAAGGTGGAGAAGAAGGAAATTCTTTGTCTACAGGAGAACAAGGTTGGACAATTTACTTTGGTCTTCAATAGTCTCCCTGCATGCCAGACCTTCCATTATAATTTGAAAGAGAATGCCGAAAATCCTAAACTTTTGGGAATTTCTTTAGTGTTGCTCTTTGAAGAAGTGGAGGTCTTTCTGGTTCTTTTTATGTACAATCCCCATGTGGAGATGACCATCATCCGTGCTTTTCTTTCCAAACATTGTGAAAATGTAAGGTTTGAGAAGAAGATCATGAATGGGGAGGGCATCTGGCCCGGGAAGTACCAATTTTGGGTAAGGTTCCGAGCAGATCCGGATGGCCCTGGTGGTATGCACTATCCTCCTTTTGAACTTCACGATTGGAAGAGATCGGGGACATTTATTTTTTCCAGGAAGCCCACACTTCTGTAGAAAATACAAGAGGTATGGGCATGTGCAGGAGAATTGCACGGTGGGCACACCATGTGGTAAGTGTAGTCGACCTGGACATAAGGCGGCAGAGTGTTCCTATGAGATGGTGTGTAATCTCTGCTTGGCAGAAGGACATGCCTTCAATGGTATCACTTCTTGGCCTTTTGGCTCAGATCAAGTGTAGTATCCTAGTGGTCTGCACTTGCATTGAAGTCAGAAGGTGCTCCCGGTTACCCTCTCTCTCGGCCTGGGGGGATCGTCCAAGGTTTATTGCCTGGACTTCACCCCCTGCTGCTATTAGGAGAGAGCTTCGGGTTGCAATCCCCCGTACCTCTAGAGGTCTTTTTGACTTTTAGAGGCGCATTTACTTTTGCTTTATAGAGCGTTTACTGGACAAGCTTTTTCCATCATGGCTGACGATCCAGGAAGAGGAGGAGATGGAGGAGTAGGAGGAAGAGACGGAGAGCATAGGAGAAGAGGAGGAGATGGAGATGAAAACACCATACCGGAGTATGCTCCGATAAAGAATACAGTTCGTATTGTTATGAGGGAAGGAATCGACAAAAGAATCAATAACGTATCTTTTGTAATCAATGCAAATTGATAAAAATCTTTTCAATCCAGAAAAAAGAAATCTTAGCAATTCAGGATTACCCTAAAAGAAGAATATATCACGTCACTTTCACCCAAGTAGAAATTTTTTGTGATTTTGTTGCAGCTATCCCAGTGTTAGAAGGAATAGATTTTATTGAGCACGAGTTTGATTCTTTTAAAATTGCTACAGTAAAGATGTATTGCACTTTTGCTGATGAGAATGCCATAATGCTGTTTTTATCAGGTTTTAAAAAAAAGTTATACTTAAAATTTCTAATAAGGAAGTAGTTTGAACCTCGAAATGGAGGTTCAAGGTTCTTTGCCATAAGAATACAAATTTCTCAAAGGGTGAGTCTCTGCCACCAGCTCGCTTTAAACTAGGGGATATGACAGGAGATTTTTTTGTTTCAGGAATGCCATACGTACGGTCATACTAACGAGTTTTGTGAAAGCCAATGCAGGAATTGCGGTAGTACACAACATGACAACCAAAAAATGTTTTAATGAGAAAAGATGTAATAATTGTAGGAAAATTGGTCATCTTTTTAAAAATTGTCCCCACAAATTTCAACAACAACAAGAGCAACCTAAAGCACAGCCGATGCATCCGAGGCAAATAAATATTTATGAGATTTTACCCGGTAGAATGTTATTAGTAAAAGCTTTTATTAATGGCAGTTTATATATTTTTACGGTTCCCCAGATAAAAATGAAAGGGCAGAAATGCTAGAAATTTTACCTTTGTTTATCAATGACTGAACCGTTGATTTTAGCTAGGGATTTAAACTGTATTTTAAGAGGGGAACACCGATTTTCTAATGCAACAAGTAGGAATTATGACAAGACTTCTAATATGTTAAAGGGTATTGTTTTAGATTTAAAACTCATTGATGGTTTTAAAAAGTGTAATAGCAATGTACCTGAGGAAGCTGGAGTGACCTGGAGTAATGCGAGTTGCAGCTCTAGGATTGATTTTATTTTCTGTTCCCATCACTTACTGCCTGTTAAATGTGAGTTAGTTACTAATGTGTTATCGGATCATAAATTATTATTTTTTAAGGTAAAACATGAAAGTAAAAAAATGATAAAGAAAACATGGAAGATGAATATATCCCTTTTAAAAGACCCCCCGATTTTATCAGATTTTATTTACTTTTATAAACGCTGCAGACGGGTAAAAAGTCCCAATATATCTATTACTGTGTGGTGGGAAAAAGTAAGAAAAAAATAAGGGATTTTTTTTATTAAAGCGGGGAGAGCTAAGGCCAAAGAAAAACGTGAATACCCGTCTGAAGACCCAGTTTAAATTCCGAGATCTGGGTATGCAGGTAGAAGAGGAGATTGCAGAAATTAAAAAAGAAATAAAACAGTGCCTAGAGCAGAGAGGAAAGGAGATTATATTTCGTTCAAAAATTAAACATCTGGAGGAGAATGAAACCTGCTCTAGGTACTTTCAAGATAAGCATATGGAATTTTTGGGAAAGTACATGAGTTTTGTACTGATCTTTTTAATACCAAAAATGTTGACAAATATTTTATGAACGACTTATTGAAGGTGATCGAAAATGTTTTAGATCGTGATTCTCCGTTTTTTTATTACAGGAATTTTTTACAGGAATTATCAGAAAAATAAATTTTAGATACTTTTAAAAGTTTTAAGAAAGAGAAAGTTCCTGGTCCTAACAGTGTACCTATCGAGTTTTATGTGATTTTTTTTTTATGGGGTTTTAAAAGATTATTTATTTTCTTTGTTTTCTGAAGTTTTTAGATCCATGGCTCTCCCGGGTTCATGGAAGAAAGATGAAGTGTCTTTATTGTATAGAAAAGGAGATAAGACAAACAAAGAACTGGAGGCCGATTACCTTATTAAACTGCGATTACAAAATAATGGCCAAGATCTGCACAAATAGAATGTAGAAGGTTATTCATAAAATTATCCATTCTAATCGGGTTTGTGGAGTACCCGGGAGGAGCATATGGGACAATTTAAATCTTTTAAAAGACACCATAAGTAACATTAAAGAGAGGAAGGGAAAGGTGGCGATTTTATCAATTGACTTTGAGAAGGCGTTTGATAGAGTGTCACATTTTTATCTTTTTAGTGTTTTAAAGAAGATGGGTATACCGGAAGGCTTTTTATTATCTTTAAAAGCCTTTTATGATCATTGCACAAGCAAAATTTTAATAAACGGTTTTAAGACTCAGGAAGTCTATTTGAGGTCTGGGGTGAAGCAGGGTTGTCCCTTGTCTCCACTACTTTTTATTTGTGCTCTTGAGCCTCTTTTATGTATGATTCGGAAGGATAAACAGATAAGCGGAGTCCCCCTGCCAGGCGGGTAGGGGGGACTAGAGGTAAAGGTGGTGGGGTACATGGACGATGTTGCGGTTTTATGTAGGGACACCCTGTCGATCCAAAAGACCTCAAAACAGATGGATTATTTTTGCTGCTCGTCCGGTTTTAAGGTTAACATCGATAAAAGTAATATTTTAAACATTGGAGGTGTGGTTTTAGAAGATGTTTTATTCCTCGAGTCTGAATCTGTGCAGATTTTAGGCGTCACCTTCAATGAGTCAAATGATGGTCTTAACAGCTGGGATTTAGTGGCAAAAAAAATTAATAAGAAAATAAGTATGTGGAATTTAAGAAAACTAACAATGGAAGGGAAGCTTTTAGTTACAAAGATGGTGATTTTACCGATTTTACTTTATCTTAGTATGGTTTTCCCTCCCCCAGATCGTTTATTGAAAAAAATTAATAAAACCTGTTTTATTTTCTTATCGAATTCTAGGATGGAGAAGCTCTGGAGAGAACTAGTTATTTTACCTAAACTTAAAGGTGGTAAGGACTTCCCTGACTTGAAAACGTTCCTGTTAATTAAATATTTTAGTCAGTGTCTAAACACCCCTTTTTAAAGAACATTTCTGGTCATATTTTATACGATATAATACAGTTTTTTTAATGAGGAAAAATAGTTGGTTCGCCACAGTTTTAAATTCCCTATATGCTTTTAACCTGCCAGATCAATATAAAATTTTTGAAAAAATTGTGATTTCTTTTAACTGAAAAGGGAAAAGGGTAGAAGACCTGAAGAATAGGATGTTGTCCCATAAGTAATTTTAATGAGAATAAGTGTAAAAAAAATTTGGAGAGATATAAGTGCTAACTATCTTTTTAACCAACAGAAGGACCTGGCCTGGAGTTGTGCACACAGGTGTCTTCCATGCCGGGCATTCCAGTTCCGAAGAGGATTGACCAACACCGTCGTATGCCCAAGAGGAGGATGTGGAGACGACGAAACAGTGTCCCATTTGTTCTGGTACTGCTTTTTCTCGCAGCAAATCTGGTCAAAGATGCTGCCTCTTATGAGAAGAATCATAGGACTGTCAGCCATATCCCTAAAAAAGGTGTATTGTACGGAGGACTGGAATGCCCAACGAACATTCAAAGACTGATGGCATGGAAGATTACCCATTGCGTCAAAACAGCTCTATGGGCGGCCAGAAATATTTTATTATTTAAAAACGAGGTCATTTCTATGGAAAATGTTTTAAAGATGGTTTTAGATGAAATGAAAAACGCTCTCCATGGTTTTTAACCACTTCCCATCTGGGCCATTTGCCCCCTTCCTGACCAGGCCTAATTTTGCAAAACTGACATATCTCACTTTATGTGGTAATAACTTTGGAACGCCTTTACTTATCCAAGTCATTCAGAGATTGTTTTCTCGTGACACATTGTACTTCATGATAGTCATAAATTTGAGTCAATATATTTCACCTTTATTTATGAAAAAATTTCTAAATTTCTATTTCTCTGCTTTTTAAACAGAAAGTGATAGCTCATAAAATATTAATTACTTAACATTCCCCATATGTCTACTTTATGTTGGCATCATTTTGGAAATGGCATTTTATTTTTTTTAGGACGTTTGAAGGCTTAGAAGTTAGACTTAGAAGCAATTCTTCAAATTTTTAAGAAAATTGCCAAAACCCACTTTTTAAGGACCAGATCAGGTCTGAAGTCACTTTGTGGGGCTTACATAGTGGATACCCCCATAAATGACCCCATTGTAGAAACTACACCCCTCAAGTTACTTAAAACCGATTTTACAAACTTTGTTAACCCTTTAGGCGTTCCACAAGAATTAAAGGAAAATGGAGATCAAATTTTTAAATTTCACTTTTTTGGCAGATTTTCCATTTTTTTCTTTAACACATCGATGGTTAACAGCCAAACAAAACTCAATATTTATTACCCAGATTCTGCGGTTTACAGAAACACCCCACATGTGGTCATAAACTGCTGTATGGGCACACGGCAGGGCGCAGAAGAAAAGAAACTCCACATGGTTTTTAGATGCCATGTCCCATTTGAAGCCCCCCAAGAAGTGATCCTATTTTGGAAACTAGGGCATAAGGTGCCAGTTTTATTGGTACTATTTTTGGGTACATATGATTTTTTGATCATTCATTATAACACTTTATGGGGCAAGGTGACCAAAAAATTGGTTGTTTTAGCACAGTTTTTATTTATTTATTTTTACAGCGTTCACCTGAGGGGTTCGGTCAAGTGACATTTTTATAGAGCAGATTGTTACGGACGTGGCGATACCTAATAAGTATACCTTTTCTTATTTATTTAAGTTTTACACAATAATAGCGTTTTTGAAACAAAAAAAATTGTTTTAATGTGTCCATGTTCTGAGAGCTATAGTTTTTTATTTTTTGAGAGATTTTCTTAAGTAGGGGCTCATTTTTTGCAGGATGAGGTGACGGTTTTATTGGTGCCTTTTTGATCACGTGATGTAAGGTGACAAATTGCTTTTTTTGACAGTTATTTTTTTAATTTTTTATGGTGTTTATCAGACTGGGTCGATTATGTGAGATATATTTATAGAGCCGACCGTCACGGACGCGGCAATACCAATAATGTCTATTTTTTTTATTTATTTTTTTATTCCTTACTTGGGGATTTTTTTTTTTTACATGTCAAATTTTTTTTTTTAACACTCTTCGTCACCCATAAGGTCATACAAGACCTCTGGGGGACATTTACTTTATTTTTTCTTTTTCTTTTTTTCCACTGTTGATTTCTCCTGCAACTGGGGCTGACATAGTAGCCCCAGTTACAGGAGAAATACACCCCCCAGAGAGGCTGTACAGCGCAATACAGCCTCAGTGCAGGGCTGATCGAGGTATCGGAAAGACCTCACACAGCTCCTGCACTCTCCGGTCCCGGCGATCACATGACCGCCGGGCCGGAACAGGAAGTGCATAGCAGGCGAATAAAGACTCGCTACAAGATAGCAAATGTTCTTCTAGAGCATACAAAGCAGTAGGTAAGCTTACCTTCCAGCTATTACATGAACTATATAGCATATGATTTATATAAACATTCCCAGACCTTTGAATGATTATATATGACTCTATATCGAACCTATACAAATCCATGAGTCTGTGTGAATATTAGAACTAATTGGTCTGATCCCATGCGCAGACGACTGTTTCATACACCTTTCAGCGTCTGTGCATTGTTCTTTTTCTTTTTTTTCACTGTTGATTTCTCCTGTAACTGGGGCTGACATTGTTCAAAGACGACTGTTCCATACACCTGTCAGCGTCTGTGCATTGTATATTGCTAAAAGATGGCAGTTCTTCTGTATTTCATTTTATTGATAAGATATCTGTCGACATTTTATATACACTGCTCAAAAAAATAAAGAGAACACTTAAACAACACAATGTACCTCCAAGTCAATGACACTTCTGTGAAATCAAACTGTCCACTTAGGAAGCAACACTGAGTGACAATCAATTTCACATGCTGTTGTGCAAATGGGATAGACAACAGGTGGAAATTATAGGCAATTAGCAAGACATCCCCAATACAGGAGTGGTTCTGCAGGTGGTGACTACAGACCACTTCTCAGTTCCTATGCTTCCTGGCTGATGTTTTAGTCACTTTTGAATGCTGGCGGTGCTTTCACTCTAGTGGTAGCATGAGACGAAGTCTACAATCCACACAAGTGGCTCAGGTAGTGCAGCTTATCCAGGATGGCACATCAATGCGAGCTGTGGCAAGAAGGTTTGCTGTGTCTGTCAGCGTAGTGTCCAGAGCATGGAGGCGCTACCAGGAGACAGGCCAGTACATCAGGAGACGTGGAGGAGGCCGTAGGAGGGCAACAACCCAGCAGCAGGGACCTCTACCTCCGCCTTTGTGCAAGGAGGAACAGGAGGAGCACTGCCAGAGCCCTGCAAAATGACCTCCAGCAGGCCACAAATGTGCATGTGTCTGCTCAAACGGTCAGAAACAGACTCCAACACCCTGCAGGACGTTTGGCATTTGCCAGAGAACACCAAGATTGGCAAATTCGCCACTGGCGCCCTGTGCTCTTCACAGATGAAAGCAGGTTCACACTGAGCACATGTGACAGACGTGACAGAGTCTGGAGACGCCGTGGAGAACGTTCTGCTGCCTGCAACATCCTCCAGCATGACCGGTTTGGCATTGGGTCAGTAATGGTGTGGGGTGGCATTTCTTTGGAGGGCCACACAGCCCTCCATGTGCTCGCCAGAGGTAGCCTGACTGCCATTAGGTACCGAGATGAGATCCTCAGACCCCTTGTGAGACCATATGCTGGTGCGGTTGGCCCTGGGTTCCTCCTGATGCAAGACAATGCTAGACCTCATGTGGCTGGAGTGTGTCAGCAGTTCCTGCAAGACGAAGGCATTGATGCTATGGACTGGCCCGCCCGTTCCCCAGACCTGAATCCAATTGAGCACATCTGGGACATCATGTCTCGCTCTATCCACCAACGTCATGTTGCACCACAGACTGTCCAGGAGTTAGCAGATGCTTTAGTCCAGGTCTGGGAGGAGATACCTCAGGAGACCGTCCGCCACCTCATCAGGAGCATGCACAGGCGTTGTAGGGAGGTCATACAGGCACGTGGAGGCCACACACACTACTGAGCCTCCTTTTGACTTGTTTTAAGGACATTACATCAAAGTTGGGTCAACCTGTAGTGTGTTTTTCCACTTTAATTTTGAGTGTGACTCCAAATCCAGACCTCCATGGGTTAAAAAATTTGATTTCCGTGTGATTTTGTTGTCAGCACATTCAACTAGGTAAAGAACAAAGTATTTCAGAAGAGTATTTAATTAATTCAGATCTAGGATGTGTTATTTTTGTGTTCCCTTTATTTTTTTGAGCAGTGTATTTTATTCATTTTTATTTTCTTTATTTATTTTATTGCTCATATATTCTATGTATTTTGGAAGCCATATGTCACGATAGGGACTTTATTGTAATGTGTTATTGCTTATAAATAAAATTGTAGTGACATACTTGAGCCCCACGTGACTCCATCTATCAGAGTGCCCATCCATTTTTGCATATCTCCTGAATTACAAAATTGAACCTGGAAAAGAATAAGATCCATCTAGCCTGTCTGGATGATGATCTCTTGGCATTTTGAAGAAATTTGAGGTTCTTATGATCCGTTAGAACGGTTACTTGGTTGCTGGCCCCTTCCAAAAGATGTCTCAATTCAGAGAAGGCTTCCTTGATTGCAAGCAATTCTTTGTTTCCAATATCATAGTTTCTTTCAGATGGAGACATTTGACGAGAGAAGTAGGCACAAGGGTGTAAGAACATTTTATCTCCTGAGCGCTGTGACAGCACCGCACCAGATGCATCGACCTCTACTGTAAATGGCAATTTGGGATCCGGGTGAATTAATATCGGTGCAAGTGTGAACAGGGACTTCAATTGAGTAAAGGCGCCCTGAGCCTCAGAGGTCCAAACAAAATGCACTGCCTTCTTAGTGAGTAGTGTAATTTGTTTTATAATTCTGGAGAAATTGTGAATGAATTTCCTGTTGAAGTTAGCAAAGCCAATGAATCTCTGTATATCCTTTACATTTCTCGGTGTTGGCTACTCTATTACAGCTTTAATTTTGTTAGGGTCCATTCTTAGACCTTCTGGGGAAATGATGTAGCCCAGAAATTGAATAGTTGTTTTCTCAAATTCACATTTCTCAAGTTTGAAGTAGAGCCGGAGTTCCCGTAATCTTTGTAAAACGTTGCAGACGTCTTTGCGATGTTGTTCTAAATCCCTGGAGAAGATTAGGATGTCATCTAGATACACAATTACAGTTTGGTCGAGCATATCCTTAAAAATGTCATTAATAAAGTGTTGGAAGGTAGCCGGTCCGTTACACAGGCCAAAAGGCATGACGAGGTATTCGAAGTGTCCATAGCGTGTTCCGAATGCGGTTTTCTATTCATCTCCAGGACGAATACGGACTAGGTTATAGGCCCCTCTAAGGTCTAATTTAGTAAAAATCTTAGCAGTGCGAAGTCTCTCAAGGAGTTCTGGAATTAGAGGAAGAGGGTACAGTTTTTTTTACAGTGACGTTGTTCAGCCTCCTGTAATCAATACAGGGTCGCAGGGTAGAGTCTTTCTTTTCTACGAAGAAAAAGGGTGCACCAGCTGGTGAGGTGGATGGTCGGATAAAACCTTTTTTTAGATCTTCATCCAAGTATTTTTTTAATGCTTTTAATTCAAGATCAGAGAGATAATAGATATAGTTAAAGGGAATTTCTGCTCCAGGTAGTAATTCAATTGGACAGTCGTCTGCATTCTTTTTATCACAGACATCCTGAAAGTCCTGGTATTGTGATGGTAGTAATTCTTTTGCAGATTGTTCTGGGTTTAAGGTGTTTATTGGTAGTAAAGAAGTGGGTTGACGTAGGCAATTCAACTGGCAGAAATCAGAAGGGAAGTGTATACAATGGTTTTTCCAGTCAATGGATGGGTTGTGAATTGCTAGCCAAGGAATTCCCCAAATTATTGGAAATTTGGGAGATGAGATTGAGAAATGGATATTTTCACTATGATTAGGATTGATGAGGATTCCTAGTTCCACTGTCTCTTGTGTTACTGGTCCTGAAGAAAGAGGTGATCCATCAACTGTTTCTATATCCATAGGTGTCATTCTTTTTAACAGAGGAATACAATTTTTTTGTGCATAAAATTTCCCCCAACCCCGGAATCGAGCATGGCGGAACAGGGAATCTCCAGACTTGCAGTTTTGATCAGAATTGGCAGCATGAAGTGAGATTCGGGAATTTTTGCTTGGTCCTCTTTCCACGCTAAAGGGGAAATAGAGTTTATTTCTGAATGGGAAGGATAGAAAATCTCTGATTCCACCTGTTCTTCAATTTCCCTGATTGCACTTATTCTATGATCTTTATTTGGGCAATTAATCGCATAATGTCCTGGTTTTCCGCAGTAAAGACAGAGGTTTCCAGTGATTTGTCTCTCTTTTTCTGCTGTAGTTAAAGATTTTCGTACGACATCGATTTGCATTGGTTCAGATGAGAACTCAGGGTTACGAGGAGCCGGTTGGCCGATTTCCTAACGCCCAAAACTTTTCCCTTCTCCTTTCGGTAAGTCGACTCTGATAGATAGTTGAAGAAAGTCCTCAAAATGTTCTGGTGCCTCCACTCTAGCAAGCTCGTCTTTTATTTGTTCCGAAAGACCTTGCCGGAACTGGCTTCTTTGAGCAGCTTGGTTCCAGGTGGTGTCCACTACCCAGCGGCGGAATTCAGCAGTGTACTCCGCCACTGAACGTCTTCCTTGTCGTAAGTTATGTAATTTGGCTTCCGCAGTAGAACAACGGTTGGGGTCGTCAAACACAAGACTCTCAGCGGAGATAGTCATCTTGGTTCCTCAAAATATTACTGTTGGTTTCCACATATGGTGAAGCCCATGCAAGTGCCTCATCGGATAAGAGATTGATAATAAATAATAAAAAAAAATTCCGCTAGAGAATGGAGCTGGGTTCATTTCAAAATATATGCGGCATTGGTTAAGGAACCCTCGGAAATGACGTCGATCCCCATGGAACTTGGATGGTAGTGGCATACGCGTATCTCCGGCGGGGCCTTGAATGTTCAAGAGTTCTTTGTACATCTTGTATCTGAGAAAATTTATTTTGGCAAGTGGTACCAAATTCTTGCAATTCTGAAACTTGTTTTTTTCAAGAGAGTCAAAGCGGGCTCCATGTTGTAGGCCTGAATATTCTGTTAGGGGTATACGATACTGTAGCCCCTTGCTGGCGAGGAGTGGTGTATCGCACAGGGAGAGGAAGGAGTCCAATGGCAGTGACACTGCTAGAAACGAGGTGCAGGGGATGGATGCAGTATATAACAGTGGATCCGGAGTGCTGGACTGGGAACAGGAGGGAGACCAGCAGGTCCCAGAGTGGGCTTATAGGCAGAAGCGTGGTCAAGAGGAGGCAGCGGTCGGTGCACAGGATCGTAGTTCAAGCAACGAAGGATGAGACAAAAACGGGGTCGGTAAGCAGGCAGCGGTTAGTTCACAGGATCGTAGTTCAGGCAGTGAAGGATGAGACAAAGACGTGGTCGGTAAGCAGGCAACGGTCAGTTCACAGGATCGTAGTTCAGGCAGTGAAGGATGAGACAAAGCTTGACTATGGCTGAGAGCACAATAATCAGGCAAGGAGGAAGTGATGTCGTTGGCTTTAAATAGGGAGTGCACGGCTGAGGCTAGTTGAGCTGATTGCACTGGGAACTAGGGTCTGAGGTAGAACACCAAGGTCTACAGAAATGGAGCTGTCCAGAATGATGGGTAGCTCAGTCAGCAGAGCTCCCACTTGGAATGCAGGAGGTTCCCGGTTCGAGTCCTGACAATCGGTTCGAGGCGATAATGGGCAACGATCCCGGCTACGTGCCGGAATATGCTCGCCTCAGTGAGAGCGGTTCTCACGGGAGTAGTCCACCTGGACAAGAAGAAGGTACTAAGGTACCTGGTGGAGATAGTGCTGGGCGAGTTGCCTCATGTTCACAGGCATGAAATTTTGCCGATTCAGGATTACCAAGCGTGGCATTTACGATATTACTTTTACGGGTGACGGAACTTTCATTGATGTCTTGAAAAAAGCCGGGGGAAGTGAAGGAGGATCCCAGGCTTCGGGGGTTCCGAATCGTTGAATATTCTTTTGAGGAGAAAAAACTTGTGGTGATTAAGACCTATTCCCCTTATGTAAGTACAGAAGAAGTGCAAGCCTTTTTGTCTGTTTATTTTAAGGATGTACAATGTAAGGGGAAGATTATGAACGAGTGTAATATTTGGACGTCTAAATGGAGATTTTTAGTTACCTGCATTAAAGATGACAGCAGCCCTACTGATTTTAAGACACCCCCAGCACGTTTTAAAATTGGTCAAGTCAATGGCGACCTCTTCTTTGCAGGGATGCTAAATTTCTGTAGGTCATGTGGGCAATATGGTCATGAACAAGCTAAATGTGGTGTAAAATGCAAAAACTGTGGAAGTGAGGAACACGAAAGTAAAGATTGCCAACAAGGGAAGAAATGTAGTTTTTGCCAAGGACGTGACCATCTTTTTTCCTCTTGTCCTCATAGGAAAATACAGAAGGGCAAAAAGCAATCCAAGGCGCCCCAGGGAAAACCGGATGGGTGGTGCTATGCAGATGGCGAACACGAAGAGGAGCATGATGGTGATTGCTGAGCGGAGGACGGACGTTTTCCCTGGTTTGAGAGCAAGAAGCCTCCTGGACTGTGGCTGGGGCCTGTAGGCTGTTGCCTTGAGAAGTGCTCTGCATTGGGGAGAAGCAGCCTGGTCGTCGAGGCCGACCGGGTATCGCTTCTCGGCCTATTGGCTAAGATCAGATGACTTGTTGCCTGGTCTTGGCTGAGAGAGCTTGCGGGTACCCGGACCCTCGGCCTTGGATGAAGGTCACGGTTTATAGCCGTGATTGGATCCCTTGCTGCTATAGGGGGGACGGATTAGTCCCAAAAGCAACTGAAGGTGGTCAAAATGGGCGTAAGGATCTGACATGCTTGGGCCGGTGAGAACCGGGTCCGTAATGGAGTGCGCATTGATGTGGATGTTGGACTGGAGAAAGTCTTCGTGCTGCGACATCTCGTGAGGAACATCCTGCTGTATTTGCTGAAGGTGGAGAAGAAGGAAATTCTTTGTCGACAGGAGAACAAGGTTGGACAATTTACTTTGGTCTTCAATAGTCTCCCTGCATGCCAGACCTTCCATTATAATTTGAAAGAGAATGCCGAAAATCCTAAACTTTTGGGAATTTCTTTAGTGTTGCTCTTTGAAGAAGTGGAGGTCTTTCTGGTTCTTTTTATGTACAATCCCCATGTGGAGATGACCATCATCCGTGCTTTTCTTTCCAAACATTGTGAAAATGTAAGGTTTGAGAAGAAGATCATGAATGGGGAGGGCATCTGGACCGGGAAGTACCAATTTTGGGTAAGGTTCCGAGCAGATCCGGATGGCCCTGGTGGTATGCACTATCCTCCTTTTGAACTTCACGATTGGAAGAGATCGGGGACATTTATTTTTTCCAGGAAGCCCACACTTCTGTAGAAAATACAAGAGGTATGGGCATGTGCAGGAGAATTGCACAGTGGGCACACCATGTGGTAAGTGTAGGCGACCTGGACATAAGGCGGCAGAGTGTTCCTATGAGATGGTGTGTAATCTCTGCCTGGCAGAAGGACATGCCTTCAAGGGTATCACTTCTTGGCCTTTTGGCTCAGATCAAGTGTAGTATCCTAGTGGTCTGCACTTGCATTGAAGTCAGAAGGTGCTCCCGGGTACCCATTGGGGAGAAGCGGCCTGGTCGTTGAGGCCAACTGGGTATAGTTTCTCGGCCTTTTGGCTAAGATCAAGTGTCATCAAACGCTTGGTCTGGGCTGTTATAAGGTGTCACTGGGTACCTGTCTGCTCGGCCTGGGAGGGGGGGCATTGGTTTATAGCCAGTGTCTTACCTCCCTGCTGCTATTGGGGAGCGGCTTAGTCCCAGTGACAACTAGAAGGCGATCTGTGAGAGGTGAGGCAAGTGATGGCTGGTTCACCTAACGCCCCAAACACAGTCCGGCTGTTTATTTCAGAAGAGAAGAGGCGGGAATATGGAGTTGTCAATATTCAAGAGAAGGTTTTGGAAGGAGTCCTGAAGGTGTCCCACGAGTCCATCTTCTGTCTGCAGGCAATCCCACAGAAGGGGTTCTACGATGTGTCGTTTCTTACGCTTAGTGACATGCGGACCTGTTACCTGAGGAGTCAAGAGTTTGTTGGCCGGTTGGAGCTTTAGGGGATCTGTTTAGTCGCCCATGAGACCAAGGAGCGGGTTCCTTTGCTGATCCACATGTACAATCCCTTTGTGCAGGATGAGGAAGTTCAGGCCTTCCTCAGGAGGTACTGTTCTTTTGTTTCAGGAGTGGAGAGAAAGAAGAACATTCTTGGAACTTTTAACGGAATGAGGAGAGTCTGGGTGGAGTTCCGCCAAGATCCTAATGGGATAGGTAGGTTGTCTCATCCCCCCCCCAGAATTTCTCCATAGGTGCAAACCGGGGATATCTCAGTTACCCCGGTCAACCGGAATTCTGCAGGACCTGCTTTGGGTTTGGTCATACCAAAGAAAGATGTGATAAAGGCCCAGTTTGCAGGAACTGTCTGGAGCCAGGTCATGTGGCCTCTGAGTGTGATAGGGGCCACAAATGCCATCTGTGCGGCTCTGGGCTACACCTGGCCAGACAATGCCCGTCTCTGAATGAGGAAACCGTGGGACAGGCATCTGGCAAGACCAGGACTTACGCTGCAGTTGTGAGGAGTGATCCTTTTCCTCTCCCTGAGGTGGAGCCGGTTTCAGTGGAGGATTCCACCGGTCTCCGTGAGATGGAGGAGGTTGCCCCGGAGGTGGTACTTGATCTGTTAAGAGGTGAAGGGGAGGATGCCCAGGTTCCTGAGTCAGAGGTTCTGGTGGATTCTGGTGAGATGATAGTGGATAAAGCAAACTTAAAAAGGGAAACAGAAGAAGATAGTCCTACTCCACTTAGCCAGAAAATTGACGAGTACGGGGGGCAGGGATGATGGGGACCTTACTCCCCCAATTCACTCAGACTCCACTGCTTCTTCTTTGAGTATAGCTTACTTAGAAAGGGGTTCTGTTAAAAAAATTTGCAACGACTGTGCACTTCCAGAAGAGTATACAGGACATAAGGAGGGAGAACCCTGAAAATGAGTCTGCAGAGGCTCCGGGGCCCTCTGCACCAAAAAACAGCAGAGGTAGAGGAAGAAGTATTCTAGTGAAGAAAAAGTAAAATGCTTGATGTGTTATGATTTTTTTTCCTTATTAATGTGATATGCAGTTCACTTTGGGTTCATTAAATGTGAGGAGCATTCGTTCAGCAGTGCAGAGAACTGCAATTTTTGATATAATTTCTGGGTATTCGTTTGACATTTTATGTTTGCAGGAATGCAACTTACAGGAGGAACCAGGAATTGCTGAATGGTCTGGAGGGAATGCGGTGTGGGGGGATTGGGGTGTTATTTAAAGGGAGCGACTTTAACGTGAAAGAAGTAATTCATGTGGTCCAGGGGAGGGTGTTATTAGTATACTTTGAATATAGGGGAGAAAACTATAGGTTATTTAATGTGTATGCACCGACCGGTAGGAAGGAGAAGGGGGAGGTTTTCAAGAAACAATATTTTTTTCTAGGGGGAAGGGAGAAGACTTTTCTAGTAGGGGACTTTAATTGTACATTAAGTGCTGGGGATAGAAGTAATGTACAGGGTGGTGGGGATAGTGGGATTGATAGTACAGGAAAGTTTATTTGATTTTCAGGATGCTTTTAGGGTTAGAATGATGGTTAGAAACATAGAAACTTAGAATGTGTCGGCAGATAAGAACTAGGGATGAGCGAACCCGAACTGTATAGTCCGGGTAAAAGTCCGGGTTCGGTGTTCGGCGCTTTCTTGGTGCTTTTTGAAAGGCTGCAAAGCAGCCAATCAACAAGCGTCATACTACTTGCCCCAAGAGGCCATCACAGCCATGCCTACTATTGGCATGGCTGTGATTGGCCAGTGCAGCATGTGACCCAGCCTCTATTTAAGCTGGAGTCACGTAGCACCGCACGTCACTCTGCTCTGATCAGTGTAGGGATAGGATGCAGCTGCTGCTGTTAGGGCCAGATTAGGCAGTGATTTACTCTTCAAAAACGCTTACTGAAGTGATCGATGTACAGCTGTGTATCATTCAACCTCTGCTATTTAATTGCTCACTGTTTTTAGGCTGCCCATAGCATTTTTCTGTCACTTTTTTCTGGGGTGATCGGCCATTTTGTGTCTTGTGGTGCGCCAGCACAAGCTGCCACCAAGTCCATTTAACCATCAATAGTGTGTTTTTTTTTTTTGTTGCTATATCCTACATCAGGGGCTTGGCTGTGCTTGCTATTTTATTGAGGGGTGAAATACAATTGCCAAAATAGCAGTACCCTAAATCTGGTGTTTCACCTGTGGCTAGCCAATTGCAATACTGTCTGCTGTCTGGCAAAGGATATATTTTTTTCTGGGTTTAAATACAATTCCCAAATTAGCAATTCCCTAAATCAGTGGTTTCTGCTGTAGCAGGCCAAGTTTAAATCTATCCATAAAAGGGTATATTACATTGAAGTTGCTGATAGGGTCATTCTCAATACCTTCACACGCTACCGTGCATCTCCAAGTCTAATTCTGTCCGTAAACGTATACCTGTCATCCAGCGCCTAAATAATAGGCCTACAATTTATATTCAGCTAAATCTGTGGTTACTGCTGTGCCTGTATTAGTGTAATACGGTACCTAAATAGATAGCCAGATAGTGTTAGGTGTCTGTAAAAAAAAGGCCTGAATTTCAATTCAATACATTGGGCCAAATATTTTTTTTCTTATTGTGGTGAACGGTAACAATGAGGAAAACATCTAGTAAAAGACGCGGACATGGTCATGGTGGTGTTAGTGGACCCTCTGGTGCTGGGAGAGGACGTGGCCGTTCTGCCACAGCCACACGTCCTAGTGTACCAACTACCTCAGGTCCCAGTAGACGCCAGAATTTACAGCGATATTTGGTGGGGCCCAATGCCGTTCTAAGGATGGTAAGGCCTGAGCAGGTACAGGCATTAGTCAATTGGGTGGCCGACAGTGGATCCAGCACGTTCACATTATCTCCCACCCAGTCTTCTGCAGAAAGCACACAGATGGCGCCTGAAAACCAAGCCCATCCGTCTGTCACATCACCCCCATGCATATCAGGGAAACTGTCTGAGCCTCAACTTATGCAGCAGTCTCTTATGCTGTTTGAAGACTCTGCTGGCAGGGTTTCCCAAGGGCATCCACCTAGCCCTTCCCCAGCGGTGGAAGACATAGAATGCACTGACGCACAACCACTTATGTTTCCTGATGATGATGAAACACAGGTGCCAACTGCTGCGTCTTTCTGCAGTGTGCAGGGAGGAATACTGGGTGTAAAATGATGCAGGGGACGATGAGGTCCTAGACCCCACATGGAATGAAGGTCGTGCCACTGACTTTCAGAGTTCGGAGGAAGAGGCAGTGGTGAGACCGAGCCAACAGCGTAGCAAAAGAGGGAGCAGTGGGCAAAAGCAGAACACCCGCCGCCAAGAGAGTTTGCCTGCTACTGGCCACCGCCACCTGGGACCGAGCACCCCAAAGGCAGCTTCAAGAAGTTCCCTAGCGTGGCAGTTCTTCAAACAATGTGCTGACGACAAGACCCGAGTGGTTTGCACTCTGTGCCATCAGAGCCTGAAGCGAGGCATCAGGCTCTGAACCTTAGCACAACCTGCATGACCAGGCATCTGCATGCAAAGCATGAACTGCAGTGGAGTAAACACCTTAAAAACAAGGAACTCACTCAGGTTCCCCCTGCTACCTCTTCTGCTGCTGCCTCGGCCTCTTCCTCCGCCTCTGGAGGAACGTTGGCGCCTGCCGCCCAGCAAACAGAGGATGTACCACCAACACCACCACCTCCGTCACCAAGCATCTCCACCATGTCACACGGCAGCGTTCAGCTCTCCATCTCACAAACATTTGAGAGAAAGCGTAAATTCCCATCTAGCCACCCTCGATCCCTGGCCCTGAATGCCAGCATTTCTAAACTACTGGCCTATGAAATGCTGTCATTCAGGCTGGTGGACACACACAGCTTCAAACAGCTCATGTAGCTTGCTGTCCCACAGTATGTTGTTCCCAGCCACCACTACTTCTCCAAGAGAGCCGTGCCTTCCCTGCACAACCAAGTATCCGATAAAATCAAGTGTGCACTGCGCAACGCCATTTGTGGCAAGGTCCACCTAACCACAGATACGTGGACCAGCAAGCACGGCCATGGACGCTATATCTCCCTAACTGCACACTGGGTAAATGTAGTGGCGGCTGGGCCCCAGGCGGAGAGCTCTTTGGCGCACGTTCTTTCGCTGCCAAGGATCGCAGGGCAACATTCTTTGCCTCCTGCAGCCTCCTCCTCGGCTTCCTCCTCCTCTTCTTCCACCTGCTCATCCAGTCAGCCACACACCTTCACCACCAACTTCAGCACAGCCCGGAGTAAACATCAGCAGGCCATTCTGAAACTCATATGTTTGGGGGACAGGCCCCACACCGCGCAGGAGTTGTGGCGGGGTATTGAACAACAGACCGACGAGTGGTTGCTGCCGGTGAGCCTCAAGCCCGGCCTGGTGGTGTGCGATAATGGGCGAAATCTCGTCACAGCTCTGGGACTAGCCGGTTTGACGCACATCCCTTCACAACTACTGCATAAAGTGCGGGCCGTCTGTGCACGCTTCCGGCGTTCACATTCTCCCGCTGCTCGCCTGTCTACGCTACAGCGTAACTTTGGCCTTCCCGCTCACCGCCTCATATGCGACGTGCCCACCAGGTGGAACTCCACCTTGTGCGAGCAGCAGCAGGCCATAGTGGAGTTTCAGCTGCAGCACGCACGGGTCAGTCGCACTGCGGAACAGCACCACTTCACCACCAATGACTGGGCCTCCATGAGAGACCTGTGTGCCCTGTTGCGCTGTTTCGAGTACTCCACCAACATGGCCAATGGCGATGACGCCGTTATCAGCATTACAATACCACTTCTATGTCTCCTTGAGAAAACACTTAGGGCGATGATGGAGGAGGAGGAGGAAGAGGGGTCATTTTTAGCACTTTCAGGCCAGTCTCTTAGAAGTGACTCAGAGGGAGGTTTTTTGCAACAGCAGAGGCCAGGTACAAATGTGGCCAGACAGGGCCCACTACTGGAGGACGAGGATGAAGCATGTTCACAGCTGGGTGGCACCCAACGCAGCTCGGGCCCATCACTGGTACATGGCTGGGGGGAAACGCAGGACGATGACGATACGCCTCCCACAGAGGACAGCTTGTCCTTACCTCTGGGCAGCCTGGTACACATGAGCGACTACATGCTGCAGTGCCTGAGCAACGACAGCAGAGTTGCCCACATTTTAACGTGTGCGGACTACTGGGTTGTCACCCTGCTGGATCCCCGGTACAAAGACAATGTGCCCACCTTACTTCCTGCACTGGAGCGTGATAGGAAGATGCGCGAGTACAAGCGCACGTTTGTAGACGCGCTACTGAGAGCATTCCCAAATGTCACAAGTGGAAGCCCAAGGCGAAGGCAGAGGAGTAGCAAGAGGTCGCCAACGCAGCTGTGTCACGGCCAGCTCGGCAGAGATGTGGAAAGGTTTTGTCACCACGCCACAGCTAACTGCACCACCACCTGATACGGAACGTGTTAGCAGGAGGCAGCATTTCACTAACATGGTGGAACAGTACGTGTGCACACCCCTCCACGTACTGACTGATGGTTCGGCCCCATTCAACTTCTGGGTCTCCAAATTGTCCACGTGGCCAGAGCTAGCCTTTTATGCCTTGGAGGTGCTGGCCTGCCCGGCGGCCAGCGTTTTGTCTGAACGTGTATTCAGCACGGCAGGGGGCGTCATTACAGACAAACGCAGCCGCCTATCCACAGCCAATGTAGACAAGCTGACGTTCATAAAAATTAACCAGGCATGGATCCCACAGGACCTGTCCATCCCTTGTGCAGATTAGACATTTATAACTACCTCCCCTTAACAATATATTCTTGTACTCCAGGGCACTTCATTCAATCCTCTTTTTTAAATTTTACCATTATATTGCGGGGCAACCAGAAGTTGAATGAACCTGTTCCAGTGGTGGGTGACAGGAAGCCTGATTCTCTGCAATGGGACCTCTCTCCTCTGTCTGGGTGTCGGGGCCTAAATGCCTGTTCCAGTGGTGGGTGACATGAAGCCTGATTCTCTGCAATGGGACCTCTCTCCTCTGTCTGGGTGCCGTGGCCTAAATATCTGACAGTGGACTGTTCCAGTGGTGGGTGACATGAAGCCTGATTTTCTGCTATGGGACCTCTCTCCAATTGATATTGGTTAATTTTTATTTATTTTATTTTTATTTTAATTCATTTCCCTATCCACATTAGTTTGCAGGGGATTTACCTACATTTTGCTGCCTTTTGCAGCCCTCTAGCCCTTTCCTGGGCTGTTTTACAGCCTTTTTAGTGCCGAAAAGTTCGGGTCCCCATTGACTTCAATGGGGTTCGGATCCCGAACCCGAACATTTCTGGGAAGTTCGGCCGAACTTCTCGAACCCGAACATTCAGGTGTTCGCTCAACTCTAATAAGAACCATTCTGCCCAATATACTGAATACTATGAATAGCCCCTGGCCCTATCTTTTATGAAGGATGGCCTTATGCCTATCCCATGCATGCTTAAACTCAAATTTATTAATACATTTTTCAATGATAACATACCATACAGGACATTTAAAGGACACCGGCAGACTCTAGCATCTCTATCCACCCAGACATATACTTTACCATAGGGGTGGGCGATATGGCCTAAAATTTATATTGCGAAATAATTTTAAGCATGTGCGATATGCGATATATATTGCGATATATTGTTTTCTATATTTGGGGGGGGGGGTGTTTAAACTTTTTTTTAACTTTTTATTTAATAACTTTTAGTCTCCTTAAGGGCTAGAACCCTTGTCATATTCACCCTAACAGAGCTCTATTAGGGTGAATAGGACTTTACACTCTTCCTGCTGCCCTGTGCTTTGTGCACACAACAGCAGGGAGCTGACCATGGCAGCCAGCCTCTCATGTGCCCCCCAGCCTCTGATCTGCTCCCCCCAGCCTTTGATCTGCCCCCCAGCCTTTGATCTGCCCCCCCAGCCTCTGATCTGCCCCCCAGCCTCTAATCTGCCCCCCCGCCTCTGATCTTCCCCCTCAGCCTCCTCAAACCCATCCCCCCTCCCCAGTATTAATCATTGGTGGCAGTGGCCACAGGGTCCCCCTCCCCCCCCCCCCCCATCATGGTGGCAGTGGGCAGTTCCGATCGGAGTCCCAGCAGTGTAATGCTGGGGCTCCGATCGGTTACCATGGCAGCCAGGACGCTACTGAAGTCCTGGCTGCGATGGTATGTTAGAGAGCAGCATTTTACTCACTATGCGCCGTGGCCGCTGATCGCTCCTTCTTCTCATAGGTCTTTGCGGCGCATTGCTAATGCTATAAGCATTAGCAATCCGCCGCACAGACAGAAGAAGGAGCGCCCGGCGCCCGCGGCGCACGTGAGTAAAATGCTGCTCACTAACATACCATCGCAGCCAGGACTTCAGTAGCGTGACTCCTGGCTGCCATGGTAACCGATCGGAGCCCCAGCATTACACTGCTGGGACTCCGATCGGAACTGCCCACTGCCACCAATGAAGGGGGGGAGGAGGGGGACCCTGTGGGATATGGCCGGCACATTCATTGGTGGTACAGTGGCCACAGTCCCTCCCCTCCTCCTCCTACTCTATCCTCATTGGTGTTCAGCGGCAGCCACGCACAGTGGGGAGGGAGGGACTCCCTCCACTGTGCCGGACGGCTCAGGAGAAAATGGCGCGCGCAGAGAGCGCGATCATATCGCGGTCCGGCGATATGGCGAAAATCCATATCGTGGCCCAAATTTATATCGCATATCGCCTATACCGCCCACCCCTACTTTACCATATACGCACATTTATTTTCCATACCAATCAGTCTTACAGTCATTTTAATGTAACTTAGATGAAAATAAATTGCTAAATTTGGAACATCCAATCCACCATTCTGAGCAGATTTATATACATATTCACGCTTCAATTTTCCATCCTACTAACCCACAGAAACGTAAAACACATTTTCTCAACTTTCTTTAAACTACTCATACATACAGGATACACCATAAATACATAAAGAACAATCGGCAAAATAATTGTTTTAATAATCAAAATTTTCCCACAATGTAAGTTCTTTCATTCTCCAAAAATTCAGTTTTCTTTCAATACGCTTACCACAATCATTCCAACTTTCAGTCCCTTTTAAATCCATATCAAACCAAATACCAAGTATCTTTATTGCACCATTCTCATTCTTAACATTTTCAAGTTTAACACACTCATAAAAATACATTTCTCCCAAATCACTTTAAATGCAGACTCCCAACAAAACAAATCCAACAACAATTTCCCTCTCCTAATTTCAGCCAAATTCTCAATAAAAATAACAATATCATCCATATATCCCATAATATTTACACATTTACCTCTACTCCCAGGAACAAACATAACTTTCATAAATTTATCTTTTCATACTAAGCACATTAAAACAGCAATAACACTGGAGACATAGGACAACCTTGCCTTACCCCTGAATTAATACATACTTCATTACCTAACCAACCATTAACCAGAAACCTACTTTTCACATCTTGATACAAACATTTAATACACTTAAGAAACACACCCGGAAACCCCATTCTCTCAAGAACTGCAAACATAAAATCATGTGCTACTCTGTCAAACGCTTTCTCAAAATCAATAGAAAATAACATACACTTTTGTTTTCTAAACATACAATCGCCAATCAACTCTCTCAACAAAACTAAGTTATCAATCATATTCCTCCCAGGCACCGCACACACTTGATCCTCCCCTACCACACTCCCAACTACTTCCCGCCTCCTATTTGCAAGCAATTTACAAAATATTTTGTAGTCAGAATTTAATTGTGAAATCGGTCTCCAATTTTCTAGTCTATTTTTCCCTTCTTGATTATAAATTAAAACTACAACTCCCTCTTTCATAGATTCACACAACACACATTTTTTCCACATATAATTATATATTTCTAATACATCATGTGCAATTATATCCCAAAAGGTCATATATAACTCCATTGGGATACCATCCATACCTGGCGTCTTATTTTTTTTAAAACCCATTACAACATTCCGAAATTTCGCCACACATATCTACACATTCTTACATTCTTCATCACTTAACTTAGCATCCAATTGATTTAAGACATCAGGCACCAGACTTTTATCTACCCACTTTTTTTTAATGCAATTCTCCATAAAAATTTTCAATAACTGTTAACATATTTTTACCGACAACACACTCACCTTGTTCATTCATTATACCATTCATTTCTTCCTTTTTCTCACATAATTTCTTAAAAAAGAATTTAGTACATTTTTCATTTTTCTCTAGACATTAAAGTTTCGTCATGTATATAATTGATTTCCTTTTTTTCTCAATAATCTTATCCCTTTCTTTGTTTCACTAAATGAATCGCTAACATCCACACCTAATCTATTCAATTTTCTTAACCATTCTAATCTCATACTCAATTCCTTGTATTCACTCCTTATTTTCCTTGCATTCTTAGGACCCAATTTCATAAAGAAACACTTAATTTTCCCTTTCAGCCATTCCCACCACTTTAATACCATATCACATTATCTATTTTTCCACTTATCATACTCATCCTTAACCTGTTCAGGACACAGGGCGTACTGGTACGTCCTGAGAATTTCCGATCACCGCATCGCCGCCCGCGGTGATCGGAACAGAGTGCCTGCCAAAATCATTCGGCAGGCACTCTGTACCAATGCCCAGGGGGGTCTTGTGACCCCCCGATGACGGCGATCGCAGAAAACCGCAGGTCAATTCAGACCGGCGGTTTTCTGCGTTTCCGGGTTATTCGGGTCTTTGATGACCCGTTAACCTGGAAAGGACGGTGATCGGTGGTGTGATTATACACCACCAATCACCGTCCTGTGATCCTGTGAGGTGGCGATCACGCCACCTCTAAGGATCGCCTGCGATTGGTCCCCATGCGGCATGTGGGCGGAGCGCGGCAAGTTTGAATCTCTGCCGCTGCTCTCCCCGCTCATTCCGGTTCATGGAGCAGGGAGAACCGCAGGAAATCGCGCTGCCCACCAACATTGTGAGTTTTTGGTGCCAGCAGGGACAAGCAGGGGCAGGCAGGGGTAGTTAGGGCAAGTTTAGGGTTAGATAAGGTAAAAAAATAAAATAAATCTTTTTTGGTCTGTGAGCCTCCTGATCAGGTGTCTGGGGTCCACAGCAGTTAGCTGTGTGACCCTATACCCCCCCCCACACTTTTTGGGGTGCAAGTTTTTTATTGCATGCGCTAACTGTGGCCGGCACTCTTTGTGTCCAGGCCACTGTTAGCGCATCGCCCACCCCGCCCACAGCGCATTTGTTTTTTATTTTTCTTTTTTACACTTTTTTTTTTTTTTTTATAGCTATAGGGTAAGTGCGTGAACACCCGTGCCACACACGCACACTCCCGACCAAGGAGGCATACGGCGTCCGAGAGCCCCAGTGAGGATGAGGATGACCCCACGTTCCTGTTGTCATCCGGATCCTCCTCATCATCAAGCGATGATGAGCCCCCAAGGCGGCGGAGACGCCGCCAGGCAGATCGAGGGGACCCCCATGCTAGGGACCCTGTGGCCCAGCCTAGTACGAGCTCATACTAGTTTTCCGGCCCCCTGCAGGTGGACTTGTCTGGTGTACCCCAGAGAACTTTGAGCCCGCGATTCCTGATTTTGTTGGTGAATCAGGAATCCAGATTTACACAGTGGGCTTCACTGAATATGACTTTTCCAGTCTTTTTTTCAGTGAGGAACTGGAAAATCTGATGGTGGAGCAGACGAACCTGTATGCCCAACAGTTCGTCGTTCAACACCCGGGCTCGTTTTTGGCTAGGGCCGGTGGCTGGACTCCGGTCAGTGCAGCCGAGATGAGGACGTTTTGGGGCCTCGTGCTGCATATGGGCCTAGTCAAAAAGCCCAGTGTCAGGCTGTACTGGAGTGGGGACGTCTTCTACAAGACCCCACTCTACAGTATGGCCATGACACGTTCCCAATTTGAGGCCATCCGGAAATGCCTGCATTATGCAGATAATGCAGCATGTCCCCGCCAAGGTGATCCTGCCTATGACCGCCTGTACAAAATCAGGCTGGTCATCGATCACTTCGGGGCCAAATTCATGGAGGCCTACGTACCTGGAAGGGAGGTCGCGGTTGATGAGTCTCTCATTGCTTTCAAGGGAGACTCATTTTCCGCCAGTATGTTCCCTTTAAGCGAGCGAGGTATGGCGTGAAGCTGTACAAACTTTGTGAGAGTACCTCAGGGTACACTTACAAGTTTGGTGTGTGTGAGGGGCGAGATTCCCATTTTCAACCCCCAAAATGTCCCCCCACTCTGGGTGTTAGCGGGAAACTTGTGTGGGAACTTATGCGCCCACTGCTAGATAAGGGTTACCACCTATACCTGGATAACTTTTATACTAGTATCCCCTTGTGCCAGATCCACGTTCGCTTGTGGGACTGTGCGGAAAAATCTGCGCGGCCTCCCTACCTACCCACCCCCTCCAGGTACCTATCCCCAGGGGTAAGACCCGTGCCCTTACCAGTGGAAACCTACTGCTGGTCAGATATAAGGACAAGAGGGATGTCCTTGTACTGTCGACAATTCACGGTAATGGCATCACCCCTGTCCCTGTGCGAGGTACCACGGCAACGGTCCTCAAGCCCGATTGTATCGTCGACTACAGTCGGTATATGGGAGGAGTTGATCTCTCTGATCAAGTCCTCAAGCCATATAACGCCATGCGCAAAACCAAGGCATGGTACAAAAAAGTTGCGGTCTACTTGGTGCAGGTTGCCATGTACAACTCTTTTGTACTGTTCCAGTGCGCTGGCAACACAGGGACATTCCTCCAGTTCTATGAGGTAGTCTTCAAGACCCTGATCTTTTCTGACCGGGAAAGAGCAGGTGGGAGTACCTCGGGAATTGGAGGCGCCCGGATCGTCCCTGGCCAACACTTTCCAGGTGTGGTCCCCCATACTGGAAAGAAGGGACGAACCCCAAAAAAATGCAGAGTGTGTCACAAGAGGGGGATACGGAAGGACACCACTACTCAGTGTGACACGTGCCCCGATCATCCGGGCCTCTGCATTATTGGTTGCTTCAGGGAGTACCACACTTCCATGGAGTACTAAATTTATATTCCAATGTAGCCACTGACAATCGGATAAAAAAAACTATGGTTCTCAGACTTGAGACACAAAAAAAAGTTAAAAGTAGACTTACTAGGTAGCGCCGCGTCGGTAATAATCTCCTCTGTAAAAATACCCCATGACCCAACCTCCTAGATTAACACGGTCAAAAATAAAACAAAAAAATGGTGCAAAAAAAAAATTTGTTTTGTCACCTTACATAACAAAAAGTGTAATAGCAAGCGATCAAAAAGTCATATAGCCCCCAAAATAGTGGCAATAAAACCGTCCCCTCATCCTGCCAAAAATTAGCCCCTACCTAATACATACAGCTAAAAAACTAAAAAAAAAAAAGACTCTTAGACTATAGAGGTATCGCCTCGTCCATAATAATCTCCTCTGTAAAAATACCCCATGACCCAACCCCCCAGATTAACACGGTCCAAAATAAAATTTTAGAATGGTGCCAAAACAGCTATTTTTGGCACTTTTCCATTTTAATCCGTCGTTTCCGGTAAAAACCAAGGGTTAACAACCAAACTAAACGTATTATTTATTACCCTGATAGTGCTGTTTACAGAAACGCCACATTTGTGGTCGTAAACTGCTGTATCAGTAAAAGGGAAGCGCAAAAGGAAAGGACCGACATGGTTTCTGGAAGGCAGATTTTGATTGCCTTTTTTATTGACACCATGTCCCTTTAGATGCCCCCCTAGAGTAGAAACTCCCTAAAAGTGACCCCATCTACACCCAGAAACAACACCCCTTAAGGTGTTCAAAACTGATTTTACAAACTTTATTAACCCTTTAGGTGTTCCTCAACAGTTTATGGCAAATGGAAATGACATTTCAGAATTTAAATTTTTGGTAACCTTAGCTCACAAAAATGTAATAGAGCAACCAAAAAACATATGTACCCTAAAAATAGTCCCCAAAAAAACGCCACCTTATCCTGTAGTTTCCATAATGGGGTCACTTTTAGGGAGTTTCTACTGTAGGGGTGCATCAGGGGGTCTTGAAATAGGACACCGGTCCTTAAAAATCAGCCCCCCCAAAACCCACACGGCGCTCCTTTCCCTCTACACCCCTCCGTGTGGCTGTACAGTTTTGTATGACCACATATGGGGTGTTTATGTAAACGGCAGATTCAGGGCAATAAAGATAGTCGTGTTTGACTGTTAACCCTTGCTTTGTTAGTGGAAATTCTGAAATTTCATCCCCATATGCCAATAACTCTTGTGGAGCACCTAAAGGGTTAACATAGTTTGTGAGATCAGTTTTGAATACCTTGAGGGGTGTATTTTCTACTGTAGGGGTGCATCAGGGGGTCTTGAAATAGGACACTGTGTAAATAAACCTGTCCATAAAAATCTGCCCCCCAAAACCCACATGGCACTCCTTTCCCTCTACACCCTGCCGTGTGGCCGTAGAGTAGTGTACGACCACACATGGGGTGTTTATGTAAACGGCAGAGTCAGGGCAATAAAGATACAGTCTTGTTTGGCTGTTAACCCCTGCTTTGTTAATGGAAAAATTGGCAAAAAAATGAAATTCTGAAATTTCATCTCCATTTGCCAATAACTCTTGTGGAGCACCTAAAGGGTTAACAATGTTTGTAAAATCAGTTTTGAATACCTTGAGGGGTGTTGTTTCTAAAATGGCGTCATTTTTAGGTGGTTTCTATTATGTAAGCCTTCACAAAGTATCTTCAAACCTGAACTTGTCCCTAAAAAAATGGGTTTCTGAAAATTTCCAAGATTTGCTTCTAAACGTCTAAGCCTTGAACGTCCCCAAAAAATAAAATGGTATTCCCCAAATGATCCAAACATGAAGTAGACATTTGGGAGTTATTACTATGAAGTGGAGAAATTGAAAGTTAGAAATTTGCTAATTTTTTTCTAAATTTTGGTAAATTTGGTACTTTTTTTTACTCAATTTTACCAGTGTCATGAAGTACAATAGGTGACGAAAAAACAATCTCAGAATGGCCTGGCTAAGTAAAAGCGTTTTAAAGTTATCACCACATAAAGTGACACTGGTCAGATTTGCAAAAAATGGCCTGGTCCTTAAGGTAAAATAAGGCTGTGTTCTGAAGGGGTTAAAAGCGTTCAATACACACTCTTCTTGCAATAAACTTGTATTCAATTTCCAAATACCATGACCATATGATAATTCCTCATCACCCTCCACACAACATTTCAAACATACATGATCTGAAAAAAAGGCATCCTGTAATGCAAATTTCTTACATTTCAGCTTATTTGAAATAAAAATAAAATCTATTCTGGAAACAATATCATGCCTATTAGATTTATAAGTAGCAGAAGTAGATTTACCAATTTCCTTAGCAGTGTCACTAAAGGAAAAATCCAAAATTATTTGAACCAACTTTTTTCCTATAATATCCATCTTCTCGCCTTCAATTGTACAATTAAAGTCACCCATCAAAACCGTATCTATTCTCCCAACCAGAAACACACTAAATTTTTCCAATAAATTCATACGCTCTTCCTTATCAACTGGACAATATACATTCACTACCCTTACCTTCCAATCTCAATCACCGTGTAACTTTCAAAAGATTAATTCCTATTCCCCAACAAAATCCCTACATCATTATTTTGATTATTACTAGACCCTGACCAGATTGACTCTCCATCTGGCCATTCCTGTGAACACAAGGATTCAGAAATCCCACACTCTTGAAGAGCAATTATATCAGCTTTCTGTATCCGCAAAAAATCTAAAATTGTCATCCGTCTAGGCTTGGATTTTAAAAGCCTGACATTTAAGGATATGACATTAGGTGTAGTTTTGGTAACCATACTTAAATTTTTTCCAGACCGAATTGCCAATGCCCTTTCATGATCATCACTTATAGTAGGCACTATAATGTTGGGTCTCTTCGGGGTTTGGCACATGAACTCCTCCACTTATCTTGTTTCAGCAGTTGTAAAATCCACTTGGCCTCCATGAGTACCACCACCTTCCTCTCCCTCGCCCTGCAAACCCGTCTGCACATCAGAATGGCTGGGAAGAATGTCCAATTTCATCCCCTTCCTCTCCTTCATTACCAGCTACCATTTCCTCTGGTTCATCAACTGGCACATGAGATGGTCTGGCAACTCCACCTCTCACCACATCCATGTATTACGAAGTCTGCAATTCCTGAAGGCGTGCCCTTCATCCCCACACACATTACATTGCAAACAATGACATTATTGCAAGAAGCAGCCTCGTGGCACTTAGTGCACCTCACAACAGGATCATCACAATTTTCCATGGTATGCCCATAGACCCTGCATTTTCTACAGAAAACGAGACTACCACTGAAAAACAAAGACCTGCATCACTTCTGAGGTGGATAACACAAACCTCCTATCCCATTGGGGTCAGCAGCAAAACGGACATAAAATTTATATTTCCCTGTCCACAGAGTTTTATGAGAGAAATGCACATAGTCACAGTACTTCTTCAAAAAAGTATGTATTTACATGGGGGTTATACATCAGAATAACAAGATGCACATCTTGGCTATACAGTAGAACAAAGGTAAGTCCATACAATTCAGGATTTTGTTCATGGTCTTTTAAGGTCATATGAAGATTATGGCATGCAGACATAGAAGTCAGAACAAGAGTATGTTTACCTTGTCTTGGATCCTGAAGGCAGAGGATATCTTCCCGTTTAAAATGCAGGACCTTGAAGAGAACTTCTTGGACAAGATGTCTGGTAGTAAACTTCTCCCTCTTTTTCGGTTCCACCTCGATACAAAAGACATTCTTGACCCGGGAATCCCCGCCCCCAGCGAAGCCAATCTTCACGCCCATGATCGCACTCTCGTTGCTACTTCCTACCCCCTATAGCAGCATGTATATATGGTCCCCAGATAGGGGATGTATCAGATATTAAACTGCTAAGAACAGATTTTTTTTTTCTTTTTCTTTTTAAAACCATTCATGTTAGTGAATAAGCTAAATTTTAACTCTTTCACTTCACTAACTCATCATCATGGCCTTTAATCACTTTTTTATTCTTTTTTTCCACAATTGAAAACCAACAACCCAAAAAATACCATCTAAGCAGTCTTAACTAGATACCACCACTTCTTAAACTTCCAGATCCCCTCACTAATGGTACTACCACCCCTCTGCACATCCCACAGATATACTACATACAATCTAGATAGTATCATTCTTAAACCCTCCTTTTAAAGACAAGCAAATTCCTAAGGTCCCACAAGCATTTTAGTACACACACCTCTATTAACCATAACACTCTTCTTTGACATCTATCCCCTACTCCTATCCCAAACAGCAAAACCTTCCAATTCCTCTAAACCAGCCCCGTTAATTCTTTACATAAACCTCTCTTGCGCAAAATCACATTCCCAAATACAATGTTTTACAGTCTCAATCTTCCCTCGGACACACATCCGACCTAATCAAATCCCTCTTTTTTTTTTTTTATCTCACTGGCAAAATATCATGCAGAATCATCCATGTTACATCCTTTTGCCTATTGGTCATACCATTTTCATTCAACTTCTTCCAAACACTAATTTCATTCCCTCTGAAACCCTCAATCTCACATACCAATTTTTTTTCATATCAAACTTAAAACTTTCTTCTTATTTCTAAACTCAACCATCTTGACCGCCAACAGATCCCATTTCCTCACAAACCCTTCTACAATACTATACCAATGAGGACATCTAAAGGCCATAGGGACTTTAGCATCCCTTTTCCGCCAACCAAGCCCGCACAACATCCAACCCGCCAAATATCTGGCCATATATCCGGCCTTAGTATCCCTCCCTATCAGAATCACAGAACTCTTTATATATTTCAACCCTAAAAAGATTTCAAGACATGGAAAATCCATTCCTCCATTTATACATAACTTATACATATCCTCTCTTATTAGCTTTTCCATTCTACTTCCCCAAAAGAAAAGAAAAAGCATTCTCTCAATTCTCCTGATTCTCCTATCAGAGGGGAAAAACACACCTGCTACGAAAAACAAAATGGGCAATACTACTGATTTAATAATTAATATTTTACCTGAGAAAGTCAAGTCCCTTATTCTCCAAAATTTCAACTTCTTTTCCACACACAATCCACATTCATCCCAGCTCTCATCCCCTTTTAAGTCCATATTAAATCTCACACCCAGTACTTTCACTGACCCTTCTTCACACATTACACCATCCATCTTAACTGTACCATCACCAAAACATTTAAAAATATCCTAACCCCAATTGACCTTAAAACTGGACACACTACAAAAAATATCTAAGATCAGTCTAACCCTACTCATCTCTGCCAAACTTGAACTTAATAATACCACATTATCCATGTAACCTAATATTTTGATATGCTTACCACTACTACTAGGGATTAATATACCTCTTAAAAATGTATCGTTACGAACTAAACACAATAACACCTCTATAAGACAAATAAATAAAATATATGACATAGAACATCCTTGCCTAACTCTCGACTTAATTTGCACTTTTTTACTCAGACATCCACTTGTATAAACACCTATTTACAGGAAAACCCATTTTTGCCAAAACCGTTAACATTAAATAATGTGCTACCCTATCGAAAGCCTTCTCAAAATCCACAGATAGAACCATACACTTCTGCTTACGACACAAACACCCAACAAATCACGCAACAACACCAAATTATCTGTCATACGTTTTTCTGGCACCGCACATACTTCATCCTCTTTCACAACCACATCCACCACCTCTTTCATTCTATTTGTCAAGACTTTAGAAAAACACTTATAGTCCAAATCCAAAAGAGATATCTGCCTCCAATTAGATAAACTTTTTTTCCTTCATAGAACCACTCAAAACTCCATTCTCAAACATAAAATGACATACTTCCACAATATCCAGTCCCACAGCGTTCCAACACTTCTCATAAAATACCACTGGGATACCATCTTTCCCTGGTGTCTTGCTCTTCCTTGCAGACTTAATCACATTTTTAATCTCCTCTTCTGTAATACACCCCATCAGGGAATTCCCTTCTTCTTGACCAATCCTCCCTTTCAAAACTTCTAATACATCATCAATCATGCTCATATCAACCCACTTTACCCATGTAACTTCTCATAAAACTCTTCTATTTTTTTTAAACATGTCCTTACCCATAGAATTTCTCCATCCTCACAGAAGATCTCATCCAAAAATGAGTGCATTTCTCATCTCACTAAATTTTAGACCTATATATAATATCTTTACCTCTTTTTTCCAACTCTCTTTTTTATATCGTTCCTTGTTACAATAATGAAGTCATCACATCCATACCTTCTTTCCTCAATTTGTATAACCAATCCAACCTCTTAATTAAGCCCTTGTATCTATTTCTCTTCTTTGTTCCCATCCTTTTCCCCCATTTCTTAAAAAACACCCCATTCTTCTTTTTAACCCAATCCCACCATTCCAATACATTACTATATTCCTCCTTATACACTCTCCATTTCTTATATTCTCTGGCGAAGTAATTCATAATTTCTTTATCTTCTAGCAAGCCAACATTCATCTTCCACACACCGTACCATTTTTTCGTATCCTGCATAAACTTTGCTCTCAAACAAACATAATCTGAAAACCCCACATCTTCCTGAAAAATTGCATCACAAAGGAAATTTATAAAAGACACACAATCAATTCTAGATTCGATACCTCCCCTATCTGCCTTATATGTAGCAGGTGGTGGTTTCCCTAAAATAACTTCGGCGGCATCTAAAAAAGAAAAATCTCTAACCATGTTTCCCAATTTCTTCCCAGTAACATCTATTTTCCCATCTGGGCTATCTGTTACGCAGTTAAAATGCCCCATCCATAATGTTGGCATTTTCCCTGGAAGATATAGAGCTATTTTTTCAAAAAGGGATAACCTCTCCTCTTTTTGAATGGAAGCATATACATTAATTACTTGGAAAGAAACCCTCTATATTTCAATGTAACGAGCAAACACCTACCCAACTCTATTACTATATAACTATCTATATGTATATCCTGATTCCCAATCAAAACCCCCACCCCATCATTTTTATTTGTGTCAGACCCAGACCATACACGTTAACCCAGTTGCCACTCATTTGGTTTTAGTGAGTCAGTAATACCACACTCATATGCAAACATATAATGTCAACCTTTATGTCTTTCAGAAACTCCAGTATTGCAGATCTTCTATTCTTTGATGTCATCTGCCTTATGTTCAGGGATATGACATCAAATGCAACTTTGGAAGCCATTTATCTGTGTAAATTTAAATGTACGTATGGACACCCCACATTTTCATCAACCTTGCCCTTCTGAGGTAATCCCTCCGGATACTGAACTTATGGTGCCTGGGTCTAAAAAAGGAGCATTAGTTGGAATTGATGTTTCTGGATATATCCTTTCTTCAATTGGACTTCAATCCCCATCACTAAGACCTGGAGAAAGGTAAGTCTTCAGTCTTTTGGACTGCAAACCCAACTGTTCATCTGCAGCCCTTGGTACACTCGTAGAGAAATCCCCCTGGTTACCTGCAACCTGTACCTCCTCCTGGGTCTCCACCCAGCTGATATCAGGGGTCTGTGAAATATCACCTGATAAGACTTCACCCTGAAGAGTAGTTTTAACATCAGGGGGGAAGCGCCACTCATCTCACCTTCCTTCAATGGACCAGCAGAGGTTTCCTCTCTTACCTCTACTGTTTTCCTGAGAATCACCTCCAGTCTAGGTTGGCTTTGTGCAGCTTGGGCATAAGTTTTCACGGGACATTTTGCTGCTGTATGTCTGACTTCTCCACAAATGTCACATTTTCTGGGTTGGAGACAACGGTTGGCTTTGTGCCCGACCACCCCACAATTCCGCCAAGACTTCCCTTTATTACATTGCTCTTGTGTATGACCATACAGGAGACAGGTGCGGCAGAAAGAAGGCTGATTGGGATAAAAAAAAACTCTGATACCAGCAACAGTGAAGTTTGCTGGTGGATGCATTATCTCACCAATACTCTCTTCATCTGATTTGAATATTGCTAAAAACTTATATCGACAACAAAACACTCCTATTTCATTATACAGCTTGAAACCCCCTCTTAATGATTTACAAAATCGTCCAAGGAAAAGCTCAATCGCAGAAATATCCGCATATGGATCATACAAATGCACAGTCACAGGTACTTCAATGAATGAATATAGATGTCTGATGTAAATACCTTCCATCCCTTCTCCTCCGGCTATTCTTCTGAGTTTTTCAAAGGTCTGTATGCAAGTGCCTTCTCTCAGAAAGGTTACGTCATAAATACCTTGTTTCTTGAAGTCCTGCATGCTGTAAATGTCTCGTACCGAAAGTCCAGCCAACTTCGCCAAAATATCTTCCATCAGGGTCTTCACGGAAAAATTCTCTTGTCTTTCCTCCACCACCTCAAAACGAATAGTATTCCTCATTCCTTGTTATCTGGTCATGCCAGTAATGCGGTCCAATCAGGCCGATCCGATCGACGGAATCCTTTGGCTAGTCCCTCCACCCTAAAGCAGCATGTGGCTTAAGTCCGGTCATGCTCCTCTTCGGGTTCGCCATCTGCATAGCACCGCCCACCCGGTGCATGCCCACTTTTGGCCACGCCTTTTCTTCGCAGATATGTCCTGGTGCCAAAGCACGCCAAACAGAAAGGGACATAGGAGGAGGGAATGAAGAAGTGAAGAGTAGTGAGAGGAAAAAAAAAATTGGCATTGTTGATTGTGATGTCAGGGCCCATTGTGATGTCATCCAGTGAGCTTACCTGATCTAAGCTTACCTTACCTGAGCTTAGGTCCAGCTGCTGATGATACATAGAAAGTGCTCAACTACTTTCTCGCCTCCAAGTAATCCAGTTCAGAAGATCCACAAGAGGGAGACAAAGGCTTACTTTACTTACTTAAGGAATGGAAAAGCAAAATGGTAACATCCAGCCAGCTCACTCCAAATGTGTTTGGAGGAACAGAGGATCCCATGTGCACAACAGCCCAATCCCCAGGAGCGTGTAGGTCCAAACACTTCATTAAGCTGATAAGCCAATTAATCAATCAGTCTTAATTGGATTTGGAGTGAGGGGACTGGCCGGGACCTACAGCAGCAGTAGGAGATGGACAGACTAGCTGCAGGTATTCAGCAAGCAGCACAGGGGAGAGAAAAAGCTGGAGTGCAGACTGAGCAAGGACACACACAGCTTTCCACTTGCTCGCTGAAGGTCAGAAGGATTCTTGCAATCAATTCATTCTGTTTTTTGATACTGGACTAGGAAGGAGTGCACCGGCCTGGAGGTACTACAATACCAGGTCAATGCGTGGAGTGGACAGAGCAAGCTCTTTTTCCATCTCCCTGTTCGAAAAATCCATTTAATATATGGTCCCCAGATATTAAACTGATAAGAACGGATTTTAATTTTTATTTTTTTTAAGTTGACGACCCCAAAGGGGTATATTTTATTAAAAGCTTATATTACACAAAATATCTTAAATACAATATAAACATCCTTGATTGGTCCTAAACTTTTAACAACAAATTATAAAACTCTGGAGATTTGGTGGCATCATATTATGGAACCCCATTCTCTTAAAAACCATCTGTTACATAAAAATGGAGACGTTTTTTGTCTAATAAATAATATTTAAACATTTAATCTAAAACCATCTTTAAAACATTTTCCATAGATTCTAATATTATGAAAAATTACTATGATGTGTAACTATTACATTTCTGTTTCTCTCAACAAGCTTAACTTAATAATGGAGTCTTCTATGTGATTTCAGTTTCAGCGAAATAAATCAGACATTGTCATATCATTGCTCACAAGTGTTGTATACTTAACCAATGTAACTTATTGTTTACTATCATATGCCATATGACTTTAAAAAACAATTAAAAAAAACATTTTCCATAGAAATGACGTAATGTTTAAATAATAAAATATTTCTGCCCGCCCACAGTGCTGTTTTGACGCAGTTGGTAATCTTCCATGCCATCAGTTTTTGAATGTTCGTTGGGCACTCCAGTCCTCCGTACAATATTCCCTCTAGGGACATGGCTGACAGTCCTGTAATTCTTCTCATAAGAGGTAACATCCTTAACCAAATTTGCTGGGAGAAAAAGCAAAACCAAAATAAATGGGACACTGTTTCCTCGTCTCCACATCCTCCTCTTGGGCATAAGGCAGTGTTGGTTAATCCTCTTCAGGACTGGAATGCCGGGCATGGAAGACACCCGTGTGCTCAACTCCAGGACAGGTCTTTCTGTTGATTAAAAAGATAGTTAGCACTTATATCTCTCCAAACTTTCTTGCAATTATTTTTATTAAAATTTCTTATGGGGGCAACAACTTTTCCTTCTTTAATCTTATTTAAAATCTCTTTACTATTGTTCAGGTCTTCTACTCTTTTCCCTTTTAGGTCAAAAGAAATTACAATTTTTTCTAAAAATGTTATATTGATCTGGCAGGTTAAAAGCATATGTGGAATTTAAAACTGTGGTAAACTAACTATTTTCCCTCATAAAATAAGACCAGAAATGTTCTTTAAAAAGGGCGTTTAGACACTGGCTAAAATATTTGATTATGGCCGAATGCACACAGCCGTGAGCGGTCCGTGGTATCCCGGCCTGGCATCCTGCTGACAGCAGGAGCTCACAGCGTTATTGGTTGCTATGGCGCCGTGAGCTTCATGCCGCCGCTGCACTACAGTAATACACTCGTATAGATCATACGAGTGTATTACTGTGCTGCAGCGGCATCATAGCAACCAATGACGCTGTGTGCTCCTGCTGTCAGCAGGATGCCAGGCCGGGATACCACAGACCGCTCACGGCCGTGTGCATTCGGCCTAAAAGGGAAGTCCTTACCACCTTCGAGTTTGGGTAATATAACTAATTCTCTCCGGAGCTTCTCCGTCCTGGAATTCTATAGAAAATAAAACAAGTTTTATACATTTTTTTTTTCAATAAATGATCTGGGCTAGGGAAAACCATACTATCTTTGTAACTAAAACCTTGCCTTCCATTGTTAGTTTTCTTATAAATTTTTTGTGCCACCAGGTGACACCTAAAATCTACTCAGACTCAGGAAATAAAACATCTTTTTAATACCATGCCTCCAATATTTAAAATATTACTTTTATTAATGTTGACCTTAAACCCAGAAGAGCAACAAAAATAATCCAACTGTTTTGAGGTCTTTTGGATCGACAGAGTGTCCCTACATAAAACCGCAATATCGTCAATGTGCCTCTAGTCCCCCCTTTCCGCCTGGCAGGGGGACTCTGCTTATCCTTCCGAATCATACATAGAAGATGCTCAAGAGCGCAAATAAAAAATAGGGGGGACAAGGGACAACCATGCTTCACCCCAGATCTCAGATGGACCTCCTGAGTCTTTAAACCGTTTATTAAAATTTTACTTGTGCAGTGATCGTAAAAAGCTTTTAAAGACAATAAAAAGCCTCCCGGTATACCCATCTTCTTTAAAACACTAAAAAGTAGGGTTGAGCGAACCCGAACTGTAAAGTTCGGGTTCATACCGAACTTTAGGATTTTTAGACCCTGGACCCGAACCCGAACATTTCAGTAAAAGTTCAGGTTCTGCGCTTTTTGAAAGGCTGCAGAGCAGCCAATCAACAAGCGTTTAACTCTGTGCCCTTAGAAGCCATCATAGCCATGCCTACTAATGGCATGGCTGTGATTGGCCAGTGTAGCATGTTACCCAGCCTCTATATAAGATGGAGTCACGGTGATTTCAGGGAGAGAATCTTTGTTCAGAACGTGAATCTAACTCAGCGATCTACATACATTGTGTTGTGTGGGTGCAGGGCACAATTTTTTTATCCAGCCCTGAGCCCAGTGACCGAAAAAATAAATAAATTATAAGTCAGTTAGGTGGGCGGTGGTGGTGGCCATTTTATGCAAGCTCAGTGCACCAGCACTGCATCTGAGCTTTTGGGACATTGAAATCCAAGCTTTAAAAACAGCACAAATAATCAAAAATTTTTAGCAATTTACAACATCTGGTGCATTTGCAGGCTTAGTCAGTGTGCAATTTAAGCTAGAAATACAGCCATAATTTTCGGGGGTTTTAAAAACACACTTTTTTGCCGATTTGCAAATGTTAAATTCAAGTTTAATATATACAGCTTTCATATTCTGTTACCAATATGTGGCAATATAGAATATGTGGCAATATACAACATCTCGATTAGGCTGTGCAATTTAAGCTAGAAATACAGTCATAATTTTCTTGGTTTTTAAAAACATACTTTTTTGCCAAAATCCACTATTTTTCTGGCCTTGCAGCATCAGCACGTGTGAAATTCAAGGGTTATATACTGCTGTCATATTTAGTTATTAAACAAACACGAGTTTGGGGGAAAAAAAAGTTTTTTTTGCAGCCATTGCTGCATATGTCATTGTGAGATAAAGCCTTTACATAGTGTGGTTCTATTCACTTATTTGAAATAAAGCCATTTTGGGTACAGTTCTTTAATAGCGGCCTAGTGTGGGTCAGGGCGTGTGAGATACACCCTTTATATACAGGTTTTCTATTCAGTGCACAAATCATTAATTGCGGCCTAGTGTGGGTCAGGGCGTGTGAGATACACCCTGTATATACAGGGGTTTGTTTCTTTTATTAATAAAATACCTTTTTTTGTGCAAAATACACAGTTATTGCGCCCTTGCAGCATCAAGACGTTTGAAATTCCAGGGTTATATACTGCTGTCATATTCAGTTATTAAACAATCACCCGTTTGGGCAAAAAAAGTTTATTTGGCAGCCTTTGCTGCAGATGTCATTGTGAGATACACACTTTATATATTTGGGTTATATTCAGGTATTTGAAATACCGCCATTTTGTGCACAAATCTTTAATTGCGGCCTAGTGTGGATCAGGCCGTGTGAGATACACCCTGTATATACAGGGCTTATATTCTTCTATTAATAAAACACCTTTTTATGTGCAAAATACAAAATTTTTCAGGCCTTGCAGCATCAAGACGTTTGAAATTCCAGGGTTATATACTGCTGTCAAATTCAGTTATTAAACAATCACCCGTTTGGGCAAAAAAAAAATTGTTGGCAGCCTTTGCTGCAGATGGCATTGTGAGATACACCCTTTATATATTTGGGTTATATTCAGGTATTTGAAATACAGCCATTTTGGGCAGAAATCTTTAATTTCAGCCGAGTGTGGGTCAGGGCGTGTGAGATACACCCTTTAAATACAGGAGTTCTATTCAGGTATTTGAAATACAGCCATTTTGGCCAAACAAAATTAAAAGAAGTCCTAGTTTGGTTCAGAGCGTGTGAGATACACACTTTAAATACAGGGGTTTGATTATTTTATTAATAAAACACCCTTTTTTGGGCAAAATACCAAATTTTTCAGGCCGACGTTTGAAATTCCAGGGTTATATACTGCTATTCATATTCAGTTATTAAACAAAAAAAAAAAATGTTTATTTTGGAGCCCTTGCTGCATATGTCATTGTGAGATACAGCCTTTACATAGTGTGGTTCTTCACTTATTTGAAATAAAGCCATTTGGGCACAAATAGCGGCTTAGTGTGGGTCAGGGCATGTGAGATACACCCTGTATATACAGGGCTTATATTCTTCTATTAAAAAACACCCTTTTTGGGGCAAAATACACAATTGTTGCGCCCTTACATCATCAAGACATTTGAAATTCTAGGGTTATATACTGCTGTCATATTCAGTTATTAAACTAACACCCATTTGGGCAAAAATAAATGATTTGGCAGCCTTTGCTGCAGATGTCATTGTGAGATACACTTTTTTTTATTATTTAATCTTTATTATTATTTCAAATTGCATACATCTTCGACAGTCACTTAATTGTGTTACATTATAAAACAAGTCACATTAGTGTATTATGAAACAGCATGCATACAAACCTATATAGATGACTTTACTTATTACCCAACATGCTTCCCCAGCTGCTCTTTCCCCCCCATTGGGGAGAAAAAAAAAGGAAATTTTGAATCTCTCCCCCGCCTCCATCCTCCCCTCCGCCCCACCACCACCATAACCCCTCGCATGCATCTAGTGTCCCCTCATCTAGTTTTTTAACCATTTCTGCCATAGTTCCGCAAATTTATGTTTTTTTTTTATAGACACCAAGTGGAATTCTTCTCTGACAAGCAAGACCCTAGTCCAGTTCTCCCATTCCCTAACCCCAGGTACCACACCGTCTCCCCAGTGCCCAACAATGCACCTCCTAGCATGGAATATAAGTTTAGAGGCTATAGAACGATGTTTGAAGTTATCTATCTTATCCACTACCCCCAAAATACATATTTCAAACTCCCAAGGGACACTAAACCCATGATAAGCCTTTATTTTTTCATTTACCTTCAGCCAGAAGTCTTGGATCTTTATATACAGTACAGACCAAAAGTTTGGACACACCTTCTCATTCAAAGAGTTTTCTTTATTTTCATGACTATGAAGGCATCAAAACTATGAATTAACAAATGTGGAATTATATACATAACAAACAAGTGTGAAACAACTGAAAATATGTCATATTTTAGGTTCTTCAAAGTAGCCACCTTTTGCTTGGATTACTGCTTTACACACTCTTGGCATTCTCTTGATGAGCTTCAAGAGGTAGTCCCCTGAAATGGTCTTCCAACAGTCTTGAAGGAGTTCCCAGAGATGCTTAGCACTTGTTGGCCCTTTTGCCTTCACTCTGCGGTCCAGCTCACCCCAAACCATCTCGATTGGGTTCAGGTCCGGTGACTGTGGAGGCCAGGTCATCTGGCGCAGCACCCCATCACTCTCCTTCATGGTCAAATAGCCCTTACTTTCAAAGTTTTCCCAATTTTTCGGCTGACTGACTGACCTTCATTTTTTAAAGTAATGATGGCCGCTCGTTTTTCTTTACTTGGCTGCTTTTACAAATTCTAACAGTCTATTCAGTAGGACTATCAGCTGTGTATCCACCTGACTTCTCCTCAATGCCACTGATGGTCCCAACCCCATTTATAAGGCAAGAAATCCCACTTATTAAACCTGACAGGGCACACCTATGAAGTGAAAACCATTTCAGGGGACAAGCTCATCAAGAGAATGCCAAGCGTGTGCAAAGCAGTAATCAAAGCAAAAGGTGGCTACTTTGAAGAACCTAGAATATGACATATTTTCAGTTGTTTCACACTTGTCTGTTATGTATATAATTCCACATGTGTTAATTCATAGTCTTGATGCCTTCATGAAAATAAAGAAAACTCTTTGAATGAGAAGGTGTGTCCAAACTTTTGGTCTGTACTGTAAGTGCACATCATCCACCCCTATCTGGCCACATTTTTTGCAACTAAATTATTTGGGTTTATAATATTTCATAAGGCTCTTGGGGGAGTAATATAATCGGTATAGTATATTGAATTGGGTAATCCTATGGGAGAAATTGTTTGAGACGCCGTTTTTTGCTTGTATCGCCCTCTCTCAGAACTCTTCCCGTTGAGACTTAAGGACATCCTGCCATTTGTGCATTAGTTAATTAATTGCTCTTTTTTGATGTAACAATGATTCATATATCCTAGACACTAGTTTCTTCCCCACAGTTAATTTAGAGATATTAGCTAGAGGGCTTGGGAAGGTGGAAATTTGTGTCCCCCTTCCCAACGACCTCCTTAAAGCTTGTTTCAATTGTAGATAGAAGAAGCTCATGTCCCTATCTCCTATTCCACACTTGTTTTTAAGGTCCAGGTATGTAATAATATCTCCCTCCTTCCATATTTGACCCAGTCTAAAAACTCCATATTTCCACCAGATTCCCTGTTCAATCAGCTTTAATTCTGTAAGTTGAGTATTATCCCACAATAGGGTATCAGTATGTAATCTGGTCTGTGGCCACAATTCTCTTACCTCTTTCCAGGTTTTGGCCAATAGGTCGAATATCGGTATTTTGGTGATTTGCTGTTGTGACAAAATGTCAGCCTCCACCAGTTGGAAGATGCTGCATTTGTCCAACTTTTTATTGATCCCTGCTATCATGGTCTTGTATCTTTGTGTATTACTCCATATTAGCATATTTCTGATATGGCCAGAGAAGAAATAAAGTTACAAGTTTGGGACTGACAGCCCCCCCCCCCTCTCACGATTGTGTAATATTTGAGCTCTTATCCGTGGTTTTTTACCTCGCCATATCAGATCCGCTAAAAGCGACGCTATTCTTTTAAAGATTTTTTTAGGAATTAATACCGGCGCATTCCACAAAGTATAATTCAAGGAAGGTAATATGCACATTTTCACTAGGGATATACGTCCTGCCATTGAAACATGTAGCTTTTTCCATACCTCTATTTTCTTCCTAATTTCCTGAATTTTGGGAAGCACATTTAGTTGAACATAATCCTTAGAATTGAGGGTTATCCAGATTCCTAAATATTTTACTGGTTCCTTTGGTCTCTTGATTTCCAATAACCCTGGTGTTAAGTTTTTCAAGGGATCAATCGGGATGCAGGCCGATTTAGACCAGTTAATCTTTAGCCCAGCATATTTACTATAATCATCAAATATCTGAAAAATCCTAGCTAGTGATCCATGGGAGCCCACAAACAGCATGAGTTCCAAACCTAAAACCCACAATTTCTTTATCTTGTCTAATCATATCCGCTAAGGGTTCCATGACTATAGCGAATAGCAGGGGGGAGAGGGGGCATCCCTGTCTGACCCCCCTGCCAACCACTATATTATCCGAGTGTTCTCCATTCAAAATCACCCTTGCAGAGATTTCGGTGTATAACAATTTGATCAAAGAGACAAATATATCTCCAAATCCCATTCTCTTCAATGTTGCGATTAGGAAGGGCCACTCTATAGTATCAAAGACTTTGCAAGCATCTATAGTTAAAATCATGCGCTCTGCCCTGTTAGTGGGCTCCATTTGGACATTCATAAAATATCTGATGATATTTTCAGATGTAGTTTTCCCCGACATGAAACCCGACTGGTCCTCATGAACTAACGTCGACATTACTCCCCCAAGTCTGACTGCCAAAATCCGTGCTAGTATTTTATTATCAGTGTTGATCAGAGAAATTGGGCGATATGAATCCGGGAAGGTGGGATCCTTCCCCGGTTTCAAAATTAGTGTAATAAGGGCTTCCCTCAAGGAGTCTGGCAATCTCCCCGTCTCCCTGGAGGGTGCCCACATTGTTAGCAGTTTTGGGATCAGTATTTCTCTATATTGAGCATAAATTTTAAACGGGATGCCGTCTATACCGGGGGTCTTATTTTTAGTTATACTTGATATTATTTTATCCACTTCTATGGGTTCCAGGAGGGTTTCCAAATTCTCCCTTTGTTCTGGGGTTAATGAGGTAATAGCAGTTTTATCCAAAAACGGCTGTATTTGCGCCATATTTTCTTTTATCTTGCTACTGTATATATCTGCGAAATATTCCTTAAGTAGATCTACCTTAGCTGTTTGCTCCACGATTTTCTGCCCCTGATTATTTACTAGACAATGTATATATTAGTTTTTTTGTGTCTGGGCTGCTACGAGGGCGGCTAGCTTTTTGCCGGGTATATGTGCGTAGATATAATTATCCCTGACATAGTTTTCCTTTTGTTGTTCCACCAGCAGAAACAGTTAATCTTCAAATTTGGTTGCTTTATCTAGCCATTCTTTATATTTTTGTTCTGTGGGGTTTTTAACCTATTTCTTTTCATACCTCTCCACCTCTTGTTCTAGTTCCAATATTTTCTTCCTTATGCCCTTCTTATATATTACTGTATATTTTGTGAAAATCCCTCTAATGAAGGCCTTTGCAGCCTCCCAAACCACCTTAATTTCAGCTGAACCATTGTTTATATCAAAAGATTCCTTAATCTCTCTCAAGATCCTATCGTGTATTCCCATTATGTTTATCCATCCTATACTTATGTTCATCCCTCTTTTTCTTTCCTTTCTACCCGTTTTTAAGCTGGTGATGATAGGGTTGTGATCCGAAATACCCCGTTGTCCATACCTAACTCGGATAATATCCAATAAACCTTTATTATTTGTGAAAACTAAATCAATAAGTGATAAACTCCTGTGAGTTTTAGAAAAACATGAATATCTCTTTAACCTTGGGTATATTGCTCTCCAGATATCGATCTAACCCAATTCTTCTGTAATAATTTTTAATTTAGATCCCGTGCCTTTCCCCTGCCTATTCCCTAGTCTACATCTATCTAATTCACATTTCATTATGTTATTAAAATCTCCCATTACCAAAAGTGATTTTTCCCCCGCCTTAAGGGCAAGGTCGTGAATCTTAAGTAGGACCTCTGTTTTAAAGAGTGGCGGTATGTAATTGTTTGCTATTACCCATGCTTTCCCTTCTAGTATGCAGTCCAAAAAAATATAACAGCTTTCCTTATCTATCTCAGTTCTTACTACTTTGATATCTATATCTCGATGTATTAGTATACAGTATATAGTATACGCCTCTCTCATATGATGAATAAACTGAATGAAAAGATTACTGCATAATCGGTCTACTCACCCCTCCTACAGTCTCACTTGTCAGATGCGTCTCCTGCAAGCAGACTATAGCGGGGAGAGACCTTTGTATTGCATCAAAGACTGCCACCCTCTTTATCCCCCTACTCAATCCCCTGATAATCCATGAGATTATTCTCATAAAAAAAACTAAAACGTTAATATTCACTACCCATAACCTGGGTTGATTGCCGACCGGGGGGGGGAGGACACGAGGAACACAGAGGGAGAAAAAAAACAAAAAAAAAACAGCTGAGGATATGCCCTTTGCACCAACCCATCCCTCCCCTCCTGAATGACCCAGGGTACCATCTACCCCTGGCTCTCTTTCTTGGCATTACTACCTCCCTGCCACTTCCCCAGCTTATTGCACCTCAGCTCTTTATCTTTTCTTTAATCCATTCTTCCACCGCCCCCGGAGTCTCAAAAAAAACTGATTCTATTCTCCCATTCTATATGTAGTTTAGCTGGAAACAACATGGAGTACTTGACATTCTTTTTGCGCTTAAATGACTTCTTTCCTTAACCGTCTCCCTTGCGTAATCCGGAAATAACATTATTGGTGCACCAAGGTACTCCAGCCTTCCTTTCTTCCTGGCCCTATGTGCTATCTCCTCCTTATCCCTGGCTGATAATAAATTAATCACTATCGGTCTTGGTTTTGTTCCCGGGGGGGGGGGGGGGGGGGGGGGTCTGAGGTCTGAAACATACCGGCCCAGTTGTTCCCTCAGCCAGGTTTGTATAAAACCGCAAAGGTCTCGTTCTTCCACACCCTCCGGGATCCATCACATCTCAGGTTTTCCAATTCTGGACCTGTTGTCTAACTCAAGTATTTCATTTTTTAGTACCTTATTCTCTTCTTTTAGGGCATTATTCTCCTTAGCTGTTATCTGTAAGGCTACTTTCACACTAGCGTTGTTTTAATCCGGCGTTCTATTCCGACACCGGAACTGCCCGCCGGATCCGGAAAAACGTGTGAAAACGGATTACATTTGAATCCTGATCAGGATTTTGATCACAATGAAAAAATGCATTGGAAAAAAACGGATCCGCCATTTATGGACTTTAACTTTTTTTTCACATTTTTCGGGTTTAACATGCAAAAGCCGGACCCGTTTTGACTGAACACACAGTGCCAGATCCGGCATTAATGCAAGTCAATGGGAAAAAGGCCTGATCCGGAGGTAAAAATACTGCATGCTACTTTTTTCTGAAAAGCCTGATCAGTCAAAAATACTGAACTGAAGACATCCTGATGCATCCTGAAGGACTGACTCTCCATTCAGAATGCATGGGGATAAAACTGATCAGTTCTTTTCCGGATTTGAGCCCCTAGGACGGAACTCAGCGCCGGAAAAGAAAAACGCTAGTGTGAAAGTACCCTCTGAATCCGATATTCTTTTCTCTGCCTCAATCATCCTATCTTTATATTTTTGTAGGTCTGCTCTAAGAAGCCCAACCACCTCCCTGATATTTCCGGTCTGGAGAGAGAGATCTTTTATTGCCAGGTTACACTTCTTTATTTCTTGAAATATATCTTGCAGACTAGGCATCTGCTCCCCTTTATCGGGGTCCACCTCTTTTAACTGTTTACTACTTCTCTCCCGTACCGGATATCCTCCCCCGCTTGGCTCGATGTTTTCAAGCTATCCTTCTCCACTACACTAAAAGATTCCCCCTCCGAGTCCTGAGGTGTCTCATCTTTTTTCTTCCTGGGAGGGCTAGTCTGTCCGCGCATACTAGTCAACAACAATTGCTTGGACTTTTCTACTTTTTTAACCATTGGAGAAATTGAGGTGTTCAACTCTGGTTGCCCCCTCCCCTTTCTGCCTATCCCCATATTCCGTATTTAAACAGCTCTAAAAAGAAAAAGACAGCCCACTCTACTGTGGCCTACAGGGGGAGATCACCCCACCCCCTAAATAGATACTCGAATTAGTCTGGCAAACCAAAGTATTGATCAACTTGAAACAATTAGTTAAATTTTCCCCAATCCACCACTCCTCCGCAGCCCTTTATTCCCACCTTCCGTGACGGGCCATCCTTGAACTTGCTACTTTAAACCGTCGTGTGTACTCCATTTGAAAAAAAAGGGTACATTTTTCAGTTATTAGACCGCCAGTCACAGAAAGGGGACCAAAAGATCACCAGCCCTGAAAGAAAAACATGTATATCGCCAGCAATCGTGTTCACACCATTTTGTGCAGTTAACGCTGTCAGGGTCAAGTTCCCTTATAATCATCTGGGTTAGTTCCAGCCTTGCCCAGGTGGCGGTCGCTCTGCCAAACTCACAATCCACACTAAATGGTTGGTCCTGTTTAACAGGCCTCCAGTCAGTGTGGTTGAAGTAATTAAGCCAACCCCGGTGCTTCCGCCGTTGCTAAACCATGATATCTTTTCAAGTTATAAAACATAAATAGATTATATGGGTTATACATAACCAACAATTAAAGTAGTTGATACAACTGAAGTTACAGTCCGCTACATGTAGTTGACGCTGCCTCACTCCACACCAATAATTATTGTTAGTCCGGAACACAATCCCAGATGGCTCCGCTCCTATAGTTAGCAGTAGTGTTGAGCGAACTTGTGTTTTAAGTTCGGCGTCTAAAGTTCTGGTCCGGGTTATCGAAGTATCCCGTTATGGATTCCGCTACCATGGACCATAACAGATTTTAGAATCCATAACGTGATACTTCGATAACCTGAACTCGAACTTTAGACGCCGAACTTAAAACACAAGTTCGCTCAACACTAGTTAGCAGGCTTATGCCTATATGGCAAATTGCGGTTAGTTGGATTAGTTCATGGGGCTAGATTAGCATAATTGACGCTACTCCGCGCCGGTTAACATTGTTAGGCCTCATGCACACAAGATTGGCATCCGTGTCCGTGATCCGTGGCCGTAGGTTACTTTCATACAGACGGATCCAAAGATCCGTCTGCATAAAAGCTTTTTCAGATCTAAGTTTTCACTTCGTGAAAACTCAGATCCGACAGTATATTCTAACACAGAAGCGTTCCCATGGTGATGGGGACACTTCTAGTTAGAATACACTACAAACTGTGTACAAGACTGCCCCCTGCTGCCTGGCAGCACCCGATCTCTTGCAGGGGGCCGTGATCAGCACAATTAACCCCTTCAGGTGCGGCACCTGAAGGGGTTAATTGTACTATCATATCCCCCTGTAAGAGATCAGGGCTGCCAGGCAGCAGGGGGCAGACCCCCCCCTCCCCAGTTTGAATATCATTGGTGGCCAGTGCGGCCCCCCCCTCTATTGTAATAATAGGTTGGTGGCCAGTGCGCCCCCCCCCTCCCTCTATTGTAATAATTCGTTGGTGGCACAGTGTGCGCCCCCCCCCCCCCTCCCTCCCTCTATTGTAATAATTCGTTGGTGGCACAGTGTGCGCCCCCCCCTCCCTCCCTCTATTGTAATAATTAGTTGGTGGCACAGTGTGCGCCCCCCATCGGCCCCCCTTCCTCTATAGCATTAACAACATTGGTGGCCAGTGTGCGGCCTCCCATCTCCCCCCCCCCATCAATCGTGGCAGCGGAGTTCCGATCGGAGTCCCAGTTTAATCGCTGGGGCTCCGATCGGTAACCATGGCAACCAGGACGCTACTACAGTCCTGGTTGCCATGGTTACTTAGCAATAGTACAATAGTAGAAGATTCATACTTACCTGCTGCTGGCTGCTGCGATGTTCGTGTCCGGCCGGGAGCTCCACCTACTGGTAAGTGACAGGTCTGTGCGGCGCATTGCTAAATGAACTGTCACTTACCAGTAGGAGGAGCTCCCGGCCGGACACAGACATTGCAGCTCCCAGGTAAGTATGAATCTTTTACTATTGTACTATTGCTAGTAACCCGCTGCCACCAATGATCGGGGGGGGAGATGGGAGGCCGCACACTGGCCACCAATGTTGTTAATGCTATAGAGGGAGGAGGGGGCGATGGGGGGCGCACACTGTGCCACCAACGATTTATTACAATAGAGGGAGGAAGGGGGGGGCGCACACTGTGCCACCAACGATTTATTACAATAGAGGGAGGAAGGGGGGGGCGCACACTGTGCCACCAACGAATTATTACAATAGAGGGAGGAAGGGGGGGGCGCACACTGTGCCACCAACAAATTATTACAATAGAGGGAGGAAGGGGGGGGGGGGGGGGCGCACACTGTGCCACCAACGAATTATTACAATAGAGGGAGGAAGGGGGGGGGCCGCACTAGCCACCAATGATATTCAAACTGGGGAGGGGGGGGGTCTGCCCCCTGCTGCCTGGCAGCCCTGATCTCTTACAGGGGGATATGATAGTACAATTAACCCCTTCAGGTGCGGCACCTGAGGGGTTAATTGTGCTGATCACGGCCCCCTGTAAGAGATCGGATGCTGCTAGGCAGCAGGGGGCAGTCATGTACACAGTTTGTAGTATATTCTAACTAGAAGCGTCCCCATCACCATGGGAACGCCTCTGTGTTAGAATATACTGTCGGAAATGAGGTTTCACGATCTAACTCATATCCGACAGTATATTCTAACATAGAGGCGTTCCCATGGTGATGGGGACGCTTCAAGTTAAAATATACCATCGGATTGGAGAAAACTCCGATCCGATGGTATAAAAGGGACTCCAGACTTTACATTGAAAGTCAATGGGGACGGATCCGTTTGAAATGGCACCATATTGTGTCAACGTCAAACGGATCCGTCCCCATTGACTTGCATTGTAATTCAGGACGGATCCGTTTGGCTCCGCACGGCCAGGCGGACACCAAAACGACTTTTTTTTCATGTCCGTGGATCCTCCAAAAATCAAGGAAGACCCACGGACGAAAAAACGGTCACGGACCTACGGACCCCGTTTTTGCGGACCGTGAAAAAAAACGTCCGTGTGCATGAGGCCTTAGTCTGTAAAAACAGTCCCAGGTGTCTCCGCTGCAGGAGTTAACTGGCTTACGCCTATATGGCAAGTCCTGGTTAGTTGGACTAGTTCATACAGCCAATTAATGTAATTGACCAGATGCCTCCACTCCAAACACAGCAGGGTTACACTTGTATGGCAGATCACCATTAGTTGGATTAGTTTATTCAGCAATTATCAATCTTCAAACCATCCCCTCTTATCTCTGTATGTATCCATAACAATCCAGACAAGTTAAACCATTTATACACTCGTCTAAGTGGTTCCTGTGCATCAATATAAGGTCGCATTCAGACCACTCTGTCAGTTTGGCTGAAAAAAATCTCTGTTTTTTACAGGAGTAAGGGAAAGAGGGGGGCATGAGGAAAACAAGTCTTATAATTATATGGCCACAGCCCTCCTCCCTGGCTGTAAGATTATAGGATTACCAGCCAACATATAAAAGAAAAAAAAGGAGGGGGGGTAAGAGGTAGCTGGATATTCAGGGGTATAAAGTGGCTGAAAGTTGTTTTTTTATTTTTTATATTAGTTTTTTCTCCTCTTTTCCTTTTTCTTTCCTTTTTTCCCCCTCAGCACCTCTTCGCTATCAATAAGCAGCCTCCTCCTCCCCTACCAGAGTCAATGCCTTCTCTTTTAGAATACACCCGGGGGGAAGGGGGGGGGGGGGCGCACGATAGACGTCCCAACCTCTCACCAGCAGTCCCGGCGACCATACACCTCACCTCAGTGCCGGCTTCTAGCTTTCTGGGAGAGGGGAAAATAACGCTGCACGGTCCTCACGATACAACCACATCCAGATAGTCGCGGCGCCTGCCTCACTCGTACTCCAGAAGACAGCCGGGCAACTCTCGGCCCCTCAGTGTCGGGACGTTCGAGAGCATTGAAAGTCCAGGAGGAGCAAACTGGCACTGTAGCGGCTGGAGCTCGGCAACAGGGAGAGAGGTGTGCACGTCACCTGCGTGCATCCGCACGCATGCTCCTCGAACACATTTGATACTTAGTGGTAGGTGATACACCCTTTAAATACAGGGGTTCTATTCAGGTATTTAAAATACCGCCATTTTGTGAACAAATCTTTAATTGCGGCCTAGTATGTGTCACGGCGTGTGAGATACACCCTTTAAATACAACCATTTTGGGCAAACAAAATTAATTGAGGCCTAGTCTGGTTCAGGGCGTGTGAGATACACCCTGTACATACTGTCGTTCTATTCTACTAATAATTAAACACCCATTTAGGGCAAGATCCTAAATTGGAGAAATATGAGGTAAGCGTCAAATAAGGGACGTGGCCCAGGTCGTGGTGCTGCTGGTGGATCTCCTGTTGCAGGGAGAGGATGTGGTCGATCTGTGCCGGCTACACACACAAGTGAAACCCCTTCCTCAGGTGCGAGTAGGCGACAGAACCTGCAGCGGTATTTGGTCGGGCCTAATGCGGCTCTACGAATGGTGAGGCCTGAACAAGTACAGGCGATAGTAGATTGGGTTGCTGACAGTGGCTCCAGTTCATTCACATGGTCTCCTACCCAGTCTCCTGCTGAAAGATCATAGTTGGCACCTGCAGCCCATGTCCATCAGTCTTTCACCTCACCCCCTTGCAAATCAGCCAAGCAGTCTGAGCCCCAAGTCATGCAGCAGTCTCTTCTGCTTTTTGATGACTCTGTTAGCAGGGTTTCACAGGGCCATCCACCTAGCCTTGCCCTAGAAGTGGAAAAGATTGAGTGCACCGATGCCCAACCACTTATCTTTCAAGATGAGTACATGGGAGGACCATCGCAGCACGTCTCGGATGATGACGAAACACAGGTGCCAACTGCTGTGGCTTTCGAAAGTGTGCAGACCGACAAGGAGGGCAGGGGTGAAGACTGGGTGGAAGATGATGTCCTCGACCCCAAATGGAATCAAGGTCATGCGAGTGACCTATGTAGTTCGGAGGAAGAGGCGATGGTCGCAAAGAGCCACCAGCACAGCAGAAGAGGTAGCAGGGTGCAAAAGCGGAGCGGCCGTTCTCTATACAGTACGCCTGCTACTGCCCACTGCAGCAAGGGACAGAGCACACCAAAGTTCCAAAGAGTTCCCTGGCGTGGCAGTTCTTCAGACAATGTGCTGACGACAAGACACGAGTGGTTTGCAGGCTGTGCAATCAGAGCCTGAAGCGAGGCATAAACGTTCTCAACCTGAGCACAACCTGCATGACCAGGCATTTAAGTGCAAAGCACGAGCTGCAGTGGAGTAGACACCTCAAAAACCAAGAAAGGTCTCTGGCTCCTCCTGCTTCCTCTTCTGCTGCAGTCTCGGCCTCTTCATCCACCTCTGGAGTGACAGTGCCACCTGGCACCCCGCAAACAGAGGATCTGCCAGCAACACCATCACCTGGGTCACCAAGCATCTCCACAATGTCCCACGGAAGCGTTCATCTCTTCATATCCCAAACGCTGAAGAGGAAGTACCCCCCTACCCACCCGCGATTCCTAGCCCTGAATGCCAGCATTTCTAAATTACTGGCCTTTGAAATGCTGTCATTCCGTCTGGTGGAGACGGATAGTTTTAAAGGCCTTATGGCGCCACTACTTTTCAAGGTGAGCCACCCAGGGCCGTTTGAAGGAATTTGGGGGCCCCAAGCAAAATAGACATAGAGGCCCCCCCTCTACGCCCTCCCCACCATACGCACGCAAAGCCTACAGGAACCACAGTATAGCCATACAGTTTAAGTTCACCCACACTTTATATAAATAGAAAAGGAGGTTTACAGTGCAAATACTGCTGTTGCATTTAATATGCATGAAATTTGAACATTTTCAACAAATGAACATTTGCAAAAAACACCACTGTACCATACAATCCAATATACATTAAAAAAGTGCACAATAACTAAATCCAACATACTTAAAACACACACATTAACATTTTTCAGTTCTTACAAACATGTGCAAATGATCTAAAACTGCTGTTTGCGAACCTTGTTTTCTGCAAAGGCAATCACAATGTCCTCCATGTCCAAAGACTGGCGAACATCACGCTCAATTGATTTAAGTGCCAGTCCTGTGAGCCTTTCTTGGCCCATGGTGGACCTCATGTAATTTTTTATCAGCTTCAAAGCTGAAAAGCTCCTCTCACCAGAGGCCACTGACACAGGGAGAGTCAGGAGTAGACGCAGAGCAATGCTTAAATTACTGTACAAATCCAGTAGCTTCTCACTGTATATGTAATTAAGCATGTCAAATGGGGAAGTGGCTACATGGTCTGGAAAAGTGTAGAGAGATGAATTGATCTCAAGTGCCAAGTCATCAGCATCAATGTCATGGAGGGTTTGTTCCAATTTTTTACATCGTTCATGAAGCTTTCCATTCTTTGTCTGCTTCATGTTGTCCTTTGAGAACAGAAAGTCATAAAGGTCATAAACACCCTTCAATCTTGAAAACCTGTCACTTAGGCTTCTGAGGGCTGTGTCAACCATGGGCAGAAAGAAGTCTCTTCTGAAAGTCTCATCTGGAGTAGACTGAGTGTCCTCTGTACCTTCATATAGAGACTGTCTTTTCTTTTTACGCTGCCTTTTCTCAGGAAGGGTCATTTCCATATCCAGATTTTCTGCAATCTCCTTTGCATCAGTTTGACAGGACGCAATCCCCTTTTCCCTAAAGTTTTCAAGGTAGTATTTTACTCCTTCTGTTTCTGATCTAAGTGTTTCCATTGAAACATTTGGACTTTGTAGCAGCTTGCTGACATGATTGATCTGGTACAAAACATTGTACCAGGTCATTGTGCAAAGCAGAAAAGACCAGGTCTTCATCTCACCATTAGAGTTGAGCGAACACCTGGATGTTCGGGTTCGAGAAGTTCGGCCGAACTTCCCGGAAATGTTCGGGTTCGGGTTCCGAACCCGAACCCCATTGAAGTCAATGGGGACCCGAACTTTTCGGCACTAAAAAGGCTGTAAAACAGCCCAGGAAAGGGCTAGAGGGCTGCAAAAGGCAGCAAAATGTAGTTAAATCCCCTGCAAACAAATGTGGATAGGGAAATGAATAAAAATAAAATAAATAAAAATTAACCAATATCAATTGGAGAGAGGTCCCATAGCAGAGAATCAGTCTTCATGTCATAGCAGAGAATCAGGCTTCACGTCAGCCAAAACTGGAACAGTCCATTGTCATATATTTAGGCCCCGGCACCCAGACAGAGGAGAGAGGTCCCATAACAGAGATTCAGGCTTCATGTCAGCAGAGAATCAGTCTTCATGTCATAGCAGAGAATCAGGCTTCACGTCAGCCAAAACTGGAACATTCCATTGTCAGATATTTAGGCCCCGGCTCCCAGAAAGAGGAGAGAGGTCCCATAGCAGAGAATCATGCTTCACGTCACCCAACACTGGAACAGGCCACTGTCAGATATTTTTAGGCCCCGGCACCCAGACAGAGGAGAGGTTCATTCAACTTTGGGTTGCCCCGCAATATAATGGTAAAATGAAAATAAAAATAGGATTGAATGAGGAAGTGCCCTGGAGTACAATAATATATGGATAAGGGGAGGTAGTTAATGTCTAATCTGCACAAGGGATGGACAGGTCCTGTGGGATCCATGCCTGGTTCATTTTTATGAACGTCAGCTTGTCCACATTGGCTGTAGACAGGCGGCTGCGTTTGTCTGTAATGACGCACCCTGCCATGCTGAATACACGTTCAGACAAAACGCTGGCCGCCGGGCAGGCCAGCACCTCCAAGGCATAAAAGGCTAGCTCTGGCCACGTGGACAATTTGGAGACCCAGAAGTTGAATGGGGCCGAACCATCAGTCAGTACGTGGAGGGGTGTGCACAGAACAAGTCTGATGTACTCCAATCATAAACTTGATTACATGACTAAGTCTTCCAGCCACAATTTTTGCTAAAACCTTATAGTCGCTATTAAGCAAGGTAATAGGTCTCCAGTTTTTAATTTCTTGCTTCATAGACTCTGATAACAGAGCTGAATTAAAAGCATACTTAATAACTTCCAACATCTGATCTTTTATGAAGGGCCAACAGGAGACAAAGAACTCAACCAGAAGCCCATCCATAGCATCAATCATATGTTTTACCTCCCCATCAGTAATTTCATCCTCCAGAAAAGCTAAATCTGCTGTTGGGATATTACTTTCCAAAACCCTACAAAATTCTTGTATTTCTTTATCCTCTGCCGCATTATCTTGACCAAATAAAGATTCATAAAACTGACTAATTTCTTTCATCATCTTATCCCCAGTCACTTCACCATTCGTGGATTGCACAGAAGAAAAAAAAAAAACCTAGTACACTGTTCATGCTCTTCTAAGTGTCTAACCTTTGTCTGCATCACAATTCTTTTCCCACGCTCCATTAGACCTTTTATTATTTCATCTTTAACCTTACCCAGCTCTTCCTCCACCTCAAAACCAACATTCCTTAACGTATGCAAAGTCTCCAGTCTTTCCACAAGAGCAACTTCCTTCACCTTTTCCTTTCTAGCTTTTCGGACACCAACTCCCCTGAGATAATCAACCATCCTCTTTTTTGTCCAGTCCCACCATTGTAATATATATTAAAAAAAACTTTTTGTTTTGCAACGCATCCATTAAATAAGTCCTCTAACCCTTTCATGACCTTATTATCTTCTAACAGGCTAGTATTTAATTTCCATAAACCTTTCCCAAATATCAAAGATTCCGCTAAACCAATCTCCACTTTAACTATTTTATGATCAGAAATTTCAGTCATCAGATGTTTACAACTTTTGATTTTAACCCCTTCAGATATTAAAACAAAATCCAATCTTGATTTAACCGTACCGCTTTCTGCAATAAAAGTAAATCTGTCTACACTATCCACTAACAAGCTTGCATCCTGATAGCGTACATAGTAAGCTGGACGTTACACAAGTAACGTCCAGCTTACTATGAGCCACACCATCCCTGTCTGCAACAAACCTGATACAATTAGTCATCTGCCACAATTGTAGATGTTCTCCTTGGCAAATAAAATGTCAATATCTCAAAAAAATTAACTTGATCCTTTTTCTCCACTGGAGCATATATATTAAACATTCTCAACCTCTGTCCTAAGAACTCAATCTCCAAAATAATAAACCTGCCTGGAACCACTATTTTGAACTCATTTACAGTAATATTTTTAAGCAAGAACCCTACCCCAGTATTCCTATTCTCACCACAAGGAGACCAAAAGGAGTTACGATGTTTCCATTCACACTCTAAAGGGGCAGTACTAATTGCATATTCCTGTAGACAAAAAATATCCGCATTTATCTTCCCTAATTTGTCAAAAATACCTGCTCTTCTATTAACATTCCCTATACTCCTCACATTCCAAGAAGCCTCTACTAAGCTCATAGTGACTAGAAAAGAAACATACTTAAAATCCATCATAACTGAAAAAAAACTACTTAAACTGACTAGTTCTCATCAACCTTTCTACCTCATCCTTTTCTAAGTACTCATTTACAGGCGAACCCTGAGAAGCTTTGTCAGAGTCGCCAGAGAGGGAAGACACAGCCTCATACCTATTTGCATGCTCATACTTAAGCTTTTTGTGTGACCACCCCTAGACCAACCCCTTTCCTCCACCCCAGAAGATTTTGAAACACTTCTTTGGCCAGGTGTTATACCATCATCAGAGTCAACTCCACAGAAAGCAGATGGGCTAATTGGACTAACCACACCCAACTCTTCCTCACCTATTACATCTGAGATCACATGAATCATCATTTCCACATTTTCTTCCCCAACACTCACCTCTTCCTGCGCACCATGCTGAAGGCTCCCTGAAACAATCTCCATGTGGGCACCATCCTCATTGTCAGGAGTAGATTCCACTACCATGTTATCTTCCCCCCTTTCATTTACCAGAGAGAGAGGGGCTCCAGCATCACTCAGATTAACCCTCCCCCTCTACCATCCTTTGCCGCAACACTTCCTTCCTCGTCACGCCATCCTTCACCATTTTAGAGAAAAGGATTTTACCACCTTTATCACATGCTCTTACCATGTTCCCCGCCATACCACACAAATCACACATCCGTTCACTTTTACAATCAATAGACTTATGACCCGGATTCCCATAGTTCTTACAGACCACCCACTTGTAATAGTCCTTTGTGTGTCAGTATTGATTACAGTTCCGACAATATGAGGTTTGACCCTCAAAAAAACAATAGCCTCTTTCCCCTCCAATTGTAAAATTCGCAGGGGGGCAAATGTATCCTTCCAAACAGGCATTGTCCTTTTTGAATACCATGAACAACTTCCATTCATTATACATACTCCACTTGTTCAACATTTTATCTCCTCCGTCAATTTGATCGCAAAATCTATAAAGATATGCCTTAAGAATGTCAATGTTAATCCTAGGGTTATACATATGGACAATTAATTTCCTACGGTATTGTTTGAAGCAGGGTTCCACATTGACTTTCTGCAGAATAGTCTATCTACTTGCCAAGATTTTCTCCACAGCATTCAAACAATCCGCTTCTGTATATAATGTCAAATCATATATTCCTTGAGAACGAAAATCCTGCAAGAATTCCACATCTTTGGATTTCAATTGCAGTACCTTAAAGATAAGTTCCTTCACGATAATCTTCAGAGTTACTTCTTTCTTGAATTCAGGCTTAACCTGGAAATGGATTGTGTCCTGCCCTCCATGAAAAGACACCATCCTGCCACTTAAAACATGATCCCGAATCGTCCATCCAGGGTCCTCTGAGGGAGGACCCTATAAAATGCCTCACAGCCCAGATCCAGCAAAGTTCCCCCAACTTGATCTAAGCCAAAAGGCCGAGAAACGATACCCGGTCGGCCTCGACGACCAGGCAGATGCTCCCCAATGCAGAACACTTCTCAAGATGACAGCCTACAGGCCCCAGCCACATTTCAGGAGGCTTCTTGCTCTCACAAACCAGGGAGAACGTGCGTCCTCCGCTCTGCAATCACCATCATGCTCCTCTTCGGGTTCTCCATCTGCATAGCACTGCTCACCCGATGCACACCCACTTTTGACCACGCCTTTTCTTCACACGTACTGGTGCCAAAGCGCGCCAAACAGAAAGACAAATAGGAGGAGGGAATGGAGAAGTGAAGAGTAGTAGTTAGAATTTTTTTTTAAAAAGGGCATTGTTGATTGTGATGTCATGGTGTCACGGATGTAGTAGGGGAGAACACAAAAAGACAGAAGGGAAAAGACACTAGGCCTCACCGCTAGGGAAGGAAAAGGGTCACCACCTATAAAACCCTGCTCTTGGCCCTAACTCCTATCAGTATGGGCACCTCTCGATGGTAGAGATGCCCATACACAGGAACCTAGAAAACCCTGGTGGCCCTCGGATGCCCTAGACTTAATTCAAGAGAAAAATAGTCGGCACTCACTCTGTTTGCACGTTGCACGGGATAGGAATGAAATCCACATATATTCAAGGAAAATCCCAGCAGTCGTGTCTTCAATCAATAGGATATTTATTTCATCAAATTAGAAATGTCCACAATCCTGGACGCGTTGCGGCTAGCATGCCTTCATCAGCAGATACAGGTATACAAAATGACCTGGTTTATATAAAGGGATATACTCCTCCCCTCATGACAACATCTCCCACTCCCATTACCTACACAGGTGATGGGAGGGGTGTATAATTAACAAAGAAAATACGCCCATTAGTAAATCACAAAAAATGGGTCTGTGTCTCAGATTATACTTCACAATCACATGTATGTAAAAAAATGATTCAAAATCATATACACATTTATATATATAGATCTCATACATTGCAGAAAGGACTTTCGTTTAGTCCATCCACTCCATTTGATTCCTTTCAGTTTGACATTGATTTGAATCAATTTTTTCGCAAACTGAGACTTAAGGCGCATTTTTTGGAATCTTCAGAAAAACCGCATGGTGTGCATGGGGTTGAGGAGGGACATTCAGGTTTACGTCTTGCTGATTTGGGTCTCAAGATCAAGAGCCGCTTCATGCCCCCTAAGGTGTATCATCCTATAGAGATTTATATTCATTTAGTTAACAGAGACATTCAGAGCCAGTTGGATTCGATAAAGCGGGGTGAACTGCATTTTTCACATAATGTGACATTACAGGAAAATATGGCTATCCGGTCACTGATGGAGGATAAAGGTCTTATTTTGAAGCCTGCGGATAAAGGCGGGGCTATTGTACTAATGGATCGGGCAAAATATGTTTTAATGCGTCAACTTTCGGATGAAGAGGCTTATATGAAATTATCAGGGGATCCGTTGTTTCATATCAAAGACAAAATTATGCAATTAGTTAACCAATATTTATCCTTAGGGGTTATTGATGGCAAATTACACACATTTTTGATTAATCACACACCGATTACCCCAGTTTTCTATGTTTTACCCAAAGTACATAAGACCTTAATTGACCCCCCAGGGCGACCAATTGTGGCTTCTGTAGGCTCTATATTATCACCATTGGCTATTGACTCCTTTAATTAAGGATTAGAGTTGAGCGAACACCTGGATGTTCGGGTTCGAGAAGTTCGGCCGAACTTCCCGGAAATGTTCGGGTTCGGGATCCGAACCCGATCCGAACTTCGTCCCGAACCCGAACCCCATTGAAGTCAATGGGGACCCGAACTTTTGGGCACTAAAAAGGCTGTAAAACAGCCCAGGAAAGAGCTAGAGGGCTGCAAAAGGCAGCAACATGTAGGTAAATCCCCTGCAAACAAATGTGGATAGGGAAATGAATTAAAATAAAAGGTAAAAAAAAAAAAATGAACCAATATCAATTGGACAGAGGTCCCATAGCAGAGAATCTGGCTTCACGTCAGCAGAGAATCAGTCTCTTCATGCCAGCAGAGAATCAGTCTCTTCATGCCATAGCAGAGAATCTGGCTTCATGTCAGCGCAGAATCAGTCTTCACGTCACCCACCACTGTAACAGGCCACTGTCACACATTTAGGCCCCGGCACCCAGGCAGAGGAGAGCGGTCCCGTAACAGAGAATCTGGCCTGATGTCAGCACAGAATCTGTCTTCATGTCATAGCAGAGAATCAGGCTTCACGTCACCCACCACTGGAACAGGCCACTGTCACACATTTAGGCCCCCGCACCCAGACAGAGGAGAGCGATCCCGTAACAGAGAATCTGGCCTTATGTCAGCGCAGAATCTGTATTCATGTCATAGCAGAGAATCAGGCTTCACGTCACCCACTACTGGAACAGGCCACTGTCAAACAATTAGGCCCTGGCACCCAGACAGAGGAGAGGTTCATTCAACTTTGGGTTGCCCCGCAATATAATGGTAAAATGAAATTAAAAATAGTATTGAATGAGGAAGTGCCCTGGAGTAGAATAATATATTGTTAAGGGGAGGTAGTTAATATCTAATCTGCACAAGGGATGGACAGGTCCTGTGGGATCCATGCCTGGTTAATTTTTATGAACGTCAGCTTGTCTACATTGGCTGTGGATAGGCGGCTGCGTTTGTCTGTAATGACGCCCCCTGCCATGCTGAATACACGTTCAGACAAAACGCTGGCCGCCGGGCAGGCCAGCACCTCCAAGGCATAAAAGGCTAGCTCTGGCCACGTGGACAATTTGGAGACCCAGAAGTTGAATGGGGCCGAACCATCAGTCAGTACGTGGAGGGGTGTGCACAGGTACTGTTCCACCATGTTAGTGAAATGTTGCCTCCTGCTAACACGTTCCGTATCAGGTGGTGGTGCAGTTAGCTGTGGCGTGGTGACAAAACTTTTCCACATCTCTGCCATGCTAACCCTGCCCTCAGAGGAGCTGGCCGTGACACAGCTGCGTTGGCGACCTCTTGCTCCTCCTCTGCCTTCGCCTTGGGCTTCCACTGGTTCCCCTGTGACATTTGGGAATGCTCTCAGTAGCGCGTCTACCAACGTGCGCTTGTAGTTGCGCATCTTCCTATCACGCTCCAGTGTGGGAAGTAAGGTGGGCACATTGTCTTTGTACCGAGGATCCAGCAGGGTGGCCACCCAGTAGTCCGCACACGTTAAAATGTGGGCAACTCTGCTGTCGTTGCGCAGGCACTGCAGCATGTAGTCGCTCATGTGTGACAAGCTGTCCTCTGTGGGAGGCGTATCGTCATCGTCCTGTGTTTCCCCCCAGCCACGCACCAGTGATGGGCCCGAGCTGCTTTGGGTGCCACCCCGCTGTGAACATGCTTCATCCTCATTCTCCTCCACCTCGTCCTCCAGTAGTGGGCCCTGTCTGGCCACATTTGTACCTGGCCTCTGGTGTTGCAAAAAACCTCCCTCTGAGTCACTTGAAGAGACTGGCCTGAAAGTGCTAAAAATAACCCCTCTTCCTCCTCTTCCTCCTGGGCCACCTCCTCTTCCATCACCGCCCTAAGTGTTTTCTCAAGGAGACATAGAAGTGGTATTGTAACGCTGATAACGGCGTCATCGCCACTGGCCATGTTGGTGGAGTACTCGAAACAGCGCAACAGGGCACACAGGTCTCGCATGGAGGCCCAGTCATTGGTGGTGAAGTGTGTCTGATCCGCAGTGCGACTGACCCGTGCGTGCTGCAGCTGAAACTCCACTATGGCCTGCTGCTGCTCGCACAGTCTGTCCAGCATATGCAAGGTGGAGTTCCACCTGGTGGGTACGTCGCATATGAGGCTGTGAGCGGGAAGGCCGAAGTTACGCTGTAGCGCAGACAGGCGACCCGCACTTTATGCAGCAGCTCTGACATGTCGGGGTAGTTGCGAATGAACTTCTGCACCACCAAATTCAGCACATGCGCCAGGCAAGGGATGTGCGTCAAACCGGCTAGTCCCAGAGCTGCAACGAGATTTCGCCCATTATCGCACACCACCAGGCCGGGCTTGGGGATCACCGGCAGCAACCACTTGTCGGTCTGTTGTTCTATACCCCGCCACAACTCCTGTGCGGTGTGGGGCCTGTCCCCCAAACATATGAGTTTCAGAATGGCCTGCTGACGTTTACCCCGTGCTGTGCTGAAGTTGGTGGTGAAGGTGTGTGGCTGACTGGATGAGCAGGTGGAAGAATGGGAGGAGGAAGCAGGAGGCAAAGAATGTTGCCCTGCGATCCTTGGCGGCGGAAGGACGTGCGCCAAACAGCTCTCCGCCTGGGGCCCAGCCGCCACTACATTTACCCAGTGTGCAGTTAGGGAGATATAGCGTCCCTGGCCGTGCTTACTGGTCCACGTATCTGTGGTTAGGTGGACCTTGCCACAGATGGCGTTGCGCAGTGCACACTTGATTTTATCGGACACTTGTTTGTGCAGGGAAGGCACGGCTCTCTTGGAGAAGTAGTGGCGGCTGGGAACAACATACTGTGGGACAGCAAGTGACATGAGCTGTTTGAAGCTGTGTGTGTCCACCAGCCTAAATGACAGCATTTCATAGGCCAGTAGTTTAGAAATGCTGGCATTCAGGGCCAGGGATCGAGGGTGGCTAGGTGGGAATTTACGCTTTCTCTCAAATGTTTGTGAGATGGAGAGCTGAACACTGCCGTGTGACATGGTTGAGATGCTTGGTGACGCAGGTGGTGGTGTTGGTGGTACATCCCATGTTTGCTGGGCGGCAGGTGCCAACGTTCCTCCAGAGGCAGAGGAAGAGGCCGAGGCGGCGGCAGCAGCAGCAGCAGAAGAGGCCGAGGCGGCGGCAGCAGCAGAAGAGGCCGAGGCGGCAGCAGCAGAAGAGGCAGCAGGGGGAGCCTGAGTGACTTCCTTGTTTTTAAGGTGTTTACTCCACTGCAGTTCATGCTTTGCATGCAGGTGCCTGGTCATGCAGGTTGTGCTAAGGTTCAGAACGTTAATGCCTCGCTTCAGGCTCTGATGGCACAGCGTGCAAACCACTCGGGTCTTGTCATCAGCACATTGTTTTAAGAAGTGCCATGCCAGGGAACTCCTTGAAGCTGCCTTTGGGGTGCTCGGTCCCAGATGGCGGCGGTCAGTAGCAGGCGGAGTCTCTTGGCGGCGGGTGTTCTGATTTTGCCCACTGCTCCCTCTTTTGCTACGCTGTTGGCTCGGTCTCACCACTGCCTCTTCCTCCGAACTGTGAAAGTCAGTGGCACGACCTTCATTCCATGTGGGGTCTAGGACCTCATCGTCCCCTGCATCGTCTTCCACCCAGTCTTGATCCCTGACCTCCTGTTCAGTCTGCACACTGCAGAAAGACGCAGCAGTTGGCACCTGTGTTTCGTCATCATCAGAGACGTGCTGAGGTGGTATTCCCATGTCCTCATCATCAGGAAAAATAAGTGGTTGTGCGTTAGTGCATTCTATCTCTTCCACCCCTGGGGAAGGGCTAGGTGGATGCCCTTGGGAAACCCTGGCAGCAGAGTCTTCAAACAGTATAAGAGTCTGCTGCATAACTTGAGGCTCAGACAGTTTCCCTGATATGCATGGGGGTGATGTGACAGACCGATGGGCTTGGTTTTCATGCGCCATCTGTGCGCTTTCTGCAGAAGACTGGGTGGGAGATAATGTGAACGTGCTGGATCCACTGTCGGCCACCCAATTGACTAATGCCTGTACCTGCTCAGGCCTTACCATCCTTAGAACGGCATTGGGCCCCACCAAATATCGCTGTAAATTCTGCTGGCTACTGGGACCTGAGGTAGTTGGTTCACTAGGACGTGTGGCTGTGGCAGAACGGCCACGTCCTCTCCCAGCACCAGAGGGTGCACTAACACCACCACGACCATGTCCACGTCCGGGTCCCTTATTAGATGTTTTCCTCATTGTTCCCGTTCACCACAATTTTGAGAATGGCAAATTTGGGAATAGTTTTTCAACCCAGAAAAAAAAGTGTGCTTTTACGGTCACTACAAATAACTTGACCAGCTAAAACAGTACAGATTTGGTTGAATAGAGATGTGAGGCCTGTTTTTTTTTGCGCTGTGTGACAGGTATAGGTTTAATCACAGAATCAGACTTCTATCAGCACGCTAGCGTGTGTCTTAGGTTTTTCTGAATGACACTATCAGCACCTTCAATGTAAGATATCCTTTTTGGGATAGATTTCAAGTAGGCCTCAAATACCAGAAACTAGTTATTTTGAGAATGGCAAATTTGGGAATAGTTTTTCAACCCAGAAAAAAAAGTGTGCTTTTACGGTCACTACAAATAACTTGACCAGCTAAAACAGTACAGATTTGGTTAAATAGAGATGTGAGGCCTGTTTTTTTTTGCGCTGTATGACAGGTATAGGTTTAATCACAGAATCAGACTTCTATCAGCACACTAGCGTGTGTCTTAGGTTTTTCTGAATGACACTATCAGTACCTTCAATGTAAGATATTCTTTTTGGGATAGATTTCAAGTAGGCCTTAAATACCAGAAACTAGTTATTTTGAGAATGGAAAATTTGGGAATAGTTTTTCAACCCAGAAAAAAAAGTGTGCTTTTACGGTCACTACAAATAACTTGACCAGCTAAAACAGTACAGATTTGGTTGAATAGAAATGTCAGGTCTATTTTTTAGGCGCTGGGTGACAGGCTCAACTTGCCCCTGATGTAATATATGGCCAAAAAATAACCACACTGTTGATGGTTAAATGCACTTGGGTGACACAGGCTCAGCCTGCACCAGATGTAGTATATGGCCAAAAAATAACCAGACTGTTGATGGTTAAATGCACTTCGGTGACACAGGCTCAGCCTGCAGCTGATGTAGGATATAGCACAAAATAACCACACTATTGATGGTTAAATACACTTGGTGATAGCTTGTGCTGGCGCACCACAAGTCACAAAATGGCCGCCGATCACCCCAGAAAAAAAGTGATCTAAAAACGCTCTGGGCAGCCACAAAAAAGTGAGCAAGTCAATAATAGCACTTCAATGATCCACAGCTGCAGATCGATCACAGAATGAAGTCTTTTGGAGGAGTTAATCTGCCTAATCTCGCCCTAACGTCGCAGCTGCAACCTCTCCCTACACTGATCATAGCAGAGTGACGTGCGGCGCTACGTGACTCCAGCTTAAATAGAGGCTGGGTCACATGCTGCACTGGCCAATCACAGCCATGCCAATAGTAGGCATGGCAGTGATGGCCTCTTGGGGCAAGTAGTATGACGCTTGTTGATTGGCTGCTTTGCAGCCTTTTAAAAAGCGCCAAGAAAGCGCCGAACACCGAACCCGAACACGGACTTTTACGAAAACTATACAGTTCGGGTTCGCTCATCCCTATTAAGGATACAAAATCTTTTTTGTCTGACACACAGCATTTTCTCAACACAATAGCCAATTTAGAAACAGTTCCACCTGACAGTCTATTAGTAACTATAGACGTGGTAAGTCTCTACACCTCCATAGACCATGCTACTGGTGTTGAAGCAGTCAAATAATTATTAGGTAGGAGTCAGTATACTCAGGATGAACAGGAATTTTTGTTGCAACTATTGAAATTAGTATTATATGAAAACTATTTTATGTTTAAAGATGACTTTTACCTACAAAGGCGGGGGACCGCGATGGGGTCGAATGTGGCCCCGCCCTATGCAAATGCATATATGTCACAATTTGAGGAATTGAAAGTATATAACACCGTATGGTATTCAAATAATGTCCTTATTTGGAAAAGATTTATTGATGACATCATTTGCATATGGGCGGGGCCACATGAGACCCTTTTAACCTTCCTTGACCATCTTAACCATGCATACGAGGGTTTAAAATTTGCATTGGTTCAAGATAGTGAAAGAGTTAGCTTTTTAGATACAATGGTGATGAAGGATCAACATGGCAGGTTATCTACAGATCTATTTAGGAAGGACACGGATAGGAACAGCATTCTTCACTTCACAAGCTCTCATCCACCAGCACTGAAAAGAGCAATCCCTAAATCTCAGTATCAACGAGTGCGGCGCATTGTATCTGACCCTGACACGCAATTTGTCAGGATGAATGAAATGACTCAACGATTTGAACAAAGGGGTTATCCCCGTTCCATCCTGAGTCAAACACAAACAACACTCATGGAATCTGGTAAATCATCTAGAGATACATCTTCTAGGGTAGCATTAGTACACAAATTTCATCCCTATAACCAGAAATTAGATAATATTATCCGGAAACATTGGCCTCTGTTGCAGAAGGCTTACCCTATCATTGAGGAGTTTAAAAATCCACCTCTGATATGCAACAAGAAGAATTCTAGTTATAGGGATAAATTGGTACATTCAGATATTGGAAGTACAAAGAAGACCCTGAAACAATCTGTATTAGCGACGCAACGCAAGGGCACGTTCCCATGTTTGCACTGTTCCCAATGTTCCCATATAATCAGAGGTTCTACATTTTTCCATCCCCATAGTGGGCGCCCTTTCTCTATTGAAGGTTTTTTCACATGCGAATCTACTAATGTGATATACTTAATAAAGTGCCCGTGTGGCCTATTATATATTGGGGAGACTACACAAACGATTAGAGATCACATTGGGAAACATAAATCGACCATTCGTACAAAAAATTTATTGTTACCTATTCCATCTAATTTTGAACAGTGCAAACATGGGATAGCTCAGTTGAGATTCCAAGTTTTGGAACAGGTCAAAAGACCTAGGAGAGGAGGTGATTTAAAGAAGCTGTTACTGCGCAGAGAGGCTTATTGGATCCACACGTTGGATACTTTACATCCCAGAGGCCTTAATAGGGATTATAGGATTATGCATATCTAATAAGCTAATACTATGCTTATGTTCAATTTTTCAGACATCCAATATTCGGTGAGGGGCCTTATATACCTGGAAATGTATGAGATATATATATATAAATGTGTATATGATTTTGAATCATTTTTTTGCATACATGTGATTGTGAAGTATAATCTAAGACACAGACCCATTTTTTTTGTGATTTACTAATGGGCGTATTTTCTTTGTTAATTATACACCCCTCCCATCACCTGTGTAGGTAATGGGAGATGTTGTCATGAGGGGAGGAGTATATCCCTTTATATAAACCAGGTCATTTTGTATACCTGTATCTGCTGATGAAGGCATGCTAGCCGCAACGCGTCCAGGATTGTGGACATTTCTAATTTGATGAAATAAATATCCTATTGATTGAAGACACGACTGCTGGGATTTTCCTTGAGCCCTAGACTTAATGACAGGGCAGAGACAACCCGCGTCTCACTGAGGCCTAGTAAACAACAGAGGGGGGGAAGAAATACAAAACACAACAAGCGGAACACTTAACTTCTAAGGATGATGGATGATCAGGACTTCAACTAGAACCACACTCCAGCTCTTCCAACACCAAATGAAGCTATCCAGAGCAAGGAGTGATGGGTGAAGTCAAACTAAATAGGGGGAGGTAAAGGTCACATGATCCACACCTGAACAGGAGGTGTGGACATACAAGCAACACAGACAAAGTGAAACCAAAAGTGGCTGTCAGATCACTAATGAGCAGATAATCTTTCAGACCTTCTCAAACCTGTCACCGGTGTGACACATGGCCCTATTGTTCAGTGTTCCATCAGGGTCCATTGTGATGTCATCCAGTGACCTGATCCCTGTGACACGTGCAGTGTTCCATCCATTGTCCAGACAAGGTAGGTCCAGCTGCTGCTGATAAATAGAAAGTGCTGGACTACTTTCTCGCCTCCAAGTAATCCAGGTCAGATGATACACAGGCATAATTTACTTACTAAAGGACTGGAAAAGCAAAAAGGTTACATCCAGCCAACTTGCTCCAAACGTGTAAATTTCCGGGTAAACAGAGCATCCCATGTGCACAACAGGCCAATCAAACCCAAGGTGCGTGGAGGTCCGAATAATTCATTCAGTTGATAGGCCAATTAATTCGTCAGTCAGTCTTTCCTAATTGGATTTGTGGTGTGAGCAGACTGGGCAGGTGCCGGAACAAACCTACAGCTGCTGCATTAGGAGTATGACAGACTAGATGCAGGTATGCAGCAAGCAGTACAGCACTGGGCAGAGAGAGGAAAAGCTGAAGTGCAGACTGAGGCAGGACACAACTTTCCACTTGCTTGCTGGAAGTAGGAAGGATTCTTGCAATCAATCAATTCGTTCTGTTCAAATCTTCTTGTCCACAAGAGTTGTAATTATATCAATGGAGAAAGGTTTTTTGGCAACTCCTATAAGGTTGTTAAGTTTTATCTAATTTTTATAGTTTAGCAATTTTATTTAAGTATATGCTTTATAAGACTAGTCCCTGAAGGTGTGGAGTATCATTCCTCAAAAAAACACATCAATACCCCAAAAAAACGCATGAAAAACGCATATGCGGTTTTTCCTTTTTTGCCATCAATTGTCTCTCTTAACCATTGATTGATAGAAAACTATGAATTATACGACGATTGTAACATAAGGAATGAAAATTTTATTCATATGTGGACTGTTTATGAGTTTAACCAGGATTGAAGATAATTCCAAGTCAAGTTTTCGAGATTGCCGAAATTTGAGGTAGAGCTTAGAGGGTATAAAAAGGGACATGGAGATTCACAAAACTACCACTGAGGAAGGAGTAAGACCCCAATTATACTCCGAAACGCGTTTGGTCTATTTCAAATATTTTCCAGTGCCTTTTGAAAGAAGAAGTCACAAGATTACTACCGGTAGTAAAACATCTCTGATAAAGAACCGACTCAACGTTGGGATCAAGTTTCTAAGAATCGCTAAGAGCAATCAGCTGTATAGAACGGAGAGACGGAGGTACAGTCGCGATAATATAGCGAGATTTGGATACAACTCCGCGATAAAGACGTCACAGATTCGTGGGAAAGGAGCGTAAGATACGCGAACAACAGGTGGCGGGTTGAATTCAGTGCCAAACGGACTGAGAGTTACGACTGCAAAATCATGAGTACTATAACAACTCTCACCATATAATATCGATTCGCAACAATATTCAAATTGAACATCGAGTGAGACACTAGTGCTGGTTTCAATTAAGCGGTCCAGAGGCGTATCTAGTGAAAATGGCGCCTATGGCAAGCACTGAAACTGCGCCCCTGTCAAAATATTTTAAACCCATCTTTCAGATAACCTTAACAAAAAAAAAAACAGCTGACAAATCTTCAAGTCAAACTCTTTAATCTTCCAATTAAAGTTTTTGTTGCCTAAAATTAATGTTTGTAAGGTAGAAAAACAGAATAGTGTAATGATTCTGTTAAAAAACGAGTAAATACTTATTAAATTCCTTCATCTATATCACCTCCGGCGTTCTAGTTTCTGTTCTCTCATTCACTTCCTGGCTTGCGGCGCTCGTTCATGTAAGAACTACATTTCCCAGTATGCATTGCAGCACGCATAGTAATTCACATCTCCTTGATGTCTCTAACACGTAGAGAGCGTCCTGCCACACAGATGTAGTTCCCAGGAGGGGGTGAGCACGTTACTGACCACCGCAGTAAAGCCTCCCTTCACGGTGGTGAGTAACAATCAGACAAGCAGGAAGTGAACAGAACAGAGAAGAAATAGAGCAACTTCTGAGCAAAAACAAACAATGAGGAAGTGAAAAGAGGAATGTCTGCAGGTAAAGGATGCTTATTATGAACATTTTTTTTTCCCTTTACAACCCCATGGATTGGCACTACATAAAAATTAGAACTGCACCCTCCTTGCTTTTACTGATGCAAACTGGTCTATGATCTGCTCAAAGTCAGTTTTTTCTGTTTCTTCTCTTTCTACACTCAGCAGAGCAAGATCACAGAGTCTGTCTTGACCCATGGAGGCTCTCAAATATGAAAGTATTAGTTTTAACTTGCTAAATGATCTCTCACAGCTGGCGATGGAAACTGCAATAGTTAGCATTATCTGAATAGCAATGCGAAGATTGGGGAAGACACTCTCATCTCCATATTGAACAATAAATTCGAGAAGCTCTTTAGGTCTTGATATTTTCATGTTGGCACGACTTAATAGCAACATTCTGCAATCCAAAATTTCTTCATATAGCTGCTGTCCATCAACATCAGAGCTGTAGAATTCTGCCAAATTTTCACACTTCTTTTTTAGGTCGTTATTGTAGGCACCGGAACACAGTCCCCCAACATCGAGAAGGAACCCAAACTTGGCGTCAGTGTCATGCAAACGGGTGAACCTTTCATCCATTTCTCTGTGAAGGCGGTCGAGTGTTCCCTTCATGACTCTTTCCATCTCCTCCTTGGCTGATAACCCAACATCTCTTAAGTTCTCACCAGGCATTTGTTTCTTTCGTCTCCGACGTCTTTCAACTTCAATATTCCAGTCTTGACAGAGACTGAGTCCTTCTTCGAGTGACTCACTGACTAAAACTTCTCTGTCATCATCAAAATGATCTCGGAGGGCTTTCAAATCCAGGGCAGCATCGTGAAAGTTCATGCTAGGATCCTGCAGCCTCTTTTGAATACGGTCGATGCAAATGAGTACTTTGTTCCAAAATCCTAGCAAAGTCAGAAAATCGTAACTCAACATGCGGTTACACAGCTGTCTTGCATCACTTCTTGTTTCACTGGTCTCGTTTTCATTATCTGTCATGTCTTGGAGAACTTGAACTATCTCCTCAAAGTAGTTGTTGACAGGCTTCACTGCTTCTGTCCTTGCACTCCACCTTGTTTCAGACTCTGACTTAACAACCATAGGCACAGCGTTTTTGAGTTTTTCCCATCGCTGTGTTGAACGAGAGAAGAACACATAGAGAGCTTCGATTGTACCAAAAAATGTGACCATCATTGTATCCTGCTTGGCTGCATGTACACCCACCAAGTTGAGTGAGTGATTGTTGCAATTCACAAACACTGCCAGGTTGTTTTTCTCACTTATTCTTTGATGAACACCACTTTTGTGTCCAGCCATCACAGCAGCGTTGTCATAGCACTGTGACCGACAATCCTGTAGCTCCATTCCGTCCTTCTCTAGCTGTTTCAAGATGTCTTCAACCAAGCTCTCAGCATCCTTCTGGCTTATCTGAATAAATCCAAGGAAGGACTCTCTAACACGGACAATTTTGCTCTCAAAATCAACCTCCACGTACCTCACTACTTCTGACATCTGCTCACGGTGTGCATGATCAGGAGTCGAATCAAACATGAGACCATAGTACTTGGCCTTATGAATACTTGTCAGTAAACTTTGGCGAACAGTAGATGCCATCATGTGAATGAATTCATTCTGAACACCTGGTGAAAGATAAGATGTGGATCCAGGATGACTTTCCACATGACTGAGGTGTTCTTTCATGACAGGGTCAAAGATGGCCAGTAGTTTCAGTAGGCCAAGGAAATTTCCCACGTTGGAGTCATCATCCAGCTGAAGTGACTCCCTATGTCCTCGCAAAGCCAGGTTCTGAGTCGCAAGGAATTTTATGCAATGAAGGATTCTCCTCAAGATATCACGCCACTTCTGCTTTTCCTTCTCAATCTGTGACTGAAGTTCCACGTCAATAACTCCTCTGTTTTCAGCTAAATTTCTTTCCATTTCTTTCCACTGTGCAAAGCACTCCCGATGATTCTTAGCATTTTCATGAACACTAATCCTTTCAGGTGCTTTCCATTGGCTGAATCCACTTTCCTGCTCCAATGAGGATTGATGGTCTGACCGGGAATATAGAAGACAACAGATACAAAATGCAGACTTTTTAAAAGGGGAATAGACCAGCCAAGAGCGGGTCACTTCCTCACCACGACCATTTCCCAATTTCCTCTTGAACCAAGTTTTGTTCATTGAGCGGTTACTTGTTGGTAGGAAAGGCCCCTCACTGTTTTGGAAATACTTTGAACCCAGCTTTATTATTTCTGTTCTTAATGCATCAGGCAGAATTGCTTTTCCAGATTCCTTGTTGAACTTCAGAAGTCCAATGTCATGGTGTTCAATAACTTCTGGTAAGACAGTTTGAGGCTCTTCAACACCATCAAATTCACCAGGTTCAGTATCGTCAGTTTCAATCTCATCAATAAACACAGAATTTCCGCCACCATCGTCTTCCCCTCCTGTCATGTTCATGTTCTCTCTGGCCTCCTCACTTCTAATCTCATCATACTCAGATTTATCTGACTTGACTTCCTCCTCGGCTTGTGATGCATTTTTACTTGATCCACCTTCAGATTCTAATAAACATGTAGCAGGTGCAGGGGACTCCATGGAAGGTGTCAAACAACTTGTTCCAGGCTTTTCAAAGAAGGTCATGAAGAACTTGCTTGACTTCTTGGCTTCCTCCGCCTCCAACTTTCGTCTCTTCCGTCCTTCAGCTCCACTTTCCTTCTTCTTCGTCAAGAAAGCTTTCATGGTTTTGCAATACACCTGAAAATTGATAGAAGTGGGCTGTCAGGGCTGGTGCTCTCCACTTCTATCACTGGGCTCTCCAATTTTTTTCTTTAGTAATTTTAAAGAAGAACACATACACACACTAATATATATATAAACGACTTACACTTTTCACTGACAATGACCCATACACATGCTCTCAGATTAGATACACATGCTGACTGTGGCACACACACACAATGGCCCGTGGGCACACAGTGATATAAAAAAAATCACTGATGATGCCAACTCACACTCATTAATATAAATTGGTGCACACAGTAACTCATACAAAAACAATGACACACACTAACACACAATCAAGGAACAGGGAGGGACACTGGTGACAGATGGAGAGGGACGCAGTGTGATGAGGACAGAGAGGATTGTTGACGTCCTAGGCGAAACCTAATTTTGCCGATCCCCTGGCTCCAGTAATATCAGCACCCATAAATGCGGTAACGGTACCCATAGATGCAGTAAAATCAGCACCCATAAATGCGGCCTTACCAGCACCAATAAATGCAGTAACATCAGCACCCATAATTGCAGTAACATCAGCACCCATAAATGCAACCTTACCAGCATCCATAAATGCGGCCTTACCAGCATCCATAAATGTGGCCTCACCAGAACCCATAAATACAGTAACATCAGCGCCCATAATTGCAGTAATATCAGCACCCATAAATGTGGCCTCACCAGAACCCATAAATACAGTAACATCAGCACCCATAAATGCAGAGGAATCGTGCGGTGTATGGGCACTTAGCAGGAGGGAGAGAGTGGCCTCCATGGGGGCGGCGGATCATGTGGTGTACCTGTACGGGCACAGCACTGGGCAGAACGGCAGAGTGGAACGGAACATCAGAGACAAGTGACTGTGCACAGTGGAACACACACAGGTCACACTCACTGGCAGTGGCACTGTGATGATCAGGGACACGCAGCAGTGCAGGGGATGTTTCCTCATAATGGATACAGTCCTCCGCCACTGCTGCTCCACTCCAGCGCCTCAGGCTCTGACACTGTACAGGGGGAGAGAGGAAGTAGGATCACCAGCGGCCCTGTCTGCTTAGCACATACGCACAAACACAATCGCACCTGGCGGAGCTTGAGGCGGAGCTGGAGGCGGAGCCTCTGCAAGTTAGCAGATACACGGACGGACTGGGCGATCCCATTCATAGAAAATCATGGGGGCGCCTGTCTTTCTCCTACATGCCAGCCCTCAGTCCAGACTGTCCAGCCAAGGTAAAAGTACTTTCCAAGTTAATTTGCGTGCCGCCGCCAGCGCTGGGGCTAAAGGAGGTGGCTGCAGAATGGGTGGGATTTTTTTTTTCATGATATTTTTTTTTTTGTCGCCCCCCCCGCTTGGCGCCTATGGCACTAGCCATGGCTGCCATAGCTTGGATACGCCACTGAAGCGGTCATATTTAGAGTTGAGCGAACACCTGGATGTTCGGGTTCGAGAAGTTCGGCCGAACTTCCCGGAAATGTTCGGGTTCGGGATCCGAACCCGAACCGAACTTCGTCCCGAACCCGAACCCCTTTGAAGTCAATGGGGACCCGAACTTTTGGGCACTAAAAAGGCTGTAAAACAGCCCAGGAAAGAGCTAGAGGGCTGCAAAAGGCAGCAACATGTAGGTAAATCCCCTGCAAACAAATGTGGATAGGGAAATGAATTAAAATAAAAATAAAAAAAATAAAAATGACCCAATATCAATTGGACAGAGGTCCCATAGCAGAGAATCTGGCTTCACATCAGCAGAGAATCAGTCTCTTCATGCCATAGCAAAGAATCTGGCTTCATGTCAGCAGAGAATCAGTCTCTTCATGCCATAGCAGAGAATCTGGCTTCATGTCACCCACCACTGGAAGAGGCCACTGTCACATATTTAGGCCCCGGCACCCAGACAGAGGAGAGCGGTCCCGTAACAGAGAATCTGGCCTTATATCAGCGCAGAATCTGTCTTCATGTCATAGCAGAGAATCAGGCTTCACGTCACCCACCACTGGAACAGGCCACTGTCACACATTTAGGCCCAGGCAGAGGAGAGAGGTCCCATAACAGAGAATCTGGCCTTATGTCAGCGCAGAATCTGTCTTCATGTCATAGCAGAGAATCAGGCTTCACGTCACCCACCACTGGAACAGGCCACTGTCACACATTTAGGCCCAGGCAGAGGAGAGAGGTCCCATAACAGAGAATCTGGCCTTATGTCAGCGCAGAATCTGTCTTCATGTCATAGCAGAGAATCAGGCTTCACGTCACCCACCACTGGAACAGGCCACTGTCACACATTTAGGCCCAGGCAGAGGAGAGAGGTCCCGTAACAGAGAATCTGGCCTTATGTCAGCGCAGAATCTGTCTTCATGTCATAGCAGAGAATCAGGCTTCACGTCACCCACCACTGGAACAGGCCACTGTCACACATTTAGGCCCCGGCACCCAGACAGAGGAGAGGTTCATTCAACTTTGGGTTGCCCCGCAATATAATGGTAAAATGAAATTAAAAATAGTATTGAATGAGGAAGTGCCCTGGAGTAGAATAATATATTGTTAAGGGGAGGTAGTTAATATCTAATCTGCACAAGGGATGGACAGGTCCTGTGGGATCCATGCCTGGTTCATTTTTATGAACGTCAGCTTGTCCACATTGGCTGTAGACAGGCGGCTGCGTTTGTCTGTAATGACGCCCCCTGCCGTGCTGAATACACGTTCAGACAAAACGCTGGCAGGGCAGGCCAGCACCTCCAAGGCATAAAAGGCTAGCTCTGGCCACGTGGACAATTTGGAGACCCAGAAGTTGAATGGGGCCGAACCATCAGTCAGTACGTGGAGGGGTGTGCACAGGTACTGTTCCACCATGTTATTGAAATGTTGCCTCCTGCTAACACGTTCCGTATCAGGTGGTGGTGCAGTTAGCTGTGGCGTGTTGACAAAACTTTTCCACATCTCTGCCATGCTAACCCTGCCCTCAGAGGAGCTGGCCGTGACACAGCTGCGTTGGCGACCTCTTGCTCCTCCTCTGCCTTCGCCTTGGGCTTCCACTGGTTCCCCTGTGACATTTGGGAATGCTCTCAGTAGCGCGTCTACCAACGTGCGCTTGTACTCGCGCATCTTCCTATCACGCTCCAGTGTAGGAAGTAAGGTGGGCACATTGTCTTTGTACCGGGGATCCAGCAGGGTGGCAACCCAGTAGTCCGCACACGTTAAAATGTGGGCAACTCTGCTGTCGTTGCGCAGGCACTGCAGCATGTAGTCGCTCATGTGTGCCAGGCTGCCCAGAGGTAAGGACAAGCTGTCCTCTGTGGGAGGCGTATCGTCATCGTCCTGAGTTTCCCCCCAGCCACGCACCAGTGATGGGCCCGAGCTGCTTTGGGTGCCACCCCGCTGTGAACATGCTTCATCCTCATCCTCCTCCACCTCCTCCTCATCCTCGTCCTCCAGTAGTGGGCCCTGTCTGGCCACATTTGTACCTGGCCTCTGGTGTTGCAAAAAACCTCCCTCTGAGTCACTTCGAAGAGACTGGCCTGAAAGTGCTAAAAATGACCCATCTTCCTCCTCCTCTTCCATCATCGCCCTAAGTGTTTTCTCAAGGAGACATAGAAGTGGTATTGTAACGCTGATAACGGCGTCATCGCCACTGGCCATGTTGGTGGAGTACTCGAAACAACGCAACAGAGCACACAGGTCTCGCATGGAGGCCCAGTCATTGGTGGTGAAGTGTGTCTGATCCGCAGTGCGACTGACCCGTGCGTGCTGCAGCTGAAACTCCACTATGGCCTGCTGCTGCTCGCACAGTCTGTCCAGCATATGCAAGGTGGAGTTCCACCTGGTGGGTACGTCGCATATGAGGCGGTGAGCGGGAAGGCCGAAGTTACGCTGTAGCGCAGACAGGCGAGCAGCGGCAGGGTGTGAACGCCGGAAGCGCGAACAGACGGCCCGCACTTTATGCAGCAGCTCTGACATGTCGGGGTAGTTGCGAATGAACTTCTGCACCACCAAATTCAGCACATGCGCCAAGGGATGTGCGTCAAACCGGCTAGTCCCAGAGCTGCAACGAGATTTCGCCCATTATCGCACACCACCAGGCCGGGCTTGAGGCTCACCGGCAGCAACCACTCGTCGGTCTGTTGTTCTATACCCTGCCACAACTCCTGTGCGGTGTGGGGCCTGTCCCCCAAACATATGAGTTTCAGAATGGCCTGCTGACGTTTACCCCGGGCTGTGCTGAAGTTGGTGGTGAAGGTGTGTGGCTGACTGGATGAGCAGGTGGAAGAAGAGGAGGAGGAAGCTGAGTAGGAGGAGGAGGAGACAGGACGCGAAGAATGTTGCCCTGCGATCCTTGGCGGCGGAAGGACGTGCGCCAAACAGCTCTCCGCCTGGGGCCCAGCCGCCACTACATTTACCCAGGGAGATATAGCGTCCCTGGCCGTGCTTACTGGTCCACGTATCTGTGGTTAGGTGGACCTTACCACAGATGGCGTTGCGCAGTGCACACTTGATTTTATCGGACACTTGTTTGTGCAGGGAAGGCACGGCTCTCTTGGAGAAGTAGTGGCGGCTGGGAACAACATACTGTGGGACAGCAAGTGACATGAGCTGTTTGAAGCTGTGTGTGTCCACCAGCCTAAATGACAGCATTTCATAGGCCAGTAGTTTAGAAATGCTGGCATTCAGGGCCAGGGATCGAGGGTGGCTAGGTGGGAATTTACGCTTTCTCTCAAATGTTTGTGAGATGGAGAGCTGAATGCTGCCGTGTGACATGGTTGAGATGCTTGGTGACGCAGGTGGTGGTGTTGGTGGTACATCCCATGTTTGCTGGGCGGCAGGTGCCAACGTTCCTCCAGAGGAAGAGGCCGAGGCGGCAGCAGCAGCAGCAGAAGAGGCCGAGGCGGCGGCAGCAGCAGAAGAGGTAGCAGGGGGAGCCTGAGTGACTTCCTTGTTTTTAAGGTGTTTACTCCACTGCAGTTCATGCTTTGCATGCAGTTGCCTGGTCATGCAGGTTGTGCTAAGGTTCAGAACGTTAATGCCTCGCTTCAGGCTCTGATGGCACAGCGTGCAAACCACTCGGGTCTTGTCGTCAGCACATTGTTTGAAGAAGTGCCATACCAGGGAACTCCTTGAAGCTGCCTTTGGGGTGCTCGGTCCCAGATGGCGGCGGTCAGTAGCAGGCGGAGTCTCTTGGCGGCGGGGGTTCTGATTTTGCCCACTGCTCCCTCTTTTGCTACGCTGTTGGCTCGGTCTCACCACTGCCTCTTCCTCCGAACTGTGAAAGTCAGTGGCACGACCTTCATTCCATGTGGGGTCTAGGACCTCATCGTCCCCTGCATCGTCTTCCACCCAGTCTTGATCCCTGACCTCCTGTTCAGTCTGCACACTGCAGAAAGACGCAGCAGTTGGCACCTGTGTTTCGTCATCATCAGAGACGTGCTGAGGTGGTATTCCCATGTCGTCATCATCAGGAAAAATAAGTGGTTGTGCGTTAGTGCATTCTATCTCTTCCACCCCTGGGGAAGGGCTAGGTGGATGCCCTTGGGAAACCCTGGCAGCAGAGTCTTCAAACAGCATAAGAGACTGCTGCATAACTTGAGGCTCAGACAGTTTCCCTGATATGCATGGGGGTGATGTGACAGACCGATGGGCATGGTTTTCATGCGCCATCTGTGCGCTTTCTGCAGAAGACTGGGTGGGAGATAATGTGAACGTGCTGGATCCACTGTCGGCCACCCAATTGACTAATGCCTGTACCTGCTCAGGCCTTACCATCCTTAGAACGGCATTGGGCCCCACAAAATATCGCTGGCTACTGGGACCTGAGGTAGTTGGTTCACTAGGACGTGTGGCTGTGGCAGAATGGCCACGTCCTCTCCCAGCACCAGAGGGTCCACTAACACCACCACGACCATGTCCACGTCCGCGTCCCTTATTAGATGTTTTCCTCATTGTTCCCGTTCACCACAATTTTGAGAATGGCAAATTTGGGAATAGTTTTTCAACCCAGAACAAAAAATGTGCTTTTACGGTGACTACAAATAACTTGACCAGCTAAAACAGTACAGATTTGGTTGAATAAAAAAGTCAGGCCTGGTTTTTTTTGCGCTGTGTGACAGGTATAGGTTTAATCACAGAATCAGACTTCTATCTGCACGGTAGCGTGTGTCTTAGGTTTTTCTGAATGACACTATCAGCACCTTCAATGTAAGATATCCTTTTTGGGATAGATTTCAAGTAGGCCTTATATACCAGAAACTAGTTATTTTGAGAATGGCAAATTTGGGAATAGTTTTTCAACCCAGAACAAAAAGTGTGCTTTTACGGTCACTACAAATAACTTGACCAGCTAAAACAGTACAGATTTGGTTGAATAGAAATGTCATGCCTGTTTTTTTTTTGCGCTATGTGACAGGTATAGGTTTAATCACAGAATTAGACTTGTATCTGCACGGTAGCGTGTGTCTTAGGTTTTTCTGAATGACACTATCAGCACCTTCAATGTAAGATATCCTTTTTGGGATAGATTTCAAGTAGGCCTCATATACCAAAAACTAGTTATTTTGAGAATAGCAAATTTGGGAATAGTTTTTCAACCCAGAACAAAAAGTGTGCTTTTACGGTCACTACAAATAACTTGACCAGCTAAAACAGTACAGATTTGGTTGAATAGAAATGTCAGGTCTATTTTTTAGGTGCTGGGTGACAGGCTCAACTTGCCCCTGATGTAGTATATGGCCAAAAAATAACCACACTATTGATGGTTAAATGCACTTGGGTGACACAGGCTCAGCCTGCAGCTGATGTAGGATATAGCACAAAATAACCACACTATTGATGGTTAAATACACTTGGTGATAGCTTGTGCTGGCGCACCACAAGTCACAAAATGGCCGCCGATCACCCCAGAAAAAAGTGATCTAAAAACGCTCTGGGCAGCCTCAAAAAAGTGAGCAAGTCGATATTAGCACTTCAATGATCCACAGCTGCAGATCGATCACAGAATGAAGTCTTTTGGAGGAGTTAATCTGCCTAATCTCGCCCTAACGTCGCAGCTGCAACCTCTCCCTATGCTTGAATCAGCAGAGTGACGTGCAGCGCAACGTGACCCAAGCTTACAGTTGTGTTCAAAATTATTCAACCCCCAATGCTGTAAAGGGTTTTAGGGAATTTAGTGTACACTTGTAATTGTGTTCAGAATGAAATCTTACAAGGACTTTTTAAAGAACCAAATGCAACTAAAATGACATCAATTGTTTTTGTAATACAGTATTAAATGTTTTTTTTGTGATTTCTTCATTGACACAATTATTCAACCCCTTAAAGACTACCACTCTTAAGAACAGAGGTTCATTCAAGTGTTTTCGATCAGGTATTGAAAACACCTGTGGATGTCAAGGAGCAGCAATCAAGCATAATAAGCACCAATTAGGCAGATTTAAAAGGACTGTGATACTCAGCTCCTTCTAGACATTTACTGGTGTGTTTACAAACATGGTGAAGTCAAGAGAATGGTCCAGGAAGACAAGAGAAGAGGTGATTTCTCTTCACAGGAAGGGCAATGACTATAAGAAGATTGCAAAGATGTTAAACATACCAAGAGACACCATAGGAAGCATCATTCGCAAATTCAAGGCAAAGGGCACTGTTGAAACGATACCTGGTCGTGGCAGAAAGAAGATGCTGACTTCGACTGCTGTGCGCTACCTGAAGCGCAAAGTGGAGAAAAGTCCCCGTGTGACTGCTGAGGAACTGAAAAAAGATTTGTCAGATGTGGGTACTGAAGTTTCAGTTCAGACAATAAGGCGCACACTGCGTAATGAAGGCCTCCATGCCAGAACTCCCAGGCGCACCCCCTTGCTGTCTCCAAAGAATAAGAAGAGTCGACTGCAGTATGCCAAAAGTCATGTGGACAAACCACAAAAGTTTTGGGATAGTGTTCTGTGGACTGATGAAACAAAATTAGAACTGTTTGGGCCCATGGATCAACGCTATGTTTGGAGGAGGAAGAACAAGGCCTATGAAGAAAAGAACACCTTGCCTACTGTGAAGCATGGTGGGGGGTCAATCATGCTTTGGGGCTGTTTTGCTTCTACAGGTAAAGGGAAGCTTCAGCGTGTGCAAGGTACCATGAATTCTCTTCAGTACCAGGAGCTATTGGATGAAAATGTGATGCAGTCCGTCACAAACCTGAGGCTTGGGAGACGTTGGACCTTTCAACAGGACAATGATCCCAAGCATACCTCCAAGTCCACTAGAGCATGGTTGCAGATTAAAGGCTGGAACATTTTGAAGTGGCCATCGCAGTCACCAGACTTAAATCCGATTGAGAACCTCTGGTGGGACTTAAAGAAAGCAGGTGCAGCGCGCAAGCCTAAGAATGTGACTGAACTGGAGGCTTTTGCCCATGAAAAATGGGCGAAGATACCGTAGATCTCTGCAAGACACTTGTGTCAAGCTATGCTTCACGTTTAAAAGCTGTTATAACTGGAAAAGGATGTTGTACTAAGTACTAAGATTGAATGTCACTTGGGGGTTGAATAAAACTGATAATGATGTGAGCACAGAAAAGACATTTGTGGTTATTTCATTATAAATGTTATGTTATATTTGTCTGACTTACAAGAGCCTCTTTGATTTAATTGTAAACAAGATGACTTAAATGATCAAAATCAATCTAAAAACTGTCCAAAACACTCAATTTCAGTGGGGGTTGAATAATTTTGAACACAACTGTATATAGAGGCTGGGTCACATGCTGCACTGGCCAATCACAGCCATGCCAATAGTAGGCAAGGCTGTGATGGCCTCTTGGGGCAAGTAGTATGACGCTTGTTGATTGGCTGCTTTGCAGCCTTTCAAAAAGCGCCAAGAAAGCGCCGAACACCGAACCCGAACTTTTACGAAAATGTTCGGGTTCGGGTCCGTGTCACGGACACCCCAAAATTCGGTACGAACCCGAACTATACAGTTCGGGTTCGCTCATCCCTAGTCATATTAAATTTATTGTCTATCTGAAAGTATTGCTCTATTGGAGTCAGATCTTGTACACATACATCGAATTACTCTCCATTCGAAATATCCGCGAACCAAGCGGTTACATTGAATCCACTCTCCATTTGAACTATCGCGGTAATATGGTCTGTTGGGGAACCATTCAGCCACCGTGTACCCACATATCGAATATATTCATTTATTTATGTTTTTTTCCTCCGAATTATTTTTCCATCCGAATTATCGCTCTATTAAGGTCTGAATGCGAACAGTTTAGAAATTATCTTGTACCCGGGTTTATCAAGTTGAGACAACAACCGGTACAAAGACTAATTGATTCATTGTGACTTTCCTGGATACCAGACCACACGTCTTAAGATTCAGGTGGCTCAGTTTATTTTATTGTAATTTGTGTAGTATTGGCCAATACTTATATTTTATTATGTTTGCTATTAATGTGAATACATTTTTTATTTGATGCGATTATTCTGCGTGACCCATGTAAATTGTGAGTGCCGATCATTCAATTTTTTCTAACTTTCCACTTGCTTGTTGGAAGTAGGAAGGATTCTTGCAATCAATCAATTCGTTCTGTTACTTTTGATACTGGATTAGGAAGGTTATAACAAAATAACAAAGACAGGTGCACTCTGCAGTCTCACTAAACCCTCAAACTGATTTTAAAATTGAGAGATTAGTCAACATGTCCTACGGTGTAGAACATGTCTAAGCCCGGGCACCACGCCAAGGTTTCTCAAGTAGCCCGGGACCTAACACTCTCCTACCTGAGCCATATGGGCAATACCAGGAGCCAGTGGGCAAATTACAGGAGCATAAGGCCGACTCACAAACAGCTCACCAGTTACCTCCAGCATGTAGCCATGCTTGCAATGGGAGGAGGGAGGAGTCTGCGAGTCCCACTCAAGACTGGCTGATATGTCCCAGGCCTCACAGGTGCACCTAAATGTGGCCTGTAGATGGAAAACAGGCACATTTAAATTGGAGTTTATACACCTCCAGGAATCTATATATACAAACTAAGAAGACAGGTTGGCATTAGCAGGAGGTGCTCAAACCCACATGCAGTTGTGCATATATATACAGGGAGTGCAGAATTATTAGGCAAATGAGTATTTTGACCACATCATCCTCTTTATGCATGTTGTCTTACTCCAAGTTGTATAGGCTCGAAAGCCTACTACCAATTAAGCATATTAGGTGATGTGCATCTCTGTAATGAGAAGGGGTGTGGTCTAATGACATCAACACCCTATATCAGGTGTGCATAATTATTAGGCAACTTCCTTTCCTTTGGCAAAATGGGTCAAAAGAAGGACTTGACAGGCTCAGAAAAGTCAAAAATAGTGAGATATCTTGCAGAGGGATGCAGCACTCTTAAAATTGCAAAGCTTCTGAAGCGTGATCATCGAACAATCAAGCGTTTCATTCAAAATAGTCAACAGGGTCGCAAGAAGCGTGTGGAAAAACCAAGGCGCAAAATAACTGCCCATGAACTGAGAAAAGTCAAGCGTGCAGCTGCCAAGATGCCACTTGCCACCAGTTTGGCCATATTTCAGAGCTACAACATCACTGGAGTGCCCAAAAGCACAAGGTGTGCAATACTCAGAGACATGGCCAAGGTAAGAAAGGCTGAAAGACGACCACCACTGAACAAGACACACAAGCTGAAACGTCAAGACTGGGCCAAGAAATATCTCAAGACTTATTTTTCTAAGGTTTTATGGACTGATGAAATGAGAGTGAGTCTTGATGGGCCAGATGGATGGGCCCGTGGCTGGATTGGTAAAGGGCAGAGAGCTCCAGTCCGACTCAGACGCCAGCAAGGTGGAGGTGGAGTACTGGTTTGGGCTGGTATCATCAAAGATGAGCTTGTGGGGCCTTTTCGGGTTGAGGATGGAGTCAAGCTCAACTCCCAGTCCTACTGCCAGTTTCTGGAAGACACCTTCTTCAAGCAGTGGTACAGGAAGAAGTCTGCATCCTTCAAGAAAAACATGATTTTCATGCAGGACAATGCTCTATCACACGCGTCTAAGTACTCCACAGCGTGGCTGGCAAGAAAGGGTATAAAAGAAGAAAATCTAATGACATGGCCTCCTTGTTCACCTGATCTGAACCCCATTGAGAACCTGTGGTCCATCATCAAATGTGAGATTTACAAGGAGGGAAAACAGTACACCTCTCTGAACAGTGTCTGGGAGGCTGTGGTTGCTGCTGCACGCAATGTTGATGGTGAACAGATCAAAACACTGACAGAATCCATGGATGGCAGGCTTTTGAGTGTCCTTGCAAAGAAAGGTGGCTATATTGGTCACTGATTTGTTTTTGTTTTGTTTTTGAATGTCAGAAATGTATATTTGTGAATGTTGAGATGTTATATTGGTTTCACTGGTAAAAATAAATAATTGAAATGGGTATATATTTGTTTTTTGTTAGGTTGCCTAATAATTATGCACAGTAATAGTCACCTGCACACACAGCTATCCCCCTAAAATAGCTAAAACTAAAAACAAACTAAAAACTACTTCCAAAAATATTCAGCTTTGATATTAATGAGTTTTTTGGGTTCATTGAGAACATGGTTGTTGTTCAATAATAAAATTAATCCTCAAAAATACAACTTGCCTAATAATTCTGCACTCCCTGTAGGGGAGCAAATCCTGCACTTGTGGGCTTAGACATGTTCTACACCGTAGGACATGTTGACTTATCTCTCAATTTTAAAATCAGTTTGAGGGTTTAGTGAGACTGCAGAGTGCACCTGTCTTTGTTATTTTGTTATATTGTTATATTAATTATTACATCCGCACTTGTTACCTTGTGTAGGATGTCTATTGTGGTACTTGTGGTTCGCCGTGGGCATCCTCCACCGTATGCATTTTGCTGGGGATTGCCATTAGCAACGGGCCACAAGTGCAGGATTTGCTCCCCTATATATATGCACAACTGCATGTGGGTTTGAGCACCTCCTCCTAATGCCAACCTGTCTTCTTAGTTTGTATATCTGGATTAGGAAGGGGTGCACCGAAATACCAGGTCAATGCGTGGAGTGGACAGAGCAAGCTCTTTTACCATCTCCCTGTTCGAAAAATCCATTTAATATATGGTCCCCCGATAGGGGACGTATCAGATATTAAACTGATAAGTACAGATTTGGCATTTATATTTATAAAGTGTCAGTGTATTTGTGTTTCACGGTAATTTTGTTTCACATAATAAAGTGCTTCTAGTATAACATGTTCCAAAGATTAAAGTGCCATGTGCTCATTGCTTTTTGTCAAACAAGTACACTGCTCAAAAAAATAAAGGGAACACAAAAATAACACATCCTAGATCTGAGTTAATTAAATATTCTTCTGAAATACTTTGTTCTTTACATAGTTGAATGTGCTGACAACAGAATAACACAAAAATAAAAAAATGGAAATCAAATTTTTCAACCCATGGAGGTCTGGATTTGGAGTCACACTCAAAATTAAAGTGGAAAAACACACTACAGGCTGATCCAACTTTGATGTAATGTCCTTAAAACAAGTCAAAATGAGGCTCAGTAGTGTGTGTGGCCTCCACGTGCCTGTATGACCTCCCTACAACGCCTGTGCATGCTCCTGATGAGGTGGCGGACGGTCTCCTGAGGGATCTCCTCCCAGACCTGGACTAAAGCATCTGCCAACTCCTGGACAGTCTGTGGTGCAACGTGACGTTGGTGGATAGAGCGAGACATGATGTCCCAGATGTGCTCAATTGGATTCAGGTCTGGGGAACGGGCGGGCCAGTCCATAGCATCAATGCCTTCGTCTTGCAGGAACTGCTGACACACTCCAGCCACATGTGGTCTAGCATTGTCTTGCATTAGGAGGAACCCAGGGCCAACCGCACCAGCATATGGTCTCACAAGGGGTCTGAGGATCTCATCTCTGTACCTAATGGCAGTCAGGCTACCTCTGGCGAGCACATGGAGGGCTGTGCGGCCCTCCAAAGAAATGCCACCCCACACCATTACTGACCCAATGCCAAACCGGTCATACTGGAGGATGTTGCAGGCAGCAGAACGTTCTCCACTGCGTCTCCAGACTCTGTCACGTCTGTCACATGTGCTCAGTGTGAACCTGCTTTCATCTGTGAAGAGCACAGGGCGCTAATGGCGAATTTGCCAATCTTGATGTTCTCTGGCAAATGCAAACGACCTGCACGGTGTTGGGCTGTAAGCACAACCCCCACCTGTGGACGTCGGGCCCTCATATCACCCTCATGGAGTCTGTTTCTGACCGTTTGAGCAGACACATGCACATTTGTGGCCTGCTGGAGGTCATTTTGCAGGGCTCTGGCAGTGCTCCTCCTGTTCCTCCTTGCACAAAGGTGGAGGTAGCAGTCCTGCTGCTGGGTTGTTGCCCTCCTACGGCCTCCTCCACGTCTCCTGATGTACTGGCCTGTCTCCTGGTAGCGCCTCCATGCTCTGGACACTACGCTGACAGACACAGCAAACCTTCTTGCCACAGCTCGCATTGATGTGCCATCCTGGATAAGCTGCACTACCTGAGCCACTTGTGTGGGTTGTAGACTCCGTCTCATGCTACCACTAGAGTGAAAGCACCGCCAGCATTCAAAAGTGACCAAAACATCAGCCAGGAAGCATAGGAACTGAGAAGCGGTCTGTGGTCACCACCTGCAGAACCACTCCTTTATTGGGGGTGTCTTGCTAATTGCCTATAATTTCCACCTGTTGTCTATCCCATTTGCACAACAGCATGTGAAATTGATTGTCACTCAGTGTTGCTTCCTAAGTGGACAGTTTGATTTCACAGAAGTGTGATTGACTTGGAGTTACATTCTGTTGTTTAAGTGTTCCCTTTATTTTTTTGAGCAGTGTAGTACAAATAGAGTTCACCGAGTGCCAATTTAATACATTGTTGCTCATTGATATGGTCATGTTTAAAAACTAAAATGTTACGGCTTTTCCATATTGCACTTTTGATACAACTAATAAAACACCACAAGACTCTCTCTTTTTCTTTAGTTAAAACTGCATGGATTCCATAAGATAAAAAGCTAAGGCCAGTTAAAAATTTTAAAAGTTCACCACACTCCTTCCATATGTTTTGTGCAAACTTGACTCAATATAGCAGCAATTTCTTCTTGGGCATCTTTGCATATTACTTAGCAGTCTTCTAAATTGAAATTCCCTTGTAGGTAGACAGTCATGAACAATCATTTATATGCTATCTTTATGTTCGTTGGTTAAGTAGGGCAAGTTAACTTTCTTCCAGATTTCAGCACTTTTGTTAAAAGTAAAGTTTTTAATCTGGGTCATATTTTCCCTTTTCCTTATTTCTAGCAGCAGATGTCTTGGATTCCTTAAAATTACAGCCTCAAAAGTCTCCAGCTTAAAAACACAAATAATCTTCTCCAGGATGTCATAATGGGCAGATGGAGAGATCAAGACTGGGCTTGTTAAGGGTAAAGAGATCAACTTTCTCTTCCTAAATATGTGTCCAGCAGGTAGGGGTACTCCTCTCACCACTTTGTCTCTTTGTAAGATTGCGAGCAGAGGTACAATGGACAACCTTGCTTTACTCCTGAGAGCAACTGCACCTTTTCCGTTTGAAAACCATTTACTAAAAGAGTCTTTGTATAAAAGTTGGATTTGTTTTATAAAGATGTTAGGAAAGCCCATTTTCTTTAAAACCGACCATAAAAACACATGCGACACTATCGAATGCCTTTTGAGAGTCAAGAGATAAAATAGCTATGCCTTGCTCCCTCTCTTGCTGGTAACATAGAATGTCTTTGACAATATTCAGGTGCTCACTAATGCTTCTTCCAGGCACCGCACACACTTGGTCTTTATAAATAATAGATGATAAAACCTCTTTAAAACGATTCACAAGGATTTTGGACATGATCTTATAGTCAGTGTTTAAAAGCGTGATAGATCTCCAGTTAGAAAGCTTTATCTTATCACCTTTCTTAAAAATTTGTGACACTAGTCCACTTCGCCAAGACTTCAGTTTTAAAAGCTTCTAAAAACACGTAATATAAGTCCATCTTTAAAATGTTCCAAAACTCCTTATAAAAGTCAGCAGGGAGGCCATCTGATCCAGGGGCCTTCCCAGATGTGAGGCTATGAAGAGCGATGTCAATTTCTGTTATCAGCTTTTCTTGTTCATTTTTTTATAAGATGCTGGGTAGTGCATTCAGTGAATTTTTTGTGAAACAGTCATCTATTTGCTTGTGGTTAAAAAGATCTTGATAAAAGTTAAAAGTTTCCTCCAACATACCATTGATGGTTGTTTCGCCCTCAAGCTCTGTGGTTATTTCTCGGATTTTTGTTGTCTCTTTAAAAAAGAAACAAGAGCATTTTTAGTTCTTTTCCAGAGCTCCGATTTTGGCGCCATATATTATTTATTTCCCTTTATTCTCAATATGTTGTTGGAGCCTTTCCTTTTGTTTGTTTATCAGATCTTCCATATCGACACCAATGTTTTTAAACCTGTAGAACGTCTGAAGTTGTGTATTTAGATCTTTAAAGGTCTTAGATTTTTCTTGAGCAAGCTTAACACTTTTCCAGATGAAGAAATCCTTTATTTTCTGTTTGCAGTGTTCCCACCATGTTAAAGCAGATTTAAATTGATTTAAAAAATTTTTGGAGTTGTTTGTAGAATTGCACAAAATCTGTTCTTATTGCAGTGTTGTGTAGAAGTGACGTATTGAGCCTCCAGGCTCCTCTGGCTTTGAGGAGACCGGGGATTCGCAGTTGAGTGTGTAATAGCTGATGATCTAAGAAGATGCTAGATTCAAGTGATGTGGCAATGGGAATCATCCTTTTCGTTGACAAAATAAAGTCAATGCGAGACTTGACAGATGAATTTTCCCAGGCATAACCTGGCTCAGAGGGATGTAGCTTTTTCCATGCGTCAATAAATCTGAAATCGATAAACAGGTCTTTTAGTTGTTTCTCAGTTTTATCCTTTCTGGGTCCACCAGAGCTCCTCTCTCTTCCAATTAAAGTCTCCTGCAATAACAATTTCTGTAGGCCCAGGTATATAATATTGTATCGTCTCAAGCAGATTTGACCTTTCCTCTTTTACAGGGGAGGCGTAAATATTGACCAAACGAAAGTCCACTCCAAGGTACCTAATGCTGGCCAGTAGCGCTCTCCCAGGTATTACCTCTGTGAAGGTGTTGAACTTAAAGTCCTTTGATTTAAAGAGGATGCTGATACCAGACGATTTTGTTTCTCCCATCTTCCAATCTTTTCTAAGGTAAGAATAATTCACCTCATGTGGGATTCCACATTCTTGTAGAAAGATAATGCCTGTCTTCAGAGTGGACAAATAATCAAATAAAGCAGCCCTCCTGGTAGGGCCCTTCAAGCTCCTCACATTGAGAGAGGAAATGCCTACGGTGTTGTTCATTCACCTTTTGTAGGTTCAGGCGGAAGAATCAGATTCAGACATAAAGCTGACAGATGGCATTGGGCTGTCTATGATGTCTGAGTCAATGTCCTGGATGTAGGCAGGGTTGGACAGGGAAGGCTTATCTGGAGGCACCAGAGGTCCTTGACATCCTTTTCACAGAAGAAACAGCTCCTTCTTCTCTAGCCTCTTGGTCTCCTGACTTCCTCTTACTAACGGCGTCAGTCTCCATTGCATCTTCACAAGGGATTAGACCCTCAGCCGCTGCAGAAGGAGTCTCCTCCACAATGACTCCAGATCCCCCTGGCTCCACAAGGTCGTCAAGGTTCTGTCCGACAGGGCAGTCACCCCAGCTTTCTGGAACTATGACTGGTTCAGGATTAGGAACCTGTTCTGCCTCCGGAGCAGGGGCTGGACCAGGCCTTCCCCTGGCTACAGTAGCAAAGGTTCTTTCATGCCTGCAGTCCTTGAATGCATGCCCGATTTCTCCACAAACGTTACATTTTCTTTCATTCGGGCAAGTAACAGTTGAGTGCCCCTTTTGGTAGCATTTCTTACAAATAGGTAATGCCTCTGGGCAATCTTTTTGCTTATGTCCAAATGTATAACATTTCCTACAGAAGATGGGCACCCCTTCATAGAAAAGCCTTCCTCTGTCTTTCCCTATCATGAAGGTAGATGGGGGATGATGGATACCTCCAACTCCATTTGGGTATTCTAGGAGTCTGACCACAAAGCGATATTTCCCAGTTCATGATCTTTACTCCTTTCACAAGAGTGGTATGCTTGCTTAAGAAGGAGGTAATGGCCTCTAGCAAAACAAAAGGTTTCCCCATATGATCTGTTATCACTTTTTCTTCTTCATCAAAGAGGGCAACAAAACAAAGTCCTTTGAGCTCTTCATGACAAATATTTCTCACAATGCTTTGATAGAAGGACTTGGTTGCAGAGATGTTTGTGAAAGTCAGGGTGAACCTATGGCGAGCCAATACGTCTTCCTTGCGAACCTCCAGGACACCAAACAGGATAACTCGAACCAGGTGCTTTAAGGTCATCTTTTCTTTTGCGTCTTCTTCAACGGTGATCAGGAAACTGTGACGGATTTTAGACTCGTCCAAAAAATATCTTATTGAAGTGGTTGGGATTGCAGAAAATGCCATGCTGGATATCTTCCCCCACATAGCAGCCGATGCCACCAGGCCGAGAGTACAAGAGTCCTACACGACCGCCTCTTTGGCCAGACACTTTGATCTAGCCAAAAGTCTGAGAAGCGATACCCAGTCGGCATCGACGACCAGGCCGCTGCTCCACAATGCAGAACACTTCTCAAGGCAACAGCCTACAGGCCCCAGCCACAGTCCAGGAGGTTTCTTGCTCTCACAAACCAGGGAAGAACGTGTGTCCTCCGCTCAGCAATCACCATCATGCTCCTCTTTGTGTTCGCCATCTGCATAGCACCGCCCACCCGATGCACGCCCACTTTTGGCCACGCAGGTCCTGGTGTGAAAGCATGCCAAGCAGAAAGAAAGATAGGAGGAGGGAATGGAGAAGTAGTGAAGAATAGTGAGAGAGAGGAAAAAAAAAAAGGAGGGCATTGTTGATTGTGATGTCATCCAGTGACCTGACCTTACTTGACCCCTGACCTGACCAGCCTCCTGTAACACGTGCAGTGTTCTGTCCATTGTCCAGACAAGGTAGGTGCAGCTGCTGCTTATACATAGAAAGTGATGGACTACTTTCTCGCCTCCAAGTAATCCAGTTCAGAAGATCCACAAGAGGGAGACACAGGCATACTTTACTTACTAAAGCACTGGAAAAGCAAAATGGTTACATCCAGCCAACTTGCTCCAAACATGTCAATTTCCTGGAATAACTGAGGAATGAGGATCCCATGTGCACAACGGGCCAAACACTTCATTCAGTTGATAAGCCAATTAATCCATTAGTCTTAATTGGATTTGGGGTGTGAGGAGACTGGGGCGGGTGGGTGCCGAAACAAACCTACAGCTGCTGCATTAAGAGATTGACAGACTAGATGCAGGTATGCAGCAAGCAGCACAGCACTGGGCAGAGAAAGGAAAAGCTGAAGTGCAGACTGAGGCAGGACACACACAACTTTCCAGTTGCTTGCAATCAATTTCATTCAGTTTTTTTTTTATACTGGATTAGGAAGGGTTGCACCGGTCCTGGAGGTACTGCAATACCAGGTCAATGCGTGGAGTGGACAGAGCAAGCTCTTTTTCCATCTCCCTGTTAGAAAAATCCATTTAATATATGGTCCCCAGATAGGGGACGTATCAGATATTAAACTGATAACAGATTTTTATATATTTTAAAACCTCTCAAAAGATCAAAGCTCTCATTATGTTGTTTCTTTGTTTTCTCAAAAAAACACCAAAGACTGCTTTGTACCTCATCATCGTGTTTTATTTTTAATTTTATTATATATATATATTTTTTAAACCAAATAACAAAAACCAAAACTCAAGCCTAATCGCACTTGATCAGAAACCTCCATTATTTATGCTTCCAAATCCCCTCACTATCTATACCACCACCGTATTTCTTATCCCAAAAATATTTGGTGTACAACCTAGATAATATCAATCTCATACATCCTTTCACTGGCACCAACTCTGTTTTGAACACCCATAAATTCCTCACATCCCACAAACTTTCCATTATACTTACCATTATGAACCACAACAACCTTGTATTCTGTTTTCCACTTGCTCCAATTCCAAACATAGCTATTCTCCAATCCATATACTTTACTCCCGTCAATTCTTTAACCATACTTCCCATTTCTTTCCATACTTGCTGTGCATACTTACAATCCCAAAACAAATGCCTCACACTCTCACTCGTACCACATCCATCTCTTGGGCAACACTCTGACTTAATTAAGTTTCTCTTTTTCTGGGCAAAACATTCTGCACACCCATCTACACTACATCCTTTATTAACAATTTCTTCCACACATTTTCAGCATCATTTAACGTCAAACCTGAAATATCACAAACAATTTCATTCTTACATGTTACAATTATTATAACCTTTTTATTTTTAAAACCATCCATCTCAATAGCTAGCAAATCATATTTTATAAACTTCTCTATCATCATATACCACCCAGGACACTTAAACGCAATTTCTACCCTCGCATCTCTTTTTCTCCACCTCAATCCAAACAGCCATATATCTCATCATATATGCACATTTATTCTCTCTCATTCAATAATACACACATTCTAATATAAGATATTCCCAAAAAAACTCAAAATTAGGAAAACCTAGACATCGCTTTTCTCTTGATTTATACACCTGCTTTCTTTTCAATTTCTCCATTTTACTACCCCACAGTAAAGTAAACACAATTTTCCCCATCTTTTTCCCTTTTTTTAAATTCATCGGAAATACACTAAACACAAACCATACCAATGGTAAAATTACCGATTTTACAATTAATATTTTACCAAACAAACTTAAATCTCTAAACCTCCAAAAAAAATTCTTCCTTTCAAATCATCATTAAAAAGCACACCCAACACTTTAATTGCCCCATGCTCATATTTTACATCCTCTAATCTCACTTGACAATCACCAGAACATTTACTCTAATTCACCTTAAAACCAGATGCCCCACAAAAAAAATCTAAGATCAATCTACCCCTCCTTAATGCTGCCACACTATCATTCAAAACTACTACATCATCCATATAGCCCAAGATATTCACATACCTACCCCCACTTCCCAGAACTAGCATACCTCTCATTATCTTATCTCTTCTAACCAAGCACATCAACACTTCAATTACACTTATAAATAAGACAGGAGACATAGGACATCCCTGTCTTACACCCGACTGCACACATATTTTCTTACTCAAAATCCCATTCACTAAAATTTCACTACATACTCCATCATATAAACTCTTCTGGATATCCCATTATTTTCAATACATTAAACATAAACTCATGTGACACTCAATCAAAAGCTTTCTCAAAATCAATCATTAGCAACTGTAAGGGGTTACACTCTCAGGTTGGGCGGCGATGACAGATTCTCTTGCAGACCACAGGGTTAAAGTCCAAATGCTGATTATTTATCACACTCCGGCAATACAGGCAACCCCAGTTATAATTCACTGGGTAAGGTGAAGGTCCAGCACCACAAAACATAAATCAAACTGAAATAAACACCTGCCCGTCTAGGCCCTGGCTAATACAGTGAAGATCCTAGCTCACCTATTGAACACAGGTCACACAGAGAACTCGGCTTCTCTAGCCAGCAGGGCAGCCAGCTTCCCAGGCTTTCTCCAGGCATTCCTCTCCTCAGACTGACAGCATGGACTCTGCTTTATTTCCCCTTGATGATCCCAGCTGGCTTCAGCTGGGATCCCTCAGCCTAGGGGAAAACCTGTCCTGGATTTTATTTACCCCGCCCAGTTGAGGAAGCTGGGTGGGATATACACCCCTTCCAGGACTTTACCATACACTTTTCTGTTCACCTTACCACACAACATACACTTTTGTTTCCTATCCATGCTATCTCCAATTATACAGTCCTGATCAAAAGTTTAAGACCACTTGAAAAATGGCAAAAAATCATATTTAGCATGGCTGCATCTTAAAGGGCTTCTGTCACCCCACTAAACCTTTTTTTATTTTTTTGCTTACTTATAATCCCCACACTGCGATTTATGCCTACATAATCTAATTAATCATTTTGGTCCTGTAGATTTTGTTTAAAACATGATTTTAAAATATGCAAATTACCTTGCTACCAGCAAGTAGGGCAGCTACTTGCTGGTAGCAGCCGCATCCTCCGATCCTAAAGACGCCCCCTCCGCATTGTGATTGACAGGGCCAGGGAACGGAATCGTTCTCTGATGGCCCTGCCTGTTTGCATTCAAAATCTGGCGCCTGCGCCGCGGCCGTACCTGTCTTCAATCGGCGCAGGCGCACTGAGAGGCGGCCGCTCCATCCTCAATGCGCCTGCGGCGGGTGTAGATGTGACATCATCGGCGCAGGCGCATTGAGGATGGAGAGGCCGCCTCTCAGTGCGCCTGCGCCGATTGAAGACAGGTACGGCCACGGCGCAGGCGCCAGATTTTGAATGCTAACAGGCAGGGCCAGCAGAGAACGATTCCGTTCCCTGGCCCTGTAAATCACAATGCGGAGGGGGCGTCTTTAGGATCGGAGGATGCGGCTGCTACCAGCAAGTAGCTGCCCTACTTGCTGGTAGCAAGGTAATTTGCATATTTTCAAAGCATGTTTTAAACAAAATCTACAGGACCAAAATGATTAATTTGATTATGAAGGCATACATCGCAGTGTGGGGATTATAAGTAAGCAAAAAAAAAAAAGGTTTAGTAGGGTGACAGAAGCCCTTTAACAAGGTTCCAAGCAGAGCTTCAACATGCAACAAGAAGAAATGAGAGTGAGACAAAACATTTTTTGAGCATTAAATTTAATGAAAACAACGAATAAACTGAAACAGGCTGTTTTTCAGCTGATCAAAAGTTAAGGACCACACCTCCAAAAAAAACTAAACCCCCCAAAACAGAAATCCAACTTCCAAACATGAACTCAGTAATTAGTAGTTCTGCTGTTATTGTTTATCACTTCAAAAATTAGTTTCGGCATGCTTGATGCAAGCGTTTCCATGAGGTGAGTGGGAACATTGTCGCACAAAGGCCATCAACTGTCTGGAACTGTTGTCCATTTTTGTAAACTTCCCTTGCCATCCATCCCCAAAGGTTCTCAATTGGATTTAGATCAGGGGAACACGCAGGATGGGCCAAAAGAGTGATGTTATTCTCCTGGAAGAAGTCCCTTGTCCTGTTGAAAAACCCAAGTAAAATATTCAAAATATACAGCGGCACTTGAGAAAGACCACACTGGTCGAAACGTCGCTAAGAAATTTGGTGAATAAATGCTGAATTGATGAAGAGAAGAGAGTGCCGCGGTATATTTTGACTATTTTACTTGCTGAGACGGGGTATGTGGACTGTTACCTGACACCGCAGGCACCACCACTATATAATCCTACTGTTGTGCTGCAGCATTTTTCTTTTGTCCTGTTGAAAAAACCCAGTCGTTACCACACAGACGAGGGCCCTCAGTCATGAGGAATGCCCTCTGCAACATCTGGACATAGCCAGCGGCCGTTTGACGCCCCTGCACTTCCTGAAGCTCTATTGTTCCACTGAAGGAAAAAGCACCCCAGACCATTATGGCGCCCCCTCCACTGTGGCGCATAGAAAACATCTCAGGTGGGATCTGCTTGTCATGCCAGTAACGTTGGAAACCATCAGGACCATCAAAGTTAATTTTTTTCTCATCAGAGAATAAAACTTTCTTCCACTTTTGAATGTCCCATGTTTGGTGCTCTCTTGCAAAGTCCAAACGAGGAGTTCTGTGTCGTTCAAGGAGACGAAGTCTTTGAAGACGTTTGTTGTTTTTGAAGCCCTTCAGTCTCAGCTGCAGTCGGCACCAGTAAGGGCCTTAATTTGGGTCGATTGATCGTCCAGTGTCTTGACGGACAGCCAATTGGATTTTGGGGTCTTCTACTTGACTTTTTTGTTCCATAACCCTCAGGATCATTTAAGAAATTCCAAATGACTGTCTTACTGCGTCCCACCGTGTGAGACCCTGCTTATGCAGTTCAACAACCCGACCACGTTCAAAAAGAGAGTTTTTTTTGCCTTTGCCATCACAACGTGTGACTGCCTGAAAGAAAATGACAATGAATCCACATCTTTGCACAGATTTGGCCTTGGTCGTAAAATTTGGATCAGCTGAAAAACAGCCTGTTTCAGTTTAATCATTATTTTCAATTAATTGAATGCTCAAAAAATGTTTTGTCTCACTCTCATTTCTTCTTGTTGCATGGTGAAGCTCTACTTGGAACCTTGTTAAGATCCAACAATGTAAAATATGATTCCTTGCCATTTTTCAAGTGGTCCTAAACTTTTGATCAGTACTGTATCTCTCAATAATATCAAATTTTAAGTCACACTTCTCTTTGGTACAGCACATACTTGATCCTCACCAACCACCTTCGCCACACATTCACGCATACGATTTTCCAAAATTATATTCACTCCTCAAAATTCTTGCCTTCTTACAACCCCACCTTCTGAAAAACATTTTCACTCTGCTCTTCATCCAATACCACCATTCTAAAACATCCTCAAAATTACCCTTTTGATTCTTCCACTTCATATATTAAATTCTAAAAAGATCTATTAACTTCTCATCTTCCAATAGTTTAACATTCAACTTCCAAACTCCTTTCTCATATATACTTTTAACATCTCCTTTCACACAGAATTTTAACACACAGAAAAGAAAAATCATTGATTAATTCATATAACTTATTCCCAGACACAGCCCTTTTCTCACATTCTATCACACAATTAAAGTCACCCATCAATACAGTAGACATTCTCCCTAGCAAAAACACATTCAACTTATCTAGTAACTTCAAACGTTCCTCTTTCTTTGTTGATCCATACACATTAATTATACTAAACTTCCATTTTCCATACGCCTCCCCAACGGCACTAAGCAGGAGGGTTACCCCGCCTCCCAGGGACAGGAAACAACGTGGAGAACCAACCTTTAAAAGCCTCCTCCCATGTTCCTTCTCCAGTTGTTTCCTGTCCCTCTGGGATGAAGTGGAGAATGGAGTGGGGTTCCCTCCTGCTCTTTACCATATCCCGCAGCCTTTGTACTTTTTTTCGTTTCCCTGGCTGAGTGTCAGGAGGGCTGCAGCAGGATGTCGGATCTCGGGGAAAGAGAGAGGCCCATCCGACATCTAGGTATAAGTCCTGTGTAGGAGGATGCCGCCAGAGCGAGAACTTCCGGGCCGAAGTCTCACGAGATCCGTTCACGTGGGTGCACATGCGCAACGTTGGCGTGCGTGCGGTACCACGTGACCAGGAAGTAACAGGGTAAAAGCCGGCTAGAGGCAGAGAAGGACGCCTGTCTCGGCGTGCGATTTCCAGATCGGACCAGCATGTCTCTCTCTGCAGATTTGCCCTCAGACCCTCCAAAGGCCCTGAGTCCGGTAAGCCTCCTCCTTATAGTAGTTGTCACGAACTATGGATCCGATCGCTCCGGATCCCACAGCTCTGACGTAGTGGTCTGTGACGGAGTCTGCGCACACACAGAGACCTCACGTGACCGGGGTATTACCATTCGGCTAACACCCCCACACTACACTTCGGTAACTGCCACCACGTGGGTTCCCGGTCCACGAGCCGACTATCCGGGTCATTCACTATCAACAGGATCAGTGGATGAACCGGATATCACTTACTGACCAACCGCAGTCAATCACCCCCAGCTACAATTCCTAAATGCAATTTAACTAACTACCTGGTAACGTCTCTTCAAAGGCAAGGTACGTTGTTCAGCAGCTTAGAATATGGAAGACTTGGCCACTTAGATTTTATAATCTTTAATAAGAGGTAAAAAGCAGTGCATACAAATCTAATGAAAATGACTATAAATCTACAGAATAATAATAACAATATAAATAATCACGACAGTTCAAATGAAAGGGAAAAAGGTGAAAGAATACTTAGTTTCTCTGGAGGCTTTCAGATGGTCGTTCATATGTCCTTTTTGAATCCTTGCAAACCCCGTTCAGTATGTATCAGGGGAGACCCTCAAAGTTCTTCTGATACAGGGATATGCTGTCAATGTCCAATTAAGTGTCTGGTGATGTTCCATGGGTCTCTCTCCTCTGTCCTTGTGCACAGATTTTTATAAACTCTGCCATGGGCAGGAGACTTACTCCTGTCAGCCAATGGCAGCAGAGTGACTGTGAAGCCTAGGGATTGGCCTCCAAGGGTTTTATGACCCCCATCAAAGTTCAGTTCCTACAATGAGGATTATACTTAAGCCTGTATCTCCCTGATACATCGGCATATTTTTATACAGAATACATATTTGCGATCCTTATTTATTTACATACAGAATGAGACCACACACGGTAATGCTGGGACCTGTAGTTCTTCTACCACCCATAGGTGAGCTACAGAATCACATCCTCTGGTCATATTTGATACCCAATTAACCACAATACTCTGTAGAGCCTGGATCTGGTGTCAGAAAGGGCATAAGTTGATTCATAACTGAAATATGAAAGTGGACTGGTTTTATGCCCAGAGCTAATTAAGGGCTATTAGCTCTCCTCAAACCAGACCTGGAAATTAATGACGTCACGCTCCAGCCAGGCTTGACAGCGAGCTGATCTTTATCTTATAGGACAGGATGAGCTGGGCCTGGTATGGCCTTTATGACCTTTTATAGCCGGCCTCACAGAGTAGTGGTAATAAAAGTGTCCATCTATATCATACTTGACCCAGGCTTCAGGAAGATGAGAGTTCACTGTTCTTTTACATAGGCCAGAAGCATACAAAATGGCTACCCAGAGGAATAATGTATGTATGCCGGCACAGTAGTGATTTTGTCTTTTATATGTCTCTGCTCACCCCTGCCATTTTCATTTACTGGGGGCTCTGTTCTGGGTGAAAGCTCCTTTTACTGAAAAATTTCCCTAATGAACGCTCCCTAAAGGAATCTTTTTCTTTCAATTCTTAGGTAAAACCCGTCCAAGATCGCGTTTAGGGGTCTGGCAGACAAAAAAAGATGAGTTTTTACGGTACACGAAAATATTAAAAAATGATATGCTAATGAATGGAAAGACTTGGAGAAAAGATCAGGAGTCTCGAGAGTTTTTAACGCAAGTACGCCTTCAGAAAATCAGACTTATCTCACTGGGATTAAACCCCATGAGTCGATGCCCCAGTCGCCAGGTTTTTAAAAAAATCCTCACTCCCCTTTTAAGACGTGGGTCTCTTAAGAGAGCCCATGGACAAAAAATGCGAGTCAATCCTTAAGAAATCCTGGGACACTTGCACCGCTATGTTACGACCCAGCATTGCAGCTACTTGTACTGCCAGGACCCTCTCAATGTGGCTGGCCCAATTAGAAGAGCATCTGCTTGCGGGTACTCCTACGGAAAACATTCTAGCCTCCCTCCCAGTCCTTAAGCAGGCCACTAATTTTCTCTCAGACGCCTCTGCTGATCTGGTAAAGCTGTCAGCCAGAACGTCTATATGGCTAAGGTCATGGTCAGGGGATAACACCTCTAAGAACAAACTATGTAGTATCCCCTGTGAAGGAGACAGGCTCATGATATCCTGGACAAAGCCTCAGACAGGAAAAAAGGTTTTCCATCAGAAGCTAGATTCTTTCATAACCACCGGTCCTTTTGTCCTCAAAAGAAAGGTAGACCAGACCACAGGAAAAGAGAAAGTTCGGGTACATGGCAACCATCCAGAGGTAGAGGATGAGGCTTTCTCTTCAACCCGGACAAATCTTCAAAGCAACCCGGACAATGACGCCAGCAGCCCGGTGGGAGAAAAACTCCAAAACTTCCTCCCAACCTGGGAAAAAAATTACTAAATCTCCATGGGTCTTGGATCTAATTTCCTCAGGGTACAAAATAGAGTTCGCTTCCCCTCCACCAAAAAGATTCTACATAAACAAGAAACTTTTCATAAAAGATCAATCCCTTCTAGAAGTACAGATTCAGTTCTTGCTCTTAAAACAGGCGGTGACAACAGTGCCCCGGGATCAGGAAGGGGAAGGTTTCTATTCACCGGTCTTCAACGGCTCCTACAGGGCAATCATAAATCTAAGAGACCTAAACAGACATGTTTCTTACAAAAAAATCTAAATGGAAACAATAAAATCCACTATCAACCTATTGTATCAAAACTGCTATATGGTGACGCTCAACCTGGCCGATGCCTACTATCACGTCCCCATCTGCAAAGAACATCAAAGATATTTGAGGTTCCAGATCTATATGGGCAGCCGTCTTGTTCATCTTCAATTCCAGGTACTTCCATTCGACATCTCATCCGCCCCTCGGGTGTTCACGAAAGTCATGGCGGAAGTATCGGCTTACATCCATCAGCAGAAGATCCTGTTCATCCCCTATCTGGACGACTTCCTGATAGCTACTCATTCTCCAGAAAACCTTTGCAGTGACTTACAGGTAGTCAAAAATACACTTCATTCCCTGGGGTGGATATTAAACCTAGAAAAATCGGACCTCATTCCTACCCAGAGGAAAGAATTTCTAGGAGTTCTCCTGGATTCCCAAGTAATGACATCTTTTCTCCCAGAGGTAAAAATTCAGTCATTCCGGTCGTTACCGAAAGTCTCCTTCAGACAAATTATGGCTGATGACTTCAACCATTCCCTCTGTCAAATGGGCACAGTTCCACAGCAGGCCTCTATGAAAGTTTCTGCTATCAACCTGGAACAAATAGCTCCCTTTCACTGGACAGGAAAGTGTCACACCTGTTTCAGATCAAAACGACCCTAAGCTGATGGTTAAAGAAGGATCACTTGACTCAAGGAGTCCAATGGAGACCACAGAACCCAATTGTGATTACCACCGACGCGAGCATTCCAGGCTGGGGAGCTCATTGCGGAGACCTGGTTGTACAGGGAGTTTGGAAACAGTCGGACCTCCCCATGTCTTCAAACTTGAGGGAACTTCAAGCAATTTTCCTGGCCCTAAAAGCCTTTTCATCAGTCATACACCGGAAAGACGTAAAGGTTTTATCGGACAACAGTACGGCAGTCACCTATGTGAACAAGCAGGGGGGCACAGGAAGCAAAAACCTCAACCACACATCTTACCTTTTGTTCTCCTGGGCAGAGGTCTGGGTAAACTCAATTTCAGCGGTCCATCTCAGAGGAAAAGAAAATCAGCTGGCAGACTTCCTGAGCAGACAACCCCTAAAATCAGGAGAAGGGTCCCTGAACAAGAGGGTCTTCCAACTCCTGTGCAAAAAATGGGGCACTCCAATCCTGGATCTGTTTGCCCTTAAAATCGAACAGACAAGTAGTTCAATTCTTTTCCCTGTCCTTTCAGGACAACCCAAACGGGGTGGACGCATTCTTATTCCCTTGGCCAACGGGCCTGCTATATGCTTTCCCCCCCTATACACCTAATCCCCAGCCACAATAATGGAGGACAGATGCAAAAAAATCCTGGTAGCCCCATTCTGGCCAAGAAGGACTTGGTTCCCCCTCTTGTTAGGCCTAGCCAAAGGGGACTTCTGGACGCTCCCTCGGATCCCGGATCTTCTTCTCCAGGGCCCTGTTCATCATCCGGACGTCCGGCCACTGAACCTGACTGCCTGGAGACTGAGCGTTCTCTCCTAAGAGCTAGGGGTCTTTCAGATGCGGTAATCAACACTCTCTTGTACAGCCTTAAGCCAATCACCTCAAAAATCTACCTTAGAATCTGGAAAGCCTTTCTACGATTTTCAGTGCATTGTTGGGATCCCTCAAAGAAACCAGAAATTAAAACAATCCTAGAATTTCTGCAGAAGGGTTTTGAAAGTGGTCTAAGAGTTAGTACTCTGAAAGTGCAGATAGCAGCCCTTAGTGCCTTTTTGGACTCTAAGCAAGCAGAGGTACCTCTGATCAGGCATTCCCTTAAGGGTGCCAGTAGACTGAAGCCTACAGTCAGAACCATGGTTCCTCCTTGGAACCTTAACCTGGTCCTTTCTGTTCTAGTGTACCCTCCCTTTGAACCCCTCTCAGAGATACCTCTTAGCCTGCTCTGCATGAAAACCACCTTCTTAATTGCCATCACCTCCGCTAGAAGAATAGGGGAAATCCAAGCCCTGTCCTGCCGCCCACCATACTTGACAGTGCTAGACGACAGGATAATATTAAAACATGAACCCTCTTTTCTACCTAAAGTGTTCTCTAAGTTTCACTGCGACCAACAGATCTCTTTGCCTACCTTCTGTCCACAGGCCAAGACCGAAGAAGAAGCCAAATTTCAAAACTTGGACATTAGAAGATCTGTCCTGGCCTACCTAGAAGCCACAAAGGACTTTAGGAAGTCTAGGCGCCTTTTGATCTAATAAGCACGGAAAAATAAGGGCCTAGGGGCCTCTAAAATGACTATCTTCCGTTGGATAAAAACAATTATTTTCAAGGCATACAAAGAAAAAGGTTCTTCTCCTCCATCTCTGCTTACGGCCCATTCCACCAGGGCCGTCTCTACCTCCTGGGCGGAAAATGCTTCTGCCTCCCTGAATCAAATATGTCAGGCGGCCACCTGGTCTTGCTCAAACACCTTTTTTAAGCACTATAGGCTGGACATTGCCTCCAACAGGGACCTCTCCTTTGGACGCAAGGTTCTGTCTGCGGTGGTCCCACCCTAAGGGGCTTGATGACTTCTCTGCTAATCCTCCTTCTTAGTGCCGTTGGGGAGGCGTATGGAAAACATGATAATTACTTACCGGTAATTAGATTTTCCATTTAGCCTCCACAACGGCACTAGTATTTCCCACCCTTATGATTTCTTATGACATTTGTTCTGATGTACCTTGACGGCTTTTGCATGGTGCTCTGTTTCCTTTCTTTAATAAACTCTTATGTTCAGCATCATCTTTGATTTACTCGGATACTTACTGGAGAAGGAACATGGGAGGAGGCTTTTAAAGGTTGGTTCTCCACGTTGTTTCCTGTCCCTGGGAGGCGGGGTAACCCTCGTGCTTAGTGCCGTTGTGGAGGCTAAATGGAAAATCAAATTACCGGTAAGTAATTATCATGTTTTTTATACTTAATTATCGCCAACACACACCTTACAGCCTCCACCACTGTATATGAATCCACACTCATCAATTAATTTTTTTAATAAAATCCCTACACCAGAATTTCTATTTTCACCTAACCCTGACCAAAACTGACTCGCCATATTCCCATTCACCCGCACTTAACGCCTCAGATATACCACATTCTTGCAGACATATACAGTCATGTCCATAAATATTGGGACATCGACACAATTCTAACATTTTTGGCTCTATACACCACAATGGATTTGAAATGAAACTAACAAGATGTGCTTTAACTGCAGACTGTCAGCTTTAATTTGAGAGTATTTACATCCAAATCAGGTGAACGGTGTAGGAATTACAACAGTTTGCATATGTGGCTCCCACTTGTTATGGAACCAAAAGTAATGGGACATAATAATAATCATAAATCAAACTTTGCAGTCAATTACAGCCTGAAGTCTGGAACGCATAGACATCACCAGATGCTGGGTTTCATCCCTGATGATGCTCTGCCAGGCCTCTACTGCAACTGTCTTCAGTTCCTGCTTGTTCTTGGGGCATTTTCCTTTCAGTTTTGTCTTCAGCAAGTGAAATGTATGCTCAATCGGATTCAGGTCAGGTAATTGACTTGGCCATTGCATAAATTTCCAATTCTTTCCCTTAAAAAAACTCTTTGGTTGCTTTTGCAGTATGCTTCGGGTCATTGTCCATCTGCACTGTGAAGCGCCGTCCAATGAGTTCTGAAGCATTTGGCTGAATATGAGCAGATAATATTGCCCAAAACACTTCAGAATTCATCCTGCTGCTTTTGTCAGCAGTCACATCATCAATAAATACAAGAGAACCAGTTCCATTGGCAGCCATACATGCCCACGCCATGACACTACCACCACCATGCTTCACTGATGAGGTGGTATGCTTAGGATCATGAGCAGTTCCTTTCCTTCTCCATACTCTTCTCTTCCCATCACTTTGGTACAAGTTGATATTGGTCTCATCTTTCCATAGGATGTTGTTCCAGAACTGTGAAGTTTTTTAGATGTCATTTGGCAAACTCTAATCTGGCCTTCCTGTTTTTGAGGCTCACCAATGGTTTACATCTTGTGGTGAACTCTCTGTATTCACTCTTGATTGTTGACTTTGACACACATACACTACCTCCTGCAGAGTGTTCTTGATTTGGCCAACTGCTGTGAAGGGTGTTTTCTTCACCAGGGAAATAATTATTCGGTCATCCACCACAGTTGTTTTCCGTGGTCTTCCGGGTCTTTTGGTGTTGCTGAGCTCACCGCTGCGTTCCTTCTTTTTAAGAATGTTCCAAACAGTTGTTTCGGCCACGCCTAATGTTTTTGCTATCTCTCTGATGGGTTTGTTTTGTTTTTTCAGCCTAATGATGGCTTGCTTCACTGATAGTGACAGCTCTTTGGATCTCATCTTTAGAGTTGACACCACCAGATTCCAAATGCAAATAGCACACTTGAAATCTGTGACCTTTTATCTGCTCATTGTAATTGGGATAATGGGGGAATAACACACACGCCTGGCCATGGAACAGCTGAGAAGCCAATTGTCCCATTACTTTTGGTCCCTTAACAAGTGGGGGGCACATATGCAAACTGTTGTAGTTCCTACACCGTTAATGTGATTTTGATGTAAATACCTTCAAATTAAAGCTGACAGTCTGCAGTTAAAGCACATCTTGTTTGTTTCATTTCAAATCCATTGTGGTGGTGTATAGAGCCAAACATTTTAAAATTGTGTCAATGTCCCAATATTTATGGACCTGACTGTAATATCTGCTTCCTGATTTTTTTAAGTAGTCAAAGATGGCTGCCCTCCTTGCTCTTGATTTCAAAAGGCCCACATTGAAGGATAGGACATTACATGTAATTTTGTCTGCCATGTCATGACTTTAGAAGAAACTATTTCCAATTCCCCAAATCTTTCTCAGCCTTTCTCTCCTGGAGACTGGCAGCCGTAATTGAAGCCTCCAGTCCCCTGATCTCCTAAAAAAGGGAATTCATTAGCCACATCAGAGGTTGGAAAAAACCTGTCATCTCTGGGACTTGATTGATCAGTCAAAAGACCTTCTTCTTCAGAGCTTTTGGTTGCTCTGGAAAAGTCTCCTTAGCCACCATCCTTATTCTCCAACTGCTCTCCACTCCATGGAATAACCAGAGTCTGGGGTAAAGAGGTATCCATTTCTCCCTCTCCCCATAAACCAGTCTCCTCATCCGAGGGAAGTGGTAAATCTGCCAAAATTGGAGTCAAATCTATTTCTCCATCTCCTTCCAGATCTCCACTGGGCTCATCAGCACTCCTGGTGCCACTATCAGCCTTTTGGTATCTTTCAGGGACCGGATCTTTCCTATCATGTGATTCTCTAGGCCATGCTCTTGTAACTTCAGAGTATATTCTGGCTTTGGGTCTCGGTCTGGCGTTCAAGGTACAGTCTCTGAAGACATGTCCTTATTTACCACAGACATTGCAAACAGCCGGGTTATTGCATGCTCTAGCCATTTGCCCTTCTTTGTTGCAATTTGAGCATTTTAAAGGAACGTCCTTACATTCCTCTACAGAGTGACTCTACATCGTCTGCAAAAAGTCGGATTTCCTGGAAAAAAACAAGAAACCTCTGTCTCTCCCAATAGCGAAAGACATTGGAGGGTAAGCAGGGGCGTAGCTAGAAATGACTGGGCCCCATAGCAAAAATTTTTATGGGCCCCCACCCCTCCCGGATTTCCCACCCCCACATACCTCTTGGACCTTGCCGCCAAATCCGCAGCTCCTCATGCACTTGCGACGGTTACGCGTAGGACTGAGCACAGACAGTTTGTCACTGGCAACGCATTTGTGCCAGTGTAGGAAATGTATGAAACTAAATGTCTGTGTATTAAAGTAGGACTAGTCAGAACTGCCGCCCAGACGGCGAGACCACTTCAGGGGTCAAGTCCTGGGAAAAAAAGTGTGGGAACTTACCCAAGATCCACTGACACCCCGACCCCCACCCCCAAAAAATATATATATATATACACTCACCTAAAGAATTATTAGGAACACCCTGTTCTATTTCTCATTAATGCAATTATCTAGTCAACCAATCACATGGCAGTTGCTTCCATGCATTTAGGGGGGTGCTCCTGGTCTCCAAACTGAATGTCAGAATGGGAAAGAAAGGTGATTTAAGCAATTTTGAGAGTGGCATGGTTGTTGGTGCCAGACGGGCCGGTCTGAGTATTTCACAATATGCTCAGTTACTGGGATTTTCACGCACAACCATTTCTAGGGTTTACAAAGAATGGTGTGAAAAGGGAAAAACATCCAGTATGCGGCAGTCCTGTGGATGCTAGAGGTCAGAGGAGAATGGGCCGACTGATTCAAGCTGATAGAAGAGCAACGTTGAGTGAAATAACCACTCGTTACAACCGAGGTATGCAGCAAAGCATTTGTGAAGCACACAACCTTGAGGCGGATGGGCTACAACAGCAGAAGACCCCACCGGGTACCACTCATCTCCACTACCAATAGGAAAAAGAGGCTACAATTTGCACAAGCTCACCAAAATTGGACTGTTGAAGACTGGAAAAATGTTGCCTGGTCTGATGAGTATCGATTTCTGTTGAGACATTCAAATGGTAGAGTCCGAATTTGGCGTAAACAGAATGAGAACATGTATCCATCCTCTGATGGCTACTTCCAGCAGGATAATCCACCATGTCACAAAGCTCCAATCATTTCACATTGGTTTCTTGAACATGACAATGAGTTCACTGTACTAAAATGGCCCCACAGTCACCAGATCTCAACCCAATAGAGCATCTTTGGGATGTGGTGGAACGGGAGCTTCGTGCCCTGGATGTGCATCCCTCAAATCTCCATCAACTGCAAGATGCTATCCTATCAATATGGGCCAACATTTCTAAAGAATGCTATCAGCACCTTGTGGAATCAATGCCACGTAGAATTAAGGCAGTTCTGAAGGCAAAAGGGGGTCCAACACCGTATTAGTATGCTGTTCCTAATAATTCTTTAGGTGAGTGTATATATTTCGCAGAAAATTCAGTGCAACATAAAACATAAACAAAAACTGGAATTTGCGCTATATGTCTGTTCAGACATAATTCGTCTCTTTCATATTATAAGCTCCCCTTATATATAATTTACTTACAGTTCTGAAGCCTCAGGGGTACTGGCTGGCTTGGCCTCGCAGAAGGAGTGTGGGAGACTGTGAGGCCTTTTTTCTCCAAGCTGCTCCAGAAAACAAATATATTTCATTATACCTCAGGTCAGACCACCAATCAGACCCCCAATGTTAATCAGACCTCAGCTAACATCCCCAATGTTAATAAGACCTCAGCTCAGACCCCAATATGAATGACCCCCAATCAGACCCCCATGTCTTATAAAAAAAGAAACATAGAATAAACCCAGGGTGTCCCAAAAAAAGGGGAGGAGAAGGGCGGAAACACGTTGTCCACCCAAAATACCCCCAATGGGGACACACAAAGATAAAACTCGGCAAAAAGCTCCCGAGCTAAATGGCAGAAACAAAGAAAGCGGAGCTCATTGTACCAAAAAAATATATAATTTATTGAGACATGATAAAATGACATAGGTAAAACACATGAATAAATGATGCCATAGACATGGTTAGGAGCGGAGGACAGAAAAAGAGACACCACCCTGGGAGCAAGAGCACACGGATCTAAAAGACATGGTACAAAAAGAGTGTAAGGCACATGAACATCAATGTGAAGTCAATGCTCAAATCCATGTGCAAGATACAACTAAAATAAAGTACCAGGTGGGCCACCTGTCTGACGCATGAACACCTCTGTATAAATAATCGTTGGTGTGCAGACAGCCAGTATGCTATGAAATTATTGTGCTGCAGACCAATGAGATGTAAAGATGGATAACAATAATAAAAGTAACCAGAGGGAAACAGCGGGAGACAGGAACTCACCAGAGAAAAGAACCGTGTGCCAGAACGACCAGGGTGGCGCTACCCCCCATGTCTTATAGCAGCCCCCAGTAGCCTCTCCATCAGTCCCCAGTCAGTGCCTCTCCATCAGCCCCCAGTATTAAAATCATTGGTGGGCAGTGCGCCCTCCCCCAACCCCCCCCCCCCAACATTGGTGGCAGCGGCAGTTCCCAGCAGTGTAATGCTGGGGCTCCGATCGGTTACCATGTCAGCTAGGACGCTACTGAAGTCCTGTCTGCCATGGTCAGTTAGTCAGCAGCATACTTACATACGCTGTGGCCGCCAGATGCTCCTTCTTCTTGTAACTCGTCACAGGTTTGTGCGGCGCGTTGCTTCTGTAAGACATGCCCCCAGGGATTGACACATCCGCCTTAAACTTATTTCCCTGTCCAGAGACCTTCAGAATTCAAAACTTTGTACAAAAAAAAAACTTGCTCACAGTATCTACTCAGAAAGACCACAATATTTTCCAAGGGTACGTACGTATTGTGCAGAAAAACAACCAGTGGAAAGTCATCATTATACAACAGAGTAAATGTAACCCCATCAAAATTAGGATAATTTTCAAGCCGGAGCATTAGTCAGGACCAAAGTAAAATGTCCTTTCTTCGGGTCCTGATGACACTAAATGTAACAGTTTGAAAAATACCGGAATTTACCGATCCCTGCTGACCGTATAGTCACACCCATTGAGATCGCCTCCTCGACCCTCAGCCTTGGCTACATCCAGACACGCCTTGATCGTAGCCAAAAGGCCGAGAAGCGATACCCGGTCGGCCTCGACGACCAGGCCGATGCTCCCCAATGCAGAACACTTCTCAAAGTGACAGCCTACAGGCCCCAGCCACATTCCAGGAGGCTTCTTGCTCTCACAAACCAGGGAGAACGTGCGTCCTCTGCTCTGCAATCACCATCATGCTCCTCTTCGAGTTCTCCATCTGCATAGCACCGCCCACCTGGTGCACGCCCACTTTTGGCCTCGCCTTTTCTTCACACGTACGTCCTGGTGCCAAAGCACCCCAAACAGAAAAAGGCAGATAGGAGGAGGGAATGGAGAAGTGAAGAGTAGTAGTGTGAAAAAAAAAGGGGCATTGTTGATTGTGATGTCATCCAGTGACCTGACCCCTGACCTGCCTCCTGTGACACGTGCAGTGTTCCGTCCATTGTCCAGACAAGGTAGGTCCAGCTGCTGCTGATACATAGAAAGTGCTGGACTACTTTCTCGCCTCCAAGTAATCCAGTTCAGAAGATCCACAAGAGGGAGACACAGGCATACTTTACTTACTAAAGGACTGGAAAAGCAAAATGGTTACATCCAGCCAACTTTCTCCAAACGTGTCAATTTCCAGGAACAACAGAGGATCCCATATGCACAACAGGCCAATCAAACCCAAGGTGCGTGGAGGTCCAAACAATTCTTTCAGTTGATAGGCCAATTAATCCGTCAGTCAGTCTTTCTTAATTGGATTTGGGGTGTGAGCAGACTGGGTAGGTGCCGGAACAAACCTACAGCTGCTGCATTAGGAGATTGACAGACTAGATGCAGGTATGCAGCAAGCAGCACAGCACTGGGCAGAGAGAGGAAAAGCTGAAGTGCAGTCTGAGCCAGGACATAACTTTACACTTGCTTGCTGGAAGTAGGAAGGATTCTTGCAATCAATCAATTCGTTCTGTTTTTTGATACTGGATTAGGAAGGAGTGCGCCGCTCCTGGAGATACTGCAGTACCAGGTCAATGCATGGAGTGGACAGAGCAAACTCTTTTTCCATCTCCCTGTTCAAAAAATCCATTTAATATATGGTCCCCAGATAGGGAACGTATCAGATATTAAATCACTGACAAGCTGGTATTGGTATACGTTCCACCATCAAAAATATGAATCACTGTAGTACGGAACGCTATAGGGATTAGATAAAACTAATACTTTATTAAATTGGCAAAAAATATGTGAGGAAAGGAACCCTACTAACTATATAAAATTCTAAGTGACCAGATCTATCCACGGATCCTGAGGCGGATCGAGGTAACACATGGGAAACCACGATCAGTGGTACCGCTCAGGTGTGGATAAGGTCACTAAGAAATCCACTTCTGGTGCACTACTAATGGTTGCAACACCACGCCTGCCGGCCGTAGTGATCTAATACAACCAAAAGTGTGTACCGTGGCACGGACGAGGTGCTCTGTTCAATCACCCAGTTTAGATGGCCCTGGACTAAATTAACAAACGAATCCATTGATAAACATCTACTCGTTGGATCCGACCTGATCAAGAACCACCTGTTCAGGGATATGAACCAGATGTCTGAATGGCGGTCCTATGAGCACGAATCAAGAGACACTAACTACCTGGGTGTGAGCAAAAAAGTGCACCTGTTCACATACTACAGAGGGCTGGATTGACGCAGACCACTTCTGTTGTGTGAACGCAAATCAAGCGTAGTTAAAAAAAACATGGGTTAGCCCCCACTAATCGTTCGACGCGTTTCGCCATATTTGGCTCATCAGGAGCATAAAATGTGAGTAGAAGGACAAACAAAAAAGTGAGCTGCTGACCTCCGTTACAGAGGCTGCAGCTGTCAGCACTGAATGGCCGTTCGCGGCCGCAAGGACACGCGCTATATAAGGAGAGAACTCCTCCCCTCTTCTGGATCAAGCCCCTGGGGCAGCCAATAAGGAAGCAGGAGGCGCGGCAATGCCACAACAACCAGCCCGCCCCACTTACCCGCCCCCTCTATGAGACGATCACAGGCGAATGTCAAAACATTTGCATACTAAATGTTACAGTGACCAAACGGAGGCTTCAAATCAATAAGGCAGCATGGCAATGCAGGAACAGGGATCATTGTCTTATTATGGTAGGTGGTCAAGTGTAGTAATTATGATAATTAACTACTATAGTTGTTGTTACTGAGTCAAAATAACCCCAAGACCTGAAAAGTCCTGGATTGTCTTGAAAATGTAGAGGCATCCTGCGACTTGCCATAATGTTGCAAAGTGACGCACAGAGTATCCAATTCTCAGATGAAAATATAGGATTGGGCAGGATATATCGTATCCTCATTTAAATACTACCCAAAAGCACTCCCCATAGTCATGTGGAACAAACTATATGCATCCGGACTCAAAGAAAGCAAACAAAAGAGTTATTCTCATTGAGTCCCTGCGGTTGGAGTGTGTGTAAGCGGTAAATCCACTGTGTCTCTTTTTGCAACAAAAGTTTGTCAAAGTCGCCTCCTCTTGGAGATCTTCTCACCACCTCTATGGCCTGAAATTTAATCACATCCGCATTGCCACCATGTAAGGTGGATGTATGTCTCGCAATTGGGGTGTCAGCACCCTTGCGAATGTCATTAAGATGTTCTTCTGCGGAATTCCCTAAAGATTTTCCCCACATACTGTTTTCCACAAGTACTAGTGGCCAAATATACCAACCCTCTAGTCCTACAATTGACAAAGGATCTAATGGTGAATGTTTGCTCTGTTATGCTGCAGGTGAATGTAGCACCTAACTGGACAGCAGAGCACGCCACACATCCTCCACAACGGAAGGTCCCCTTGAGGTTGGTACTCAGCCAAGTGGTTGTAGTGGGGGCCTGAAAGAAACTGTGGACCAGACGATCTCTTAGATTGCGTCCACGTCGGTACGTTATAAGAGGTGTATCTCCTACCAGATGCCCAATATCTGGGTCAGATTTTAAAATCCCCCAGTAACTGGTGAGTAACTCTCTTACCGTATTGTGTGCCTCGTCATAAGTGGCCACAATGCGCAATTGTTCTGGCCCAGATGGTCCTGATTTGGGTGCCAGCAAGGTCAAGGAGTGTTGGTAGGCCTTGGCTAACACATGTTGTGGGTACCCCCTGCTTCTGAATCTTGACTGTAGATCATTAGAAGCAGCCCTGAAATCAGACATCCTAGAACAATTGCACCTCACCCTAAGGTATTGTCCTTTGGGAATTTCTTTCTTCAGGGGCAAGGGGTGGCAACTGTCCCACCTAAGGAGACTATTCGTGGCGGTCTTCTTCCGAAATAGACGTGTGCCAACGTTGCCATCACAGTCCCTGAAGATGGTGAGATGAAGAAACGTGATTTGGGATTCCTGAATCTCAGACATGAAAAACAGTCCCATTGTGTTGTTATTAAGGTCTGTAACAAAGCTGTTAAACTCAACTACACTTCCTGACCACAAAATCAGCACATCGTCAATGTAACGTAGCCATAAATTAATATGGTCAGCCCATTTCTGGTTATTCTCAGCAAACACAACTTCCCGTTCCCACCAGCCCAGGTAGAGGTTGGCGAAAGTGGGCGCACATGGGCTCCCCATCGCCACCCCCCTGAGCTGGTGGTACATGCGGTGGTCGAAAATAAATACATTGTGTTCAAGAACAAATTTGTTATGCTGCCAAAGATGGATGCCACGTTGGTTTAAAAATGAGGCTACAACTCCATACCCCTTGTCATGAGGTATGGAGCTGTAGAGTGCCTACACATCCAGACTGGCCAGCATAACGTTTTCACCAATATGGATCCCCTCCAATTTCATCACGTACGTACGAGGATATGGCCACCGCGAACGGTCGCAAAATCCTATCCACGTACGTACTGATAGGATGTGTCAAGCTCCCTGTCCCAGAAACAATGGGTCGGCCCTTCAGTGGTGATAAGCCATTATGTACTTTAGGCAATCCATAAAAGCATGGGATCTGGGGATGTTTGGGAAACCAAAATTCATGTTCTGTTCGGCTGATCAAGCCGTGTTCCTGTGCTGTATCCAGGAGATTTTTCAATTTTTTCCTAAATAATTCAATTGGATTGGACTCCAGCACACGATAACACAATAAATCGCTGAGAATGCTGAGGCAGATGATCTTATACTGGTCGTGATTCATAACAACGATGTTCCCTCCCTTGTCAGATGGTTTAATGACAAGGGAGGTGTCACGTTCCAAAGAGAGCAGTGCGTCAATTTCTCTCTTATGGAGATTTGATTCAGTCCCTCTGATTTTATCTAGCATTGTCAACTGATCAGTCACAACATTTAAGAAAATGTCAGGGGGTGTACCATCACCTAGAGGTGGGTTCTTTGTAGAGGGCAACTTGAGGTCCGTAAATGGACCCTCTCCAGGATCCCTCTCCCCTTCCTCCAGAAGATCAACCAATAATTGAATATTAGGCAAGTCCTGGATTTCAATGCCAAGTTCACTGCATTGTTGCTGGTTGTGAGTTGCAAAAAAAATTTCCATTTTAGTCTCCTTATGAATAGGGTCAGATCCTTTACCCACTCAAAGAAGCTAAATGAACAGGTGGGGACAAATGATAGTCCCCTACTAAGCAGCCCCATCTCAGTTTCCATTAGGGTCCTAACAGATACATTAATAATTTGCAGCTTATCCATTGACTTGCCCAATTATGTGGTATAAGCAGCTTGAGGGCAGGCTGCACTCATCCTTTGATGATATGCTATTGTTTTTTTCTGTCCCTCAAAGTGTATGATGTCGTGGGTTGATTCCCTAAACCCCCAGCCCCCCGTGATCGAGGTCTCCTACCCCTTCCTCCTCTACCTCTGGGCCCTCTATTAGAAGGCTGGAAGATGGGATGTTGACTATTCGGGTAAGGTGTGCCCTCTATTTCAGTTTTGCCCTCCGATGATGAGGGTTCTGGCGGTCTTGGTCGCAAACTAGAGGATGCGCCCTTCTTTAAAGTCCGCTTTATCCCTCAAAAATTGGGAGTGTTTACACTCTTTTAACTGAGCTGTAAAACGCTCCACGGTCTGCTGCAGAAAACCCTCATTACGAGTGAAGTCAGGGCTGTTGGAGAATTTATTTATAGCTGTAATTTGCTCCTGCAGTAATTGTGTATTTTTAATGTGCAGGGCCTTCTCTTCCTCCAAGAGCAATGCCATCAGTCTAAGTGAGCTTTCAATCGCCTCCTTTTCTCATTTTTTACGTAACTCCGGCGACTGGACTCTGTTGGATGGAAGGAAGGGAATGCGCATACCTCTTGGCACTATCTGGTGTTGAATATAGGTTTCTAGGGTCTGTATTTCCCACCACCCTCTGACTTGATCTTTATATACCTTGGTGAGTAATTTGAAAGAACCTGTGATGCTTAGTGTGCGATTTGCAGGGGGTAATTCTGCTTCTGAAAAGACAGCTTTAGCTTCCTCATCCCATTTATCGCTGTAGATGCCTGCTGCCAAAAAACCTGCCATCCCTCTAAAAATATAACTAAATAACAAATCACTGACAAGCTGGTATTGGTATACGTTCCACCATCAAAAATATAAATCACTGTAGTACGGAACGCTATAGGGATTAGATAAAACTAATACTTTATTAAATTGGCAAAAAATATGTGAGGAAAGGAACCCTACTAACTATATAAAATTCTAAGTGACCAGATCTATCCACGGATCGAGGTAACACATGGGAAACCACGATCAGCGGTACCGCTCAGGTGTGAATAAGGTCACTAAGAAATCCACTTCTGGTGCACTACTAATGGTTGCAACACCACGCCTGCCGGCCGTAGTGATCTAACACAACCAAAAGTGTGTACCGTGGCACGGACGAGGTGCTCTTCTCAATCACCCAGTTTAGATGGCCCTGGACTAAATTAACAAACTAATCCATTGATAAACATCTACTCATTGGATACAACCTGATCAAGAACCACCTGTTCAGGGATATGAACCAGATGTCTGAATGTCGGTCCTATGAGCACGAATCAAGGGACACTAACTACCTGGGTGTGAGCGAAAAAGCTTGAGTGCACCTGTTCACATACTACAGAGGGCTGGATTGACGCAGACCACTTCTGTTGTGTGAACGCAAATCAAGCGTAGTTAAAAAAACATGGGTTTGCCCCCACTAATCGCTCGACGCGTTTCGCCATGTTTGGCTCGTCAGGAGCATAAAATGTGGGTAAAAGGAAAAACAAACAAGTGAGCTGCTGACCTCCGTTACAGAGGCTGCAGCTGTCAGCACTGAATGGCCGTACGCCGAGAACTCCTCCCCTCTTCCGGATCAGATTTTTCTTCTTTTTTTTTCTTTTTACTCATCAGTCTATTAATATTCGCTAAGTTACATTCTTGTATTCATGCAACTTTAATAAACATCGTCTGAGTAATTTTCTTTTCATTTCTTTTTAAAACCTAAAAGTTAACATACAAATTCCAGACGTCAAAATGCCACATTTCATCATATCAAAAAGGTATACAGTGTGTAATCGAGACAAAAACAATCTCACAGCATCTTCAGGAGACAACACTACTTTCTTAAAGACGACCATATACCTAGCGTCCCAGATTATCTCTTTTAGGATTGAGCAAGTAATCCAATAAACCCTAACATTGTCCTTTGCTGCAAAGTCTCTACCAATTAGTATGTTATCATAACTGAAACCATTAAATTTTAACAGAAATAAAAGCAATTTGTTAAGAATCTTGTACACATTGTTGGCATAATCACACCCCCAGTACAGATGATAAATATTCTCAACCTTCTTACATCCCTCTCTAGGACAGAGCTCTGATGACCCGATTACTCTCCTGTTTAAGAGCGCTCTTGTAGGAAGCCAATTATGCAAGGTCAACCAGGATACATCCTGCTGCCTATTAGAAAGGCCTTGTATTTTAAATAGTCTGAAGACACAGGCAGCCTGAATCCTGCTCAAGTCCCAAGGGACATACAACTCCTCCCCTTTCCAAATGTGTTCTATTATTTTCCTCTTTTCTGGTACTCCGAGTGAACCTAAATTAAAGAGCTCATAGAATGACTTTAAGTTCAGGTAGAAAGCGGGTACTGTAGCTTAAAGGACATTAGTTTCTTCAAGTCTTTGTCAAACCATCCCCATTTCCCTAACAACCAGCCTGCAAGGTATCTGATCATGTCAGTTGCTCTATTTTTAGCTTGTGCTGTCTTGAAGATTAGCAAAATATAATGCAAACTCAAAAACCTTTCTATATTGGGGAAATCATAGCCACCTAAACATTTTTTGCTCATTTCGATTGTTCTTATCTTAAGAACCACAAAGAGCATCCTGGTTATTCTCCTCACCCATAATTACCCAGGAGGAAAAATGACTGAGGTATAGAGTAGTAGAGGTAATATGACGACTTTAATTAGCGAGATCTTCCCAGCCAGAGATAGGTTCCTTAGCTTCCAAAATTCCAGCTTCTTCTCCGCCTTATGACTCATGCATACGACAGTATTTTTTCACGGTCCGCAAAACGGGGTTCCGTGATCCGTTTCCGTGTGTCTTCCTTGATTTTTGGAGGATCACCAGACATGAAGGAAAGTGAAAAAAATTCAAAGTCAAGTTTGCCTTGCAAATGATAGGAAAAAAGCGTACGCGGATGACAATCTTGTGTGCCGCCGTGTTTTTTCACGGACCCATTGACTTGAATGGGTCCGCGAAAAAAATAGGACAGGTCTTATTTTTTTGACGGACTGGAAACACGGATCACGGACGCGGATGACAAATGGTGCATTATCCGAGTTTTCAACGGACCCATTGAAAGTCAATGGGTCCGCAGAAAATCACGGAAAACGGAACAACGGACACGGAACACAACAACGGTCGTGTGCATGAGGCCTTAGACTGAACTTGGGTTAGGTTTTTCTCAAAGGTCACACCCAACACTTCAATCTCTTCTTTTAAATCCACCTTATCCACTTCGAACTTAATCTGTTTCCCAAAATTGCTGAGTTGACACTTGCTCCAATTTACATTCATCCCAGAGATTTTAAAATGTAAATTTGCCCTATCCAGATCAGCCTTAGAGCTACAGACAAATACCACATCGTCCATGTAACGGATTGATTTCACTTGAGTACCGCCACTACCAAGGCTCGATGACACATATGAACAGCAAGGACAACCTTGCCTCACTCCAGATCTCACCTATATAGGAGGGCCAAGGTTTCGATTGATCAGAATTTTACTTTCCACTTCCTTGTAGAGACCCTTGATTGCGTTCAGTACTTTAGTAGGAATCCCCATCTTTCGTAGAACACAGAACATAAATCGGTGCGACACCTTATCGAAAGTCTTTGGTATAAAACATTAAGTCCCTCAGCAGGAGCAAGTTGTCAGATATCCGCCTTCCCGACACAGCACAGGTCTGGTACATCCCCACCATGTTATTAACCACTTGACTCACTCTGGACGCTATAGTTTTAGCTAATATTTTATAGTCCCGCCTATCTCCTTTCTTATGGATTAATGTAACCACACCCTGCCTCATGGAATTAGATAATTCACCTGATTCGAAGGCGTACTGCAATACTTTGACCAACTCCTCCTTTAAGAAGAACCAGCATTTTGAGTAGAATTTGACCGGCAGTCCGTCACTCCCTGAAGTTTTACCCTTACCCATATTTTTAATCATCCTGTCCAACTCTATCACATTGATTCTATCAGACAGGCCATCAATATCATCTGCTGGAATATTATTAACAATACACCTGCAGTAGTCTTCAATCTCCCCTGGAGAGGCTTCATTATCCACTCCAAACAAGGACCTGTAGAATCTAGTGATCCCAGCCTCCATTTCTTTGCCAGTAACTTCACCTTCCGCTGATAGGACAGAAGGTACGCTAAAAACCTTCTTGAAAAAGTATCTTGTGCACTGCTTGTTCTCCTCCAGATGTTTCACCTTGGCCCGAAGCATGATATCTTTCCCCTTCTCAATAGCTTCTTCTTTATTTGTTCTTTTAACTCTTCCTCCACCTCCCAACCTGCCTGTTTAAACCTATTGATGGTCTCCAATTTCCTTATCAACGCCGCTTCTTTTTTTCTCCCCCTTGCCTTTCTTAATTCCTCTTTTTTGAAGAGCTCAACCATCTCCGATCTCGTCCAATCCAACCATGATAACAGATTCTTAAAACGCTGCTGTTTCAGGACACACTTCTTACAGATGCTCTCAAGCTTTTTGACAATAACTTCATCCTCCAAAAGCGTTATATTGAGTTTCCACACCCCTCTACCGAAGACTACTGATTCAGCGATATTAAGTTCCACTACCACCATTTTATGATCGGTAAAGCTCAATCTCTGGTTTACACATTTTATGATTTTAACTCTTTCTGAGATTAATACATAATCGATTCTGGATTGGACTTTGCCGCTGTCTGCGAGGTATGTGTATTTATCATCTCCCGTCAGCTTCTCACCCACGTCCTGGTATCTCAAGTCTTTCACTAGTTGATTAAGGATAGTAGAGGATGCTTGACTTTCCCTGTCTGACACAGATCTAATTGCATTAAAGTCCCCTGCAATGACAGTGACCATCCTACCTCGCATATGTGATTTGAGGGATTGAAAAAAAATAACTCTATTCTGTTTCTCTGCAGGGGCATAGATACAAAAAATTCTACTTCTAACCCCCAACAGGTCTATTGTTAGACAGACTAAACGGCCAGGAACTATTATCTTAAAGTCCTGTACTAAAATGTCATTATTTTTAATTAGGATCCCTACTCGCTCATTTTTATTTTTACTACTGACCGACCAAAATGACTTCCCTAACTTCCAATATCTTTCTTCAGGAGCAACCTTTATAGCACACACAAATGACATAGGGGGCAGCACAGTCACACAAGCAATGAGTGCGGATCACAAGGCTGGCGAGGGTGCATACACTCGGCGGTGCACAGCTGGGAACAGTGAGTAGAGTATGACTAATACTGATACGAAGCAAATGAACAGCGGCACTCACCCATATGCGATCAAAAGCGGCTGCTTTATTCAAAGTGAAGTAAGGCAGGGGATTGACAATTCAAGAGCACGCATCAAACAGCGGCGGCCGTTTCGCGCTACATGTGCTTCATCAGACTGTGCGTCAATGCGTGCTTGCCCCAGCACTCCTTTTAACCTCTGGTGAGGGCTGTCGTCATGGAAATAGACAAATCAGACCGCACCCGTGCCAAAGGAGATGTGTTCAACATATAAAAACAATGAACAAGCAACCAATTAGGGACAAGTACAGATACAAAACACATATAAATAAATATGATTCTAGAAATCTATCACATGAACGGGCTGAGGTCATTTCTGTCTTTAATCCCAGCTCCCCCAGGGCTTGTGTACGTACAATCCACCTAGCTTCCCTCTGCAGGAGGAGGCGATGTCTATCCCCCCCTGCAGAGGAGCAGGCACGGTCTCTAAACCGGAGAATGAAACACATTTGATGTTGCCACCGTGAGCCTCTCTGACATGCTGAATAAACCTCGGACATCCCTTCCCTGTTCTGACCGAGTTCAAGTGTTCCCTAAATCTTTCAAAAAGACACCTTATGGTCTTACCGATATAAAATCGTCCGCAGGGGCACAGTTGTAAATACACCACATATGTGCTCCTGCAGTTGATAAAGGTGTTGACCCTATGCTGGATCCCTGCAAATTCAATGCATTTTTTAAGGGAGTTATGATGGCAAAATGAGCAACTACCACATCTAAAATTTCCTTTGGTTAAATTACTATTTTTACTGTTAATACTCCTCAATCTGATGAATTGTCCGTCGGGTACGGCTCTTTTGACGCTATATGGGTGGAAGCTGTCGTGGTGGAGCAAGGAGTTGGTCGCCGTGGGCTTGCGAAAGCCCTCCGTGACCAACCCGTCGCCTTCCACCAGGACAGCCACATCCAGAAACTCCAATCTAGAGCCTCCAAAATTAAGGGGTGAACGTCATACCCATGTCGTTTTTATTGAGAAATTTCACGAACTCGCTACATTCACTCTCAGTACCCTCCCAGACTATGAACACATCGTCCGCAAAACGTAGATATGTTTTCAACTTGGATACATAGGGGTTCATAGTGGAATAAATGTATTTATCCTCAAATCTGGCGAGGTACAAATTGGCGAATGTACAGGAGACGGGGGTCCCCATGGCCGTACCCAGTCTTTGCTTGTACCAATCATTCCCAAACTGAAACACATTGTTGGTTCAGACCGCACTCCAGTGCTTCACCAATGAAATTGCAATACATCTGACTTTTTCCCATATTGGCCACGATGTCAAGGACCGCCTCCACACCCGCATCGTGTGGGATGCGGGTGTAGAGGCTTTCCACATCGAGGGATACCAATTGGTAGCCATCCTGCCAATGTAAATCTTTAAGGGCTAACAGAAAATCATTGGTGTCCTTAAGATAGGCTGGGGCACTGGTAAGGGTAGGTCTCAGGAGCCAGTCCACATACTTGGACAAAGGCTCTGTCACTGAGCCAATCCCCGCGACGATGGGACTTCCCGGGGGGTGGCTCAGCGACTTATGCACTTTCGGAAGAAAGTACCAAGATGGTCTAGCTGGGGATGATGGGACAAGCTTGTCCAACATACTCCTGGGGAGGAAACCAACCTCCACATATTTGGTGATAAAGGACTTAAGCAACTGCTGGATATTGGCCACGGGGTCCCCCCGTATCCACTCATACACCTGGGAGTCTCCCAGTTGTCTGAGAGCTTCATTTAAATAATACTCCCTAGACATGAGAACTATGTTCTCCCCCTTGTCCGCCGGTTTCACGACAATATTATCCTGGGAGTGGAGCCAAGACAACCTTTATAGCACATTCTTGGAGGCAGATTATGTTGGCATTCACATCCCTTAAGTAGTCAAAAATACCCACTCTTTTATACTCAGCACCACTACTTCGTACGTTCAGAGATGCGATCTCCAGACTCAAAATGAGTATTATAAAAGTTTTACCAGCCATAGTAATTTTCACTGCTGAAACTCCAATCCTCCTACTCTTCGATATAGCTCTGCACTGACATCAGACGACTCCGGTCCGGAATTCCTGAAGATCGTCAAAGGGCCAGGAGAGACCGGATCCTCAATGACCTCGGACCAGTCATCCCCCGTCTTCAACCTCTTACTAGAGTTTGGGAACTCATTACCTCCATCATCGTCTCTTTCTTTTTGACCTGGAGTTACCCTGTCATCACTACTCTCTCCTTGATGCTCCATTTCTTCTCCTTCACCCACCACAGGGTTCGGACAAACAGGCCTTAGATCCCTGCTGGAATAATGGGTCAAAAATAATCTTCTCCATTACCGTGGATCTCTTCTCCTCTTTAAGCTGAATCAGTTTCACATACATCCGCTGACAGACACTCGTAGAAATAAACACAATATCGTAAATGCCTTGCTTTGGAAAATCTTGCAAAGCCAATACCTCATCTACCTTTAGAATTGTCAACTCCAATATTTTTCCGGTCCTCCTCATTCTGGACAAAAAGCCGGATGCTGTCCTCGACACCTCGAGACGGCATTATGATTCAAGTTGCGCAGGCCGATAAACCCACGGTCCCCCGCAAGGAGGACCCTGACTACTCCTCTCAGCAAAGAAACAAACCGATCAAAGTCTGATCTTTGCCAAAGGGCCGAGAAGCGATACCTGGTCGGCCTCGACGACCAGGCCGATGCTCCCCAATGCAGAACACTTCTCAAGGCCCCAGCCACATTCCAGGAGGCTTCTTGCTCTCACATACCAGGGAGAACATGCGTCCACCGCTCTGCAATCACCATCATGCTCCTCTTTGGGTTTGCCATCTGCATAGCACCGCCCACTTTTGGCCACGCCTTTTCTTCACACGTATGTCCTGGTGCCAAAGCGTGCCAAACAGAAAGACAGATATGAGGAGGGAATGGAGAAGTGAAGAGTAGTAGTAGTGAGAAAAAAAAAAGGGCATTGTTGATTGTGATGTCACGGGCCACATTGTTCAGTGTTTCATCAGGGCCCCTTGTGATGTCATCAAGTGACCTGACCCCTGACCTGCGCAGTGTTCCGTCCATTGTACAGACAATGTAGGTCCAGGTGCTGCTGAACTACTTTCTCGCCTCCAAGTAATCCAGTTCAGAAGATCCACAAGAGGGAGACACAGGCATACTTTACTTACTAAAGGACTGGAAAAGCAAAATGGTTACATCCTGTCAATTTCCAGGAACAACAGAGGATCCCATATGCACAACAGGCCAATCAAACCCAAGGTGCGTGGAGGTCCAAACAATTCATTCAGTTGATAGGCCAATTAATCCTTTCATAATTGAATTTGGGAGTGAGCAGACTGGGCAGGTGCCGGAACAAACCTACAGCTGCTGCATTAGGAGATTGACAGACTAGATGCAGGTATGCAGCAAGCAGTACAGCACTGGGCAGAGAGAGGAAAAGCTGAAGTGCAGACTGAGGCAGGACACAACTTTCCACTTGCTTGCTGGAAGTAGGAAGGATTCTTGCAATCAATCAATTCGTTCTGTTTTTTGATACTGGATTAGGAAGGGGTGCACCGCTCCTGGAGGTACTGCAGTACCAGGTCAATGCGTGGAGTGGACAGAGCAAGCTCTTTTTCCATCTTGTTCGAAAAATCCATTTAATATATGGTCCCTAGATAGAGGACATATCAGATATTAAACTGATAAGAACAGAATTTTTAATTTTTTTATTCTTTTATTAACAAAAGCATAAAAAAGACATTTAAATTCATGCAAGAAAAGAAAATTTCCATAGCAATTCACATAATACATATTCCAATAGCCCAAAAACAAACAATAAAAACATAATCTGTACAATATCACAACCTCCCAACATCACAGAACTTTCTTTCTTGAGTCTCAAATTTTCTGTTGGTTAAAAAAAACAAAATATTAGACATAGAAACATAATCAGATTACTCAGTCCACTCTTTCCATTTTTTAAACTTCCAGATTCCTTCTAAATCATGGTCAAATCTTTTTTTATCACATAATACATATAAATACGAATCATGCCTACACAGTCCTTTACTTCAATTCTGCTTTGACTAAACATCCCACAAACATTCCTTAACACAATTCACAATGAACAACACCCCCACTTTCTTCCTCTCCAAATTACTTAAGCCAAATAGCATCATACCATACGTCAGCACTTCCAACCCAGTCAAACCTTTGATCAACTTTCCCATGCTGCTTCACACCTCTTTTGCATAAGAACACTCCCAAAGTATATGCAAAACACTCTCACAGTGCCCACAATTCTCTCTTGGACAAGATTCACTATCCACCAACCTCCTTCTCTTCTGGAATTCTCTAGTTGGCAATCAGCCATCCACGCTACATCTTTCTGTCTATTTGTCAACTCTTTGTCACTCACCTTCTTCCAGACTTCCATACTCTTCTCAACATTCAGTCCATTGACACATTCAGTATTATCCCTAATACTCAATTTTACCATTATTTCTTTACTGTTACACCATCTTTCAACACTCTCACCTCTCAGCTCATTCCTTCTAATACACCTCTCTATCCTTACGTAAAACCATGGAACATTGAATTTCACAGGTCTTTTCAAATCCACACCCATTAATTCATATTTCCTTAAGACATTCCCAGCTAAGTACCGCAACATTCAACAACACAATCTTCTTTACTCAACGTCACACAGTTACTCACATACTTTACCGATAAGAACCTCTCGACATTTGTTAGTCCTTTCTCTCCATCTTTCCTCACTTCTCCATTTTGGAGTTCCAAAAGAACGTGAATAACAGCCTTATTATTCTTTTCAGGCATCTATCAGGCGCTGGAAAAACATTAACATATAGTAAAATAGGAATAAGCACAGCCTTAATTATTAATACTCTTCCTTCCATGGTTAAAGACCTCAAAGCCCAAAAATCAATTTTTTTCTTAATTCTCTCATGAACTATCTCCCAACTTTGTTTCCCATACAAGTCCTTATCAAAAATAATACCTAATACTTCAATCCACCCTTCTCGAACCGGCCAACCACACAATTCAATCTCACTCCACGCCCCAAAAACTTTACATACACTCCTATCTATATTCAACTTAAATCCACTGGCCATACAAAAACATTCCATCAGTAACTTTTGCCCTTCTCATTCCCGCCTGCGACTTACATACCATTGTCACATCATCCATGTAGCCAATCACTCTTATATCTCTCCCTCCACTACCAGGCACTTCTACCCCTCTCATAACCTTATCTTTTCTTATAACCCCCAACAAAGGCTCTATCACACAAATAAACAAAATTGGGGACAGGGGACAACCCTGCCTTACCCCTAATACTTTTACTCAACCAACCATACACCTGTACCTTACTTACAACACACTCATACGATACCCCCTATCCAACCTACCATCCGTTTTGGAACACCCATTCTGCTCAAAACATTAAACATAAAGAATCATGCTGAACCCTGTCATATGCCTTCTCAAAATCCACAGCCACTACAGCAATTGATTGCTTCCTTTCATCACAGTCATACAGTACATCCCGCAATCCCATTAAACTCTCACTAATCTGTCGTCCTGGAACTGCGGACACCTGTTCTTTTCCTACCATATTCTCAATCACTCTCCTTAACCGATTTGCAATAACTTTGGCTATGATCTTATAATCACAATTGAGAAGCGTCACTGGCTTCCAATTTTTGAAGTCTTTTTTATTTCCTTTCTTAAACAATAACACAACTATACTTTCACTCATACTTTTAGACAGTCTTCCTCTATCTAACACCCATTTACATACATCAAATACATGCTCTCCAATCAAAAGTACAAAGAAATTCAACAGGAATACCATCACTTTCAGCCACTTTCCCTTTCTTCATACTTTTCACCAAATTCACCACTTCACTCAACCACTCCCTATCTTCTCTATCCAAATGTTTCTCAATATTATCCAAACAATCACCTTCCAAATGATACGCTTTATCTTTTTTTCAAAACAAAACTACATAAAACTTCCACACCTCATTAATCACATTGTCCTTACCTCTCACTTCTGTCCCATCCTTATCTAATACACTCTCCATTCTCACTTTACTTCCATACACGTTTTTAAAGAAAAATTTTGTTCACTTCTCATCCTTCTCTTTCACAACCAATCTCGTCTGAGCTATTATTTTCCTCCCTCGCTCCTGAAGCTTCTGTCTTTTAGTCTCTCTAGTCTCCTGAATCTCCTTTTTAACATCCATTCCACCTCTTTGCAATTTTTCTAAATACTGCAGCCTAACTTGCCACCTTTAATAATTTTCACGTTCACTCCTCACCTTCTGACACCCTTTTTTAATGAAAAATGTTTTCGTCTCTGCTTTCACCCATTCATACCACTCAACCACAATCTCAAACTCCTCCTTTTTATTCATCCATTTCCTAAACCATTCGCAATAACTTTCACGCACAGACCAATCTTCCAACAAAGAAACATTTCATTTTCACACACCCCTCCCATAGTCGTACTCCCCACTTATACTCATGCTACATTCAACCAAGGCATGATCCGTATACTGCAATCTTGTCACAGTACATTTTTCAATCTCCATGTACCTGGAACAAAAACAAAAATCAATTCTTGAACATATACTACCTTTGTCACTAAAATAAGTATAACCTCTAGATCCGTCCCCTTTCTCTTTAAAGGCATCACTAAGCCCAAATAAAGAAACCAATTCCTTTAGTTGTTTCCCACTTTTGTCCATTTTGGACACACTACCCAACCTATCCCCATCAGAAATAATACAATTAAAGCCCCCAACTAAAAATAGATTTTCCCTTCCACCTAAAAAAAAGTACAATCTCTCTATTAATTCCCCCCTGTCCTTTCTATCTGGAGGAGCATACACGTTAATTACATTGAAATGCTCTCCATTATTTTCAAAACTAACTGAAACTGCTCTACCTTCAGCTATATTAGTAATATTGTGTATAACAAAATCATTCCCTTTAAACAATATTCCCACCCCACAATTCTTTTTTTTACCACCAATCGACCACACACTTGGTCCTAAAGACCAGGAAGTACTCTAAGGCTCATCTTCCAGATTACAATCTTGTAAGCATAGGATGTCACATGCATAAGTAACCAAAGATGAAAAAATTGCTTCTATTCTCCTTGCAGATCTTATCGACCTAGCGTTGATTGTCCCGATTTTCAGCATCATGAGTCTTCATAGAAAAAGAAAAGGTTAAACAACAGAAACATCAGGACTTCCTTTCTTTCCCTTTCTAGGGACTCTCCCTCTACTTGTGCTTCCTGGGGCAAAGGGGCCTGGGACCTGCACCCCTTTGATCTCTCCCAATTCCTTTACCTTGTTTTTCTTTACCTCCTCCACACATTTCTTAAACCCCCAAGTCCTTGCCACTTTTTTTACACTTGGTCTTTCCATCCTTTGCTCCTGGGAAGAAGCGGACGAATCCATCCATCTCCCCCAGTACTTTCAAACTCCCCAATTTGCTGACTTAAAGGGATCTCCACAGTCTCTGCAGGCTTTCTTTTCAAATAATCTTTTTCTACCTCCATCTCTGGTCCATCAGCAGACTCCTCCACCACCAGGTCATCAATAGGGTCCGAGTCTACAACCAGGTCCTCTCCTTCTGATCTCAGGGGGTCTGGAGCCGGACCAGGGTCCGTGACGTCCTCCTTCACCCAACTTCCACATCTGAGGGAACCTCAAGAGAAGACTGAAAGTTCATATCTGGTTCTCCGCTCACCACACTTGCCCAGGTTCTCATGCCAGGAATCGGGTTTACTCTGGGACATTGCCTTGCCAAATGCTCTGAGGAGTTTCAGAAGTGGCACTTTCTCGCCTCTTCACACTCTGCTGTCCTGTGGGCTGTCTGAAAACAGTTCCTGCAAACCATTCCAGAGGTACAGCTCTCTTTTAAATGTCCAAAAGAAAAACAATTTGGGCAAAACTCTGGTTGCCCAGGGTAAAATAAATGTTCTCTGTTTGATCCAATAGGAAACATTTGCGGGGGGTGCATCATCGCACCTACCCCTGCTTCGTCATAACGGAACTCCACCCAGTATCTCTGGAGCCCGTTAAAGGTTCCTAAAACGTTTTTCTTTTTCTCCCCTGGAGATACATATTTACAGTACCTTTGCAAGACGATTTCCTCCTCCTTAACGAAGGGATTATACATCTTGACAGTCACCGGGGTCCTTCTCCTCTGCTCTCTTTCCTGGGACACCAAGAAATTAACATCCTTCGGCTCTGGATGGTCTGCAAGTTCCCAATGAATCCTGAGAGACAAAGGAAAAGCCTGCATGCAAAAAATCTAATCCCGAGGCATCTTCAGTGTTTCTTCAATAATCTTCGTCTGGATCCTCACAACCGAAAATGACGACCTCTGGTCCTCCAAGACATACAGCCACACTGTATTTGGTGCTGTCGACGGCACCTCTGCCATGCTCCGCAACTATCGCCTTCCCTTAGGGAATTGGCCCAGACACCCGATAGCAGCAACCTCCCAACCCTAGAAGGGAAGAAAGGAAGGCCAAGTGCTGGGGTTTCCTTAGTAGTCTGAGGGTTAGTCTAGCTACTCTATAGCAGCATGGATGCAACCAATTAAGGAAGTCACCCAAGGCCAAGTAGCTGGGGCCAGCTCAGATGCCTCTGATTAAGACCACACTTAATCCCTGCTCGGCCTTGACGGCCAGGCCGATGCTCCCCAATGAAGATCCCTTCTCAAGGCGTCCAGCCTACAGACCCCAGCCACATTCCAGGAAGCTTCTTGCTCTCACAAACCAGGGAGAATGTGCATACTCCACTCAGCAATCACCATCGTTCTCCATCTGCATAGCACCGCCTACCCGATGCATGCCCACTTTTGGTCACGACTTTTATTCACATGTGCATCCTGGTGCCAAAGCGCGCCAAACAGAATGACAGATAGGAGGAGGGAATGTGGCCCCTTGTGATGTCATCCAGTGACCTGACCTGACCCCTGACCTGAACTGCGTCTTGTGACACGTGCAATGTAGGTCCAGCTGCTGCTGATACATAGAAAGTACTGGACTACTTTCTCGCCTCCAAGTAATCCAGTTCAGAAGATCCATAAGAGGGAGACACAGGCATACTTTTGATTTTCCAGTCCCTTAGGAAGTAAATGGTTACATCCAGCCAACTTGCTCCAAATGTGTCAAATTCTAGGAACAACAGAGAATCCCATGTGCACAACAAGCCAATCAAACCCAAAGTGCGTGGAGGTCCAAACAATTCATTCAGTTGATAGGCCAATTACTCCATCAGTCAGTCTTTCTTAATTGGATTTGGGGTGTGAGCAGACTGGGCAGGTGCTGGAACAAACCTACAGCTGCTGCATTAGGAGATTGACAGACTAGATGCAGGTATGTAGCAAGCAGCACGGCACTGGACAGAGAGAGGAAAAGCTGAAATGCAGTCTGAGGCAGGACACAACTTTCCACTTGCTGGAAGTAGGAAGGATTCTTGCAATCAATCAATTTGTTCTGTTTTTTGATACTGGATTAGTAAGGGGTACTGGAGGTGCTGGAGTGGACAGAGCAAGCTCTTTTCCATCTCCCTGTTCGAAAATTTCATTTAATATATGGTCCCCAGATAGGGGATGTATCAGATATTAAACTGATAAGAACAGATTTTTTTTATTTATTCTTTATTATAAACAAAGTTCCAAACGTCACGAAAAAAAGGATTCAAAATATAAGAGTCAAATACAATACATTCCCAACAAGAACATAAAAACAAGTACAATACATTCCCAAAAAGAAACAGAAACTGTCTTTATTTACATTTCCTCACCCCCTTTCTTTATTCCTCCAGAAAAAAGAACCATGACTGAATAGGAAAGACAAAAAAAATTATTTCACTTTCAAATCCAGTCTTAACATTTTTTATATTTCCAAATGCCCTCTGCATCCTGTAATCTAAGGTTTTTTTGATCGCATAAAACACACAGAAAAAGCCTTCCACTGCCCATGCCCAAGCACTACCGCACTTCAATTACCTCTTTTTTAAAGATTAAAATGTTCCTCACATCCCACAGTACTTCTTTCACACAATTCACTAACAACCATAACACTTTAGCTCTTACACTACTTACCCCACACAAACCAAACATTATCATGTTAAAAGTTAGTACCTTAATCCCAGTTAAACCCTCGACCATTTGACGCACACCACTCCACACAGACTTGGCATAGCCACACTCCTATAGTAAATGCACATAATTCTCGGGACATACCTCACTATCTACCAAACCTCTTCTTCTCTGAAACACCAGAGTCGGCAAACATCCTTGTACACTCATCCAGACCAAATCTTTCTGCCTATTTGTCAGATCTCTATCATGTACTTTCTTCCACACTGTTTTACATTCATTCCCATTCAAACCACCGATATTCTCCACAATCTCTCTGGATTCAATCTCTTGCATCACCCTTTTGCTATCACACCAGTCTTGCGCACTTACACTTGCCAAATTGTTCCTCCTGATACACCGGTCTATCCTAACATAAAACCACAGACTGGTAAAACACACTGGCACTCTCAGATCCCTCACCTCCAATTTACACTTTCACAACACACTCCCTGCCAGATACCTCATTAGTGGCCATTTTAACAAATAAATCAATAGGACACTTAGGGTATAAATACCTGTGATCATACACAGGTACACTATTGCTCCTGATGAAGGGACGTGCCTGTCCTGAAACGCGTTGAGCCGGATTTATATGTACATGCAATAAAGACCTTTGAAGAGAAGCACCCGTGTGATTGGCTGCCTTCATCCGTTAATACTCTAGAAGCGATCCAGGCTGGGGGGGTACTCGGTTTACAGGTGTATTATGCTTATTCTGATAAACCGCCCCCCTCGTGAAGTGAGTAAATGAACCCACGATACCACATTATTTTAATATGTGTAATAGTATCCTTTTAAACAGATCTTTTACCTATTGATTTACCTAACTGTACCAAACTATATTGTGTACGATACTGCAGAACACGGTCTCTTAGGCACCCGAGACGGCATGCAGTGATCCTACCTATGTGTACAATCTTTTAATCCTTTTTGCAGAATTTATATACAACATTTTTTTTTTGATCTTTTATGTAGATTTTTATATACATGTGAACATATATACATTATTATCCTACACATTGATATCTCTATACACTTTCACTTTTTTACAAATGAAATGCTGATACAAAACCTATTACACACCTAAGCTGCCCAACACTAACCCACCTTCTTCGATCAACCACTACTGGCGCCCAAGAGGGTTTATTCGAAAATAGGTGAAACCGGGAGGGTATCTCCACCCACCAGTCCCCCTATTTTGGCTTACTACCATATCCTTTACAGGCAGACACCCTTGTCGACCTGACTAAACCCGGAGCAGCCTCTAGTATCTAGTACCCTACCTTCTTTTCACCCCACTCCTACAAAACCCGAGGCGCCTCTAGTCTTTCAGATCTAGTGGAATCCCTTCCAATAGATCCGTCTGACCCTCACACCTTCTCTCTCTCTCTTATACCCACTATGGATCGTCTGAGGACACCACCCCCAACGATCAGAGGAAAAGAGGCTGACACGGGATGGAGCTACTTGAGAGACGACATCCGAAATATCATACCAAGAGTCAAAAAAGAAGTATCCCTACTACTAACCCAAAATGACTATAAGACTATTAGAAATCTCGAGATGAACTCATGGAATACTCAAGCCACTACACACCCAACAGAGATGGATAATTACTCCCACAATACCATCCTCAACGACACAAAGAACTACATTCACAATGAAATAGACTATTTTTTTCTAAAGATCTACCTGGCCCTAAACCTCATCCCCAGAGGACTAAGACAATCATTGAAACCCACATTCCCCAATGACCACATCTTTAACACAGACTGGCTACACATCAGTGATGACTGCTTCCAATCGCTCATGAAGATTCTTATAGCCAAACGGAGAAATACAAGTATAAACCTCACCACCAATCTCGACTACCACCTTAAACGTTACAGAGCCAACCCCAATACAAGTCCACCCCTAAACTATCAAAAAGAACCCCTAAGAGTATATGAATACAACCTTGTTCGGTCCAAATGCACCAAATTACTCAGAGACCTCAGGGACTATAACAACGACCTAGTAAGAACGTGGGAAAGGAAACTCCACAAAAGAGCCCCCACACACCATATCCCCCCAGAAAAAAAGCCCCCTTACAGTTCTTTCCCCCCAGTAACTAGACAGAACCCCATACCCTTGAGATCAGACCACAACACAGAAAGAAATGAGAAACCAAAAACCTACGCCGAGGCTGTAAGTAGACAAAAATACCCAACACAAAACACTAGGTGGGGTAAACTTAATAGACCTCCTAACCCGCCCGAACCACCACCAACAATCCCAAGCCTCATCAACAGAAGAAAACCACAACAACAGAGAAATCTCCCTACCAATACCCCAAACAACCCAACCCCACCACACGAATACAATGCAGAGTTATCAATCTACACCACACCTCAAGCAGCATACAGACTAGGATCCAACACCCAGCCACAACATACACAAGGAGCTGTACAACCAAAATGCACAGTTGCACATTCCCCACCAAACGCCCACCCACCCCGTCTCCGAAATCAAGACGCAGTAGACACAGACACAGAGATCGACTCGATACACCCACTATCTCCACTTAACAGTACCACACACTCAGTTAGTTCATCCTACCCAAGCTCAGACCAACATTTTTTAGATTTACCCCCCACTCTAACAGAAAGTCCTCTCCTAGAGCAACTATCCACGCTCAACAAGACAAGACCAACGGGGGGCTCTCCTTCCCTAACAATACCACCTCCCCGCCTGAACCTATCAAGCACACAAATCCTGAATACACTCATTTCCACACCAGGCCCCACACAACCGACCCAACCCAAAGTACAGGAACCATTAAAAATCACCAACTTCTACAGCCCCATCCTGAACCCCAAAAAAAGACCAAATCCCGATACAGAGGATGTAGAGGTGGCAGGAAACAACCTACCAATAAACAAAAAACACAGACCAAAAACCCAAGAAAAAGGCATTTTCAACCTCTCCGGATATAACCTAAACGAAACAGAAATAGAACTATTAAGCAAAGGCCTATCTTTTTGCCCCACCAACAAACCAGACCTCTTCGAACTGTTTGTAGATCTCAACCAATTCATTAGAAGACTTACCCTACAACGCCATTTCAGTATCAAAAATCACACAACAAACACGAACAGAAGTCCTATTTATGACAGTACAAACGATGCAATAGCCTCTACCTCAACAGCATCAAATACGATATACAACGAGACACAGACACTAGAACCGACCATTACCATCAAACCCCCACTAAAAAACAAATCCAGCTACTATCCCCTAGAAAGCCGAGGCCCACATCTAGAAAGTTACTATAACATGGTCCTAGACGACCTCAAACGTGCATTCTCGCCTAGTAAAGATTCCACACGACCAGACATCTCCAAACCTATAACAACAAAAAAAACAGATAACCTTAATAGCAACCAAAAAAAAGCCCTAAAAAACCTAAAAGATAACCCCAACATCGTCATAAAAAGTGCAGACAAAGGAAGAGGAATAGTCATCCTCAGCACAGACCAGCACGAGAAAGAGGCCCAAAGAATCTTATCAGACCCCAACTACTATAAACCGATCACTGAAGACCCCACCAAAGAATACAAAACCCAACTGCACAACCTAATAGATCACGGAACATCACAGGGAATCCTAAACAAAAAAGAACATAAATACCTCAAAGTGTCCCATCCAGCCATCGCCCGATTTTACTACCTCCCCAAAATCCACAAATCCCTATCCCAACCCCCCGGCAGACCAATTATCTCTGGCATAGATTCCCTCACCTCAAACCTGTCAGAATACATTGACGGCATCCTTCAGAGATACGTTATCACGCTCCCATCCTACTTAAAAGACTCAGCACACCTTATTCAGAGCCTAGAGGAAGTCACGTGGCAAGATGACTTCATCTGGGCCACGCTGGATGTAACATCACTTTACAGCAACATCGAGGACCAACATGGTCTACTAAAACACTCAACATCAAATTTTACAAGAGATACATTGATGACATCATCTTCATTTGGCAAAGAAATAATAATGACCTCAAAACAATTGGAACATAAAACTCACACTAGAATCAGACCTGACCAACGCAGTTTTCCTAGACCTCCACCTCAATAGCAAAAACAACATTATTTCCACCAGCACACATTTCAAAAACGTAGACGCCAATAGCTTCCTGGATTTCAATAGCTGTCACTACCATAAATGGAAAACCAACATACCCTTTAGCCAAATGAAAAGAATAAGATGCAACTGCACAAACACAGACACCATGAAAACTCAAATAGAGACCCTTAGCCAAAGATTCCTACAAAAAAATTACCCCCCGCAACTCATTAAAAATTCGAAAAAGAAAATATCACAAATAGACCAGAAAGAAAGCCTTCAACCAAGAAAAAAAGCGACCATAGAAACTCCCTTCATACCAGGGTTAATCACCACCAAATAATCAGACAAATTTTAACGAAACACTGGTCAGTACTACTGAAAGACCCCATTTTAGGTAAAGAAATCCCGAAAATTCCAAGACTTACCTTCCGAAGAGCCAAAACCCTCAAAAACATCCTAGCCCCATCATGCCCAAACAAACACACCCAAAAAACGACGAAACAGACCAAAATCAACAAACAAACATCAGATTTCAAAGGATCTTCCAAATGCGGCGTGAAGAAATGCAAATGCTGCCAGATGATCAAAACAGCAAACAGAGAAATAGACATTCCACACCCCATAGGCAAGATCCCATTCCTACAGCAAATGACCTGTGCCAGTAGAAACATCATTTACTTACTCCAATGCCCTTGCAATATCTATTACGTTGGTCGCACGACACAAACCCTGAGAGAGCGCATGAACGAACACAGATCAAACATAAAAAGAAAAATCACGACACACAGCGTCTCACGCCACTTCACACTAGCGCACGAAGGCAACCCCCTAGAACAAACCCCTTCCTACCAACAACTCTGTAGGAAGGAAATGTTCTGGATTTTTAAACTTAACACCCTCACTCCATTTGGCCTTAACGAAACACTGGAACACGCCAACTACTAATCACCAACTACCACTAATCATCAATTCACTGCCAAAGTCAAACCCAATACCGCCCGCCACCACCCCACACTGCCCAAGCTAACATCTATGTTTCAATCATTCTCCGTTCAAACTGCTGAATGTATTCAGACCAAAACATTTTATATATAAAAAAATCCCCAAATAAAACCAAAAATAGAGTATGTAAATACAAAACATAAAAAGACCAAAACATCCAAGTATTATATATATATAGAAAATCCCTAAATAAAACCCAAAATAGAGTGTGCAAACACAAAACACATAAAGGGAACATCAAAGAGCGACGAAAGCAAACTTTATATAGAGAGAATGTATACACTTGTACCTGCTTATATGTACACTTTTTTTTAAAACAACAGCAACACAAATAGAGCAAACTGATGTCACAATTATTTATTTATTCATTGAAATATGAATTATAACCAAACCAGATTTTAAATAAATTAAATACATATGTCTCTGATGATTACTCCGAGACAAACAACCAGACCATCAGAACCACGTTTAATTTTTGTTTTCATCCATTTCATTTTTACAAAATTTTAATAATTTAAATAATAATTTTTATTTTTATCTTTATTATTATTTTTAATATAATATATAATTTTTTATATCTTTGAAATATCTGTCAAATATTTGTCATTTATTTATAAAATCTGTTCATGGCGTACCCCATTAACACACCCAAATAAAGGTTAACATCGCCCCTTTTCTTCCCCCACCCCGCCCCTCTCCCCTTTTTGTTCTCATTAATACTCGCCAACTATTAGCCCCACATCTCTTTACCCTCACCCCCACACAAGTAAGATATATTTTAAGGGACCCCCATATATGGCATATTATATCTATGCAACCCTTCTTATTATACCCAAATGCCCAGTCCATGTACCCCAGAGATGAATCTACCCCACTATACTAAATATCAGAAACAACATAAAGATTCACATAAAAAGCAGTGAGAGCAAAGATCGCGAAAACCGGAAGTCCCACATGCGTTCCAGCCTGGAACGCAAAGCCGAACTTCCGGACACGCGCACCGCACATAAAAGGAAATCAAGGAAACAAAGCGCTAGACCGGACGCTACGATGCGTTCCAGCTTGGAACGCACCAACTTCCGGTTATGACGCCCTCTACCACACATGGGCGGTCCCCCAATGCAACTTTGGCGCCGTTTTTCTGTTTTTTGGCGCCCTTTTGCCAATTAGTGGCCATTTTAACAAATACATCAATAGGACACTTAGGGTATAAATACCTGTGATCATACACAGGTACACTATTGCTCCTAAAGAAAGGACGTGCCTGTCCCGAAACGCGTTGAGCCGGATTTATATGTACATGCAATAAAGACCTTTGAAGAGAAGCACCCATGTGATTGGCTGCCTTCATCCGTTAATACTCTAGAAGCGATCCAGGCTGGGGGGGTACTCGGTTTACAGGTGTATTATGCTTATCCTGATAAACCGCCCCCCTCGTGAAGTGAGTAAATGAACCCACGATACCACATTATTTTAATATGTGTAATAGTATCCTTTTAAACAGATCTTTTACCTATTGATTTACCTAACTGTACCAAACTATATTGTGTACGATACTGCAGAACACGGTCTCTTAGGCACCCGAGACGGCATGCAGTGATCCTACCTATGTGTACAATCTTTTAATCCTTTTTGCAGAATTTATATACAACATTTTTTTTTGGATCTTTTATGTAGATTTTTATATACATGTGAACATATATACATTATTATCCTACACATTGATATCTCTATACACTTTCACTTTTTTACAAATGAAATGCTGATACAAAACCTATTACACACCTAAGCTGCCCAACACTAACCCACCTTCTTCGATCAACCACTACTGGCGCCCAAGAGGGTTTATTCGAAAATAGGTGAAACCGGGAGGGTATCTCCACCCACCAGTCCCCCTATTTTGGCTTACTACCAGATACCTCATCATACATCTATACACAATTTCTATCTTGCTAACTTTCATGCAAAAACTAAAATACTTCACTGCCAGAAACACCTCAATATTAGTTAAACCTTTACCACCATTCATCTTCTTCAACACTTTCTCACGTTTCAACTTTTCCATTCGTGAGTTCCACAGGAAAACTAACACTTCTCTCATGATCCTCGCCAAACACCTATCAGGGGGCGGGGAAGACATAGTTCACATACAACAAAATTGGTAAAATAACTGACTTTATAATCAACACACGTCCTTCTAGCGATGAAGTCCTTAAAGACCAAAAACAGATTTTATTCTTCACCCGCACCAACACTCTCTCCCCCGACTTTTTTCCATGCAAATCCTTATCAAACACAATCCCCAAAATCTCAATAACACGCATCCGAATAGGTCACTCACACCCCAAAAAACCTACATCCACTCTTTTCCAAATTCAGTTTAAAACCACTCTTTAAACAAAAACACTCAATCAACAACTTAGATATTCTCACTGCTGCCATAGGCTTACATACAACCGCAACATCATCCATATATCCAATCACACGCAGATCCCGACCACCACTCCCTGGGATCTCATCCCTACGCATCACCTTGTCACGCCGGAACATACCCAACAGAGGCTCAATCACACAAATAAAAAGAATGGGGACAAGAGGCAACCTTGCCGTACCCCCGATTTTATCACAACTTCCTTGCTCAAAAAAAACCCATTCAATTGTACCTTACTTACAATACCACTATATAAACACGGAATCCAACCAATCATTCGTATAGGCACCCCCATATTTTCTAGAACCTGAAGCATAAACTCATGCACTATGAGTCATATGCCTTTTCGAAATCTACTGCTACCACAGCCACATCCTGCTTCCGATCTTCACAATCCCACAACACACAAACATTCAGCAAACTGCCGGTCTGGTACCGCACACATCTGTTCCTCACTCACCATACAGTCAATCACACTTTTTAACCGATTCGCAATCATCTTTGCTATAATTTTATAATCCACATTCAAAAGCGCAATTGGTCATCAGTTCCTCAAACACTTCCGGTCACCTTTTTTGAATAATAACACTATAGTACTTTCACGCATACTTTTTGACAACACCCCATTCTCCAACACTTCCTTGAATACATTCCACACATCATCACCAATCAAATCCCAAAAAACACAAAAGAACTCTGCAGGCAATCCTTCACTCCTTCCTTATATCCTCACCTAAAAAAGTCCTGTCGACCTCATCCAAGCTCTTCTCTACATAACCCAAATACTCCTGCTCCAAAGAAACATCCCTTTCCATTTCTGTAAATAACTCTGAATAGAACCATCCTTCTCACACACCTCCACCCCATTACTTCCAACTACCCCAACCATCTCCATCTTTTTATTAAAGGCCATAATCCATACCATTATCGCTTAATACAAATAAGTATTCTAGCCTCTTTTGCCACTTCGCATACTCTCTCTTCTCACCCCTTCCTAAAAAAAAAAACTTCTAGTCTCCAATTTTACCCACTCCCACCATTCACTCACATTCACAAACTCTCTTTTCTTCAACACCCATCTACCATACTGTATTGTATACTGGTCCAAGACCCTCTCATCATCCAGCAAAGATATATTCAACTTCCACACCCCTTTACCATGTTCATATATACCACTACCCATCACCAGACACTCAATCCAGGCATGGTCCGTAAAAGGCATCCTGCTTCTCTTGAAATTTTGCACCTGAAAAGACTTGGAAACAAAAATAAAATCAATACGAGATCAAATTTTCCCTGCACTACTAAAGTACGTAAAACCAAATGACCCATCATTACTCTCTTTAAACCCATCCTTTAAACCAAAAAGAGAAACCATTTCCTTTAACAACTTCCCTGAAGTATCCAAACCGACCGCTCCCGCCCCACCGATATTACTTCTGTAATCTGGCAAAATAATACAATTGAAATCCCCAACAAGGAAAATAAATTCTCGCCCACCTAAAAAGAAAAACAATTTGTTAAACAAATCAATTCTCTCCTTCCTTACCGTAGGAGCATAGACATTAATTAATATATTATACTCACTCCCCCCATATGAAAAACAAATAAGTAAAGCCCTCCCCGGGACAATATGGGTAACACTCTTAATAACAAAATTTGACCCCTTAAATAGGACCCCCACCCTGCCGTTTCACTCATGAGTAGAGTTGAGCGAACACCTGGATGTTCGAGTTCGAGAAGTTCGGCCGAGCGAACTTCCCGGAAATGTTCGGGTTCGGGATCCGAACTCGACCGAACTTCGCCCCGAACCCGAACCCCATTGAAGTCAATTGGGACTCAAACTTTTCGGCACTAAAAAGGCTGTAAAATAGCCCAGGAAAGGGCTAGAGGGCTGCAAAAGGGAGCAAAATGTAGGTAAATCCCCTGCAAATAAATGTGGATAGGGAAATGAATTAAAATAAACATAAAATTAATTAAAATTAACCAATATCAATTGGAGAGAGGTCTCATGGCAGAGAATCAGGCTTCATGTCATAGCAGAGAATCAGGCTTCACGTCACCCACCACTGGAACAGGCCATTGTCAAATATTTTTAGGCCCCGGCACCCAGACAGAGGAGAGAGGTCCCATAGCAGAGAATCAGGCTTCACATCACCCACCACTGGAACAGGCCACTGTCAGATATTTTTAGACCCCGGCACCCAGACAGAGGAGAGGTTCATTCAACTTTGGGTTGCCCCGCAATATAATGGTAAAATGAAAATAAAAAAAGGATTGAATAAGAAAGTGCCCTGGAGTACAATAATATATGGTTAAGGGGAGGTAGTTATAAATGTCTAATCTGCACAAGGGATGGACAGGTCCTGTGGGATCCATGCTTGGTTCATTTTTATGAACGTCAGCTTGTCCACATTGGCTGTAGACAGGCGGCTGCGTTTGTCTGTAATGACGCCCCCTGCCGTGCTGAATACACGTTCAGACAAAACACTGGCCGCCGGGCAGGCCAGCACCTCCAAGGCATAAAAGGCTAGCTCTGGCCACGTGGACAATTTGGAGACCCAGAAGTTGAATTGGGCCGAACCATCAGTCAGTACGTGGAGGGGTGTGCACACGTACTGTTCCACCATGTTAGTGAAATGTTGCCTCCTGCTAACACATTCCGTATCAGGTGGTGGTGCAGTTAGCTGTGGCGTGGTGACAAAACTTTTCCACATCTCTGCCATGCTAACCCTGCCCTCAGAGGAGCTGGCCGTGACACAGCTGCGTTGGCGACCTCTTGCTCCTCCTCTGCCTTCGCCTTGGGCTTCCACTTGTTCCCCTGTGACATTTGGGAATGCTCTCAGTAGCGCGTCTACCAACGTGCGCTTGTACTCGCGCATCTTCCGATCACGCTCCAGTGCAGGAAGTAAGGTGGGCACATTGTCTTTGTACCGGGGATCCAGCAGGGTGGCAACCCAGTAGTCCGCACACGTTAAAATGTGGGCAACTCTGCTGTCATTGCGCAGGCACTGCAGCATGTAGTCGCTCATGTGTGCCAGGCTGCCCAGAGGTAAGGACAAGCTGTCCTCTGTGGGAGGCGTATCGTCATCGTCCTGCGTTTCCCCCCAGCCACGCACCAGTGATGGGCCCGAGCTACGTTGGGTGCCACCCCGCTGTGAACATGCTTCATCCTCATCCTCATCCTCCTCCACCTCCTCATCCTCCAGTAGTGGGCCCTGGCTGGCCACATTTGTACCTGGCCTCTGCTGTTGCAAAAAACCTCCCTCTGAGTCACTTCGAAGAGACTGGCCTGAAAGTGCTAAAAATGACCCCTCTTCCTCCTCCTCCTGGGCCGCCACCTCTTCCATCATCGCCCTAAGTGTTTTCTCAAGGAGACATAGAAGTGGCATTGTAACGCTGATAACGGCGTCATCGCCACTGGCCATGTTGGTGGAGTACTCGAAACAGCGCAACAGGGCACACAGGTCTCGCATGGAGGCCCAGTCATTGGTGGTGAAGTGGTGCTGTTCCGCTGTGCGACTGACCAGTGCGTGCTGCAGCTGAAACTCCACTATGGCCTGCTGCTGCTCGCACAGTCTGTCCAGCATGTGCAAGGTGGAGTTCCACCTGGTGGGCACGTCGCATATGAGGCGGTGAGCGGGAAGGCCGAAGTTACGCTGTAGCGCAGACAGGCGAGCAGCGGACACAGACGGCCCGCACTTTATGCAGCAGCTCTGACATGTCGGGGTAGTTGTGAATGAACTTCTGCACCACCAAATTCAGCACATGCGCCAGGCAAGGAATGTGCGTCAAACCGGCTTGTCCCAGAGCTGCAACGAGATTTCGCCCATTATCGCACACCACCAGGCCGGGCTTGAGGCTCACCGGCAGCAACCACTCGTCGGTCTGTTGTTCTATACCCCGCCACAACTCCTGTGCGGTGTGGGGCCTGTCTCCCAAACATATGAGTTTCAGAATGGCCTGCTGACGTTTACCCTGGGCTGTGCTGAAGTTGGTGGTGAAGGTGTGTGGCTGACTGGATGAGCAGGTGGAAGAAGAGGAGGAGGAAGCCGAGTAGGAGGAGGAGGCAACAGGAGGCAAAGAATGTTGCCCTGCGATCCTTGGCGGCGGAAGGACGTGCGCCAAACAGCTCTCCGCCTGGGGCCCAGCCGCCACTACATTTACCCAGTGTGCAGTTAGGGAGATATAGCGTCCCTGGCCGTGCTTACTGGTCCACGTATCTGTGGTTAGGTGGACCTTGCCACAGATGGCGTTGCGCAGTGCACACTTGATTTTATCGGATACTTGGTTGTGCAGGGAAGGCACGGCTCTCTTGGAGAAGTAGTGGCGGCTGGGAACCAGATACTGTGGGACAGCAAGCGACATGAGCTGTTTGAAGCTGTCTGTGTCCACCAGCCTGAATGACAGCATTTCATAGGCCAATAGTTTAGAAATGCTGGCATTCATGGCCAGGGATCGAGGGTGGCTAGGTGGGAATTTACGCTTTCTCTCAAATGTTTGTGAAATGGAGAGCTGAACGCTGCCGTGTGACATGGTTGAGATGCTTGGTGACGGAGGTGGTGGTGTTGGTGGTACATCCTCTGTTTGCTGGGCGGCAGGTGCCAACGTTCCTCTAGAGGCGGAGGAAGAGGCCGAGGCGGCAGCAGCAGAAGAGGTAGCAGGGGGAGCCTGAGTGAGTTCCTTGTTTTTAAGGTGTTTACTCCACTGCAGTTCATGCTTTGCATGCAGGTGCCTGGTCATGCAGGTTGTGCTAAGGTTCAGAACGTTAATGCCTCGCTTCAGGCTCTGATGGCACAGCGTGCAAACCACTCGGGTCTTGTCGTCAGCACATTGTTTGAAGAACTGCCACGCCAGGGAACTCCTTGAAGCTGCCTTTGGGGTGCTCGGTCCCAGATGGCGGTGGCCAGTAGCAGACAGACTCTCTTGGCGGCGGATGTTCTGCTTTTGCCCACTGCTCCCTCTTTTGCTACGCTGTTGGCTCGGTCTCACCACTGCCTCTTCCTCCGAATTCTGAAAGTCAGTGGCACGACCTTCATTCCATGTGGGGTCTAGGACCTCATCGCCCCCTGCATCGTCTTCCACCCAGTCTTCCTCCCTGACCTCCTGTGCAGTCTGCACTCTGCAGAAAGACGCAGCAGTTGGCACCTGTGTTTCGTCATCATCAGAGACGTGCTGAGGTGGTATTCCCATGTCCTCATCATCAGAAAACATAAGTGGTTGTGCGTCAGTGCATTCTATGTCTTCCACCGCTGGGGAAGAGCTAGGTGGATGCCCTTGGGAAACCCTGCCAGCAGAGTCTTCAAACAGCATAAGAGACTGCTGCATAACTTGAGGCTCAGACAGTTTCCCTGATATGCATGGGGGTGATGTGACAGACGGTTTTCATGCGCCATCTGTGCGCTTTCTGCAGCAGACTGGGTGGGAGATAATGTGAACGTGCTGGATCCACTGTCGGCCACCCAATTGACTAATGCCTGTACCTGCTCAGGCCTTACCAAATATCGCTGTAAATTCTGGCGGCTACTGGGACCTGAGGTAGTTGGTTCACTAGGACGTGTGGCTGTGGCAGAACGGCCACGTCCTCTCCCAGCACCAGAGGGTCCACTAACACCACCACGACCATGTCCGCGTCCGCGTCCCTTACTAGATGTTTTCCTCATTGTTACCGTTCACCACAATAAGAAAAAAATTATTTGGCCCAATGTATTGAATTCAAATTCAGGCCTTTTTTTTACAGGCACCTAACACTATCTGGCTATCTATTTAGGTACCGTATTACACTAATACAGGCACAGCAATAACGACAGATTTAGCTGAATATAAATTGTAGGCCTAGTATTTAGGCCCTGGATGACAGGTATCCCTTTTACGGACAGAATTAGACTTGGAAATGCACGGTAGCGTGTGAAGTTATTGAGGATGACCCTATCAGCACCTTGAATCTAATATACCCTTTTATGGATAGATTTAAACTTGGCCTGATAGAGCAGAAACCACTAATTTAGGGAATTGCTAAGTTGGGAATTGTATTCAACCCAGAACAAAAACTGTGCTTCGGCAGACAGCAGACAGTTGTCACGAGGGTGTCGAGGACCACGCCTGACTCCGTTATACCCGGGGTCAGGAAGTCGCAGCGGTTGGCTGCACGCTCTATTTAAGATAGGGCTGTTTTCCTTATGGTAGCTTTCTGGGTTTGCTTTGCAAACCCTTTTGGCTCACTCAGGGAGCCGTAGCTCCTTCTCCTCAGCTGTTCCTTGTCCAGCACTCCCAGACCTCCTTATATTTCTCTCTCACACTTCTCTGGTTGCCAGAGATAGAGCTTCCTGCCTGGACATCTATTCTGACCTTCTGGAGCTGTGTTGCTGCGTTCGCTGGTAGTTGGTCCAGTACGCTACCCTCCAGATCCCTGTTGGACCTTTTTGGTTTATTGTGGTCGCCCACCTGGGTGTATGTGTTTGTATGTTTTGTCTGTCCTCTCCCTGGTGTTTCCCTCTTAGTGATAGTGGTGTGGACTAGCGATCCCACCGGCCTGTTCACTATCCAGGGCTCATATTAGGGAAAGCCAGGGTTTAGGCACGCGATCGCCGCACGGGTGAGGAACCCGTCTAGGGACGTCAGGGCAGTCAGGTGCCAGCCGCAAGGTGAGTTAGGGGTCACCACCTTTCCCTGTTTTCCTCCCTGTGCGTGTCGTCGGTCATTACATTATCTCTGGCCCTTATTTTGTGTAGGTAAAAAAAAATAAAAATTTTTTTTTACCTGCTTAGAATCCAGTATGGATCATATTGCTGCTCTGTCCAAACAATGGCCTGTCTTTGGAGGTGGTAGGATTGAAGGCGTCGGTCCTCCAGCAACAGCAGCAATTACAACTGACTGCAAGCCCAGCGGTTGCTACTGGTAACCAGGTTGTTGCGGAACCCAAGGTCCCTCTCCCTGACAGATTTTCTGGGGGAAGGGACAAGTTTTTGACATTCCGTGAGGCCTGTAAGTTATATTTTAAACTGCGCCCTTACTCCTCTGGTAATGAAGATCAGCGGGTGGGGGTTGTTATTTCCCTGCTGCAGGGGGATCCGCAGTCCTGGGCGTTCTCTTTACCTACTGATTCCCAGGCTCTTCGGTCAGTGGATGAGTTTTTTGGGGCCTTGGGTCTCATATATGATGACCCTGACCGAGTCGCCCTGGCTGAATCAAGATTACGGAGACTCTTACAAGGAGAGCGGCCGGTAGAGGAGTATTGCTCTGAATTCCGTAGGTGGGCTACGGATACCCAATGGAACGACCCGGCTCTCAGGAGTCAGTTCTGCTCTGGGTTATCCGAAAGGGTTAAGGATGCGCTTGCATTATATGAGACCCCCTTTTCCCTTGATGCGGTTATGTCCCTTTCTATCCGAATAGATAGACGCCTTAGGGTCAGGTTGAAAAAACCGGAGCAATTGGTAACCCCTCCCAAGCAGCAGTTAGTCTGTACGGACTTAGATGAGCCTATGCAGCTAGGAGGAACTACTCGTCAGGTCCGTCCTCCTGAGGCTCGCCGTAGGCGTGGGGTTTGTTTTTTTTGTGGGGAGAGGGGTCATTTCATTAATGTCTGTCCTTCTTTCCTCAGAAACAAAAGACCGTCGGAAAAACTACTAACCCCAGGCTGTGTGGAGGATGTCAGCCGGGGGGTATACGTTTCCTCCATACGTACATCGCAATTTGTGTTGCCAGCGGTTATTATTTTTGGTGATAAGACGGAGACTATTTCTTTCTTTCTAGACAGTGGAGCAGGGGTAAATTTGATAGATGCCCATTTTGCCCGCACTTTGGGTTTGTCTCTCTGTACTTTACAGAGACCCATTCCCATATTCGCTATTGATTCTGCTCCCCTGTCTCAGAGAAACCTCACGCACATGGTTCATAATTTACACCTTCGGGTAGGGGACCACCATAACGAGATGCTTTCAGGTTATGTTCTGGAGGGGCTTCCCACTCCGGTAGTGCTGGGTCTTCCCTGGTTGGTAGCGCACAATCCAGTGGTGGATTGGCAGGCCAGGGAGATATTGGAGTGGAGTGAGCAGTGCAGAGAAAATTGCTTAAATAGCAATTGCTTAGTCGCCTCCATAACTACCCTACCTACATTTATTTCGGACTTTGAGGATATTTTTTCTGAAAAGGGTTGTCAGAAGTTACCACCTCATCGTCCTTATGATTGCCCGGTTAACCTTATTCCCGGCAAAAAATTACCCAAGACCAGGTTATATAATCTTTCGGGTCCAGAGAGACAAGCCATGAAAGATTATATCTCCGAGAGCTTGGCTAAGGGACACATCAGACCCTCTTCTTCACCCGTGGCTGCAGGGTTTTTCTTCGTTAAAAAGAAAGATGGGGGCCTGCGTCCTTGCTTAGATTTTCGCGAATTAAATCAGATAACCATCCGAGACCCATACCCTCTTCCTCTCATTCCTGACCTGTTTAATCAGATTGCGGGTGCTAGGTGGTTCTCCAAACTTGATCTTAGGGGTGCCTACAATCTGATTCGTATTAAGGAGGGGGATGAGTGGAAGACAGCGTTTAACACCCCTGAGGGGCATTATGAAAATCTAGTTATGCCTTTCGGTCTGACCAATGCTCCTGCCGTCTTTCAACATTTCGTTAATGACATTTTTAGTCATCTAATCGGCAGGTTTGTGGTAATATACCTAGATGATATTTTAATTTATTCGTCCGATCTGAAAACACATGAGGTGCATGTCAGACAAGTACTGCAGGTCCTACGGACGAATGAATTATATGCTAAAATTGAAAAATGTGTCTTCGCCGTTCAGGAGATACAATTCCTGGGTTATTTTTTTATCTGCGTCAGGTTTCCGTATGGATCCTAGGAAGGTCCAGGCAATTTTAGATTGGGATCTTCCTGAGAACCTCAAAGCACTACAACGGTTCTTGGGCTTCGCGAATTTCTATAGGAAATTCATTAAAAATTATTCACTTATTGTAAAACCGCTTACTGACATGACTAGGAAGGGGACTGATTTTTCTAAATGGTCTGACGCCGCTAAAGTTGTTTTTTCCTCTCTAAAAGAGAGGTTTACCTCAGCACCTGTACTGGTCCAACCTGATGTCTCTCAGCCTTTTATTGTTGAAGTCGATGCGTCAGAGGTGGGAGTGGGGGCGGTGCTGTCTCAGGGTCCGTCTCCTGGCAAATGGCATCCTTGTGCTTTCTTTTCTAAAAAACTATCTGCAGCAGAAAAGAACTACGATATTGGCAATAGGGAACTATTAGCTATTAAACTTGCGTTTGAGGAGTGGCGTCATTTCTTAGAGGGGGCAGTCCACCCCGTCACTGTAATTACGGACCACAAAAATCTTCTGTACCTCGAATCAGCTAAGCGTCTCACCCCTAGACAGGCTAGGTGGTCGCTATTTTTTACCAGGTTTAACTTTGTGATTACCTATCGTCCTGGGGCAAAGAACACCAAGGCTGATGCACTATCTCGTTGTTTCCCTGGAGGGGGTAATGTGAGTGATCCGGTACCCATTCTTCAAAGAGGAGTGGTTGTTTCTGCGGTACACTCTGTTTTGGAGGGGAAGGTGTTAGAGGCCCAGGGGGACGCCCGGTCTCTTGCCCCTCAGAGAAATTGTTTGTACCGTTGAACTTACGTTTCGAATTATTAAAGGAACATCATAATTCGGCACTTGCTGGGCACCCGGGTAGTAAAGCAACCTTGGAACTATTGTTGCGTCAGGATGTATTGGATTTTGTGTCTTCTTGTTCTACCTGTGCGCGCGCAAAAGTTTCACATACACGTCCTGCAGGGTCCCTATTACCACTCGTCATTCCCAATAGACCGTGGACACATCTGTCAATGGATTTTATCACTGACTTACCTTTGTCTGCGGGTAAAACAGTTATTTTGGTAGTAGTGGACAGGTTTAGCAAAATGGTACACTTCATTGCGTTACCCGCACTACCTAATGCTAAGACTCTTGCTCAGGTATTCGTCAGTGAAATCGTGAAGCTTCACAGGGTCCCCTCCGATGTTGTTTCGGATCGGGGTACCCAGTTTATTTCTAAATTTTGGAAAGCTTTTTGTTCTCGTTTGGGGGTACACTTGTCCTTTTCCTCTGCTTTCCATCCTCAGTCGAATGGACAGACTGAGCGTACCAACCAAAACCTTGAGACATATCTAAGATGTTTTGTGTCTGAAAACCAAGAGTTGTGGTCATCATATTTACCGTTAGCTGAGTTTGCCATAAATAATCGTCGTCAGGAATCCACTGGCAAGTCACCATTTCTTGGTGCATATGGTTTTCATCCCCAATTCTGTACTTTCAAAGAGGGGGGGTCTTCTGGGGTTCCCGAAGAGGAACGGTTTTCGTCATCTCTTTCATCAGTATGGCAGAAGGTGCAAGCTAACTTGAAAAATATGGGAGGTAAATACAAATGCATGGCTGATAAGAGACGGTCGCCAGGTCCGGACCTAGGAGTGAATGACTATGTGTGGTTGTCTACTAGGAATATTAAATTGAAGGTTCCCTCTTGGAAACTGGGTCCTAGGTTTATTGGCCCTTACAAAATTGTAGCCATCATCAACCCCGTGGCTTTTCGCCTGGAGTTACCTCAGACTTTTAAAATTCATAATGTTTTTCATAAGTCGTTACTCAAAAAATATGTTCCACCTCTAGAACCATCACCGCTGCCACCCCCTCCTGTTGTCGTGGATGGTAACCTAGAATTTCAGATATCCAAAATTGTTAATTCTCGTCGGGTCCGCCGCTCTCTTCAATATCTGGTGCATTGGAGAGGTTACGGTCCCGAGGAAAGAATGTGGGTTCCTGCGTCTGAGGTAAACGCCGACAGGTTAGTTCGGGTTTTTCATGCCTCTCATCCTGGGAGACCTGGTCCTGAGTGTCCGGAGGCCCCTCGTAGAGAGGGGGGTACTGTCACGAGGGTGTCGAGGACCACGCCTGACTCCGTTATACCCGGGGTCAGGAAGTCGCAGCGGTTGGCTGCACGCTCTATTTAAGATAGGGCTGTTTTCCTTATGGTAGCTTTCTGGGTTTGCTTTGCAAACCCTTTTGGCTCACTCAGGGAGCCGTAGCTCCTTCTCCTCAGCTGTTCCTTGTCCAGCACTCCCAGACCTCCTTATATTTCTCTCTCACACTTCTCTGGTTGCCAGAGATAGAGCTTCCTGCCTGGACATCTATTCTGACCTTCTGGAGCTGTGTTGCTGCGTTCGCTGGTAGTTGGTCCAGTACGCTACCCTCCAGATCCCTGTTGGACCTTTTTGGTTTATTGTGGTCGCATGTTTTGTCTGTCCTCTCCCTGGTGTTTCCCTCTTAGTGATAGTGGTGTGGACTAGCGATCCCACCGGCCTGTTCACTATCCAGGGCTCATATTAGGGAAAGCCAGGGTTTAGGCACGCGATCGCCGCACGGGTGAGGAACCCGTCTAGGGACGTCAGGGCAGTCAGGTGCCAGCCGCAAGGTGAGTTAGGGGTCACCACCTTTCCCTGTTTTCCTCCCTGTGCGTGTCGTCGGTCATTACAACAGTATTACAATTGGCTAGCCACAGCTGAAACACCAGATTTAGGGTACTGCTATTTTGGCAATTGTATTTTACCCCTCAATAAAATAGCAAGCACAGCCAAGCCCCTGATGTAGGATATAGCAAAAAAAACACACACACTATTTATGGTTAAAAATGGACTTGGTGGCAGCTTGTGCTGGCGCACCACAAGACACAAAATGGCCGCCGATCACCCCAGTAAAAAGTGACTGAAAAACGCTCTGGGCAGCCTTAAAACAGTGAGCAACAGAGGTTGTATGATACACAGCTGTATATCGATCACTTCAGTAAGTAAATCACTGCCTAATCTCGCCCTAACAGCAGCAGCTGCATCCTATCCCTACACTGATCAGAGCAGAGTGACGTGCGGCGCTACGTGACTCCAGCTTAAATAGAGGCTGGGTCACATGCTGCACTGGCCAATCACAGCCATGCCAATAGTAGTCATGGCTGTGATGGCCTCTTGGGGCAAGTAGTATGACGCTTGTTGATTGGCTGCTTTGCAGCCTTTCAAAAAGCGCCAAGAAAGCGCCGAACACCGAACCCGAACCCGGACTTTTACGAAAATGTTCGGCTTCGGGTCCGTGTCACGGACACCCCAAAATTCGGTACGAACCCGAACTATACAGTTCGGGTTCGCTCATCCCTACTCATGAGATCAGGATAATAAGGCCATGTGACCCCAGTAGGATCGAAGATAGTAGGTCGTCTCTCTGGTGACCGGATACTACAGACATTGAGGGAACCCACACTAATGAGTAATAATGAAAAAAAAAATATTAAAAAAATCACTCTTTCTTCCTGGGACCACCCCCGATTTTTCTCGGGAGGAGCGCCACCCCCAGGAACCACATTTCATCTTATGTCCTCGAGAGATTTTTGGAAGCTTAAAGTCCTCAACTTAGATACCGATCCAGCCTCAAGATAACCAGCACCTGCAGACGACGTAGAAGAGTCCGAGTCAATGGCAGCTGACAAGCCTGTCCCACCAGGACTCGAGGCCTCCTCAATGATGGCACTACGAGGAGGACTAGTGGTCTCAGGTGGTTTCCTCTTCAAGGATGCCTTGTCCACGATCATCTCCTGGACCACAGTAGGTGACTGAGGCCTCTCCCTCTCTGCAGCCAGATGGTCGGGAGCTGCAGCAACAATGTCCTCAACAGTTGCAATCTCCTCCAGCGGAGGGGTAATCTCCCCAGGGTCCACCACAGGAATCTCAACAGAGGGCCCAGGGGGTTCCGGAATGGCAGCAATTTCCCCCCTGGCAACAGCCACATAGGAGCGAGGCTCCCTCTCTACCGTGGAACACTGTCAAGCCAGATGATCTCCAGCCCCACAGAAGTGACACTTTTGGGTTTGGTCACAAGCCGCAGTCCTGTGTCCAGGGCTGAAGCAGTTAGGACAAACCTGTCCTACCGTACATTTATCCTTGGTATGCCCGAAAGCAAAACAGTTTTGGCAAAAGGATAGTTGTCCCGGGTAAAATAGGAACCCACGGCTGGTGCCAATAGCAAAGTTCTGAGGGGGGTGGCATAGCCCCTGAACTTCAGCAGGGTCCTTCCAGCGCCAGAGACGTACAGTCGTGGCCAAAAGTTTTGAGAATAACATAAATATTGGAAATTGGAAAAGTTGCTGCTTAAGTTTTTATAATAGCAATTTGCATATACTCCAGAATGTTATGAAGAGTGATCAGATGAATTGCATAGTCCTTCTTTGCCATGAAAATTAACTTAATTCCAAAAAAAACTTTCCACTGCATTTCATTGCTGTCATTAAAGGCCTGCTGAGATCATTTCAGTAATCGTCTTGTTAACTCAGGTGAGAATGTGGACGAGCACAAGGCTGGAGATCATTATGTCAGGCTGATTGGGTTAAAATGGCAGACTTTACATGTTAAAAGGAGGGTGATGCTTGAAATCATTGTTCTTCCATTGTTAACCATGGTGACCTGCGAAGAAACGCGTGCAGCCATCATTGCGTTGCATAAAAATGGCTTCACAGGCAAGGATATTGTGGCTACTAAGATTGCACCTCAATCAACAATTTATAGGATCATCAAGAACTTCAAGGAAAGAGGTTTAATTCTTGTTAAGAAGGATTCAGGGCATCCAAGAAAGTCCACCAAGGACCAGGATCGTCTCCTAAAGAGGATTCAGCTGCAAGATCGGAGTGCCACCAGTGCAGAGCTTGCTCAGGAATGGCAGCAGGCAGGTGTGAGCGCATCTGCACGCACAGTGAGGCCAAGACTTTTGGAAGATGGCCTGGTGTCAAGAAGGGCAGCAAAGAAGCCACTTCTCTCAAAAAAAACACATCAGGGACAGATTGATCTTCTGCAGAAAGTTTGGTGAATGAACTGCTGAGGACTGGGGCAAAGTCATATTCTCCGATGAAGCCTCTTTCCGATTGTTTGGGGCATCTGGAAAAAGGCTTGTCCGGAGAAGAAAAGGTGAGCGCTACCATCAGTCCTGTGTCATGCCAACAGTAAAGCATCCTGAGACCATTCATGTGTGGGGTTGCTTCTCATCCAAGGGAGTGGGCTCACTCACAATTTTGCCCAAAAACACAGCCATGAATAAAGAATGGTACCAAAACACCCTCCAACAGCAACTTCTTCCAACAATCCAACAACAGTTTGGTGAAGAACAATGCATTTTCCAGCACGATGGAAAAGGCAAAAGTGATAACTAAGTGGCTCAGGGACCAAAACGTTGACATTTTGGGTCCATGGCCTGGAAACTCCCCAGATCTTAATCCCATTGAGAACTTGTGGTCAATCCTCAAGAGGCGGGTGGACAAACAAAAACCCACTAATTCTGACAAACTCCAAGAAGTGATTATGAAAGAATGGGTTGCTATCAGTCAGGAATTGGCCCAGAAGTTGATTGAGAGCATGCCCAGTTGAATTGCAGAGGTCCTGAAAAAGAAGGGCCTACACTGCAAATACTGACTCTTTGCATAAATGTCATGTAATTGTCGATAAAAGCCTTTGAAACGTATGAAGTGCGTGTAATTATATTTCACTACATCACAGAAACAACTGAAACAAAGATCTAAAAGCAGTTTAGCAGCAAACTTTGTGAAAACTAATATTTGTGTCATTCTCAAAACTTTTGGCCACGACTGTACATCTTCCGGTGGTGGTAGCCAGAAGGGAACCCTGAAAAGAAACTTAAAGAACATCTTACATAAACGTACAAAAATATGGTGGAACAAAATAACATTACAGAATTGCATTGTGAAAGATCTGTATCCATGATGAAGGATTTCATGATGAAGGATTTTTGGCACAATTGGAACAGGCGTGCAACCTTTGCTCTAAAACCTTTCTAGAAATGATTGTGTCACACAATGAACAGACCTTGAATGAGGTAGAGTTGGAAATTGAAAAACTGTTGAATGATCTACAGACTATGTGTTCCAGAGAAGAATTAGTTACCTTAGAAAAAGATATGGACACTTGGTCCCAGGAATAGGGAAACCAAATATCCATAACCAAGACCCGTAAATTTCAGCGTGACATGATGGACAAAGAAAATAATAGAGTATACAGATGGAGGTATGAAGCTAGGAGAGGGTGAGAGAGATCTATGTCAGTGACATCTTCTACTAGTACAAACAGATCCTCTAATGATCAACGTATGGGAAGATATCCCACCCGGAGAGGGAAGAGACCCTTTCAACCTGACACACAGTCCCAGAAACAAACGTGATCAAGAGTATGGGGATGGAACCAGTGGCAATTTAAAGGTAGTCAATTTGTCCAACATTGTATTAAATAAAGCGCAGAACGAGGTTCTCAACCTTGGTCTGAACTTTTGTCCCAGTACTTATCTGGATGATTTTGTTTTAGTGAAAGATCTCCACCTATTCGGACAGAGGTTGGCCTTTAAGAAGATTTTCAGCAAAGAACCATTGGAAGGGGATATTTTAGGTTCTATACAGGAACAGACGGCAGTGGAAACACTACAATCACTACTCGATGAACAGCTGACAACAACACAGGGTGAGTATCCACAGTCCCTACTTCCCAAATCGAAACGTTTCCCTAACTTATCACAACTTTCTGAAATAGATTTGTTTATCAAATTGGTAACGCAGGAGGTGGATCCAGTGACAATTTAACCCATGAACAACGTGTGGCACTAAAAGAATTACAAAAAATGAAAGATGTGATATTTAAACCATCAGATAAGGGTGAAAATGTGGTGGTTTGGCCCACCAGAATGTACGAGAAGGAGGCTTTCCGTCAACTAAGGGACCCCACTTGCTATAAAAGACCAACTTTCAATCCATTGTCTAGGTACAAAGCGGAATGAACAAAAATGTTGGAGAATCAACGTGTGGGCCTCACCATTGAGGAACCGACAGTCTCAACACTTTATCTACTTCCTAAGATTCACAAGAGCATGAACAATACACCAGGTAGGCCCATTGTGTCTTGGGTGGGGAATATGTTGGAACCTATATGCAAATTCATTGATTTCCATCTGAAACCCTTCGTAGAGATCCTCCCATCCTATACACGTGACACCCTGGATTTGCTAAAGAAAATTTATGGTATCCATATCCAACCGGACACACTCCTAGTGACATGTGACGTAGAATCACTCTATACATCCATACGACACGATGATGGCATTCTGGGAGTATCTAAGTGCCTTATGATGAGCGACCTGGATGCCGGACGATGTTAGTTTCTAATACAGATGGTTAGATTTTCTCTTACCCATAACTTCTTTACTTTTAAGATTTTTTTTTTAATCTCCAATTGCAGGGAACTGCGATGAGGGCGGCCTTTGCGCCGTCCAACGCAAATCTGTTTTTAGGCCAATGGGAAAGGGAAATCTTTATGACAGACCCTGCCAGAGGTATTGACAGGGTCCAATTTTGGACACGTTATATTGATGACATCCTTTTCTTCTGGCAGGGTACTGTTCAAGACCTGGAAAACTTCATTATGGAACTCAACGACAACCCGTACAACATCCGGCTGACCCATAAGTGGAGTGAGAGGGAGATGGACTTTCTGGATGTCATGCTAAGAAAGGATGATAATGGTTATGTTCAGACAGATCTATTTAGGAAGCCAACAGCTACTAACAGCTTGCTACATGTGTGATCTGCGCATCCAAAAGACCTTATTCGAAACATCCCAATTGGACAATATCTCTGTACACGTCGACTAAGTTCTGAGGATCATATCTTCAGAAAACAAGTAACGGATTTAACCGGATGGTTCCGAGAAAGGGGTTATAGCAATAGGGTACCTAAAAAAGCCCAACTTACGAATCGCAATGACCTACTACATGTGAAGAAATCTACGAAAGACAATGATCTGGTGAGATTTATTACCACTTTCAATTGCAGATCACGGGAGGTACAGACCATTTTACAGAAGTTCTGTCCAATTTTGTTGTCCAATGAAACCCTATGGGAATATTTATCTCCACGACCCTCCATAACTTACAGGAGATCACAGAATCAATGCGATATGTTTGTCAGAAGTCACTATAAAGGTGAGCAACACGGTAGGATATTTGGATCAAAAGGCCCAAAATGGGGCTGCTCCCCGTGTGGGAAATGTGTGGCATGTCCCAATATAATTAAATGTGATTCCTTCCAGGATGGGACTGGACAAAACACCTATAAGATTACCCACAAAATGGATTGCACGACCACAGGAGTCATCTATCATGCAACATGCCCCTGTGGAAAAATTTATATTGGTATGACTACCCGGGAATTTTGTCAAAGAGTACGGGAACATGTGTTGGATATCACATCCGCTAAGGATGAAGAATTTACTTCCTTTTTGAAACCAATACCCCGACACTTTAGGCTACAACATCAGAGTGATCCTACACTGTTACAAGTTAGAGCAATTGATTGCATATATTTTACGAATCGTGGAGGAGACTGGAAAAGAAATCTGGCACAAATGGAAACTCGATGGATTCACAAACTAGGTACGCTGTCCCCTTATGGGCTAAATGAATACAACAGCTTTGTTCCATTTTTATAAATACAAATATGATTCAGTAATACAAATCAGGGTTCCCTAGAGTTGTAGGCTTTGGTTGCAGCCAAAAGGTATGCATGCATAATTATGCATGCATACACCCTATGACTTTTGTTAACATATATATATACAGTACAGACCAAAAGTTTGGACACACCTTCTCATTCAAAGAGTTTTCTTTATTTTCATGACTATGAAGGCATCAAAACTATGAATTAACACATGTGGAATTATATACATAACAAACAAGTGTGAAACAACTGAAAATATGTCATATTCTAGGTTCTTCAAAGTAGCCACCTTTTGCTTTGATTACTGCTTTGCACACTCTTGGCATTCTCTTGATGAGCTTCAAGAGGTAGTCCCCTGAAATGGTTTTCACTTCACAGGTGTGCCCTGTCAGGTTTAATAAGTGGGATTTCTTGCCTTATAAATGGGGTTGGGACCATCAGTGGCGTTGAGGAGAAGTCAGGTGGATACACAGCTGATAGTCCTACTGAATAGACTGTTAGAATTTGTATTATGGCAAGAAAAAAACAGCTAAGTAAAGAAAAACGTGTGGCCATCATTACTTTAAGAAATGAAGGTCAGTCAGTCAGCCGAAAAATTTGACTATTTGACCATGAAGGAGAGTGATGGGATGCTGCGCCAGATGACCTGGCCTCCACAGTCACCGGACCTGAACCCAATAGAGATGGTTTGGGGTGAGCTGGACCGCAGAGTGAAGGCAAAAGGGCCAACAAGTGCTAAGCATCTCTGGGAACTCCTTCAAGACTGTTGGAAGACCATTTCAGGGGACTACCTCTTGAAGCTCATCAAGAGAATGCCAAGAGTGTGCAAAGCAGTAATCAAAGCAAAAGGTGGCTACTTTGAAGAACCTAGAATATGACATATTTTCAGTTGTTTCACACTTGTTTGTTATGTATATAATTCAACATGTGTTAATTCATAGTTTTAATGCCTTCATAGTCATGAAAATAAAGAAAACTCTTTGAATGAGAAGGTGTGTCCAAACTTTTGGTCTGTACTGTATATACACATATATATATATTTTTTAACTGCTATAATTTCCCCTCCTCTTTTTCTTGTCTTTTTTTCTTTCCGCCCCCTTTTTCCTTCCGTTTCCTCCCACTTTTCCCCTTTATTACAGGTATCCTGATCATCAAGGGGTTGGAGGCCAGTCAAGGGAATAATTGGATGTTCTCCAGAGGATGGACTTTGAACTGTTTCATGGACAGAACTGATTCTATTAGAGAAACATATGCATATATGAATATGTGCATTTTTTTTAATTTTAAGGGATTATGGTATCACCATTTTTATACGTCTATTTTAGTATTATTCACGTATATAATAATTGTATATCATTATTAATTATGCACATTCACAACATGGAGGTTTATTATGAGCATATGGACAGTCATCAGATGTGTATATATATATATTTTTTTTTTTACACATAGAGAGAGATAGACCAGGCACTCTATATATGTGGCCAAAGACGAGATATTTATTTGATATACATATAAAATCAATTATTAAAAATAATGTGGTATAACAGCATAAAACTTGACACAAAATATTTGGCAGCAATATCCAATATTAAATAATGTAACATAAAATGTAGCACCAATGGCACAAAGTGATTAGCAGCAATAATATATCAATTGGTAGCAATGGTTAAAGTTCAAACTGCAAACTGATAGCAGCAATGTTGTAGCCCAGCCCAAAAAAACGCAAACTGATTGTGCGTTTATACATCCATTCAGTAGGAAATATAACTAATAGCAGCATAAAACCGCAAGAAGGCTTTGTAAGTGATTCCAAATCCGAAATGTCTTTAAATATGCCTAGTTCCGCTCCTAGCTCTCTGTGCTAGTGCAAACAGATGGGTTACCAGTCTTTTCAATATGACACGGGAGGACCAGCAGGTAAATGCAATAAGCACTCGTGGTGGCGTCCCACCTACTTGTAGTTGCTGATACAATATTACCTTAATCTGGTCGTTTCACTTCTCTGGACGCGAACTTGATGGTCTGTGATCGAGCGGATATCAGCTGACTCTATGTCCTGTATCATGAGCGAGTTGTGCGCTCAGTGAGACCAAGCGTCGTCAGAATTTTTTTGTTTCTGAGATTTGATTCAAGCCCAGGGGAGACTCTTTGCCAGCATGCCGCTGCAAGGTGTAGCCCATACGCGTTTCGGGGGTGTGCCCCTTCTTCAGTGGTAACCTTGCAGTGTTTCCCCTCCTTCTTTTATATTCAAGTAAGTATCAGATGTAAAACCCGGATTTACTATGATGCGGCTCCTATGCGTTTCCCAAGCGGTTTTTATTGTCAGATTGCGTTTTCTATGCCATAGCTGCTTAAATGCAATATAAAACACAATGGATGTTTAAAAAATATAAATAATAAAAACAAATATTATTCCTCAATGCAGCCAAAGTGTATTAAATTTCACTGAAATACACATTTAATCTTCAATACAGCCACAGATGTAGAAAAACTATAACGGGGTCACATTTGTAAATATAAAGTCCAGATATTCCATGGTACAGCTTCTATAAATTTGCTATATAATTTTTATTTATATTAAATTATATTTTAGATTCAATGTGGGACCCAATAGATGTTAAAATAAATCCAGATATATTCAATATATATCAAATAAATCTGGAATGTGTGCAATTTCACTTCCACATATAGTGCAATAGTTCCTCAGTTTGGCCGCTGGATATGGGAACAGATGGGTTCTCTGATATATGTCTTCTATAGGCACCTATAACACGGGAGAGGGGTGGGGGAAAATGGTATGTCACCCCACCGTGTTGGGAAAGGGGACATTCACAGAAACCCAAACAGTTCCCAATCCACATTTAACCCGTTTGGTGCCAATGAGCCGAAATCAAATATCAATTTTGATTCTAATCTGGACTAGGGATGAGCGAACCCGAACTGTATAGTTCGGGTTCGTACCGAATTTTGGGGTGTCCGTGACACGGACCCGAACCCGAACATTTTCGTAAAAGTCTGGGTTCGAGTTTGGTGTTCGGCGCTTTTTAAAAGGCTGCAAAGCAGCCAATCAACAAGCATCATGCTACTTGCCCCAAGAGGCCATCACAGCCATGCCTACTATTAGCATTGCTGTGATTGGCCAGTGCAGCATGTGACCCAGCCTCTATATAAGCTTGGGTCACGTAGCGCTGCACGTCACTCTTCTGATACAAGTGTAGGGAGAGGTTGCAGCTGCGACGTATTGGGGGAGATTAGACAGTGATTAACTCCTCCAAAAGACTTCATTCAGTGATCGATCTACAGCTGTGGATCATTGAACTGCTGCTATTCAATTGCTCACTGTTTTTAGGCTGCCCAGAGCGTTTTTCAGTCACTTTTTTCTGGGGTGATCGGCGGCCATTTTGTGGCTTGTGGTGCGCCAGCACAAGCTACCATCAATAGTGTGGTTATTTTTTGGCCATATACTACATCAGGGGCAAGCTGAGCCTGTCACCCAAGTGCATTTAACCATCAATAGTGTGGTTATTTTTTGCTATATCCTACATCAGGGTCAAGGTGTCATCAAGTGCATTTAACCATCAATAGTGTGGTTATTTTTTGGCCATATACTACATCAGGGGCAAGCTGAGCCTGTCACCCAAGTGCATTTAACCATCAATAGTGTGGTTATTTTTTGCTATATCCTACATCAGGGTCAAGGTGTCATCAAGTGCATTTAACCATCAATAGTGTGGTTATTTTTTGGCCATATACTACATCAGGGGCAGGCTGAGCCTGTCACCCAAGTGCATTTAACCATCAATAGTGTGGTTATTTTTTGCTATATCCTACATCAGGGTCAAGGTGTCATCAAGTGCATTTAACCATCAATAGTGTGGTTATTTTTTGGCCATATACTACATCAGGGGCAAGTTGAGCCTGTCACCCAGTGCCTAAAAAATAGGCCTAACATTTATATTCATCCAAATCAGTACTGTTTTAGCTGGTCAAGTTATTTAGTGTCCGTCAAAGCACAGTTTTTGTTCTGGGTTGAAAAACAATTCCCAATTTTGCAATTCTCAAAATTATTGTTTCTGCTGTATCAGGCCTACTTTAAATCTATCCCTAAAAGGGTATATTAGATTCAAGGTGCTGATAGGGTAATTCTCAAGAACTTCACACACGCTACAGTGCAGATCCAAGTCTAATTCTGTCCGTAAACGTATACCTGTCACCCAGCGCCTAAATAATAGGCCTCAAATTTATATTCAGCTAAATCTGTCATTACTGGTGTGCCTGTATTAGTGTAATATGGTACCTAAATAGATAGCCAGATAGTGTTAGGTGTCTGTAAAAAAAGGCCTGAATTTGAATTCAATACATTGGCCCGAATAATATTTTTCTTATTGTGGTGAACGGTAACAATGAGGAAAACATCTAGTAAGGGACGCGGACATGGTCGTGGTGGTGTTAGTGGACCCTCTGGTGCTGGGAGAGGACGTGGCCGTTCTGCCACAGCCACACGTCCTAGTGTACCAACTACCTCAGGTCCCAGTAGCCGCCAGAATTTACAGGGATATTTGGTGGGGCCCAATGCCGTTCTAAGGATGGTAAGGCCTGAGCAGGTACAGGCATTAGTCAATTGGGTGGCCGACAGTGGATCCAGCACGTTCACATTATCTCCCACCCAGTCTTCTGCAGAAAGCGCACAGATGGCGCATGAAAACCAAGCCCATCAGTCTGTCACATCACCCCCATGCATATCAGGGAAACTGTCTGAGCCTCAAGTTATGCAGCAGTCTCTTATGCTGTTTGAAGACTCTGCTGGCAGGGTTTCCCAAGGGCATCCACCTAGCCCTTCCCCAGGGGTGGAAGAGATAGAATGCACTAACGCACAACCACTTATGTTTCCTGATGATGAGGACATGGGAATACCACCTCAGCACATCTCTGATGATGACGAAACACAGGTGCCAACTGCTGGGTCTTTCTGCAGTGTGCAGACTGAACAGGAGGTCAGGGATCAAGACTGGGTGGAAGACGATTCAGGGGACGATAAGGTCCTAGACCCCACATGGAATGAAGGTCGCGCCACTGACTTTCACAGTTCGGAGGAAGAGGCAGTGGTGAGACCGAGCCAACAGCGTAGCAAAAGACAAAGAGGGAGCAGTGGGCAAAAGCAGAACACCCGCCGCCAAGAGATTCCGCCTGCTACTGACCGCCGCCATCTGGGACCGAGCACCCCAAAGGCAGCTTCAAGGAGTTCCCTGGCATGGCACTTATTCAAACAATGTTCTGACGACAAGACCCGAGTGGTTTGCACCCTGTGCCATCAGAGCCTGAAGCAAGGCATTACCGTTCTGAACCTTAGCACAACCTGCATGACCAGGCACCTGCATGCAAAGCATGAACTGCAGTGGAGTAAACAGCTTAAAAACAAGGAAGTCACTCAGGCTCCCCCTGCTACCTCTTCTGCTGCTGCCTCGGCCTCTTCTGCTGCTGCCGCCGCCTCGGCCTCTTCCTCCACCTCTGGAGGAACGTTGGCACCTGCCGCCCAGCAAACATGGGATGTACCACCAACACCACCAAGCATCTCAACCATGTCACACGGCAGCGTTCAGCTCTCCATCTCACAAACATTTGAGAGAAAGCGTAAATTCCCACCTAGCCACCCTCGATCCCTGGCCCTGAATGCCAGCATTTCTAAACTACTGGCCTATAAAAATGCTGTCATTTAGGCTGGTGGACACAGACAGCTCATGTCGCTTGCTGTCCCACAGTATGTTGTTCCCAGCCGGCACTACTTCTCCAAGAGAGCCGTGCCTTCCCTGCACAACCAAGTATCCGATAAAATCAAGTGTGCACTGTGCAACGCCATCTGTGGCAAGGTCCACCTAACCACAGATACGTGGACCAGTAAGCACGGCCAGGGATGCTATATCTCCCTAACTGCACACTGGGTAAATGTAGTGGCGGCTGGGCCCCAGGCGGAGAGCTGTTTGGCGCACGTCCTTCCGCCGCCAAGGATCGCAGGGCAACATTCTTTGCCTCCTGTCTCCTCCTCCTCCTACTCAGCTTCCTCCTCCTCTTCTTCCACCTGCTCATCCAGTCAGCCACACACCTTCACCACCAACTTCAGCACAGCCCGGGGTAAACATCAGCAGGCCGTTCTGAAACTCATATGTTTGGGGGACAGGCCCCACACCCCACAGGAGTTGTGGGGGGGGTATAGAACAACAGACCGACGAGTGGTTGCTGCCGGTGAGCCTCAAGCCCGGCCTGGTGGTGTGCGATATTGAGCGAAATCTCGTTGCAGCTCTGACGCACATCCCTTGCCTGGCGCATGTGCTGAATTTGGTGGTGCAGAAGTTCATTCACAACTACCCCGACATGTCAGAGCTGCTGCATAAAGTGCGGGCCGTCTGTTCGCGCTTCCGGCGTTCACATCCTGCCGCTGCTCGCCTGTCTGCGCTACAGCGTAACTTCGGCCTTCCCGCTCACCGCCTCATATGCGACGTGCCCACCAGGTGGAACTCCACCTTGCACATGCTGGACAGACTGTGCGAGCAGCAGCAGGCCATAGTGGAGTTTCAGCTGCACCACGCACGGGTCAGTCGCACTGCGGAACAGCACCACTTCACCACCAATGACTGGGCCTCCATGCGAGACCTGTGTGCCCTGTTTCGAGTACTCCACCAACATGGCCAGTGGCGATGATGTCGTTATCAGCGTTACAATACCACTTCTATGTCTCCTTGAGAAAACACTTAGGGCGATGATGGAGGAGGAGGGGTCATTTTTAGCACTTTCAGGCCAGTCTCTTCGAAGTGACTCAGAGGGAGGTTTTTTGCAACAGCAGAGGCCAGGTACAAATGTGGCCAGACAGGGCCCACTACTGGAGGACGAGGATGAGGATGAAGCAGGTTCACAGCGGGCTGGCACCCAACGCAACTCGGGCCCATCACTGGTGCGTGGCTGGGGGGAAACGCAGGACGATGACGATACGCCTCCCACAGAGGACAGCTTGTCCTTACCTCTGGGCAGCCTGGCACACATGAGCGACTACATGCTGCAGTGCCTGCGCAACGACAGCAGAGTTGCCCACATTTTAACGTGTGCGGACTACTGGGTTGCCACCCTGCTGGATCCACGGTACAAAGACAATGTGCCCACCTTACTTCATGCGCACGTTGGTAGACGCGCTACTGAGAGCATTCCCAAATGTCACAGGGGAACAAGTGGAAGCCCAAGGCGAAGGCAGAGGAGAAGCAAGAGGTCGCCAACGCAGCTGTGTCACGGCCAGCTCCTCTGAGGGCAGGGTTAGCATGGCAGAGATGTGGAAAAGTTTTGTCACCACGCCACAGCTAACTGCACCACCACCTGATACGGAACGTGTTAGCAGGAGGCAACATTTCAATAACATGGTGGAACAGTACCTGTGCACACCCCTCCACGTACTGACTGATGGTTCGGCCCCATTCAACTTCTGGGTCTCCAAATTGTCCACGTAGCCAGAGCTAGCCTTTTATGCCTTGGAGGTGCTGGCCTGCCCGGCGGCCAGCGTTTTGTCTGAACGTGTATTCAGCACGGCAGGGGGCGTCATTACAGACAAACGCAGCCGCCTGTCTACAGCCAATGTGGACAAGCTGACGTTCATAAAAATGAACCAGGCATGGATCCCACAGGACCTGTCCATCCCTTGTGCAGATTAGACATTAACTACCTCCCCTTAACAATATACACTGCTCAAAAAAATAAAGGGAACACTTAAACAACACAATGTAACGCCAAATCAATCACACTTCTGTGAAATCAAACTGTCCACTTAGGAAGCAACACTGAGTGACAATCAATTTCACATGCTGTTGTGCAAATGGGATAGACAACAGGTGGAAATTATAGGCAATTAGCAAGACACCCCCAATAAAGGAGTGGTTCTGCAGGTGGTGACCTGACCACTTCTCAGTTACTATGCTTCCTGGCTGATGTTTTGGTCACTTTTGAATGCTGCTGGTGCTTTCACTCTAGTGGTAGCATGAGATGGAGTCTACAACCCACACAAGTGGCTCAGGTAGTGCAGCTTATCCAGGATAGCACATCAATGCGAGCTATGGCAAGAAGGTTTGCTGTGTCTGTCAGCGTAGTGTCCAGAGCATGGAGGCGCTACCAGGAGACAGGCCAGTACATCAGGAGACATGGAGGAGGCCGTAGGAGGGCAACAACCCAGCAGCAGGACCGCTACCTCTGCCTTTGTGCAAGGAGGAACAGGAGGAGCACTACCAGAGCCCTGCAAAATGACCTCCAGCAGGCCACAAATGTGCATGTGTCTGCTCAAACGGTCAGAAACAAACTCCATGAGGGTGATATGAGGGCCCAACGTCCACAGGTGGGGGTTGTGCTTACAGCCCAACACCGTGCAGGACGTTTGGCATTTGCCAGAAAACACCAAGATTGGCAAATTCACCTCTGGTGCCCTGTGCTCTTCACAGATGATGCAGGTTCACACTGAGCACATGTGACAGACGTGACAGAGTCTGGAGACGCCATGGAGAACGTTCTGCTGCCTGCAACATCCTCCAGCATGACCGGTTTGGCATTGGGTCAGTAATGGTGTGGGGTGGCATTTCTTTGGAGGGCCGCACAGCCCTCCATGTGCTCGCCAGAGGTAGCCTGACTGCCATTAGGTACTGAGATGAGATCCTCAGACCCCTTGTGAGACCATATGCTGGTGCGGTTAGCCCTGGGTTCCTCCTAATGCAAGACAATGCTAGACCTCATGTGGCTGGAGTGTGTCAGCAGTTCCTGCAAGACGAAGGCATTGATGCTATGGACTGGCCCGCCTGTTCCCCAGACCTGAATCCAATTGAGCACATCTGGGACATCATGTCTCGCTCTATCCACCAACGTCACATTGCACCACAGACTGTCCAGGAGTTGGCAGATGCTTTAGTCCAGGTCTGGGAGGAGATCCCTCAGGAGACCGTCCGCCACCTCATCAGGAGCATGCACAGGCGTTGTAGGGAGGTCATACAGGCACGTGGAGGCCACACACACTACTGAGCCTCATTTTGACTTGTTTTAAGGACATTACATCAAAGTTGGATCAGCCTGTAGTGTGTTTTTCCACTTTAATTTTGAGGGTGACTTCAAATCCAGACCTCCATGGGTTAAAAAATTTGATTTCCATATTTTTTTTTTGTGTGATTTTGTTGTCAGCACATTCAACTATGTAAAGAACAAAGTATTTCAGAAGAATATTTAATTAATTCAGATCTAGGATGTGTTATTTTTGTGTTCCCTTTATTTTTTTGAGCAGTGTATTATTGTACTCCAGGGCTCTTTCTTATTCAATCCTATTTTGATTTTCATTTTACCATTATATTGCGGGGCAACCCAAAGTTGAATGAACCTCTCCTCTGTCTGGGTGCCGGGGCCTAAAAATATCTGACAGTTGTCTGTTCCAGTGGTGGGTGACATGAAGCCTGATTCTCTGCTATGATAAGAAGACTGATTCTCTGCTGACATGAAGCCTGAATCTCTGTTATGGGACCTCTCTCCTCTGTCTGGGTGCCGGGGCCTAAAAATATCTGACAGTGGCCTGTTCCAGTGGTGGGTGACGTGAAGCCTGATTCTCTGCTATGACATGCAGACTGATTCTCTGCTGACATGAAGCCAGACTCTCTGTTATGGGACCTCTCTCCTCTGCCTGGGTGCCTGGGCCTAAATATATGACAATGGACTGTTACAGTGGTGGGTGACGTGAAGCCTGATTCTCTGCTATGACATGCAGACTGATTCTCTGCTGACATGAAGCCAGATTCTCTGTTATGGGACCTCTCTCCTCTGCCTGGGCCTAAATATCTGACAATGGACTGTTCCAGTGTTGGGTGACGTGAAGCCTGATTCTCTGCTATGACATGAAGACTGATTCTCTGCTGACATGAAGCCAGATTCTCTGTTATGGGACCTCTCTCCTCTGCCTGGGTGCCTGGGCCTAAATATATGACAATGGACTGTTACAGTGGTGGGTGACGTGAAGCCTGATTCTCTGCTATGACATGAAGACTGATTCTCTGTTACGGGACCTCTCTCCTCTGCCTGGGTGCCTGGGCCTAAATATCTGACAATGGACTGTTCCAGTGTTGGGTGACGTGAAGCCAGATTCTCTGCTATGGGACCTCTCTCCAATTGATATTGGTTAATTTTTATTTATTTTATTTTTATTTTTATTCATTTCCCTATCCACATTTGTTTGCAGGGGATTTACCTACATGTTGCTGCCTTTTGCAGCCCTCTAGCTCTTTCCTGGGCTGTTTTACTGCCTTTTTAGTGCCGAAAAGTTCGGGTCCCAGGTTCGGGACGAAGTTCGGGTCGGGTTCGGATCCCGAACCCGAACATTTCCGGGAAGTTCGGCCGAACTTCTCGAACCCGAACATCCAGGTGTTCGCTCAACTCTAATCTGGACATCTTTTTTACCAGATCACCTCCCCTCCAGTCTGGTTCTACTTTGGCTAAGGCTGTGTATATCAAGCCGGTAGGGTCTTTATTGTGGTATGTTTTAAAGTGCTTTGATACGGTGTGGTTCTCATAGCCCCGGCGTATGTTGGCCACATGTTCAGAGACCCTTTTCTTTTAAAGTCTCTTCGTGCAGCCAACATATTGTTTCTTACAGGGGCATGTCAACAAATAGATGACACTCTTGCTATTGCAAGTCAAAAAGGTTTTTTATCTCATGTGAATAGCCATTACTATTAGAAATGGCCTTCACATTTTTTTTAGGAAAATTTGTTATCTTGCAAAAAGTGTCCGGGGTTTTTGGAGAGTTGGAGACCCTGTTACAAAAACAACTTAAACAGCGGTGGGAGATAAAATCTCTCACACAATATATCAAAAATGGGAATATTCCCAAAGGTCTACAGCTCTCCAAAACCCCGGCACAGGATCTATGTGAAGACAGATTCAATATGGAATGGAATCAATTACTGAAGAATCAGTCTATTGCATTGATAGAATTATTTATTAGAAGGCGGACACAGATATTGGATGATTTATCCAACAGAATTAGTTGAGACATTTCCCAAAAACGACAGTACAACACCTGGCAACAAAAAATATGTAGGAGTATGGACAGATTAGAACAGGAATTTATTGACAAAAAAATGAAAAAGTATAGTAATCGACATATGATAAACAATAGGGAACACACAGAAATTATTTCAATAGTAGAAAAGGATGAATCTCCCACACAGCACTCAAAAGTGAAAGTAAAAACCAAACAGAGAGAAACACCTAGAGACTCACAAGGAAATAAGAGATAAAGTCAAAGATAGGAATGACACTAACCCAGATATTAGCTTCAAACGTCAAAAAAATATGAAATTTTGGGCAGGGAGCCTTTTTTAGATTACACCCCCCCCCCCCCCACCACCACCACCACCGAACACCGAACGCGCGGCACCGAGCCCAATACTCTCCCAGAAGGATATCTCATTTAGACCATCTAAATCCCCCAGTCCAGCACACATACAATCTGAGAAACAAACCAACAACGCAGGATTGGGATTATGGAGAGATACCACACAGTTTAGCACCCAATCACAATTCCTATCGGAGATACAACAGGACACCAGAGAGACTACACAGGACACTGGAGAGACCCCACAATTGGACACAAAATTATCAAGAATCAAGAGGAAAACAATTAGGGCAAAAAGAAAGAAGACAAACACAAATATTAGACACAGAACTATTATCACAAAGTTCTATAATTAATTTAAGTAAAACAAACTTGACACTACCTCAGGTTTCACTATTGAACAAAGGTCTCAAATTTGCTCCAAGTTCATGTTTGAGTAAATTTGACACCTATGTGGGAGTTGAAAAATTTGTGAGGAAAATCTGCCTCAAGGAATATTTCTTAAAAAATCACATTAACACCAGTGTCCAGATTACACCAAGTTTTATCCATACCAAACTAAGGGCGAAATCGACTAAATATCCCAGAAATGAAATCAGTTCTGAAATAGAGGCCTTTAGGAAAAATGTAGAACGGGATCTTAGATCTATGAGCAATGGGAATAAAAATAAAAATAGATGAAACCTTTCTAATCAGGAAATTGCAGCCATTAAGTTACTCCAGAAAAATGAAGCAATCACAATCCGACCCGTGGATAAAGGCGGAGCTATAGTGATTTTAAATACAGAGGATTATAAAAGAGAATGCTATAGACAACTAACAGATATGGAGATTTATACCAAACTGACTAAGGACCCAATAAATGAATTTTATCCACAGTTGGTGGAACTATGTGAGAAAGGTGCACGGATGAACATCCTATTGGAGAGTGAGGTGAATTTCATATTAAATACACAATGCAGGCTTCCGGTTTTCTATTATTTACCGAAGGTGCATAAATGCCTGACAAACCCTCCAGGCCACCCGATAATTTCGGGGATTAATTCTTTGAAATCTCTCACAATATGTGGATCGTCAGTTGCAGCCTATAGTTAAGGATACTAAATTTTATTTAACAAAATAATTTTAATTATCAAAATTTTAGAAAACCTCACAGTAGACCAGAGTTGGATATTGGGCACGTTAGATGTCCAATCCTTATATACATCGATCAAACACGAACAAGGATTGGAGGCATTGTCATCTCAATTGCATAAAAGTGGTAGGTTTAAATCCACACAGATAGATTACATATCGGAAGCTGCCAATTTTATTCTTAAACATAATTATTTTACGTTTGATGCAGATTTTTTTTTACAAACGTCTGGTACCGCGATGGGCACCAGATTCGCCCCCAGTTATGCAAATGTATTTATGTCGGATTGGGAGGATGAGAACATCTCGCCGAAGCTGGGGGCGGATCTGGTGCTCTGGAGGCGGTACATAGACGACGTTGTTTTTATATGGAGAGGATCAGACTCAGCATTGAATTTGTTTTTATCTGAGATTAACCACAATAATCTGAACCTCCACTTCACATCAAATATTAGCAAAACCCATATTGAATTTTTAGATTTGAATATCGATGTCAATGCAGACAAGTTGATTTGTAGTACTTATCACAAGCCAACAGCCAAGAATAATTTTATATTACATTCTAGCTGCCATCTACCTAGGTGGCTGATGAATGTTCCTATCAGCCAATTCAGACGCCTCAAGAGAAACTGCACAATCGACGATACATTTATGAAAGAGGCTGAAATCCTGAAACAGCAGTTTATGGATAAGAATTACCCAAACCAATGTATTGAAGGAGCTCTGAATAAAGTTAAAGACTTGGACCGTAAAGATTTTTTTGTGGAGAAAATTATAGAATCCCAAAATGATCTGATGTCACATGAAGGGCTACAGATAGTGCTACCTTTTAATACCCAGCATAAGAAAGTGGAAGCCATTTGGCCCTTCTTATTAAAAGATAAAATCATAGGACCCAAGCTACCAATAAAACCCAAAATAGTATACACACGTGCTGATAATCTGGGCGTAAAGATAGCCCCCACAGTTAAAAACTGAACCAACTGAAAGACAAACATTGGCTGTGCTTTGAGGGGTTCTATAGATGTAACTCATGTCCTAATTGCAAGATAACAAATTTTCCTAAAAAAAACTGTGAAGGCCATTTCTAATAGTAATGGCTATTCACATGAGATGAAAACCTTTTTGACTTGCATTAGCAAGAGTGTCATCTATTTGTTGACATGCCCCTGTAAGAAACAAGGGAGAAATGATAAGGGCAAAGAGAAACTGCTCCACTCAGGAACTATTTGAAAAAGAAGTCCAAAATATTGCAGCTAGACTTAGATACACCCAAACCAGTATAAATAGAGGTATACATTTTGCTAGATCAAAAGATAGAGAGACTCTCATTTTTTCCAAAAGAAATAATAACAATGAAAATAAGAATGAGAACGAAAATATAAGGAAAGGGAATAAATACAGAAATAAAAATAAAAACAAAAATAAAACAAAGAACAGGGAGGAAAATGCTCTTAACAAAGATGAACCTATTACTTTTACTACCAATTATAGTAGAGACTATTTCAAGATATGCAAAATTATACGGAAACATCTTCCGGTTTTAAACTTCAATGAGGAATGGAGAAACATAGCATCCACAGGGAGTCAAAAAATCTGTCCCAGTCTATTCAGGGAAAATATCCCCAGAATATGCACCTGGCCTAAAACCAATGGGAACTACAAATGTGGTAGCAAAAAATTTATTTGCTGTCAACATATGTTGAAGCAATATATAAACTGCAATACAGACCACATAGTATATGTTATAACATGTAAAATATGCAGTCTACAATACGTGGGCTGCACCACAAATGATTTTAAAGTACGCATAAGGAAACATTTAAGTGATGTCCCTCATTTTGTGTCTCGGAATGTTTTAGCGGCAACAATGCATTTTGCCACTGTTCCCAAGGGCGACATCTCTGCGTTTTCTGTGCAGGGCGTGGAGGTTGTTTCTGCACCAATTAGAGGAGGTGATCACAAACAAAAGCTTTTGAGCAGAGAAACATATTGGATGTTTATTCTGGAAACCTGCATACCGAAGGGTCTAAACAGAAAATATGATCTAACTTTGCAGTATATGTAGTTCATCAGTATGTGATTTCAAATGCATGATATTGAATTGCTACCTCCCCGCCCATGTGTTCTTGGTTGGACTTCCCACCTAATCCAGGAACACCTGGGCTTGGGATGTGACCTCTACTCAATTAGAGAAAGAGGAGGAACCCATTTGTGTTGTATATAAGTATCTGTTTTTAGTGCACTATGTATTGTCTTGATGAAGGGCTCAATACTATAGCCCGAAACGCGTCACAATTACTTTGTGTCTCTCCATGTGATGTATGTTGGATCTTAAACTTTGAAAGCCGAATAAAGAACAAACTATTTTATACGTCAGAAGCTGGAATCGACCCTTTGTTTTTGGATTGTTGGGTTACATATCCCAAATTTTTGGCTATGATATATACCTGCTCTACTTAGTGGACCGGTTAATACATTTCACTAATTTGTCTGTTACATTGTCGGGTGAAATTCACCAATTTTTGGCTATGATATACCCCTGCTCTACCTAGTGGACAGGTTAATAAATTTCTCTAATTTGTCTGTTACATTGTCGGGTGAAATTCACCAATTTTTGGCTATGATATACCCCTGCTCTACCTAGTGGACAGGTTAATACATTTCTCTAATTTGTCTGTTACATTGTCGGGTGAAATTCACCAATTTTTGGCTGTGATATATCCCTGCTTTACCTAGTGGACAAGGAAATACATTTCACTAATTCACCTGTTACATTGTTGGGTGACAAATGCTCATCATTTGCGGCCTACACTGCATTTAGGACAGTACGAAACAGGTGAGGCCAGAACAAGTACAGACTATAGTAGATTGGGGGGCTGACAGTGCCTACAGTTCCTTCGCATTGTCTCCCACCCAGTCCCCTGGCAAGTACTGGCTGTGTGGTACATGTGACAGCAAGCTCCCGTATTCTTCATATGTCTGGCTATGGGGTAGAGTGGCAAGACGAAAGCCTTTTCTTACGAAGAAAAACATCCAAGCCAGGCTACATTTTGCAAAAACACATCTGAAGTCTCCCAAAAGCATGTGGGAAAAGGTGTTATGGTCTGATGAAACCAAGGTTGAACTTTTTGGCCATAATTCCAAAAGATATGTTTGGCCCAAAAACAACACTGCACATCACCAAAAGAACACCATACCCAGAGTGAAGCATGGTGGTGGCAGCATCATGCCAAGGGGCTGTTTTTCTTCAGCTGGAACTGGGGCTTTAGTTAAGCTAGAGAGAATTAGGAACAGTTCCAAATACCAGTCAATATTGGCACAAAACCTTCAGGCTTCTCCTAGAAAGCTGAACATGAAGAGGAACTTCATCTTTCAGCATGACAACGACCCAAAGCATACATCCAAATCAACAAAGGAATGGCTTCACAGGAAGGACGGAAGGAAGGAATGAATGGCTTGACAGGAAGGAAGGAAGAAAGGAAGGAAGGAATGGCTTCACAGGAAGGAAGGAAGAAAGGAAGGAAGGAATGGCTTCACAGGAAGGAAGGAATGGCTTCACAGAAAGGAAGGAATGGCTTGGAAGGAAGGAAGGAAGGAAGGAATGGCTAGGAAGGAAGGAAGGAATGGCTAGGAAGGAAGGAAGGAATGGCTAGGAAGGAAGGAATGGCTAGGCAGGAAGGAACCATTCCCCTGCTTCTCGCCTAGAGCCTGGTTGTTGGTTTATCTGTGTGTCTGAGTTCCCCATCCGCCGTGACAGTACTGTATTATACGTAGTGTTAATCATAATATCTAAACTGAATAATGATGCGCTCCCCCTGCGCTTACCGGTACATGTCACGCTCCTGTAGTAAGCACTAGCAGGCAGGCACGTGACCTCAGTGAGTTACGGCCGCCCGGCCTGACTGCTAGTGCTTACTACAGGAGCGTGACATGTACCGGTAAGCGCAGGGGGAGCGCATCATTATTCAGTTTAGATATTATGATTAACACTACGTATAATACAGTACATACTGAGCGGCGGGGACAGAGTACAGTGCCTGCAGTGCCCGCCACTCTCCCCACCTACTACAGTCCCTCTGGAGGGGTCTGTGGATGACATTATGATGGTGGGCGCGGGGGGGGGGGTCTGTGGATGGCATTATGATGGTGGGGGGGGGGGTCTGTGGATGGCATTATGATGGGGGGATCTGTGGATGGGACTGTTATGGGGGGATCTGTGGTTGACACATATAGCAGTGTCATCCACAGATCCCCCCCACCATTATAATGCCATCCACAGATCCCCCCCACCATTATAATGCCATCCACAGATCCCCCCCACCATCATAATGCCATTTACAGCTCCCCCCATAACAGTGCCATCCACAAATCCCCCACCCCATAACAGTGGATCATCCACAGATCCCCCATAATAGTGTCATGCACAGACCGCCATTAGTTCAAACCCACCAAAAGCACACCTTTTGGTTAAATTTTTTTTTTCTTATTTTCCTCCTCAAAAACCTAGGTGCGTCTTATGGACCGGTGCGTCTTATAGGGCGAAAAATAAGGTACATATACTTGGTTACAGGAGTCTCATAGTTCCTTCTGTTCTGTCCCTTTACTACATGTATTCTGTCACAGCAGTCTCATATGTGTTTTCTTTCCCTTTACTACATGTAATCAGTCAGTCACAGCAGTCTCATAGTTCTATCTCTTTACTACATGTAGTCAGTCACAGCAGTCTCATAGTTGTCTGCTCTGTCTCTTTACTACATGTAATCAGTCCCAGCAGTCTCCTAGTTGTCTGTTCTGTCTCTTTACTACATGAAATCAGTCCCAGCAGTCTCCTAGTTGTCTGCTCCGTCTCTTTACTACATGCAGTCAGTCCCAGCAGTCTCATAGTTGTCTGCTCTGTCTCTTTACTACATGCAGTCAGTCCCAGCAGTCTCCTAGTTGTCTGTTCTGTCTCTTTACTACATGTAGTCAGTCACAGCAGTCTCCTAGTTGTCTGCTCTGTCTCTTTACTACATGTAGTCAGTCACAGCAGTCTCATAGTTCTGTCTCTTTACTACATGTAATCAGTCACAGCAGTCTCCTAGTTGTCTGCTCTGTCTCTTTACTACATGTAGTCAGTCACAGCAGTCTCCTAGTTGTCTGCTCTGTCTCTTTACTACATGTAGTCAGTCACAGCAGTCTCATAGTTCTGTCTCTTTACTACATGTAATCAGTCACAGCAGTCTCCTAGTTGTCTGCTCTGTCTCTTTACTACATGTAGTCAGTCACAGCAGTCTCATAGTTGTCTGTTCTGTCTCTTTACTACATGCAGTCAGTCACAGCAGTCTCATAGTTGTCTGTTCTGTCTCTTTACTACATGTCATCAGTCCCAGCAGTCTCCTAGTTGTCTGCTCTGTCTCTTTACTACATGCAGTCAGTCCCAGCAGTCTCCTGGTTGTCTGCTCTGTCTCTTTACTACATGTAATCAGTCACAGCAGTCTCCTAGTTGTCTGCTCTGTCTCTTTACTACATGCAGTCAGTCACAGCAGTCTCCTAGTTGTCTGTTTTGTCTCTTTACTACATGTAGTCAGTCACAGCAGTCTCATAGTTCTGTCTCTTTACTACATGCAGTCAGTCCCAGCAGTCTCATAGTTGTCTGTTCTGTCTCTTTACTACATGTAGTCAGTCCCAGCAGTCTCCTAGTTGTCTGTTCTGTCTCTTTACTACATGTAGTCAGTCCCAGCAGTCTCCTAGTTGTCTGCTCTGTCTCTTTACTACATGTAGTCAGTCCCAGCAGTCTCCTAGTTGTCTGCTCTGTCTCTTTACTACATATATTTAGTCACAGCAGTCTCATGGTTGTCTGTTCTGTCTCTTTACTACATGTCATCAGTCCCAGCAGTCTCCTAGTTGTCTGTTCTGTCTCTTTACTATATGTAGTCAGTCCCAGCAGTCTCATAGTTGTCTGCTCTGTCTCTTTACTACATGTAATCAGTCACAGCAGTCTCCTAGTTGTCTGCTCTGTCTCTTTACTACATGTAGTCAGTCCCAGCAGTCTCATAGTTCTGTCTCTTTACTACATGTAGTCAGTCACAGCAGTCTCCTAGTTGTCTGCTCTGTCTCTTTACTACATGTAGTCAGTCACAGCAGTCTCCTAGTTGTCTGTTCTGTCTCTTTACTACATGTAGTCAGTCCCAGCAGTCTCCTAGTTGTCTGCTCTGTCTCTTTACTACATGTAGTCAGTCCCAGCAGTCTCCTAGTTGTCTGCTCTGTCTCTTTACTACATGTAGTCAGTCCCAGCAGTCTCCTAGTTGTCTGCTCTGTCTCTTTACTACATGTAGTCAGTCACAGCAGTCTCCTAGTTGTCTGCTCTGTCTCTTTACTACATGTAGTCAGTCACAGCAGTCTCCTAGTTGTCTGCTCTGTCTATTTACTACATGTAGTCAGTCACAGCAGTCTCCTAGTTGTCTGTTCTGTCTCTTTACTACATGTAGTCAGTCACAGCAGTCTCATTGTTGTCTGTTCTGTCTCTTTACTACATGTAGTCAGTCCCAGCAGTCTCCTAGTTGTCTGCTCTGTCTCTTTATTACATGTAGTCAGTCCCAGCAGTCTCATGGTTGTCTGCTCTGTCTCTTTACTACATGTAGTCAGTCCCAGCAGTCTCCTAGTTGTCTGCTCTGTCTCTTTACTACATGCAGTCAGTCACAGCAGTCTCCTAGTTGTCTGCTCTGTCTCTTTACTACATGTAGTCAGTCCCAGCAGTCTCCTAGTTGTCTGCTCTGTCTCTTTACTACATGCAGTCAGTCCCAGCAGTCTCATACACAGGGAGGTCTGCCCCATGTGCTGTGTGTCTCCTGCCCCTGAGCTCATTAGTCCTCCAGCTGATGTCTCGGCCTCTCATTTACCACACGGCCGGACACTCTTCTAGAACAGCAGTCTCCTGAGCCCCACACAACACTCTCACACCCCCATGTCTATGCTTTTTACATGGACTCTCTCATTGTCCCTGCTCACAACATGGAGCCCCCAGCACCAGCACATGGCTACAGCCACCTGCCCACACCCAGGCTTCTTAACAGGTCAGCTCCTCCCTGCGGGTGTCACCCAATTGTGAGGGACCAGTCAGGAAGGTAGATGGATCTCAGGACACGCCCCTGACCAGGCTCTATCTCCACTCATCATATTAACCCATGGAGAGACGCTCCCGGCATCACTGCAGGAAAATGATGGCGCTTCACACACTGCAGCTTTTATTGCAGATATTTCTACTTAGGGCTCATGCACACTAAGGGTGCATTCACACGTCAGTATTTTTACCTTTCCAGATAAACGTTCCTGCTTTTTACGGATCCGAAAATCTGGATGACATGAGGATGCTTTTAGCATGTCATCCGCATTTTTGACGGATCCATTGACTAGAATGGGATGACGAAACGCAAAATCGGACAAATAGTAGGACAGGGTATATTTTTTTTCCAGGATCCGAATAACGGAACCCACGGAACGGAACGGAATCACGGAATCGGAGATCACCATGAGTGCTGTCCGATTATTTGCGGATTCCATTGAAAATGAATGGATCCGCATAACGTTCCGTTTTTAATCGGAACGGATGCGGAACACGAAAACGGACGTGTGAATAGACCCTAACATATGTTCTTTGTTCCGTTTTTTTTTTGCGGACTGTCTGCGGAACCATTCATTTCAATGATTTCGCAAAATAAACAGAGGCGACTCCGTGTGCATTCCGTTTCCGTATGTCCGTTCTGAAAAAAATAGAACATTTCGTATTATTGTCCGCATTACGGAAAAGGGACTGTTCTATTGGGGGCCGGCTGTTCTGTTCCGCAAAATACGGAATGCACACGGACGTCATCTGTACTTTTTCCAGATCTGTTTTTTGCGGACCGCAAAATACATACGGTCGTGTGCATGGGCCCTTAGGTTGCTTTCACACGCGGCCGATTTTGTGGCAGAAAATTCAGCGACTTTAAATCAGTTCACCTTTTTGGGGCTTCCAGAAATCCATGTGCTTAGGGCCCCGTTCAAATGGACAGAACTGATTTCAGTCTGGCGCATGTGAAAGCGGCCTTACAATTAGTTCTATTCATCTGAATGGGGATGTTTTGGCAGCGAGGCCGTGGATGTCTGCAGGATCCAGTCAAATGGTCTGATTTTCAGTCATAGAAATTTTTGCAACAAAATCTGCAGAGTTTCATTTAGGGCTCATGCACACAAACGTATTTTCTTTCCGCTTCCGTTACGTTTTTTTGTGGACAACTTAAATGGGTCCACAAAAACAACGGAAGGTACTCCGTGTGCATTCCGTTACCGTATTTCCATATTTCCGTTCCGCAAAAAAGTAGTGCATCTCCTATTATTGTCTGCAAATCACGGTCCGAGGCCCCTTTCAAGTCAATGGGTCCGCAAAAAGTACTGAACGCACACGGAACACATCTGTATGTCATCCGTATTTCGCGGATCCATACTGTAGAAATGCTATGTCCAGCCCATATTGCTCATGTGTTTGGTGATTAATAAGTTACTGTTTCCGATCCGCAAAAAACATATCGCATACGGAAACCATACGGATATGTTTTGTGGAATAACGTAACGGAATACGACTTAAATCAGAGAAAAAAAAACCTCAGATACAGAACAACGGATCAGTGAAAAACGGACCTTAACCACCTCAGCCCCCTTAGCTTAAACACCCTTAATGACCAGGCCACTTTTTACACTTCTGCACTACACTATTTTAACCGTTTATTGCTCGGTCATGCAACTTACCACCCAAATGAATTTTACCTCCTTTTCTTCTCACTAATAGAGCTTTCATTTGGTGGTATTTCATTGCTGCTGACATTTTTACTTTTTTTGTTATTAATCGAAATTTAACGATTTTTTTGCCAAAAAATGACATTTTTCACTTTCAGTTGTAAAATTTTGCAAAAAAAACGACATCCATATATAAATTTTTCTCTAAATTTATTGTTCTACATGTCTTTGATAAAAAAAAAATGTTTGGCTAAAAAAAAAAAATGGTTTGGGTAAAAGTTATAGCGTTTACAAACTATGGCACAAAAATGTGAATTTCCGCTTTTTGAAGCAGCTCTGACTTTCTGAGCACCTGTCATGTTTCCTGAGGTTCTACAATGGCCAGACAGTACAAACACCCCACAAATGACCCCATTTTGGAAAGTAGACACCCTAAGGTATTCGCTGATGGGCATAGTGAGTTCATAGAACTTTTTATTTTTTGTCACAAGTTAGCGGAAAATGATGATGTATTTATTTATTTTTTTTCTTCTTACAACGTCTCATATTCCACTAACTTGTGACAAAAAATAAAAACTTCCATGAACTCACTATGCCCATTACGAAATACCTTGGGGTGTCTTCTTTCCAAAATGAGGTCACTTGTGGGGTAGTTATACTGCCCTGGCATTCTAGGGGCCCAAATGCGTGCGAAGTAGTTTGAAATCAAAATCTGTAAAAAATGGCCGGTGAAATCCGAAAGGTGCTCTTTGGAATGTGGGCCCCTTTGCCCACCTAGGCTGCAAAAAAGTGTCACACATGTGGTATCGCCGTACTCAGGAGAAGTTGGGCAATGTGTTTTGGGGTGTCATTTTACATATACCCATGCTGGGTGAGATAAATATCTCGGTCAAATGCCAACTTTGTATAAAAAAATGGGAAAAGTTGTCTTTTGCCAAGATATTTCTCTCACCCAGCATGGGTATATGTAAAATGACACCCCAAAACACATTGCCCAACTTCTCCTGAGTACGGTGATACCAGATGTGTGACACTTTTTTGCAGCCTAGGTGGGCAAAGGGGCCCACATTCCAAAGAGCACCTTTCGGATTTCACCGGCCATTTTTTACAGATTTTGATTTCAAACCACTTCTCACGCATTCGGGCCCCTAAAATGCCAGGGCAGTATAACTACCCCACAAGTGACCCCATTTTGGAAAGAAGACACCCCAAGGTATTTCGTGATGGGCATAGTGAGTTCATGGAAGTTTTTATTTTTTGTCACAAGTTAGTGGAATATGAGACTTTGTAAGAAAAAAATAAAATAAAAAAAATCATAATTTTCCGCTAACTTTTGACAAAAATTAAAAAATTCTAGGAACTCGCCATGCCCCTCACGGAATACCTTGGGGTGTATTCTTTCCAAAATGGGGTCATTTGTGGGGTAGTTATACTGCCCTGGCATTCTAGGGGCCCTAATGTGTGGTAAGTAGGTAAATGACCTGTGAAATCCTAAAGGTGCTCTTTGGAATGTGGGCCCCTTTGCCCACCTAGGCTGCAAAAAAGTGTCACACATGTGGTATCGCCGTATTCAGGAGAAGTTGGGCAATGTGTTTTAGGGTGTCTTTTTACATATACTCATGCTGGGTGAGAGAAATATCTCGGCAAAAGACAACTTTTCCCATTTTTTATACAAAGTTGGCATTTGACCATGATATTTATCTCACCCAGCATAGGTATATGTAAAATGACACCCCAAAACACATTGCCCAACTTCTCCTGAGTATGGCGATACCAGATGTGTGACACTTTTTTGCAGCCTAGATGCGCAAAGGGGCCCACATTCCTTTTATGAGGGCATTTTTAGACATTTGGATCCCAGACTTCTTCTCACGCTTTAGGGCCCCTAAAATGCCAGGGCAGTATAAATACCCCACATGTGACCCCATTTTGGAAAGAAGACACCCCAAGGTATTCAATGAGGGGCATGGCGAGTTCATAGAATTTTTTTTTTTTGGCACAAGTTAGCGGAAATTGATTTTTTATTTTTTTTTCTCAAAAAGTCTCCCTTTCTGCTAACTTGGGACAAAAATTTCAATCTTTCATGGACTCAATATGCCCCTCACGGAATACCTTGGGGTGTCTTCTTTCCGAAATGGGGTCACATGTGGGGTATTTATACTGCCCTGGCATTCTAGGGGCCCTAAAGCGTGAGAAGAAGTCTGGAATATAAATGTCTAAAAAATTTTACGCATTTGGATTCCGTGAGGGGTATGGTGACTTCATGTGAGATTTTATTTTTTGACACAAGTTAGTGGAATATGAGACTTTGTAAGAAAAAATAAATAAATTTCCGCTAACTTGGGCCAAAAAAATGTCTGAATGGAGCCTTACAGGGGGGTGATCAATGACAGGGGGGTGATCAATGACAGGGGGGTGACAAGGGAGTCTATATGGGGTGATCACCCCCCTGTCATTGATCACCCGCCTATAATGATCCATTCAGATGTCTGTATGTGTTTTGCGGATCCGATCCATGTATCCGTGGATCCGTAAAAAACATACGGACATCTGAATGCAGCCTTACAGGGTGGTGATCAATGACAGGGGGGTGATCAATGACAGGGGGGTGATCAGGGAGTCTATATGGGGTGATCACCTCCGTCATTGATCACTCCCCTGTAAGGCTCCATTCAGACGTCCGTATGTGTTTTGCGGATCCGATCCATCTATCAGTGGATCCGTAAAAATCATACGGACGTCTGAATGGAGCCTTACAGGGGGGTGATCAATGACAGGGGGGTGATCAGGGAGTCTATATGGGGTGATCACCTCCGTCATTGATCACTCCCCTTTAAGGCTCCATTCAGACGTCCGTATGTGTTTTGCGGATCCGATCCATCTATCAGTGGATCCGTAAAAATCATACGGACGTCTGAATGGAGCCTTACAGGGGGTGATCAATGACAGGGGGGTGATCAAATATAGGGGGAGATCAGGGAGTCTATATGGGGTGATCAGGGGTGAATAAGGGGTTAATAAGTGACAGGGGGGGTGTAGTGTAGTGGTGTTTGGTGCTACATATTACTGAGCTACCTGTGTCCTCTGGTGGTCGATCCAAACAAAAGGGACCACCAGAGGACACAGGTAGCAGGTATATTAGACGCTGTTATCAAAACAGCGTCTAATATACCTGTTAGGGGTTAAAAAAATCACATCTCCAGCCTGCCAGCGAACGATCGCCGCTGGCAGGCTGGAGATCCACTCGCTTACCTTCCGTTCCTGTGAACGCGCGCGCCTGTGTGCGCGCGTTCACAGTAAATCTTGCGTCTCGCGAGAGGATGCGTATATGCGTCCAGGAGGAATCAATCAACCACCTCCAGGACGCGTCGCTGCGTTCGGCGGTCAAACAACAACGGTCGTGCGCATGAGCCCTTACAATGACCGGCTTTATATGCCGGTCTTTGTTTCCCCTCTGTACTGCCACAGAATTCATTAACCCCTTCCCGACAAGTGCCGTACATGTACGGAGCTGTGGGACGTGACTTGCTGCCAGCGCCGTAAATGTACAGTGGGCTGATTGGGCGGGTGCAGAAACTTTGCCTGCTCTGTCAGCAGGGGTCCGGCTATTCCTGACAGCTGAGCCCCTGACGTATATGCCAGCATCAGTGAATACATAAATGCCATTGCATTAACCCCTTCTATGCCGCTGTCAGCGCTGGCCACAGCATATACGGGGTTTGTGGAGAAAGGGGGCCACTTTTAGTTCCCAGTCCATCCCTGCACTACTGCCAGTAATACACTGACAGTCTATGTATTACTTTACACATGTATTATAAGGCATTGTAGAGGGGATCAGACCCCCAAAAGTTGAAGTCCCACAGTGGGACAAAAATAAAAAGTTAGAAAAAAAAGTGTATTTCATAATAAAATAAAATAAAGTTGATTAAGTGTGGTTGATTAAGTGTGTGACTTAAGATTAAGAGAGGGAGTATCTGAGAGCTAAATTATTTGTGGACATTGATGAGTGGCTGTGTTTGACTGTATTTTGTGCTGTGATAACACTTTTTTTTTTTTTTTCTCCAGGGGTTGCACAGGTGAGCAAGTAGGGTGTGGCTGTTTAATTAGGGTGTGGCTGTCTAATTAGGAGACTTTAAAAACTCAGCAGTAAGAACAGCACAGCCTTTTTGATTCCAGAGGGGAAGCAAACCAGGCTGGTGCAGTGAGCTGCATTTATATTAATATAAGCAGATATATAACGCGAGTTTGACCGCGACGCGTGGTTGTGTAAGTGTGTGACTTAAGATTAAGTGACTTTATATTCAGGGACTTCGGAGGGGGACTGCAATTAGCCTGTATATTATTACTACATTGTATTGTATTTTTTTTCTTTTGTGGTGTAATCCCCATTTAGTATGTGTTGCACAATTGACAACGCAGTCCAGTGCACATCTTGCATGATGTATGCAGTCCTGGAACAGCCGTTCCAGGGTGAATTTCTTTGTTCAAGATGTGAGCAAATTACCCGTTTGGAATCGCTAATCGAGTCTCTAAATGGGCAAGTTGCAACACTGAGAGGCATTGACAATTTGCAAAAAAGTTTGCTTCTCACCGAGCAAGCACTCTTTGGGGTAGATGAGGGAGAGGGTGACAGAGAGGAGGCTGAGGAAAGTGAGGTAGCTAGCTGGGTAACATTTAGAAAGCAGGGTAGAGGGAAGAGTGCCAGGGAGGCTAGCCCTGATCTGACACACCCCAACAAGTTTGCACGTTTGGCAGATGAGGGGGATGTCAGTCCAGGGACGGCACTGCCGCAGCCGGACACTTCCTCTGCCAGTCAGGGGAATGTCAGCTCCGGTAAGCAGGGGACCAGGAGAGCAGGGCAGGCCAGACAGGTGCTGGTAGTGGGAGACTCAATTATTAGGGGAACAGATAGGGAAATCTGTCACAAAGACCGTGATCGCCGAACAGTGTGCTGTCTTCCTGGCGCTAGAGTTCGACATATCGCGGATCGGGTTGACAGATTACTGGGAGGGGCTGGAGAAGATCCAGCGGTCATGGTCCATATCGGAACCAATGACAAAGTTAGGGGTAGGTGGAGAGTCCTTAAAAATGATTTCAGGGATTTAGGGCAAAAGCTTAGGGCAAGGACCTCAAAGGTAGTATTTTCCGAAATACTACCGGTACCACGGGCCACACAAGAAAGGCAGCGGGAGATTAGGGAAATTAACAAGTGGCTCAAGAACTGGTGTAGGATGGAGGGGTTTGGGTTCCTGGAGAACTGGGCCGACTTCGCTGTCGGCTACAGCCTCTATCGTAGGGACGGGCTGCACCTCAATGGGGAAGGAGCAGCTGTGTTGGGGAAGAAGATGGCTAGAAGGTTGGAGGAGTGTTTAAACTAGGGACTGGGGGGGAGGGTAATTACACTATAGAAGGGGAAGATAGTGCAGATAGAGACCGGGGGCAAGGTAGTGGGACTGGGGGAGAAATGGAAGGAGGGACAAGAACAGTTCAGAAGGAAAGGTGTAGGGTAAAAGATATACATAAACCTCTCATATGTATGTATACTAATGCCAGAAGTCTGACTAATAAAACTGGTGAACTGGAATTAGTGATGTGTGAGGAGGACTATGACATAGTGGGAATAACTGAGACATGGCTGGATGATAGCTATGACTGGGCAGTTAATGTACAAGGTTACAGTCTGTTCAGAAAGGATCGTCAAAACCGGAGAGGTGGAGGGGTCTGCCTTTATGTAAAATCTTGTCTAAAGCCCACACTCCGTGAAGATATAAGTGAGGGACATGAACATGTGGAGTCACTGTGGGTAGAGATACATGGAGCTAAAAACAACAATAAATTACTAATAGGAGTCTACTATAAACCACCTAATATACCAGAGTCCACAGAAAATCTACTACTAAACGAGATAGACAAGGCGGCAAATCATAATGAGGTGGTTATTATGGGGGACTTCAACTACCCAGATATAGACTGGGAAACTGAAACTTGTATATCTCATAAAGGAAACAGATTCTTGGCAATAACCAAAGACCATTATCTCTCCCAACTGGTTCAGGACCCGACTAGAGGGACGGCCATACTGGACTTAATATTAACCAATAGACCTGACAGAACAACAGACGTGCAGGTTGGGGGACACCTGGGAAATAGTGACCATAAAGTAATAACCTTCCAATTATCATTCAAAAGAGCGTTTCTACAGGGAGAAACAAAAATACCAAACTTCAAAAAAGCTAAATTTAGCCAACTAAGAGAGGCCATAGGCCTAACTAACTGGGACAAAGTCCTCAAAAATAAAAATACAGCCAAAAAATGGGATATCTTTAAAAACATCCTAAAATCTCATTGTGAGAGGTACATACCGTATGGGAATAAAAGGTTAAGGAACAAAAAGAAACCAATGTGGATAAACAGAACTGTAAAGAAAGCAATAAATGACAAAAAGAAAGCATATAAAACCCTAAAACAGGAGGGTAGCACGGAAGCACTGAAAAACTATAAGGAAAAAAACAGAACATGTAAAAAACAAATAAAAGCGGCCAAACTAGAGACCGAGAGATTAATTGCCAAACAGAGTAAAACTAACCCTAAAATGTTCTTCAATTATATAAATGTTAAAAAGTATAAATCTGAAGGTGTCGGCCCTTTAAAGAGTAATGAGGGGGGAGTCGCAGAGAGCGACGAGGAGAAAGCAAAGCTGTTAAATATTTTTTTCTCCAATGTATTCACTGAGGAAAATAAACTGTCAGATGAAATGCTGAATGCTGAAATAAATTCGCCATTAAAAGTGTCCTGTCTGACCCAGGAAGAAGTACAACAGCGACTTAAAAAAATCAAAATAGACAAATCGCCAGGACCGGATGGCATACACCCCCGTATCCTAAGGGAATTAAGTAATGTCATAGCCAGACCCTTATTTCTGATATTTGCGGACTCTGTACTGACAGGGAATGTCCCACAGGATTGGCGCATGGCAAATGTGGTGCCAATATTCAAAAAGGGTCCAAAAACAGAGCCTGGAAACTATAGGCCGGTAAGTTTAACATCTGTTGTGGGTAAACTGTTTGAAGGTTTTCTGAGAGATGCTATGTTAGAGCATCTTATGGGAAATAAGCAAATAACGCCATATCAGCATGGCTTCGTGAGGGATCGGTCATGTCAAACTAATTTAATCAGTTTCTATGAGGAGGTAAGTACTAGACTTGACAGCGGCAAATCAATGGATGTCGTGTATCTGGACTTCTCCAAAGCATTTGACACTGTACCTCATAAAAGGTTAGTATATAAAATGAGAATGCTCGGACTCGGAGAAAACGTCTGTAAGTGGGTAAGTAACTGGCTCAATGATAGAAAACAGAGGGTGGTTATTAACGGTACATACTCAGATTGGGTCACTGTCACTAGTGGAGTACCTCAGGGGTCAGTATTGGGCCCTATTCTCTTCAATATATTTATTAATGATCTTGTAGAAGGCTTGCATAGTAAAATATCAATTTTCGCAGATGACACTAAACTGTGTAAAGTAATTAACACTGAAGAGGACAGTATACTACTACAGAGGGATCTGGATAGATTGGAGGCTTGGGCAGATAAGTGGCAGATGAGGTTTAACACTGAGAAATGTAAAGTTATGCACATGGGAAGGAATAATGCAAGTCACCCGTACATACTAAATGGTAAAACACTCGGTAACACTGACATGGAAAAGGATCTAGGAATTTTAATAAACAGCAAACTAAGCTGCAAAAAACAGTGTCAGGCAGCGGCTGCCAAGGCCAATAAGATAATGGGTTGCATCAAAAGGGGCATAGATGCCCGTGATGAGAACATATTCCTACTACTTTACAAATCACTGGTCAGACCACACATGGAGTACTGTGTACAGTTCTGGGCTCCTGTAAACAAGGCAGACATAGCAGAGCTGGAGAGGGTCCAGAGGAGGGCAACTAAAGTAATAACTGGAATGGGGCAACTACAGTACCCTGAAAGATTATCAAAATTAGGGTTATTCACGTTAGAAAAAAGACGACTGAGGGGAGATCTAATTACTATGTATAAATATATCAGGGGGCAGTACAGAGATCTATCCCATCATCTATTTATCCCCAGGACTGTGACTGTGACGAGGGGACATCCTCTGCGTTTGGAGGAAAGAAGGTTTGTACACAAACATAGAAAAGGGTTCTTTACGGTAAGAGCAGTGAGACTATGGAACTCTCTGCCTGAGGAGGTGGTGATGGTGAGTACAATAAAGGAATTCAAGAGGGGCCTGGATGTATTTCTGGAGTGTAATAATATTACAGGCTATAGCTACTAGAGAGGGGTCGTTGATCCAGGGAGTTATTCTGATTGCCTGATTGGAGTCGGGAAGGAATTTTTTATTCCCCTAAAGTGAGGAAAATTGGCTTCTACCTCACAGGGTTTTTTTTGCCTTCCTCTGGATCAACTTGTAGGATGACAGGCCGAACTGGATGGACAAATGTCTTTTTTCGGCCTTATGTACTATGTTACTATGTTACTATGTAAAGTTTCAAGTAAAAAAAAGCGCCCTTTTCCTATAATTGTCATATAAAATTGTAAAAAATAGGGAAAAAAAGAAAAATAGACATATTAGGTATTACTATGTCCATATCGACTTGGTCTATAAAAATATCCCATTATCTACCCCGTCAGGTGAATGCTTTAACCCCTTAGTGACCAAGCCTGTTTGGGCCTTTATGACCAAGCGTTTTTCTTCCTTTTTTTATGGTCTCGTTCCAAGAGCTATAACTTTTTTATTTTTTCATCTATATAGCTTTATGAGGGCTTGTTTTTTACGGGACAAGTTGTAGTTTTTAATGGCGCCATTTTGGGGTACACATAACTTTCTGATTAACTTTTATTAACTCTTTCTGGGAGGGAGATGGGGAAAAATAGCAATACTGCCACTGCGTTTTTACATTATACATTTTTTGGCGTTCATTTTTCGGTACAAATAACATAATATCATTATTCTCTGGGTCAGTACGATTACAGTGATACTAAATACTTATAATTTTGTTTACGTTTTACTACTTTTTTTGCAATAAAACACCTTTTATTAACCAAAAAAATGATTTTGCATTGCCACTTCACAAGACCCATAACTTTTTTTTTTTATATGGAATTGTGTGAGGGCTTGATTTTTGAAAGACGACTTGTATTTTTCATTGGTATGATTTTGGAGTAAATGCCGCTTTTTTTTCGGTGGAAACTAAGAATAAATTTGAAATTCTGTCTTTTTTATTTTTTATTTTTTACGGCGTTCACCATAGGGGATAATTTATGTAATATTTATGTAGTCCCGGTCGTTACGGACGCGGCAATACCAAACATATGGGGGATATTTTCTTTTTGCAATTTTTTTCATTGAAAAGCGTATTTTCAATGGAAAAAAAAGTATATTTTTTTATTTTATGGAATTTTTTTTATTTAATAAATGTGTATTTTTTTTCTATTTTTTTTACTACTTAATAGTCCCACAAGGGGACTATAATATACAGTATTTTTATTGCTTTTAAAATGTAATGCATTATCTCTATAAAGCATTGCATTTCAATAGCAATGCTATTCAAACATTGACCAGCAGGCTGCGCCAGAGAGGCACAGCCTGCTGGAAATAACTGAAGACAGGCTCGGGGCCCTGATCGGAAGCAAGGTAAGCTTCCCAACACATCAGCACCCCGCGATCGCATTTTCGGGGTGCTGATGGGAGACAGAGGGAGTCCTTTACACTCCTGCTGGTCCGGGCTGTTAGACCAGGGACCCGGCTCTCATGTGAGAGCCAGATCCGCGCTCCCCGCTGCACGGGGGAGCCGTGCAGGGCTTAAACTGGGCCGCCGTAAAAACGCGGCGGCCCAGCCTAAGGCCCCTTAGTGACCGCCATAAAAACACGTATGGGTGGTCACTAAGGGGTTAAAATCGCAAAATATGTAATACTAAGTGATCAAAAAAAGTTGTATGTACCCAAAATGGTACTAATCAACAGTCATCGGCAATATAGCTCGCAGAAAATGGCAGCACAAAAACAAGATTTTTTTCTGTTCAAAAATGCTTTTACTGTGTAAAACTTAAAAAAAATAGACAAATTATTATGTATTGCCACATACGTAACCACTAGCTATAAAAAATATCACATGATCTACCCTGTCAGGTGAATGCTACATCAAAGTAAAAATAAAAACTGTGCCAAAACGTCAAAAAGTCATATGTACCCCCACAAAATATTACCAATGGAAACATCACCTCATCCCGCAAAAAATGAATGGTGTGCCCCTGCATCTATATAATATAATCGCTGGAAAAATAAAATGGCAACACAAAGACTAAATTATTTTCTTTTCAAAAATGCTGTGTAAAACTTAACAACAATTAAAAAAAAATTTCATATTAGGTATCGTTGCATCTGTAACAACCTGCTCTATAAAATATAGCCTTGCCCTGTCAAGTGAAGGCTATAAAAATAAATAAATAGAAACAGTGTCAGAAGTACCCCAAAATGGTACCAATTAAAATGTCACATCATCCCCCCAAAAATGAGCTCCACATAAGACAATCGCCCAAACAATAAAAAAAAAGTATGGCTTTCAAAAACTGTTGATGCAAAAACATGATTTTTTTTATATGTATAGCGTAAAACAAACTACAAACCGGATTCCAAAAAAGTTGGGACACTATACAAATCGTGAATAAAAACTGAATGCAATGATGTGGAGGTGCCAACTTCTAATATTTTATTCAGAATAGAACATAAATCACAGAACAAAAGTTTAAACTGAGAAAATGTACCATTTTAAGGGAAAAATATGTTGAATCAGAATTTCATGGTGTCAACAAATCCCCAAAAAGTTGAGACAAGGCCATTTTCACCACTGTGTGGCATCTCCCCTTCTTCTTACAACACTCAACAGACGTCTGGGGACCGAGGAGACCAGTTTCTCAAGTTTAGAAATAGGAATGCTCTCCCATTCTTGTCTAATACAGGCCTCTAACTGTTCAATCGTCTTGGGCCTTCTTTGTTGCACCTTCCTCTTTATGATGCGCCAAATGTTCTCTATAGGTGAAAGATCTGGACTGCAGACTGGCCATTTCAGTACCCGGATCCTTCTCCTACGCAGCCATGATGTTGTGATTGATGCAGAATGTGGTCTGGCATTATCTTGTTGAAAAATGCAGGGTCTTCCCTGAAAGAGATGACGTCTGGATGGGAGCATATGTTGTTCTAGAACCTGAATATATTTTTCTGCATTGATGGTGCCTTTCCAGACATGCAAGCTGCCCATGCCACACGCACTCATGCAACCCCATACCATCAGAGATGCAGGCTTCTGAACTGAGCGTTGATAACAACTTGGGTTGTCCTTGTCCTCTTTGGTCCGGATGACATGGCGTCCCAGATTTCCAAAAAGAACTTTGAATCGTGACTCGTCTGACCACAGAACAGTCTTCCATTTTGCCACACTCCATTTTAAATGATCCCTGGCCCAGTGAAAACGCCTGAGCTTGTGGATCTTGCTTAGAAATGGCTTCTTCTTTGCACTGTAGAGTTTCAGCTGGCAACGGCGGATGGCACGGTGGATTGTGTTCACTGACAATGGTTTCTGGAAGTATTCCTGAGCCCATTCTGTGATTTCCTTTACAGTAGCATTCCTGTTTGTGGTGCAGTGTCGTTTAACGGCCCGGAGATCACGGGCATCCAGTATGGTTTTACGGCCTTGACCCTTAGGCTAAGTTCACACGAACGTGCGTGACCCGTGGCCGTATTGCGGCCCGCAAATCGCGGGCCTCAATACACGGCCACAGTTCCGTGTGAATTCCGCATCACTGATGCGGACCCATTCACTTCAATGGGTCCGCTAATCCGGAATCGCGGAACGGCCGCACGGGACGGGACCCCTCGGAAGCACTACGGAGTGCCTCCTGGGGTTACGTCCCGTTGTTCTGTTCCGCTAAAAGATAGAACAAGTCCTATCTTTTCGCGGAACGGCCGGATATCGGACCCATTAAAGTGAATGGGTCCGCGATCCGATGCGGCTGACCTACGGCCGGCGAACAAGCATTGCGGCCCGCTATTTGCGGGCCGCTTCACAGGCACGGGTCACACACGTTCGTGTGAACCCGGCCTTACGCACAGAGATTGTTCCAGATTCTCTGAATCTTCGGATGATGTTATGCACAGTTGATGATGATAGATGCAAAGTCTTTGCAATTTTTCGTTGGGTAACACCTTTCTGATATTGCTCCACTATCTTTCTGCGCAACATTGTTGGAATTGGTGATCCTCTGAGAAGCTCTTTTTATACCCAATCATGCTGCCAATTGACCTAATTAGTGTTAATTGGTCTTCCAGCTCTTCGTTATGCTCAAATTTACTTTTTCCAGCCTCTTATTGCTACTTGTCCCAACTTTTTGGGGATTTGTTGACACCGTGAAATTTTGAATCAACGTATTTTTCCTTTAAAATGATACATTTACTCGGATTAAACGTTTGATCTGTCATCTACGTTCTATTACAAATAAAATATTGCCATTTGCCAGCTCCACATCATTGCATTCAGTTTTTATTCACAATTTGTTTAGTGTCCCAACTTTTTTGGAATCCGGTTTGTATATAAAATTGGTATCTCTGTAATCGTACAGACCAGCAGAATAAAGAAAATGTGTCACTTTTCCCGCACAGTGTACCCAAAAAAGACGGCAGAATTGTTGAATTTTTTTATCCTGCTTCCCAAAATGCAAAATAAAAAGTGATCCAAAATAAAATCATGATGGCAACTCATAACACAAAAAATAAGTCCTCACACATGTATGGTTGTCAGAAAATAGCTGTACTTGTACCCCAGAGACTGTTCGATACCAACATGGTGGCTGTAAACCAATCCATGAAAATCTGCGCTGCAAATGCTATATGGCGCTCCTTCCCTTCTGAGTCCTGTGGTGTTCCCCTGCATCAGTTTATCACCATATATGGGGTGTTGGAGTATTCAGGAAAAAATGGGTAACAAATTATGGGGCGTTTTTTCTCCTGTTTCCCCTTCTGAAAATGAAAAATCTGGGGCTAAAGCAAAATTCTATTGGAAGAAATGAATTTTTTTTAATTTTCACAGCCAAGTGTTTCTAAATTCCATAAAACGTCTGTTGGGTCAGAGTGCTCATTACACCCCTTACTAAATTCCTTGAAGGGTGTCGTTTCTAAAACTGTGTCACTTTTTGGGGATTCCATTGTAGGGGTACCTCAGGGTCTCTTCAAATACAACATGGTACCCATAAACCATTTCAACAAAATCTGCCCTCCAAAAACCATATGACGCGCCTTCAGTTCTGACCAATGTCATGTGCCCATAAAGCAGTTTATGACCACATATTGAGTGTTTCTGAAAAATGCATTAACATACAAAATATGCAAATAAATTTCACCTTTATTTTCCTTTAATTCTTCTGGAACACCTAAAGGGCTAACAACGTTTCTAAAATCAGTTTTGATGGGGTCATTTATGGGTGGTTTCAAAAATTCTAAGGCCCCTTTCACACGAGTGAGTATATCGCGCGGGTGCAATGCATGATGCCAACGCATTGCACCCGCACGGAATCCGGACCCATTCATTTTAATGGGTCTGTGTACATGAGCGTTGATTTTCACGCATCACTTGTGTGTTGCATGAAAATCGCAGCAGGTTCTATATTCTGCGATTTTCACGCAACGCTGGCCCCATAGAAGTGAATGGAGCTGCGTGAAAATAGCATCGCATCTGCAAGCAAGTGCGGATGCGATGCGTTTTTCACGGATGGTTGTTAAAAGATGTTGTTTGTAAACAGTCAGTTTTTTATCACGCGCGTGCAAAACGCGTTAAGTCGCATTGCACCCTCGCGATAAAAACTGAACAACTGAACGCGATCGCAAACAAAACTGAATGGACTCAGAATCTCAGAATCTATTCGATAAAAACCATTCCAAAGTGATTACCACATAAAATGACACGTCAGATTTGCAAAAATAGGCCTGGGCAGGAAGGTGATAACAAGCCTGGGGTAAAAGGGGTTAATTAGGTGCACCTCCAGCAGTCTGTGCTCCTGGCGTAAAAACTACTCCAGCCCCTCACTAGAATAGTTTTTATTCCTGGAAATGGTAAATTTGCCGGAGCTGAATTACACCCACCACTCCCAAGTGGTGAGCAGGGCGCAAAAATGCCTGTGCGACAAAATACCGTCACATGGGCATTTAAAAAGTCACAAACAGCCGTCTTGTGACCATTTTTATGTTAAAAACTGATGTAAAATTATTTGTAAATGACCCCCCATTGTGGCTTTCCACTGGTGTTTTCTTTATTGTATTTTTCCCCTATACAGCAGGTGTTCTGTCCCTTTACTACATATACCTTATGTCTTTATCTTTTTGCGGGTCTGTGGAATGGACACATGGATGCGGACAGCACACTGTGTGCTGTTTGCATTTTTTACTGCCCAAATTAAATAAATGGATCTGCATCCTATCCGCAAAATATTTGGATCGGATGTGGACCAAAAATACGGTCATGTGTCTTAGGCCTCATGCACACAACCGATGTTTGGGTCCGCATCCGAGCCGCCAAAACGGCGGCTCAGATGCGGACCTATTGACTTCAATGGGGCCGCGAAAGATGCGGACAGCACTCCGTGTGCTGTACGCATCCGTGGCTCCATTCCGCGGCCCCACTAAAAAAATATAACATGTCCTATGTTTGTCCGCGCTTTGACATTCGTGTGCATTTCGTATTTTGCGAAACGGAACAGCTGGCCCTTCATAGAACAGTACTATCCTTGTACGTAATGCGGACAATAATAGGACATGTTCTATTTTTTGTGGAATGGAAATACAGACATACGGAAACGTAATGCACAGAGTAACTTCAGTTTTTTTTGCAGACGATTTGAAGTGAATGGTTCCGCATACGGTCCGCAAAAAAACGGAGATGACACGGAAAGAAAATATGTTCATGTGCATGAGGCCTAAGAATGGCAACCGCTCATGAGTGTGATGTCCGCATCTGAAGTGTCCGTTCCGTAGCCCCGCAAAAAAGATAGAACATGTCCTATTCTTGTCTGCATTACAGACAGGATAGGACTGTTCTATTATGGGCTGGACGCACACACATTCAGCTCTGCTGTACACATACAGTTCTGTTTCAAACATGCAGCGCTGCTACACACATACATCTCTGCTACACACATACAGCACTGCTATACACCTAAATCTCTGCTATACATATACAGTTATACTACACACATATAGCTCTGTTACACACATACAGCTTTGCTATACACATGTAATTCTGGAACACACATACAGCACTGCTACACACATACAGTTCTGATACACACCAACAGCAATGTTATACACATACAATTCTGTTACACACATACAGCACTGCTACACACATACAGAGCTCCTACACAGTCCTTTTATACACAAACAGCTCTGCTATACACACAAAGTTTTGCTATACACATACAATTCTGTTATACACATACAGCTGTGCTACACGCACACAGTTCTGTTACACACACACTTTAATAAAAACTCACATTTCCCTACACTAGTTCCCTAGTATAGTTTTCCTGCTCTGGCTCTTCCCATTGATGACATCATCAAAGGTCCTTAAGCTGGACTTGGACTTTTCCTTTCCTTTCAGTACAGCCTAGGAGCTTTCTCCCCATGCACTGGATGGTTCAGACTGCTCTCCTGCCTGCCGCTGATCATACAGATCGGTGTCAGCAGGGAGGGAGAAGTGTGCGCAGATGCACACTATCTTACTGATCCAGCAAAGCGCTGATTATTATAGGGCGTCTCGCCATGCTGGATCTCCCTGTCTGCGTATTATAAAACAGAGGCATTTTTTTTTTCTTGCTAAAAGGTGTGTCTTATAAATAGAGTATATATTAACCCATTCAGCCACTTCTTCAGACTTGGTATGGTGCGGGCTGCTGCAGAAAACATAGCCGGTGCCAACTGTATAATACAGCAGACACCCTGCCGCAAGGACGAGGAATGGCATTCATGCTGAACCCCCTCATTAAACCCCTCAGATGCTGCGATCAACAGCGATTGCGGCATATAGCTCCCTCTGCCTTCCAATCGGAGCCCCCGCAGTGAATTTGTGGGGCTCCGATTCGTTACTATTACAGCCTGGGAACTACTGAAGCTTCAGTCGAAGGTCCAACTTCCTTACTGGCTTACATTTAGACCATTTTCTACACCTAAAATAAGCGTAGAAAATGATGGATATTTCTGGATAGTAAAGTACTCCCTATATTTTTTGTGTGTTCAGAAATGTTTTTTTCTTTGTTTTTGTTTGTTGTGCATCCCACATACTGTAAAAAACATGCAACACATAAAATTGTTGTATTTTACCCTTTATAAGACGCATCTGATGATAAGATGCACCTATGTTTTGGAGGAGGAAAATAGGAAAAAAATATTTTGAAATAAAATAACAAAATATTTCAATCTGTTATAAGGGAATCTGGTGCTGACACACTGTTATCGGGGGATCTGCGGATGACGCAAAGTTATGGGGGATCTGTGGATGACACACTGTTATCGGGGGATCTGCGGATGACGCAAAGTTATGGGGGATCTGAGGATGACACATTGCATCATCCGCAGATCCCCCGATAACAAAGTTATAGGGGATCTGTGGATGACACACTGTTATCGGGGGATCTGCAGATGATGCAAAGTTATGGGGGATCTGAGGATGATGCAAAGTTATGGGGGATCTGAGGATGATGCAAAGTTATGGGGGATCTGAGGATGATGCAAAGTTATGGGGGATCTGAGGATGATGCAAAGTTATGGGGGATCTGAGGATGATGCAAAGTTATGGGGGATCTGAGGATGACACACTGTTACCGGGGGATCTTCGAAAGACACACTTTTATGGGGAGATCTGCAGATGATGCACTGTTATGGGGGATCTGTTGATGACACACTGTTATGAGGGGATCTGCGGATAATGCAATGTTATAAGGAATCGGCAGATGATGCACTGTTATGGGGGGATCTGCGGAAGACACACTATTATGGGGGGATCTGCGGATGACGCACTGTTATGGGGGATCTGTTAATGACACACTGTTATGAGGGGATCTGCGGATGATGCAATGTTATAAGGAATCGGCAGATGATGCACTGTTATGGGGGTATCTGTGGATAACACACTGTTATGTTATGTGACTATACCTCCCCTCATCCTTAGGAATGCATCCCAGCCCTGCAGTACATGGATGCATTCTTAAGGATGAGGGGGGTTATTGTCACATTTAATATAAACCCTTACCAATAAACACCAATTATGGTACAGTCCCTCAACAGGAACACTGTCCAGGGACTGTACCATAATTGGCCTAAATATTTATATTAAACGTGACTATAACTCCGCTCATCCTTAAGAATACACCATGTACTGCAGTACATGGTGCATTCCTGTGGATGAGGGAGGTTATAGTCACGTTTAATATAAAGATTTAGGCCAATAATGGTGCAAATGTACACAACTCTTACTTTTAGTAGACCTGCTGATGTTACACAGAAATGCAAATCCTCAGATGTTAAAGATATCACAGCCGCACAGGTAGCAATTGGCCAGAAAGATGTCTTTTTATATTAGATTGAGCAATCCTTCTTACTCTGCACTTAAAGGGTTTCTGTTCCCCTAATTTTCGCTATTAAACAGGCTGACATTATAGATGTGAAAAAGTCACCTGAATTTAACTCTGCATTTCTTTTATTTAAGTATGCCCCCGTTTTCGTGCAATTTTAACTTTTATTATATGCAAATGGGCCTCTAGGAGCAGGGGGGGCGGGGGGTGTTGCACCTGCTCCTAGAGGCTCCTTTCGCCCACCTCATTTCCACAAGCTTTTGTCTTGATTGACAGGGCTAGGCCAGCGTTGGTTCTCCCGCTGGCCCCGTCTGCCGTGTAAATCTCGCTCCTGCGCCGTCCCGTTCCTTGAGGCTCATTTGCATATAATAAAAGTTAAAATTACACAAAAATGGGGGCATACTTTATTTTTATTTATTTTTAATATTTTTTTTATTTCAACCAGTGATAAAAAACAGTACATACCAAAATCTGGTCGTAACTACATCAGATTCTTTCAAATTATACAATTAAAAAAGAAATACAAAAACAATACTTAAAAGGAACCTGTCACCGGGATGTCCCCATAGCTCTGTGTGCTTTTATTGTGGAAAAAAAACGATTTGATACATATGCAAATTAACCTGAGATGAGTCAGAGCTTGAAAATACGACTCTTCTCTGGTCACACAAGTAAGATATGACTCTTTTATGTTAATTTGCATATGTATCAAATCGATTTTTTTTCACAATAAAAGCACACAGAGCTATTGGGACTGGATATTGCGGATGTGTTAGTGGTCATCTAGCAACCCATGTCCGCAGCCCTATACCCAAAGTGCCGGTGACAGGTTCCCTCTAAGTAACCTAAAACAAAAAGAAAAAAAAACACCACATGTCCACCCTTTCCCTCTCCCCCCATCCTCATTTTTTCGGGGCCAGGAACTTCCCAGACTGATAAACAGAACCCATGGGCATAACACCAGCTGGAATTATCTTCACTATTCTGGCCAGTATGACCAGGTTTTTTCCCACTTTATTTTTTGTTGCTTCTTTTGAATAGCAAGTCTCTCATAACTCTTCACCTTACAGACTAATTGAAACCACTCTACTGCTTCCGGGGGTCTAGTTGAGCCCCAATTTCTAGCAATTATTACTCTAGCAAGCATCAGATCCTTCATCCAAAAAATATTTTCTCGTCCCCCACTGTCAAAGAGGGATGCACCTAGCACCGCTTGTGCCATATCCCTAGCATAATTACATGGGGAGCGCCTCCCTAGCTCAGAAAAGATATTTCCCCCAAAAATCTGGATTATGGGGCAAGACCAGATAAGATGTAAGAAATCAGGCTGCTCACTATTACACTTCCGATATCTATCTGGTAAGTTCTTATACAACTTAGAAAGAGAAGTCGGAGTGTAATATAGGCGATGCAAAATTTTAAACTGAATTAGTCTGTTATGATTCCCAGACATAGATGACTTTCTAATATTTTTATATAAAGACTCCCAGTTGAGTGTACTATTATTCCCTATATCTTGCCCCCATTTTAATTCACTTTTGAACTTAATAATTATACCCATTTCTTTCCTCAATTTGCTATAAATTTGTGAAATAGATACTCTGTTCTGTTTCAAATTATAACACCAATCCGTGAACTCGTGTGTCTTGATCAAAAAGGAATCTTTATCTTTAGTACTAACAAAGGCATGTTTTATCTGATGTTTTTTATATCTTAATAAAGTGTTAATCATTTTATCCCCATATATATTCTCTAAACTTCTAATATACCCTAAGTGAACTATATGCGCCACTTTAATAATTCCTATCCTTTCCCAGAACCTATGGTCTTCAATCCTCATAAATTCCCTAAAATTTAATTCCCTTAAATTATACCATAAGGGAGTGAAATTAAGTGTATAAGAGAGCCCTAATATTAATTTAAGTGTGTTCCATAGTAAGGGTCCATTCACACGTCCGTTTTTTCTTTCCTGATCTGTTCCGTTTTTTGCTGAACAGATCTGGACCAGATCTGGACCCATTCATTTTCAATGGGTCCTGGAAAAAAACGGACAGCTCAATGTCTGATTTTTTTCAGGACCCATTGAAAATGAATGGGTCCAGATCTGGTCCAGATCTGTTCAGCAAAAAACGGAACAGATCAGGAAAGAAAAAACGGACGTGTGAATGGACCCTAATTGCATTGCGTGACTTATAATACATTCTTTCCCTCGTAGTCCCAAGTATCCGGTTTCTAAAACACTTAGTACATCTCGCTGGCTTCCCATGTAGTTACTGATAAACTGGGGGAATATATAATCGAAACCATTCAGATACAATTGGATCTGAGCCGCCAAGTAATAACCTCGAATACAGGGTAGAGATAATCCCCCGTCCTCCTCTGCTAACCAAAGAGAATTCTGCTTAATTCGGACTCTTTTTCTGCCCCAGATTAATTCATTGAGCAGTTTCTCCAATGTTTTAAAGAAGTCCTCAATCCAGATAGTACAAGGAGTGATGTAATAGAGTATCTGTGGAAGTAGTACCATTTTGATGAGGGCAATCCTATCTGCTTGACCCAGCCTCAATTTTTACCAAAGTCGCACTTTATTTTTAATTCTATCAATCAATGGGATGATGTTCAGTTTAATGTAATCCACCAAGGAAGGGCCAATCCTAATTCCCAGATACTCTGTCTGTTAATGATAGGGCCCTAACCTCAACTACTTTGATTTTGGGGGGGGAGGGGGGGGGGCTATTTATATGGAGTAAAGCAGAGTTTCAGCCAATTTACCTTATATCCTGAGAACGTACCATATATTTATTAATGATCTTCATTAGGGATGAGCGAACCCGAACTGTATAGTTCGGGTTCGTACCGAATTTTGGGGTGTCCGTGACACGAATCCGAACATTTTCGTAAAAGTCCGGGTTCGGGTTCGGTGTTCGGTGCTTTCTTGGCGCTTTTTGAAAGGCTGCAAAGCAGCCAATCAACAAGCGTCATACTACTTGCCCCAAGAGGCCATCACAGCCTTGCCTACTATTGGCATGGCTGTGATTGGCCAGTGCAGCATGTGACCCAGCCTCTATATAAGCTTGGGTCACGTAGCGCTGCACGTCACTCTGCTGATACAAGTGTAGGGAGAGGTTGCAGCTGCGACGTTAGGGCGAGATTAGGCAGTGATTAACTCCTCCAAAAGACTTCATTCAGTGATCGATCTACAGCTGTGGATCATTGAACTGCTTCTATTCAATTGCTCAGTGTTTTTAGGCTGCCCAGAGCGTTTTTCAGTCACTTTTTTCTGGGGTGATCGGCGGCCATTTTGTGGCTTGTGGTGCACCAGCACAAGCTACCACCAAGTGCATTTAACCATCAATAGTGTGGTTATTTTTTGCTATATCCTACATCAGGGTCAAGCTTTCATCAAGTGCATTTAACCATCAATAGTGTGGTTATTTTTTGGCCATATACTACATCAGGGGCAAGTTGAGCCTGTCACCCAGCGCCTAAAAAATAGGCCTGACATTTATATTCATCCAAATCTGTACTGTTTTAGCTGGTCAAGTTATTTTTAGTGACCGTCAAAGCACAGTTTTTGTTCTGGGTTGAAAAACTATTCCCAAATTTGCAATTCTCAAAATTAGTGGTTTCTGCTGTATCAGGCCTACTTTAAATCTATCCCTAAAAGGGTATATTAGATTCAAGGTGCTGATAGGGTCATTCTGAAAAACTTAACACACACGCTACAGTGCAGATACAAGTCTAATTCTGTGATTAAACGTATACCTGACACACAGCGCCTAAAAAATAGGCCTCACATTTATATTCAGCTAAATCTGTCATTACTGGTGTGCCTGTATTAGTGTAATACGGTACCTAAATAGATAGCCAGATAGTGTTAGGTGTCTGTAAAAAAAAGGCCTGAATTTTAATTCAATACATTGGCCCGAATAATATTTTTCTTATTGTGGTGAACGGTAACAATGAGGAAAACATCTAGTAAGGGACGCGGACGCGGACGTGGACATGGTCGTGGTGGTGTTAGTGGACCCTCTGGTGCTGGGAGAGGACGTGGCCGTTCTGCCACAGCCACACGTCCTAGTGTACCAACTACCTCAGGTCCCAGTAGCCGCCAGAATTTACAGCCATATTTGGTGGGGCCCAATGCCGTTCTAAGGATGGTAAGGCCTGAGCAGGTACAGGCATTAGTCAATTGGGTGGCCGACAGTGCATCCAGCACGTTCACATTATCTCCCACCCAGTCTTCTGCAGAAAGCGCACAGATGGCGCATGAAAACCAAGCCCATCAGTCTGTCACATCACCCCCATGCATATCAGGGAAACTGTCTGAGCCTCAAGTTATGCAGCAGTCTCTTATGCTGTTTGAAGACTCTGCTGCCAGGGTTTCCCAAGGGCATCCACCTAGCCCTTCCCCAGGGATGGAAGAGATAGAATGCACTAACGCACAACCACTTATGTTTCCTGATGATGAGGACATGGGAATACCACCTCAGCACGTCTCTGATGATGACGAAACACAGGTGCCAACTGCTGCGTCTTTCTGCAGTGTGCAGACTGAACAGGAGGTCAGGGATCAAGACTGGGTGGAAGACGATGCAGGGGACGATGAGGTCCTAGACCCCACATGGAATGAAGGTCGTGCCCATGACTTTCACAGTTCAGAGGAAGAGGCAGTGGTGAGACCGAGCCAACAGCGTAGCAAAAGAGGGAGCAGTGGGCAAAATCAGAACAACCGCCGCCAAGAGAATACGCCTGCTACTGACCGCCGCCATCTGGGACCGAGAACCCCAAAGGCAGCTTCAAGGAGTTCCCTGGCATGGCACTTCTTCAAACAATGTGCTGACGACAAGACCCGAGTGGTTTGCACGCTGTGCCATCAGAGCCTGAAGCGAGGCATTAACGTTCTGAACCTTAGCACAACCTGCATAACCAGGCACCTGCATGCAAAGCATGAACTGCAGTGGAGTAAACACCTTAAAAACAAGGAAGTCACTCAGGCTCCCCCTGCTACCTCTTCTGCTGCTGCCGCCTCGGCCTCTTCTGCTGCTGCTGCCGCCTCGGCCTCTTCCTCCGCCTCTGGAGGGACGTTGGCACTTGCAGCCCAGCAAACATGGGATGTACCACCAACACCACCACCTGCGTCACCAAGCATCTCAATCATGTCACACGGCAGCGTTCAGCTCTCCATCTCACAAACATTTGAGAGAAAGCGTAAATTCCCACCTAGCCACCCTCGATCCCTGGCCCTGAATGCCAGCATTTCTAAACTACTGGCCTATGAAATGCTGTAATTTAGGCTGGTGGACACAGACAGCTTCAAACAGCTCATGTCGCTTGCTGTCCCACAGTATGTTGTTCCCAGCCGGCACTACTTCTCCAAGAGAACCGTGCCTTCCCTGCACAACCAAGTATCCGATAAAATCAAGTGTGCACTGCGCAACGCCATCTGTGGCAAGGTCCACCTAACCACACATACGTGGACCAGTAAGCACGGCCAGGGACGCTATATCTCCCTAACTGCACACTGGGTAAATGTAGTGGCGGCTGGGCCCCAGGCGGAGAGCTGTTTGGCGCACGTCCTTCCGCCGCCAAGGATCGCAGGGCAACATTCTTTGCCTCCTGTCTCCTCCTCCTCTTACTCAGCTTCCTCCTCCTCTTCTTCCACCTGCTCATCCAGTCAGCCACACACCTTCACCACCAAGTTCAGCACAGCCCGGGGTAAACATCAGCAGGCCATTCTGAAACTCATATGTTTGGGGGACAGGCCCCACACCGCACAGGCGTTGTGGCGGGGTATAGAACAACAGACCGACGAGTGGTTGCTGCCGGTGAGCCTCAAGCCTGGCCCGGTGGTGTGCGATAATGGGCGAAATCTCGTTGCAGCTCTGGGACTAGCCGGTTTGACGCACATCCCTTGCCTGGCACATGTGCTGAATTTGGTGGTGCAGAAGTTCATTCACAACTACCCCGACATGTCAGAGCTGCTGCATAAAGTGTGGGCCGTCTGTTCGCGCTTCCGGCGTTTACACCCTGCCGCTGCTCGCCTGTCTGCGCTACAGCGTAACTTCGGCCTTCCCGCTCACCACCTCATATGCGACGTGCCCACCAGGTGGAACTCCACCTTGCACATGCTGGACAGACTGTGCGAGCAGCAGCAGGCCATAGTGGAGTTTCAGCTGCAGCACGCACGGGTCAGTCGCACTGCGGATCAGCCCCACTTCACCACCAATGACTGGGCCTCCATGCGAGACCTGTGTGCCCTGTTGCGCTGTTTCGAGTACTCCACCAACATGGACAGTGGCGATGACGCCGTTATCAGCGTTACAATACCACTTCTATGTCTCCTTGAGAAAACACTTAGGGCGATGATGGAAGAGGAGGTGGCCCAGGAGGAAGAGGAGGAAGAGGGGTCATTTTTAGCACTTTCAGGCCAGTCTCTTCGAAGTGACTCAGAGGGAGGTTTTTTGCAACAGCAGAGGCCAGGTACAAATGTGGCCAGACAGGGCCCACTACTGGAGGACGAGGATGAGGAGGAGGAGGAGGTGGAGGTGGAGGAGGATGAGGATGAAGCAGGTTCACAGCAGGCTGGCACCCAACGCAGCTCGGGCCCATCACTGGTGCGTGGCTGGGGGGAAACACAGGACGATGACGATACGCCTCCCACAGAGGACAGCTTGTCCTTACCTCTGGGCAGCCTGGCACACATGAGCGACTACATGCTGCAGTGCCTGCGCAACGACAGCAGAGTTGCCCACATTTTAACGTGTGCGGACTACTGGGTTGCCACCCTGCTGGATCCCTGGTACAAAGACAATGTGCCCACCTTACTTCCTACACTGGAGCGTGATAGGAAGATGCGCGAGTACAAGCGCACGTTGGTAGACACGCTACTGAGAGCATTCCCAAATGTCACAGGGGAACCAGTGGAAGCCCAAGGCGAAGGCAGAGGAGGAGCAAGAGGTCGCCAACGCAGCTGTGTCACGGCCAGCTCCTCTGAGGGCAGGGTTAGCATGGCAGAGATGTGGAAAAGTTTTGTCACCACGCCACAGCTAACTGCACCACCACCTGATACGGAACGTGTTAGCAGGAGGCAACATTTCAATAACATGGTGGAACAGTACCTGTGCACACCCCTCCACGTACTGACTGATGGTTCGGCCCCATTCAACTTCTGGGTCTCCAAATTGTCCACGTGGCCAGAGCTAGCCTTTTATGCCTTGGAGGTGCTGGCCTGCCCGGCGGCCAGCGTTTTGTCTGAACGTGTATTCAGCACGGCAGGGGGCGTCATTACAGACAAACGCAGCCGCCTGTCTACAGCCAATGTGGACAAGCTGACGTTCATAAAAATGAACCAGGCATGGATCCCACAGGACCTGTCCATCCCTTGTGCAGATTAGACATTAACTACCTCCCCTTAACAATATATTATTGTACTCCAGGGCACTTCCTCATTCAATCCTATTTTTATTTTCATTTTACTATTATATTGCGGGGCAACCCAAAGTTGAATGAACCTCTCCTCTGTCTGGGTGCCGGGGCCTAAATATGTGACAGTGGCCTGTTCCAATGGTGGGTGACGTGAAGCCTGATTCTCTGCTATAACATGAAGACTGATTCTGTGCTGACATGAAGCCAGATTCTCTGTTACGGGACCTCTCTCCTCTGCCTGGGTGCCGGGGCCTAAATATGTGACAGTGGCCTGTTCCAGTGGTGGGTGACGTGAAGCCTGATTCTCTGCTATGACATGAAGACTGATTCTGTGCTGACATGAAGCCAGATTCTCTGTTACGGGACCTCTCTCCTCTGTCTGGGTGCCGGGGCCTAAATATGTGACAGTGGCCTGTTCCAGTGGTGGGTGACGTGAAGCCTGATTCTCTGCTATGACATGAAGACTGATTGCAGGTAAGTAAAAAGAAGACGGTCCTGGAGACATATGAGGTTCCTCTTTCAGCTTTGCTTTAATGGTTAATCAAAATAACAGACATCACCACCTTCCACATGACATAGCGTTGACGCGTTTCGGGTAACCACCCTTAGTCGTAACAGTTTGCCAAGTGTGGCATTCCTATTTAAAGGAGTCAAGGAACACTCCCCCCCTGTGACAGGGAAGGGAGTCTCCGACTTCATAGGTTGCCACACACATCAACACACCTTGCAACCATGATTAACATAATTGCTATCACACTATGCGGACACTGCCCGGAGGAAAATTAACCCTGGGGTCACCGTGGCACTTGCTTACTATCAATAGCCGCATAGTGTGAATGTATCCTTGTTTAAAAATCCATTTATCATTCCCTATTAACATGTTACATAAAATAAAAATACAATAAAACAAAGAAAACAATGGCCCTCAGAACTCCCATCAGTTACAACCTATTACATCAGGGTAAATTGTACTAGACAGCTTGATAGTGTTATATATAGTTAAATACAAATTGTCAGTAAATTGTTCCCATCATAATTCATCATATAACAGCAGTGCCGACATCCTGCGTTGAACATAGTATGCAGGTGTCAGCACTGTATATACACGTATAACCCGTGATAGGTCACAAGTGCCATGATGAGGCCGATTTTCAATCGCTTCATATTAGGCCGAAAAGACGCACCGTCTGACTATAGTCCTATGTTGGAAGACCGATGAACAGAGATGTGTGCGGACCTCAGGACAGTCTGTCAGGGCAAATCAGTAAGTGTATTTTAACCATAATACCAAGTTGCCAGCATAGATGGACAGTTCAATTTGTTTCATAGTCTATTGATAAACATAGGTCAGTTCTTTTTTCAGATTAAGACCTGCTGGAGTTCTAGTACCAAGTCTAAAAATCCAGTAGGCTTCCCTGAGAAGGATTTTTTTCCGATAATCCCCCCCTCTTCTGGGGGCCAATACTCGCTCAATCGCAAAAGCTTGAAACGATGACACTTGGCGTGCATGTTTATATATAAAGTGCTTGGCTGCATTCGAAATATTTAAAATGTTTGGGTTGTTAATATAATTCAAGTGTTCAAGAATGCGATTTTTAAACCTGCGAGATGTGCTGCCTACATACATTAGATCACAATGCGTGCATTTGATTACATATATTACACCCTCCGTGTTACAGTTAATGTAACTACGGATGGGATATTTGTATGTATGGCTTGAAGACTGATTCTCTGCTGACATGAAGCCAGATTCTCTGTTACGGGACCTCTCTCCTCTGCCTGGGTGCCTGGGCCTAAATATGTGACAGTGGCCTGTTCCAGTGGTGGGTGACGTGAAGCCTGATTCTCTGCTATGACATGAAGACTGATTCTGTGCTGACATGAAGCCAGATTCTCTGTTACGGGACCTCTCTCCTCTGCCTGGGTGCCTGGGCCTAAATATGTGACAGTGGCCTGTTCCAGTGGTGGGTGACGTGAAGCCTGATTCTCTGCTATGACATGAAGACTGATTCTTTGCTGACATGAAGCCAGATTCTCTGTTACAGGACCTCTCTCCTCTGCCTGGGTGACTGGGCCTAAATATGTGACAGTGGCGTGTTCCAGTGGTGGGTGACGTGAAGCCTGATTCTCTGCTATGACATGAAGACTGATTCTGTGCTGACATGAAGCGAGATTCTCTGTTACGGGACCTCTCTCCTCTGTCTGGGTGCCGGGGCCTAAATATGTGACAGTGGCCTGTTCCAGTGGTGGGTGACGTGAAGCCTGATTCTCTGCTATGACATGAAGACTGATTCTGTGCTGACATGAAGCCAGATTCTCTGTTACGGGACCTCTCTCCTCTGTCTGGGTGCCGGGGCCTAAATATGTGACAGTGGCCTGTTCCAGTGGTGGGTGACGTGAAGCCTGATTCTCTGCTATGACATGAAGACTGATTCTCTGCTGACATGAAGCCAGATTCTCTGCTATGGCATGAAGAGACTGATTCTCTGCTGACGTGAAGCCAGATTCAATGCTATGGGACCTCTGTCCAATTGATATTGGTTAATTTGTATTTTTTTTAATTTTTTTTTATTCATTTCCCTATCCACATTTGTTTGCAGGGGATTTACCTACATGTTGCTGCCTTTTGCAGCCCTCTAGCTCTTTCCTGGGCTGTTTTACAGCCTTTTTAGTGCCGAAAAGTTCGGGTCCCTATTGACTTCAATGGGGTTCGGGACGAAGTTCGGGTCGGGTTCGGATCCTAAACCCGAACATTTCCGGGAAGTTCGGCCGAACTTCTCGAATCCGAACATCCAGGTGTTCGCTCAACTCTAATCTTCATCACATGGGGAAGAGCCTGATAACCTTCTTTTAAATTAATGAGGACATCATCTGCATAAAGGCTGATTTTGTTCTGCGAGACCCTTCCCCCAAAACCTCGAATCTCATCATCCTGTCTAATTCGACATGCAAGGGGCTCTAAAAAAAATGGCAAACAATAGAGGAGATAAAGGACATCCCTGTCTTGTACCACAATATAATTCAAAGGTGTCCGACCATGAGCCGTTCACGTTTATCCTCGCCTTAGGGCAGGGGTGTCAAACTCAAATTCATCGGGGGCCGCATCAGCAGTTTGGTCACCCTCAAAGGGCCGGAAAACTTACAGTTACTTGGCTTGGCCCTTGGGGATCTCGGACGCCACTTCCACACTTTGGCCGGGGGCTCGGTGGAGCTGATGAGGTGTTTTATCCTAATGAGAAAGATTTCATAATAAGTATTTGGAGAAGGTGCAGAGGGATAGCAGAGCAGGGAGAGGCTGGTGCTGCTACTAGGGGGTCATACCATGGGGGAGTAATAAAGCCCACCATAATGCCCCCCCCAGTGCCAGTAATAATAGCCCCCTATGCCAGTAATAGCAGCCCCCCTGTGCCAGTAATAGCAGACCCCAGTAATAACAGCCCCCAGTAATAACAGCCCCCGGTAATAAGAGCCCCTCTGTGCCAGTAATAACAGCCCCCAGTAATAACAGCCCCTCTGTGCCAGTAATAACAGTCCCCAGTAATAACAGCCCCTCTGTGCCAGTAATAACAGCCCCCAGTAATAAGAGCCCCTCTGTGTCAGTAATAACAGCCCCCAGTAATAACAGCCCCTCTGTGCCAGTAATAACAGCCGCCAGTAATAACAGCCCCCAGTAATAAGAGCCCCTCTGTGCCAGTAATAACAGCCCCCAGTAATAAGAGCCCCTCTGTGTCAGTAATAACAGCCCCCAGTAATAGCCCCTCTGTGCCAGTAATAACAGCCCCCAGTAATAAGAGCCCCTCTGTGCCAGTAATAACAGCCCCCGGTAATAAGAGCCCCTCTGTGCCAGTAATAACAGCCCCCAGTAATAAGAGCCCCTCTGTGCCAGTAATAACAGCCCCCGGTAATAAGAGCCCCTCTGTGCCAGTAATAACAGCCCCCAGTAATAAGAGCCCCTCTGTGCCAGTAATAACAGCCCCCGGTAATAAGAGCCCCTCTGTGTCAGTAATAACAGCCCCCAGTAATAAGAGCCCCTCTGTGTCAGTAATAACAGCCCCCAGTAATAAGAGCCCCTCTGTGTCAGTAATAACAGCCCCCAGTAATAGCCCCTCTGTGCCAGTGATAACAGCCCCCAGTAATAAGAGCCCCTCTGTGCCAATAATAACAGCCCCCGGTAATAGGAGCCCCTCTGTGTCAGTAATAACAGCCCCCGGTAATAAGAGCCCCTCTGTGTCAGTAATAACAGCCCCCAGTAATAAGAGCCCCTCTGTGCCAGTAATAACAGCCCCCAGTAATAAGAGCCCCTCTGTGCCAGTAATAACAGCCCCCAGTAATAAGAGCCCCTCTGTGCCAGTAATAACAGCCCCCAGTAATAAGAGCCCCTCTGTGTCAGTAATAACAGCCCCCAGTAATAGCCCCTCTGTGCCAGTAATAACAGCCCCCAGTAATAAGAGCCCCTCTGTGCCAGTAATAACAGCCCCCGGTAATAAGAGCCCCTCTGTGCCAGTAATAACAGCCCCCAGTAATAAGAGCCCCTCTGTGCCAGTAATAACAGCCCCCGGTAATAAGAGCCCCTCTGTGTCAGTAATAACAGCCCCCAGTAATAAGAGCCCCTCTGTGTCAGTAATAACAGCCCCCAGTAATAAGAGCCCCTCTGTGTCAGTAATAACAGCCCCCAGTAATAGCCCCTCTGTGCCAGTGATAACAGCCCCCAGTAATAAGAGCCCCTCTGTGCCAGTAATAACAGCCCCCGGTAATAGGAGCCCCTCTGTGCCAGTAATAACAGCCCCCGGTAATAAGAGCCCCTCTGTGTCAGTAATAACAGCCCCCGGTAATAAGAGCCCCTCTGTGCCAGTAATAACAGCCCCCAGTAATAAGAGCCCCTCTGTGCCAGTAATAACAGCCCCCAGTAATAAGAGCCCCTCTGTGTCAGTAATAACAGCCCCCAGTAATAACAGCCCCTCTGTGCCAGTAATAACAGCCCCCAGTAATAAGAGCCCCTCTGTGCCAGTAATAACAGCCCCCGGTAATAAGAGCCCCTCTGTGTCAGTAATAACAGCCCCCAGTAATAAGAGCCCCTCTGTGCCAGTAATAACAGCCCCCGGTAATAAGAGCCCCTCTGTGTCAGTAATAACAGCCCCCAGTAATAACAGCCCCTCTGTGCCAGTAATAACAGCCCCCAGTAATAAGAGCCCCTCTGTGTCAGTAATAACAGCCCCTCTGTGCCAGTAATAACAGCCCCCGCCAGTAATAACAGCCCCCCCTTTGCCAGTAATAACAGCCCCCGCCAGTAATAACAGCCCCCCCTTTGCCAGTAATAACAAACAGCCCCCCCTTTGCCAGTAATAACAGCCCCCGCCAGTAAAAGTATTGTACATAATAAAAATAAAATAAAAAAACACATACTTACCTCCATGTCAGTGATGCGATGCAGGCCCCTTCTGGCCTGTGTCCCACGCTGTATGGCTCAGGCAGCGCGATGACGTCATCGCGTCGCCTGCGCGATGACCGGCAGCCTATCAGATGACCGGCAGCCTATCAGAGGAAGGGAAAGGGACACGCCTCTCCCTCCCCTACTGCAGCACAGGCAGGCATCTGTATCGCTGTCCTGAGGACGGCGATACAGATGACTGGAGATGAGCGCTTCCACAATGGAAGCGCTCATCTCCCTGTGCCCAGCCGTCGCCGCCAGCTCGCTCGCTGCGCGGGCCACATGACGAGGTCTGGCGGGCCGGATTCGGCACGCGGGCCTTGTGTTTGACACCCGTGCCTTAGGGTGATTGTATATTAACTTAACCCATTGGATAAAAGTAGGTCCAAAATTCATTTTGCCCATAACCCCCCATAAGAAGTTCCACTCCACCCTGTCAAAGGCTTTCGCAGCATCCAATGACAGGTTGGAGCAGTCCTCTCACCTCCTAGATAGATATTCATCAATTCCTTGCGTATATTAGTCTGAACTAGACGATTCGGGATGAATCCCGTTTGATCGGGGTGAATGATCTTAGTGATTACCCGCTTAAGTGTGTTAGCCAAAACTTTTGCCCATATTTTATAATCGGTATTAAGTAAGGAGAGGGTTCTGTAAGACCCCATCTCCTGTTCATGCTTTCCCTTTTTTAATACCATAGTGATGATGGCCTCCGACATAGAGGGGGGAAAACAGCACTCCTCCCAAGAGGCATTAAAAATGTATAACAAATAAGGGAGTAGGACCCCGCTGTATCTCCGATACAATTCAAAGGGGAGACCATTGGAGCCAGGGGCATTATTGCCTCTAACAGATCTCACTGCTTTATTCAATTCAGATAATTAGATAGCGAGCTCCAACGTGGTCCTATCCCCTTCCGACAAGGCTGGAAAGGAGATACTATCCAAAAAAGACTAAAAATCGGAGTTCGCTCCTACTGTATCGGATTTATATAAAAAGGAAAAATAATTCAGGAATTCTCGCTCAATATCTTCAATGTCAGAGAATAGATTTCCCATACATGATCTAATACATTTAATTATGTTCAGTGTTTGTTGGTTTAGAATTAACAAAGCTAGCGATCTGCCTGGTTTACCTGCCTCACAATACTGTTTCTGGCCTGCAAAAAAACCCTCTTTTCTGGCCTTTACCCTGCAGATACAAATTATACTCCTCTCTCGCTTTCAATAACTTCTACTGGACACCTATACTTTTATCGACAATTATTTCCCCCTGGAAAGTATTTATCCTCTGCTCAACTATAGTCTCTTTTTCAGCAAAAGAGGATCTAGCTTTCTTTATTCTAGAGAAGTAAATCCTGCGGATAAAAGCCTTCAAAGAGTCCCATACATAATGGACGTGTGTAGAATTATAATTTATAGTCCAGAATTCTTCTATCTCAGTTATTTTTTTTCCTGGTCCTTAATAATATTAAACCAATGCGGGTTAAGTCTAAAATTCCGGAGTCTAGAGGGCTTGACATATTTTTTCAAAATAAATAAAATTAGCTCTATACCACAGGGCAGAGGAGATCCTGTCGATTCCGCTATTCATTACATTATTAAAGTCGCCCAGAAGTATAATCGGACACTTATCTCTTCGATTGATGAATTCAAAGAGGTGAGAGATAATATTTAATTAAAAAGGGGGAGGAATGTAGACAAAGGCCAATATACAGGTAATGTGATTCCACCGACAGTGGAGGAAAACATATCTGCCCTCCCTATCAATTGTTTGTTCAATAGGCTCATATTGTATTCTTTTGTGAATATACCATTAACACCTCATGAAAAGGAAGAGAAACATAAATGATATTCAACTTGTGCCCATTTCTTTTTCATACAAGGAATGACGATCACAGGGAGATGTTTACTAATAAGATCGGAGACAATTACCCTTTTAATCCTATCTGCCAAACCCCGGACATTCCATACCAGCATTCTTTCTGTCATACCCCTAGGACTGCTTAATAAAGGGGGCAGCGCACAAAAGGCAGGGCTCCCAAAGCCTGTTTATATTCCATGGTCCCCGAGAAAATGAGTTCCCCTGACCTATCAATACTAATACCAGAGCCCACTCTGTCAGCACTCTCAGGGCCAGGGGGTGGCAAGGCCCTCTGGGCCTGTCTCGTCTTTGGTTGCGGAGATTTTAAAAACCATTTTAGATAACAGGCTACTGATTCCGCTTCCCCTAGGCGAGACTAGACCAGTGGACATATGGGACTTAGGGGGCATTTTTATTCCCCTTTTCCCACAAAAATTTTTAAAAAAAAAATCGGTCACAAAACAAATAAGGCAGCAATTATAATATACATATTATCAAAATACATCTCAACAGATAGTCCTTAAAGCGAAGGGTTCTGTCCTGTACTATCCAGCCTGTAAAAGGAACACTCTGCGGAGGAACACCTAACGGGGCATCCTTATTATGGCCTAGTTAAAAAGAAAGGGTTCTCCCCCAGTTACTTGAAGAGATAGTTTTTAATGAGATGGTTTGAGTTCGAACCACAAACCCTGCAGCGTTGTAATATCCTTGGGGGCACTCTGATATACTAGGCGGGGGTGGAATTGGGTTGGTATAGCCACTCCGGCACTCTTCTTCTCGGGACCGCTGGTTCTTACTCAATGAAATAGCTTTACTGGCACCATTCAAAAACTCTGGCAACAGATCCCTTCCTTCAGAGGGTCACAGGCAGCAGCATCTCACTCCACAAAGAGGGCAAGCCCGTCACGGGACCAGGTTCTCAATCCCTGCCAGTCCCTGCCATAGTGCGCGCGCCCGCTAAGACTATAGACCTCTGGTCCTCCGCTCGCTCCCCAACCATCCGACCACAGGCAGGTCTCAGCGCCCGCTAAGACTATAGACCTCTGGTCCTCCGCTCGCTCCCCAACCATCCGACCACAGGCAGGTCTCAGCGTGCAAAGGTCTCGTGGGTCCAGAGCCAGGAGACCTAACAATGCCAGGTACAGCGCCCGGGGAAAGATATTGAACCATGCTGTCACATATTCACCACTCGTGTCTTCCGGCGGTGTCGCGACTCACGCACTGGGCGTCTCGGGCCCGGATCTGGTCCACCAGTAGACCATGGATAGTGGAACTAGGTGCCTGTAGGGAGAGGAAGGCAGACAAGGGGAGGAGCCATGGCACGCCTACATCTTCACGTCATGCCGTTACTCCCACTAGCAAACTGAAAACGGGGGCATACTTAAATAAAAGAAATGCAGAGTTAAATTCAAGTGACATTTTCACATCTATAATGTCAGCCTGTTTAATTGCGAAAATTGGGGTGACAGAAACCCTTTAAGTAGCTGACTCCGACTTAGGCATACAGATAAAGGGTGAACTACTGTATTTTTAGGTAATACACTGCAACAAAAAGAGTGTTCCCCTCAATGGCAGGCATAATCTTTCTGCTACCTTCTTTGGGTAGGTTGCTTATCCACAGTTGACGTACAGTCAGGACCATAAATATTGGGACATCAACGCAATTCTAAAATTTTTGTCTCTATACATATCACGGTCGGCGTGGCTATAACATACGTGACACAGAGGGAGGGAACGAGGAAGGCCCTGCCCCTGACTCACCTGGCGGCTGGCACCTGGCTGCCCTGACGTCCCTAGACGGGTTCCTCACCCGTACGCCAATCACGTGCCTAAAGCCCTGGCTTTCCCTGAGCTGAGCCCTAGGTAGTGAACAGGGCGATGGGAACACTAGTCCGCACCACTAACTCTAAGGGAAAACACCAAGGGGAGGACAGACAACACAGACTCAACATATATTCCCAGGTGGGCGACAACAGGAGACAACAATACGCCAAACAGGGATCCGGAGGGTAGCACACAGGAACGACAACCAGGATTAACCACTCCAGTGGGTCAGTATAGATGTCCAGGCAGGAAGCTCTATAACTGGCAACTAGAGAAGTGTGAGGGGAGAATATAAGGAGGTAGGGAGTGGCAGACAAGAAACAGCTGAGGAGGAGAAGCTACGGATCCCTGAGAGAGACAAAAAGGATAGCAAGGCAAACACAGAAAACAATCACTAAGAAACACCGTGATCTTTAGATATAGAGCGCGCAGCCACCCGCTGCGACTTCCTGACCCCGGGTATAACGGAGTCAGACGTGGCTCTTGATACCCTCGTGACAGTACCCCCCCTTTCACGAGGGGCCTCCGGACACTCAGGACCAGGTCTCTCCGGATGAGAGGCATGGAAAGTCTGAATTAACCTGTTGGCGTTTACCTCTGACGCTGGAACCCACATTCTTTCCTCGGGACCGTAACCCCTCCAATGCACCAGATACTGAAGAGAGCGGCGGACCCGACGAGAATCAACAATTCTGGCTATTTGAAACTCCAGATTACCATCCACAATAACAGGAGGAGGTGGCAGCGGCGATGGTTCTAGAGGTGGAACATACTTCTTGAGTAACGATTTATGGAAGACGTTACTATTTTATAGGGACCAATGAACCTAGGACCCAGTTTCCAAGAAGGAACCTTCAACTTAATATTCCTAGTAGACAAGCACACATAGTCATTCACTCCTAGGTCCGGACCTGGCGACCGTTTCTTATCGGCCATGCATTTATATTTACCACTCATCTTTTTCAAGTTAACTTGCAACTTCTGCCATACCGATGAAAGAGATGAAGAAAACCTTTCCTCTTCGGGAACCCCAGAAGACCCCCCCTCTTTGAAAGTACAAAATTGGGGATGAAAACCGTATGCACCAAGGAATGGTGACTTGCCAGTGGACTCCTGATAATGATTATTTATGGCAAACTCAGCTAACGGTAAATATGATGACCACAACTCTTGGTTTTCAGACACAAAACACCTTAAATATGTTTCTAGGTTTTGGTTGGTACGCTCAGTCTGTCCATTCGACTGAGGATGGAAAGCTGAGGAAAAGGACAAGTGAACCCCCAAACGGGAACAAAAAGCTTTCCAAAACTTAGAAATAAACTGGGTTCCCCGATCCGAAACCACATCGGAAGGGACCCCGTGAAGCTTCACGATTTCACTGATAAACACCTGAGCGAGAGTTTTAGCATTAGGAAGTGCGGGTAGCGCAATAAAGTGTACCATTTTGCTAAACCTGTCTACTACTACCAAGATAACTGTTTTACCCGCCGACAACGGTAAGTCAGTGATGAAATCCATTGACAGATGTGTCCATGGCCTATTGGGGATGAAAAGTGGCAATAAAGACCCTGCTGGACGTGTATGAGAGACTTTCGCGCGTGCACAAGTAGAACAAGTAGACACGAAATCCATTACATCCTGACGCAACCTTGGCCACCAAAAACGACGAGATAAAAGCTCCAAGGTTGCTTTACTACCCGGGTGTCCAGCAAGTGCCGAATTATGATGTTCTTTTAATAATTCAAGACGCAGGTTTAACGGTAAAAACAATTTCTCTGAGGGGCAAGAGGCCGGGGCGTCCCCCTGAGCCTCTAACACCTTTCCCTCTAGAACAGAGTGTACAGCAGAGACAACCACTCCTCTTTGTAAAATAGGTACCGGATCACAAACATTACCCCCTCCAGGGAAACTACGAGATAATGCGTCTGCCTTGGTATTTTTTGCCCCAGGACGATAGGTGATTACAAAGTTAAATCTGGTAAAGAATAGCGACCACCTAGCTTGTCTAGGGGTGAGACGCTTAGCCGATTCTAGGTACAGAAGGTTCTTGTGATCCGTAATCACCGTGACGGGGTGGATTGCTCCCTCTAAGAAGTGACGCCACTCTTCAAGCGCTAGTTTAATCGCCAACAGTTCCCTATTTCCAATATCATAATTCTTCTCCGCAGAAGATAATTTTTTGGAAAAGAAAGCGCAAGGACGCCATTTGCCAGGAGACGGACCCTGAGACAATACAGCTCCCACTCCCACCTCTGACGCATCTACCTTGACAATAAAAGGCTGGGAGACATCAGGTTGAATTAGAACAGGTGCCGAGGTAAACCTCTCCTTTAGAGAGGAAAATGCATCTTTAGCGGCGTCAGACCATTTGGAAAAATCCGTCCCCTTCCTAGTCATGTCGGTAAGGGGTTTAACGATCACTGAATAATTTTTAATGAACTTTCTATAGAAATTAGCGAAACCCAAAAACCGTTGTAGGGCTTTAAGGTTCTCAGGAAGATCCCAATCTAAAATTGCCTGGACCTTCCCAGGATCCATGCGGAAACCTGAAGCAGATAATAGATATCCCAGGAACTGTAATTCCTGAACAGCGAAGACACATTTTTCAATTTTCGCATATAATTTATTCGTCCGTAGGACCTGCAGTACTTGCCTGACATGCACCTCATGTGTTTTCAGATCAGCCGAATAAATTAAGATATCATCTAGGTATATGACTACAAACCTGCCGATGAGATGACTAAAAATATCATTAACGAAATGTTGGAAGACAGCAGGGGCATTGGTCAGACCAAAAGGCATAACTAGATTTTCATAATGCCCCTCAGGGGTGTTAAAAGCTGTCTTCCACTCATCCCCTTCCCTGATACGAATCAGATTGTAGGCCCCCCTAAGATCAAGTTTGGAGAACCACTTAGCACCCGCAATCTGATTAAAAAGGTCAGGAATGAGAGGAAGAGGGTATGGGTCACGGATGGTTATCTGGTTTAACTCACGGAAATCTAAGCAAGGACGCAGGCCCCCATCTTTCTTTTTAACAAAGAAAAACCCTGCAGCCACGGGTGAAGAAGAGGGTCTGATGTGTCCCTTAGCCAGACTCTCGGAGATATAATCTTTCATGGCTTGTCTCTCGGGACCCGAAAGATTATACAACCTGGACTTGGGTAATTTTGCCCCGGGAATCAGGTTAACCGGGCAATCATAAGGACGATGAGGTGGTAGTTTCTGACAACCCTGTTCAGAAAAAACGTCCTCAAAGTCCAAAATAAATGTAGGTAGGGAAGCTATGGAGGCGATTAAGCAATTGTTATTTAAGCAATTCTCTCTGCAATGCTCACTCCACTCCAATATCTCCCTGGCCTGCCAATCCACCACTGGATTGTGCGCTACCAACCAGGGAAGACCCAATACCACCGGAGATGGAAGGCCCTCCAGAACGTAACATGAAAGACACTCATTATGGTGGTCCCCTACCCGAAGGTGTAAATTACGAACAATGTGGGTGAGGTTCTTCTGAGACAGAGGAGCAGAATCTATAGCGAATACGGGAATAGGTCTCTGCAGCGTACAGAGAGACAAACCCATAGTGCGGGCAAAATGGGCATCAATCAAGTTTACCCCTGCTCCACTGTCTAGAAAAACAGAAATATACTCCGTCTTAACACCAAAAACAATGACCGCTGGTAACACAAATTGAGATGTTCGTATGGAGGAAACGTATACCCCCTGGCTGACATCCTCCGCACAGCCCGGGGTTAGTAGTTTTCCGACGGTCTTTTGTTTTTGAGAAAGGAGGGACAGACATTAATGAAATGACCCCTCCCCCCACAGAAAAAACAAGCCCCCCCCCCTACGGCGAACCTCGGGAGGATGGACCTGACGAGAAGTTCCGCCTAGCTGCATAGGCTCATCTAAGTCAGTACAGGCTGACTGTTGCTTGGGAGAGGTAACCAATTGCTCCGGAATTTTCGATCTCTCCCTAAGACGTCTATCTATTCTGATAGAGAGGGACATAACAGCATCAAGGGAAAGGGGGGTCTCATACAGCGCCAGTGCATCCTTAACCCTTTCAGATAACCCAGAGCAGAACTGACTCCTGAGAGTCGGGTCGTTCCACTGAGTATCCGTAGCCCACCTACGGAACTCTGAGCAATATTCCTCTGCTGACCGATCTCCCTGTAGGAGTCTCCGTAACTTCGACTCAGCCAGGGCGACTCGGTCAGGGTCATCATATATGAGACCCAAAGCCCCAAAAAATCCCTCCACTGACCGAAGAGCCTGAGAACCAGGGGGTAACGAGAACGCCCAGGATTGCGGATCCCCCTGAAGCAGGGAAATGACAATCCCTACCCGCTGTTCTTCATGACCTGAGGAGTAAGGGCGCAACTTAAAATATAATTTGCAGGCCTCACGGAACGTCGCAAATTTGTCCCTTCCCCCAGAAAATCTGTCGGGAAGAGCAACCTTGGGTTCAGTGACAACCTGGTTACCCATAGCAACCGCTGGGGGTGCGGTCTGCTGCATTTGCTGCTGTTGTTGGAGAACAGACGCCTTTAATCCTGCCACCTCCAAAGACAGGCTTTGAAGCTGTTCTGCCAAGGCATCAATAGGATCCATATTGGATTCTAAGTAGAGAGAGAGGAAAAAAAAAAAAAAAAAACAACAAACAAAAAATTAAAAATTATTATTTTTTTTTTTCTCAAAAAGTATAGGCCAGTTATAATATCACGGTCGGCGTGGCTATAACATACGTGACACAGAGGGAGGGAACGAGGAAGGCCCTGCCCAAGTGAGAGGGAAGATGGTGACCCCTGACTCACCTGGCGGCTGGCACCTGGCTGCCCTGACGTCCCTAGACGGGTTCCTCACCCGTACGCCAATCACGTGCCTAAAGCCCTGGCTTTCCCTGAGCTGAGCCCTAGGTAGTGAACAGGGCGATGGGAACACTAGTCCGCACCACTAACTCTAAGGGAAAACACCAAGGGGAGGACAGACAACACAGACTCAACATATATTCCCAGGTGGGCGACAACAGGAGACAACAATACGCCAAACAGGGATCCGGAGGGTAGCACACAGGAACGACAACCAGGATTAACCACTCCAGTGGGTCAGTATAGATGTCCAGGCAGGAAGCTCTATAACTGGCAACTAGAGAAGTGTGAGGGGAGAATATAAGGAGGTAGGGAGTGGCAGACAAGAAACAGCTGAGGAGGAGAAGCTACGGATCCCTGAGAGAGACAAAAAGGATAGCAAGGCAAACACAGAAAACAATCACTAAGAAACACCGTGATCTTTAGATATAGAGCGCGCAGCCACCCGCTGCGACTTCCTGACCCCGGGTATAACGGAGTCAGACGTGGCTCTTGATACCCTCGTGACAATACACCACCACAATGGATTTGAAATGAAACAAACAATATGAGCTTTAACTGCAGACTGTCAGCTTTAATTTGGGGGTATTTACATCTAAATCAGGTGAAAGGTGCAGGAATTACAACAGTTTGCATCTGTGCCTCCCACTTGTTAAGGAACCAAAAGTAATGGGACAGAATAATAATCATAAATCAAACTTTCACTTTTTAATACTTGTTTGCAAATCCTTGGCAGTCAATTACAGCCTGAAGTCTGGAACGCAGACATCACCAGATGCTGGGTTTCATCCCTGGTGATGCTCTGCCAGGCCTCTACTGCAACTGTCTTCAGTTCCTGCTTGTTCTTGGGGCATTTTCCCTTCAGTTTTGTCTTCAGCAAGTGAAATGCATGCTCAATCGGATTCAGGTCAGGTGATTGACTTGGCCATTGCATAACATTCCACTTCTTTCCCTTAAAAAACTCTTTGGTTGCTTTTGCAGTATGCTTTGGGTCATTGTCCATCTGCACTGTGAAGCGCCGTCCAATGAGTTCTGAAGCATTTGGCTGAATATGAGCAGATAATATTGCCCGAAACACAGGAATTCATCCTGCTGCTTTTGTCAGCAGTCACATCATCAATAAATACAAGAGAACCAGTTCCATTGGCAGCCATACATGCCCATGACATGACACTACCACCACCATGCTTCACTGATGAGGTGGTATGCTTAGGATCATGAGCAGTTCCTTTCCTTCTCCATACTCTTCTCTTCCCATCACTCTGGTACAAGTTGATCTTGGTCTCATCTGTCCAAAGGATGTTGTTCCAGAACTGTGAAGGCTTTTTCAGATGTTGTTTGGCAAACTCTAATCTGGCCTTCCTGTTTTTGAGGCTCACCAATGGTTTACATCTTGTGGTGAACCCTCTGTATTAACTCTGGTGAAGTCTTCTCTTGATTGTTGACTTTGACACACATACTCCTGGAGAGTGTTCTTGATCTGGCCAACTGTTGTAAAGGGTGTTTTCTTTACCAGAAAATAATTATTCGGTCATCCACCACAGTTGTTTTCTGTGGTCTTCCGGGTCTTTTGGTGTTGCTGAGCTCACCGGTGCGTTCCTTCTTTTTAAGAATGTTCCAAACAGTTGTTTTGGCCAGGCCTAATGTTTTTGCTATCTCTATGATGGGTTTGTTTTGTTTTTTCAGCCTAATGATGGCTTGCTTCACTGATAGTGACAGCTCTTTGGATCTCATCTTGAGAGTTGACAGCAACAGATTCCAAATGCAAATAGCAGACTTGAAATGAACTCTGGACTTTTTATCTGCTCATTGTAATTGGGATAATGAGGGAATAACACACACCTGGCCATGGAACAGCTGAGAAGTCAATTGTCCCATTACTTTTGGTCCCTTAACAAGTTGGAGGCACATATGCAAACTGTTGTAATTCTTACACCGTTCACCTGATTTGGATGTAAATCCCCTTAAATTAAAGCTGACAGTCTGCAGCTAAAGCACATCTTGTTAGTTTAATTTCAAATTCATTGTGGTGGTGTATAGAGCCAAAAATGTTAGAATTGTGTCGATGTCCCAATATTTATGGACCTGACTGTATAACCATCCAGTTTAGTCATTTGGAGACTGGTTACTTCTACAGGTCTTTCTATACACCTCTTTGACATCTGGTCCACTTTCTGTAGGTGTTCTGGCTCTATCCTGGGTGGCTCCAGGTACATGATGAGATGACCTGTGAGCTTCACATTTTCTCACATGCTTCCTCTCATTAGCCATAGCTAGGCTGGACTAGAAACAGTATATACTAACTAACTAATGCATTTTTGAGGTTTGCAGTATACTGCGACCTTTGGGACCAGGATGCTGCTTAAATGCCACATGATGTGGACTGCAATTTTTGAGGACTGATCTGATGACCTGAGCTTCTAGAAACATAGTAGTATTCTGGGTAAATTTACACACATTGTATAGTTTATCACAACATTTGAAAACACTTTTCTGTGATATTTCTGTGATGCTTTTAGTTTTTATTTTTTTAGTTTTTCCTGACATGGCAATTTTCTGTTTTTGCGTTTTCATTTTTTACTCCCCGTCTTCCCGGAGATATAATTCTTTTATTTTGCCATTCATATAGCTTTTTGAGGCCTCATTTTTGTATTGAACAAGTTGTACTTTCTAATGCCACCATTTAATATTACATATGAGGTAGTGGGAAGCTGGAAAAAAAAATCATATTAGGTGGAACTGGAAATAAAACCAATAAAACTGTCACAAAATTGCATTTGTTTATACGGTGGTCACTATGCGTTAAAATTGACCTATGCCTTTCATTCTCTGGGTCGGTACAATTACAACGATAACACTGTTATATTGTTTTTCTTGTGTTTTAATACATTAAAAAACATTTTATTATGTTTTTATTGCCATATTCTGACCCCCATAACTTTTTTATAGTTAGGTCTAGGGAGCTGAATGATGGCTAATTTTTGTGGGACGGTCTGTAGTTTTGCAAATGTACATCGCAAATTAAAAATATTGTTATCTCCAAACTAGGAGTATATTATCGATGAAGCAGCCATACCACACTACAAAAACTGATGTTCAATAAAAAAAAACTGTGTTTTAAAAAAAACGCAATTGACCCAAAAAACACACCTCTGGGGTGATGAAATGACAATACACATAAACACCACATTAAGGCCCCTTTCACACGGGCGTTGCGGGAAAATGTGTGGGTGCGTTGCGGGAACACGCGTGATTTTTCCGCGTGAGTCCAAAACATTGTAATGCGTTTTCTTCACAGAAGTTCGGGCTTGGGATCGGTGTTCTGTAGATTTTATTATTTTCCGTTATAACATGGTTATAAGGGAAAATAATAGCATTCTGAATACAGAATGCATAGTAAAATAGCGCTGGAGGGGTTAAAAAAATAATAATAATAATTTAACTCACCTTAGTCCACTTGATTGCGCAGCCCGGCATCTCCTTCTGTCTTCTTTGCTGAATAGGACCTGTGGTGAGCATTCATTGCAGGAACAGGACCTGTGGTGATGTCACTCCGGTCATCACATGATCCATCACCATGGTAAAAGATCATGTGATGGACCATGTGATGACCGGAGTGACGTCACCACAGGTCCTGTTCAGCAAAGGAGACAGACGAGAAGCCGGGCTGCGCGATCAAATGGACTAAGGTGAGTTAAATTTAGATTTTTTTTTAACCCCTCCAGCGCTATTTGACTATGCATTCTGTATTCAGAATGCTATTATTTTCCCTTTTAACCATGTTATAAGGGAAAATAATAATGATCGGGTCTCCATCCCGATCGTCTCCTAGCAACCATGCGTGAAAATCGCACCGCATCCGCACTTGCTTGCGGATGCTTGCGATTTTCACGCACGGGGCCTGCGTTAAGTGAAAAACGCACAAAGAGGAGCATGCTGCAATTTTCACGCAACGCACAAGTGATGCGTGAAAATCACCGCTCATGTGAACAGCCCCATAGAAATGAATGGGTCGGGATTCAGTGCGGGTGCAATGCGTTCAACTCACGCATCGCATCCGCGCGGAATACTCGCCCGTGTGAAAGGGGCCTAACTGTTTGTGGACATGGCGATTTTCCATTTTTGCATTTCCTTTTTCTATTCCCAACCTTCCCGAAGCCATACATTTTTTTTTTTTTTTTGTTCACATAGCCCTATGTGAACTGCAAATGTCTTGGTGACTAGAGATGGCCTTGTGGTTCGCCCGGCGGTCATTTCGCAGCGAACTTTACTCGTTCGCGGTTCGACGAACGGGCGATCATATGGTGATGTCCGTCGGTGCCATATTCTTTTACATTGTGAAGAACTTTGACCCATGACATATCCATCAGGTGGTTCAGGACAACCAATTAAGATGTTTCAGCACATGGACATACCCCCTAAGGCTATGTTCACATCAGCGTTCAGCCTTTCCGTTCTCCTGCTCCGTTATAGGAGCAGGAGAACGGAAAGGACGGATTCGGCTCATAACTGAGCCGAGCGGAGCCTACGGACCTCATAGACCCCCATAGACTATAATGGGGTCCGTTAGGTTTCCGCTCAGAAGATGATTTTGGAGCGGAGACAAAAGTCCTGTAGTACACTGGCCTGATGTAAAATGGATATCCAATGACCGTGTTATCTAGCTCTAGCCACATACTTGTTCTTTTATGAACACTGAATAATTGTTGCGGCCTCGGAGGAATTCAACACCAGTGACGACCACTAGATTTGAGCAAACACCTGGATGTTCGGGTTTGAGAAGTTCGGCCGAACTTCCCGAAAATGTTCGGGTTCGGGATCCGAACTCGACCCGAACTTCGCCCGAACCCGAACCCCATTGAAGTCAATGGGGACCCAAACTTTTCGGCAATAAAAAGGCTGTAAAACAGCCCAGGAAAGGGCTAGAGGGCTGCAAAAGGCAGCAAAATGTAGGTAAATCCCCTGCAAACAAATGTGGATAGGGAAATGAATTTAAAAAAATAAATAAAAAATTAACCAATATCAATTGGAGAGAGGTCCCATAGCAGAGAATCAGGCTTCATGCCACCCACAACTGGAACAGGCCTCTGTGAGATATTTAGGCCCCGGCACCCAGACAGAGGAGAGAGGTCCCATAGCAGAGATTCAGGCTTCATGTCATAGCACAGAATAAGGCTTCATGTTACCCACCACTGGAACAGGCCATTGTCAGATATTTTTAGGCCCCGGCACCCAGACAGAGGAGAGAGGTCCCATAGCAGAGAATCAGGCATGGGCGTGTCTGTTTCCTGCAGCTGAAGTGGAAAGGTGTGTGTGCAGAAGCTCCTGAGAACTTCCACCTCGTTAAGGCCCCAGGGAGATTTTTCATCACCTTAATCCCCTGGGAGGGACCAGGCTTGTGGGGAGGTTTTCCATCTTTCTCCCCAGCCCAGGCCCTGCCTCTCCCTAGGGAGCTGGTAAGGACCTGGGCCATGCGCTCAGGCAAGACCCAGGATCCTGCTTCCCGGGGTAGGCCGGCGGGGAGTAGGGGAGGTGAGCTACCGGCCTCTGCTCCATCTTCCGCTCCGGGGGTCAGAAGATCAAGCAGGGGTCATGTGGAAGTGTCCCCTGTGGCCCCCAGGGGCGAAGCCGTGAACATCGCCGGCAAGTCCAGGAGGGTGGACGATAACCCTCCTAAAGGTATGCGGGGTGCTCCTGGAGGTGAGTCGGGTTTGGTGGAGGCCGACTGGGGTACTATGAGGCCCAGGGAGTCGGTGGTCCAGTATAGCTCGCGTATTGCAGCCCACCTCCGGGAGTACGAAGAGGCTGGTAAGGCCTTAAACAAACTCCAGCATGATATAAAGGAGGAAAGGCAAAAAGCTAACAAGGCCTCTAAGGCGAAAAAGGCCTGAAATAGCGGCGAAAATAAGGACCCTGAAGGTTGACATAAGGGAGATGGAGGATAAGAGGGCTGACATACGGAGAAATAGTGGCCCATTTGAGGAAAAATTAAGGAATGAAAAGAGATTCGCAGAGATGAACCTGAAAAAGGTTTCTTCAGATGAGGATGAGACCATAGTGAGCCTGGGGGGACAGTCTGCGGGGCCAGCGAATTCTGGGTCGGCCCGAGCAGGTCCGTCTCCCCCCCACTAGCTCAGATGAGGAAGAGAACGGCGAGAGCAGTGGGGTAGGGGGGCAGTTGATGGAACAGATACATTACCTAGAGTCCCCTCGGGCTCATGTAGACGGGCTTGTTTTCGGGGATGAATTGTTGGAGGATGAACCTGCAAAAAAGAAAAAGAGACAGAAACAAAAAGAAGCAAAGAAGAAACAAAAAGAGGCAAGCAAAGAAGTGAACTGGGTGTATGTGTCCTATCCACTGCCCTCTGGACCGGCTGCAAAGTCGGCTCAGGGGGCTAACCCCACCATCCCCCCTAGCCTGGTTTCTACAGTAGAACCAGAGCGTGGGAGTGGGGAGAATAGAGAGAATGTAGCAAAAAGTAATTTAATCTGTGTGAAAAAGATGGCGTCGGACGCCGACCCTGTTTGCAGTAGCAGGGGCGGCAAGGTGGGAGCGGCTGAAAAGCCGGACAAGCTGGTGCCGAAAGCGAGAGAGGAGGGGGGGGGGCGCAGCTGCATTGGGTGTGGCCCCGCCCACCGCCGCTGCCTCCACCGGAATGCTGGATAAGTGTTTGGTGGGGGTGCGGCGGTGTGACGATTTTGTCGCCACTCCTCCTGCCTTGGATGGAGGTGTTGTCTTTGCTTCCTCTGCCCCCGTTGGACCCGTGCGCCTGTGTCTCCCGCCGCCCCCTCCGCCTGTGTTAGTGCATCGGCGGTGGAAGGGGGCGGGGCCAGGGTGGGGGGGGACATCTGCGGTCGCGCCTCTGGATGTACCTGGAGGCGTGTCTGTGGGCGGGGGGGGGCAGGGTTCATGCGTCCGTCACCATGTGCGGGGTGGCGGGTGCCGGGGGTCCTGCGGCTTCCTTCTCTGCCCCTGCCTCTTCTGCTGCTCATGCGCTCTTTGCTCCTTCCCCTGCTGCTGTCATTTTGCCGGCGGCGGGGGGGAGCGGGGCCTGGGCGGTGGGGGAGTCTGCAGGCATGCCCCTGGGAGAGCCTGGGGGCATGTCCATGGGCGGGGATGGGAGGGGCGGGGCTCCTGCAGCCGTGGCTGCTACTTTGTGCAGGGCTGGCATGGCTGGGAGCAGTAGTGCCACAGGGCACCTGCTCCAGCCAGGTGAGGACATTAAGGAAAGAAAGGTTGCAAAGACTGTACACAGGGTGTACAGGGCGGTGGACGCCGCCGCGTCTTCTCTGTCCTCCTCAGAAGAGGGGGGGATGGGGAGGATAGTGGCAGAGGTCGCGGTCCACCATGAAAACACCTATGAAGCCGAGGTGGTGGTAGGGACCACGGAGGCTGATTTGCATAAAAATAAAAATGTTAGTATCGTTGCCCCAGCTGGCCCAGCTGTGTTTTTGAGGGCAGATGAAAGTTCAGGGATTGTTCCGGGTCCTGTTGGGGGGGTGGATGGATGCAGGGGTTAGTCCTGCTGCTGGAAAAGTGGCGGGCCCCCCCTGTGTGGCCCCCTTGGTGGGATCCGGGGCGACGTTTGTGACTGGTAGGGGGGGGAGCCGGTTCTGCTGCCCCTCCTGCGTCCGTGGCGCCTGGCAGAAGTTATGCTAGTGTGGCTGCGGCTGTAGGGGGGGAGGGGCTGACTTCCTTGGCTTCCTCGCTCTCAGGGTCTGATAATGGTGACTTGCAGCGGCGACTGCTGGAGGCCCTCAAAAAGGGGGAGAGCTCCATTTCCGTAGAGGGGAAGAAGGTGGAATGTTCATTCTGGTTCAACAGACATGGCGTTCGGACCTTCCGAGAACAGAACGGGGGCGAGACCACCTGGTCTTCACCCACAACCGGCCCTGGAGCCAGACGGAATGTGGTCTGTCTCAAGTGGAGTAGTGATGAAGCTTGCCCTACTAGAAAGAGGGTAGTGGAGCTCCTGCTTGGGATGGGTTTCAAGGCAACCGAGATCTTTGCCTTGATCCATCCTTTTGGCTCCAAGGAGTTTGACATCAACTTTGTCCGGCCGGAGGGGCTTGAGCTCTTCTGGTCCGGATATGAGCTGGTGAAGAACATGCCGGACTGGCGTGGTTTCGTTGCAAAAGCGATAACCCGCCAGAGTGAGGTCAAGAGAGTGACCGTGCTGACCCGTAACGAGTCGCTCTCTTGTATTGACATCATGACCTGGCTGGGAAGGTACGGAGAGGTCCAGGGAATACCAGCTAAAAACCTGGACGAGTGGTCGGGTGCCTGGACGTTTAATATCAAGCTTAAGCATCTGGGTAGTACAGTTTCCCACATTCCATCATCTGCCTTTATCGGCCGAGACAGGATCTTGGTTTTCTACAGGGGGCAGCCTAAGCTCTGTCACAAGTGCGGCAGCCCCACACACTTTAGCGCCAGCTGCCAAGTGCAGAAGTGCGCGTTGTGTGGGGGGACAGGTCATCTTGCTACATCTTGTGAGGAGATTAGATGCAACCTGTGTGGGGAGCTCGGGCACCCCTTCAGTCGCTGTCCTCTCTCTGAGGCCAATGCGGCCCGAGCTCATGCAGGAGCGAGACGGGAGGTTCCTTCGGCTGAGGCGGATACTGGCAAAAGCAGTGGAGTTAAGGGGTCAGTGAGGAACCGGAACAACCCGTCCCGGCAGAGGCGGAGAGAGAGGCGTCAGGCGGAGAGGGAGGGGGAGGAACCCCGTCCTGGGGTGATGCCCGCTCCTTCCCAAACGACTGCCCCTCCTGAATCCGAGACCCTAGGGGGCAGCGAGCTGGAGGAGTAGATTGAGAGACTGGATCGGGCCGAAGAGACTCTGTCCTCGCACTACGAAAGTTCTGCAGAGGGTAGTGGGGCAGAGTCCCAAAGTAAACGGAAACGGCGTACTAAAAAAAGATCTAGCCCGACCAAAGTTGCCAGGGAAGGTGTAACCGGCTACCCTCTGGAGCTCTCCAACCGGTACCTCATCTTGGATGAGACCTCTGCCTCCTCTGCTGAGGAGGAGGTTGAAGGTGAGGGGCCGGGGGCGAAGGAGGGAGGGCCTTCAGGGGGCCCCGCGCCCCCCTCTGGTGGGGATGCAAGGTACTCAGGAGGGGTGGCAAAACCGGGCCCTGAGACTGAGAAAGCCAGGAGTGGTGCGCAAAGGGAGGTGGTGGTGGCAGAGATGGATACCACTATCTCCCTCAAGAGAGGTCGTGCTGCTCTAGAAGGCAGCCCCGGGAGGGGGGAGAAGGATGGGAAGAAGGCCGTCTAATTTAACTACTCTTTATGGCGGTATCCGCTCTGCTGACTCTGGCGACCATTAATGTCGCCAGCATTAAGTCGGATGCGGCTCGTTTCACAGACTTCGATTTTCTCAGCCGTGTTGAAGCTGATATTTAGTTTTTGCAAGAGACCAGGCTGCCAGATTTGGCAGCGATTTATAAAGCCAAGAGGGAGTGGAGACCAGGGCCCTCCTACTGGTCTCTTGCGGCTGAGCCGTATAGCGGAGTGGCGGTCCTTTTTACCGCACCGGTAGAATGCAGACGAGTAATTGAATTAGAAATGGGGAGGTGTTTGATCTTGGATGTCCTCATGAAGGGACAGGAACTGCGCCTGATTAATATCTACGGGCCCCAGTCCAGGTGGGACAGGAAATGTCTCTTTATGAGGATTAAGCCTTTCCTTTTTACAAGCCGGCAGGTGGTTTTTGGTGGGGACTTTAATACTGTCACAAGGCCCCAAGACAGGGGAGGCACCAGAAACCGGCTGACTCATAATAGTATTTTTCTGAATAGAGTAGCTAGTGAGGCTCGTCTGGAGGATGTCCACATTAGGCATACCCCAGGCCACGGGGGTTTCACTTTCTATAGAGGTAGTCAGATCAGGTCTAGAATAGATAGGTTTTATTTGAAGGAGGAGGCTACCTTTTCGCCCTTAAGGGTTGTGAAGGTGGAATTCTCCGATCACTGTTTGATTATGTTTTCTCTGAATATTTCAGAATCCCCCCAAATGGAAAGAGGAATTCGGGTGTCTTGGAGGAAGCAGAGGTGAGACAATCCTTTGAGGACTTCCTTCAGAGTCAGGTACCTTTACTGGATCTCTGTGATACTAAGTCAGAGTGGTGGGAGATATTCAAAGATCGGGCTGCAAAGTTCTTCCGCCGGCTCTCGAGCCTCAGGTCCCTGGACAGCTACCGCCTGTATCAGGGTCTGAGGAGGAAACTCGAGCATCTGGTCTCGACTGGTGGTAGCCGCGAGGATATCTCCAGGGTGAAATCTTTGCTCAAGAGGTGCCAGTATGATAGGCACACATCTTTAGTTTTTGAGAGGGACTTCGGGAGGTACCGCTCGCCCGACCCCTACAGAAATTGTAAGATGTCAGTGAAGAGTAAGTTAATAACAGGACTGGTCGATAGTACGGGGTCTCTGAACAGGTCCAGATCAGGGATCCTGGAAGTCGTTAGATCCTTTTACTCGTGCCTCTTGGGGAGGAGGGATCTGGACCGGGACAGGATGTCGGCTTTCCTGGCTGGGGTCACCCCTAAGTCAGGAGCTCACCTCTCTTTTGACGGTTTGGTAGAAGAGATCAGGAAGGAGGAAGTTATCCTGGCGGTGGAAGGGTTAGCTCTGAAGAAGTCGCCAGGCCCGGATGGCTTAACATCCGAGTTTTATAAGGCCTTTAAGGACTCTTTATGTCCCCTCTTGACTGAGGTATTCAATGAGTGTTTATCCTCGGGCACTCTGCCTCGGTCAATGAGGAGGTCAGCTCTGATCCTTCTATCAAAGGGTAAGGATCCGAGCCGTATTGAGAACTGGCGTCCCATAGCACTTCTTAATGCGGACAGAAAGATTCTGGCCAAGATACTTTTTAATAGGCTGGTGAAATTTGCACCCCAGCTCCTTTCGGTGGCTCAGCATTGCTAGGTTCCAGGCCGCAGCACTTTTAGTGCTGTACTCGGTGTCCGAGAGGCAGTAGAACAGAGTAGAGCAGGCTACTGGAGGGGGTACATGCTGTCCTTAGATCAAGCAAAGGCGTTTGATCGGGTGAACCATGAGTACCTCTGGTCGGTCCTTCTGAAGTATGGCCTGCTGGGGGGGTTTGTCGATTGGTTAAAGATCTTGTATGCAGGGGCAGAGAGTTTCCCGCTTGTGAACGGTTGGTCTGGCTGCTCTTTTGAGGTTGGGTCTGGCGTCCGCCAGGGTTGTCCTTTGAGCCCGCTTTTATACGTGTTCGCGATTGATCCCTTTCTTAAGCGGATCGATCGTGGACCGTTGGCGGGAGTCGGGATGGATCGGGTGGCGCCGGAAGCCACTCTGAGGGTAGTAGCGTACGCTGACGATGTCACCATTTTCGTATCCTCGAGAGGGGAGGCGGAGTACGTGATGTCTGAAGTGGATCGCTACTCGGAGGCATCCGGGTCCATGATCAATCGGGATAAGTGTGAGAGTCTCTGGCTGGGAGGGGGTGATCCAGTTTTTGATCTCCCGGACACCCTCCCAGGGCCCAAGTCGTCAGCCAAAGTCCTAGTCATCCATTTTGGCCATGGGGATTATCCCACTCAAAATTGGGACGACAGGCTTAAGATCGCCGCTCAGAAGGTCGACCAATGGAAGGGTTGGTCTTTGACCCTCAGGGAAAGGGTAAACCTGATCAAGGCCTACTTACTCCCTTTGCTTATCTATTTGGGTAGCGTGTATATCTTGCCAGAGCCTCTCTGGACTCGGGTTTATAGTCTGTTCTTCCAGCTCTTATGGGGGAATAGACTGAACCTGATCAAGAGAGAAGTGACTTACCGCACGAGGAGACTAGGGGGGTTATCTATGGTCAACCCCGTGGTGTTTCTTGTAAACACCTTTGTTAAAGCGAATCTGGCAAACCTCTGGATGGAGAGGGCTTCTCCGTGGGTAGTCTCCTGCCGGGGGTGGTTTCGGCCTTTCTTCCAGGAATGGGAGACAGAAGGGCAAGTGAAGGACTTACGTACGCCTCACGGATATCTTCCGACTTACGTCACCCCGATTCTGAAGGTGATCCGCCGGTGGGGTTTGGAGGTGAGGGATTTCAGGACTCTGTCAAGGAGGTCCCTTGACGAGAGGGTCTTGTTGTCCCACTTCCAGAAGCCCCTGGCCCTCAGGGATTGCCCAAGCCGGGATCTAGACAAGGGGTTACAGTTGCTAAATTCTGCAAGGATCCCCTTGAAGTTTTTGGACTTGGCTTGGCGCTGCTTTCACGGGAGGCTGTATGTGAGGGACAACTTGAAGTACAGGAACTCTGATGAAAGGGGTTGTCCCCGGGAGGAGTGTGGCTCCATAGTGGAAAGTATGGATCACTTCCTGCTTCAGTGTCCCTTTAATACAGAGGTATACCAACGGGTGGGAGCTTCCATTGGCTGGCCTAGGCTAGCCAGCCTCTCCTACGCGGAGTGGGCTTATGGAGTGCTCAGAGACATTGGTAGAAGGGACCTGTGCACATGTTTTTTAGTCAGTATAGTGGTTAGGTTCTACACGTGGAATGCACGGTGCTTAGTTTCAACGCAGCAGAAAGTCCTCCCAGTGGACGAGGTATGTAGGAACATTCTGGGTGACCTGGTGAAGGTGCGTTCTTTGGAGTATGAGAGACTGGGCACCAGTAGGGCCTCTCTCCTCTGGAGAGGCTTTGCTTTTAGCGTACCCTAGCCTAGTCATACTTTCCCTGGTGGTGGGCTGATGCTTTGACCGTAGACTTTTGTTTTGTGGGATGTTGAGCTTTGAAGAAAGGCTTACAGAGACCGAGCTTGGGCCTTCGGGTAGTTCTGTATATTAGAATATTTAGCAGTGTGTGTTAAATAGTTATGTTGTTTATGTTGTTTTTTAGGATAGAATGAGTTGGGGCTAGTTAGGTTGGGTGGGTGAGGGAAAGGGTCTTTTATTTGTGCTTTTAAGTGTTTTATGTGTGTATTGAAGTGGGAGGCCTGCATCTAGCCCTGGACTATGCGGACATGGGTGGACATGGGGCGAGGGGCTAGATGTGGGTGGTGGAGGTAGGGCTGGCCTCGGACTATGCGGACACGAGAGAGACGTGAGGCGGAGGTCAGCCTTGGGTGATGGGTGAAGGGTGATGGAGTAGGTAGTGGGGGTTAGGGCTAGATTAGGGAGGTGAGGTTTGTTTTGCCTTATGTGTTATATTAGTAAAAAGGTAATATAAATAAAATAAAAAAAATAAAAAAAATAATTGGTGATGGGGAAAAAAAAATAATAAAAAAAAATATATATTTTTTGTTTGTTTTCTATTATTATTATTGTTTTATTAGTCTTATTTGCGTTTTTGTTTTATTGACGAGTAGTCAAGTTTTTCCTTTTGGGTTTTACAGCTGAATCGGCATAAGCTACTTTCACACCTGCGTTCAGGTGTCCGCTCGTGAGCTCCGTTTGAAGGAGCTCACGAGCGGTCCTGAACGCAGCCGCCCGGCCCCAATGCATTCTCAGTGGAGGCGGATCCACTGAGAATGCATCCGCCTGCCAGCGCTCAGCGGATCCGTCCAGACTTATAATGGAAGTCAATGGGGACGGATCCGCTTGAAGATGACACCATATGGCTCAATCTTCAAGCGGATCCGTTCCCCATTGACTTTCAATGTAAAGTCTGAACGGATCCGCTCTGGCTACTTTCACACTTAGAAAATTTTTTAAGTTATAATGCAGACGGATCCGTTCTGAACGGATGCGAACGTCTGCATTATAGGAGCGGATCCGTCTGATGAAACATCAGACGGATCCGCTCCGAACGCTAGTGTGAAAGTAGCCTTTAGTAAGTTTCATTTCATTTTTAGCATTTGTATATAGTTTGCATATAGTTTTTTTTATAGGGTATTGGTATGAATGTGAGTGTGAGTGAGGCTGGGCCAGCTGAGAAGCTGTTCTGTTTTGTTTTTCTTGTCTGTAAAGTTTTGTATTTTTCTAATAAAAAAAGAGAGAGACGTGAGGCGGAGGTCAGCCTTGGGTGATGGGTGAAGGGTGATGGAGTAGGTAGTGGGGGTTAGGGCTAGATTAGGGAGGTGAGGTTTGTTTTGCCTTATGTGTTATATTAGTAAAAAGGTAATATAAATAAAATAAAATAAATAAAAAAAATAATTGGTGATGGGGAAAAAAAAAAAAAAAAAATATATATATATTTTTTGTTTGTTTTCTATTATTATTATTATTATTATTATTATTGTTTTATTAGTCTTATTTGCGTTTTTGTTTTATTGACGAGTAGTCAAGTTTTTCCTTTTGGGTTTTACAGCTGAACCGGCTAAGGCCTCATGCACACGACCGTTGTGTGCACCCGTGGCCGTTGTGCCGTTTTCCGTTTTTTTTCGCGGACCCATTGACTTTCAATGGGTCCGTGGAAAAATCGGAAGATGCACCGTTTTGCAGCCGCATCCGTGATCCGTGTTTCCTGGCTGTGAAAAAATATGACCTGTCCTATTTTTTTCACGGCCAACGGTTCAAGGACCCATTCAAGTCAATGGGTCCGTGAAAGAACACGGATGCACACAAGATTGGCATCCGTGTCCGTGATCCGTGGCCGTAGGTTAGTTTTTATACAGACGGATCCGAAGATCCGTCTGCATAAAAGCTTTTTCAGAGCTGAGTTTTCACTTCGTGAAAACTCAGAACCGACAGTATATTCTAACACAGAGGCGTTCCCATGGTGATGGGGACGCTTCTAGTTAGAATACACTACAAACTGTGTACAAGACTGCCCCCTGCTGCCTGGCAGCACCCGATCTCTTACAGGGGGCCGTGATCAGCACAATTAACCCCTTCAGGTGCGGCACCTGAAGGGGTTAATTGTGCTGATCACGGCCCCCTGTAAGAGATCAGGGCTGCCAGGCAGCAGGGGGCAGACCCTCCCCCCCCTCCCCAGTTTGAATATCATTGGTGGCCAGTGCGGCCCCCCCCTCTATTGTAATAATAGGTTGGTGGCCAGTGCGGCCCCCTCCCTGCCTCTATTGTAATAATTCGTTGGTGGCACAGTGTGCGCCCCCCATCGGCCCCCCCCTCCCTCTATAGCATTAACAACATTGGTGGCCAGTGTGCGGCCTCCCATCTCCCCCCCCCCCATCATTGGTGGCAGCGGAGTTCCGATCGGAGTCCCAGTTTAATCGCTGGGGCTACGATCGGTAACCATGGCAACCAGGACGCTACTACAGTCCTGGTTGCCATGGTTACTTAGCATCCCTTCCCCCCCCCGATCATTGGTGGCAGCGGGTTACTAGCAATAGTAGAAGATTCATACTTACTGGCTGCTGCGATGTTCGTGTCCGGCCGGAAGCTCCTCCTACTGATAAGTGACAGGTCTGTGCGGCGCATTGCTAAATGAACTGTCACTTACCAGTAGGAGGAGCTCCCGGCCAGACACGAACATCGCAGCTCCCAGGTAAGTATGAATCTTTTACTATTGTACTATTGCTAGTAACCCGCTGCCACCAATGATCGGGGGGGGGGGGGGGGGGAGATGGGAGGCCGCACACTGGCCACCAATGTTGTTAATGCTATAGAGGGAGGGGGGGCCGATGGGGGGCGCACACTGTGCCACCAACGATTTATTACAATAGAGGGAGGAAGGGGGGGCGCGCACACTGTGCCACCAACGATTTATTACAATAGAGGGAGGAAGGGGGGGGGCGCACACTGTGCCACCAACGAATTATTACAATAGAGGGAGGAAGGGGGGGGCGGGGGGGCGCACACTGTGCCACCAACGAATTATTACAATAGAGGGAGAAAGGGGGGGGGCCGCACTGGCCACCAATGATATTCAAACTGGGGAGGGGGGGGGGTCTGCCCCCTGCTGCCTGGCAGCCCTGATCTCTTACAGGGGGATATGATAGTACAATTAACCCCTTCAGGTGCGGCACCTGAGGGGTTAATTGTGCTGATCACGGCCCCCTGTAAGAGATCGGATGCTGCTAGGCAGCAGGGGGCAGTCATGTACACAGTTTGTAGTATATTCTAACTAGAAGCGTCCCCATCACCATGGGAACGCCTCTGTGTTAGAATATACTGTCGGAAATGAGGTTTCACGATCTAACTCATATCCGACAGTATATTCTAACATAGAGGCGTTCCCATGGTGATGGGGACGCTTCAAGTTAAAATATACCATCGGATTGGAGAAAACTCCGATCTGATGGTATAAAAGGGACTCCAGACTTTACATTGAAAGTCAATGGGGACGGATCCGTTTGAAATGGCACCATATTGTGTCAACGTCAAACGGATCCGTCCCCATTGACTTGCATTGTAATTCAGGACGGATCCGTTTGGATCCGCACGGCCAGGCGGACACCAAAACGACTTTTTTTTCATGTCCGTGGATCCTCCAAAAATCAAGGAAGACCCACGGACGAAAAAACGGTCACGGATCACGGACCTACGGACCCCGTTTTTGCGGACCGTGAAAAAAAACGTTTGTGTGCATGAGGCCTAAGGCTACTTTCACACCTGCGTTTGGTGCGGATCCATCTGGTATCTGCACAGACGGATCCGCACCTATAATGCAAACGCTTAGATCCGTTCAGAACGGATCCGTTTGCATTACCATGAACAAAAAAAAAAATATATATTTTTTTTTTTTTTGTTCATGATAATGCAAACGGATCCGTTTTGACTTTACATTGAAAGTCAATGGGGGACGGATCCGTTTGAAAATTGAGCCATACTGTGTCATCTTCAAACGGATCCGTCCCCATTGACTTACATTGTAAGTCTGGACGGATCCGTTTGCCTCCGCACGGCCAGGCGGACATCCGAACGCTGCAAGCTGCGTTCAGGTGTCCGCCTGCTGAGCGGAGCGGAGGACAAGCGGTGCCAGACTGATGCATTCTGAGCGGATCCGCATCCACTCAGAATGCATTAGGGCTGGACGGATCCGTTCGGGGCCGCTTGTGAGAGACTTCAAACGGAGCTCACGAGCGGACACCCGAACGCTAGTGTGAAAGTAGCCTTAGGCCTCTTTCACACTTGCGTTGTCCGGATCCGGCGTGTACTCCACTTGCCGGAATTACACGCCGGATCCGGAAAAACGCAAGTGTACTGAAAGCATTTGAAGACGGAACCGTCTTCCAAATGCGTTCAGTGTTACTATGGCACCCAGGACGCTATTAAAGTCCTGGTTGCCATAGTAGGAGCGGGGAGCGGGGGAGCGGTATACTTACAGTCCGTGCGGCTCCCGGGGCGCTCCAGAGTGACGTCAGAGCGCCCCATGCGCATGGATGACGTGATCCATGTGATCACATGATCCATGCGCTTGGGGCGCCCTGACGTCACTCTGGAGCGCCCGGGGAGCCGCACGGACGGTAAGTATACTGCTCCCCCGCTCCCCACTACACTTTACCATGGCTGCCAGGACTTTAGCGTCCCGGCAGCCATGGTAACCACTCTGAAAAAGCTAAATGTCGGCTCCGGCAATGCGCCGAAACGACGTTTAGCTTAAGGCCGGATCCGGATCAATGCCTTTCAATGGGCATTAATTCCGGATCCGGCCTTGCGGCAAGTGTTCCGGATTTTTGGCCGGAGCAAAAAGCGCAGCATGCTGCGGTATTTTCTCCGGCCAAAAAACGTTCCGTTCCGGAACTGAAGACATCCTGATGCATCCTGAACGGATTTCTCTCCATTCAGAATGCATTAGGATAATCCTGATCAGGATTCTTCCGGCATAGAGCCCCGACGACGGAACTCTATGCCGGAAGACAAGAACGCAAGTGTGAAAGAGCCCTTAGTAAGTTTCATTTCATTTTTAGCATTTGTATATAGTTTGTATATAGTTTTTATAGGGTATTGGTATAAATGTGAGTGTGAGTGAGGCTGGGCCAGCTGAGAAGCTGTTCTGTTTTGTTTTTCATGTCTGTAAAGTTTTGTATTTTTCTAATAAAAAAAGAGTTCCCATAGCAGAGAATCAGGCTTGGGTGTGTCTGGTGTCTGCAGCTGCTGTAAGAGGTTGTGTGATTCAGAGCTCTCCACAACTTCCAAGCACAGGCCTCTCTGGGGAGTTTCTTAACACCTGCTCCCCAGGAGGAGTTCCAGACTTGCAGGGAGTTCCTCAACATCTCTCCCCAGCCCAGGCCCTGCCTCTCCCTAGGGAGCTGGTGGGGTCCTGAGGCCATGGCTTCCCAGAGGAACACTCCTGCTCCCCGGCTTGGGTCGGAGGGGAGTAAGGAGCTACAGAGACCGGCCAGGAGTGATGGCAGCGAGGGGGCAACCACATCAGGACGCGGTAGTGGCAGCCGAGTCCCCCCTGAAGTCGCAAGCAGAGGATCAGGAGGTGTCGTCCCAGGTAGGTTGGGGGTCCCGGAGGGAGAAAGAGGCTACCCAAACCTACAGCTCCCGCGTGGCGTACCACCTCCATGAATTCAAGGAGCTGGGGCGGCACCTCAAGAGCCTGAGCCAAGAGCTGAAAATGCTTAGGGCAAAGGCTAATGTCACGAATAGTAAGAAAAGGGCTCCTATTTCTGAGAAAATTAAGGTGCTCAAGAAGGAGGTAAAAGAGGCACAGGAAAGAAGGGAAAGGCTTCTGAATGAAAGTGGACCTTTTAGGGAAAAACTCCTAAATGAGGAGAGATTCCTGGAGATGGAGGAGAAAAGGAGAGAGCGGAGCGCAAACAGCGACAGTGAAGACAAGGATAGCCGCATACCTGGCGTGGTGTCTGCGTCCGTCACTCCCCGGTCGGTCCGGCCGGAGCCCGCGCCAGCCCCTCCTGACTCGCAGTGGTCTGTGCCAGGTGATTGCAGTATCCCGGCGCAACAAGCAGGGTTGCCCTCATCCGAGGGAGAATTATCGTCGGCCGCAGAGGCCTTCAGTGAAGAGGAGGGCGGAGGAGGAGGGCTGATGGAGGAGATTCGTCGGCTGGAATCCCCTGTCCAGTTGCAAAACTTTGTTTTCGGCGATGAGCTGTTGGAAGAAACCGGCAAGGAAAAAAAAAAGAAGAAAAACAAGAAGAAGGAAAAACAGCAGGCAGTGGAGACACATTTCATCTATGTTCCTGCTGAGCGCTTGGTGCAGGCTGAAAAGTCTGTGCCAGGTGCTCCGCAGGTTATTGTCCCCAATTCACTGCCTGTAGCAAGTAACATCCATTCCAAGATGGCGCCGATTGCTGACATGGGTGATGGAGGAAGCGGCAAAATCTTAGCTCAAGTGGGAGCCTCCGGTACTGATGGCCACTCCCCAGTGGGAGGGGGGGTGGTCCAGCGCCAGAGTCAGCTCCCGTGAAAGAGGTGGCCCCGCCCACCGTTCTGGCTACTGCTCTGCCTGCCGTTCCGGTATGTGGGGTGGTGCTGGGGCGGTGTGACGGGATCGCCGTCCCTCCCACTCAAAGTGGTAATAGCCCTGAGTCTCCGCGGCGGGGATCAAGGGATGCAGCGGAGAGCGCGGCTGGAGGCGTGGCCGGGGGTGTGTCCGGGGGTGTGTCTGGGCGTCCTCCTATCGGCGCGCATGTGTGCGTGGCTGGGGGGGTGCCCGGCCGTGCTTCCGGATGCACGCCCGGAGCTGTGAATGATTGCGCAGGCGCAGTAAACAAGCGCCTGCGCATTGAGGAACCAGGGGCCGGAGCTGCTGGAAAGGATTAGCCTGCAGCACTCTGGTCCTCTGTAAGGAAAGTGAAAGAGGGGTACATTGCGCCAGAGTATATGGCCATGTACATTGCCACTGGGCATGCCCCCCCTGTCTCTGCCCCCTCCTCCAGCGCTGAATTAAGTGCTGGGGAGGGGAGGAGTGCGGTTGCTCATGCCCAGATCCTAAGGGCAGCAGGGGAGGGGAGTGGCTTGGCCAGTGGCAGTGGCAGTGTAAATAATAATAGGGCTAATAAAGTTAATGATTCTAGAAGTGATATGGCGACACCAGCTGTCCCAGCAGGGAGACAGGGTGTGTGTAAGCAGGGTGCTGGTAGGGGTGTTGGTGGGGGTGCCGCATCGGGTCCCAAAGGTGGGGTGGATGCTGGGAGACAGCGGACCGTCGCTGAGAAAGCGGCGGCTGCGGCTCCTGGTGTCCGCCCTCCGGAGGGGTCCGGCGTGGCATCTGGTACTAGTGTAGTGGGGGGGGGCCGGTTCGGTTGCCCCTCCTGCGGCCGTAACACCTGGCAGAAGTTATGCCAGTGTGGCTGCGGCCGTGGGGGGGAGGGGCTATCCTCGTTGGCTTCCTCATTCCCAGGAGTCGTGGTTGGTGACTTGCAGCGGCGGCTCCTGGAGACCCTCAAAAAGGGGGAGAGCTCAATGACAGTAGAGGGTGAGAAGGTGGACCTATCCTTATGGATAAACAGGCATGGCCTGCGAGCTTTCTGAGAGGAAAGGGGGGGCAAGACCACCTGGTCCCTGCCCACAACCGGCCCTGGGACCAGACGGAATGTAGTCTGTCTCAAGTGGAGAAGCAATGATGCCTGCCCTACGAGAAAGAGGGTGGTGGAGCTCCTGCTTGAGATGGGTTTCAGGGTGGCTGACATCTTCGCCCTGATACATCCCTATGGTTCCAGGGAGTTCGACATCAGGTTTGCCCGGCCGGAGGGCCTAGAGCTTTTCTGGTCTGGGTATGAGCTGGTGAAGAACTTACCGGATTGGAAGGGTTTTTTCGCTCAGGCGATAACCCGGCAGAACAACGTCAAGAAGGTGACCGTTTTGACCCGTAACGAATCACTTTCTTGCGTTGATATTCTGACGTGGCTAAGTAGGTATGGGGACGTCCAGGGTGTACCATCCAAAAACCTGGACGAATTTGGCATTTGGTCGGGAGCCTGGACTTTCAATGTGAAGTTGAAATGTCTAGGAAGCACGGTTTCCCACATTCCATCCTCTGCCTTCATCGGCCGGGATAGGATCCTCGTTTTCTACAGGGGGCAGCCTAGGCTCTGTCACAAGTGTGGCAGCCCTTCACACTTCACGCGCCAGCTGCCAAGTGCAGAAGTGAGCGTTGTGTGGAGGGACAGGTCACCTTGCCGCATCTTGTGTGGAGATTAGGTGCAACTTGTGTGGTGTGCTCGGACACCCATTTAGTCGCTGTCCCCTCTCAGAGGTCAATGCGGCCCGAGCTCACGCAGGAGTGGGCCGGGAGGTCTCTTCGGCTGAGGCGGGTGCTGACGGAGACAGTCGAGTTAAGGGGTCGGTGAAGACCAAGAGCGGTCCGTCCCGGCAGAGGCGGAGGGAGAGGCGCCAGGCGGAGAGGGAGCAGAAGGAGCCCCACCAAAACGGGGTGATGTCTGCCCCTCCCCAAGTGGCGGGCTCCCGTAGTTCGGAGACCCTAGGGGACAGGGAGCTAAGTGCGGAGATCAGAAGACTAGACCGGGCCGATGAGACCCAGTCTTCGCACTACGAAAGTGCAGCAGAGGGTAGTGAGACTGGGTCTTACATCAACAGATGGAAACGGTTCTCAAAAAAAAAGAGCCCAACCAAAGTAGCCAGGGAAGGCGTAACTGGCTCCCCTCTTGAGCCCTCCAACCGGTATCTCACTTTGGATGAGACCTCCGCCTCCTCTTCATCAGGGGAGGAGGTAAGAAGTGGGGTACCGGGGGCGAGGGTGGGAGGGCTTCCAGGAGGCCTCGTGCCCCTCTCTGGTGTGGATGTAAGGTCCCCAGAAAAGGAGGCAAATCTGATTCCTGGAACTGAGAAAGACAGGGGCGGTATGCAAGAGGGAGCGGTGGTGACAGATGGAATGGACACCACCGTCTCTCTCAAAAGAGGACGTGCCGCCTTAGAGAATAGCCCTGGGAGGGGTAAGAAGGTCGGGAAGGAAGGAGGACATTCAGCCTAAACACCAAGTATGGCGGTACCCACTCAGCTGACACTGGCGACCATTAATGTCGCCAGCATTAAATCTGATGCGGCTCGCTACGCAGCCTTTGATTTTTTTCAGCCGAGTTGAAGCTGATGTTTTATTTTTGCAGGAGACCAGACTGTCAAATTTGGCAGAAGTCCACAAGGCGAAGAGGGAGTGGAGATCTGGGCCCTCCTTCTGGTCTCTTGCGGCTGAGTCGTATAGCGGAGTGGCGGTTCTTTTCACCGTACCGGTAGAATGCCGACGGGTGGTTGAGCTGGAAATGGGGAGGTGTTTGATCTTGGATATCCTCATGAAGGGACAGGAACTGCGCCTGATCAATATCTATGGGCCCCAGTCCAGGTGGGACAGGAAATGTCTCTTTATGAGGATCAAGCCTTTCCTTTTTACAAGCCGGCAAGTGGTCTTTGGTGGGGACTTTAACACCATCATAAGGTCCCAAGATAGGGGAGGCACCAGAAACCCGCTGGCTTATGATAGTATAGCTTTAAATAGCATAGCTAGTGAGGCTTGTCTGGTGGATGTCCACATTAGGCACACCCCAGACCACGGGGGTTTCACTTTCTATAGAGGAGATAGGATTAGGTCTAGAATAGACAGGTTTTTTTTTGAAGGAGGAGGCTACTTTCTCGCCTTGAGGGTTGTGGAGGTAGAATTCTCCGACCACTGTCTGATTATGTTCTCTCTGAATATTTCAGAATCCCCCCAAATGGGAAGAGGTTACTGGAAGCTGAATGTGGGAGTCCTGGAGGAAGCAGAGGTAAGACAATCCTTTGAGGACTTTCTTCAGAGTCAGGTAGCTTTGCTGGATCTCTGTGACACTAAGTCAGAGTGGTGGGAGATATTCAAAGACCGGGCCGCAAAATTCTTCCGCCAGCTCTCGAGCCTCAGGTCCCTGGACAGGTATCAGGGTATCAGGGTCTGAGGAGGAAACTCGAAGATCTGGTCTAGACTGGAGGTAGCCGCGAGGATATCTCCAGGGTGAAATCTTTGCTCAAGAGGGGCCAGTATGATAGGCACACATCTTTAGTTTTTGAGAGGGACTTCGGGAAGTACCGCTCGCCCGACCCCTACAAAAACTGTAAGATGTCGGTGAAGAGTAAGTTAATAACAGGACTGGTTGATAGTACGGGATCTCTGAACAGGTCCAGATCAGGGATCCTGGAAGTCGTCAGATCCTTTTATTCGTGCCTCTTGGGAAAGAGGGATCTGGATCGGGACAAGATGTCGGCTTTCCTGGCTGAAATCACCCCTGAGTCAGAAGCTCACCTCTCTTTTGGCGTTTTGGTAGAAGAGATCAGGAAGGAGGAAGTTATCCTGGCGGTGGAAGGGTTAGCTCTGAAGAAGTCGCCAGGCCCGGGTGGCTTAACATCCGAGTTTTATAAGACCTTTAAGGACTCTTTATGTCCCCTCTTGACTGAGGTATTCAATGAGTGTTTATCCTTGGGCACTCTGCCTCAGTCAATGAGGAGGTCAGCCCTGATCCTCCTATCAAAGGGTAAAGATCCGAGCCGTATTGAGAACTGGCGTCCCATAGCACTTCTCAATACGGACAGAAAGATTCTGGCCAAGATACTGTTTAACAGGCTGGTGAAATTTGCGCCTCAACTCCTTTCGGTGGCTCAGCATTGCTCGGTTCCAGGCCGCAGCACTTTTAGTGCTGTGCTCGGTGTCCGAGAGGCAGTGGAACAGAGTAGAGCAGGCCACTGGAGGGGGTACATGCTGTCCTTAGATCAAGCAAAGGCATTTGATCGGGTGAACCATGAGTACCTCTGGTCGGTCCTTCTGAAGTATGGCCTGCCGGGGGGGTTTGTCGATTGGTTAAAGATCTTGTATGCGGGGGCGGAGAGTTTCCCGCTTGTGAACGGTTGGTCTGGCTGCCCTTTTGAGTTTGGGTCTGGCGTTCGCCAGGGTTGTCCTTTGAGCCCGCTTTTATACGTGTTCGCGATTGATCCCTTTCTTAAGAGGGTCAATCGTGGACCGTTGGCGGGAGTCGGGATGGATCCGGCGGCGCCGGAAGCCACTCTGAGGTCAGTAGCGTACGCCGACGATGTCACCATTTTCGTGTCCTCGAAAGGGGAGGCGGAATATGTGATGTCTGAGGTGGATCGCTACTCGGAAGCATCCGGGTCCATGATCAACCGGGATAAGTGTGAGAGTCTCTGGCTGGGAGGGGGTGATCCAGCTTTTGATCTCCCGGACACCCTCCCAGGGCCCCAGTCGTCAGCCAAAGTCCTATGCATCCATTTCGGTCATAAGGATTATCCCACTCAAAATTGGGACGACAGGCTTAAGATCGCCGCTCAGAAGGTCGACCAGTGGAAGGGCTGGTCTTTGACCCTCAGGGAAAGGGTGCACCTGATCAAGGCTTTCCTGCTCCCTCTGCTTATCTATTTGGGCAGTGTGTGTATCTTGCCAGACCCACTCTGGACTCGGGTTTACAGTCTGTTCTTCCAGCTCTTATGGGGGAATAGACTGAACCTGATCAAGAGGGAGGTGACTTACCACACGAGGAGATTAGGGGGGTTATCTATGGTCAACCCCGTGGTGTTTCTTGTAAACACATTTGTTAAAGTAAATCTGGCGAACCTCTGGATGGAGAGGGCTTCTCCGTGGGTAGTCTCCTGCCGGGGGTGGTTTCGGCCTTTCTTCCAGGAATGGGAGACAGGAGGGCAAGTGAAGGACTTGCGTACGCCTCACGGATATCTTCCGGCTTACGTCACCCCGATTCTGAAGGTAATCCGCCGGTGGGGTTTGGAGGTAGGGGAAATCAGGACTCTGTCAAGGAGGTCCCTTGACGAGAGGGTCTTGTTGTCCCACTTCCAGAAGCCCCTGGCCCTCAAGGATTGCCCAAGCCGGGATCTAGACAATGGGTTCCAGTTGCTAAATTCTGCAAGGATCCCCTTGAAGTTTTGGGACTTGGCTTGGCGCTGCTTTCACGGGAGGCTGTATGTAAGGGACAATCTGAAGTACAGGAACTCTGATGAAAGGGGTTGTGCCCAGGAGGAGTGCGGCTCCATACTGGAAAGTATGGATCACTTCCTGCTCCAGTGTCCCTTTAATACAGAGGTGTACAAACGGGTGGGAGCTTCCATTGGCTGGCCTAGGCTAGCCAGCCTCTCCTATGCGGAGTGGGCCTATGGAGTGCTCAGAGACCTGGGCAGAAGGGACCTGTGCACATGTTTTTTAGTTAGCATAGTGGTTAGGTACTACACGTGGAACGCACGGTGTTTAGTTTCAACAAGGCAGAAAGTCCTCCCAGTGGATGAGGTGTGTAGGAACATTCTGGGAGACCTGGTGATGGTACGTTCTCTCGAGTACGAAAGACTGGGTACCAGCAGGGCCTCTCTCCTCTGGAGAGGTTTTGCTTTTAGTGTACCATAGCCTAGTAGTACTCTTCCTGGTGGTGGACTGATACTCTCACCCTAGATTTTTGTTTTGGATAAAGTGTATGGTTTTTGAAAGGCTTGCAAAGGCTGAACTTGGTCCTTCGGGAGTGGTTATGTGTGGTTATAGTAATGTTTATTGTATGGTATATTGTGTATATTATGTTGAAGGATAGGGTAAGCGGGGGTTAGTTAGTTAGGTTGGGTGGGTTAGGGTGAGGGGGGGGGGGACACTTACAAAGTGTGGGGAGGCCTACATCCAGTCCTGGACTACGCGGACATGGGAGGACATGGGGCGAGGGCTGGATGTGGGTGGTGGAGGTAGGGCTGGCCTCGGACTATGCGGACATGCAGAGGACATGAGGCGGAGGTCAGTCCTGGGGGTTTTAGTTTTAGTTTAGGATAGGGAATGGCTAGGGACAGGTTAGGTTAGGGTAAGTTTGTAGTTTGTAGTGTTGATAGATATATAGATATATATATAAAAAACGGACAGCACTCCAGGTAAAAGTTGATGGTGTTTATTCACCCATGTGGATGGCAACGTTTCAGCTCATACAAGAGCCTTTGTCAAGCCTGACAAAGGCTCTTGTATGAGCTGAAACGTTGCCATCCACATGCGTGAATAAACACCATCAACTTTTACCTGGAGTGCTGTCCGTTTTTCATCTATATTTGACGGGGTAAGCTGCTACATCCCTGGACATAGCACCCTTCCTGTGTTGTTTCTCCGGTGCCGCCATTGTTTATATATATATATATATATATATATATATATATATATATATATATATATATTATAAAATAATAATAAAAAAATATATAATAAAAAAAAATATTATTTTTTTTGCTTAGGGGCAAGTTGCCTGGAGTTGAGTTACGGCGAAGTAGCCATATTTTCGTTTGAGTTTGATTTTATTCTGTGTTTTATTTGTTTTATTTTAATTTCTTTAGGTTAGGTTATTTCGGCCGAACCGGCTGGGTAAGTTTTATTTATTGTAGGTTTGTAGTTTTATGTGTAGGTATGAATGTGTGTGTGAATGTGGCTGGGGCAGCTGGAATGCTGTCTATGTGTAAGTTTTGTATGTCTGTACTTGTAATTATTTATGTAACGTTTTGTAATTTTATAATAAAAAAGAGTTCCCATAGCAGAGAATCAGGCTTCATGTCACCCACCACTGGAACAGGCCATTGTCAGATATTTTTAGGCCCCGGCACCCAGACAGAGGAGAGGTTCATTCAACTTTGGGTTGCCCTGCAATATAATGGTAAAATTAAAAAAAGAGGCTTGAATGAGGAAGTGCCCTGGAGTACAAGAATATATGGTTAAGGGGAGGTAGTTATAAATGTCTAATCTGCACAAGGGATGGACAGGTCCTGTGGGATCCATGCCTGGTTAATTTTTATGAACGTCAGCTTGTCCACATTGGCTGTAGACAGGCGGCTGCGTTTGTCTGTAATGACGCCCCCTGCCGTGCTGGGGGAGGCCAGCACCTCCAAGGCATAAAAGGCTAGCTCTGGCCACGTGGACAATTTGGAGACCCAGAAGTTGAATGGGGCCGAACCATCAGTCAGTACATGGAGGGGTGTGCACCACACGTACTGTTCCACCATGGTAGTGAAATGTTGCCTCCTGCTAACAGATTTCGTATCAGGTGGTGGTGCAGTTAGCTGTGGCGTGGTGACAAAACTTTTCCACATCTCTGCCATGCTAACCCTGCCCTCAGAGGAGCTGGCCGTGACACAGCTGCATTGGCGACCTCTTGCTCCTCCTCTACCTTCGCCTTGGGCTTCCACTTGTTCCCCTGTGACATTTGGGAATGCTCTCAGTAGCGCGTCTACCAACGTGCGCTTGTACTCGCGCATCTTCCTATCACGCTTCAGTGCAGGAAGTAAGGTGGGCACATTGTCTTTGTACCGGGGATCCAGCAGGGTGGCAACCCAGTAGTCCGCACACGTTAAAATGTGGGCAACTCTGCTGCCGCTGCGCAGGCACTGCAGCATGTAATCGCTCATGTGTGCCAGGCTGCCCAGAGGTAAGGACAAGCTGTCCTCTGTGGGAGGCGTATCGTCATCGTCCTGCATGGGGCCCGAGCTGCGTTGGGTGCCACCCCGCTGTGAACATGCTTCATCCTCCACCTCCTCCTCATCCTCGTCTGGCCACATTTGTACCTGGCCTCTGCTGTTGCAAAAAACCTCCCTCTGAGTCACTTCTAAAAAACTGGCCTGAAAGTGCTAAAAATGACCCCTCTTCCTCCTCCTCCTCCTGGGCCACCTCCTCTTCCATCATCGCCCTAAGTGTTTTCTCAAGGAGACATAGAAGTGGTATTGTAATGCTGATAACGGCGTCATTGCCACTGGCCATGTTGGTGGAGTACTCGAAACAGCACAACAGGGCACACAGGTCTCTCATGGAGGCCCAGTCATTGGTGGTGAAGTGGTGTTGTTCCGCAGTGCGACTGACCCGTGCGTGCTGCAGCTGAAACTCCACTATGGCCTGCTGCTGCTCGCACAGTCTGTCCAGCATGTGCAAGGTGGAGTTCCACCTGGTGGGCACGTCGCATATGAGGCGGTGAGCGGGAAGGCTGAAGTTATGCTGTAGTGCAGACAGGCGAGCAGCGGCAGGATGAACGCCGGAAGTGCGCACAGACGGCCCGCACTTTATACAGCAGCTCTGGCATGTCGGGGTAGTTGTGAATGAACTTCTGCACCACCAAATTCAGCACATGCGCCAGGCAAGGGATGTGCGTCAAACCGGCTAGTCCCAAAGCTGCGACGAGATTTCGCCCATTATCACACACCAGGCCGGGCTTGAGGCTCACCGGCAGCAACCACTCGTCGGTCTGTTGTTCAATACCCCGCCACAACTCCTGCGCGGTGTGGGGCCTGTCCCCCAAACATATGAGTTTCAGAATGGCTTGCTGACATTTACCCTGGGCTGTGCTGAAGTTGGTGGTGAAGGTTTGTGGCTGACTGGATGAGCAGGTGGAAGAAGAGGAGGAGGAAGCCGAGTAGGAGGAGGAGGCTACAGGAGGCAAAGAATGTTGCCCTGCGATCCTTGGCGGCAGAAGGACGTGCGCCAAAGAGCTCTCCGCCTGGGGCCCAGCCGCCACTACATTTACCCAGTGTGCAGTTAGGGAGATATAGCGTCCCTGGCCGTGCTTACTGGTCCACGTATCTGTGGTTAGGTGGACCTTGCCACAGATGGCGTTGCGCAGTGCACACTTGATTTTATCGGATACTTGGTTGTGCAGGGAAGGCACGGCTCTCTTGGAGAAGTAGTGCCGGCTGGGAACAACATACTGTGGGACAGCAAGCGACATGAGCTGTTTGAAGCTGTCTGTGTCCACCAGCCTGAATGACAGCATTTCATAGGCCAGTAGTTTAGAAATGCTGGCATTCAGGGCCAGGGATCGAGGGTGGCTAGGTGGGAATTTACACTTTCTCTCAAATGATTGTGAGATGGAGAGCTGAACGCTGCCATTTGACATGGTGGAGATGCTTGGTGACGGAGGTGGTGGTGTTGGTGGTACATCCTCTGTTTGCTGGGCGGCAGGTGCCAACAATCCTCCAGAGGCGGAGGAAGAGGCCGAGGCAGCAGCAGAAGAGGTAGCAGGGGGAGCCTGAGTGAGTTCCTTGTTTTTAAGGTGTTTACTCCATGCTTTGCATGCAGATGCCTGGTCATGCAGGTTGTGCTAAGGTTCAGAACTTTAATGCCTCGCTTCAGGCTCTGATGGCACTTGCAAACCACTCGGGTCTTGTCGTCAGCACATTGTTTGAAGAACTGCCACGCCAGGGAACTCCTTGAAGCTGCCTTTGGGGTGCTCGGTCCCAGGTGGCGGTGGCCAGTAGCAGGCGAACTCTCTTGGCGGCGGGTGTTCTGCTTTTGCCCACTGCTCCCTCTTTTGCTACGCTGTTGGCTCGGTCTCACCACTGCCTCTTCCTCCGAATTCTGAAAGTCAATGGCACGACCTTCATTCCATGTGGGGCCTAGGACCTCATCATCCCCTGCATCATCTTCCACCCAGTCTTCCTCCCTGACCTCCTGTTCAGTCTGCACACTGCAGAAAGACGCAGCAGTTGGCACCTGTGTTTCATCATCAGAGACGTGCTGAGGTGGTATTCCCATGTCTTCATCATCAGGAAACATAAGTGGTTGTGCGTCAGTGCATTCTATGTCTTCCACCGCTGGGGAAGTGCTAGGTGGATGCCCTTGGGAAACCCTGCCAGCAGAGTCTTCAAACAGCATAAGAGACTGCTGCATAAGTTGAGGCTCAGACAGTTTCCCTGATATGCATGGGGGTGATGTGACAGACTGATTGGCTTGGTTTTCAGGCACCATCTGTGCGCTTTCTGCAGAAGACTGGGTGGGAGATAATGTGAACGTGCTGGATCCACTGTCGGCCACCCAATTGACTAATGCCTGTACCTGCTCAGGCCTTACCATCCTTAGAACAGCATTGGGCCCCACCAAATATCGCTGTAAATTCTGGCGTCTACTGGGACCTGAGGTAGTTGGTACACTAGGACGTGTGAGTGTGGCAGAACGGCCACGTCCTCTCCCAGCACCAGAGGGTCCACTAACACCACCACGACCATGTCCGCGTCCCTTACTAGATGTTTTCCTCATTGATACCGTTCACCACAATAAGAAAAAAATTATTTGGCCCAATGTATTGAATTCGAATTCAGGCTTTTTTTTACAGGCACCTAACACTATCTGCCTATCTATTTAGGTACCGTATTACACTAATACAGGCACAGCAGTAACCACAGATTTAGCTGAATATAAATTGTAGGCCTAGTATTTAGGCCCTGGATGACAGGTATCCCTTTACGGACAGAATTACACTTGGAGATGCATGGTAGCGTGTGAAGTTATTGAGAATGACCCTATCAGCACCTTCAATGTAATATACCCTTTTATGGATAGATTTAAACTTGGCCTGCTACAGCAGAAACCACAGATTTAGGGAATTGCTAATTTGGGAATTGTATTTCAACCCAGAAAAAAATATATCCTTTGCCAGACAGCAGATAGTATTACAATTGGCTAGCCACAGCTGAAACAGATTTAGGGTACTGCTATTTTAGCAATTGTGTTTCACCCCTCAATAAAATAGCAAGCACAGCCAAGCCCCTGATGTAGGATATAGCAAAAACACACTATTGATGGTTAAATGGACTTGGTGGCAGCTTGTGCTGGCGCACCGCAAGACACAAAATGGCCGCCGATCACCCCAGAAAAAAGTGACAGAAAAACGCTCTGGGCAGCCTAAAAACAATGAGCAATTAACTAGCAGAAGTTAAATGATACATAGCTGTAGATCGATCACTTCTGTAAGTGTTTTTGATGAGTAAATCCCTGCCTAATCTCACCCTAACAGCAGCAGCTGCATCCTATCCCTACACTGATCAGAGCAGAGTGACGTGTGGCGCTACGTGACTCCAGCTTAAATAGAGGCTGGGTCACATGCTGCACTGGCCAATCACAGCCATAAACAGACAGTAGGCATGGCTGTGATGGCCTCTTGGGGCAAGTAGTATGACGCTTGTTGATTGGCTGCTTTGCACCGAACCCAAACTTTTACGTAAATGTTCGGGTTCGGGTCTGTGTCACGAACACCCCAAAATTCAGTACGAACCCCAACTATACAGTTCGGGTTCGCTCATCCCTAACGACCACGTGTTAACGAATTTCAACTATTATCATTAGTTTTTTTTCAAGAGGGGGCATTTTGTTTACCATGTTTTTAATCCAATTTTATATTTTTAGTTCATTTAAACATATGTATTTGACCTGTATTTGTACTGGCCTGCAGTAAAATTGATATCCATTGACCGTGTAAATATACCTCCGGCCACATAATCACTTGATCTTTTCTGTCCGGTGAATGCTTAATGTTTGCGGCCTGTAGTCCAGTGGCCTACAGTAAAATTTTTATCTATTGACCACATAATGTATCTCGAGCTACATAATCAGAATTTCTTTTATGTCAGGTGAATGCCTAATGTTTAAGGCCCGTACTCCTGTTGCCTAAAATAAACATTTTCTAGGCTCCAAAAGGGCACATTTCAGAGAATTTCCATTTAAGACACATAAAAATGTCCCCTGATTAAGATACATATTTTTTGTTGGCATTTTTGTTATTGATCCCCCTCTAGTATGTCACTGTCCATGTTGTGGGGCTATTTGTTCACTACTACTAAGTATTTGGTGGCTGCAAATATGAGCTGAAGGTTTTTCAGGTTCGCCTGCCATTAAAGTGAATGGGGCACGCCGGGAACTTGCGGTTCACGAACATTTGGTCCCGGCCGAAGTTCGTCAATCACTATTGGTGACTCATGACATAATAGTACGTCATGGTAAATTATGGGCACAGCAGCTAATCACGTGGTGACCGGACTGAGGAACCAGAGGACTTTTTACAACCCCCTGCAGCCCCGATCACTGCGATTGGCCAGTCAGTGAAGACCGGCCCATCGCAACTCCAGCATTACTATTCACCATTTATGGTGCTGCAGGGAGCTTGGATTGAGGTGATTGGTGCTGATCACATCAGCCCATATCACCTCCGAGGTCAGGCAGGGGACTCCAGTGTTTGAGGTCCCCTGCCAGCGCTGCGGTTGGCTGGAACAACATCTGAAAAAAAACAGCTGCAGTGATTTCAGATCCCCAATCCCTAATAATTGACCCTCATAAATGACCCTGATGGCCCAGAAAACAATTCTATATTTATTTACACAAAGGTAGCAGAAGCTACAAATTTCTGTTTGCGGCCATGTGCATTAGGCCTCATGCACACGACGTTTTTTTTTTTACGGTCCGCAAAAACGGGGTCCGTAGGTCCGTGACCGTTTTTTCGTCCGTGGGTCTTCCTTGATTTTTGGAGGATCCACGGACATGAAAAAACTGTCGTTTTGGTGTCCGCCTGGCCGTGCGGAGCCAAACGGATCCGTCCTGAATTACAGTGCAAGTCAATGGGGACGGATCCGTTTGACGTTGACACAATATGGTGCAATTTCAAACGGATCCGTCCCCTATTGACTTTCAATGTAAAGTCAGGAGTTAATATACCATAGGATCAGAGTTTTCTCCAATCCGATGGTATATTTTAACTTGAAGCGTCCCCATCACCATGGGAACGCCTCTATGTTAGAATATACTGTCGGATATGAGTTACATCGTAAACCTCATATCCGACAGTATATTCTAACACAGAGGCGTTCCCATAGTGATGGGGACGCTTCTAGTTAGAATATACTACAAACTGTGTACATGACTGCCCTCTGCTGCCTGGCAGCGCCTGATCTCTTACAGGGGGCTATGATATGCACAATTAACCCCTTCAGGTGGGGCACCTAAGGGGTTAATTGTGCGGATCACAGCCCCCTGTAAGAGATTGGGTGCTGCCAGGCAGCAGAGGGCAGTCATGTACACAGTTTGTAGTATATTCTAACTAGAAGCGTCCCCATCACTATGGGAACGCCTCTGTGTTAGAATATACTGTCGGATTTGAGTTTTCACGAAGTGAAAACTCATCTCTGAAAAAGCTTTTATGCAGACGGATCTTCGGATCCGTCTGTATGAAAGTAACCTACGGCCACGGATCACGGACGCGGATGCCAATCTTGTGTGCATCCGTGTTCTTTCACGGACCCATTGACTTGAATAGGTCCGTGAACCGTTGTCCGTCAAAAAAAATAGGACAGCTCATATTTTTTTGACGGACAGGAAACACGGATCACGGATGCGGCTGCAAAACGGTGCATTCTCCGATTTTTCAAAGTCAATGGGTCCGTGAAAAAAAACTGAAAATGGCACAACGGCCACGGATGCACACAACGGTCGTGTGCAGGAGGCCTTAAATAAAATATAACTTGATCCCCAATCCCTGTCTCTGAACCCCCTTGCGTGAGTCCTGCACCTGCTGGGCGCCGATCAGTAACATACTTTTTACTGATCACGTCTCTTATCTTATTTTTTTTTTGTCTTTTCCTTCTTTCTTTTTTTTTTCTTTCTCCTAAATTTTATTTTAAATTTATTTAAAGCCTCCTCAATCACTACATACAGCCCCCTGACACTTTACATTTTACAGACAATAATAAAAAACGTCCTGTCCGTCCTAGATAGTGATGGACAAACATCGGCCGGGAGGATTCGCGTTCGCGATCAAATGTTCGTGAACCGCGAGTTTGCGGTAGCCCCATTGACTTTAAAGGCAAGTGAACCTGAAAAACCTTCAGGTCATATTTGCAGCCACCAAATACTTACTAGAAGTGCACAAATAGTCCCACAACATGCACAGTGACATACCAGAGGAGGATCATTGGCATAAATTCATTTTTATGCGTCTTAAAGGACTTCTGTCACCCCACTAAACGCCTTTTTTTTTTTTGTGTACTTATAATCCCTATACTGCGATATTGCTGTACATTATGTTATTAATAATTTTCGTTCAGTAGATTTGGCAAAAAACTTACTTTTATGATATGCTAATTACCTGTCTACCAGCAAGTAGGGCGTCTACTTGCTGGTAGCAGCCGCAGAAAACCGCCCCCTCCTCTTGTTGATTGACAGGGCCATCAGTGCTCTCCTCCTCCGGCCGGCCCTGTCAGCATTTCAAAAATCGCGCGCCTGTGTTGATTCGGCGCAGGCGCTCTGAGATAAGGAGGCTCGTCTCCTCAGCACTCCCTCAGTGACGTCACCGAAAGAGAAGATGTCATCGGCGCAGGCGCACTGAGGGAGTGCTGAGGAGGCGAATCAACACATGGTAGACAGGTAATTAGCATATCATAAAAGTATGTTTTTTGCCAAATCTACTGAACGAAAATTATTAATAACATAATGTATAGCAATATCGCATGATAGGGATTATAAGTACACAAATTTTTTTTTTAAAAAACGAGTTTAGTGGGGTGACAGAAGCCCTTTAACCTCCTCAGGACCGCCGTACGCAGGATTGCGTCTTTGCGGTGGTCCTGTTACTCTGGGTGGACGCATATACGCGTCCTCTCGCGATAGCCGAGATTTCCTGTGAACGCATGCACACAGGCGCGCGCGTTCACAGGAACGGAAGGTAAGCGAGTGGATCTCCAGCCTGCCAGCGGCGATCGTTCGCTGGCAGGCTGGAGATGTGATTTTTTTTTTTTAACCCCTGACAGGTATATTAGATGCTATTTTGATAACAGCGTCTAATATACCTGCTACCTGGTCCTCTGGATCGACCACCAGAGGACACAGGCAGCTCAGTAAAGTAGCACAGCACTACACTACAGCCCACCCGTCACTTATTAACCCCTTATGAACCACTGATCACCCCATATAGACTATTCATTTTACATATACCCATGCTGGGTGAGAGAAATATCTTGGCAAAAGACAACTTTTCCCATTTTCTTTATACAAAGTTGGCATTTGACCGAGATATTTATCTCACCCAGCATGGGTATATGTAAAATGACACCCCAAAACACATTGCCCAACTTCTCCTGAGTACAGCAATACCAGATGTGTGACACTTTTTTGCAGCCTAGGTGGGCAAAGGGGCCCACATTCCAAAGAGCACCTTTCAGATTTCACCGGCCAATTTTTACAGATTTTGATTTCAAACTACTTCTCACGCATTCGGGCCCCTAAAATGCCAGGGCAGTATAACTACCCCACAAGTGACCCCATTTTGGAAAGAAGACACCCCCAGGTATTTCGTGATGGGCATAGTGAGTTCATGGAAGTTTTTATTTTTTGTCACAAGTTAGTGGAATATGAGACTTTGTAAGAAAAAAAAAAAAAATCATCATTTTCCGCTAACTTGTGACAAAAAATAAAAAATTCTAGGAACTCGCCATGCCCCTCACGGAATACCTTGGGGTGTCTTCTTTCCAAAATGGGGTCACTTGTGGGGTAGTTATACTGCCCTGGCATTCTAGGGGCCCTAATGTGTGGTAAGTAGTTTAAAATCAGAATCTGTAAAAAATGGCCGGTGAAATCCTAAAGGTGCTCTTTGGAATGTGGGCCCCTTTGCCCACCTAGGCTGCAAAAAAGTGTCACTTTTGATGAGTTTGCCCTGGACTAAAGGGACCTTACTGCAAACTTATCTGTTAATATTGTACAAAAACATAATTTAAAAAAACAAAAGCACTCGTTAGAACTGGACAAAATATTTATTTACAATTTGGGAAACAAATATGCCTCTATGGCAATGTCATGGCTGAGGATGGGGGAAATCCTCAGCCGTGCGGTGAAGGAAGATGTCCAGTCGCTACTCGCCAGGAACACAGAATCGGGTCACCTCCTGTTGCGTCCCTAACGCTGACCCTGTCTCCTACCTGCATGGGCCGACCTTGATGGTAGGAGGACCCATGAGCAGGAACCTCGGATCCCTGACTTACCCTCCGACCGGTCCCTGGGCTAAGGAGCAGGGTAAGACAACCCACTCCTCCTAGGCACGGAGGAGCAGGAGTCTCACTGGCCAAGCAGCATGAAGAAGGGGGTACATAAACAGGACTATGGATAAGACAGGTGAACCAAACAGTTCCACACAAACCTGTCTCAGTCTTGCTGACTGGAACCCGTGCTAAGGAAAAGCTGTCCACACAGACAAAGGTAAACAGCACACACATGAAGACACACAGGGACCAGGACATCCATAGCTGCACAAAAACCAAAGACACAAGACATCAACAACACATCACGGTATTAGAACTTATGACCGGAAGGGTGGCCCTTACAAGAAGATGGAAATCACAGGAGGCTACAACAGCAAAGCATGACTGAAGCAACCTACTGAGCCATGCCAAAGTGAGAGGCTTTATAGGCCTAAGAGGCCACACCCAACGGCATCACACACACTGGGAAGGGAGTTAACCCTTCCAGCACCACAGGAAAGGGAAAACACCAACTTAAAGGGAAAGTGTCCAACACAACAAACACACTGTGGTTGTTGCCGCAGGCAACGACATGGGTGGCAACCGTGTCCTGGGAGTCAGCCCCAAGGCCGGGACACTGCCACCACATGTACACAACGACAAACGTTGCCACGGGCAACCACAGTGCAGGAAAGGTGTCCGTGCACACCATACACTACACGGAGTGCACAGAGACAAAGGACAGTGCATACATACACGCACACAAACTCCAAAGGGACCGCACACATACCTGTTGTCTGCGGCAACTACACTTGAGGCAAACAACATCAAGCCTCAAGCTGCGGTTGAAACAACAACCCAAACCGCGGGCAACTGTATGCGGCTCCCAAGGAGTCACGGCCAAAACCGTGGCCGTGACAGGCAATTTCTTAAGTTTGGCTTGAAGGTCCAAAAGCTCCTGGATTATCTGATGGTGCTGCTCCTCTATCTGTTGCACTATTCTTTCACACTTGCGTTCTTTTCTTCCGGCATAGAGTTCCGTTGTCGGGGCTCTATGCCGGAAGAATCCTGATCAGTTTTATCCTAATGCATTCTGAATGGAGAGAAATCCGTTCAGGATGCATCAGGATGTCTTCAGTTCCGGACCGGAACGTTTTTTGGCCGGAAAAAATACCGCAGCATGCTGCGCTTTTTGCTCCGGCCAAAAATCCTGACCACTTGCCGCAAGGCCGTATCCGGAATTAATGCCCATTGAAAGGCATTAATCCGGATCCGGCCTTAAGCTAAACGTGGTTTCGGCGCATTACCGGATCCGACGTTTAGCTTTTTCTGAATGGTTACCATGGCTGCCAAGACGCTAAAGTCCTGGCAGCCATGGTAAAGTGTAGTGGGGAGCAGTATACTTACCGTCCGTGCGGCTCCCTGGGCGCTCCAGAGTGACGTCAGGGCGCCCCACGCGCATGGATGACGTGATCACATGGATCACGTCATCCATGCGCATGGGGCGCTCTGACGTCATTCTGGAGTGCCCCGGGAGCCGCACGGACTGTAAGTATACTGCTTCCCCGCTCCCCACTACTACTATGGCAGCCAGGGCTTTAATAGCGTCCTGGCTGCCATAGTAACACTGAACGCATTTTGAAGACGGATCCGTCTTCAAATGCTTTCAGTTCACTTGCATTTTTCCGGATCCGGCGTGTAATTCCGGCAAATGGAGTACACGCCGGATCCGGACAACGCAAGTGTGAAAGAGCCCTTATTTGTTTTTTTAATTGAATTTGTACTGTTAGGATAAAAAAAAAAGAATGAAAATTACTTGCAATTCAGATTAAGAGGCAATTAGTGCATTGTGTGGAGTATTTGTTAAAGCACTTCCGATTTACATCTCAATTCGTTAGTTTATGATATGTATGATGATTATATAGTTGGTTAATTAGTGATAGTTCAGCTGTTTCCAAAAAGGGGTCACTTGTTGGGGTTTTTAATTTCTGGGGACCTCTGGAATTTATTTAATGCGACATGGTACCTAATATAAATGTCTGCCAATTCAGGTCAGCCAAATCCATATTTTACTGTTTGATTCTAGAGCCCATACATAATTTTTTTTATCACATATGGGGTGTTGACGTATTCTGGGAGAAATGGGTAACAAAATGTGGGATGCATTTTGTCCTGTTACTCCTTGTGAAAGTGAAACATTTTGTTGTAAAGCAACTTTTCCAGGAAAAAATTTTAATTTTACATTTTCACAACCAAGTGTTTCCTAATTCTGGGAAACGCCTGAACGGTCAAAATGCTCACTATACACCTTGAAATATTCAATATGCATGTTATGGATACAGAATTATATTGCTGTGTGCACATATTTACCCTCCTGGCGGGGGCTAGTGACATCCTAATCCTCCTCCTCATCAGGACCTGGGGGGGAGAAACCGGCTTCTTCAGCGTCCACCTCCACTTTGCCCACATCAGGTGGGGGTGGCGCATCCTGCTGCTGGGAGGGTCCCGCCTGCTCTCTCTCTTCCTCCTCCTCCACGGACACCACCACTACCTCCAGATCCTCTGTGGAAGGCCTGCGGTGGACAGAGGGAACGGGAACACCTGTAATCACACAATGTTCAGAATTTAAACAAACAACTCAGAACTCATCTAAAAATCCAAATTAAGTGGGGGATGTATGTAATGTAATGATGGACGGGGCCTTTTACTGGAATACAGAATGATGATTGCAGTTTATGTATACATTATGGGAGGTAGCTTTCTTTCATGGGATCATCCTCACAGATACGGCTTGCATGTGCAGCCGCCCCCCATTCATTTCTATTTCTATGGTGCTGCCGAAAATAGCCGTCTGCCCCATAGGAATGAACGGGAGCATGGGCCGCGCATGAGAGCAGCGCTTGTTGGTGGACGGACCCCGGGAAATCCGGGGTCCTCTAGCCACAGTGATCCCTGCTTTGTACTCGTAAGTGCGGGTCCCAGCGGTGGGACCCGCACCTATCAGACAATGGGGGCATATCCTAACGATATGCCCCCATTGTCTATGATAGGAATACCCCTTTAATCAGTATTTTGTGGAAGCAGATATCTCGCAGGCCTCAATCAATATTTGGTGGAAGCAGGTATATCAATCCCCTTGATCAGTATTTTGTGGAAGCAGGTATCTCACAGGCCTCAATCAATATTTGGTGGAAGCAGGTATATCAATCCCCTTAATCAGTATTTTCTGGAAGCAGGTGTATCACACCCCTCAATCAATATTTGGTGGAAGCAGGTATATCGAACCCCTTAATCAGTATTTTGTGGAGGCAGATATATCACACCCCTCAATTATTTTTTTTGCCACAACAGTTATATCACACCACCCTGTTTATTTGGGGCAACAGGTATATTGCAGCCGTCAATCAGTATTTTGTGGAAGCAGGTATATCACACCCCTCAATCAGTTTTTTTAGGGGCAACAGGTATATCACACCAGTTGTAAATAGTTGTTCCAATACCGCTTGTTCCTCTATATAGCTGTGATATCATAGCAGAACTGCACACAACTGCTGCACAATACAAATGCACTAAAATATACTTTCTATGTTAGAACGTATATTATAAGTATATCACACCCCTTGGTGTATCACACCTATGGATAGCACACCTATACCAGTCCTAAAAAGGACTTTTGTGGCCCTATTAGCTAGCGTTTGGTATCCCTAACAGCATGTCCCTGCTCCACAAAGCAACCTCTCCCTACATTGGCAAAACACAGAATGTAAAATGGCTGCCAGATCGGGTTCTGTTATAGGGTGGGGGTGTGTCCATGTGCTGAAACATCTCAATTGTCTGTCCTGTCTCACCTGATGGATGTGTCATGGGTCAAATTTCGGCGCAATACAAAATAATATGGCGCTGGCGGACATCGCCATATGTTTGCATGTTCGGCGAATCGCGAACACGCAAAGTTTGCCGCGAAACGACCACCAGGCGAACCGCAAGGCCATCTCTAGTCCCAGAGAATGTACTCTGTTGAAGAGGCATATGCATATCTTGCCTCTGAAACTGAGTCTGTCAAGGAGGGAGAAGAGGATGCCACATTCCTCTACTCCCTCATCATCTTCGCCATCCGGTGATGAGGGACCCTCAAGGAGATGCCCTAGGAGAGAAGCTGAGGTATCCCACCCCAGTGATCCCACATGGACCCCTCACCCTGAAGAATATGAGACCCATATTCCTGAGTTTGTTGCCAATTCAGGAATTCTGATTGATTGTGTGGGTTTCAGAGAAATAGATTTTTTTTTTTTTTTTAATTCTCTAAAGAATTCATAAGTTTGATGGTGGCCCAAACAAATTTATATGCCCAGCAGTTTATTGCCCAAAACCCCTCTTCCTCATATGCTAGACCCCTTGGTTGGACCCCTGTAAATGCAGCAGAGATGATGATGTTTTGGGGCCTCTTGCTACATATGGGCCTTGTTAAAAAAAAAAATTAAAAAAAATGAGACAGTATTGGAGTTCTGACGTTTTGTACCAGACTCCAATTTACAGTATGGCAATGAACTGCAAAAGATTTGAATTAATTTTTATAATTTCTCCACTACAATGATAATGCACAGTGTCCCCCCTACTCCCAAAATGACCCACAATATGACCGTCTAATCAAAATTAGACCCTTCCTGGAGCAATAAAACTCAAAATTTGCAGAGGTGTTCACCCCAGAAAAAGAAATTTGTATAGACGAGACTCTTATACGTTTTAAAGGAAGGGTTAAGTTCCGCCAGGCACAGTACGGAATTAAAATGTACGAACTGTGCAAGAGTACCTTGTGGAACACCCATAGGTTCCTGGTTTATGAAGAGTAAGGCTACGTCTACACAACGACATTTGTCGCGCGACAGATAGGGCACAACTTACGTCTACACAACGACATTTGTCGCGCGACAGATAGGGCACAACTACACTGCAACATTTGTAGCGCAACATTTTGCTGCACTAATGTCGCGCGACAATTTTTATAATGGCAGTCTATGGTGTCGCACTGCAACATGCAACATGCTGCGACTGCGACGCAACAGTCGCAGAAAAATCCATCTCGAATGGATTTTCTTCCCCCCTGGCCTAGGAGTTAGTGGGAAGATAGTGTGGGACTTAATCTACCCACTGCTGGATAAGGGTTGCCACCTCTGTGTGAATAACTATTATACCAGCATCGCCTTATTCATGTTCCTAACTGCCAGAGGTAATATGGCTTAATGCACAGTACGCAACAATAAGAGAGGCCTCCTTAGATCCCTGATAGGGCAACAACTCAGAAAAAGCAACAGTAAGGCTCTCTTCCATGAGAACATGCTGGCGGTTAAGTACAAGGACAAGAAGGATGTCCTTGTACTGACCACCATTCACACTAACACCAGTTCCCTGGCCCCTGTAAAAGGTACTACTACCACTGTCCTCAAACTAGTCTGCATCCTTGATTACAACAGGCATATGGAAGAGGTTGATCTTTTAGATCAAGTTCTGGAGCTATACAATGCAACACACAAAACTAAGGTGTGGTACAAAAACCTGGCCGTGCACATTGTACAGATGGCACTGTACAATGCGTACAGGCTCGGACTGGCCCACAGGGGTACAGGGGAATCCCTCGATGGGTCCCTGACCAAGGTGGGCCCCTAGTCTCCCAGCCCCTGCACAAGTGGCACATAACACAGTAGACTTACTACACTACATACATATATTCAATGTACAGCACCTCAACCAGCCTATGTTCATATAAAAACTTGTTATATTATTTATTATATTTGAATGTATCCATATGGTGGGGCCCCAAAATAAATTTTACTGGTGGGCCCTAGGTACCCTAGTCCGACACTGAATGCGTATGTGTTATATCGATCTATAGGCCAGTTACAAGAGGCTGTAATCAAGGCCTTAATTTTTCAAAGTCAGAAAGGGGAGGAACCCAGTTCTTCAGGATGTCATGGTGACCGTGTTGTAACCGGTCAACATTTCTCTGGTGAAATCCCCCAAACAGCTATGAAGGGAAGGACCCAAAAAAGATGGCGCGTTTTTTTTTTTTTTTACTAAAAGGGGATATGAACAGTGATGGACGAACAACCACAAACACGATTGACATGCTGCGGATTTGGAAATATGCAATGCAGGGCAATTTCCACGTCGGAATCTGCACAGAAAAAAAAACTGCATGTATTCCGCAACGTGTGCAGGTGGCCTAATGAGTTGCAACAAGAAGCCATATTTATCTAAGTCCTCGATGAAAGGAGGAGCTGGACATAAATTGAAAAAAGGGTAAGTAAAAATAAAAGAAACTTCTAACCTTATAGATTACGGTGAACAGTGATGACCAGTTCGCCTTGTTCGCCCGCGAACACATGCGAGCTGCCATTTTAACTCACAAGTCCGGTGATGCACAGGTAAGTCCTTACCTGTGGGGGGTTCAGTCAGCACAACCCTGTATGCAGGTGCACATCGCTATGGCGAAATACACATACAAACGCAAAAACACAAATGCAATAGCACTCTGCCCTGCCTCTATGCTGGATGTTGAATGAGGCATTGGTGTACATTTTGGCCAAAGCGTAATAAGCCACTCACCACGTCAAGGTCGCCTCTATGAGTGGTCCCTAACACTAGTACCTACCTGTTATGGGCCATGATAGCCACACAAAGTCCAGGGAGCGCAGGAACAGCATGCACGCCAGGCACACTCTGCTTTTAACCCCGTCCGGTGCCGTGACAGCTTTCATCGGATCCAGGGATGCAAGTACCAACATGCATGCTGAGCCCACTATATACTTCTCCTGGAGCCAAATGGCTACTGGTAGGCGCTGTGAAAGCAGACTCAGTTTTATACTGACTTTAAAACCAGCCTCCAGGTGTCACGAGGGTGTCAAGAGCCACGTCTGACTCCGTTATACCCGGGGTCAGGAAGTCGCATCGGGTGGCTGCGCGTTCGATGTACAAAGACAGTGCTGTTTCGGAATGGTAGCTTTCTGGGTTTGCCTTGCAATCCTCAGGGATCCGTAGCTTCTCCTCCTCAGCTGTTTCTTGTCCAGCAATCCCAACCTCCTTATATTCCCATCTCCCACTTCTCTGGTTGCCAGATATAGAGCTTCCTGCCTGGACTTCTATACTGACCCACTGGAGCTGAGTAGTTGAGATCCCTGGTTGTTGTTCCAGAGTGTTACCCTCCGGATCCCTGTTGGGCCTTGGTGGTCTGCTGTTGTCGCCCACCTGGGATTATATGTTTGTCTCTATTGTCTGTCCTCTCCTTGGTGTTTTCCTCTTAGTGTCAGTGGTGCGGACTAGTGATCCCACCGCCCTGTTCACTACACAGGGCTCATCTTAGGGAAAGCCAGGGTTTAGGCACGTGATCGGCTTACGGGTGAGGAACCCGTCTAGGGACGTCAGGGCAGTCAGGTGCCAGCCGCAAGGTGAGTCAGGGGTCACCACCTTTCCCTCTCCCTTGGACAGGGCCTTCCCATTTCCCTCCCTTTGCGTGACGCCGGTCATTACACCAGGGCAGACTAACTGGTCAGGTGTGCATGACTGCATGGAGATCGCCACGCCTCTAATATATACTACAAAGAAAAAATGTGGGGGGTTCAGTCAGCACAACCCTGTATGCAGGTGCACATCGCTATGGCGAAATACACATACAAACGCAAAAACACAAATGCAATAGCACTCTGCAACTAGCACTCTGCCCTGCCTCTATGCTGGATGTTGAATGAGGCATTGGTGTACATTTTGGCCAAAGCGTAATAAGCCACTCACCACGTCAAGGTCGCCTCTATGAGTGGTCCCTAACACTAGTACCTACCTGTTATGGGCCATGATAGCCACACAAAGTCCAGGGAGCGCAGGTACAGCATGCACGCCAGGCACACTCTGCTTTTAACCCTGTCCGGTGCCGTGACAGCTTTCATCGGATCCAGGGATGCAAGTACCAACATGCATGCTGAGCCCACTATATACTTCTCCTGGAGCCAAATGGCTACTGGTAGGCACTGTAAAAGCAGACTCAGTTTTATACTGACTTTAAAACCAGCCTCCTGGGCAGACTAACTGGTCAGGTGTGCATGACTGCATGGAGATCGCCACGCCTCCAATTTATACTACAAAGAAAAATCGTGGGGGGTTTAGTCAGCACAACCCTGTATGCAGGTGCACATCGCTATGGCGAAATACACATACAAACGCAAAAACACAAATGCAATAGCACTCTGCAACCAGCACTCTGCCCTGCCTCTATGCTGGATGTTGAATGAGGCATTGGTGTATATTTTGGCCAAAGCGTAATAAGCCACTCACCACGTCAAGGTCGCCTCTAGAGGCAGGTCAGAGTGCTGGTTGCTCTGCAATCTATTTGCTTAGTAGCTTTTTGGATTGCAGGGATGTCCCTGCATATTATTGCTACGTCATCCATATACCCCACTGCTTTTGCCTCTAGTCCCCCTCCACCTGGCAGGGGGACTCCACGTACTTGTTTGTCCTTCCTGAGTGCAATTAGAAGAGGCTCCAGAGCGCAGATAAAAAGCAGTGGGGACAAGGGACACCCCTGTTTCACACCTGATTTTGAAATGACATCCTGAGTCTTAAAACCATTGACTAAAATCTTACTTGTACACTGATGGTAAAAAGCTCTCAAAGATTGTACAAACCCCTCAGGTATACCCATTTTCTTTAAAACCTGAAAAAGATAAAAGTATGATACACGGTCAAAAGCTTTTTCGAAGTCTAAAGATAAAATGGCTGCTTTCCCTTTTCTTTCATTAATATCATTTATCACATCTTTTAAAAGGTTTAAGTTATCCCAAATGCTCCTCCCGGTTTTGATGAATAATCTTGTGGATAATTAGAGATGGCCCGAACTATCCGACGGCGAACAGTTCCCGGCGAACATAGCTTGTTCGCGTTCGCCTCTGCCGGGCGAACACATGCGATGTTCGGTCCGCCCCCTATACATCATCATTGAGCAAACTTTGACCCTGTACCTCACAGTCAGCAGACACATTCCAGCCAATCAGCAGCATACCCTCCCTCCCAGACCCTCCCACCTCCTGCACAGCATCCATTTTAGATTCATTCTGAAGCTGCAGTCTTAGTGAGAGGAGGGAGACTGTAACTGCTGCTGATTTAATTGGGAAATCGATAGCTAGGCTAGTGAATTCAGTGTCCACTCCAGTCCTGAAAGACTCATCTGATCTCTGCTGTAAGGACAGCGTCCTGACAGCACCCCAAAAAGCCCTTTTTAGGGCTGCAACATTAGTCTGCTTTTTTTTTTTCCTTTATATACATATTGCAGTTGCCTGGCCTGCCTGTGTGTGAGGAGCTGCAGGCCCACAGACTGTAGTGTGCCCACTGCCAGTGCTCACCCCTGTCATTCCGTGTGGCACAGGACTTTGCTTAAAAAAAGGCACTTAATTTTTACACTTTAATCTAAGGTTAGTTGCCTGCCAGTGTGTGTCAGGCTGACTTCCACTGACTGTAGTGTGCCCACTGCCAGTGCCCACCACTCATACCGGCTGGCACAGGACTTTGCATAAAAAAGGCATTTAATTTTTACACTTTAGTGTAATTTCAGCTGCTTGCCTGCTGCTAGTGTGTGTCAGGCCGACTTCAACTGACTGTAGTGTGCCCACTGCCAGTGCCCACCCCTGTCATCCCGTGTGGCACAGGACTTTGCTTAAAAAAAAGGCACTTCATTTTTACACTTTAATCTAAGGTTAGTTGCCTGCCAGTGTGTGTCAGGCCGACTTCAACTGACTGTAGTGTGCCCACTGCCAGTGCCCACCCCTGTCATCCCGAGTGGCACAGGACTTTGCTTAAAAAATAGGCACTTAATTTTTACACTTTAATCTAAGGTTAGTTGCCTGCCAGTGTGTGTCAGGCTGACTTCCACTGACTGTAGTGTGCCCACTGCCAGTGCCCACCACTCATACCGGCTGGCACAGGACTTTGCTTAAAAAAAAGGCACTTCATTTTTACACTTTAATCTAAGGTTAGTTGCCTGCCAGTGTGTGTCAGGCCGACTTCAACTGACTGTAGTGTGCCCACTGCCAGTGCCCACCCCTGTCATCCCGAGTGGCACAGGACTTTGCTTAAAAAATAGGCACTTAATTTTTACACTTTAATCTAAGGTTAGTTGCCTGCCAGTGTGTGTCAGGCTGACTTCCACTGACTGTAGTGTGCCCACTGCCAGTGCCCACCACTCATACCGGCTGGCACAGGACTTTGCTTAAAAAAGGCATTTAATTTTTACACTTTATTGTAATTTCAGCTGCTTGCCTGCTGCTAGTGTGTGTCAGGCCGACTTCAACTGACTGTAGTGTGCCCACTGCCAGTGCCCACCCCTGTCATACCGAGTGGCACAGGACTTTGCTTAAAAAATAGGCACTTAATTTTTACACTTTAATCTAAGGTTAGTTGCCTGCCAGTGTGTGTCAGGCTGACTTCCACTGACTGTAGTGTGCCCACTGCCAGTGCCCACCACTCATACCGGCTGGCACAGGACTTTGCATAAAAAAGGCATTTAATTTTTACACTTTAGTGTAATTTCAGCTGCTTGCCTGCTGCTAGTGTGTGTCAGGCCGACTTCAACTGACTGTAGTGTGCCCACTGCCAGTGCCCACCCCTGTCATCCCGTGTGGCACAGGACTTTGCTTAAAAAAAAGGCACTTCATTTTTACACTTTAATCTAAGGTTAGTTGCCTGCCAGTGTGTGTCAGGCCGACTTCAACTGACTGTAGTGTGCCCACTGCCAGTGCCCACCCCTGTCATCCCGAGTGGCACAGGACTTTGCTTAAAAAATAGGCACTTAATTTTTACACTTTAATCTAAGGTTAGTTGCCTGCCAGTGTGTGTCAGGCTGACTTCCACTGACTGTAGTGTGCCCACTGCCAGTGCCCACCACTCATACCGGCTGGCACAGGACTTTGCTTAAAAAAAGCATTTAATTTTTACACTTTAATGTAATTTCAGCTGCTTGCCTGCTGCTAGTGTGTGTCAGGCCGACTTCAACTGACTGTAGTGTGCCCACTGCCAGTGCCCACCCCTGTCATACCGAGTGGCACAGGACTTTGCTTAAAAAATAGGCACTTAATTTTTACACTTTAATCTAAGGTTAGTTGCCTGCCAGTGTGTGTCAGGCTGACTTCCACTGACTGTAGTGTGCCCACTGCCAGTGCCCACCCCTGTCATACCGAGTGGCACAGGACTTTGCTTAAAAAATAGGCACTTAATTTTTACACTTTAATCTAAGGTTAGTTGCCTGCCAGTGTGTGTCAGGCTGACTTCCACTGACTGTAGTGTGCCCACTGCCAGTGCCCACCACTCATACCGGCTGGCACAGGACTTTGCTTAAAAAAGGCATTTAATTTTTACACTTTAATGTAATTTCAGCTGCTTGCCTGCTGCTAGTGTGTGTCAGGCCGACTTCAACTGACTGTAGTGTGCCCACTGCCAGTGCCCACCCCTGTCATACCGAGTGGCACAGGACTTTGCTTAAAAAATAGGCACTTAATTTTTACACTTTAATCTAAGGTTAGTTGCCTGCCAGTGTGTGTCAGGCTGACTTCCACTGACTGTAGTGTGCCCACTGCCAGTGCCCACCACTCATACCGGCTGGCACAGGACTTTGCATAAAAAAGGCATTTAATTTTTACACTTTAGTGTAATTTCAGCTGCTTGCCTGCTGCTAGTGTGTGTCAGGCCGACTTCAACTGACTGTAGTGTGCCCACTGCCAGTGCCAACCACTGATACCGGGTGGCACAGTAGCTTGCCGATAAATAAGGTATTTAATTTTTAGACAGTAGTCTAAATTCAGTTGCTTGCCTGCTGCCAGTGTGTGTCAGGCCCGCTTCCACTGACTGTAGTGTGCCCACTGCCAGTGCCAACCACTGATACCGGGTGGCACAGTAGCTTGCCGATAAATAAGGTATTTAATTTTTAGACAGTAGTCTAAATTCAGTTGCTTGCCTGCTGCCAGTGTGTGTCAGGCCCTCTTCCACTGACTGTAGTGTGCCCACTGCCAGTGCCAACCACTCATACCGGGTGGCACAGTAGCTTGCCGATAAATAAGGCATTTAATTTTTACACTTTAGTGTAATTTCAGTTGCTTGCCTGCTGCCAGTGTGTGTCAGGCCCGCTTCTACTGACTGTAGTGTGCCCACTGCCAGTGCCAACCACTGATACCATCTCCCCGTTCGAAAAATCTATTCAATAAATGGCACCCAGATTGGGGACGTTAGAGGGATTAAACTGATGAGAATAGTACTACAGAAAATACCACTCATATCGGGTGTGACAGTAAATTGCACGGCGCAGACGCAGTCACCGTGGATAAAAACAAAGGGGAGGGAGCCAGCGTTTTTTTAACCATCTCCCCGTTCGAAAAATCAATTCAATTGACCTTTCGGGGACCCTTGGTGTTGTACGTGGCTGGGTGGAGGAAGAAACCTTCAATGACATCACCGGGACGTGGCTAGCTTGGTATCCAACCTTGTGCAAATGGGGAGTTTGCGGTTGTGCAAATGAACTGTTTGCGGTGCATTAAAAGGGGAGTTTGGTCTGTCAATGTCTGTGATGCGGGCGTAACCCTTACACTACCTGATCGATACAACATCATACCTGATCGTATACACACACTGGATGTTTTAAAGCACGTTATTCCAAACAATTTAGGAATGTTAGTTGATTTATGCCCTTTATGGATTAAAACCCGACTCTGCGTCCACTACGTAATTTTCCATGGGAGTTTTGCCATAGATCCCCCTCCGGCATGCCACAGTCCAGGTGTTAGACCCCTTGAAACAACTTTCTCATCACTATTGTGGCCAGAAAGAGTCCCTGTGGGTTTTAAAATTCGCCTGTCTATTGAAGTCTATGGCGGTTCGCCCGGTTCGCCAGTTCGCGAACATTTGCGGAAGTTCTCGTTCGCTGTTCGCGAACTGAAAATTTTATGTTCGCGACATCACTATGGATAATCTTCTTTAGCCTGTTTGCGCATAGTTTCGCCATAATCTTGTAGTCGCAACACAGTAGAGTGATGGGTCTCCAATTTTTTATATCAGTTTTATCCCCTTTTTTATATAATAGGGATACCTCACCTTTTTTCTAGGAGCCCGGGAGAGCCTTGGATCTAAAAACTTCTTTAAAAAGAGAAAATAAGTCTTCTTTTAAAACACCATAAAAAGTAATATAAAACTCAATAGGTATACCATCGGGGCCAGGCACTTTCTCCTTCTTAAAACTTTTAATTGTTTCTAAAATCTCTCGTTCAGTGCTCTCCTGTAATAAAAATTCTCAATCCCCTTCAGTGAGTCTTTCATAAAATATTTATCTATTTTCTTTTCATTGATTAAATCTGAATAAAACTCATGCACTTTCTTTAAAATCCCTTTTATACTTCCCACCCCCCCCAAGCTCCTCGATCTGGGTACGTTTATCTTGTAATTTTTTTTAAAAAGTACCTGGAGCAGGTCTCATTTTCCTCTAGATGTTTCACTTTTGACTGGAACATGATCTCTTTGCCCTTCTGCTCCAGGCACTGTGATATTTCTTTTTTACTTTCTAAAATCTCTTTTTTCATATCAATACCCAGATCTCAGAGCTTGTACTGTGTCTGCAGACGGGTATTTTGTTTATCAAAAAATTCTTTTTTTTCCTGAGCTTTACTTTTCCCTTTGTTAATAAAGAAGGTTTTAATTTTTTTCTTCATTGTTTCCCACCATTCCATAATAGGTTTTCTGGGGTTCTGCAGCGCTTGTAAAACACAATAAAATCAGATAAAATTTTGGGGTCTTTTAAAAGGGAGACATAAAGTTTCCATGTTTTTTTCTTTTTGTATTTGCCGCCAAACTGCACCTTAAAAGATAAAAGCTTGTGATCCGAAAATACATTAGTTAAAAGCTTACAATTAAAAGGCAGTACTTTATAAGAACAGAAGATAAAATCGATTCTTGACTTACAAGTCGCGTTACCCCAGGTAACGCCGGTCTCTTCAGATAGGTGACTATTGCATTTTTTAAAAACGTGAGTGAGCTTGAAATCTAAGATAATATTTTTCAGCAGAGAGGAGGACTTATCATTATCATCAGTTTCTGCTCACTGCGTTGGAGAACCGGCGTTCACCTATTAAAATACAATTAAAATCTCCTGTTAAAATCAATGGTTCTGAGTCATTTAAAAAAAGGGGTAACATTTCTAGCATTTCAACCCTTTTCTTTTTGTCAGTAAAACCATAAAAATTTAAAAACTGCCATCTCGTACCGTCAATAAAAGCTTTAACTAATAAAATTCTCCCTGGTAAAATCTCATTCACATGGTCTATTAAAACGTTCCCTCTGAATAAAATGGCTACACCCCCCGACTTGCTTTCATTTGAGCCAGAGCAGACAGATGGTCCATGCTTCCAATCGTCTTTGTATTTTTTGTATTTCTGGCTGTGGGGGGTGCAGCACTCCTGTAAAAAAAACACCGTAGCAGATAAAATAAAAAAAGGCAACTCTTCTGGCTTTAGAGTGCACACTCCTGGTGTTTAGAGACATACCTTTTAAAATAGCCATGGTAAAAGATTAAAAAGGGAGTTCTATTTTCATCTTACCTCAGCGCAGCTTCAGACAGCATCGGCAATGCCAGAGTACTCGTTTCCACTTTCCTCGCCACCTAGTACCCCAGATGTTACAGTATGCATTGAATCAGGAGAGGAGCTTCCGTCGCTCAGCTGACCCCCCTCACTTATCGGCATGCCCCCCAGAGGTAGCCCCCACACGGAGCTCATAACTGCAACCTCAGATATCGAAGCCACAGCGTCTTCCCTCTCCCTCTCCGGGGCAGAGGTCCCACTCAGTATTGTTTTGGGTACTGTTTGTTGGGTGTCACCCCTTGGGTGAGAGGAGAGACCCTGCTGAAGGCCTTCGGGATCCGCCACTGGTCCCCCAGTTGACTTCCCCTCCAGGCCCTCTTTCAACGCTGATACATAGTCTCTCCTCTTTTTAGACGCCGCGGCTCCACCTGGATCCTCTGGGGTATCGTCTTGCTGCCCAGGGACCGAGGGCGGGCCAGGCGGATCAGCTTCATCCGATCGGCCCCCGTCTTCCATTTCTGTAGGGGGCCTTTTCGTCGGCTGATCACTGGATTTCCTCTTATTACGTTTCTCCCTCAGTTCACCTGATTGGGGGGTTCTGCTTGTCGTATCCATCTGCTTCGGCTCCTCTGCTTGGGGTTGTGGCTCGGTTTTTTTCTTCTTTTCCGGACTCCGTCTGTTCCTCTGGCCGCCTCTGCTGCCCCGGCTGCGCTTTGGACCTAGATTTAAAAGGACAATCTCTAGAAAGATGACCGACTCTCGTACAAGCATAGCATTTTTTCCCTGCGGCGCACTCTCTAGCGTCATGTTGAGTGCTGCCGCAGTTTTTACACGTACTCCTACAATTTTCCAAATAATGACCATACTGTTTATAGATCCTACAGAATGGCGGCATATTAGAAAAAAACATGTCTCCTACCATGTCTCCCAGTTTAAAACGTGCAGGGGGTAAGATGAAGCCTCCTGGATGTTTAGGATCACGG